>NC_136071.1:26862472-28104972 GCF_964261635.1 Lissotriton helveticus
GAAACGTCATTTCCGGTAATTTCTGTGGAGCAGGGACCAAGTACCATTGATTCAAGTTAATCCGTGCCGTCCGCTGCTCCCCACGTGATTAAGGTACTATTTCTTTCCCCTTCCCACTCTCCCTGCCTGCTGATTGCTCCATAACATGTGTGCTTTTCTTCTCAATTTGTAGGCACGGAAAGATGTGTTTTGCCCAGAAACACAGGATGTCGCAGCAGCAATGCCGTCCCTCCTTGTTGTAATTGGATTCCATCCTTCACTAGCAAGCGGTGGCAGCACTTTTCCCCTTTCACTTCCACCTCACTCAACCCAGCTGAGCTTGAGTGCGTGTGTGAGGATTAGTGGGAGACTGTAGTTCATAACTTCTTTTCCACTAACGTGTCAACACTTTTTTAATACAAATATTTTTATTGGCTTGTTTATCTTTATTGGCAACAGCACTGTGGGGACTAAATGCAGGGCTTAGCGTGGCTCTCCAGATGTCGCTCCCCACCCCACCAGCAGTCCACCGACATGTGCTTGGCTCCTGGGGCCTAATTTATGAGGCCTTGCGTCAGTTTTTATCTTTCGATGCGTCACTTTTTGTGACGCATCAGCGGCGTAAAACATGCCTCCTGTTGCGCTCTATTTACCAAGTGACGCATCTAAGCAGATGCGTCACTTTGTAAACCCCTGCGCTACATTATACCTGCGTCAGGTATAATGTATGCAGTGGGGGGCGTTTCCCCGCAAAAAGCTTCGTAGAAGTGACGCAGTGAAATCTATGAGATTTCACTGCGTCACTTCTAGGACACTGTTGCGTCAAAATCTTGCGCCTGCCTCACAGCAGGCGTAAGACTGACGCAAGCCCTTTCACATGGGGCTTGCCCCATGTGAAAGGAAGCATTGCTCGAGTTGCGTCACTTTTGTGACACACTCCAGCAATGCGTCACTTTTGCGCTTACAGATACGTCAGAAATACTGATGTATCTGTAACTTTTTGCGACATGATGCGTCATACATTAAATAAGACGCTTCAGGTATGTCGCAAGGAGTGCGCACTGAGAAGTGACGCATCGCTGCTTTCACGCAGCGATGCGTCATTTCTCATAAATGAGGCCCCTGGGTTCCAACGGGAAGGAGTAGCTAAACCTGTCAGATGCCCTTAACAGCTCCCTTCTGAAATAAAACTACCAAGATCAAGGACAAGTTGTGCTACAGAAGCAATAGTTTTTTTTTTTTTTTTTGCAGAGTTTTATATAGCGCGAACTAGACCCGAACCGAATCAGGTATCAGAGCGCTTTACATAGCACCAGTTACGTTACATGAGGACAGACACACATTCATTCTGGGCACGGGGAGATTAAGTGATTTGCCCAGAATCACAGGAGGTTTTGGCGTCGTTACCGAGACTTGAATCCAGATCCCCAGGTCTGAGGTCGAGCGCCCTAGCCGTTAGGCCAACTCCTCTGCAAGCCACCGGGGTCCCCTTTCATTGTTCTCATCCAACAAAAACATGTATTATCTTCACTTCTCTTTACTGCCAGAGTCCTCCTCCCTTTCTTCTGCAGTTGTGTGATGAAGCCAATAAAATCCTGCAGTAGGACCTCATAAATATGTTTAAACTTGTTCTGCCTTTTTTAACCTACTACCTCGTCGATGACTAATAGTGCAACATAACATTAAATTATATTGTACTCTGTGCTAAGGATAATCAGCGGTTTTAAAGAATACATATTGTCCTGTGTAATTAGCAAGGGAGTCTGTCAAAGTCCTGTTTTCAGGATTTTCCATGATCAGATGTAATTGGTCTCAGATCTCAAGGCAGGGTTGTGTGTGTTCAACTATCCTGGGTCTTCTGCTCCCATCAGAAGGTCCACTCTATTTAGGGTGATCCTTTCAAGGTACAATGGGGCATATTATCAAGGGGGTTTATCTCCGCTTTTTTGGCTTTAAAAGCCAAGAAAGCGGAGATAAAATTATCTCCCTATTACCTAGCTGTCGCTAACACCAGTTAGCGACAGCTAGTAGGAGATAGCGACCATCTTGGGCCCCACTTTGCATGTCAGTGATATTTATCACTAATGACATGCAAAGTGGGCGTGCCAAGATGTTAGCGACTGGAAACAGTCGCTAACATCGCTATCTCCTATTACCAACTTTTGGAGATATTCGCGCTAAGCGCGAATATCTCCAAAAGCTAACACCTGCCCCTGAGCAGTTCTTAGCCATGTTATCCAATGGGAGGTGGATAACATGGCTAAGAGCATTAGCTCGATAATGCATGAATATCGCTGACTTTTCAGCAATATTCATGCATTGCGGCCGTTTTTTTATCGCATTTGCGATAAACCTTGGTAATACCAAGGTTTATCTGCGGTAAAAATCGCCGCAGCTTAGCGGTAACATTTTCTCTCTAACCAAGCAATAGCGATAATTATCGCTATTGCTCGGTAATATGCCCCAATGTTCGTGTTCAGAACCTCCTGCAAAAACAAACAAGAAAACCCGGTGGACCTGAGATCACTAGGAAAAATACTTCACTTCATAAAACTTTATTTCGGCAATCAGTGCCAGAAAGGCAACATTAAAAACACCCAAGAAATACATGAAATTCATAAAAGTTTACACAGTTTAAAAAAGAATATATAAAAATTAGGTGAAGTACTAGTCACTAATCCGGTTGATGAAATTAATGTAGCCCCTCCCACGACCCAGAATGTGACCAGAAAAATGCAGTGGTAGGGTCAGTCATGCAAGTCCTGAAATAACATTCTGCTGGGCAATTCTTTTTAGGAGGGCCCTTCGAGTGCACCTCATAGTAAATAAAAACCGTGAAGTGGAATAGACAATAGGCATTTGCGTGCTCGTTTTAAGAATCCTGTCTACTTCACTACAGCGCCTGGACCCCAGATTTCTGCAAAGTTATTTATTTATTTATTTATGCGATTTTATATAGCGCGGACTTTACCCGAAGGTGTCAGAGCGCTTCACAGTAGGAACAGAACTGATACATGAGGAGAAAGTTACAAGTGAACAAATTACAAAAGCAAACGTTATGCTACATGAAGCAATAGTGACAATTGTGAGCAAACAAAATACATGAGGTAGGAATCGGTGCATTACAGGAGGAAAAAATGATATGTGTGCAGGTTACAAAAGCGTACAAAGTACAAGTAGAGGTATAATACTGCAATAAATGGCAGACACTCAAATACAAGAACAAACGTTACATAGGCAATGGTGGCACTTGTGCAAGTATCTAAAGTAAACAAAAAGTGAGAGGTAGCATACAGTGTGTTACACGAGAAAAGTGACGTGTGCAAGTTACAAAAGGGTACCATACACAGGTATAAGGATAATACTGTAATAAATGGTAAACACTCAAACTGCCAGAACACTCTGGGAAGGCACTTCCATAGTCATGGACAGTAGAATTTTCAATAATGGGAGGTCTTCCTTCAGATGATAGAGAGGGCGTGAATTAGATTTGGAGGTGTCTTTAGAGGAGGAGAACTTTGAGGTCCGTTTTGAAGGCCTGGGAGGAGGAAGTGGTCCGGAGCTGAGGCGGAAGTGAGTTCCAGATTCTCACCGCGTTGCCTGAAAAGGATTGGGCCATCGATCTTTCCTTCTTGAAAGTGGGGGGTTCAAGCAGTAGATTTTCCGCATTACAAGATGGTCTAGAGTCTCCAGACAGTTTCAGTTTATTCGACAGGTAACGGGGAGAGGCGGAGTGTAAGGCTTTGTGGGTGATACAGGCAGTCTTGTAGATAACTCTAGCCTCGATTGGAAGCCAGTTGGATTAGCCAGCGTGTTCTGACCTTTCCGTAACCCTTGCAGAAAAATAGCACATGCAATTCCGTTTCATCAGGATGGTTACAGGCCGGACATCCCTCGTTTAAGGTCCCCTCCCCCTTGCTAGTGAAAGAGCGCAACAGGAGCACGCCGTGTCTGAACTGGACATTCTGGGGCATATTTACGTCTTCTGGCGCATCTCTGCAAATCAGCAGGGATGCGCCAGAAAAGATGCGTCACGTAATCCCCCCCTTGCGCCACCACAGATGCGTCGCATTTACATTGCAGTGCACCATGGTGCAAGGAGGGGCAGGTGCGTGACGCATCTTGAGGTGCACGGGCGGCGCATTGCTGGATTCACGTCGCAAGCGCGACACAACTCCTTCAATGCACAGGGGCCGCCCATACTCAACATGGTGCCTCACTCCTTACGCCTGCTTCAAGCAGGCGTAAGGGTTTGATGCAGCAGCGTCGTAAAACTGACTCAGTGAAATCTTGTAGATTTCACTGCGTCAGTTTTACGGGGCTTTCCTGCGAGGGAACGCCCACCCTGCGACAGAACACCCACATGAAACCTGACGCAGGTTTCATGTGGCGTAGGGCTTTACAATGTGACACATCTGCCTAGATGCGCCACGTTGTAAATAAGTTGCAACGTGGCGCATGGTTTACGCCGCCGCTGCGTCACAAAAGTGACGCAACGTCGGCGTAAAAGTGTCGCAAGGGGCTTATAAATCTGCCCCAAAGCTTTTTGGCAAAGAGTGGCTGGAAGTCATCCAGCACCAGTTCTAGATTATACTTGTTTTTTACTGCCAGGAATTCCACCGTCAAACGGCCGGCGGTAGTTCTCCTTTCGAGCTCATTGAGCTTTTGCTCTCTATAAAGCTCTCTACCAGGGACTTTCTTGCTGTTATTTGGGAGGTGTCTTCCGCATTGCACCATAAGTTACCCCTACCCAGACCCTCACAAGTATTCTTAATGTAGGTCAGCCATTGTATCCTCCCTAAGCCTCGCATAACCATTACGTCAGTTAGTTCGTTCCTGTATGCAGCTAGTTCCGGGGTACTCCAGAGGCAGCGCCAGTAGAGAAGGGGCCTGAGGGCAACCTCTTCTGCTATGGGTCTAACCCCGTGGTCCAAGCGGAGTGGTGTTAAGGGAGTACTGATGGGAAGGCCCCAAAAGCTGTCTGATAAAGAAATTCTCTGTTCGGACTAACGGGCCCGATGCACGATGTCCCCAAAGTTCTGCTCCATAAAGGGTGGTACAAAAGGGGGTGGTGATGGACGGAGCATCTGAACCAATCAAACACTCACACCCAGTCAACAGATCTGGGTTTGATCCATCACCGTTCTTTAGCCCATAGCCCACTCTGCCACCCCAGTTCAGACATGGCCATATGCAAATCAGTCTGACCCTGTGCCTGCACCGTGTACATTTCTATGACTGGGCTGAGTGTTTTTTCGGTGCAACTCCTATATAATTTAAAAATGCCCCCCGTTGTTTGAGTCAATTTCAACCCTGCTTTATTTTTCTGGGAACCCCAATCCATTTTTTCGGTCAGCGTCAGTCCCAGGTAGTCGAAGATGGTTACTCTCTCAAGAGGTCTGCCGTCCAAGCAAGTATTGGGGCGGGTGGAATTGCCTACATTAAAAGCCACGTACTTGCTTTTTGCAGATTAATCTCCAGGCCCGATGTTTGCAGAAGGCACTGAAGTTATCAAGGGTCCTCTGAATTCTCATCGGGGATTTTGCGAGGAGAAGCGTAACATCCACAAATATCAGGGCGGGATCTTACGCTGCGCCAACCTGGGGGCATCAATGTTCTTCCCTGCAATCAGGAAGTCTATTAAGCCATTAATGTAGAGGGAAAGAAGTGTGGGTGCCAGGACGCAGCCCTGGCGAACCCCTCTCTGTACGGGCCAAGGGGCTGAGAGTTCGCCGTTCTTACCATATCTGATGTGAGCAAAGTTACTCTCATGAAGACGCTTTAACTGCTTGCAGAGATATTCTGGTATTCCCATGTCTGTTAAAATTGCCCATAATTTTCCCCTTGGAACCAGGTCAATAGGATAAAGGCTGCCTCCCCTCGATGGAAACAGATTTCCAATATATCATCTGCAGCCTGAATATTTGGTCGATCGTTGATGTCCTAGCTCTAAACCAGGCTTGGAGGGAGGTTAAGATATTATGTTCCTCCATCCAAACTTGAAGGCGCCCCAGTAAGACACGGGAAATGTTTTTTTGACCACTGTCTATAAGACTAATCGGGCGATAATTAGTAGGTACGAGCGGGGAACCCTTTTTGCAGATCGGTATTATTTCGGCTCCAGCCCAAGTGGTGGGGATTGCCATGCCCTGTAGTATGGCATTAAACAGAGTGGCTAGATATGGGGCCCAGATGGTGGGTTCAGATTGGTAGAGATCGCCAGGGATCTTATCCAAACCTGCCGCTTTTGCAGGTAATATCTTCCCTAAGGCGTCAGTGACTTCTCTTACCGTAATTGGAGGAGCAACGTCTGGATTTGAACCCGAATGCAGCAAAGCTCTTGCCATGCCTTCTTCCCCTTCCTTGTCCTTTTATAGAGGGTTTCATAGTGTGCCCTCCAAACTCCTTCATCTATATTAGGTTCAATGACCGATCAACCTACCTGGGAGCCAGTGTTTAGAATATTCTAGAAGGACCTCAGATCATGTGAGATTAATGCGTTTCTGACGTCCTGCCATTTTTGAGCTTCCCAGTGTTGTTTTGCTTTGGTTAAAGTGCCTTTGTACGTTGATCTTGCTACTTTGATTTTTATTTTATCACTTCTTTTAACCCCTTCACTGTGGCGGCTATTCCGCCGCAGTGCTAGGGGGCGGGGGGGGCGCGTGGCGCTCCGATGCTGCTGACGGAACCGCTCCGTCACGGCCCTCGGGTGGGCTGTGCTTGTGACGGAGCGGTTCCGTCACGGCCCCGCTCGCTCAATAGAATGCGCCGCGCAGGCGCAAAATCAGCGCCGCGCAGGTGCGGCGAGCGGGCCGTGACGGAACCGCTCCGTCACCAGCACAGCCCACCCGAGGGCTGTGACGGAGCGGTTCCGTCAGCAGCATGGGAGGGGTTAATGGCGGCGATTAAGTTGGATTTAGCAACTCGACAATTGGCATTAAACCATTTATGCTTGGACTTATTGGGCGCTCTCAACTTTGTATTTTGGTAGAAAAAGGTGGCCATGGTTGCAACCAGTTTTTTTTTTTTTTTTTTTTCTGGTTCGCGTTCCACTACACGCCTGTGCGAGTGGGGGTAGGTTGCTAATGACGCCGTTTCTCCGTGGCTAAGGTTACTTCCTCTAGCGCACGCCCCACCTGAATCAGCCGCGCAGATCGAGACAGATTTGACATTGGTCTGACGGTGTGACAGTACTTTTGGCTAAACTCCGGTCATTGACCAACCAGGTTGTATAAACCATACTCCTGAACTCTCCTAAGGGCACTTATTAAGTATATGAGCACTTTTTTTGGTCCTGAAGAATTGCCCCGTGTGGGCATGAAACATGTTGACCATGTTGGAGGGTTGAAATGAGGCCATACTAATGGTTACCCTGGGCCTCTTTGCACTTTTTAACAAAGTGGCTAGCCACACCAATAAAGTTTTCTTAGTGGACTACCCAATTTTTTTTAAACCCACATTCTGCTCACTACTCCACCTGTTTTTGTACCTCACACACCAGAAAATCACGGCAAGGAACAAAAGAACTCCGACAGAGAGTAACACACGTTGTTACCCGTCAAGCATTGCAGCGCCGGCTTGACGCAGGAGCAGGAAGCCGATGATGCAAACAACACCATAAAGGGCTGAATGAGACATGTCATCAAGTCCTGTAGTTGTATGAGGTTTCTTAGTTCCGACAAGGGACCTGTTGGCTTCCCAGACTTCCTTCTCCTTCACTACCCTCACTGAGAGAGAGACTCCTCTACAGGCTTTTATCTAGGGGAACTTTGTACAACCTCATTTGTTACATGGTAGCAACCAGATCATGGTGATTTGGGGCAATCCTTGAAAGGGAGTTAGGAGCTCCATTGCTCTCTATCAATTGGGATATTATTACAAGATAGGGGAATGCTTGATAGTAAAGTTTGGCCAGTTTGTCTTGCGCTTGGGAGAGTTCGGCCCAACGTACTCTTCTCCCTCCGTTGGTCTGGATCAGGCTTTGGGCTGGAGTCGGGGGTTTAGCCTGTACCTTCATGTTACATGGCGATACTATTTCTAAGATAAGGGCATCGTGGTCACTGTCATGACGGGGACTGATTTTAAAATCTATTCACAGGACTGTGAATCTAGCATAATGTAGTCAATAATTGTGGTATGGCCAGGTCTATTAACCCCTTCGCTGCTGCCGTCGGCCGTTGAACGTCACGCGAGCTACCTCCCTGGTGCTGCGCACGTCCAACGGCCGACACGACCGCACACGTTTCTTCGAACGTTCAGCACTGGCGCTGAACGTTCGAAGCAGCAAACGGGTTAAAGGTGTTCCCTGAGTTATCAGATGTGGTACGTCCATTACATGCTCTTAAAGAAAAGTTTAGTGTTAGGGTGTGTTAATGGGGTCCAAACCCTCACTGGGGAAATGTTGGGCTCGGGGATGGACCAATATTGGTCCTCCTCATCCATTAGACCTGTGACTAGACCGTCCAGGGGCTCCAATTGGCAGTTAAAGTCGCCGCCAATAATTACCCCACAATTTGATGAGATGGTTGGGAGGAGCATATTGAGTTGGTTTACAGTGCTAGACTCTTGACCCCGGGGCGTCGGGCGTGAGTATAGATTTATTAGCAGGACGCTTTGTTTTGATTGGTAAGTTAAAAAGACACATAGACTATCGCAAGAGGAGCTTTCAATAAGTTTTGCATCGCAGCCTCGATGGACTCCCACCCATGTGGACAGCCCCCCTGAGGGTCGACCTCTCCCCGTGTGGATCGCTGGGATAATAAAGACCGCGTACCCCTGTCTACTCAATTCATCCCTAGACCTAGTTTCTTGGGGCATACAGATTTCGTGATGTTCTATGAAGAGTCCCCAATCAGGGTTCTTCAGCTTAGATGTTAATCCCTCTGTTTTCCAAGAAAGTATTTTCACACTTGGGGGTGCACTGGAGTGGCATGAAAGGGGGGTTCGATGGTTATACTATCTGGAGTAAACTCTTTTCGGGAAGAGGAACTTGGGTTGGGATTTAACCCCTTCACTGCGGCGGCTATTCCGCCGCAGCGCTAAGGGGGAGGCGGGGCCGTGCGGCGGTCCCGTGCTCGTGATGGAACCGCTCTGTCATGGCCCTAAGGTGAGCTGTGCTTGTGACGGGACGGTTCCGTCACGGACCCGCCCGCCCATTAGAACGTCAGCGCAGGCGCGGCGAGTGGGCCGTGACGGAACCGTTCCGTCACCAGCACAGCCCATCCGAGGCTCGTGACGGAACGGTTCCGTCACGAGCATGGGAGGGGTTAAAGTATGTACATTTCTGGGTGCTAGAGACAAATTTTCGTCCCGGAATGAGGATTTACTTAAGTGCGTGACAGCAAGGAGTTTATCTAGGTACAATATGCCCGCAAGATCTTGATTCGGTTTATCCTCTAATAAGATGCGTTTCCCCGCCTCTATAGACGGAACTGTGGTCGTAGGTTGTGTTAGGAGATCGCTCCATTGAACGAGTCCCACTTGCCTGTATGATGCGCATTCTAGGTTGAGCTTTATCTTGTGCGGGGGGTACTACTTTCGTCGTCAGTCAGTCTACTGCCTCGAGGGTGCTAAACCTGTTGTTCACAGGGATATTAAAAAATAATGAAGCTGTTTGCGCCTGCAATGGTGTGAAAACTTGGTTGTTCAGGTTCACTGCCCATCTCAGGTAATGAGCTCCTCTGGACTCATGTAGGTGCTGACCTGGGGGGCAAAAATAGCCAAAGAGCAATAAGTTGACAGACCTGCCAAGCCTGTATACATGGTGATCTAAAAGAGAGTTTGCGATCACCCTCTTCCTAAAGTTGATCATAACACAGTCGCCAGTGGGATGTATGATGTTACAACGCATGCTTTTACCACGCATGCTGGTACAACGCGGTTTTTACAACGCATAGCGCTTTGGGGTGCTGGATAGTGAATAGTTTAATTTACTATTCCAACTCAAGTCCCCGTGGACACTAAGGAAGGTGTTGGATAGTAAATTAAATCTATTCCCTATCCTAGAGCGCCCCCAAGCACAATGCGTTGTAATGGTTTTCGTTGTAAAACCTGCGTTGTAATAGCACTGCGTGGTAAAAGTTGCGTTGAAAAGGATGTTTCCCTCGCCAGTGATATCTTTGGGTCTTTTGCCTACCCACCCCACCCTACGAGTCAGAGGGACCGATTCACAGAACTAACTTAAGACAAAATCCTAAACTTACTACTTTTGGTATTCACAGAAGTTAGGATTTTGTCTTAAGTTTGTCTTAAGTTTGTCTTCAGACAGACTTAAGACAAAATCCTAACTTAAGTCTGTCTTAAGTCTTTCTTAAGTTTGTTTTAAGACAAACTTAAGACAAAATCCTAACTTCTGTGAATACCAAAAGTAGTAAGTTTAGGATTTTTTCTTAAGTTAGTTCTGTGAATCGGGCCCGTAATGATTTCATTTATATCTCTATTGGAGAACTGTTTATTGTTAGTTAACCAATGGATACATTTATTCTTCAAATAGGATTCCCTAGTACCTTTCTTCAGTTCCGGGACTCCAGCCAAAATAACTACGTAAATGATTGAGGCTGGGGGTAGATTAATGCACGGAAGGGGTGTCCCTACCTCATGGGGTCCCTCCTGTGGCCTGCTCTTCTGCCTGACCCTCGCACCAGTAGGATAGCTCTCAGAGGCTCTGACTACCCCCCAGCACTGTCTTTTTCCATCTGTGCTCCATGCTTATACTCCTGCCCGTAAGTACTATTTCCTTTCCCCACCCCCTTAGGGCTACTGAGTCGCTTTCCCTCCTTCTCCTGATTTAATTGTAGTGTCTTGTTGGGAGTGGCCGTGTTAACTTTTGTGAGCTGGGGGCCTAGTCTTGTATGGGGCAATGTGTTAACCGACTCCTTTTCCCTCAAAATCACCTCGGTCCTATCCACCCAGCGTTCTACCAGTTTTGCGAGATTATTAACCCAATCTCATAGATTTTTTTTTTTTGAAAAACATTTTTATTGTTTTGCAACAAGGGAAAAACACATAACAAGCATGTCACTATCAAGCAGTATCCCCAATCTCATAGATTTTTTAATTCGTCCCTCACTATGGTCCTTATTTGGACCTGCATGTCCACGACCACGTCCGTAACCCAAGCTGGCTGTTCTGGGCCTTCTGTAGATAAAAGACTATGATCATTTACCCTTGCAGCAATAGGAGTCTCAGGGCTGGAACTTTTTGTTTGGGCCCTCTGGATACAGTGACTTTAGTTTTCCCTTTTTTAGGGCCCCCCCCCGATATAAATCGTCGGCCCTGCTTGCTGCGGAAGGTCTTGTATCACAGGAGGCAAGTTCCTGGTCCATGGTCAGGGGCGAACCTGTTGTGTCAAGTGGGCTCGGAGGTGCCGCAAGGTTCGGTGTTAGGGATAGTCGCCTTTCAGTTAGTTCAATCTCGTTTGCCACTTCGCCAATGGCTCTCTGGAGCATCCGGTCTATTGAAGTCTGCTGGATAGAAGAGGCCGGCTCTGCTGGTGCTGCATTTGGCTTCCCCGCCCCAGCTCTCCTCCCCATATTTACATAGGACTCAATTTAGTATCCAAGAATAAACGGGTAATAGACGCCAGTGAAGCGAGGGCGATTCGGCCGCAGAGAAAGACACCACACGTACCCATGTTTTCTTGAAGGATATTAAATTGGCTGTAAATAATGGATTTTCCGAATATTGGAATGAGCAAATTTGCGGATTAACTGGCGTTTTTTGGATTATTTTAAACAGATATCGGTGATTACTATACCGCTCTCACCACACAACGAGGTTACCCTTCCGGGTTGGAAGTATCACCGGAATTGGGCCTAACTACTGAGGATTCAGCCATTGAGCCCTGAAGAGTTGTAGTAACTGTGTGTGTACAGTCCTACAACGAAACACATGTCGGCTGGCTGTAAATTATCAATGATTTGATGACCAAATAAAAGGAGATATACATGAAACTCCAAGAACCGACGTTGGACAGATTTCTTTTCGATTTTGTATATTATCACATTGTTGTTTATACGTTGTTTGAGTGCGCAGGACTTTGTGTCCAAGAATAAACGCACTGGTGTCCTTAAGTCACTACCCTTATTGAGACCTTGTAGGGGTCAGTTTTTCCCAAATCTGTCCCGCTCGCCTTTGAGGACACAGAGGGGTGGCCCAGCCCAGTCTCTTCCGGCCACTGACGGGCGCGGACAGGCCCCCCCCTTGGCCCGGGCTTTGCCCGGGCACGCCCGCGTTCGTCCTGCGTTGCGGGAGGGCCGCTGTGGCCCCCGGCGCAATGTCAGGTGCGAGGAGCGAGTGCCTCTGGGAGATGTCGTTTTTGTTGGCCCATTTCCCTCATGGCCAGGAACTGGAGAAGCAAGCCGTTCACCTCACGGCGGCAGCGGAGGCTGCACTGCAATGCCTCATGGTCGGTACATACAAAATTGACCCCCGATTGCTGGTAGAAGCCTCCCAGCATGTCAGAGTCATTTAATTTTTGTTTTTAATAACAAAATCCTCACTTTAGGAGATGAAAGAGGACAGGATGTTATTTCTTTAATCCCAGGTTTTCACAAATATAACTCGGCTAGGAGAGAGGCCCAAAGTGCTCTCTTGATCCATGGGGCCTCATTTATGAGGCTGTGCGTCACTTTTACGCCGCCGGTGCGTCACTTTTTGTGACGCACCAGCAGCGTAAAAAATATGCCTTGTTGCACCATATTTACAAAGTGACGCATCTAGGTAGATGCGTCACTTTGTAAACCCCTGCGCCACATTATACCTGCGCCAGGTATAATGTATGCAGGGGGCGTATTGACGCAAGAAAGGGTCGTAGAAGTGACGCAGTGAAATCTATAAGATTTCACTGAGCCACTTCTAGGACACAAATGCATCAATTTCTTACGCCTGCCTGACAGCAGGCGTAAGACTGATGCAGGCCCTTTCACATGTGGCTTGCCCCATGTGAAAGGACACGTTGCTGGAGTTGCGTCACTTTTGTGACACACTCCAGCAATGCGTCACTTTTGCACCATACAGATACGTCAGACATACTGACGTATCTGTAACTCCTTGCGCCATGATGCGTCATACTGTAAATATGGCACATCATTGGTGTCACAAGAAGGGCGCAGTGAAAAGTGACGCATCGCTGTTTTCACGCAGCGAAGGGTCACTTTTCATAAATGAGGCCCATGGTGTCTCAATATCCCCTGACTTCTGCGCAATTCCAGTTGTCTTTTTAATACCAAAAATCGCCATCACTCCCTGTCTTCATTGCTCAGAAATTCACGTGATTGCAACATTTCTGCTATGAGCACAGTTGCCGCTTCCAATTTAATAAAATGTTTTCCTTTGTACTTATCATGACTTTCGTGTTTTTTTAAAATATAGAGCATAATCTTTTCATCTGAATAGAGCACTGGTTCCGTCCGCGGGCGCGCATTGTCAGAACAAACGTCCGTAACACGGGAGATCAAAACACTGAGGGCCTCCGCTCTTTTGCGACCCCGGAACATCACTTTTTTGACGTTCTGGTGGTGCAATGCGCCACCGCATATTTATCAGGCCATGTAAAGCCACTTTACATAGCTTTCCATGGCCGTATAAATATGAGCCCCTTTCACTCAGAAAACTGCGTTAACCCCTTCGCTGCGGGGGTTATTCCCCCGTTGTGCTGGGGGGGAGGAGGGCGCGCACAGCGCCCCCATGCTCATGACGAGCTGAGCTCGTCATGAGCAACGGCGCTCCGCTGCTCATGACGAGCTCAGCTCGTCACAGGTGTATTACCTCCCATGGAACGCTCAGCACAGGAGGGGAATTCTCCCAGCACCTGAGCGTTCCACGGCTCATGACGAGCTGAGCTCGTCATGAGCACCGAAGCGCCGTGGCTCATGACGAGCTCAGCTCGTCATGAGCTACGGCGCTCCGGTGCTCATGACGAGCTCAGCTCGTCACAGGTGTATTACCTCCCGTGGAACGCTCAGCACAGGAGGGGAATTCTCCCTGCACCTGAGTGTTCCACGGCTCATGACGAGCTCAGCTCGTCATGAGCACCGGAGCGCCGTGGCTCATAACGAGCTCAGCTCGTCATGAGCCTCGATGAGGTTAAAGGGGCGTTCCATGAGTGTTACTGTGAGTGTTCCCACGCAACACCCACGGAACCTCACACATTTCCAGATTTACGAGGCATCATAAACCTGGGAATGCGTCAGAACCTAACGCCAGCCCGGGGGTGGTGTTAGGGAGGCGCAACGAAGAGAAATGAAAACATTTCTCCTCGTGCTTTAATTTTTTGTATTTTAATTTTTTTATTTTATTGAAAATCCACAGTATAAAAAACAGTGTTAAAGCATTACATACACATGTATCTTAAATCGGGAGCCAATAATAAATACATCTAAATTCATTCCATACCAGAAAACATAATATCAAACAGTCAAACGATCAAACATAGGACCCCATATTTGCAGGCCCAAGGCACGCGTCCTTGGACCTTTAACCGAGTACAAACTGAACCCTAAGTTAAGAATATTGGCTCTCCCAACTAAAGACAAATGGAGAGATTACCACCGCTCAAGAGCTTGTTTAATATTTCCAGTGATTGCCCATCCAGTTAGCATCAACCAGCTCTTTCAAACAAACCTGTTTCTTAATACCCAGATATATTACCTCCCTAACAACTCTAGGATCATTATTGATGGTTTGATTAGTACAAAGAATCTGAGGTTTGGACGTATTGAGCTTATAGCCTGCCATACGACCACATTTGTATGCAAGATGTTCAATTTCGGGTAGCGACATCTCTGGATCAGATGTTATTATGGCTATATCATCCGCATATGCGAAGACTCTGAACTGATCTTGCCTCACCATGAACGGTCTTATTGTGCTTTCATTTTTCTATGTGAGCTGCATTCTGCAAGAAGGGTCCCTTCATGCACAAAGTCAATCATTCTGCATTGCCTCGGATATAAGCCTGACTGCTCAGGCAAAGCTACCAAGTGGGTTGAGCAGGGGTTGTCTAAGGGTGTAACTCCTTACCCTTACTAGAAGCAAGGGTCCCTACTTGGACAAAGGCGCACACCATTGCCAACTAGAGACCCCTATTTCTAACAGAATCCGTAGTTTTTTTTCCTGTTATGTGTGTCTGCCATAGAAGACTATTGAAGTCCAGGAATACAGGCACATGCACACACACACCCACACAAACAACCAAAGTAACACACAGGACAGGGCATTAGTCTTGGTCTTTCCTTTGTGAATTCCGGTTTATGTAAACTCGTGCTCCATACTGCTAATTATAATTTTAGAATTTGAATGATTTTCCGTGTTTTTAACTGAGTCTCTGATACAAATATATCGCATTAGTCAGGCTGTGTTCTTTAAATGTTAATTTAGTTCTACTTAGGGAAACCAACTGCACATTCCTACCTTAGCTCGCAGCGCGTGTGGGAGGTTGGATACCTGACTATCATTACCCCCAACTTTTTGCCTTGTGTTTAGCTGGTTTTCGACTTAGTTGGCCTGGGATCCTGCTAATCAGGGCCCCAGGCTATCTGCTCTCGCTGTAAAATGGACTCCATGTACTTTAGGTACATCTCCAATTGGATATTGGGACACTTTTGTGAGTCCCTGTATAGTGTACCGTAGGTACTCAGGGCATAGGTGCACCCAAGGCCTACCAGGGGCTGCAGCATATATTATGCCACCCCTGGCTGGCCACCTAGATTGACAAAACTGGCTGATCACTCAGCTGGGGCAAGGCCGTGTAATCACCCCTTGCTTAGGTATATTATTCCTATATCTACCCTTATATATAGACACACAGTAACCTATAAGTCACTCCTATGGCAGGCCTTAACAATCCTGGAGGCAGAGTGCTTGGTTATGTGTGTAGGAGAGTGGGGTCTGCAATCCTATGGTCACCCCAGATTTTTGCTTTTTGCTTTTTGCTTCACTGGTTTACGACTTTCCCTGGCTGTGGGCCTGCTAATCAGACCCACAGCCTAGCTGTTCTCTCTCTAAATTCACAACCATGTACTTTAGGTGCATTTACCAATTGGTACTGGGCCACCTTATCAGTCCCTGTACTCAGGGCATAGGTGTACCCAGGGCCTACCAGGGGCTGAAGCATGTATTATGCCACCCCTGGCTGGCCATCTAAATCTGACACAACTGGCTGCATGACAGCTGGGGCAAGGTGGTGTAAACACCCTTTGCTGTGGATATAGTATACCTATATCTAACCCTAAAATGGACACATATATTCCTATCAGTCACTCCTATGGAAGGCCTTATCACTCCTGAAGGCAGAGTGCTTGGAATTATGTGAGATGGTTATCTGGCACAAAATGGATGCTGCCACCACAGACACAAGTCTGACCTCCTGCTGCTGGGAGTCCTTCCAGCGAGGATGGCTTGGACAAAGGGTTTCCTGCCTTGGGAGGTGCTAGCACCACCCCAGACAGGATTTTGTGTATTGAGGTAGGGAGGCCTGAAAGGAATGAGACATGCCTGGGGCCCACAAGGTGCCCTGTGCATACACCGGTTCAAACCAGTTGCTGGGGAATCCCAGCCCCAGCTCTGGTGGGAAACCGGACAAAGGATAGGGGGTGTAACCACCCCCTTCCTGGTCCCACCCAGGGGAGGGACCTAGTCAGTAGTGCAGTCCCCTTTAGGAGAATAAAGGTAGGAGCTGGTCCCATTCCAAATTAGATTATCCTGAACTATTCAACAAGAAGAAACTCTGGCCTTCGACGTTCTGCTCCACAGAAGACTGAAGAATCTCCCTTGTGGGCAAGGAGTGTCCACCCTGCAACTGCAGGCACCATCAAGCGTCCAGCGGCTTCACTTTGTCGTCTTCCCTCGAGGATCCAGACTTCAGAGCCCAACGAGACCCGGATTCCCAGACCTCTCCGACCTCAACTCACATCTGCAGCAAAGCTGAGACCCGTGGGTGCGACGAGACACGTGGGACCGGCCATCTTGAATGAACCTGCACTTCGCTTCCAGCACGACTCCCGAGGTAAACTCGACCAAGTGCTTTGGGGACTGAGAAGCCCTAACCCCGAGCAGCTCCTGCAGCGAAGATCAGCCCTCCAGCTTCCACGAGATCTGCGTGGGGCCCTTCTGCTTGTTTGCTGCTCGACGCGTTGTCTGGTCACTTGCCGGCTGGCTAGTGGCCTCCTAGACGACGAATCTTTGAATCTTTGCTGCTGGTCTGGTTGCTCCAGATTGGCCCTTGCTCCCTTCCAAAAGAGGGGCACCCCGGACTCTCCTAGTCCGCACCAGACGCTTTCTTCACTCACTGCGTGGGTTGCCTTTGCCAAGGCCTGTTGATGCCGATTCCGGATCCAACACCGCCGACAGCGAGAGCCTGTGTGGGACAGCTCGTGACTCCATCCTGGTCGTCGAAGACACCTCCTGGTCCACGTGGCTGCAGAGTCAAGCGTCCACTCTTCACCTGATCGCGACGACGACATCTGGTTCCTTCCTGGTTCCACTCCAGTCACTGGCTAGTGACTGTGAACATTGTCCCCTCTGCTTTCAGGTCTCCTTCTTCAACAATCCACCCTTGGATTGCACCGGACATCTTCCTCCTGGTCGCCTGCAGCATCTTTTCTTTCAGGCTCCATTGACTTTAACGCGAGAACCCGACGCACTTTGACACCTATGCACCCGCAGCCCGTGGGTGAGGTAACGAGAGCATTTCGGTGCTCAAGGGTAGTTTAATTGTCCTAGTGTCCAGTTCCACAGTCGTTGTTGTCCTAACTAGTCAGGATTGTCCGTACTCACCTTTTCTTTGAACTGTACTGTCCATAGACGTTGTTACGCATCTCGCGTGTGAGTTCACACTCTGCACACGCGTTCCGTGGGCCTCCTATTACTTACCTGAAGTTAGTGTAGCGTGGTCCCATCGATCCTACAGCCTCTGGACAGCTCCATTCCTCTTATCGACTTTCACATTCCACTTACTTAGTATATGGTTTGTCGTGCCCCTAGGGCACCATTGTAATTTTGTGCAACTTGTAGTATTTTTCGTAAGAGATTGTCATGTGCTTAGCCCTCTGACCTCATAAAGAGTTCAGAGGTGTTGTTATTAATAAATAGACTGTTTATTTTCATAACAACCTGTGTGGTGTCCTTTCATCTGGTATTCAAGGGGTTATATTGTGGTAAAACAGCTGGCTTCACATGCCAAAAGAGTTTAGCCTAAGACTGCTTTGTCCATGCTACCATTAGGATAGCTGGTCTATAAGGTTGACGTACAACCAATCACTATAAGGGTTGTTTGGACTGATACAAGGTGATCACTAGAACTAGTGAGCATCATATATCAGGCCAACTTCTCACATTGGTGTGAAGCGGTTGGGATTTGAGCTTGCTGTTGTTTTTACCAAATATAATCTTGAAATATCATTTGAAAGATCACATAAGGTACCTAGGTACATATAACAAGCTTAGAAATACTCTGAGTTCTACTGAACCAGCTGTTGTGGTAGAAAGGGCATAGCACACCCTGACTACAACTCTTAGCAAGGGATCAGTAGGAAAACCCATAGTGTAGGTAGGTGCATCACTTACACCTCACTAGAAGCATGTCTACCCATGGAGAGTCTTCAGAGACTCCCCTAGTGGTTAGTGACCCTCCACAGGTCCTTTCCAGATATGCAGCTCTCAGTTTCCAGGAGATGAGACAATTGTGTACCTCCAGAAAATTGAAACAGGGTTCTAACCCTACCACTCCTTTTCTGTTAGGTCTCTTAGAGACATATGATGCTAGAAAGGCTTCTAATACAGATGGAAGCATGCCAGCCTTAGAGGGTACTCTTGGAGATCCAGACCTCCCTGAAACAGAGAATGTAGAAGAGGAGGAGGAAGAAGAAGAACCATCTGGGGATGAGGCAGACAATGGTTCTGAGATAGTCAGCAGACTAACCAGGGCCAACTTAGACCTACATAGGGAAAGATCTGGGGGACCCCCAGTACTGACCCTGAGCAGGCCTAACTATGGAGTCAGAAGAGATAGGTCTCATTCTAGGGACTCCAATAGACCTGTGCACTCTCATGCCTCTGCTCAGAGGAGAATGACTTCCCCTCAGAGGAGAGAGCATGAAGCAAGGATGAAGCAGGCTAATCTGAGGATCCAGAGGGAAGAACTTGCCCTTGCCAAAGAAAAGCTTGCCTTTGCTAGAGAGCAACAGTTGAGTGGGGTAGTCCCCACTGGTGGCAGCAATATCCCTAGGGATAGAGACAGGAGTTTTGATAATAGACACCTGAGTAAAATAGTGCCCTCCTATAAGACAGGAAATGATATCCACAAGTGGATAACTGCTTTGGAGAGAGCCTGCAAAGTACAGCAGGTACCCCAGAGTCAGCGGGCAGCTATATTGTGGCTCTCCTTTGAAGGTAAAGGTAGAGACAAGCTCCTCACTGTTAGAGTACATGTTGATGTTCAGGGATACCCAGAAAACTCAGGCTCAAGATTGGACTGACTTTGTTGATTGTGCCACTAAGGCTCTGGAGGGCTGGTTACTGGGAAGTAAAGTTACTGATTACACAGGATTGTATAATCTAATTATGAGAGAGCAAATCTTAAATAATTGTCAGAACCAGTTGTTGCATCAGCACTTGATTTACTCAGATCTGACCTCTCCCCAAGAATTGGGAAAGAAGGCAGACAGATGGGTCAGGACAAGGGTCAAGCAGCAGAACCAGAACCAGGGTGGTGGCCATAAGAAAGCAGACCAGAAGGGTAATGAGAATAAGCAAAATGACCAGAAGTCTTCAATAGGGCCCCAACAACCTAAGGAGGGTGGGTCCCAAACTTCCCAAAAGAAGAAGAATGATGGTCCTAAGAAACCATGGTGCCAATACTGTAAAAGTAAGACTCACTGGTTTAGTGAGTGCACCAAGAAAGGCCAAACTCCTACCACTACTGTCCCTAAGACACCTGCACCCTCTAGTACAGTTAGTAGTGGTAGTGTACCTCACAAGGCTATAGTTGGGTTAACCCTGGGAACTGAGGTGGGTTCTGACTTAGTTAGAATTCCTACTCAGGCAGTTCTTGTTTGTACTGGGGACATGGATATGACCCCTACTGTAAGTCCTAGTACTCTGGGCAAATACAGACAAACACCTTTAATAAATGGAAAAATGGCTCAGGCCTACAGGGACACATGTGCCAGTGTCACCATAGTGACACCAACATTTGTGGACCCTGACCAGATCATGCTAGGTTCACACTACCTAGTGACCAATGCTAGCAATGTCACTAACAATCACAGTATGGCAGTTGTTAATTTCTCCTGGGGAGGGGTAACTGGCCTCAAAAGGGTTGTAGTTAGTTCAGACCTCCCAGTAGATTGTCTTTTGGGCAATGATTTGGAATCCTCACTGTGGTCAGATGTGGAGTGCAGGACTCATGTAGAAATGCTAGGTCTCTCCTCACATGTCCTTGCTGTGACTAGGTCACAGGCCAAGAAATGCCCAGCTGAACAAGTGCTGGATCCTGGAAGAATGGACCAGACACTACCCAAGAGAAGGAATGGTAGGGTTAAGGCAGAGCCTTCCCCCCTGCCTCAGGTTGAGGATCAGCCCTCTCAGGAGGCTGACCCAGAGATCCCAGAAGGAACTGTCCTAGAAGAGCTTGAACCTGATCAGGCTGAGTTTCTTGGGATAGGGGGACCTTCCAGGGCAGACTTGAGGCAGGCCCAATTAGATTGTTCCTCTCTTGAACCCCTCAGGCAACAGGCTGCTGTTGAGGCTGCAGGGAATGCTACAGGTGCCCATAAAGTGTATTGGGAAGATGGACTCCTTTACTCTGAGGCAAGAGACCCCAAGCCTGGTGCTACCAGGAGGCTGGTCATCCCCTTGTCTCTTAGAGGTTTCCTTCTCACCTTAGCCCATGAGATTCTCATTGAAGGTCACTTAGGCCAGAACAAGACTTGGGACAGGCTTGCCCCACACTTTCACTGGCCTCATATGTCTGAAGACACTAAAGAGTTTTGTCGCTCATGTGTCACCTGCCAAGCCAGTGGCAAATCAGGTGGCACAACAAAGGCCCCCTTATACCACTACCTGTGGTGGGGGTTCCCTTTGAAAGAGTGGAGATTGACATTGTTGGACCAATGGACCCCCCAACAGCATCTGGGCACAGATTTATACTGGTGGTAGTGGATCATGCCACCAGGTATCCAGAAGCTATTCCCCTTAGGACCACTACAGCTCCTGTTGTGGCCAGGGCCCTACTTGGAGTTTTCTTCAGAGTGGAGTTTCCTAAGGAGGTTGTCTCTGACAGAGGTGCAAACTTCATGTCAGGATACTTGACTGCTATGTGGAAGGAGCGTGGAGTAAATTACAAATTTACCACACCCTATCACCCACAATGCAATGGGCTTGTTGAAAGATTCAACAAGACCCTCAAAGGGATGATAAAAGGGTTACCTGAAAAGCTTAGGCGAAGATGGGACATCCTTTTACCCTGCCTCCTGTTTGCTTACAGAGAGGTCCCACAGAAGGGGGTTGGTTACAGCCCTTTTGAGCTTCTGTTTGGGCATCCTGTAAGAGGACCCCTATGTCTTGTAAAGGAAGGATGGGAGTTACCTCTCAAAAAGCCTAAGCTTGACATAGTGGACTATGTACTTGGTCTCCGCTCCAGGATGGCAGAGTACATGGACAAGGCATCTAAAAACCCTGAGGCCAGCCAAGAACTTCAAAAAGCTTGGCATGACCAAAAGGCTGTCCTAACTGTTTACCATGCAGGACAGAAGGTGTGGGTGTTGGAGCCAGTGGCCCCAGCAGCTCTCCAAGACAAATGGTCTGGACCCCATACCATCATTGAGCAAAAGGGAGAGGTCACCTACTTGGTGGACATGGGAACTCCCAGGAGCCCCCACAGGGTGCTTCATGTAAACAGGCTCAAAGCATTTGTCAACAGGGAGGACATGGGCTTGCTCATGGTGACAGATGAGGGGCAGGAGGAAGAGAGTGACCCTCTCCCAGACATGCTCACTCAGAACCCTGATGATGGGTCAGTAGATGGTGTAGTCTTTTCTGACAGCCTCTCTGCTCATCAACAAGAGGATTGTAAACAGGTTCTTCAATCCTTCAGGCAAATGTTTTCACTAACCCCCAGTCAGACAAACTGGTGCACCCATGAGGTGGACACTGGTGACAGTCTGCCTGTCAAGAGTAAAATCTACAGGCAACCTGACCACGTCAGGGACTGTATAAAGAAAGAAGTCCAAAAGATGTTGGAATTGGGAGTCATTGAACCCTCAGAGAGCCCTTGGGCTAGTCCTGTAGTACTAGTGCCTAAACCTCACACCCAGGATGGTAAGAGAGAGATGAGGTTTTGTGTAGACTACAGGGGTCTCAATGCTGTCACTAAGACAGATGCCCATCCAATACCTAGGGCAGATGAACTGATAGACAAGTTGGCTTCTGCAACTTTCTTAAGTACATTTGACCTAACAGCTGGTTATTGGCAGATCAGGTTAGCTGAGGATGCCAAGGCCAAAACAGCATTTTCTACCCCAGGAGGTCATTACCAATTTGTGGTGATGCCCTTTGGTTTGAAAAATGCACCTGCCACTTTTCAAAGGTTGGTGAACCAAGTTCTCACTGGGTTGGATGACTTCTGTGCAGCATATCTAGATGATATTGCTGTCTTTAGCTCCACCTGGGAGGTTCACCCGATCCACCTGAGGAAAGTTTTGGAGGCCCTGCAAAAGGCAGGCCTCACTATCAAGGCTACTAAGTGCCAGATAGGGCAGAGTCAGGTTGTGTACCTGGGCCACCTTGTGGGTGGAGGCCAGGTTCAACCATTGGAGAGCAAGATACAGGCCATAAAGGACTGGGCTCCTCCAACCACCCAGACACAGGTCAGAGCTTTCTTGGGCCTGTCTGGTCACTATAAGAAGTTTGTCAAAAATTATGGGTCCATTGTGACACCACTTAATGACTTGACAAGCAAGAAAATGCCAAAGAAAGTTCAGTGGACAGTTAGCTGTCAGAAGGCATTTGATGACCTAAAGCAGGCCATGTGTACTGCACCTATTCTCAAGAGTCCTGACTACTCCAAAACCTTCATTGTCCAAACAGATGAATCTGAGTTGGGTGTGGGAGCTGTTCTATCTCAACTGAATATTGATGGTCATGACCAGCCCATTGCTTTTATAAGCAGAAGGCTGACCCCTAGAGAGAAACGTTGGTCAGCTATTGAGAGGGAGGCCTTTGCTGTGGTTTGGGCCCTGAAGAAGTTGAGGCCATACTTGTTTGGAACTCACTTCAAGATTCAGACCGACCATAAGCCCCTCTTATGGCTAAATCAGATGAAGGGTGAAAACCCCAAACTTCTTAGGTGGTCCATTTCCCTACAGGGGATGGACTTTACAGTGGAGCACAGACCAGGGACTGACCATGGCAATGCAGATGGTCTCTCCAGGTATTTCCACTTAGAACAGGAAGACTCACCTGGTCAAGGTTAGTTTAATGTCCCTAAGTTTGGGGGGGGGGGGTTGTTGCAGGGTTTCTGTACTCACACAGAACTGTGCACAGAGGAGTGGAACCTCGGCAAATTAGGATGTCCCAAAACTTACCTTAGCAACCAACTCACCCCTTACCGAGCTAGCTACAGTGTCTCATTGGACATATCAAACACCCAATGTTTAGACAAACCAGAACATGAACTTACAGTACCTCAGGGTACGTGGGACTCATGAACACTCTTTCGTTATATTATCATTACAAACCAGAACATGGAGTAAAGAAGACACATGTGCATTTGAAATGTTTATTTACTAATGCCGTCTTCTCAGGCGCAGTATCTTTGATAATACAAGTATACTTATTATCAGTAGCAAAATTATCAGCATAGTTACTAAGACATAAAAAGCGAATGGTGACAGCATGTTAACATGCTGTAATGAATAAGAGTTAACAACACTTATATCTCACCCTCCCTAACACATATATTATATTATTATCTAAGAAGGTCTCTTTGGGTTGTTTTAGGGCGGGCCCATACCTTAGTGTCCTAGCATGAAGGAATCACATCAGCATACACCAGCTCTCTCTGCATGTGCACCGCATCAAGTGTGTTAACAATTCTCGTGCAAAGCAATATCAATCCCGCCTCAAGCCCAAGTTGGCAAAGGCTGCACTTGTGTTATGACTATGAAGGCGTGGAGATCAGACCTCATAACAATTCCATATCGTGTTGCTCCTGAAACTTCAGCACTCTCCGTGCAGACATGTTTTATTAAACAAAGCAGATATCAGAGCAATAACATATTATTCTCACATTCACCACGGCAAACCACTAGGTTGAAAGCTAAGTCAACAATTAAGGGTCGTGTGCAGAAGTTGCAAGAAAGGAAAAATGGCGTTTAAATCTGAAATGTACCTATGCTAACTTAACACGAAATATGGATATATAGGAGCTATACAACACCCCCCCATGATCCGAGAACGGACTAAATAAGATAACAGAAGTGCCATCACATGAGAGCAGAATCCATTTACAAACGAGCATGAATAAAAATTCAATTATAAAAACTAATGCTAAAAAAATAGCCCACAAATATAATGTGGCTCAAGCCAATAGGCAAGCAAAATTAAAATGTCTTGACCAAAAGTCAATTAAATCAAGGAAATGCTATCAATCAGCATGTCAATTTGGGTCAGTGTCTATGATAAGACTGTATATGAAAAGTAAGCTGCAACAGCCTCCAGGAGGAAGTCACTGTCCTCATCCGAAAACAGTTCAGCCATCCAATTTAAAAGACGAAAGGAACATACGTGATCTTCCAGCACCGGATCCTCTATAACCATCAGAGGACAGCTCGGTGGGTTCTCAAGAAAACTTAGTTCCAAGAAATTTCGCGCTGCCGACAACACATCCCAGGGACCCATTAGTCCATGTGCCACCGCCAAGGCCATAATCCTTTCGTCAGAACAAACCAACTCGTGAGCAATGATAGGACTCATCAGTTGATCAAAATCGACGTCAGAAGATGCTGGTCCGCAGAGACACAAATCAATGGCCCAAAGGAAATCGCAGGTCAGACAGCGAAATACAGGCTGGACACAGGTGAAATAGGAGAACCGAAAAGATAATCCAAACGCCGTGCTTAGAGTCGCTAACGGCAGTGTGCCATAGTAATCAAGCATGCGGTTGCGAAACCGCGTCAGTAGTAGCTGTGCGTGGTCTTGCACAGGAAGGGCATCCATATTTAAAAAGGCAGAAAACCACCAATGCGCCAGCCGCTAATGCAAGCAAAAACGGGAACCCTCCAAATAAGGATGAAAAAATAGAATGGAAGAAGGCAGGGATGACTCCAAAAATCTTCTCAAAGGAAGTCACGAGACCACCGCTAACAACTTTAAAAAAATGTGCTAGGCCCGTTGTGGAGGATGCGTTAAAGATAGAACGGACCATGGCTCCGAAATGCAAAGGCAAATCAGTGTTTAAAAGAGCCTGAACCTCCGTACGGGTGTTAGCAATGTGAAGCACGAAAGTTTCACGGGCCGAGCTCAAGGCCACCTCTTTCTGGGACAATAGAGCTCTTATTCTAGCCATGCCGCTGAATTCTGCTCCCAAGGTCGGTATCTGTGGCCAAATGGAAGACTCCCTATGTTCACGTGTGGGAGGATAAAGAACATTTCTGCAGCAAATAACTCGCTCACTAACTGTTACTATGAAAGCTATACCTTTAATTAAACCACAACAGTTTTCATTATTGAGCATTAAATAACTACCATTCTCTAACAATTTAAACGTGGGGATGATAGCAGGAACTGGCGTGCCCTGTAAAACGCAAGCCATATTCGGGCGGTCCTTGTTACATGAACCGTGCAACTGTATGTGTCTGCACATTAAAGAATGATCTGGAGTCTCAGTACACTCATCCCCTGTCAGATAAACCTCTTGATCATCCTTGAAACATCTGTATGTGTATGGGAGCGACCAGACCTCATGAAGAAAACCGCTACCTAAGGGTTCAAAACGACCTATTGGCACATATTTCATACAATTTGAAAACTTATATAAAGCAAAAGGCAGTGTTATCAAACCGTGGATAAGCCACGTAGCAGCAGTGGTCTCTGCCACAGAGAAAGGTAAAGATTCCAACCTTTCAATATGGAGCATTGAAAAGGAAGCATCACGCATTGAAAGCAAGCGTTGTTTGTCAGTCAAATTAAACGGTGCAAATAAAGAGGAAACGTTCATGTATCCCCAGGGAACTTTACCCATTTTTAGAGTCTGTAGTGTCCATGCAAACTGCATGACTGAACGTAATTGATTTTGACCATGGTATAATACAGACACTTCATCATGCACAATATCAACAACAGACGACACAATATTATCTAATGTGTAAATTCTAGAGGAAAGCACGTTAATGCTATTGTCAACCACTGCAAGCACTTTTTCAAGATTTGCTTGATCAATAGCCCTAAGACGTGAAGCAGCCTCAATCTGTGAGAGTTTCCAAATTTCATTGTAAACCCCATATAACCATCTTTTTGACCTGCCACTAGCCGGGCCTTTAATGAAATCATTCAAATCCACGTCTGCATTCAGTTTGGAAAGGTGATACTTAACCGCAGGTAAAGTTGAATGTTTCAGCCAAGCTTGACACAACTTGCCAACTGAGTAAGAGGTGACAGTATGACTCAAATCAAAACGGGGATCAGATCTAACAGCCCTAAAACCGTTAGTTATATTTAAAAATCTCTTTTGGCAAGAATCAGCACTACGGTGCCAAAGCAGCCAACCCTTGGGATTCATACTGGAAATGTTAAAGGAGGAATTCAGAAGCAAAGCCTGTATTTCTCTAATGGACAATTTAGTGAAATTACTCCAATTCTCATATTCCTCCAACTCCGGGAAAGACGGGGTGTTTAACCTTTTAGACGTAGCCAATCCAAAGCACGTGGTCTGGGAAATGGTTTCATTTAAAAACCACATATGATTTGGGATGAGACATGCACGGTGCAAAGCCTCAGTGCCTTGTACCTGCCAGGCCCTTGAGCCCCAAACTGATTTAAGGTCTATGGTATCCTTCCATAACTCATACCCTCCAGTAACTAATTGATCCAGGAAGGCTTTTGAATATAACAATTTTGTATTTGTAAGTCGAACCTTGGACTGTGGCTGTTTGTGAAATTTAAAATAAAAGGACTCGGGATTGGACTGATTAAAGTCAGTGAAATAAGTATATTTTTTAAGAAACGTTTCAGAACTCCCTTGTGTTGGTGCTGGGCAATGTTCCCACTGAGTAAAATTAACCGCATCCCTTCGGGAAGATGTCTTGTGTAAGAAGTGATTGCCATAATGTTGGTAACAGAACAATTCACCATAATTAGCAGATTCTAAATATAAATCCTCAGCATCAAAAGCAGCATAATATTTCAAATCAGAAAACAAACTCTCCACAGCATTAACATCCCAATCATCAGAACGAATGTTTTGTTTCACTACATCCCCCATATTAACTCTTAGTACATTAGGGACATTAACGACTTCCGTTGGACCATGAATCTGAAAACGAACTGCATCCCACGCGATTCCATCCAGAACAGGCCACGCTGTGATGTTAACCAAAGTCAAGTCTCTTTTTAATCTGTGTGTAGAATGTGAAGAGGAAAGTGGGGCCAAAGTTCCATTTAAATGAGTAATGCAAGTTCTCTCCTCGACATAGTGTCCATTCATAATCCGAAAAAAATAAAACACAAAACCAATTGACATAAAAAGGTAAACTGAAAAAAGGACCAGCCAAATGTATATCCAAGGAGGTATCAAAAAATGTTTTTTAAACAGGCTGGCATATACTGCAATTTTAGAGGGTTTTTTCGAGGCAAGGGAAGCAGAGTCAAATGAAAATCTGGATTCCGTGGCTAAACGAGCTTGCAGGTCAGGCATGGACAGATCAGTGGGGTATGTATAGTCTGTCTCATCAAGGTTAGTTCCTGGTAAATTATTCAATAATGGACTGGAAACAGCAGGTAAATCGATTGCCACCTCAGGTTCATTATCAGAAGCAGTGTGCATAACTGAATTTCTCACAATGGAAGGACAGGAAACTGCCGGTGTCATGCTAAGAAGAATCGGCCACTCTGTGTATCTTGACATTGTCAATAGAAATAAACCTGTTTTCCTTACGACCAGGAAGTGGTGGTAAAATGACTGTTCTTGTGCCCTTCACTCCAAGCACTGGGACTGGAGCTCGATAGGAGGGACCAAACTCTTTCTTGTTGTCGATCTTCTCTCGAACCAGTTCTCCAACTTGGGGTAGCCAGCCAACTACCGGGATCTGCAACGCATCATCCGATGTGGAGGGCAAATGTTCCTTTGCAAGAGTGTCTCTCGTCTTTTGTAGATTCTGTAAAACATTGCAATGTTCATCTGCGTCAAAGGCAGTGGCGCGAACCACCGAGTCTAGACCGTCAAGGTCAGGGACGAACATCTTGATGCCAAAGAGCATTTCGTATGGGGTCCGCCCACCCAGAGACCTTCTAGGGAGATTATTAAGAGCACGCTGCACGCCATAGAGGTGAGCCAGCCAGTTTCTGCCAGTGCCTATAACTCGGGCTGTCAAAGATTGCTTTAAATCACGGTTCATTCGTTCAACTACACTATTACCCTCGGGTCTGTAGGGTGACGAAAACTTGACTTGGACCCCCATCGAAGTCATGGCATCCTTATACGCCTTAGAGGCGAAAGCCGGACCCTGATCCGAATGGAAGGTACCACAGGCAAAAATCCCTATAAAGATACGCAAATCTCTGATGACAGTCCGGGAATCAGCGCTGCGATGTGGCCATAACCACACAAAGCGTGTGCATGAGTCAACTGCTACTAAGATGTATTTATACGCAGTATCAGATGAAAATGGACCGCAGTGATCTAAATAAACACAGCCTAGTGGTTTATTAGAAATGTACAACTGAGTCTGAGGCGGACGCGTAGCAGTTGAAGGTTTAATCTGCTGGCATATGTCACAAAGAAGGACATAATCACGCGTCTGTTTGTACAGTCCCCGCCACCAGAAACGTTGTTGTAATTGCGTTACAGTGGCTGAGACGCCCGCATGCGCAGACGCCACACCTTCATGAGCCGCTGTAATCAAGTCTGTTCTGCGATCCGAGTTGGGAATCAGCCGTTCCCCAACATCAGGAATTGTCACAAAAGGAACCTTTTCGGGACTTAAGTGGTATTTATACTTCGAAGGGAATCCCGAAGGATGTTTACTTCCCTTCTCAGAGGCAGCAACCGCTGCCAAGATGTCGCTATCAATCTTGGTTTTAGACCTAGTAACTGCTGCAACTAAGTATGTAGATACTGCTGATTTCGCCGCTTCATCAGCAAGCGAGTTGCCAAGAGCGTGTACTCCCACGCGCTGATGACCGAGAGTATGAATCACATAAACGAGTGGCAACATAGCTTTAAGCTCTGCCACTCGAACCCAGATCATTTTATGTTTTATTGTGCTACCCTTGGAATCACGAAAGTCATTTTGAATCCAAAAGAACAAGTTTTCATTGTAAGACTGGACACAGTAGTAAGAATCACTTACAATCAGAGTAGTAACACTTGGATCTGCGTACTCCAAAGCTAGTAATAGAGCACGAAGCTCTGCCAATTGTGCAGTGCAATCGCCCAGGGGCAACGTGTGTACCTCCCTGGAAATGAACTCGTCATTCAACATAGCACCGACCACAATGGCGCATGCGGAAACGTAGGCATGTTTAGAGCCATGCGCAACCTGCGCCGACCCATCAGTGTAAATGATGCAATGGAAGTCCTCCAAAGGTCGCATCGCCAGAGGAGCAGGATGAACGAATTCATACTGCAAGTACTCCTGTGACCGTAAGGAGGCGTCAAAAATAAACATGACATCTGCGGATGACAATGACGCAGCCCACTGAATCCACCGAGGGTGCAAAGCCTTTGAATTTGGTACACTGGCTTTCGTGACTGCCTCCAAATGAGGACAGGGTGTTACCACTAGCATGCGTTTCCCCTGTGACAGAGCACGTTCTTTTAGAATTGCCATCTGTACAGCAGTTAAAACCTTTTCTATGGTGGGAAACCGCATCTCAGCCGAGGTGTACAAGTGTGACTTGTAAGCAATAGGTACCGTGTCACCTTCATTAAAAGTGAGGTACGTGAAACCCACCGTCCCAGGAATTATTCTTATGACCAGGTTGGTGTGGTTATCACGAGTCAGTAAATATTTAGAAGCGAGCAGATCAGCCTGCAAGGATTGCAAAATGGCTGAATGCTCAGGCAGCCAGCATGATTTTGAGAAAGTTGGTTGTATCAAAGCATACAAAGGCTTGATACGCTGGGCATATTCCGGAATGTAAGTTCTGCCGAAATTCAAAAAGCCCAGTAAAGACTGTAATTTTTTCAGTGTCGTTGGTGCGCGCAATTGTGCGCACTTCTCTAAGAAGTGAGGAGCCAAACCTCTACCTTCATTGTTGAGCTCATAGCCCAAAAACAACACTGTGTGTTCAGCAATGTGCGATTTTGCAAAGTTGAATTTGTAACCCATGTCTGCGAAGTTGCAAACAAGAGAATTTACACGACACAGATGCTCCCAAATATCGTCGTCTGTGAGATATATGTCATCCACATACGAAAAAGCATCAGGGTCTAGTGCCTCCAGAATAGAGACAATTCGAGCGGTAAATACACCAGGACTATTCTTGTAGCCCATTGGAAGACGCCGGAATTGCTTTTGGACTCCAGCGCTTGTAAAACTGGTCCATTGGGAGCTAAAGCTGTCCAATCGGTGGGCATAAAAACCATTGGATATGTCAAGCGTTGTCTTGAAACGCTTACGCACGAGACTATCCACTAGGGCAGAGCCGTGGGTATTCTGTACTGCACAGTTACGGCAATGCGAGTTCAAATGCCGGTAATCCAAAACCAAACGATATGACCCGTCAGGTTTATTCACAGTAAAAAGGGGATTATTCATCGGTGACACACACGTTTCAATAACTCCCTGATATTCCAATTGTTCAAGGATTTCCGCGACGGAAGATTTTGCTTCACGCCGGATGGGATATTGAGGTTGAGGCTGCGGCTGAGACCGCAACGGAATTTCGTGGCAAGGCGACAATTTATCCCAACCACATTGATTACGGTACAGAGCCGGCGCGAGAGCCCGAGCCCACTCTTCTGCAAAATGCTGCGCATGCTCTTTCGAGACAGTGTTCGCGAAACTGGGTAGGATCACCTCCTCCCCTCGCGGCGCCGCGAGCACAAAAGGTGGGGGCCAGTCAGCCTCCGAAAGCAAAATATCATATGTAGAAGACAGATTCTCCCAAAATACACCTTTAACGGTACGCTGTATGTCACCTTCAATTAACAGGACAATTTCATATAGTCTTTCAGGGGGAGCAAGTCTCGTATCCGCTGTTTCTATCACAACGTAGACATCAGTCGCTGTCACCCTCAGTAGTGGACGCAGCGCCTCTCTGACTATGGTTATCTCCGCCGCGCTGTCCAGCAAGGTCAGAGCCCACGTCAGATTCCGAAGCCGCGTTCTCACTATCTGTGGCATATCGATGCGCTGTTAAGGCTGTGACTTTCTTTTTCGCAAACTGCGGACGCCTAGGCGTAGAATCCTCCTGCTTCACTGCGCCGTCCGTCTGGCGGGACTGACCACGTCCTTGTTGGCCACCACGTCCACGTCCACCCCCTCCTCCTCCACCGGTTTTCTGGGCCGATGTGTCCTGAAAGGAACGAGGAGAGCGTTGATCAGAACCCTGAAAACGATCAGGTGATTTAATCATCGCGCGGTCGCGCAAATCATAAACTTTTTCGGGTGGTGCAGGAGCTAGTATTGCAGGAAAAGGACCCTGAGTCTGCGTTGTCTGCTTCCCCTGTGTCTGTTTTTTAGGCCAATTTTGTTTCTTGGACTTGGGCTGGGCATCTGTCACTGCAGATTGTCCCAGTGGTTGTTTTTTCTCCTTCACTGGAAAATATTTCAGACCTCTACTTGTGCGGCCAATCGTTTTATAAGCGGCCACCACAATCTTTGCTAACTGGCGGGGTTTGTCGGCATCGGGCAGAGCAGCCAAAGCATTCGACACCTGAAAGTTAACTGCATCTCCTTTAACATTGGAGAGAATGAGATCACTTACAATCTCAAATGAACCACACAGGCGCATACCCAATTCAACCGCAGCCTCTGGACCGTGATCATTCTGAACACGTCGAACGATTTCAGGCAGGGCAGTCATAGACGGGGTGCCGAAGCACCTTGTATAAACTGCCGCAAATGTTTTTCCCCAGCTGTCACAGTCAGCAAGCTCAGTCGGTAGAGCATGAGACTCTTAATCTCAGGGTCGTGGGTTCGTGCCCCACGTTGGGCGCCATGTTGCAGGGTTTCTGTACTCACACAGAACTGTGCACAGAGGAGTGGAACCTCGGCAAATTAGGATGTCCCAAAACTTACCTTAGCAACCAACTCACCCCTTACCGAGCTAGCTACAGTGTCTCATTGGACATATCAAACACCCAATGTTTAGACAAACCAGAACATGAACTTACAGTACCTCAGGGTACGTGGGACTCATGAACACTCTTTCGTTATATTATCATTACAAACCAGAACATGGAGTAAAGAAGACACATGTGCATTTGAAATGTTTATTTACTAATGCCGTCTTCTCAGGCGCAGTATCTTTGATAATACAAGTATACTTATTATCAGTAGCAAAATTATCAGCATAGTTACTAAGACATAAAAAGCGAATGGTGACAGCATGTTAACATGCTGTAATGAATAAGAGTTAACAACACTTATATCTCACCCTCCCTAACACATATATTATATTATTATCTAAGAAGGTCTCTTTGGGTTGTTTTAGGGCGGGCCCATACCTTAGTGTCCTAGCATGAAGGAATCACATCAGCATACACCAGCTCTCTCTGCATGTGCACCGCATCAAGTGTGTTAACAATTCTCGTGCAAAGCAATATCAATCCCGCCTCAAGCCCAAGTTGGCAAAGGCTGCACTTGTGTTATGACTATGAAGGCGTGGAGATCAGACCTCATAACAATTCCATATCGTGTTGCTCCTGAAACTTCAGCACTCTCCGTGCAGACATGTTTTATTAAACAAAGCAGATATCAGAGCAATAACATATTATTCTCACATTCACCACGGCAAACCACTAGGTTGAAAGCTAAGTCAACAATTAAGGGTCGTGTGCAGAAGTTGCAAGAAAGGAAAAATGGCGTTTAAATCTGAAATGTACCTATGCTAACTTAACACGAAATATGGATATATAGGAGCTATACAACAGGGTTATGTAGGAGAGTGGGGTCTGCAATCCTATGGTCACACCAGATTTTTGCTTTTTGCTTCACTGGTTTACGACTTTCCCTGGCTGTGGGCCTGCTAATCAGACCCACAGCCTAGCTGTTCTCTCTCTAAATTCACAACCATGTACTTTAGGTGCATTTACCAATTGGTACTGGGCCACCTTATCAGTCCCTGTACTCAGGGCATAGGTGTACCCAGGGCCTACCAGGGGCTGAAGCATGTATTATGCCACCCCTGGCTGGCCATCTAAATCTGACACAACTGGCTGCATGACAGCTGGGGCAAGGTGGTGTAAACACCCTTTGCTGTAGATATAGTATACCTATAACCAACCCTAAAATGGACACATATATTCCTATCAGTCACTCCTATGGAAGGCCTTATCAATCCTGAATGCAGAGTGCTTGGAATTATGTGAGATGGTGCTCTGGCATGAGCTGAGCCCGTTTGCAGCTTGCGGAACCAAGTCCTAATAGCTGTTCCATGATAACGCTATACCATATACTCTTAAGTGCATTATAATCCTCGCGGTTAAATGCTAACTCTGGTATAACATTATCAAAACATGTCGAGTAAGGTGTCATACGATTTGGAATACTACCCCCTCGCCAATTCTGGCGACAGGGCTAGCATTCCACCCTTCTAGAGGGACACGACATGTATGTAACTGTGAACCCCGGTTAAAGTTAACTCAAACCTCAGCATCACAAAATGGATGCTGCCACCACAGACACCAGTCTGACCTCCTGCTGCTGGGAGTCCTTCCAGCGAGGATGGCTTGGACAAAGGGTTTCCTGCCTTGGGAGGTGCTAGCACCACCCCAGACAGGATTTTGTGTATTGAGGTAGGGAGGCCTGAAAGGAATGAGACATGCCTGGGGCACACAAGGTGCCCTGTGCATACACCGGATCAAACCAGTTGCTGGGGCATCCCAGCCCCAGCTCTGGCGGGAAACCGGACAAAGGATAGGGGGTGTAACCACCCCCCTTCCTGGTCCCACCCAGGGGAGGGACCTAGTCAGTAGTGCAGCCCCCTTTAGGAGAATAAAGGTAGGAGCTGGTCCCATTCCAAATTAGATTATCCTGAACTATTCAACAAGAAGAAACTCTGGCCTTCGACGTTCTGCTCCACAGAAGACTGAAGAATCTGCCTTGTGGGCAAGGAGTGTCCACCCTGCAACTGCAGGCACCATCAAGCGTCCAGCGGCTTCACTTTGTCGTCTTCCCTCGAGGATCCAGACTTCAGAGCCCGACGAGACCCGGATTCCCAGACCTCTCTGACCTCAACTCACATCTGCAGCAAAGCTGAGACCCGTGGGTGCGACGAGACACGTGGGACCGGCCATCTTGAACGAACCTGCACTTCGCTTCCAGCACAACTCCCGAGGTAAACTCGACCAAGTGCTTTGGGGACTGAGAAGCCCTAACCGCGAGCAGCTCCTGCACCGAAGATCAGCCCTCCAGCTTCCACGAGATCTGCGTGGGGCCCTTCTGCTTGTTTGCTGCTCGACGCGTTGTCTGGTCACTTGCCGGCTGGCTAGTGGCCTCCTAGACGACGAACCTTTGAATCTTTGCTGCTGGTCTGGTTGCTCCAGACTGGCCCTTGCTCCCTTCCAAAAGAGGGGCACCACGGACTCTCCTAGTCTGCACCCGATGCTTTCTTCACTCACCGCGTGGGTTGCCTTTGCAAAGGCCTATTGACGCCGATTCCGGATCCAACACCGCCGACAGCGAGAGCCTGCGTGGGACAGCTCGTGCCTCCATCCTGGTCGTCGAAGACACCTCCTGGTCCACGTGGCTGCAGAGTCAAGCATCCACTCTTCACCTGATCGCGACGACGACATCTGGTTCCTTCCTGGTTCCACTCCAGTCACTGGCTAGTGACTGTGAACATTGTACCCTCTGCTTTCAGGTCTCCTTCTTCAACAATCCACCCTTGGATTGCACCGGACATCTTCCTCCTGGTCGCCTGCAGCATCTTTTCTTTCAGGCTCCATTGACTTCAGCGCGAGAACCCGACGCACTTTGACACCTATGCACCCGCAGCCCGTGGGTGAGGTAACGAGAGCATTTCGGTGCTCAAGGGTAGTTTAACTGTGCTAGTGTCCAGTTCCACAGTCGTTGTTGTCCTAACTAGTCAGGGTTGTCCGTACTCACCTTTTCTTTGAACTGTACTGTCCATAGACGTTGTTACGCATCTCGCGTGTGAGTTCACACTCTGCACACGCGTTCCATGGGCCTCCTATTACTTACCTGAAGTTAGTGTAGCGTGGTCCCATCGATCCTACAGCCTCTGGACAGCTCCATTCCACTTACTTAGTATATGGTTTGTCGTGCCCCTAGGGCACCATTGTAATTTTGTGCAACTTGTGGTATTTTTCGTAAGAGATTGTCATGTGCTTAGCCCTCTGACCTCATAAAGAGTTCAGAGGTGTTGTTATTAATAAATAGACTGTTTATTTTCATAACAACCTGTGTGGTGTCCTTTCATCTGTTATTCAAGGGGTTATATTGTGGTAAAACAGCTGGTTTCACATGCCAAAAGAGTTTAGCCTAAGACTGCTTTGTCCATGCTACCATTAGGATAGCTGGTCTATAAGGTTGACTTACAACCAATCACCATAGGGGTTGTTTGGACTGATACAAGGTGATCACTAGAACTAGTGAGCATCATATATCAGGCCAACTTCTCACAATGTGTGAGACGGTGCTCTTGCATGAGCTGAACCTGTGTGTAGCTTTCGGAACCATGTCCTTATAGCTGTTCTTTGATATTGCCATACCATATACTCTTAAGTGCATTATGAACCTCGCGGTTAAATGCTATCTCTGGTTTGGCTTTATCAAAACGTGTCGTGTAAGGTGTCATACGCTTTGGAATACTACCCCCTCGCCAATTCTGGCAACGGAGGTAGCATTCCACCCTTCTAGAGGGAGAAGACATGTTAGTGCTGACTATCCCGGTTAAAGTTAACCAGAGCCCCAGCGTCACAAAATGGACGCTGCTGCCACAGACACAAGTCTGACCTCCTGCTGCTGGGAGTCCTTCCAGTCACGGAGGTTTGGACAATAGGTTTCCTGCCTGGAGCGGTGGGAGCACCACCCCAGACAGGACTTTGTGTAATGGGACAGGGAGGGCTGAATAGATTGAGACACTGCCTGGGGCACACTAGGTGCTTCATGCATACCACAGTTCAAACCGGTTGCTGGGGCACTCCAGTCCCAGCTCTGGCGCGAAACTGGACAAAGGAAAGGGGGTGAACCACCCCCCTTCCTGGTCCCACCCACAAGAGGGACCTAGAAAGTAATCCAGCCCCTTTTAGCAGTATAAAGGTAGGAGCTGAGTCCTGAGACTTTAGATTTGATCCTGAACTGAAACTCTGGACCTTCGACGTTCTGCTGAAGCTGAAGACTGAAGAATCTCCCTTGTGGCCAAGGAGTGACCACCCTGGGTAACCAGGCACCATCCAGCAAATCAACGGCTTGCTTTGTCGACGTTCCCGCTGGAACCCGAGCACAGAGCCTGACAAGACCCAGACTTCCAGACCTCTCTGACCCTCTCTTCACGACTGCAGCATAGCTGAGATCCGTGGAGGCGACGAGACACGTGGGACCGGACATCTTGAAAAGCCTGCAACTTGCTAACTGTGCAGCTCCTGAGGTATCCTCGCAGCTGTGCACTGGGGATTGAGAAGCCCCGAATCCGAGCTCCACCTGCACGGAAGATCAGCCCTCTACACTCCACGAGTTCTGCGTGGGGCCCTTCTGCTTGTGTTCTGCTCGACGCGTTGTCCAGTTGCTGGCCTGTTGGCTAGTAGCCTCTGTGACGACAATCCTTTTGAACCAACTCGCTGGTCTGGTTGCTCCAGACTGGCCCTTGCCTCCCTGCAAAGGTGAGGCACCTCACCCCTTGCTGGTCTGCACCAGAAGCCTTCTTTGAATCCTGCGTGGATTGCCTTTGCCAAGGCTTGTTGACTACAATCCGGCAGTCGACCCCTCCATCTGCGAGAACCTTCGTGGGACAGCTCGCCTCCAGCACCTTGTCATCCATGACGCCTCCTGGTCCGCGTGGCTGAAGAGACAAGCTTCACGGCAGCACCTGATTGCTACAGGATGTCGTCTGGTTCCTTCCTGGTTCCACCCAGTCACTGGCTAGTGACGCAGACTCTGTCTCCTCTGCTTTCAGGTCCTCTTCATCCTCGATCCACCCTTGGATCCACCCGTACATCTTCCTCCTGGTCGCCTGCAGCATCTTTCTCCAGGTCTCCATAGGCTTCAACGACCAATCCCGACACATCTTCACACCTATGCACCCGCCGTCCGTGAGTGAGGTCACACGAGTACTCGGTGCTCCCAAGGGTATTGACTATCCAAGTGTCTAGGTTTTTAGTTGTTTCCTCCTAGCTAAACCGGAAGTGTCCTAAATCCTTGTTTTTCTAACTTCTAAGTTCCCATTGACGTTACATTGACTCTCGCGTGTGTGTAAAGACACTGCACGCGCCGCCTGTGGGCCTCCTGCTCCTAACCTAAGGTTCAGATAGTGTAGCCCCAGCGATTCTCTAGGCCCTAGGCTTTTCCTTTTCTTGTGACGTGGTACTTATACCACTTTCTTAGTATATGGTTTGCTTCGCCCCTAGGGCCTAACAGTAAATTGTGCAACTTAATGTATTCTGACTAAGTATCTTGTTATGTGCTTTTGCCTCTGTTCTCATAAAGAGTTCAGGGGATTTTGTTAGTAAATAAATACATATATATTTTATATATCCTGTGTGGTGTCCTTTCATTTGATATTCAAGGGGTTACATATGGTAAAACAGCTGGCTGTACACACCCTCAAGAGTCTTTTAGCCTAAGACTGTTCTGTCCACGCTCCACTAGGATAGCTGGTCTATAAGGTTGACTTATAACCATCACCATAAGGGTTGTTTGGACTGGTGCAAGGTGTTCACTAGAATAGTGAACATCATATACCAGGCCAACTTCTCACATTGGTGTGCAGCGGTTGGGATTACAGCTTGCTGTTGTTTTACCACAGCAGCCCTAGCCGAGCTACACTGGCTACCACTGAAGCAGCGGGTGGCATTCAAAGCCCTCTGCCTGGTCTTCAAAGCTTTGCATGGACTCGGACCTAAACCTCTGCAAGCCTTGTTCTCTTGGTATACCCCCAACAGGACCCTGCGTTCTACATCTGCCTGTCTTGTAAAAGTGCCGAACTACTATAAAGTTAGAATCGGGGGCAGATCTTTCCAAATCGCAGCGGCTAAACTCTGGAACAGTCTGCCCATTGATATTCGCCAAATTTCCCACCTCCTCCCTTTCAGGAAACGCATTAAGACTTGGCTCTTTCCTTAAACCCTCCCCCTATCCCCCCGTTACGATTTGCCTCAGTTAAGAGTTTTCTTCAGCGCCAGGAAACCTGCAAGGTGTCAGCAGCGCTTTATAAATTCTTTAAATAAATAAATAAATAAAGTAATCTTGAGATATCATTTGAAAGATCGCATAGGTACCTATAGGTACATATAAAAACAAGTCTTAGTATACTTAAATTCTACTGAACTTAGCTGTTGTAGAGCCTGGGCCTAGCACACCCTGACTACAACTCCTAGAAAGGTTCTGTAGGAAAACAAATAGTGTAGGTAGGTGCAACACCACACCTCACTAGAAACCATGTCTCAGACAGTGAACCCCAGTGGTTCTCTGCCTGCAGAGGTAGATCCCTTGAGGACTGCTTCGAGATATGAAGCCTTAGCCTTCCAAGAATTGAGACCATTGTGTACTTCTAGAAGGCTAAAACAGGGGTCAAACCCTACCATCAAATTCCTTGTTGAGCTCTTAACCACATCGATGCTATGCATTTTCCCGCTGTGTGCTGGAAGCAACAAAAGCACATGTTACATGACGAGCTGGGCTCGTCATGAGCGTAGCAGGAGGCTACCTCATGACGAGCCCAGCTCGTCATGAGTGTGGAAGGGGTTAAAAGAGTATGATGCTCAACAGCCACCTAAGACAGGTGACACAGTTAGTGCAGATGAAGTCTTTCACTCTTCAGATGATAATACTGATACTCCAGTACCAGATGAGGAAGAAGAGGGGGTGGAAGAGGATGATTCTGATCTTGATGTAAACAGCCAGGTCCCAGTCAGAAGACTTAGCCAGGCTAACCTAAGCATGCATGGGAGTCAGTATGGGCAGCCCCCATACAGACCCCAAGTGGGCTTATCCAGAGGCAGAGGAGAGGAAGATCCCACTCTAGGGAATCTCTCCACTCTCATGCTTCAAATAGCTCTCATGGCCCTGCTCAGAGAGGGATGACCTCCCCTCAGAGAAGGGAACATGAGGCAAAGATGAGAGAGGCTGCTCTAAGGATTGAGAGGCAAGAACTTGAAGTTTCCTTGGCCAAAGAGAAGCTTGCTCGTGCCAGAGAGCATAGAGAGAGTGGGTTAGAACCCACTGGTGGCAGCAATATCCCTAAGGATAAAGATAGGTCCTATGAGAATAGACACCTAAGCAAGATTGTGCCCCCCTACAAAGACGGGGATGACATCCACAAGAGGATAACTGCTTTGGAGAGGGCCTGCAAAGTAAAGCAGGTATCCCAAGGTTAATTGGGCAGCAATCTTATGGCTCTCCTTTTCAGAAAAAGGTAGAGATAAGCTCCTCACAGTTAGTGATGGGGATGCTAACAACTCCTCTGTCCTGAAGAGTGCTCTGATTGATGGGTTTGGCCTAACCACTGAACAGTACAGGTTGATGTTCAGGGATACCCAGAAGACTCAGACTCAGGACTGGACTGATTTTATAGATTGTGCTACTAAGGCTCTGGAGGGCTGGTTATTGGGCAGCAAAGTACAGGACTTTACAGGATTGTATAATTTGATTATGAGGGAGCAGATCATTAGTAATTGTCAAAACCAGCTTCTACACCAGCACCTGGTGGACTCAGATCTGACATCTCCACAAGAATTGGGTAAGAGGGCAGACAAATGGGTCAGAACCAGGATTAGGCCTAAAAATCAGGGTGGTGACCAGAAGAAAGATTCTACCAAGCCTCAAGCGAACGGAGGGGATAAATCAAAAGACAAGCCCTCCACAGGGCCCCAAAACTCCAATGGTGGGGGTGGGTCCCACAACACTTCCTCTAACCAAAAGAAACCTTATTGTCATGTCTGTAAACAGCCTGGCCACTGGAAGACTGACAGCAGTTGCCCAAGGGCCAACAATAAGGAAAACATTCCCCCAAGTAATACTCCCAGACCTCCTGTCACTGTTAGCAGTAATCCCCCAGGTGGTGGGAGTGCCCCCAAGAATTTGGCTGGGTTTACTTTGGGAACTCAGGTGGACTCTGGCCTAACCAGGTCCCCTACCACAGCTACTCTTGTCTGTGAGAATGGCATGGGGTTTGCCAACTTCACTGCTTGTCCCAACTATTTGCGAAAGTACAGACAGGAGCCCCTCATCAATGGCCAGAAAGTTGAAGCCTATAGAGACACAGGGGCTAGCATCACTATGGTGACTAACTGTCAAGTCCCCTCAGGACAACTTTTACCTGGGTTCACCTATCAGGTGACCAACATTGATGGAGTGCAGAAAGATCATCCCATGGCAGTAGTAAATCTCAGCTGGGGACGTGTCACTGGCCCTAAGAGAGCGGCAGTGTCTACAAACTTGCCTGTAGATTGTCTACTGGGAAATGATCTAGAGATCGCAGCCTGGGCTGAGGTAGAACAGGAAATCCATTCCAAAATGGTAGGCCTTCCCCAAAAGGTTAGTGGGGCTGTGATAGTCGCAGCCCCTGCTCAAGCAGACTTCCCATAACAGGTTGGCAGGGCTGTGATGGTCACAGTCCACACCCAAACAGAGTTCCTTCCTGAAAAGGTTGGTAGGGCAGTGATGGTCACAACCCAAACTAAAACAGATTTTTGTGTTGTGATGCCTGAAACAATGGATCACTCCACTCAGTCAGAGAGTATTGGGAAGGAAGAAAAGTCTCCCTCCCACCAGACATTAGGTGAGAGTCAGCCTCCTCAGGGAACTGACCCTACCCCTTGTGAAGGAACTGCCCCAGAGGTAGTCAGGCCTAGCCTGGCAGAGCCCCTGATGTCAGTGGACCCTTCCAAGGTGGGACCCAGTCTGGAGAAGGTAACCTGCCCCTCTCTACCCTGCCTCAGGCAGCCCAGGGCTGTAGAGGTCAGGGAGGCCAGTGGACCCCAAAGGGCCCCCTGCCCACAGGAACACCCCCATCAGCAGATTAGGGGCACCAAAGCTAGAAACCCTAGCCAGGTGAAAATTCCAAACACTCCTGAGGGATCTCCATTACACCTAGTTAGGAACCTCCCCCAGATGGACTCTGTTGGGCACAGCCAAACCTGGGACCCAAGGGCCCCAAACCTGACCTGTCCCTCCAGTAAGCCAAACAGAGGGACTCAGCCTCCAGCTTTAGGTAGCCAGAGGTTGACCCTGAGAGCTCAACACAACTCAGTCTTGGAAAGAAAGACATATATGGTGGATAGTGATTGGAGGAAGCTGAGCCCAACATTGGTGGAGCCTCACTACAGTACTACATTCCCACACCAGCCTTTTACTTTGCCAAAACACACCACAGGTAGAGATTCCCTATGGTGGAGACCCTCAGATACCCTTAGGGTGAGGGATTGCTTAGTGGACCATGAGACAGGGGGGTAACCAGGCTAGCGCAGGTACTTCCTCATATGGCCACTTAGGCAATGTAGGCTTACCTGGTCAAGGATAGCCTTATCTCCTTTCGTTTGGGGGGGGGGGGGGTTGTGTAGGAAGGTGGATACCCGATGTGAGAAGTTGGCCTGATGTGCAGTGTTCACTATTCTAGTGATCACTATATATCAGTCCAAACAACCCTTATTGATGATTGGTTGTAAGTCAACCTTATAGACCAGCTATCCTAGTAGCATGGATACGAGCAGTCTAAGGCTAAGACTCTAGAGGGCGTGTTAAGCCAGCTGTTTTACCATCACATTACCCCTTGAACACCCAGTGAAAGGACACCACACAAGTGTTATGAAAATAAACAATGTATTTATTAGAATCACAACAACCCTGTACTCTTTATGAGGACAGGGTGCTAAGCACACAACAAAACTCTTATGAAAATACTTAAGTTAGCACGTTATACACAAATGCCCGAGGGGCACGAAAAACCATATACTCTAAAAGTGGAATGCGAAATTACTAGCAGGTAAGTACAGTACTAATAGGCTTTGGAATCGCTAGGACTTGACTAGGGAATCGTTAGATTACTTCTAGGAGACCTAGGGGACTCGGGTGCAGAGTGTGCACTCTCACGCGGGATGCGGGACAAAGTCTATGGAGGCTAGTAAAGGCAAAGTTAGTGTTCACGGGCGAACCCGACCTGGTAGGGAGAAAACGACAGTGGATCCTGACCCTTGGATAGTGAGGCTATGCTGGGACACCGAAGTGCCGAAGTTACCGAGCCCAGGGGCTGCAGCTGCATAGGTCTGAAAAGACGTCGGGAATCTCGTTGCCGGACCAGGAGCCTGGAAGAAGGAAGTTGCTGGCAGGCGACCAGTGAAGAAAAGTTCGATGGATCCAAGCCTGGATCAAGGAAGAAGGAAACCTGAAAGCAGAGGGGACCAAGTTCTTGAATCACTAGCCAGTGATTAAGTGGGCACCAGGATGGCACCGGGCGAAGTCACCGCAGTCAGGTGAGTGGGCGCTGCTGGGCTCTGCAGTCTCTCGGACCAGGAGGCGTTGTCGGCGACCAGGATGGAGGTGCGAGCTGTCCCACGAAGGTTCTTGCTGTCGACGTCGCTGGACCCAGGATTGGGCAACAAGTCTTGGCAAATGCAAGGCCCACGCGGTGGACCTAAAATGGCGTCTTAGCCGGACCAGGAGGGTCCAGGGTACTTCTCCGATGGAGGGAAGCAAGGGCCAGTCTGGAGCAACCAGACCAGCAGCAGTGTTGTCGTCGGGCGTCGTTCGGAAGGCCACAAGCCAGCGGGCTAGTAGCCAAACAACGCGGTGAGCAGCAGAAAGCAGAAGGGCCCCACGCCGATCGTGGAGATGCTGGGGGGCTGCTCTTCGGTGCTGGAGCTGCTCAGGGTGGGGGCTTCTCGGACCCCAAAGCACTCACCAGGAAATTACTCGGTGGGCTTGCTGTGTAGAAGTCGTGCAGTCTTGGCGATGGCCGGTCCCTCGAGGTCTCGTCGCACCCACGGTTCTCAGCTGTTCTGTAGAGGTGGGTAGAGGTCAGAGGTGCCAGGGAAGCCGGGTCTCGTCGAGCTGGGCAGTCGGATTCCGGAGGAAGGACGTGCAGCAGACCGCAGTGTTCTTGGATGGTGCCTGCGGATGCAGGGTGACTACTCCTTAGCCACAAGGGAGAATCTTGAAGAAGAAATCGTGAAGTCCTTTCTTGGAAAGTGGTATCTTGATTCCAAAGATGATCTGATTTGGAAGGGGGCCAGTCTCTACCTTTATCTTGGAAAAGGGGGCTGGCACGCGACTAAGTCCTGCCCTAGGGGTGGGACCAGGAGGGGGGTGGTTACACCCACTTCCTTGGCGGGCTTTTCCCCAGCACAGGGTCTGGAGTGTCCCTGGAACTGGTTTAAGCCAGCCTATGCACAGTGAGCACCGGGGTGCCACGTGCAGTCACCTTCCTCTGAAGCCCTGCCTACCTACAATACACAAAACCCTGTCTGGGACGGTGCTGGCACCGCCCCTGGCAGGAAACCCTTTGTCCTTATCTCCTGCTCTGGGAGGACTCCCAGCAGCAGGAGGGCAGATTTGTGTCTCGGTGGCAGCATCCATTTTGTGGATGCTAAGGCTCTGTCTGACTTTTAACCGGGTTATAGGTTACATGCATGTCGTGTCCCTCTAGAAGGGTGGAATGCTAACCCCGTCGCCAGAATTGGCGAGGGGTTAGTATTCCAATTCGTATGACACCTTACTCGACATGTTTTGATAAAGCGATACCAGAGTTGGCATATAACCGCGAGGATTATAATGCACTTAAGAGTATATGGTATGCGATATCATGGAAACGGCTAAGGGATGGATCCCGAAAGCCGCAGACAGGCTCAGCTCATGCCAGAGCACCATCTCACACGATTCCAAGCACTCTGCCTTCAGGATTGTTAAGGCCTGCCATAGGAGTGACTGATAGGAGATCTGTGTGTCCATTTTAGGGTTAGATATAGGTATACTATATCTAAAGCAAAGGGTGAGTACACCCCCTTGCCCCAGCTGTCGTGCAGCCAGTTGTGCCAGTTTAGTTAGTCAGCCCAGGGGTGGCATAATACATGCTTCAGCCCCTGGGAGACTTCTGGGTACACCTCAGCCCTGGGTACAGGGACTTGGAGAGGGCCCAGTGCCAATTCAGTACCTGAGTACAATTTGGATAGAGAGAACAGCTAGGCTGTGGGTCTGATTAGCAGGCCCACAGCCAGGGAAAGTCGTAAACCAGTGCAGCAAAAAGCAAAAATCTGGGTGAGCATAGGATTGCAGACCCTACTCTCCTACATGACCCCCCCCCCAAACTTTGGGACAATAAGCTAACCTTGACCAGGTGAGTCTTCTTGCTCTAAGTGGAAATACCTGGAGAGCCCATCAGCATTGCTTTGATCAGTACCAGGTCTATGCTCCACTGTAAAATCCATCCCCTGTAGGGAAATGGACCACCTAAGCAGTTTGGGGTTTTCACCCTTCATCTGATTTAGCCACAAGAGGGGCTTATGGTCTGTCTGAATGGTGAAGTGAGTGCCAAACAAGTAGGCCCTCAGCTTCTTCAGGGCCCAGACCACAGCAAAGGCCTCCCTCTCAATAGCTGACCAATTTTTCTCTCTGGGTGTCAACCTTCTACTAATGAAAGCAATAGGCTGATCATTACCATCAAAATTCAGTTGAGACAGAACAGCCCCCACACCCAACTCAGAAGCATCTGTTTGGACAATGAATGGCTTGGAGTAATCTGGACTCTTTAGGATAGGTGCTGTGCACATGGCCTGCTTTAGGTCATTGAATGCTTTCTGACAGCTTGCTGTCCACTGAACTTTCTTTGGCATCTTCTTGCTTGTCAGGTCATTAAGAGGGGTCACTATGGACCCATAATTTCTGACAAACTTCCTATAGTACCCAGTCAGGCCCAAGAAAGCTCGAACTTGAGTCTGGGTGATTGGAGGAGTCCAGTCCTTGATGGCCTGTATCTTACTCTCCAGTGGCTGAACCTGGCCTCCACCTACAAGGTGGCCCAGGTATACAACCTGTGTCTGCCCTATCTGGCACTTTGTGGCCTTGATAGTGAGGCCTGCCTTTTGCAGAGCCTCTAACACTTTCCTCAGGTGGACCAGGTGATCCTCCCAGGTGGAGCTAAAGACAGCAATATCATCAAGATAAGCTGCACAGAAGTCATCCAGCCCAGTGAGGACTTGATTCACCAACCTTTGGAAGGTGGCAGGTGCATTTTTCAAACCAAAGGGCATTACCACAAACTGATAATGCCCACCAGGGGTAGAAAATGCTGTCTTGGGTTTGGCCTCCTCAGCTAACCTGACTTGCCAATACCCAGCTGTCAAATCAAATGTACTTAAGAATTTGGCAGAAGCCAATTTATCTATAAGTTCATCTGCTCTTGGAATTGGGTGGGCATCAGTCTTAGTGACTGCATTGAGACCTCTGTAGTCTAAGCAAAACCTCATCTCTCTCTTACCACCCTGGGTGTGAGGCTTTGGCACTAGAACTACTGGGCTAGCCCAAGGGCTATCTGAGGGCTCAATGACTCCCAGCTCCAACATTTTCTGCACTTCAGTTTTGATGCAGTCTCTAACATGATCAGGCTGTCTGTAGATTTTACTCTTGACAGGCAGACTGTCTCCAGTGTCAACATCATGGGTACACCAATCAGTTTGGCTGGGTGTCAGAGAGAACATATGTCTGTAGGATTGCAGAACTTGCCTGCAATCCTGTTGCTGATGTTCAGTGAGGCTGCCACAAAAGACAACACCATCAACTGATCCATCATCAGGATTCTGAGTGAGCAGGTCTGGGAGAGGGTCACTCTCTTCCTCCTGTCCCTCATCTGTGGCCATGAGCAAGCTCATGTCCTTCCTGTCAACATATGCCTTGAGCCTGTTAACATGGAGCACTCTGAGAGGGCTCCTGGGAGTTCCAAGGTCCACCAAGTAGGTAACCTCTCCCTTTTGCTCAATGATGGTGTGGGGCCCAGACCATTTGTCTTTCAGAGCTGCTGGGGCCACTGGCTCCAGCACCCACACCTTCTGTCCTGGCTGGTACACAGTCAGAACAGCCTTTTGGTCATGCCAAGCTTTTTGAAGTTCTTGGCTGGCCTCAAGGTTTTTAGATGCATTTTCCATGTACTCAGCCATCCTGGAGCGGAGACCAAGTACATAGTCCACTATGTTGGTTGCAGGCTTTTTGAGAGGTCTCTCCCATCCTTCCTTCACCAAACACAGGGGTCCTCTTACAGGATGTCCATACAGAAGCTCAAAAGGGCTGTAGCCAACCCCCTTCTGTGGGACCTCTCTGTAAGCAAACAAGAGGCAGGGGATCAGGACATCCCATCTTCTCCTAAGAGTTTCAGGTAGTCCATGAATCATCCCTTTCAGGGTCCTGTTGAATCTCTCAACAAGCCCATTGCATTGTGGGTGGTAGGGTGTGGTGAACTTGTAGTTTACACCACACTCCTTCCACATTGCAGTCAGATATCCTGACATGAAGTTTGTACCTCTGTCAGAAACGACCTCCTTGGGGAAACCCACTCTGGAGAACACTCCAACTAGGGCTCTTGCCACTACAGGTGCTGTAGTGGTCCTAAGGGGAATAGCTTCAGGATACCTGGTGGCATGATCCACCACCACCAGTATAAACTTGTGCCCTGATGCTGTCTGGGGTTCCATTGGACCAACAATGTCAATCCCCACTCTTTCAAAGGGAACCCCCACCACAGGTAGTGGTATGAGGGGGGCCTTTGTTGTGCCACCTGACTTACCACTGGCTTGGCAAGTGACACAGGAGCGACAAAACTCCTTGGTATTCTCATTCATATGGGGCCAGTGAAAGTGTGAGACAAGCCTGTCCCAAGTCTTTGTCTGACCTAAGTGACCTGCAGGGGGAATTTCATGGGCCAAGGTGAGAAGGAAACCTCTCAGAGACAAGGGGATGACCAGCCTCCTGGTTGCACCAGGCTTGGGGTCTCTTGACTCAGAGTATAGGAGTCCATCTTCCCAGTATACCCTGTGGGCACCTGTGGCATTCCCTGCAGCCTCAGCAGCAGCCTGCTGTCTGAGGGGTTCAAGGGAAGGGCAGCTTAACTGTTCCTTCCCCAGGTCTGCTCTGGAGGGTCCCCCTGAGCCCAGAAACTCAACTTGATCAAGTTCAAGCTCTTTAGGCTCAGTTTCCATCAGCTCTTCCAGATCAGCCTCCTCAGAGACTTGATCCTCAACCTGGGGCAAGGGGGAAGGCAAAGCCTTACCCTTACTGCTCTTCTTCTTGGAAGGTGTCTGGTCCATCATTTCAGGATCCAGCACCTGTTCAGTGGGGCATCTTCTGGCCTGTGACCTAGTCACAGCAAGCACATGTGCTGGCAAGCCTAACATCTCCATGTGAGTCCTCTGCTCCACTTCTGACCATTGTGATGACTCCAAATCATTGCCCAACAAACAATCAACTGGGAGGTCTGAACTGACTACAACTTTCTTTTGTCCCTTCACTCCACCCCAGGAGAAAGCCACAATTGCCACACTATGACTAGTAGTGACATTGCTGGCATTGGTCACCAGGAAATCAGTACCTGGCATGATCTGTCCAGGGTCCACAAAGTTAGGTGTCACCATGGTGACACTGGCACAAGTGTCCCTATAGGCCTGAGCCATTTTGCCATTTATCAAAGGTGTCTGCCTGTATTTGCCCAAAGTATTCGGACTTATTTCAGGGGACATATCCATATCCCCTGTACAGACAAGGACAGCCTGAGTGAGTGTGCCAACTAAGTTGTCAGACCCCTCAGTACCCAAGGTTAACCCAACTAATGCCTTGGGAGGTACACTACCACTACTGACTGTACTAGGGGGTGCAGTTGCCTTAGGGGCTGTAGTGGCAGGAGTTTGTCCTCCTCTTTTGGTGCACTCACTAAACCAGTGAGATTTACTTTTACAGTACTGGCACCACCTTTTTGACTGGCCTTCTTGAGTCTTCTTCTTCTTGGAAGCCTGACCCCCACCCTCTTTGGTTTGTTGGGGACCTGGTGAAGACTTCTGGTCATTTTGCTCATTCTTAGCATTACCCTTCTGGTCTGCTTTCTTCTGACCACCCTGGTTCTGGTTCTGGTTCTGCTTGATCCTTGTCCTGACCCATTTGTCTGCCTTCTTTCCCAATTCTTGGGGAGAGGTCAGATCTGAATCAACAAGGTGCTGGTGCAACAACTGGTTCTGACAATTGTTTAAAATGTGTTCTCTCATCATTAGATTATACAATCCTGTGTAATCTGTAACCTTGCTACCCAACAACCAGCCCTCCAAAGCCTTAGTGGCACAATCCACAAAGTCAGACCAGTCCTGAGACTGAGTTTTCTGGGTGTCTCTGAACAGCAACCTGTACTGCTCAGTGGTTAAACCAAACCCATCAACAAGTGTATTCTTCAGGACCTGGTAATTGTTAGCATCCTCTACTCTTGTAGTGAGGAGCTTATCTCTACCTTTACCATCAAAGGAGAGCCACAGTATAGCTGCCCACTGACTCTGGGGAATGCACTGCACAGTGCAGGCCCTCTCCAGAGCAGCCATCCATTTCTGGATATCATCCCCTTGCTTAAAGGGGGGCACTATCTTAGTCAGGTGTTTAGTATCTAAACCCTTCTCTCTATCTCTTGGGAGATTGCTGCCACCAGTGGGAGCTAGCCCACTCATCTGCTGCTCTCTAGCAAAGGCAAGCTTCTCTTTGGCCAGGGCAAGTTCTTCCCTTTCAATCCTCAGTTCAGCTTGTCTCATCCTAGCTTCATGCTCCCTTCTCTGAGGGGAAGTAAATCTCCTCTGTGGAGGATTCCTCCTCCCCTGAGAAGAGGCATTAGAGTGCAGAGATCTATTGGAGTCCCTAGAAAGAGATCTATCTCTCCTAACTCCAAGGTTAGGCCCACTTCGGGTTAGTACTGGGGGTCCCCCAGATCCTAGCCCAAGTAAGTCTAAGTTGGCCCTGGTTAGCCTTCTGACTACCTCAAGACCTTTGTCTACCTCATCCCCAGAGAGTTCCTCTTGATCCTCCTCCTCAACTGCAGTAGCAATGTTGGGGAGATCTGGATCCTCAGAGGTTCCCTCTAAGGCTGGCATGTTCTCATGTAACTGAGAAAGCTTCCTGGCATCATATGTCTCTAAGAGACCTATCAGAAAGGGAATGGTGGGGTTAGACCCCTGCTTCAGTTTCCTGGAGACACAGATCTGTCTCATCTCCTGGAAACTGAGAGCTGCATATCTTGAAGTGACCTGTGGAGGGTCAACACTGACCAGGGGAGTCTCAGTAGATTCTCCCTGGGTAGACATGCTTTTCTAGTGAGGTGTAAGTGGTGCACTTACCTACACTATATGTTTGCCTACTGATCCCTTGCTAGAGTTGTAGTTTAGGGTGTGCTAGGCCCTAGGAGCTACAACAGCTGGTTCAGTAGAACTCAGAGTATTCTAAGCTAAGTTATATGTACCTTTAGTACTTATGTGATCATTCACAAGATATTCTTAGGGCATGTGTGGTAAAACAACAGCAAGCTCAAATCCCAACCGCTGCTCACCAATGTGAGAAGTTGGCCTGATGTGCAGTGTTCACTATTCTAGTGATCACTATATATCAGTCCAAACAACCCTTATTGATGATTGGTTGTAAGTCAACCTTATAGACCAGCTATCCTAGTAGCATGGATACGAGCAGTCTAAGGCTAAGACTCTAGAGGGCGTGTTAAGCCAGCTGTTTTACCATCACATTACCCCTTGAACACCCAGTGAAAGGACACCACACAAGTGTTATGAAAATAAACAATGTATTTATTAGAATCACAACAACCCTGTACTCTTTATGAGGACAGGGTGCTAAGCACACAACAAAACTCTTATGAAAATACTTAAGTTAGCACGTTATACACAAATGCCCGAGGGGCACGAAAAACCATATACTCTAAAAGTGGAATGCGAAATTACTAGCAGGTAAGTACAGTACTAATAGGCTTTGGAATCGCTGAGACTTGACTAGGGAATCGTTAGATTACTTCTAGGAGACCTAGGGGACTCGGGTGCAGAGTGTGCACTCTCACGCGGGATGCGGGACAAAGTCTATGGAGGCTAGTAAAGGCAAAGTTAGTGTTCACGGGCGAACCCGACCTGGTAGGGAGAAAACGACAGCGGATCCTGACCCTTGGATAGTGAGGCTATGCTGGGACACCGAAGTGCCGAAGTTACCTAGCCCAGGGGCTGCAGCTGCATAGGTCTGAAAAGACGTCGGGAATCTCGTTGCCGGACCAGGAGCCTGGAAGAAGGAAGTTGCTGGCAGGCGACCAGTGAAGAAAAGTTCGATGGATCCAAGCCTGGATCAAGGAAGAAGGAAACCTGAAAGCAGAGGGGACCAAGTTCTTGAATCACTAGCCAGTGATTAAGTGGGCACCAGGATGGCACCGGGCGAAGTCACCGCAGTCAGGTGAGTGGGCGCTGCTGGGCTCTGCAGTCTCTCGGACCAGGAGGCGTTGTCGGCGACCAGGATGGAGGTGCGAGCTGTCCCACAAAGGTTCTTGCTGTCAACGTCGCTGGACCCAGGATTGGGCAACAAGTCTTGGCAAATGCAAGGCCCACGCGGTGGACCTAAAATGGCGTCTTAGCCGGACCAGGAGGGTCCAGGGTACTTCTCCGATGGAGGGAAGCAAGGGCCAGTCTGGAGCAACCAGACCAGCAGCAGTGTTGTCGTCGGGCGTCGTTCGGAAGGCCACAAGCCAGCGGGCTAGTAGCCAAACAACGCGGTGAGCAGCAGAAAGCAGAAGGGCCCCACGCCGATCGTGGAGATGCTGGGGGGCTGCTCTTCGGTGCTGGAGCTGCTCAGGGTGGGGGCTTCTCGGACCCCAAAGCACTCACCAGGAAATTACTCGGTGGGCTTGCTGTGTAGAAGTCGTGCAGTCTTGGCGATGGCCGGTCCCTCGAGGTCTCGTCGCACCCACGGTTCTCAGCTGTTCTGTAGAGGTGGGTAGAGGTCAGAGGTGCCAGGGAAGCCGGGTCTCGTCGAGCTGGGCAGTCGGATTCCGGAGGAAGGATGTGCAGCAGACCGCAGTGTTCTTGGATGGTGCCTGCGGATGCAGGGTGACTACTCCTTAGCCACAAGGGAGAATCTTGAAGAAGAAATCGTGAAGTCCTTTCGTGGAAAGTGGTATCTTGATTCCAAAGATGATCTGATTTGGAAGGGGGCCAGTCTCTACCTTTATCTTGGAAAAGGGGGCTGGCACGCGACTAAGTCCTGCCCTAGGGGTGGGACCAGGAGGGGGGTGGTTACACCCACTTCCTTGGCGGGCTTTTCCCCAGCACAGGGTCTGGAGTGTCCCTGGAACTGGTTTAAGCCAGCCTATGCACAGTGAGCACCGGGGTGCCACGTGCAGTCACCTTCCTCTGAAGCCCTGCCTACCTACAATACACAAAACCCTGTCTGGGACGGTGCTGGCACCGCCCCTGGCAGGAAACCCTTTGTCCTTATCTCCTGCACTGGGAGGACTCCCAGCAGCAGGAGGGCAGTCTTGTGTCTCGGTGGCAGCATCCATTTTGTGGATGCTAAGGCTCTGTCTGACTTTTAACCGGGTTATAGGTTACATGCATGTCATGTCCCTCTAGAAGGGTGGAATGCTAACCCCGTCGCCAGAATTGGCGAGGGGTTAGTATTCCAATTCGTATGACACCTTACTCGACATGTTTTGATAAAGCGATACCAGAGTTGGCATATAACCGCGAGGATTATAATGCACTTAAGAGTATATGGTATGCGATATCATGGAAACGGCTAAGGGATGGATCCCGAAAGCCGCAGACAGGCTCAGCTCATGCCAGAGCACCATCTCACACGATTCCAAGCACTCTGCCTTCAGGATTGTTAAGGCCTGCCATAGGAGTGACTGATAGGAGATCTGTGTGTCCATTTTAGGGTTAGATATAGGTATACTATATCTAAAGCAAAGGGTGAGTACACCCCCTTGCCCCAGCTGTCGTGCAGCCAGTTGTGCCAGTTTAGTTAGTCAGCCCAGGGGTGGCATAATACATGCTTCAGCCCCTGGGAGACTTCTGGGTACACCTCAGCCCTGGGTACAGGGACTTGGAGAGGGCCCAGTGCCAATTCAGTACCTGAGTACAATTTGGATAGAGAGAACAGCTAGGCTGTGGGTCTGATTAGCAGGCCCACAGCCAGGGAAAGTCGTAAACCAGTGCAGCAAAAAGCAAAAATCTGGGTGATCATAGGATTGCAGACCCTACTCTCCTACACCCGACTATGGTTACCCCCAACTTTTTGCCTTGTGTTTAGCTGGTTTTCGACTTAGTTGGCCTGGGATCCTGCTAATCAGGGCCCCAGGCTATCTGCTCTCTCTGTTAAAATGGACTCCATGTACTCTAGGTACATCTCCAATTGGATATTGGGTCACCTTTGTGAGTCCCTGTATAGTGTACCGTAGGTGCTCAGGGCATAGGTGCACCCAAGGCCTACCAGGGGCTGCAGCATATATTATGCCACCCAAGGCTGGCCACCTAAATTGACACAACTGGCTGATCACTCAGCTGGGGCAAGGCCGTGTAATCACCCCTTGCTTAGGTATATTATTCCTATATCTACCCTTATATATAGACACACAGTAACCTATAAGTCACTCCTATGGCAGGCCTTAACAATCCTGGAGGGGAAACATCCTTTACGACGCAACTTTTACCACGCAGTGCCTTTACAACGCAGGTTTTTCAACGCAAGTCATTACAACGAATTGCGCTGGGAGGCGCTCTAGGATAGGTAATAGTTTAATTTACTATCCAACACCTTCCCTACTATCCACGGGGACTGGAGTTGGAATAGTAAATTAAACTATTCACTATCACTATCACTATGTGGAGAAGTGTGGCTCAATGGTTAGAGCGGCAGACCCTGATGCAGAGGTCTGGCCCGGGACCAGGGTTCAATTCCTGCCTCGGCTGGCCTCGGCTGGCCTCGGCGGATCTTGGGCTCATAATTCCCCCGGACCTGATTTCTCGCCTCGGTGCCTACTCTAAGCATGAGTCCCACGCTGCAACTCTGGGCAATAGCTTGCTTAGTCTCCACAACGGCCCCCTACAGCGCTGGGGATGCCTGGCTGCACCCTGGGGATGCCCAGGAGTGGACATTTCATGGGGAAAAGCCAGGAAGGGTTCCCTAGCGGTATGAGTACAGCGCCAGGACACTTAGTAGTATCAGTGCGCTTTACAAATACGTCTATTTCATTTCACTATCCTGCACCCCAACGCAAGTCGTTGTAACGACTTGCGTTGAAAAACCTGCGTTGTAAAGGCATGTGTAGTAAAAGCATGCTTTGTAACAAGGTACATCCATCCTGGAGGCAGAGTGCTTGGTTATGTGTGAGATGGTGATCTAGCATGAGCTGAGCCTGTCTGCAGCTTTCGGAACCATGTCCTTATAGCTGTTCTATGATATTGCCATACCATATACTCTTAAGTGCATTATAATCCTCGCGGTTAATGCTAACTCTGGTTTGGCTTTATCAAAACATGCCGTGTAAGGTGTCATACGCTTTGGAATACCACCCCCTCGCCAATTCTGGCGACGGGGTTAGCATTCAAACCTTCTAGAGGGAGAAGACATGTTAGTGCTGACTATCCCGGTTAAAGTTAACCAGAGCCCCAGCGTCACAAAATGGACGCTGCAGCCACAGACACAAGTCTGACCTCCTGCTGCTGGGAGTCCTTCCAGTCACTGAGGTTTGGACAATAGGTTGCCTGCCTGGAGAGGTGCAAGCACCACCCCAGACAGGACTTTGTGTATTGGGACAGGGAGGGCTGAATAGATTGAGACACTGCCTGAGGCACACTAGGTGCTTCATGCATACCACAGTTCAAACCGGTTGCTGGGGCACCCTAGCCCCAGCTATGGCACGAAACTGGACAAAGGAAAGGGGGTGTAACCACCCCCCTTCCTAGTCCCACCCACAGGAGGGACCTAGAAAGTAATCCAGCCCCTTTTAGTAGTATAAAGGTAGGAGCTGAGTCCTGAGACTTAGGATTTGATCCTGAAATGAAACTTGAAACGAAACTCTGGACCTTCAACGTTTTGCTGAAGCTGAAGACTGAAGAATCTCCCTTGTGGCCAAGGAGTGACCACTCTGGGTAACCAGGTACCATCCAGCAAATCAACGGCTTGGTTTGTCGACGTTGCCGCTGGAACCCGAGCACAGAGCCTGACAAGACCCAGACTTCCAGACCTCTCGGACCCTCTCTTCACGACTGCAGCATAGCTGAGATCCGTGGAGGTGACGAGACACGTGGGACCGGACATCTTGAAAAGCCTGCAACTTGCTAACTGTGCAGCTCCTGAGGTATCCTCGCAGCTGTGCACTGGGGATTGAGAAGCCCCGAATCCGAGCTCCACCTGCACCAAAGATCAGCCCTCCACACTCCACGAGTTCTGCGTGGGGCCCTTCTGCTTGTGTTCTGCTCGACGCATTGTCCGGTTGCTGGCCCGTTGGCTAGTAGCCTCTGTGATGACAATCCTTTTGAACCAACTCGCTGGTCTGGTTGCTCCAGACTGGCCCTTGCCTCCCTGCAAAGGTGAGGCACCTCAGACCTTGCTGGTCTGCACCAGAAGCCTTCTTTGAATCCTGCCTGGGTTGCCTTTGCCAAGGCTTGTTGACTCCAATCCGGCAGTCGACCCCTCCATCTGCGAGAACCTTCGTGGGACAGCTCGCCTCCAGCACCTGGTCGTCCTCGACGCCTCCTGGTCAGCGTGGCTGAAGAGACAAGCTTCAGGACAGCACCTAATTGCTCCACAACGTCGTCTGGTTCCACCCGGTCACTGGTGATCCAGAGCCCCTAAGGAAAAACTGTCTCAACAACGCTACCCAACACCTCAATACTTACCATTAATAATAAATCACTTACAAAGGCCCATAAACCAACAAGACAATTTTTGGGCGACTGAATCATGTGACCTAATTAATCAAAACTATTCACAAACTATTTACATATTTATATACAACTGCAGTTTATCTTTTCTCACCATGGTTTAAAACATTTATCATTTTAATTAAGTCACTTAGGTAAATGGATCAACTGATGGTAACTAGACCATGAATAAACAAGACCAGCTTGTAGTTTCAAAATCTAATTTTTATTTTAACTTTATTATTCAAGAATGAGCATTTTATAAAAATCTTTATTATATTAGCAATAATAAAGCAGCATTTATAAGGAAATGATTTTTTAGACTGACATCCTCAAAGCAAATCAGTAAGCATGAATTAAAGCAAAATAACAGTTTCCATTCCCTCAAACTATTTCCCTGACTATTCTTGCTCCACCTAGAAAGGAAAAATCAATTCAAGACTGCTGTCCTTGAGGAGGAGCCTAGCTCGCGACCGAGATGGCCGCGCTTTAGCTCGGCTCCGTTCGCCCGCCTGTGTTTTTCACATTTATCCTGCATTTATCCTGCCCCGGGAAGCCCTCCTTGCTGTGTGGTACTACTACGACGCACTGCAGGCCCTTACCACTTGTTCCGGTTGTCCTGGCTGCTGTGGGTCCGGTGCAGTGTCCCCGACCGTTCCCGGGATTCGAGAGCGGACTGGCCTGGCTCTTCGTCCCGGCTCCTGGGCCGGATGCAGCCTGCGGGCTTGCCCTTCGGGGCACGCTGGAGGTGATTGGAGGGCCGCTGTTCGTGTGAGCCGGAGGTTCCTGGCTTAGAGACTCCTGTGTGGCAGCAGCCTTGGATGGTGACGCTGCCCTTCATTATTGGGGTTCCTCGTGTGTTCGGCTTCCTCCCCCTTTGTTCTCCGGTCCGGCCATTTTGTTCATTGCCGCCCGGACGCGGAGAACGGGACCGGCGACATTGGGGGGCCGGCGAATCTCCTTCTTCTGGTGGCCCCCCTTCCTGTCCGGGGTGTTCTTCAGCCTGTCGGCGGGACTTCATCTGCTTTACTGCCGCCCCGGCGGAGGTTGTTGGCCGCGCGGCCTGTTCGGGCTCTCAAGATGGCGACCAGCCCCATTTGTTTGGGCCGGGCCCAGACGAGCACTGGGGGCCCGCCACAAGGCCCGGGTGTCGGATACTGTGAATGTTTTCCTGCACTTAAGGGGATCCTGAACATCCTGCTATCCTGGCGGCTATCGGTTGCCGCGCCACTCCTGGCTCTCGAGACGGTTCCTCACTGCGGGCCTCCCGGGCCCCCGCGACCGGATGAGGCATTGATATCGCGGGATGTGGCTGGTACTCTCCTGGCGGACTCGGCCCCGGCTGCCGCCCCGGAGGCGCGCAACCTGATGGCGCCTTCTCCTCCTGTGCTGCCTCCTCTGCCCTTGGCCCGGGAGCCGGATTTTGTTTTGCCGGACTTTCATGATTCTCCTGGTCCCTCTCAATCACCACTGCCCGATGACGTCTCCTGTGCCGGCCCGGATGGGTCGGCTTTTATGGATATATCCTTGGAACTGTGCCTGCTTCGTTTGCTACATTCTGTGTATTTCCTGGATCTTCCGTGCTTTTCTTCCTGTGACTTTTTTGGACTGCCGTTGGACTCTCCTGCTGCCTGCCTTCTGTTCTTTCTGGCAGGGTCCTCGTTGGATCGGACCCTTACTGCTTTGGATAAAAAGGGTCAGGGCTGATGAAAACTGGCTCCTATATGCGGTGGTTCATGAACGGTTTGGATGATCTCTGTGTCCTGATATGGTTCTGTGTAACTGGTTAGTGCTCCTGGACTTTGGCCTGATACTCTTTGGCTTCCCGAGGACTTGGACCCTTAACCCGGGCGGGTGGATGGGTGCATTTACTCCTGTCTTTGGCCCTCCCCCATGTGTATGTTTGTATGTCTTTACTCCCTTCTTTCCTTCCCTCCCTTTCCCTCCCCCCCTTTTTTGTCTTTTAATTCCAACTTTTCTTGCTCCACTAAATTTCGGGTTCAACTTAGGGCGACAGGCACGCTGCGGGGGGGTAGGCCGTAGCCTTCTGCAGGGGTGCAGGGTGGGCTTAGGGGTGGGTGGGGGGGGTCTGTTTGTGTTGGGGGATCTTTTTCCCCCCTTATTTTCCCTTTTTGTTCTATGGCTCTTGTGTATTCACTTTTTCGGGACTCTGTCACCTTGTATCTCCCCCGGGGGTTTTCTGTCCTTCTTCCGGTGTGTGGCTGATTGGGGTTTGCTGCCTATTCTGGTATTATGTTTCTGTTACATCGCATGCCGGTTTTATTGTCCTGTTTTTCCCCCTGAGGATGCATGGCCTGGCGGGTGTTCCTTCTGTTGTCTTTCTTCCCTCTTTCCCTTCCTCCTTTATGGAGGTGCCTTTTTCCGTTGGGGTGCGTATTGCATAGTCTTTGTGATGGGGCTTTTTGACCGCGTCTTCTTTGTTCGGGTGGGGGCGGAGGTGAGTGAGCGCGATTGATTGTTGCCGCTGTCGCTATTTGATGGTCTGATTCTGTTTTGTCCTTTGCTCGATTTGATTGTATGGCTTCATTTTCTTACGTTGTGTTTATAAAATGGCGGCTTGCCGCGGTCCCTCCCTTGTATTCTCATATACGGCCCGTTATTCTTCTGGTCCCCTCCCCGTGCTAGAAAACTTAACCTTTATTATCCTGCTCTTGCTGAACGCTCGATGGTTTTTCTTGTTTCACCAGTGCTCCTGATGTTATATCCTGTGCAGATCTTCTTTTTGTATGCTGGTTCTTTGACCATTCTGTTTCTGGCCAGCCCGTGGGGTTGTAGGCCAGTATTTGTGAGCTTTCATTGTCAATAAAGGTTTTCAAAAAAAAAAAAAAAAAAAAAAAAAAAAGACTGCTGTCCTTACGTGAGCCAGAAATCCGACAGCATGTCACGTCAATCAGGAATCAGGAAACGAGCAGGCACCCTCCTGCCCATGAGGTCAGGTTTTATACCTTTCTATCTAGCTAAACTTTCTACAAATTACATATTTTCTCAGAAATCCACGCCGCTCATTGGCTGCGCCATGTCAGTCCACGATTAAGGCGTTAGGTCATCTCCGTTTCTAAACCAAGTTCAGGCTTTTCTTAAGCCCTATTGTCCTCTGCTTTCGTGTCATTTGGCTTCCTCAAAAGAGAAACATTTCTCTCGAGTTACAGTTCACAACTTCCTTGCCTTAGCAATTTTGCTGGTTTGTTTCCTGTCCTTGAGCCTTTTTCTCCAAGAGCACGTTTAGCACACCTTATTAAACTGCATTTTCTGACAAGAATGTCAACGTGGAAAAAGTTTTCCACTTCTGAATATGTGCAAGGCTCCACTCTGGACAAGTTTTCGAAACGCCATTCCTTTTGCATACCTTAGGCCTCACTCCGAAACTATTATTCAAACAAACACAAGACATCAATTAGTTAGAGAATTGAGACCCATTCTGTTACCCACCCCCTTTGCTAATTAAAAACTCGTTAATTTATGTTACCTAGCTGAGCACACAAAGCAGCATTTATATCTACCTTCTTCTTTTAGACCGCAGGGATTCTCCACAAGCTTTTCTCACAGAAAAGACATAACGTAAGACATAACGTAAGCACACAAAATAAGCACATGCCATTAGTTAAACAGCCGCACTTAATACTGACAAAGACAATAGACAAGGTTAGTTTATTATTTTCTTCGCATTTGCAATGTAAAGCACATAAGTGAATCCCACGTGTTTTATGAATGAATGCATCTTAAAACTAAGTTGATTAATAATATCTAAATGAAGTTCATTTGTTATTCGGTTATGCAATTAAATTCGCATGCATTGATTCAATCAAGACAGTGGGAGAGATGTATTCAATAGTAGTCAATAACCAAAAAGTTTGACACAATTGACTTAGAAAAGCCAGGAAATTAAAGAAGCAATCAAAGTATAACCACACTATGTATTTTTGTTATATCAAAAATTCACTTATTTATTTACAATTAGATAAAACAGTTGTCTAAACGGGGCAATAGACTATCAAGTGTATAGTCAGTGAGGAAGAAAAGGGGTGCTCAAGTGATAAGGAAGGTGAAGAAAAAGACAATGGTGATAAACAGTTATACAAAGCGGGATAGCCTCCGCTATCATATGGGCCTGTCCCCTATGAATGTCAATTGGGGGGGGGGGGAAAGAAAACCTCAAAATTAGAAGGGATACAGGCAAATCAATTGGTAAGTGTCGACGTTTCGACCCTGGTGCTCTTGGGATATTGAGGACCTCGGCTGCGGGTCTTCTTCAGGACTGTGAGGGAGGGGAAAAAGGGGGGGCGGCGGTGTGGCTGGGCCGTTGTCCAACAGATCGTCTGGATTTTACACCAGTGAAGTTGTTCGAGTATGGACCTCCGTCCACGCTTCTAATGGATAGGTCACCTAGTGTCTTGTGGTGGTCAGATGATATATTGACTCTCTATCAGGCTGGTATTCTCAGTGAGGCCTTGTGGTGGTCAGACTCTCTATCAGGCTGGTATTCTCAATGGGGCCGCTAAAAGGAATTCTGGCGCGGTACTACCTGTGCCCCCTCGGGCGTTCTGGTGTTCTTTTAGCGGCCCCATTGAGGTTTTCTCCCCCCCCCCCAATTGACATTCATAGGGGACAGGCCCATATGATAGCGGAGGCTATCCCGCTTTGTATTGTGTAAATAATATAACTGTTTATCACCATTGTCTTTTTCTTCACCTTCCTTATCACTTGAGCACCCCTTTTCTTCCTCACTGACTATACACTTGATAGTCTATTGCGCCGTTTAGACAACTGTTTTATCTAATTGTAAATAAATAAGTGAATTTTTGATATAACAAAAATACATAGTGTGGTTATACTTTGATTGCTTCTTTAATTTCCTGGCTTTTCTAAGTCAATTGTGTCAAACATTTTGGTTATTGACTACTATTGAATACATCTCTCCCACTGTCTTGATTGAATCAATGCATGCGAATTTAATTGCATAACCGAATAACAAATGAACTTCATTTAAGTGTTTACTTAAATCTTAGTCAAGGACCATTATTCTTTATATTATCCATACCCAGGTCCTTTGATTTTGTGGGTGAACCCCATTGATTGAATGATTAATAATATCAACACATGCTTGTTAATACTGTTACAATTATTATGGAAGTTTAACTTTGCGAGTTTAAACAAAATGTTTTTCATCACCTCGCTCCATCAACTCCCTCATCTGGTGATTTCAAAATCACCAAACAACACCCAAAATTTTAGGAAAATTTTCAACCCTTGAACATGTTTTGGACTTTCTTGATATTAGTATTTCTAAACTTTTGATTCAGCTGTTTGTCTGCAACTCTCATATTGAGATCTACGAAACTCTTCTAATTCTATTTCTTTTTCTTTTTCTTTTCTGAGTTTGTAAATTCTTTTCTTTTCCCTTAGATATTTCTTTCTCTTGTGTAACATGCAACTAATTTTTAACAAAAGTATCACTACAACTATGACTATAAAAGGACAAAGTATTTTACCTAAGATTAAACTGCCAATCTCTAAAAACCAGTTCCTGATTGCTGCAAATCTTTTGCTCAAACGTTCTGAAAATTTTTCATCTTCTAAAGGTACAACTTCAGCATGTAATTCTGTAATATTCTTGATATACATCTCTATATTCGGACTCTTGTCTGAAATATATGTGCAGCAATGCTGGACATGTAAAATTCCACAGACTCCACCTTCTTTTGCGAGCAGAATGTCTAATGCAAGACGGTTCTGCATTACCATTGTTCTCATGGCAATAATTTCTGTATTCACTAATTGAAATCCACTAGCAGTATCAGTAGACAATCTATCAACAATTGTAGACATTTTTCTGATCTTAACTGCATTCAGGGTTATACCCACTAAAGGTATTACTGCACCAAATATGTCTCCCAATATTTCTGAAAAACTTTCCCTTCTAAATCTACTCATGTGATTGCTTATTTCAAATGAACCCTTTATATTTCTATCTTCATGAAAAATCTTTGGAAAACGAAACCTATATAACAAGTGCCATACCAGTGATCAGGAAGACTATAATAAGCTTTGTTTCCACACACAAAATAAATTCCAGGAAAAATTGGATCTTTACCTCCTTTAAAACCCCAACCCCCTAAGATTTGATAAGTATCTTCACATTGACTAGCACCTACAAAGTAATTATCAAACAGAGTATTATCTCTTCTTATGCAAAGCTTTCCACTAACAAGTTTGTCTATATGAATTGCAACATTTCCGTTTCTACCATTGAGCTTTTCATCTTCGATCTGCCAAAACTTGGATTTGGTTTGTTTCAGCATCTCATTTCGCTTATAAATTGCCCTTCTCTCTTCTACCAAATTCAAAAATGATTTCTCTTCCGTCCTCAACTTACATGTTAAATTATTTCTAAAAGCATACTCATAAGTAAGTTCATTAGTTACTATGAAAAATTCCCTCATCTGTTTAGCATGTTTCAGTTTATTCAAGCTGTTATCAACTTTTAGATTTGCTAAAATGTCATCAAAATTTGAGTAGTAATATTCTAAACGAGCTGTCTGATAAAACAAACTAGCTATTACACTACAAGTGATGCCATAAGTAAGGGAAAGCATACTGTAGGTCACCCCTTCAGAGACAGAAGCGGGTAATTTCACACAAATGTAACAATCTTTCACATCCATTACCTTAACATATTCAGATAAAAGTCTTGAAAAGGTATTACTTGAAAAATCTCCAACAGATCTATCTTGGTGAATCTCTGGTTTATGCTCTATGATTTTATTAGTCTTGCCTACTATATCATGGCTATCTTGTTTAATCACAACTTTACTAGTCATATTAGTTTTATACTCTTCCTTGTCAATTCCGAAAGGAAAAATGACAGCTAAAATTAACCAAACCAAAATTATTAGGATTGCACAAATAGAAGACATTTTGCAACATCTCCTGCTAATAGAACATCTCGAATTATTATTAGTAGAAGGCATCTTTACTTTGAAACAAGAGCCTTTCAAAACAAAAAACAAAATGTAAAAATTAAAAATTTCTTTAAAACAATTACAATGGGGGACTACGCAAGCGGAGATGGCGGTCGCAGCTTACTAGAGCTCCCGCCTGCCCGCCATTAATCCGACAGTTTATCCTGGTCCCTGACCCCAAATACCCACAACAAAGCAGGGCGATTGTGGCCAGGAGTGCCGCGGACCCTCCGGTACACTCAGCGGTGGTCCTGCGTTCCGGAACCAGCCTAGGCAGCGAGGCGAGTGGTGCGGCCTAGAGGGCTGTGGAGCAGCCGGGGCCTCAATTTTGGAGCTCCCCGGCCGGGGAGCTGTGCAGTGCGCCGCTTGGCCTGGTGGCGGCCGCGACGATTGGCGATCCGGGGCACCGAGGGCGCAGAAGACTTGCGCGGATCTCCTCGCCCAGCTGCTTCGTGAGGAGACCCGGGGGCAGCAGAGGATAGGAGGCGGCCGAGACGGCCTGGTGACCTGGGCGCAGCCGGGACCTGGATTTTCGCGGCCCCGCGTCCACCTGAGGCCTGCGGACTTGGAGGGGATCGGACGCCCTGGTGGGCCTGCCCGGCGGTGACTGGCCCGGTACACAGATGACCAGCGGGGCGGCTGGCAACAACAGTGAGTAGTGGCCCTCCCCATGCCCCCCCCGGACCGGAGGAGACACAGGCGCTGTGGCGCGAGATACTCTTGGCCTATCTACCCTTCAAGGGGGGGGTTGCTGGTCGTGTGAGACCCTGCTCATTTGCGGTCGTTGAGGCCTGTCCCGCTCTGGACTAGACATTGGGCCATACCAAAACGGCCCCTCCAGGACCCACCGGGGGGCCAGCGTCTGGACATTGCTTCCCCCCCCCCCCCCCTCCCACTATATTGGATAGGCTCCAACGGGGGCGGTCGGAATCCCACCCATTCGGCTACATCTTGGGGGCCCTCATAATCTCGGCAGTCATGACCAGAGGAGGCGGTGGCTCCACCAAGCAAGTGACCATCGATAAATTTACGGGGCCCGGGGGGGGCCCTGGACCGTCGGGGGGCGCTCCGCCTGGAGGGGGGCCGGACAATGCAGCCCTCATGGCGGCCATCACCCAGTCGAGAGACATGCTGGACGCCAAGATAGGGGCAGTTGGCGCGGATGTGACCCTGTTGCGCCAGGACCTGAGAAATGCCGTGGCGCGTATCACCGAGACCGAATCCAGGGTATCGGTGGTGGAAGAAGACGTGAATACCCTTAAAAAGAAAATGGCGGCGATGGAATCTGCGCAACGGACCACTGCGCTCCGTGTGGAAGATGCCGAAGGGCGGGCACGCCGCAATAACCTCCGCTTTATTGGCTTTCCGGAGCGCTGTGGCAAGGGCAACATGGAACAATTCCTCGCACAATGGCTGGAGTCCTGGATGCCCCCGGGGACGCTATCTGCCTGCTTCATTATTGAAAGAGCGCACCGAGCCTTGACGCAAAGACCACCTGAGGGCGAGCGGCCTAGGGCGGTGATCGCTAGACTGCTGAATTATCACGACAGGGACGCCATACTGAGGGAAGCTAGAGCCAAGGAAGCCCTCCTGTACGAAAACAGTAAGATCATGATTTTTCCTGATTACACTAAACTTGTGCAACAACAGCGTCATTCTTTCCTAGCTGCCAAGGCAAAGTTGAGAGGCCTTAAGCTCCAATACTCCCTGCTGTACCCGGCGCGCCTGAGGGTGATCTTCCAATCACAGACACTGTTCTTCGATACGCCGGAGGACCTGTTCAAATGGACGGATGAAACGGTGCGGATCAGACCTAATTCTCAACCAGGACTCAATCCAGGCTCTCCTGAGGGATCACCACGGGCGCAGCGACACCGGACGATGAAGAATGGTCGAAACAAACGCTCCAACTCGCGTAGGCGCGCGGCCTCGGTGGATGGCACACAGAACAGTGGTAGAACCGAAGATTCGGAACACTCTGGCACGGATCATTGAGATCTCCGGGGCCTTGGCTCCCCTATTCTACTGTTGATGCTGTGAATTCTGGTGGGACTCATCGGGCTGCCTGAGCCCTATTGCTTGCCTGGCTATGCTGCTGCCCTGGGGCAGTACTGCTTCTGTCTCCTGAACGTGGATGGAGTTGTGGGGTGGGGGTTCGGGGACTATGTGATAGGGGCTACCACTCTCCAATTAGAGAGAGGGACACTGAGGGTGGGGGGGGTGACTTTACGGTTCCTTGTTCGGGGATGTTGGGATCCATTGGTATGGGTGGGCCCGGGCCCTCTGTTCTGGTCTCGAGACCGCCCATGCCGCGACAGGTACTTCATGGTTCATTGAGGTATGGGGTGGGGGGAGGCGGGTTGCGGGTGGTCAGGGTTGTGGCCGCTGAGTTGGGGCTGGGGACCGTTTGGGGCTGTGGGACTGAGGGGTCTGTTGTTGTTGGGAGGGTCGGGGACGGGAGGGGTGGGGGAATGCACGTGCTGTATTTTGAAGACATGGAAAGAGTACATGGGGAGTGGCGATGGCACCGGGGGCCATCATGTTGGACTTCAATTGACTATGGTTGACTCGCCTCGCGGACTCCCCCGGGAGTCCCTTCGGATAATCACATGGAATGTCAGGGGGATGCTGGATGTAATTAAAAGGGGAGCGGTCCTGCGGTGGGGAAAGAGGGAGGCTGCTGATGTACTCCTGCTCCAAGAAACTCACATGATGGGCTCTAAGGTTCTTAGCCTACAGAGATTTGGATATCATCAGGTCTTTCATGCCGGTTTTGTCAGGGGTTCTAGGGGTGTTGCTATACTGGTACATCGTAGAGTTGCATACGTTCACGAGAAGCAGTGGGCGGACCCACAAGGCCGTTTTATATTCATCAAGGGCATGGTGGGCGGGGAACCAGTAGTGTTGGGTAGTGTGTATGCCCCCCCCCCCCTGCAGTGGGCCCTATCCGAGAGGCTGTTTGCGGTGTGGGATGATATTCCGGAGTCCTTGGCGGTGATTGGCGGCGATTGGAATGAGGTAATGGATGTGCATGTAGACCGTCAGAGGCGGCAGGGAATGCTTGCTGGTCCTTCTGCGAGTTCCCCAACCCGGTTGCAGGCTATGGCTGAGGGATTGGGATGGATGGATGTGTGGCGGCATTTGCATCCGACAGCGCGAGAATACACATATGTCTCTGCAGTGCATGGCTCGTTCTCGAGGCTGGATTATGTGTTTATGCCTGCCGTCTGTCTGAGTAGAGTGCGCAGCGCGGCGATGCTTCCGAGGGGCCTCTCGGACCACTCCCCTGTCTCAGTCACAATAGACCTTCTGACGAAGAAACAACCTTTCCGGTGGAGGATGTCCTCGTGGCATCTCCAACAGCCCTCTTATGTCCAACACCTGCGGGAAGCTGTTGCACACTATTGGCGTGAGAACCTAGTAGAGGATATGGATGTAGTGGTAGTCTGGGAAGCCATGAAACCTACTATAAGGGGGGTGGATATTGCTTGGTGCGCTGAAGCCCGCCGTGCTCGTCGGGAGTCGACCACTACGGCTGCCAAACTTGTAGAGGAGCTAGAGCAGCGGAGCCGGGGTGGAGGGGACGAGGTAGCGGTGCGGCTGCTTCTCCAGGCGCAGCAGTCCTATGCCACTCTCCTAATGGACGAGGCTCAACAGGCGTGGCTCGCCACGCGGAGCAGGATATACCAGTGGGGAGACAAGTCCAGTACCATGCTCCATAGGTTGTGTCAGCAGCGTCTCCAGCCGATCGAGCTGCCGGGCCTCACTGGTGAGGACGGGGTGACGATGACGGAACCGGCTGACCTTGCAGCGAGCTTCGCCGATTATTTTAGGTCACAATATGCCCCACAAGATAGTCTCAGCGCTGAAGACGTAGCTAAATTTATTGACGACTTGCCCCCTCGGGCGGTTTCCGACGAGGCTAGACGGGACCTAGATGCTCCGCTTACGGCGGAGGAGCTAGGGGAGGCGCTGGGTCAACTGAATGTCGGTAAAGCTCCGGGCCCGAATGGCTACCCGTGTGAATTTTTTAAGAGGTTCCAGCTTCTCCTCGGGACCCATTACCGGGCTGCTCTAGAGGCGGCACGAGAGCGGGGCGGACTGCCGCCTGACTGGTGCCACGCCGAAATTGTTGTTTTTCAAAAACCTGGTAGACCCCCTGACCGACATGACTCGTATCGCCCCATATCGTTACTAAATATAGAAGCCAAGATTCTAGCCAAGGCGATAGCGAATCGTCTACTTCCCTATATGGTGGACTTGGTCCACCCAGACCAGGCAGGCTTTATGCCCCACCGGGCGACGCGGCACAACATTAGGCGCGCGCGGGCAGCGGTGGACGCGAGGGGGGTCCTGGGAGAGGAGGCGGCTTTGTTATTGGCAGACATACATAAGGCGTTCGATTCCGGCAGTTGGACGTACCTTTTCGCGCTCCTCTCCCGCCTTAATCTGGGCCCGGTGCTTCTGTCGTACATCTCACTGCTTTATACAGATGTCACGGCGTCCGTTAGAGTCGCTGGGGCCACGTCGGGGATGTTTCCCATCGGACGGGGGACCCGTCAGGGGTGCCCGTTGTCCCCGTACTTGTTTGCGCTGGTCATGGAGCCGCTAGCGTCGTGGGTTCGCATAGATGCACAGCTGCGGGGTTTTGTTTGGTCTGAAACCCTTATCGATAGAATTGCCTTATATGCGGACGACGTCCTCTTCTTTCTTACTGACTTGGACCGCTCGGGGCCCCGAGTGTTGGAGATGATGAGGATTTTCGGAGAGGTCTCGGGTCTCAGCTTGAGTGTAGGCAAGTCTACCCTCTGGGTGCTGGGAGGCAGGGCGGAGGTGGGCCTCTGGGCATCAGGCTTACGGCAGGCAACTGATGGTCTGAAGTATTTGGGGGTGTTCCTATCTGAATCCGCCAGTGTTTCGTGGGAACGTAATATTGTGCCTGTATGGGGCAAAGTTCAAAACGATCTTAAAACTTGGTCCCGGATGCCATTAACCATTTTTGGCAAATCGGCGATATTTAAGATGGTGGCTCTTCCCCGTCTATTGTATCAGTTGCAGAACTACCCTCACCCCATCCCTCCCCAGTGGTTTCGGCAAGTTAATTCCGCCCTGTGTCACTATCTGTGGGCCGGGGGCGCAGTCAGAGTTGCCCTGAAGACGTGCTTCCTCTCCACGTATTGTGGAGGTTTAGCCACCCCAGATCTGATGTCATATTATCAGGCTTCACAGTTGCTCGTACTTAATGAATGGTGGTATGGTGATAGAGGGGACCCGGCCTACGCCCTGGAGCGCTCATTGATGGGCGACCATACCTTGCACACGGTGCTCTACTCGGCTCGGCTGCGGCGAATATTGCCATGCGTCACGAGGGTGGTCTTCACGGTGTGGCGGCAGGCGTTACGTCGTATGGGTTGGTGGGGCAGGCTAACTGCTGAGACACCGTTGTGGCATAACGGTCAACTCCCCAGCCTGATGACTCTCTCTGGGTTCGACGGCTGGGATGCTGTTGGGATATCGACATTGGGACAGGTCATGTCCGGGACTACTCTTAAGTCCTTCCAGGACCTTAGTGCTGAGTTCGAAATGCCCCAGACTCAGTTCTTCCGTTACTTGCAACTCCGACATGCACTTACACCCAGTATCGCGGACCTTGACTCGCTCCCTGAGTTCAGCCCCATCGAAGCTAAGATATTCATGGGGGACCTGGGTGACAAGAAAATCTCTCGTATTTATCAAACGTTGGTGACCCACTGCTCCTCCACCTTACTGCCTTTGAAAGCCGCATGGGAGGCTGACGTAGGCCCCCTAGACGAAGACGACTGGAGGGAAGCCCTGGAGTCCCCACGTGGAACCGCGATAGCGATGAGGCTCCGCCTCATTCAATTCAAGTATCTCCATAGGGCTTATTATACACGAGAGAGGCTCTGGAAGGCTGGACTGATTGGCTCGTCGGATTGTTTGCGGTGTGGCGCGACGGTGGGTACGCTGCTGCATACAGTGTGGTCATGCCCTAGATTGATTGGATTCTGGAGGGGCGTATGGAACTGTTTGTCTGAGGTTTTGGGGTGGGACCTCCCACGCACCCATCGGTTGGGCCTACTCCATGTACTCGAGGGCGTGGGTGGGAACATCTACAAGCGCCACTTATTGCTGCTGGGCTTAATAGTGGCTAAGCGGGACCTAGCCAGGGCGTGGAGGAGTGTCCGGGCCCCCCCCCTGTGTGCATGGAAGGCCGGCTTAGATTTTTATATGGGATTGGAACGACCTGTGTTTGAGGCGAGGGGCTGTCCCAATAAGCATTTTAAGATCTGGAAGAGATGGGCGGAGAACAGGGGGCTGCTTCTTGATCCCCCGGAGGTGCAAGAGGAAGAGTTGTAGATAATGGTGCCTGGTGCCTCCTTGCTGTGTCATGCCTTACGACCAATGTTACTGAGTGTCTACTGCACGTGCATGGGGTTAGGGTGGGATAAGGGGTGGGTGATGGGGGTGTTGGGTGTTGGGGGGGACAGGGGTAGGGGAGAGGGATCCTTACTTTGACTTCTTCTTCTTTTCCTTGGTTCTCTTATGATGTGTGTACACTATGCTGCAATGTTTGGTGGCGCTCTCCTGATTGTGGAGAACCACGCCTTTTTGCTCTGCTTTACCTCAAATAAAAATAAAAAGTTGTTGTGAAAAAAAAAAAACAATTACAATATACACCCCTCTTTTTTACTTTTAAAAAAAAATTTTTTTAGAAAACCCTATTTTCTAACAGCTCTTCTTCGACCTTATGTCTTACATTGATGTGTTTTTTTCGAGCTAGCACAATTTCTTCGACCCTGTGTCTCTTAACACAATTTCTTCAACCTTGTGTCAGAACAAAATCAATCATTATCATTTGTATCATCTAAATCTTCTTGGCTACTGCTATTCACTTCAACTACTGGTGGGATAATAATATAAGTCCACTCAGGTGACTTATACTTTTGATTAGCCTTTATTACTCTCTTTGCTCTATTATTTATCACTTGTATTTTCTTTCCTGCTTGATTTTTCTTATCTGAGTCTCCTCCCTTCTGACTTGAGACCTCATTAACTTGCTCTTTTGATCTGTTCACCAATTTGAATTTTAGACTCTCATTTTCATTTGGCCAAATATCTCCTTTTCTAAATAATTTCTTCTTTGGTTCAGTCAGATTACACTCTGCTCTCCAAGCTCTTTTCCTAGAACTTTTCACTTTGGATTCATCATCACTTTCTTCTGATTCGCTTTCTGTAATGTCAGCTCTAGATCCAGGTACTTCTTTACTCGGCAGTTTCACTCTGTTAGGAACATCATCCTTATAACTGGTACTCGGAATTTCGTCTTCTTCCTCTTCTTCAATTACTTCCAACTTCCCAGATTCAGAATTTTCGTTCCTTCTTCCAGAGCTTCCAATCTGCTTTTCAATACTCTCCTGATCTTGAATTACCTCTTTTTCAGCTTCTTTTTCTGCTTCTTGATCTAGCAACTCTTCATCATTTTCGGAGTCTTGTATCACAATCTTTTCAATTTCTTCATTCAATGCCTCATTCGCATTTGAATTTTCCAGATGTCGACTTTCCTGTCGATTTTCAGAATCTGGATTTCTTTCAGGCTCTTCTTCAGAATCTGAATCAGCTGTAGTGTCACCTTCGTCAGGATTTTCAGGTGTTGGCACACGTATGGTATGACTAGCATGAATCCATCTCTTCAATCCTCTACACTTTACTGCATTTGTTGTAACAAGTATCACCTGTCTTGCCTTCTGCCACCTGGGTACTAGGCAATTTCTTCTTCGATGAACTTTTGTTCTCACCCAGTCTCCTGGTAACAGATCATGAGCTTGCTCCTTTTCTTTTGTTATCACTTCAGTTCCCACCTGACGGAAAACAGAAGTCACCATGTCAGATAGATTCTTGCAGTACTACAATATGACGCTATCATTAATGCTCAATAGTTTACCAACTGAAACAAATGCTTGTCTCATAACTCTGCCCATGACAATTTCATGGGGGCTTAAACCTGTTTTTCTATCTGGAGTACTTCTCAGAGACATCAAAACAAGTGGAAGTGCATCAGTCCACTTCATTCCCGTAGCTAAACACATTTTTGCTATTCTATTTTTGATTGTACCATTCACTTGTTCAACAACACCTGATGCTTCTGGTCTGTAAGCACAGTGTAGCTTTTGCTTTATGTCTAGTGCTTCACAAATCAATTTTAGCAATCTGTTTTCAAAATGTGTGCCACGATCAGTCTCGACCGTCACTGGAAATCCATACCTTGGTATGATTTCTCTTAAAAGCAATTTTGCCACAGTAACTGAATCATTGTGACGTGTTGGGAATGCTTCCACCCATCTCGAAAACAGACAGACTATCACTAAAACATATCTTAACTTGTTATGAGGTGGCATGTCAATGAATCAAGTTGTAATCTGGTAAAAGGACCACCCTCCCGTCCTATGGTTCCCATGCTCACAACTGTTTTTCTGTTTGGATTAATCTACTGGCAGATCAAGCACCTCTGACAAAAAGATTCTGCAATTGGTCTGAACTTTGGATTGTACCATGTCTGCCTAAACAATCTGATCATTGAATCTCTTCCAATATGTCCTGGACCATGATACATTCGAGCCATGTCAGCAATCATGCTATCTGGCATAACTGGTCTGTCATCTTTGTAAACCCAAATCTCATCTTCTTCTCTCTGTCTGCAACCTGCTTTTAACCATGTGTCTTTTTCCTCATCACTTGCCTCATCTTGTAAATCTTTTACTCCTTGCCATGTCTCAACTACAGATGTTAGCATAAGTGAGTTCAAAACATGTTCATTGTTTTTCTCCCGATTAATGGACATATTATTTTTTGCACAAAAGTTTGCAATTTCATCAGCATATGCATTTCCTTTTGTCATATAGTCATCACCTTTCTTGTGTGCTGTGCATTTTACAACAGCAATTTTCTCTGGTAGCTTAATACCATCAAGCAGCCTCTTGATCAATTTTGCATTCCTGATAGGAGTTCCCGCTGAAGTTAAATAACCTCTTTGAGACCAAAGCTGGCCATAGTCATGAACTACGCCATACCCATACTGACTATCAGTCACTATGGTAACCTTTAATTCTTTTCCTTTTTCACATGCACGAATCAAAGCAATCAATTCTGCTACTTGAGCTGAACGAATTCCTTTGAGACAGGAGGCTTCAATTACATCTGCAACTGTGCAAACAGAGTATGCTGCACTCAGAACACCTTCATCTGTTCTTAAGCATGAACCATCAACAAATAGAACATAATCTGATTCGCTAATGGGACATCTTTTATGTCCTGTCTGGGTTTAGTGCAATATTCTAATACATCCCAGCATTCATGATCAATATCATTTTAATTTCTGATTTCTGTTATAGTTCCATCAGGCAATAATGTGGAAGGATTTAAATTCACACATCTTGCAATTGATACATTATCTGATCCGAGAATAACTTTTTCATATTTTGTTAACCTGTTACTTGTCAAATGCTGTGTTTTGCTTCTAGTGAGAAGAATTTCAACTGAATGAGGTACATATACTTTTACAGGGAATCCCATTATTATCCCTTCACTTTGTTCTAAACTCACACTTGTTGCAGTTACTGCTTTTAAGCAGCCTGGTAATGCCTTTGCAACAGGATCAAGAACAGCTGAGAAAAACGCTATTGGCTTTCTCAATCTTTCATGTCTTTGAATCAAAACTGATAAAGCACATCCTTCTCTTTCACTGCAATATAGCTCAAATTCCTTTTGGTAGTCTGGCATTCCCAATGCTGGAGCTTCACACAAACTTTTCTTTAACTGCTCAAAAGCCTCTCACTCAATATCTGTTAGGGTAATCGGGTCTTTTATGTCTGCTTTTGTCAATCTCTGCAGTGGTTTTGCAATTACTGAAAATCCACTAATCCATTGACGACAATAACCTACCATCCTAGAAACATTCTGACCTGTCTCTGTGTTTTTGGAGGTTGCATTGCCTGAATCATTTTAATTCTCTCAGTAGTTACTTGCCTAATTCCTTTTGCAATTCTGTGACCAAGGTATTTCACTTCTTGTTTGCAAAGCTGTAATTTTGCAGGAGATACTTTATGTCCCTCATCTGCCAAATGATTTAAAAGAATAATGGTATCGGTCACACAGTTATCTCATGTTTTTGCAGCCACAAGGAGATCATCAATATACTGTACTAATGTTGATTTTCCAGGTAAATCTAGATTTTCCAAGGATTTCTTTAGCAACTGATTAAAAATAGATGGACTTTCTGTGTACCCTTGAGGGATACGACACCATGTTAGGATACAATTTTGGAACCTGAACGCATAAAATTTGTTGGCTTTCTGGATGCAATGGAACAGTAAAGAATGCATTACAAAGATCTATAACTGTATACCATTCTGCATCATGCGGAATCTGATAAAGAATTACCGCTGGGTTAGGCACAACAGGGCAACACGGAACAACTATTTTGTTAACCTTTCTCAGATCTTGAACAATCCTGAAAGTTCCATTTGGCTTTTTGATTCCCATAATCGGTGAATTACATGGACTGCTCTCAATTTCTTTTAGAACACCTTGTTTTATGAATTTATCAATTACAGGAATGACACCTTCAATAACTTCTGCTTTCATTTTATACTGAGGAATGTTTGGATAATCTACTCCTTGTTTTACTGATATTTTTACTGGATCTACATTTTTCATCAAACCCATTTCGTTTCCAGTGAAATCCCAAGTTTTAGCATTTACTGTCTCTTTTAATTCTTCAGGTATATTATTTTTATCACATACAGGAAATAATTTGCTTTCTTCTGCTTCAACCATTAACATTGTTAACTTATAAAGCCCATCTTCTTCTTGAGTTTGGAGCTCAATACCATCCGGTGAGCAATATATTTTACAGTTCATCTTACAAAGGATGTCCCTTCCTAACAAGTTTACAGGACTGCTGTCACAAACTACAAATCTATGCATGTCCTTAATTTAACAATTTCAACTTCAACTGGTTCTGTTAAATCTGTTTTAATTTGTTGATTAGCTACACCAACTACTTGGATCTTGTCACCAGAGAGAGGCAGGTTTTCTATTTCCACTGATCTAACAGTAGAACGGGTAGCACCAGTGTCTACTAGAAAAGTGATTTCTACATCATTCACTTTACCATTTACAAATGGACCAGCCTGATCTACCTCAAGAGTGGCTCCAAGCACACACTCTTCCTCCTCTCTCAGGCACCGTCATAAGTAATCCTCAGAATCACTCCCTCCATTTTCATTTAACCAATACGGTTGTGAAACATTTGACACATTCACTCTTGGCGATCTGTTTACCTGTTCACCTCCGCAGAATCCTGTTTCTGTATTGTATCTCTGCACAAATTTAATTAAGTTACTTAGGTAAATGGATCAACTGATGGTAACTAGACCATGAATAAACAAGACCAGCTTGTGGTTTCAAAATCTAATTTTTATTTTAACTTTATTATTCAAGAATTAGCATTTTATAAAAACTCTTTATTATATTAGCAATAATAAAGCAGCATTTATAAGGAAATGATTTATTAGACTGACATCCTCAAAGCAAATCAGTAAGCATGAATTAAAGCAAAATAACAGTTTCTATTCCCTCAAACTATTTCCCTGACTATTCTTGCTCCACCTAGAAAGGAAATATCAATTCAAGACTGCTGTCCTTACGTGAGCCAGAAATCCGAAAGCATGTCACGTCAATCAGGAATCGGGAAACGAGCAGGCACCCTCCTGCCCATGAGGTCAGGTTTTATACCTTTCTATCTAGCTAAACTTTCTACAAATTACATATTTTCTCAGAAATCCACGCCGCTCATTGGCTGCGCCATGTCAGTCCACAATTAAGGCATTAGGTCATCTCCGTTTCTAAACCAAGTTCAGGCTTTTCTTAAGCCTTTTGTCCTCTGCTTTCGTGTCATTTGGCTTCCTCAAAAGAGAAACATTTCTCTCGAGTTACAGTTCACAACTTCCTTGCCTTAGCAATTTTGCTGGTTTGTTTCCTGTCCTTGAGCCTTTTTCTCCAAGAGCACATTTAGCACAACTTATTAAACTGCATTTTCTGACAAGAATGTCAACATGGCAAACGTTTTCCACTTCTGAATATGTGCAAGGCTCCACTCTGGACAAGTTTTCGAAACGCCATTTCTTTTGCATGCCTTAGGCCTCACTCGGAAACTATTATTCAGACAAACACAAGACATCAATTATTTAGAGAATTGAGACCCATTCTGTTACCCACCCCCTTTGCTAATTAAAAACCCGTTAATTTATGTTACCTAGCTGAGCACACAAAGCAGCATTTATATCTACCTTCTTCTTTTAGACCGCAGGGATTTTCCACGAGCTTTTGTCACAGAAAAGACATAACGTAAGACATAACGTAAGCACACAAAATAAGCACATGCCATTAGTTAAACAGCCGCACTTAATACTGACAAAGACAATAGACAAGGTTAGTTTATTATTTTCTTCGCATTTGCAACGTTAAGCACATAAGTTAATCCCACGTGTTTTTTGAATGAATGCATCTTAAAACTAAGTTGATTAATAATATCACCACATGCTTGTTAATACTGTTACAATTATTATGGAAGTTTAACTTTGTGAGTTTAAACAAAAAGTTTTTCATCACCTCGCTCCATCACTGGCTAGTGACGCTGACTCTGTCTCCTCTGCTTTCAGGTCCTCTTCATCCTCGATCCACCCTTGGATCCACCCGGACATCTTCCTCCTGGTCGCCTGCAGCATCTTTCTCCAGGTCTCCATAGGCTTCAACGACGAATCCCAACACATCTTCACACCTATGCACCCGCCGTCCGTGGATGAGGTAACGCGAGTACTTCGGTGCTCCCACGGGTATTGACTATCCAAGTGTCTAGGTTTTTAGTTGTTTCCTCCTAGCTAAACTGGAAGTGTCCTAAATCCTTCTTTTTCTAACTTCTAAGTTCCCATTGACTTTACATTGACTCATGCGTGTGTGTAAAGACACTGCACGCGCCACCTGTGGGCCTCCTACTCCTAACCTAAGGTTCAAATAGTGTAGCCCCAGTGATTCTCTAGGCCCTAGGCCTTTCCTTTTCTTGTGACGTGGTACTTATACCACTTTCTTAGTATATGGTTTGCTTTGTCCCTAGGGCCTAACCGTAAATTGTGCAACTTAACGTAATCTGACTAAGTATCTTGTTATGTGCTTTTGCCTCTGTTCTCATAAAGAGTTCAGAGGAGTGTGTTAGTAAATAAATACATATATATTTTATATATATCCTGTGTGGTGTCCTTTCATTTGATATTCAAGGGGTTATATATGGTAAAACAGCTGGCTTTACACGCCCTCAAGAGTCTTTTAGCCTAAGACTGTTCTGTCCACGCTACCACTAGGATAGCTGGTCTATAACGTTGACTTACAACCATCACCATAAGGGTTGTTTGGACTGGTGCAAGGTGTTCACTAGAATAGTGAAAATCATATACCAGGCCAACTACTCACAGCGCAAACTTTTTCTATCTTTGCCAGCAACCCAGCGTTCGGCCCCTGCGAGAACCGGAAGTCAACCGGGACCGCATTGCACCAGGGTTGACAATCTAGTCCAGAGGTCTTCAAACTTTTTTAGGTTGAGCCCCCCCAGCTGAATTTATTTAGATGTCGGGCCCCCCACCACTTGACAAAAAATTCTGGAACCTGGTATTCTACATAATCGACCGTCATCCGCATTTCCCAGTCCATATCTGGCTAATAATGTTAAACACAGTAAGAGTGTTTAGAAAACTGCAGGTTTGCAAGTTTGTGTGGTAAAATGACAGAGGCTTACTACACAGTCCAAAACTACATTTTTCAAGATAAAATGTGTGCAAATCGTTACAGGTTTGCACTTAATTCTTGCGAAGCCTCCTCAAAGAAACTTCTGTGGTCAATAAAATGAGTACCATTCAAAGACTATGCTCTCCACTGAGAAGCACTGTCCAATGGCATAAAAAAAAAACAATTTTAACTCTGGCCATCCTAAGCAGCACTGCCCCATTCTCACCTCCCAGAAAAAACTCCCCATTCCTGCACTGCCCATCCTATCACAGCTTCTCTTTCCATGAAAAAAAGCGGTTGACACCCTCTGCCAGGCATTGAGGTAAGCAGTTTATTTGATACACAGGTTGTATGTAGCATGTGTCTTCCCTGGCAGAGAAGTTTTAAGACATAGGCAACGTGGGCTCTGGCTCAGGGTCCCAGCCTTTAAGGGGGACCCCTGATAGAGCCAGCTCTGTTCTGGAGAGAGTCTTACCCTGTGCAACCCTGCTCAGCTTGCTGTATCCGGAATAAATCGTTGCAGGTGTGCATTTGGAAGAAGCAGAAGCACTTTGGGTAGGAGGCTGGAGGTATGTTTGTTGTTTGAATGAATATATGGCTACAGAAGGATTGGCGGGAAAGGCCTTAACTGTCTTCACCGCAAGTGTTTGTGTAATCTTACGTGTGATTTCGTAGTGATTGTAACTACACTACACGTTAAATGGGAATAAATAGTTGCGTGCTGCTTTACTTTAAACGGTCCATATTGTGCTCGACGATATTGTGCTGTTTATTTAATGGATTCTCTGAATATAAATGGGTATTGGAGTTCCAAACTTTTCTTAACACTTATTCCCCGCACATCGAACCCTCTGAGAGCTGTTATTGCCGAAGGTATGCGCACTGAAGTCTACAGCGCCGTGGCTGCTTGAATCCGAGCGCGCATAACTAGCTCATCCAGTGCCATGGTTTCCCTTGTGGTATGATATTTGTAGTCCACGGTTCATAATGGAATAAAAAAAAGACTGCGAGAACCAAATCAAGACTACTTGTACCAGAATCAAAATAAGAAAGGCCCGACTGGACTGCTTCTTCTAATCGGCTGCTGTTCTCTATTCCAAAAGCCCCATTTGAAATGGGTGAAGAACAGGCGCGCAACGTCCATTGGATTTAAAGGGCTTCTCGTCCCCCCCCCCTCCTGCGTCTCTGGGTGGCTGCACGGGATGAGACAGCTTCAGCTTCGCAGGCACCCGAGCACTTCACACGTCTTTTAAAGACCTTTTGCATGTTAATGAGGCGTTGGTGGTCTTCACCCCTTCTAAGGGCCCCTGCAGCTCCACTCTGCCTCTCCGCCGTGGGAAACAATGAAAGTGTGAAATTTTATAGTGGAGTGCGCGCCCCCCCCTGAGATGGCATCGCGCCCCCCCAGGGGGGCGCGCCCCACAGTTTGAATAACTCTGCTCTAGTCTCCAGGCACTCCACCTCTATATCTGGCATGCTGGAGCGTCCGCGCAGCGGGCGCGCCGTTGGCGTGCCAAGGGCAAGCCCATTTGCGCCCAGACCGCGGCCAGCGCCAGAACCCCTGCCCAAATCACAGCTTACTCATATGGCAGGCAACAACTGTTAGAGCTTCAAAGAGGTACGTGTGCTCTCCATTCAATATCTCCGTACAACATCACAGGGACAGAAGCTGGATGTAAGAACTGCTCGTTCAGAATTAAGCGTAATCTCTGCCCGACCCTTACCTCCATCAAAAAATTGAGTAATGGGGGGGATGAACTAGAGCTTGGTACTGGCAACAGTGGTGAGAAGGGAGGCAGGGTGAAAGACATACACAAGACTCCCAGGGCTTCTAAGGCAACACCTAAGGAGCACTTTAAGTGCCTGTCGCTTAACGCCCGTTCTGCAGTTAAGCACAAACATGAACTGGAAGACCTAATTCAACTCGCCACCCCAGATCTAGTTTTTATAACCGAAACCTGGACGGACACGACTTCAATACCAGACTGGAGTACTGTCCTACCAGTAGGGTATGCTTTCTACTAACAGGACAGGGGGCGGGATAGCGATTATTGATCGCAATCAATTCAAAATACAGGTGGAGAGGATCGCGCCGACGCGTTTCGGTGTATTGTCTCATAAGACAAAACAATTGTCATTATCATGATGGTAAAAAAATATAATATATACACTAATGTGCGTAAGTTCACTGTATTACCCTATGAGGACCACCTATTCTGGGATTCTGTTCCTAATGTAGTGTCCTATCCATCATACTCATTCATACATTCACACATATTCTCATTCTTAAAGGCACATACCTACTGTTCCCGGACTTTGTATGCGTCCATGGAACAGTAGGTATTTTTTTACCATCATGATAATGACAATTGTTTTGTCTTTCTTGAAATTGTATCCTTCGAATTTCCACAATGAAATATTGTTTCTGAACGTAGCGTCTATTATGCTAATGAGCGGTCCCACCAAGGGCATAGATAGGATTTAATGTGTAAATGAAATTTAACTCCTTTGAAGTTATTGGCACCTGAGAAGTTGTACAGTTTGTAGATCTTAAAACAGGTATTGATGCAAAATGTTGATATTTTTTCATAATTTTATTATTCTGTTTTGTTTAGATAATTTTAAACTTGATCGAATAAGAAAGAGACAAAACTGTGGTCTTGAAAAAGGTGTTCTTATGAGACAATACACCGAAACGCGTCGACGCATTAGCTATATATGTCAAATTCACGGAACCCGATCCTAGAACTGATCGATTGGATTATGGACATGTTGTGATTCCCTTGGATTGACACACCGATGATTATTGATTGAAATCACGGAACTTGGTGTCTCTTTCTGTTTTTTTAAAAAAGTTTTTTTAAATATCTTTTTCATTCTGACAATTTGTGATATCATTGTTTATGTACTTATGTCAATGTGAGATTTTAATGTTTTTAATTAAATTGCTGATATCAATAAAACGTATAGATTGTAACAGCATCTTACTTAGGTGCCTTTATAAGTCCCAAGATAGGGAGGTTGGTAATCCAATACTACGCACAGATTTAGATTGCACAGTAGTATTGTCAAAGTGAGTGGTGAATGCATGGATGGATGTATGAAATGAACCTTTGATCCCAAGGGATATTGTATTTTACTTGTTTCTTTAGTACCCTGTCCCTTGGATTGTCGGGCCATTCCCTTATATTTTTTCACTTCTGGAAACGTATACAGATTCGCATTCCCTCACTATTCTTGGGGATTTTAATTACCATCTAGAATCCAGAGCTAATATCGATACTGCTAGGTTACTTGACAATCTTGAGGCTTTCAACCTTAACCAAATTGTAACAGAACCCACCCATCAGGCAGGGCATACGCTAGATGGGATATTTCCCAGCAACCTGGACATCACCCTGTCCAGTCTGTACTCCCATGGACCGACCACAAGGCTATCTATTTTTGCCTTAAAGCAAAGCAGTTGCACTCCAGCACACAGGCCACATCAACCAAAGTTTCAATTAAGCGGTGGGGCAAACTAAAAGAGGGCGTCTTTGAGTCAGCTCTTGACTCTTTTCCTGCCTTTGCAGCAACCGACAACAATGGGGCGGCCATGCAGTTTAATAACTGGCTGTTGACAGTTGCCGACCAGGTTGCGCCGAAAAAACTAGTGATGGTAAAAAGAGTCAAAATATCGTCGCCATGGTACACCCCAGAGCTTAAACGCTTAAAGGTATGCTGTAGAAGCGCTGAGCGTCTTTGGAGGCAGGACTACGATAGTCAAAAGAAAGTCACATACAATTGTACTATTTCTCAATATTAGGAGGCAATTACTGCTGCAAAAAAATAGTTGTTCACTACAAAAATTAAGGAGACAGGAAATCCAACAAAGGAACTTTTCAAATCCGGAACACTATTAACTAAACCTCAACAGGATAGTATTTTTAAGCCTGACCAAACTTTTTGCAATAGCTTGGCGGAATACTTTCAACAGAAGGTACAAGGAATTTATAATGATTTCCCTATAGCCTCAGAACTTTTGGACTTAAAAACATCGGCAACACGCTCCCTCGGCAAACTGACTTGTTTTCAGTCTATAAACATCGAAGCAACACTAAAACTCCTATTTCTATAAAATCAGGTGCCCCCACTGATCCTTGTCCCCCTTCTATCATGCATCAAGCAGCTCATACGATCTGTAAACAGCTTTCCCCTTTTCTGAACCAAGTATTGGCCTCCGGCTGTTATCCAAACATGTGGAAGGCAGCGTCTATCACTCCCCTTCTGAAGAAACCCAGTTTGGACCAAAGTGACTTAAAAAACTATCGACCTATTGCTGGTCTACCAATTGCGGCCAAAGTTCTGGAGAGACATCTAAATACAGAGCTGACTGAATATCTAAACACAAACCATCTGCTGGACGTTTCTCAACACGGCTTCCGTCCACGCCATTCCACCGAATCGGCCCGAATCCTTGCCGCTGAAAAGATCCGCAGGGTGGTGGATGAGGGGGGGAGAGCGGTTCTTGTGCTCCTTGATCTCTCAGCCGCTTTTGAAACTGTAAATCATACCATCTTGGTGCAGCGGCTGGGGGACATATGGGGTAGGGGGGACCACCCTGGCCCTCCTGTCCTCCTTCCTGGAGGCAAGAGAGCAAAAGTTGTTTTGGGACAATATGAGTTCGGACAGTTTCCACCTCCCATGTGGCGTTCCGCAGGGATCCGCTCTTTCCCCGACTATGTTCAACATCTACGTCACCCCTTTGGCGAATCTCGTGAGGAAACATGGTTTTGCTCTTGTCTCGTACGCTGACGACACTCAACTTGTCATCTCTATCGCCAGTCAGCCAGAGACCGCAGCGGCAGGTTTCACACCTGTCTCACTGAGATTATGGCTTGGATGAGTCAGAGCTATCTGAAAATCAACACAGATAAGACTGAGGTGATGGAATTCGGGTCAGGCAAGCCCCTGTGGAATCAATCCTGGTGGCCAACGGAAGCCGGAAAATGCCCCTTTCCAGTAGAGAAGGTCAGAAACCTAGGGATTATTTTTGATGGAAAATTGAATTTTGGTCCTCAGGTAAACAGCCTCACTTCATCGTGTTTTCTTCTTTTGAAAACTCTGAGGAAAATGTTCCCATACATCCCGCAAGAGCTACAAAAGACAGTGATGGTCGCATTATTTTTATCTAAGCTGGACTATTGCAATGCAAAAACTGCAGTCTCTGCAAAATGCCGCAGCGAGAATTCTACTGGGCATCCCTAGAGGACCGCCAACCACGGCCGGTATTAGATCATTGCATTGGTTACCTATCGAACAACGCATCGAATTCAAAACCCTAAGCCTCGTACATAAGGCAATTCATGGTGGGGGAGCAGAGGACCTACAAGATCTTTTCTCGTTATATGTTCCTGCCCGCAATCTTAGGTCAGCCAGTCTTGGTTTGATCAAAGCTACAAAGATCAGGAGGGTGAGATGGGGGGGGGGGGGAGGGGGGGGGGGGGGGGTAAAGCAATAACACACTGTGTGGCGAAGCTCTGGAACAGTCTGCCGCTCCCCATGAAGCTCCAACCTAACTTTCAGCTCTTCAGGAGGAGTCTCAAAACCTGGCTGTTTACAGCCGTATAGACCCTATCATGTCCCTTCTTCATCCACACGTCACAGCGCCAACACACCTTGGCAAGCGAGCGCTTTACAAGCATATAAACATAAACACATACCTATACACCCCCCATACATATACCAACATATATATTCATAGACACAGAAAACAAAACATACGCCCATCCACACAAACTCATACACTTGCATGCACTCTTGCAAGCACCCACAGGGACAAACATTCTAACAATAATGTGATACATAGACACAAAAAGACAGATGCGTATAAACCAACTTACTTTTATTATTATACCGCGTACCAAAACAGTCACTTGGGGCGATAGGCGCTTCCTGGTGGCCGCTCCTAGATTGTGGAACTCTTTGCCAGTAGCCATCAGAGAAAGCTCGTCCCTGATTTAATTTTGCAGAAAAATAAAGACTTGGCTGTTTGGTCAATAACAGCTGCCGATTTAGCCTCTGTGGGAACTCTACGCAGTGTTTCTAGCGCCGAGACGCCTATGGGCATTTGTTCGCGCTCTATAAATTGTAAAAATAAATAAATAAATAAATAAATAAATATTTTGGGTAATCTCTTGACAAAGGTGTGTAATGTGGTAATTTTATTTTTGTTGTTGTTGGATTTATTTATAGAATGCAGCTACCACTAGTGTGGACTTGTAGTAAACACTGTTACCTAAAAGTCCACACAAGGCAAGCAAGGAAGTCCTGGGAGCACAGATTAATGCTCTTCTTGCGAAGGAAGTTATAATGTCAGCTTTTTCTTCTTTATTGGCTCAACCTCTTAAGAACTGGTACACAAAGAAGTGGGTGGCACAAATGGCTCCAGTGCTATACATAAATCAGATGGCGGGGACAAAACTCTAGTTCCACATGTAATCCTGTTGTGGAATGAACCAGAAGTACGAAAACAATATCCCATGAACCGGAGGCTAACCTGGAATGCTACCAAATTTTGAATAAATTACAATATCAGGGAATCAGCCACCCATCCCCATCTATTATGAACACCCTGGTTCCTACGTTAACAGTATCCGATTCCTTATTTTATGTTCAGTGGTGCAATGTAGATTTAAAATATTGGGGATCCAATGGTTACAAAGACTTACGAGGGAAGACAATACGGGCAAAACAGCTCTGGATGTAGAGATACAAGAAAATTGGTTATGCGTATAGGGATTTCGGCGCCTCAAGGTAGGATTGCACTAATTGTCTATTGTTTTAGGAATTAGGTTAACGGTGCTCAAAGGTATGGAGAACCACTAAACTCCACTAAGCAAGAGCAAAGCTCTTAAAACATAAATACAACTCCCTAGCACACGTTTAGGTTGTAACAAGGTTTCCCTATTAGTGACAAGCATATACATTAATGTAAAAACAGGATATACACAATTTCTTTTAATTTTCTTTGTTCAAGCTTTATTCTGGTGTTTTCAGCCAAAGCCAACACGTGTTTTGTCGCAATTAGGGCGTTATCCTGCGACTTTCTCAAGGCTATATTGTTCAAGTTTAAAACTTGTCAATGTGGTGTTAATTCCGACCCACAAAGGGGTTCTAAGGAGTATCACGATCGTTCAGAAACGCAGTTCCTTTCACTTTCCAATCCAGGTTTTCACCATACAGTTTGTCCTTATCTTACATAAGTTGCAGAGTACAGCAAACAAATCCAAAGAGTCCGCAAACAAATTTTGTCGCCCTAATTGCGACGAAACACGTGTTGGCTTTTTATCTTCTTTTTAACGCCGCAGCTAATACTAGGCCCCCGGATCCAGTCCTAAGCTGTTACCACGATTTATTCAGGTACTACTCTCACAGAACTTCCTTCTCCCCTGGACCCCCGGAGACTTCCACTGATGGTTCTCCAGGCTCCCACCGACATAACATCCAGGAAGACGCTGACACTTCCTAAACGCGCTCAGGCACCCGCCTCCAATGCGGTGCCTCCAGCACTTTACGAACTGGACAACCCCGTCCTGAAGACGATCCCAATTGAAGAGGATCGAAACGCTGTTGACTTTACAGCACAATATAAGGCGCACCATCTACAATGGCTCACTAGAAATTGCAAATTTACGAATACAGTCAATACAAATTGCCATTTTTGCGTCTACCACTGTATATTATTCACACAATTGTCAACCTTGTGCAGTTCACGCTGTTCACTTAATCACGTGCGTCGCCACCTCTATTCACTTGTATATATATTTGTTTTGCACCAAGTGCCTTTGGGTTGTTACATGATTTCTTTCATACAGTGCTGCTACAACTGTATACCCTGATGAACTATTGCCTGAAATATATGGTGAATAACACCCCTAACCTAATTCAATTTGAGTCTCCTTTTATTCTTGCTACTGTAATTCCTTTGGCATACATACATAATTGCCTCTGAATTATTACCAGTTAGGATATTGTTTTTCTTCTCTGTATTAGAGTGTGTCACGGGACCCTTGTGGGTCAGCTGAATTCTCTTTAATGCTCAGCGTGTGAATATATTCTCACTCTGCACATGCATTGGTGTTATTAAAACTGCTGAACCTATTGTAGCAGACACAGCGGTAAGCACGGGATACGCAGCTTGCTTGCAGCACTTTGGGAGACCATAGTTTTGTTGAAGATATTTAGAATTTGCATATATTTCAAGCAGGGGTCAATGGTGTTTGCATACACACAGCTACTGTTGCAAAGTTTACTGAACCACCACTGTTCTAACTCATTGTTTTTTCTAATATTTGGTGTTGGTACTTATGGTTTAATCACTCGTTCACATGCACTAGTGTTTAAAAACTGGTGAATCAGTTACGGAGTTATGAAGCTAGCATATAGCACTGTGCACAGTGTGATTCACATCTGGGTTTCTTTTTTTATGAAAAATAGTTTTTATTGCAGACATTCAATACAGAAGTTTTATCACAGAATTAACACCTCTTAGCTCTTCCATTCTTCCCTCTCCAATTATTTCTATACACAGCCTGGAGGCCCACAACCCGGGGGTCGGGCGGCGGTAAAAAGAAGAATTCTCGAGGCCTGGTAAGGCGTATCTGGTGTAACCTTCTCTCCTGGAAATGTACTCGTCTGCTTTTCCTCTTCTCCCCGCTATGGAATCTCCCAACATTTACTAACTATCCCCAACGTCCCATCCCTCCCCCCCCTCCAAATGTCCACCACCTACACATCTGGGTTTCAATTATGATTTTTGCTAAACATTTAATGGTGGTTTCTTATAATCATGAGTGATTTCTTTTAGCATAAGTATTTGTTCTGTTGTGGACTAACTAGTGTGCCCCTGAAGAAGGACCTTGTTGTCCGAAATGCATTGGGCATGACATGGTCAATATGAGAATTACAACATATATTCAAAAGAAAGGCGATTGGATGGATACACACGTGGATTAATGAAGCGTTGAAGTATATAAATTGATAAATAAATATTGCTGGAAAAGAATTATAATTGAAATATGTTTTTGAAGGCATTGCGTCACAACAAGCACTGAGCACGGATCATATGGCTTTGGCTCATATAACTTGAAGTTGATTACTCAGATGGCTGTGGACAGGTAGTCTAATGGAACAGCGCGTTGAGAATGGTAAATATCGCAGAAGACTGATTACAAACGTTGTGCTGTATGAACTGGATATTGCACTGATCTTCTCAGCTATCCCGACACATCTTGGCCAACTGTTTCTTGAACAATCCTCCAGTTTTTGACAGGGTTGGGTGACGCTCTGCGATTCATTGGTGCAGGACACTCTTCCTTTCTAATGTTTCCAGGCCTTTCTGCTCCTTTTGACACTGTCATTCATTCCTTACTGATTACCATTCTTAAGGACAGAACAAAGACAGAGCGGCTATTGAAGGTGAAGTACTTCAATTGTTTGCTCATACCTATCTAACAGGCCCCACGTAGTTAAAATTGGGAACTTTCCATCCAGAGAAGTTTAAAATAAAATAGTCCCCCAATTCTTCACTCACTGTACTGTCAGATAATGAAGAGAAGTGGGCTCATTTACCTTACCAGGATTCAAAGTCGTGACCTATTCATCACCGCTTTGTTCAAGTCACAAAAGTTAAACTCACTGAGCTGATCCTCCAACATGTCGATGACAGTTTCACCATACCTAGCAACTCACCTACCTTTGGTGGGTGTCACCCATTTTTTCCATGAGCATTTCCCATTCACCGAATAGTATTATCCTCTTACAGGCCTGACTTCACCCACATTACTAGTTCAAGAGGTTGACATGCCTGTTTCACAGCCGGGAGAAGAGTGTAGCATGTCGAAGCTCATGTATCAAATTAATATATAAAAATGCAGAAATGGATGCATATCAACAGACTTGGTTCTGGTGGGAGACGCACAAACTTTAAAGACAAAAATGGCTTTAATTTAGAGTTCTCCCGCCCGAAAATTGTCCCCGCTTCTATTTAAATGGCAGCCTGAACTTGCTTCCTGGGTGATGGTCTTTGAGGAGCACCCAATCACCCACAGAGAGCCTCGGTGTCTGGGCCCACCTGTGCAGGGATGCCTGGCAGTTCTGCTCCTCTCTGTGTGCTTGGTCACGATTCCCCCGCACCGGGGCGTGTTCCCAAGTTAGATGGTGGGTAATGACATTGACGATCCAGCAGAAAAAAAAACAACATGGTGGAGTGGGGTGTCACATGATAGTCCTTCCGAAAAGTGTAGATCGCCCTCTCTACACACCGTTGCTCAGCCTGTGCTATCACAATCGTTTTTGTGAGGGCTCGCACAAACCACTCGCCGTTGGCATGAGGCCAACCTGGGGAGATCCTTCGATTAGCAGGGACCCAGGGCACATCAAGTCAAAGTGCATCAGTGGTCTGGCAAAAAGTGGGGGGTTTCTGCAACAGAAACCAAGATTCCTACGAACCCCCCCCCCCCCCCCCCCCCCCCCCCCCCCACAGGCCAGGAGACTCAGCCAAACCTGGGAGAGTCCTCCTAGTCTTTCAGGCGAGGAAGAGTAGAGGAAGTGGATTCAAAAGTTGCAGGTCCTACTCTGCCTTACATCCTTCTGTCCAGGCCAGTCCCTTTGGGGAGCTGGCCTACCTCAACAGTTTCAGGACATAATTGCCAATGCTCTTTTCCTAGCTCTTTAGCGTCTTTACCCCCTCTTTTTAGTTTGGGTTCAGAGGTCCCTACCTCTGCAAATTCTAGCTTAGCTAGGACAAAACCTAGCTTACCCACAGAGGTTACCCACAGCTTCAGTAACCCCACCATGACCAATAGGATCAGGGGGCCTAACTTGCTATTTGGCAGGGGGCTAGGCCACCATGCCAAGGACAGTGCTGCCATGAAGGCTAACACCCAGCAGAGGATACTGACAGCTGTCAGTGTCCAGAACCACAGCTTTAGCTATTCACTGATAGGTGAAGGGGCTACTTTACTGGCTTCTTTGGGTTCTAGTTGCCTGTCACTGTTTTAGGGTGTGGGCCACTACACTTGGTAGTGAACACCCTTCTTCCACCCTCTATTCTGTCAGCTGAGGAGCCACCACCTCAGGCTGGACAGTTGTCTGACTAGTCAGGTCTTTCTGTTGGTTAGGAAGTACTTCACCAGTGCCAATTTTGGAGTTGTCCCCTACTGGGATAGAATCTCCCTGGCCCACTGGAACTGTGGCTAACAGCTGTCCACCTTTCCTACACTGTTTCTTCTTTTTCTTTTGGGGCTTAGCTGCGCTAACTGCAGGTTCAGCCCCCCCCAGGTTGCTTGGGTGAGGTCTGGCACTGGACCAGTACCTCTCTTTGGCTCAGTCCATCCTCTGGGTGGTCACTCCCAAGGAGACAATCAAGGGGGAGGTCTTTACTGACTACCACCTTTCTCTAACTAAGGGACCCAGCTATTTCTAGGGGACTACAGCCACAGGCCTAACAGTGACAACCCCTGGGACAGTTCTCACTCTTTTTGCTTCCCCTGGGACATACTGGTTTGGGAGTACCAAGCTGTCATGGACCACAGTGTGACTGGCACAGGTATCTCTCAGGGCAGTGGCTGGAATTCCATTCACCAGTAGGTGGTGGAAGTGTCTACTCCCCTTTGGAATCCCCAACTCACCTTTTGGGCCCATTTCCAGTTGAAGGCTAGGAGGACTTCCATATCTGAGGAACTACCCTCCAAAAGCTATGCTGGCAACCCCTGGAGCTACACAAGGGACCTTGGTTTTAGGATAGCTAGAGTATGGTGGCCTAACTTTTGACAGTTGTGACACCATACCTTGTTGTGATCCCAATTCTTACCCTGGTACCCTGTGTTGTGGGAGCAAAGCTCCTGGACTTAAGCTCAGGGCAAATGGGGGTTCAAGCTAGCACAGAAGGGGCACCCTCAGTGGCACTGGGCGGCTGGGTGCAGAGTGTGGTTTCGGCGATGGGTGCCCCGTAGCTTTCAATGTGGATTTTCGGTTTTGGTTTTCAGTTGCAGGCTAGGTCCAGGCAGACTTCCAAGAAGAACCAACAGCTGGGCAGATAAGTTGGAGGGCTCAGGATGTAGGTGCACCTCGGGTTCTTTTCTCCAGAGCGCAGGGTGGCTGGATGCAGGGGTGTCTTTTGAGGTCGGAATTCACCTTACGTGCCACTCTCTGTTGGAGGGTCTCCATGCAGAGGCTGCAGGCAACGTCGGGGAGTCCTAGAGGGGTCAACCCACGGTGGGCTCAGACTCTGGAGCACTGGGGAGCCTTGCTACGACCGGTGGGCCACCTGTACTCGGGTCGTAGGCAACGATACAGTGGTTGTTCAAGGCGTCAGATTTCTGTGTCCTCAGCAGGGTCAGAGTCTGTTTTCGGAGTTTCTTTTGAACAGAGCTGCTGTTCACAGGAGATCCGGTCTTTGTTGAAGGCAGTCAGTCCTCCCAGGATTCTGGAGATCACTGGCTGCAGGACAAGGTGACTTTTGGCACAGGATCTCTGGAAACTGCAGACGGGCCGGTAGGGCTGGGGCCAAGTCAGTTGTTCTCTGCAGTCTCCTCTGCTGGGCGTCTTCTTTCGTCCTTTTTCTTCTTAGGTTGCGGGAATCTGCCTTCTTGGTTCAGGGCTGCCCCCTAAACACTGTATTTAGGGGTGTTTTAGGGGTCTTGAGGTCAGTAGCCAATGGGCTACTGACCTTAGGGTGACTACACCCTTGGTTTGCTCACCCCACGTGGGGGAGTGAGCACAATCCCTAATCCTGATTGGGAAATGCCTGCCATCTGCGAGATGGTGGGCACTAAAGAGCGGGCTTCACCACGCCTCTCCCACCTGAGGGGTGGAGTTGGCAGAGGTGGACACACCTTCTGGGCTGCTCTAATTTGACCCACCTGTCTTCCTGTCGAAAAGGAGGGGAGACAGGAAGGGGCTTGCACCTGATAGTAGGAGAGGCTGTGGGTCACATTACAAAGGCTGCAAGCTTTAAAGCTCCCCTGCCACACATGGCTCTTCCTGGCCTGGGGGAGGTGTGAACACCTCTGCTCAGGAAAGGCTTTGTTTCTGGGCTCAGGGAGCGAAGACCCCCCCCCCCCAGGGGTACAGAAACATGTCTCATGGCAGCAAGCTGGTGTGTACCAGTCAGGGAACCCACCAGAGGCTGGTCGTTTTTCAGGGGGCATCTCTAAGATGCCCTCTGTGTGCATTTTTCATTAAATCCCACACTGGCATCAGTGTGGGTTTAATGTGCTGAAAAGTGTGATACCAACCGTTCCAGTTTTCAGTAAAGCCATTATGGTGCTGTGGGGCTCGTAATGACAAACTCTCAGAACGATATACTCTTAATGGCAGTACTGCACTTACAGTGTCTAAGAATGGGTTTAGACATTGTAGGGATACAGGGCTCATGCACCTGTACCCTCACCACTGGTATAGTGCACCCAGCTAGAGCGGTGGCTGACCTATGACAGGGCAGTGGGATGTAGGCATGGCAGACAGGGATGTGTGCCATGTTGACTCTTCCCTTTGTTCTGCACCAAAACACAAAGCCTGCAAAGGCAGTGTGTGAGTGTGAAGGTACAGACCCTATAAGAGTGGCACAATAAGTGCTGCAGCCCTTAGAGGTCTTCCCTGGTCACAGTGCCCTGGGCACCTGTGGTACCATTTACCAGGGGCTGACCTGTGGCCAGGGTGCCAATTGGGTGTACAAGGTACAGTTTCTGGGAAAGAACACAGGCCCTGGGATCCTGATTAGCAGGGCCCCAAGGCACATCAAGTCAAAGTGCATCCGTGGTCTGGTAAAAAGTGGGGGGTACTGCAAAAGAAATCCAGCTTCCTACAAATTCAAAATACGTTCTTGTATCTTTTTGTGAAAACAATTATAAATAAATTGATCTCTAATGTGCATGACAAGAGAAGCACCAAAGTTACAATCTGCTGCCAAGTTCCTTAGGACAGAAAAAAACTCTTCCACTGTTTCATTGGGATCTTGCTTCATCTTGATGAAATTGAATCTTTCCAAAACTATATTGGGTTGCTCTAAAAAATGTCTTATTAGGTCTTTGAATGGCATCAGAGAAGGGATTCCAGCCAGCACCAGCTGGTGGAATAGAGGGAGGAAGAGTATTAAAGATTTGAAGTCCAGCACTACCCAAATGTCTTTAAATAATTGCTAATTTGCGTTTGGAAGAATTCTCATCAGCATCAATAGCAATAAGATAACTTTCAAAGCTGCAAAACCAAATTTTCCAAGACTCTTTGGGCTTACCAGGTGCAGGAAGAAAATGAGTTAAATGCACAATTTGTTGATTGGAAGGCATGGCAAATAAATCTTTGTGATTGTGAGCACAAGTAACGTTGAGGCAGTTCTTTAAAAATATAAATGTCTTTGTATTGGCAAAGGAATCCCCTTAAAAAACATTTTTGAAATGCCAAAGTGTCTCTTTATGAAGTATTATGAGGCAAATGGTCAAGTAGGGTGTGTAAACAGTTAAAACATTGTTGATGTTTTAAAACCGTAGAAGGTAAATTAAATTAATAAGTAATTACCTTTTTATGAGAGCCCGGTGAAGAAACAGTAAATAATGACGATCCAAGGAGAGAGAGGAAGAAGCTTGTGAGGAGAGCTTGTAAACGATGAAAATGTGCAATCCAATATGGTCGCCGTCACGTGACAGCGTGATGATGAAATTGGAGAACTAGGCGGAGGTGTAGAAGTTCCAGGGTACACCCAAGATGGCCGCCAAACGTTGCGTGATTATGTCATCATATTTGCTTGAAGACGTAGAGCCAAACGCAGGAGCTGACGTCCATTGAGGAAAGGTGGAAAATCTTCAAAAATGTGTAAAAGTGGAGGAGGAGCTACGCTAGCAAACAAGATGGCTGCGTGTGCTCCCGGCTCCTCCGACCTCCGACTCCTGCCAGAAGATCCTGTTATTTATCCTGATTTTGCGCCCAGCCTCCGTGTGTATGAACCTGACTGGAGCTTAATGGTGCAATTCCGGGATTTCTACCAGTTTGGTAGACAAAGATACGTTGTGTGGCAGTTTGCGGCCTAGACCAGCTTGGAAGCCGGGGTCTCAAGTACTGGCCCAGCCAGGTTTCAGTTGAACAACATCGGCTGCGGTTGTGTGACAGGGTCCGGTCTACCGAGGTGGAAAATTTTTCTTGGATCGAATCTGACGATGGTTGGCTGAATGGGTGAACATCGAAGGAGGGGTGACGACGTACCATTGGAGCGGTGGACGGGGGTCCCTGGCCCGGCGGCCCGGTTAGGGCCCCGCCGGTGTTCGCGGGGTTGGGATCTCCGCCTGCCGTGGCTGAGTTTGGATTGTTATTGTCCTCAACGATCAGTCCCCCTCTGAAGTCGTCCGTTCCACACCCACCTGTTCCCCCCGGGGAGACCGGGCTATCTGGGGACGCGAATATGACCGAAACCGAGCGAGGAGTTGTGGAGCGGACCGAGAGTGACCCGTCACTACGAACTGTGTTGGCAGCCATAGGGTCACTTCATGTTTGCGTTGAAGCCCACATTTACAAATTGACTGCGTGTTTGTCTGGAATTGGGCGGATGGGACTGGACCCTGGTCCACCGCAAGAAACTGAACTACTTGAGATACCCAAAATGGCCACTTCGATGGAGGAAGCAGACCCCGAACTATGGGAGGCGTTGGAGCCTCGAACCAGTGTTTTCGGTGATGAGAGCAAGCTTGATGCTGCAAATGGATTGTCGGGCCTACGATCGTTACCGACTATGGAAGGACAATTTGATGCTCCCTTTTTCGGAGACTTTTGATGGGAACTTTTGTTGGTTCGAAACTGCGTCACTACCCTATACATCGGCACCACTAAGATGGCGGAATAAACAATCTTGGGAGTCCATGACGGTATGGGGAGTCTTTAGGCTTGGCGGAGTTCTCAGCCTTTTCATCTCTCTGCTACGTCTCGGTTTGAACTTTGCTACAGCTTTTTTGTGCATTGACTATCCTGCGGAAGCGGCAGTTCGTCCGGAAGGGGGTCACATGTCTGATCGGAAGGGTCAAGGATGAGACTGTGTGATTGAGTTTGACATCGGGTATTGCTGGACACGGGATTTGCAATCATGATGCTTTCGGGAGGTTGGGCGGTGTTCGAAGTTTCCCCTGTTGCGCTACGTATTTGCAGCTTAATAGATTTCGAGGCCTTAATCCGGGGATTCTTGGTTCTGGCGGGGGGGGGGGGAGGGGAGACCGGGGGCATGTATGAAGATGCCCTCCTCCATTTTTCTAATTTTAGTACATAGTTAGTTGGGGCGACAGGTACACTGCTAGTTGGGGTTAGGCGATAGCCATATGCAGGGGTGCAGGGTGGGGGGATGGGTTTATTGTTTTGTCCTTATTTTTGTTTTTCTGGTTTCCTTTTCTTCACACTCTCTTTCACTTCCTTATAAGTATAGTTTTTTTTTTTTGCAGAGTTTTATATAGCGCGAACTAGAACCGAACCGAATCAGTTATCAGAGCGCTTTACATAGCACCAGTTACGTTACATGAGGACACACTTTCATTTTAGGCACGGGGAGATTAAGTGATTTGCCCAGAATCACAGGGGGTTTTTGGCGTCTTTACCGAGACTCGAACCAAGTTCCCCAGGTCCGAGGTCGAGCGCCTTAGCCGTTAGGCCAACCCCTCTCCCCAAGTTGGTGGAACATCCTGACTTTGTTGGTATTCTAATATCTGGTGCTCATGCTTCATTTACTATCCTGATTATATGTGTGGGCAGACTTTGAGGGCTTGCGCTTAATGTGAATTGTATATTGTATTGTGGCACATCCTGTTTCTCGTACATTAGCGTAGGCATCTCAACCATTTCTTCATTGCTTAGCATCTATCCTGTATCTACGTCTGTTCGCCTTATTATTACGTCTGGATGTATGGCACCTGATATGTCTATTTCCTTCTTTGTTTTGAAACTAATAAAAAGATTTTTTTTTTAAATGTGTAAAAGTTGCTGTGTAGGTCAGAGCCGGCGCGGAGTAAGAGGTCGAATGCGGGCATCAACTAGAGATCATCGGAGATTAAAAAGAAGCAGATCGTCGACGGAGGAAGGCTGACGAACAGGAGATTCAGCCAAGTGCACAAAAATAGTGGAAAAGCTGCAGAAAACTCGTCGACAAATGTGGAAGTGCTGCGTTGTGATTTCAAAAGATGAGCGGACCAGGTAGAAGTACAAATCCAGAGGTAAGTTTATTAAGCACAACAGCTTGACCATGTGAGTGTGTCCATCCTCAACGAAGCATGGGCTGTTAATATCTATTCAATAACTTACATGCTTCGTTGAAGGTCGACATCACGAGCGATGCACTTTCAAACATAATCATGTTTGAAGGTGCGCACGCCAAGAACATAGAACAGGTAAGTATGTCATACAGCTTAAGTCAAACAGTAATGAAAAGCAAAGAGGGACTTCAGTCAATTAATAAAATTACGTATGAGAACTGGTACATAATACAAACCTTTACACATGCCCCAGGAATGGGGAGGAAGCTACAGCTCCTAAAATTAAAGTTTCATCTGCCAAACTGCTTCAGAAAGTCTTGATACAAATATTGAGGCAGTTTTTGGTTGTAAACTTTAGAAATCAAATGAGTAAAATGTCTTTAGTTGTTAGGACATGGAGTAGAGTAAAATTAAATAATAATAATACAATAATATTAATCCAATAATGATAATTATTATTAATAATATTAATATCCCCTCTGTGTAAGAAGTGTGCCGGAGGTCCTCGCGACACATTTGTTTTGTTCTTTCTTCTAGTTTAAATGCAGACCGCCTTTCTATGTGAAACAGCCACGTCCTTGCATGGTAAATGTTAAAGACGTAATAGTCCATAGAAAGTCAGACCCGCTTTAAACGGAAGGTTCCCAATCCAACATGGACGCCGCTCCTGTGTCTGCTGTTAAGGACTCCCTCAGCAAGTCTGTTTTGAGGTGCAAAGTCACGCATTACATTGGTTATAAGAGAAGTTGCCCGTGGAAAGATGGCCGTTTGATTCACGCCCACGTCTCTTCGCTTGTTGCTTGCTGCCTCGATCCCGTTCAAACATGTCCGCCACGCCGGAAGTGAGTGCCAGTGGGACAGGCCCAGACTTATATGCAGCGCGCCTGCGCGGGACCTCTCTCTTTCCGCTCGGCGAGGTGAGTGAAATGGCGGCGGCTGAGCTGAGCTGGCCCGGCCTCGTCGGGGTTTATCCCCCCGCCTCGTCATCTGTGCTCCGTCCAGACCCCCACGCTCTCTGCTAACGGTTCTCCCTCTTACTCCGCAGGTGACCAGCAGCAGCCGCCATGGGTCGCCGTCCCGCGCGATGGTAAGTGACCAGACCCGGGGTGTACCATGTGCTGCCTGGGGGGGAGGGTAAGAGGTGGTGGGCCTTGGAGGGGCTCTGTCCGGAGTGGGAAGGAGTTGCACGTTTCCAGGAAAGGTTGTGAGGCCCCTTTCGTGCGAGGCATGTGGTTAAGGGAGGGTGTTGGGGCTAGGTGCCGGGTGAGTTTATGAAAGGGGGGGTGTTAGTATGGGGGCACCACCAGGGTGTTAGTCTAGGGGGGGTACCAGGGTGTCTTAGAAGGTGTCCTAGGAACGCAATATTACTGGCCCAGGGTGCACATAGTGCCACAAAGCCCCAGTCGGCACTGCAATTAAAGCCCCCACCTCTAGACGCTCTTAAAGTTGAGCCGGGCATGGTGCCATTAACAGTGTGTGCATGAGTCATCTGTCGTGGCACTAGTCGAGCCAGGGTGGCCCCTGCCTGTCGGTGGCACACAGATCAGGTTAAGGCTGCTACTGCTCTCTTGACATGGGAGTTTTGTGCTTGTCTTTAGCAAAGTAAGTTGCATGCTAATCACGCTTTTATTAAAAGTAGCCCCTCCTTTCTGACAGCCTTCTTTTTGTGACGTCAATATCAAATAATTGCAGGTGCATCTGTTTTCTGTGTGGCAATCTAGGCGAGCTTTCATGTGTTTGTCATGTCATTATGGGGCCTTCACATTTAGGCACCATGGTGATGCAGCTGCCACCACGTGCTTTTAAATAACGACCTAGTATCCCATGATGCGACTTGTCCATTATCGTTAGAGTATTAGTTTAGGGCAGAGGGCTTCAAACTTTTTGATGCTGAATCCCGCCCCCGCTCCAAACGAATCTTTAGGCGTAAGCACCCCCTAAAGACCAACTTTATTAGAGCCTGGAACCTCCTTATCGAATACCATAAATGCCCACAATTTCCGCAGCAAATCATTTTTACACTGGGTATCTGATATAAAATAGTTTTCAGCAACCCAGAGGTTTGTGGGCGACTGTTTCAGTGTCAGAGGCTTACAAAAAAGTTAAAAGGTCTACAAAAACAAATTACCTTAAAGTGCACAATAGTTTATTTCTCACAAAGCATATTTTTGACACCACCTATTCGGGGAACATCTTTCTTAACTTATATGATGGATGAGCCTGTTTTTCTCCAGGGTGATAATCAATCTTCGGTTGTGTCATCAGTTTAACTCCCAAATATAGCAATAAGCAACTAAAAGGTGACCAGTCCAGCTTTTCAGAGAGCCTTACCGTAACAACACGTGTTGCTGATTTAACTTTTGAACGTTTTAAGTAATAACATTTTTTTTTTAATCCTTGGATTATGCAGCAAAACTATAATTATGCAAAAATTGACGGCTGCAGATTTTCAGTGGCCCTGGGTATAATGGCTGTAATGCATGGGATGCAACTTTAGTGCACGGTTGTGGAGTATCATTCATCCAAATAAAATTCAAACCTACCATTTACAATCATAATGATGAACTGCAAGGTTCAAGTAGGATACTTTCCTTAATTCCAGGGTTGGGAGTGGTCTCAATCTTTCATTCTGTTCGAAAATATTTTTATTTTTAACATTAAGGTCGGATGCTTCTATTTTAGCAAAAACTGACTCCTGGTTATATTAGTTTGCCTCAGTCATGGTTTTTTGGGAGGGCTTGATGTGCCTTCAGTCTGACTGAGGGGTGGGGGTCAAAGATGTGGCTGAAAACAAAATATTCTATAAGTTTTTCAAGTCTTTCACCGTCATGTAGCTACATATAAAATCGCAGGCGGCTTAAATGAAAAATATAAAGTTGTTAGGGGGAAATGTACTACAGTTCATTATGAAACCTCAATTAGTTAATGCACTACAGAGGTCTCTGTGCAACCTTAGAGCCACAATTAAATCTTGGTTGGTGCAGTGGGGAATAGTGTATTTTTAGTGCTACGAGGTGACAGAAAACTCTGAATATGCAAAATGTTATTTTCTACTCGGATTGCATTATAAGATGGATTGCTACAAAATGTTCAAAACTTTTTATGGCAAAATGGTGCTTCCAAAATAGATTTTTGTAATGCCCAGACCGAACCGAAAGGTATTTTTTTACCATAGTTGTTGAACACCTCGGGAATAGTAAGCGTTATGTAAATACAATTACAAGTGTGCACTTCACATCTCTGTTAACTCTTGGTGCTACGAAGCAAAAAGAAGCTTCAAGTGATTCGATCAATTAAAGCCAGTACCACATTTGCATTTTTCAGGCACGCAGCACGCTGGCAAAACGGCTTGTTTAGCTGCCTGCCAGGCTTCGATTTTACAGCACGAGTCCCTGAATGACACTCCAGCTGAGGAATATTTGCTCCCCTTCCCATGACTCCAAAGCCCCCCCTTGGGGTTGCACCCCACAGATTGAATACCTCTCGCGTAGGGTTTTGAATGTGAGCTAGTGTGCCCCATTTTACTCCAGTTTAGAATCGATCATTAAAATGATTTCTACATGGTACACCAACTTTGAATTGCCTTGTTGTCCATTCTCGTTAGTATTTTATTTTTATTTTTTTATTTTTTTTACAGTTGTGCACTTTACCAGTGTGGGGACAATTTTTTTATATTTGCAGTCAATTAAGCCGACCAGCTTCTGCCGCTATCAGTAGGTGGTGTGCAATGGCTGCATACAGTGACATCCTGGGTTTGTGTATGTGCTCCATCTTTTGTATGGAGAGCTTAAAGGGACCTTGGAGACAAATGTGTTTGTAACGTTTGTTCCCCTGAACACTTGATAGTTCCAGTCAATTGTATAATCTGGATCATTTAAAGCAGGACTGTTTTAGCAGAATATCTGTATGTAACCTGATTTCATGATAGAAAGATGGGTTCAGCTTTGTAGAAGTCCTAGTAGGTATAATAGAACCATACCTTTTATTTTCAACAGCTTTTGGAGGGTATCAATCTTAGAAGCCATTAGGAAACCAGGATGTATACAATTACAGTAGTCTTAAGTGGGGCTTCAGGATTCTGCCCAAGTCAACTGTAGACCACATTCAGGGCATCAACATTCAGGGAATTTTAAATATTCACAATCCTAGCTGGCAATAGATATCCAGGCCCTCCTAAGAGTGAGCAAGCCTAGTTCAAATCTACTGCTGGGTTGTCAGTACAGAGCCACCGGCAAAACTATTCTCTCTAACTCTAATAAATACTTTTCTACGGGCTTGGAACTAGGTGGAGACCCATGCTTTCTTTATCCTGAATCAAGGAGCCCACAACAGCCTAGTAAGGGGGGGGGGAGAGACTCATTTGTTCATCAGGAGAGTGAACTGTTGGAGAAGGTAACCTTGCGCCTCCAGATGGGTAGAGGAATAACGAAACTTTGTGATGCTACGAAGCTCACGCCTTTCCCAAGTGAAAGGGCGTAGCTATGAAACTTAATAGTAGAGTAACTTGGGCCTTAAATTTTCTTTAGATTTTAGTTAAGATCTGGTTGAGGCCAATGAACATCTCCACCTTTACCCAATGCAGAGAATGTTTCCTTTTAACTAACCAGACAATAGTATTTATCCCCAAATGGACTTGGGGCAATGTTACACATGCCAATCAGGAAAAGATTACAGGGAAGACTTGGATAATAAAATATCAAACATGGGTAAAACCTCTTGCTTCCCAGGGTACATATACTGATTGCAGGTCCTGCCAAGTTCCCCTTTTCCCCTCTATTTACCGTTTATTTGTTGACACTCCTCCCAATTTCTCCTATAGGCTCTTGTCATACTTGTTTTCAGTTCTAAAATCCGCACCAGTGACCTATGTTTGCATGTACAGTCTCGGTGTGATTTTGTATACAGTGAAGAAACTATGCATGCGTAAGCTGTAGTCTTTCTTTAGAGGCGCATGATTTTGGTTTTAAATTCATACATGTTTGAAAACAGAACTAGGTAAGCACATAAGTGGTTGTTTGGGAACTGGGCTATAGAAAATCGAGGTAACCATCACAGGAATTACATCATTGTACATTTAATTTTACTGTTTTGGATCAAACGAGTAATTAGTTAAAATTGTATCCAGTTACAGATACTGCAAAAACAAGCCCTACCCCAAATCCCGTTTCTGCAGGGGTGTTCCTGGTAAGCTTTTTTGTTTTCTTCAAGCTTTTTCAGATTTTAATTTGAGTCGAAATAGTTTACTAAACCTGTTTGAGCTTCTATTGAATAATAAAGTTCATGTATCTTCGTAATACTGAAGTTCGTGCTGTCCTGTCGTACTCTTGAGTTGCTCTTGTCATAGGGATGGATTTGACTTGGATCCAAAATAAAGTTAGTTTTAGCCTTTTGTTTGTCCATTCTTGATGAATGGACCTATCCAGTTTGAAATTAACCTGTATCTGATAGTGTTGCTTGAGTATATCAAAGCACAATGTACTCCATAACATACACATTTAGAAAGAGTGTACCTTTGACTTCGCTTATTTCGACTCCGTCAATCCGTATTGTTTCTTGGCAGTGGGTTCTACCAACTGCTAGTGTGGGCTGCAATGCAAATCGGTAAGAACATCATTTTATTATAGATGGTTTGCACACATCGGATCTCTAGAATACTAGTGCCTGTCCTAAGTGAAATGCTCGTGATCTTGTTAGGCTAGCTGTCACGTTTTTCGTTTCTAAATATAAACTGATTTGTGGTGATTTTAAGGACAGTTGTAATTATGGTCTGGCTATGTCTTTTAGATCCCAAGATTAGGATTTTCGATTTAGGCAGAAAGAAGGCGAAGGTGGACGAGTTCCCACTATGCGGCCACATGGTGTCTGATGAATGTGAGCAGCTGTCCTCTGAAGGTAAGCACCGGATCCAGGCAGCTGGTTTCCACTGGTTTGAGTGCCAGTGGATATTTGTTGCACACTTCTCCCCTGTTGTATAGGTTAAAGGCTTGTTTGCTGTAGTACTCGTTTTCACATGTGGCACCCACAGCTTGCTGCTTGTCTAACTCAAAAGTAAATCTGCTTTATCTGTTGACTCATGTTTTGGGTGCAGTCTAGTGAGCAAAAGGGTTCATTAACATGCAGCAGGTGTAGTGTGCTAGAACAGTACCCGATTACTTCAAGGTAGACCCGCCACATGGCATGTTTAGTGTTCAAAATTAATGATACGTGCAAAACTATTGAGGGAAGAGTATGTTTTGATATATTCTTCTTTCCTCCTTTGAATCCTAGCGCTGGAAGCTGCCCGTATTTGTTGCAACAAGTACATGGTGAAGAGCTGTGGCAAGGATGGCTTCCACATCCGAGTGCGCCTGCATCCGTTCCACGTCATCCGCATCAACAAAATGTTGTCCTGTGCCGGTGCTGATAGGTGAGGACCGCTTAAGCGTGTGAAGGTGCAATGAGGTATTCATGATTGTGGCACACATGGCAACACTTACATTTTACTAGAGGTGTAAATAATAGTTTGGTTTTAAATGTGAGCTAGTTTAGTCTACCACTGGAAAGATTTATACATGATGCACGCGCATTGAATTGACATGTCCATCCCCCTCAGTGGAGTTCATGCTTTTTTCAGTTGTGCACTTTCCCCAGTGTGGGGACAGTTTTTTGATATTTGCAGTCAATTAAGCCGACCAGCTTCTGCCGCTATCAGTAGGTGGTGTGCAATGGCTGCATACAGTGACATCCTGGGTTTGTGTATGTGCTCCATCTCTTGTATGGAGAGCTTAAAGGGACCTTGGAGACAAATGTTTGTTCCCCTGAACACGTGATAGTTCCAGTCCGTTATATAATCTGGATAATTTAAAGCGGGACTGTCAGCAAAAGAATTCTTATCTGCATGTAACCTGATTTGATGATAAAAAGATGGGTTCAGCTTTGTAGAAGTCCTAGTAGGTATAAAGGAGCCATACATTTTATTTTCACCAGCAGCTGTTGGAGGGTGTCCATCTCTTTTATGGAGAGCTTGAAGGGACCTTGGAGACAAATGCAGGGACACGTTTGGTTTGAGGCATGTGTGGCTGTAGTTGCGCATCCTTGGCATAAGTGTTTTTTTTAACGTCATTTGAGTCACGTTGACGCCTCTTGCTTGCAATGTGCCTGGTCTTCCACTCAATCGTTTTTTTTTTTTTTTCTCTGCTGTTTGGTTGCCGTATACTCCTCTGCTCCAACTAGACCTTGTCGAAACTAGAATCTAGGGGTTTACTATAAGTGTTGTCATTGATCGTGGTTATTCATAGCCTACATTGGTTGTTTGTCTATATGTTCCAGCCGCCTGAGGCCCAGTAGGCCTTCGGAGCAAGTCCTTATTTCTGATCCCTTGTGGTGATGGAATGGATGCCCTCTCAATTTTGCCCATGCCAATTTTCTACACAGACTAAAACCTGATGTGTAACGTGCCGTTCCCCAGGTCATCAGAAGTCTATCAATTCTTCCGGTCAAAGACACTACATTATTGAATGTAAGACTCCATGTCAAGACGCACAGTCGACACTCTGGACATCTTTGGATGCGAAGTAGTTCACCACAGGGCTCACACCCAGGCCTCTGCAGCGAATGAGAGCTCCCTTCAGTGACAGTTCAGTGGCAAAGCTCAATCAAGAACCTTCCACCAGGACAAACTAAGTACTGTGCTCCATCCATCCTGGCTACAGCCTCAACAAACCATCCCGCAGGGTCGGCTCTCCTGTTGTGACCGACTGAAGCCTTTACACAGGCCACCACTGCCTTCGGGCCATCGTCTGCACTGAATAGCTGTACCAGACACCTAGGCCATGTGCCGAAAGAGCAGCACAAGGCCCATTCCCATTGACCATGAGCCGAAACTTTAAATCGCGAGCTCTAGCGCAGATACCGCTCTGCTTTGGCACCGAAACCAAGAACATTGGACGAGAGACACTCTGCATGTTAAGCCTCATACAGAGGATAAGAAAATGTCTAGCAGCCTTCCCCATAATGGACTAGAAATGTCTGTTAGCCACTGTTAATCGAATAAAAAGTGGCTCACCCAATGATCCTGATCCACAAACAAGTAACAGACGGTTGGTCTGGTCATTTTAGAGTTGATTAACTCGTCCATTCTGTCTGAGTAGTCCCCCCCCCCCCCCCCCCCCCCCCCCCCTCCTCTCTTGGAAAAAAAGCTATGGTCAGAGCCTTACTAAAGAAATCTACCTTAGACCCTGACTGTCTGGCCAACTATCGCCCAATCTCCCTCCTCCCGGGAATTAGTAAAATCCTGGAGAAACATGTAAATATTATACTCTCTGCCTATTTTGAATCCAACCACCTCCTTCCTCCAACTCAAACAGGATTTTGTTCCTACCACGGCACAGAGACATCGCTCCTTGCAGTCATGGAAGATTCAAGAAAAATCCACGGTTCAGGAGGTTCATCTGCCGTGATCATTTTGGATTTGAGCACGGCCTTTGATACGGTGAATCACCGTAACTTAATTGACCGCCTCAAATTTGGGCATCTCGGGAACAGCCTTAATTTGGCTGATATCTTTCCTGGAGTGGCGATCCTTCCAGGTATTTGAGGGCAAAGCCACTTCCAAATCCTGGCCTCTTTTATGTGGAGTCCCACAGGGCTCGTCAAGCCCAACGTTTTTAATGCCTATATGGCTCCACTGGCAGAAATCCTACAGCCTTATGGAGTGAACATCATAACATACACTGACACTCAGCTAGTGGTCTCACTTAACCATTCTGATACATCTACTCCCTGCCTTCGCACTTGTCTTGAAGTGGCTAAATGGATGAACCACTCCTATTTGAAGCTAAACGGAGACAAGACAGTGCTTTTGCTCCTTGGTAATCTGGCATTATTTAGACCAATTGAGATGTGGCCGACTTCAATGGGATTAGCACCCTCCCCTAAACCATACATAAAAAGCTTGGGGTTCTGGCAGGACACAGATCTCACTCTTGAAGTCCAAACTAGGAAAGTAGTTGCCGCTTGCTTTAGCATGCTTAGAATGCTTCGTGAAGTACTCCCTTTGCTTCCATTTCAAGCAAAAAACTTGTAGTCGGGCGCTTATTTTATCACGCCTGGACTTTAGTAATGTACTTTACTTAGGGTCCCCAGAGGCGGTGCTCTCAACTTCAAATGATTCAGAACTGTCCGGCAAGAACCCTTTTGGGAATTCCCTACCGACTGTGACCCAAACCCGCCATAAAAGCTCTGCACTGGCTGCCCATTCGGGAAAGAGTCCACTTCAAAGCACTTTGTATCACTCACAAGTTGCTTAATGGGAAAGGACCTAAGATCATCTCCTCCCTAGCTAAATTATAGCAAGCTAACAGGCCTTTACGATCGGGTGAACTGCACTTGGCTGTGTATCAAGGATTAAAAGCCAGAGTGGAGGTCGTTTTTTTTCTTGCAATGCCGCCAAGCTTTGGAACCCCCTCCCGCTTCAGATGCGGAAGGAAACTAACGATCTAAACTTTCGCAAGATGTTGAAACCGTGGCTTTTCCCCAGATACGTTTTAGAAGCTTCTTGTAGTCTTTAGCGCTGGGATGCCCATGGGTAGCCATGTGCTTTATAAATGCTGCTTCATTCGTTCGTTCTGCATCGAAACCCTCTTTGCCGGAAGCAGCTTTGGAACCAAAGAATGAACATTTTTGCCAAACAAAAGGTAGCTCCGAAACTGTGCAATCTGTACTAAACTATTGCAAGACCAGGTCGAATCCAGACAAACCGCTGGTGATTCACCCTGACATCAGTCCCATCCGGACTACACTTCCACACAAAATAGAAGCCAGCCAAAAGACCATTAACTATTGAGGATGCTCTGGGAAGCGTCTTGCCACCAAATCAAAGGGTGACAAGGCCACCAGTCCACCACCACAGGCACCAAGGGAGCGCACTCCAGAACTATAACCTCCTACAGACCCACACTAACCTCCCACAGACCCACACTATTGCCCAGAGGGTTCTATTTTTTTGAAGACCATTGAGATGATGGGGACCAATGTTCTACTACCCGACCCCTCGCTCCCCACCTCCAGCCAAGATGACTTATGGGACACTTGCCACAAATCCCCTGAGACAGACCCGAACATGTATCCGGCAAAACCTTCCCCTCCAGATACCACTACATATTATGACCTACCAGGTGGGGCAGCTAGTTATCATAAGGTTTAATCCACACCGAACCAGTGGAGGATGATTTCCTCTAGGAGACAGTCATCCACTCAACACTTGGCAAAATACCTGTTGGTGATTAAAGTTATGCATAGACCCACAACAGATATTTTTAAGGACCCAATAAAGGACTTGTCATTACACCCTGGTTAAATAAAAAAATGAGCTGTTCCCTTTTGACCCAACATAAAGGGTCCCTTAACCACCCGACTAGTGGGTGCAACGGCAAGAAAAGGGGCAAATTTCCTAACCTCTGGAAACACATTTCCAAAACATTAATGTGTAGTCATGGTACGACAGCAAGCCAATGTGGGTAATGCGGTTCTAAACCTTATTTCAGTCTGCAACCCACACAGGTTAGCCACTGTGTATGGAAGAAAACTGCTTTAGTCTGTTAAGCTTGTGTAACTACAGCCAAACGTGCTTCAAACATTACCCAGTAAGCATCTGTTTGTGGTATGTAGTGATGTAGGTTCACATGCGCCCACCCTCCCTAGATACCTGTGCGGATTAGAATTACAAATATGTGCACATTACCTTATTGCATGGTCATCTCACTAGGATACAAAATCCTCACACATCAGTCCTATCCTTCCTAGCAGTAAACCATCTAACAATGGAGTCGAGGGTCATACACATTTCAAGCAAGAGTCCCCATGCCTTGTGCCTTGTAAGACTTCTTTGGAGAGGAAAAATTGCACCTTTCTGAGACAAACACTAGATGGCGGACATGTGAATCTACAACACTACATGCCGCAAACAAGCTAACTGAGCAAGTAACATTTTCCTTCCCTGCACACTTTATAGCTCTTGTTGTTGAAGTTCATGGGTTTATTGCTGGACCGGAGGGGACTTTAAAGGAGCTGTATTAGGGCACTTTCTATATAGCGGCTATTGGACATGGCTAACCAAGTGCTATTCTTTCCTTCCAGACTTCAGACCGGAATGCGTGGAGCCTTTGGCAAACCCCAGGGCACTGTAGCCCGTGTGAACATCGGGCAGGTGATCATGTCTGTCCGCACCAAGGCTTCCAACAAGGAACATGTGATTGAAGCTCTGCGTAGAGCCAAGTTCAAGTTCCCCGGACGCCAAAAGGTAAGTCAACTAGTACTTGTGCGACTTAAGCTCAGCTCTATTGGAGATTCGTACAGATAGTATTGATACTCCGCTTGTTCTTAGCCAATTCAAATTCGCGCTATATAAAACTATAAATAAGAGTAGTTTGCATGCTCTCAATGCCAGGGTAGTATTGTCTATTTAATTTTTGCAGTCAATTAAGCCGACCAGCTCCCTTTACTGTGGGGAGGTGGTGTGCAATGGCTGCATACAGTGACATCTGGGGTTGTGTATGTGCTCCATCTCTGGTATGGAGTGCTCTAAGGGACCCCGGAGACAAGTTAGTGCACATAATTGTTGTGGGTCCTCTGTCACTTATGTAGGACGGATCCTCTTACTTGAGTAATACTTCAGTCTTGCTTGATACTTTTTCATAAACATGAGCTTTTTTCTGACGCAATCTTAATTTTTTTTTACCCAGATTCACATCTCCAAGAAATGGGGTTTCACCAAATTCAACGCGGATGAGTTCGAGAGCATGTGTGCAGAGAAGCGTCTTGTGCCCGATGGCTGTGGTGTGAAGTACATCCCCACTAAAGGCCCCTTGAACAGGTGGCGTGCCCTTCATGCTGCCTAAATGTGGAGAGGGTGTAATCCCTCAACAGTGCCGTTTGAAAACCAGAATAAACATCATGGATCTTTTCTTTGGTTTCCCCACTGGTTTTTCTTCGTCGTTGGTTATGCGTCATTGCTTTAGGTGGGTGGCAGCCTGATGGAGGGTGGCTGAACATTGGGCCACTGGTAGGGGCTCAATGGGGATTAGAGGAGCTTTAAGGCGTAGCTCATGGTTCACAGGTGAGCAGGAGAGGTTAAGCTTGATGGAGTTTTCAAAAACCTTGGAAGGATTTGGACAAGATTGCATGTAAGCAAAATGTTGGTACAACCATGGAAAATGCCCATTTTAATGGAGCTCACATTGGTCTTCTTTGGCACAGACTTGTATGCATTCTTGATTAAATATCTTTCCGTTTATGCAGCTCGCGATGGGCACAAAGCCCAAGAATCTTTGAAACCAATGTATTTAACCTGTTTGACTGTGGTGATCAACCCTCATCCTTTATCATTGTTCCAAAGACGAGTAGTCTTTTGGTGAGGTGAGTATTCACAAGCTAGAGCTATTATGTAACAGGAGGCTTTTAGAGTGTTTGAATAACTAGCAACCTGGGGAGAAAGCCCTGTTTATCTGGTCTTTTTGGTGTGGAAAGAGGAGTGTCCTGGAACTGTGCGCTTAGGAATTGCAAAGGGTGTTGGCATGTCTGTATAGCAGCAAGTTCAACTCTAATACCTTTACTGGATGGCTGCTGTTGACGAATCGTATGTGGGAGTAGTTCATACGGAGGGTTAAGAGTCTGAATCTTTGTTAGTGAGCTGCAAGTGTTACTGTGTGGATGCTTCCTGCAGTAGGCACAGATATTATTTGTTCCTCTGGACAATTTGTTTGGCCTCCAGCAGCATGTACATTTCTTCCGCCAACAGACGCTAGTGCTCAGGGTTTAGTGGGTATGGATTACTGCTGATATCCACTAGCTCTACCTGTGTCGTTTGGGCATTGTAGTGTAGCGCAGTTCCACTTGGACTACACTGTCCTACTTTGGCAGATCTCTATAACATGCTTCTCCTTTAGGGGATCTCCATTGATCATAAGCACTGAATAGTCCCGCCTACATACGGATGTCCTGGGGCACTTTTCCCAAGTGTACATTTGTGTTTAATCTTTTCTTTTGAGAATGCCTATAAACTGTAATATGTGGAGTTCTATTTGTTTAATTTATGAAAATGCAGAAATGAAAGATTTAAAAACTTTCACAAAGCTTATATAAAGTGATAGTTACAGGAATCTGGGTAATCTAGACATAGGTAGGCTTTCCCGTTTAGTCTTTTCCCCCCAGTGGATATTATGCATTTTTCAAAATGTACAGCTAGTCAACGGACAAGGAGGAACAAAAAGTCTTGTGTGCTAACCAGATAGCACAAGCTACATAGAGACGGCTAACACTAGTCATGGTGCACCTTCCCAGGGAACTCCACCAGGCAGGCAAGCACCGCGCACAAGTGGGGGCTAAAAGAATGGGTAGTAAAGGACATTTTTCAAAAGTGGGGCACAATATCTGCTGCCAGGAACCATGCTGATATTTAATGTCACAGGAAGACACGCCACAAAAAAGCTAGTCATGTTGTTGTACAGGTTCATGCACTAGTGCAGTGTGTGGCCTGGGGGCTGCATGTGGCCCTCCTCGCCTTACCATGCGGGCACTGGTCAGCAGCCTAGCCATTAGCAAGATGTTACACATGCCACCGTAACATTCACTCTTCCACCCCAAAATATAGCCACTTGTGTCACAGCAGCCGTACATGTGAATCCACAAGTTAACTGTAGTAATGAGAGCAAATTCAGTTTTCACTAAGTGTGATCAGTCAATTTACTTTCATCAACCAAGTAATTGGTTTATTAGTTTAAGGGATCAAGGTCTCAGACAGCAGGGCAGTCTTTCTTGGGAATCTTCCTCATAGGTCCAGAAGAATTCTGATGGGAGGTTCTGAGGGAGCCACTTTTATATCCAATGCCAGCCGATGTGTAGGGATGCCTCCTTTGTCTAACCTTCCCCGGGTTTAACACTATTCTACAGAGGAGACCTAGACAGGTAAGTCCAAGTGTGTGCTGCACTTGCTAGTGACAGTGCAGGCAGCTTTAGAAGTCGGACAGTCACAGCTCAAATGTTACTCTTTGATGTTCAGGAAGGGCTGGGTACATAACCCTCCCCACCCCAAATCCTTTTCAGGAGAGGAATGCCCCCGGCATCCAAGGACCTTTTTGTCTCCTGTCAGGAAGAAATCCACATCAGGAGAGCCACAAACAGTTGTGATTCTGGCATAAAGGTGCAGTTGGTTATGGAAGACTAATGCAAACCTGCAAAATGTGCTATTTCCAGCTTAGTTATTTAAAGTCCAACTTTACCATTGAAGAGTATTTTAAATTACAATCAACCTGGAGAGATTTCTCAACGCAGGCGGTCAGATTTCTCATTGCAAGTGGTCGCGTATACTCTACTCCTCGGTTTGAGAAAGCTGCTGAAGTGCCAGAAAGGAAGCAGCGTGTGCACGATGCAGTTTGTGATTGCACAGTGCAGGCAAACACCTGGCACTGAATCACCGATAACTGCATTTCCTGAAAACTCCGCCGCTCGCAGAGCATCGTGTGTTGCGGCTGAGGTTTTTTTCTTTGCTGAACTCCACCCAGGTTTAATAAATACCCTGCAACTTGCCATATGAGTGTAGAAGCCTGTCTTAGGGGTGACTTATAAGCATTAGAAATGGTTTAGCAAAAGGTTTAATTTGCTAGGTCGAAATGGCAATTTGAAATTGCACAGCAGGCTTCTGTGGCAGGCCTAAGCCATGTTTTACAGTGCTACTTTAAGCGCACAATGAGTACTGCAGCACGCTTAAATCGGTTACTTTACAGGCCCTCGATACATGTACCATTTACTAGGGACTTAAAGTAAATGTGCCTTTTGGGTGAGTACAAATTTTACCATGTAAAGTACCAGCTAAAACAAGGTCAGTAGGCGCAGGGTAGAGAAAGCGCAAAGTCTTGGTGAATACCACACCAAAGATGGTCCGGTCTAACAGCAATCCAAAATGCAAGCCGAAAAAACGACCCTAGATGTGGGATGGGCAGTTGTGTATTAATTGCACAAAACTGAATCAATCGGTAAGGCAGTGGTTCCCAAACTTTTTAAACCCGTGGCTCCCTTGACCTAGTTGGCCGTGGCTCCCCACCTTTTTTTTTTTTTGTTACCGGTGGGGGGATGTAAGCAAGACCAGCCTCCAATCTTTCTTTCACTTTGAGATGATTGGGGAAACAACAATCTCCCCCTTTCACTCTCCTGTGTCCTCTCTTTCCTCCACTTTCTTTCACTTTTTCTGTCGTTTCTCCCTCATTTCAAGCTCCCCCTTAACTCTCCTTTTGTGTCTCTTCCCCTCATCTCAATCCCCCCTTCTCTCTTGTGTCCTGTCATTCCAATCTTTCCTGCACTTTTTCTGTTTCCCAATCATTTCAAGCTCCCCCTTCACTCCTGTCTTTCCTCTGTTTTTCACTCGTTTTCTACCCTCATCTCGATCTCCCCCTTTCACTCTCCTGTGTCCTTCCACTCTTTCTTGCACTTTTTCTGTTTCCCCCCTCATTGCAAGCCCCCTCTTCACTCTCCCATAAATATAAAAGTAAACAAACCAATGAGTACCAAAATTCAAAGTTATGATGGCTAAAAAGCTAAGATTGACTGAAGGTTCCATATCACGAGGCGCTTGGAGTTGTTGCATGCAACAGCTCTATACAAAGTGTCAGCCTCCTGCTCTTAAATATGATAATTAAAATGCAAATACCAACCATAGAAACTCTCAGGCTGGCTTCGTGTGCTGGGCAGTTCGATTATAATTAGGCTGTGGGGTTTTATATTTAAACCTATATTAACTGATAAAACCCCACTGAAAGAAAAATAGCCCTCACCGGTGAAAACACAAACACTGAAAAAACACCTGGACAACCACAAAATAAATTCCATTCAAAGAACGGAAAAAGAGTGAAAGTCATTGTTTTGTTCCTGAAGGGGTCAATACAATGTAACTTTGTTATACAAGTAGCAGTAAGAGACTGGCTAACATTATTCTGCTTGAGTTTTGTTCTTTAGGGATGCCACTAAAATATTGTTTCTTCCTTTTACTTTTTCAGTTTTGTGACCTTTGGTCTAAAGATGCAGGGGTTTAGTGTTATGTTTTAGGTCTAGTTTAATTATTTTATGAACTATAGAGAATCAGGAAATATCAAACTCGTATTTGATATTTTGGTTGCATTTGATTCTTTCACCGATAGGTAAAATGGCTGGTTTCATATGTGTCATCACATTTACCCACAGAGAATGGGTAAAAACCCTTAATACATCAGACCATAGTATCTAGTGGGTCAGTATTGATCGGTGAATTGCCAACACCGCAGGCTTTAAACATTCAATGCAAGGTATAGTATATATATCGGAATATCAATATAGGACTAGCTACGTTGTATTTAGTGGAACTCAGAAGGTATATCTGCGGGCAAACCCTTAGGTTTGGACATGAAGCCCTGCACACTCAGCAAGAATACCAGCTCCTCAGTAATCTGGAGTCGCAGCACACCCGGGACACATTCGGTGTCACTGTGGTGGGCCCGATGATGAAGCATGACACCAACTAGGTTGGTGTGTGAGGGCTTCATGTCCAAACCTAAGGGTTTGCCCGCAGATATACCTTCTGAGTTCCACTAAATACAACGTAGCTAGTCCTATATTGATATTTCTACATATAACCAGGGGACCCGGACTGGCTTACCTAGTCCTCTCTCTCCCTTTTGATTTGCTGATAGTATATATATCACCAAGCATCTGGGATAGTGGTGAAAACATGACACCAGACTTTTGGAAAACATGGAACGCAGTGTCACTTGTAATGCTCTGGAAAAAAAAGGTTCATTCCAAGTTCAACAAAGATTGGAGTGATATTGTTTGTATTTGCAGTGATTCAGCTACGTATATAAAAAAGTTGTGTGATGACCTGTCAAAATTGATACCAGAGCTGAAGTGATTCTCTGTAGTAGATCCTTGCCATTTGTTAGATGGTATGCTGAAAGCATCTTTACAATCCTAATAGTTAATGAGGGATGCTATTGACTTTTTATTCCATTCTGGTGCACTGGTTTCTAATGCACAGGAACTAAAACGCAAATATTTATCATTTCGTGCTTTATGTGGCATCAATGAAAGTCATCCCAACTGTGCCCCTTAGCTGATGGTTCTCAGCCCAATCTGCTAAGAATGCTGAGAGGGCCTTTTCACAGAAGTTTACATGGGAATGAATGAGCGAGCGCACATGACCCAAAGACTCACTGAAGAAGTATTGTGTGGTGCACTACAATAAGATTAATTTGCAAAAATCTATTTGGACCTCATATACACTATAAGTACACTGTCTATATACCATGTTCTTTCAGTGCAGAACGTTCGATAAACACCGGAAAAACTGTTTTTCTGTTTTTAGTGGCGCGAAAATGTGTAACCACTGATAACTGTTTTTTAAGATTGAAAAAACCCCACCAGAATTTACCAAAAATAGAAACTGAAAACAGGAAAGCCCAATTATAATAAATTTCTTATTTTTACCTGAACAATATAGTTGTATCAGCTTTGACTTACAGCTATTAGTAATCTGCATGATTCTATTGGTTCATTAAAAAAAGAGTTTCTGTGGATCATTTAACTGAAGTAAAAACTAATTATAGTTAGGAGGGTACCATGGGGAAAAAGGCCATCAGTGCGCTATAAAAGGAGAAGAAAGACTGGTAGAGAAACACGAGGTCAAAGAAACGTGTATAAAGAGAGAACTGAAAGAGAAACAAAAGAGTGAGTGAAGGGGCGAGAGTAAAAGACAGCAAGGGGAGAAAAACTGAGGGAGGGGGAAGTGAAGCGAGAAGGAAAAGATAAGGGGAGAGAAAAAGAAGAGAAAGGTGGAGACCAAAGGCTCAGAGCTCGTCCTCTGTGCTAAGGCCAGGAGGTTGCACTACAGGTGCTAGGGCAGATGAATTCTCTTCATGCAGCAGAAACGAAGGATCTTTCTCTTGCACGTGGCCCGCACCTTTGCCTCCTCTTTTGTCCTTTTAATCCTCTCAGAAAAGGAAGAAGACTGCGCCCCTGCAAATGGGCTGGCACATGACCGATTTATTCCCAAAGGAGCGGCGCCACTGGCTACTGATAACGGTGCACCAGGGCACCGCGGCGCACAGTTTGGGAACCACTGGGTTAAGGCTCACTAGTTACGAAGGTGACTGTTAAAGGGTAGACCGTGCCAACAACTCAACTGACGCACAACTTCAGGAAAGGGCCAAGAACCTGCTTGAAAAGGGCTACTTGGGGAATGTGTCGCTAAGTAATATTTGCGTAGCAGCCACATAGTCTTCTGTGCATACTTTTGCAAAATGTTACTGTGTAGACCTTCAAGCCAGTAAGGAGCCCCTTTGCTAAAACTGTCAACCTAAAACTTAATAAAATGTAAAACAAAAATGGATAACTAAAGTGGGCCCAAGAAGGCATCGCAACAGGACAAAATGTTAGGACACTTGTTTGCAAGTACACACTCATCTTAGCCTCCCAAGAGACTGCTACAAAATCAGTGCTCAGCATGTGAACCCAGAAAAGATTATTGCTGCAAAATGTAAAGGTCACTGGAAGGAGTAGTTTTGCAGCGTGATTTTTGTTTTTATGATATGGGTGAAGACAACCCGCAATGTCAGTGTATCGTGAGTACCAAACCTCCCTTGCCCCAAAGTCCTACTCAGCCCAAGAAAAACACTCCGGTCCCACCTCTACCTTTGGGCCACGGTTGGCACCAAGAACATTTTTACAACACCCCACATTAGGGCTCTGCACCGGCACATGTTAAAGTCTTCCGGCTCTGGATCGAGTCGTCCTCACTCGGGCACTGAACTGAAACCTTTGGGGTCGAAACCAGTCTCGGGCCAAACTCCTTCCACACCGAAACCGTCTCTGGAACCCTCGGCACCAAAAAATAAAGATGCTCTGATACCACCAAGGGAGCCCCTTTTCGACGTCCGGCCTGCAAAACCGGATCCAAAACTATAGGAACTATACATTAATCCAAAAACTGGACACATTGCAACCAAATTGCCACATAAACTCAGATCTGAGTCTGAGGACACTTATCACATTCCTTTAAAAAGGAAACATGTTGGTACTAACCCTTCTCATCACCTCCTTTCCCCCCGAAACAGCATTTACTAATTACTAATAATTTGCCACAATTGCCTGATGATCAGGGGGATGGTGGGAGGGTTAGTCATCCTTCACATGAAGACCCCCGGAAGGATTATAATGCAGACTGTCCCACAGATGATGATCCTGAACTTTATCATACACTGATGACACACAGCTCATCCTATCCGTCTCAGAAGACACTGACACCACCAGAGTTAACTTCTGAAACACCATGTCTGACATCACCATCTGGATGAAGTCCAACTGCCTATAGCTCAATTTGGACAAAACGGAAGTACTAATCTTTGTACATAAGCCTTCTCCCTAGGACGACACCTAGTGGCCCACCAAACTCTGCTTCTCACCTACCTCCACCGACCATGCACGCAACCGACAAATCATGAAGTAACAGATCAATGCGGTCTCCTCTGCCTCATTCCACACCCTCCGCAAGATCTTCTGATGGATCCCCATCTCCACCAGGAAAGCGGTCATCCAGCACTTGTCTCCAGCAACCTCGACTACTACGGCAATGCACTCCATGCAGGAACCACCAAACAGCTCCTAAACCAACTCCCAGATCATCCAGAACACAGCAGTAAGGCTCCCCCTCAACCTCCTGAGAAGTACCAGCATCAAACCTTACTGTAAAGCTCTCCACTGGGTCCCCATCCAGGAAAGATGCCTCTTCAAACTCCTCACACAAGCCTACAAATCCCTCCACAGAACCGGATCCACCTACACCAACCACTACCTGATGTTCCACCAACCGGCCAGGGAGCTCCGCTCCTCACCCTGGCCCACATTCCCTGCATTTGTCGGAGCCACTGTAGGGGTTCCTTCTCCTACCTAGCCACCTAGTCCTGGAACGACCACCTCTCCACTTCGCTTGAGGATTTCAGGAAGAAGCTCAAGACATGGCTCTTCATCCAAGGCTCGCCGAACCCAGGGCCTGGAGACCCCCGGGGTGACCAGTCGTGCTCCATAAGACTCACTTGATTAATATATAAATATCTCTATCTGCATATTGCGTATGTAGAGCGCGCATGCACTATGCAGGCTGCCATCTACTCTTTATGCTTATTGTGTCACGTTCCTTGGTTCTGCCAGTCAATTTATTTTGCACCCCATGAAAAGGGCTGATGGGCTTATGGCAGCAGAGTTATCACCAGGAGTGGCTGCTGTTGTTTTAAGAGCACACTTGCCCCCGCAGCTCAGTTTCTCATATTATAATACAGCCACCTGCCTGCTTTTCACAAGTCTTACTAGTTGTTCCATCTTCTAGAGCAGTGGTTCTTAACCTTCTGACGACACCTGGTGTAAACATTATTGGAGTTCAGACACCCCCATTGAATCCTTTTTGGGATCTGGGGTGTCTTAATGATTACTGAAAGCTGAGCCACTCCACGTAAGCATTTTCGATGATTTGAACCACAAAACAATACAGAAAATATACAGAAATAAGCATTCATCAAACAAATACACAAGTGATTAGATATTTTATTTAATTCATGAGCAATTATAAAACAATCAGCATTTTGAAAGGAAGTTTAAGCTTTTCTAAATTCAATTGCGGCCACTAATCGTCTGTATTATATTATTTTTAATGCACTTGCTCTACTCTCATGAATCAATCTGCGGATACTAACTACATTATTAGCTTCTAATTTCAGATTCCTTCACATTTACAGAATGTTTTAATATTTAATATTGTACATTTTGCTTCTTCGTTTATATACACTTTATTAATCTGTTAATATTATTTAATTTTCTAAGCAGTCAGGGACCCTCTGAATAAGCTTTAGGGACCCTCCGAGTAGGCTTTTCGGACGCCCAGGGCCCCCTAACCACAGGTTCAGAATCACTGTACTAGAGAAACTTTGGGGTCCAGCGACATGGAACTGCAGAATGGTTCAACCGCTTCCTTGCATTGCTGATAATGTTTTTTCTCTCCGTCTTTACATGCTGTACCAGTGGCAAAGGCAGGTCAAAGTTCACGGTCTGTCCTGCGATCTGGTCGAAGGTGCACCTCCACAGGAAAGTGGTCACTCACTTCCAGTGCCTGTAGAGAACACAACAAAATCAACATGTTGGAGGCATTGGGCTGACAGAAGAAAGAGACCAATTCAATAGAAATGCATGTAAAAGGTGCAGAAAAAGCAATCCGTTATATAAGGGGAAAAAGGTGTGAAACACAAGAATCCGTGAAGGCGGAAGGGACATATATATTATTGTTTCTTAATTCAAAACCACACACCTTCAAGCAATCTAAATCAAAATGTAGTCCCTGTATTCATTGTGCATTGCTCCTGAAAGTAAAAAAGACAAAATGTAGACAGTAAGCTCATTTAATGAGTAGGATCTGTATGCAAGTTGCACAAAGTTCACTTCATCTCCCTATTTTGAGTGAATAAATGGGACCTGCTTCCTGTAGACGACTCCCTTGGCTGAAGGTAAGCAGATCGCGACAGCTGGGGTAAAGGGGGGCAAATCAAGTCTTCATGTGTTTAAAGAAAGCAGTTGGATTGGCTGCAGAGTGCCATGCCAGAGGGAGAGTGGTCCATAATTTAGCAGAAAAGTAATAAAAACGTCTTCCGCTGGTCCTGACCTCCTCATCCAGGGAACAAGAAGCAGCTCAGCTGATGATTTTAGCATTCTGGGTGGAGAGTGGCGCTGAAATCTGGTTTGAAGGCAGATGGACCCCACTTTATGGATGATTTGTGGCAGCTACCAAGGCTTTTAAAAAGGATCCTCTTGAATACAGGACATCTGGCCAACTGGGAAGAAGCAGATCATAAGGAGACACCAAAATTAATCTAGCAGCGTTGCTATGAAAGAGTAGGGTCTTGAGAGAGGAAATTCACAAACTAAGACAAGTAGTGTTGCTATGGTCACCCCTGGACAATATCACAGTTTTTCTAAAAGACAAAGAAGCAAGAAGAGGGATCTACACAAGATTTTGAGCACCAGAAAAAAGATCTGAAAACACTGCTAATGTGAGGGGTAAAAGGCAGATTATACCAAGGTTTCTCTCCTGGGTGGCACGACGTAGTGGACGACCTATTAAACGTAGCAATAAAGACTCCGACAACAGTGAAGCAGGATGCCCTGAGGTCAGTACCTCCATTTTCTTGGTGGCCAGCTTCAGATAGATGTTTTGCATCCATTGTGAGATGGTGAGAAGCGTGTTGCAAAGTAAGGCTGGAATCCAGTCTTCTGAACGGTTGGATGCCATCAACACAGCATTAAAACAGGGAACCAAGAGAACGACTAAGGAATGCTATGGGAGCCATATGTATGTTGACAAGGGTTGGGCTAAGAGCTGAACCCTGCGGATCAGCAATATCAGAAGAATGACAGGCCGAACAAGATTCGATGAGAAAGAGACAATCCAGTGAAATGCTGGGTTATGAGTCTGGAAGTGGGGTCAGAAACAATATCAAATGCTGCAGAAAGATACAATAATATCAAGGCAGCGTCACCGCACCGATCCAAGATAGCACGGAGATCGTTTCATAGCCGCATTGAGAACTGGCTGTGGACCGTTCACAGGATGAAATCCAGCCAGAGCTTGACCAAGCAAAGAGTTACACGCAAGAAACTGCAAGTGGTTGGCCAGTTGCAGATTCAATTACTTTGAAAAGGAAGAGAGAAGGTCTAACATTTGGCAGAATGGACGGATTTGCACCAGGCTGTTTTAGCAATGGCAATAGAGAGAAATGATGGTGGAAGAAAGGGAGAGGTTACACCTCATTCAGAGCCTGGGCAATGGCACTGACTACCAGTTGAATGATTGTCACTGTAATAGGATCAAAGGACATCCAGATTTGCTAAATTCATTGCCATTATTCTAGGGTCAGGAGCGAGTGGTTGTAGATTAAAAAAGAGTCGATGAGGATTTATCACCGGGAGCATTATGGTCAGGAGTTGGAGAAAAATGAGCGATCCTCACATACAGACTCAGAAGCAGAGGAGGAACTATTAGAAACATACTGGAGGGGTGTGGCCAAGTTGGCAGAGAGGTGAGTTGCATCCGGCTCTCGAGGGCCTGAATGCCTCTGCCCACTTCCACGCTCGACTACGACCCACAACTATGCCTTTGAAGACTGGAGTTCCCGGGGGCACCTCTGGAGCACCCTGTAACCCGGGCATTATCCGATGGAATGGGGCGGACAGCTTGAGTGGCTGTAGTGTTCGGGGGATGCTGGGCCACGAGTCACAGAGAGAGGGCTGTCAGTGGGGAGCCAGGCGGCGGTTGCGCATTGCTTTCTCATAGAAACTGGGAAGTGATTGCTGGCGTTGCAACCCCCTCTCAGAGCACACCTGGGGGCAATGTGAGGACTCAGACTCCGTGAGGGTCCTGGGGCATGTGGAAGTGCGGCAATGCGGGCTGGTGGATTACAAGCTGCATGCCCGTGGCCTACTTATAGGTGACTGTTGCAGCTGCGGTGGAGCTGCCATGTGCCTACAGCCAGGGTAGGCTGAAATGGGTGTGGACCCCGACTGGTGCTGCAGGGCAGAAGAGTGCTCATGCTGGCCCCAAAACTCAGCGGGTGTGCACTTGGGGAGGGGGGGGGGGAGAACAAGAGACCTGAGGTGTGCTGTTGACCAGCCCAGCTGCATTGGGCCCTGAAGAGCAGCAGCATGTGGAGCTAGGAACATTGTACATGCAGACTGTGAGCACTGCAGGATCCCCCCTTTATGGGGCAGCATTGTGCTGGGACCTGCTAGGGACTGTTGTGTTGGAGAACATGACCTACCCTCCTGGGGGGAAGATGGCAGTCCCTTGGCCCTACTGCTGCATGGAAGAGACCTCAGATCATTGCCGCCTGGGACATGTGATCCAGTACTTGAGATGATCGGGTGCCACTGGTGATTCTGCCCGGGCACTGTAGGACCTCCTGTGAACCGGCCCGGCCATGCTCGATACGAGGAGGGGGTATTCATGCCCCTTAAAAAGAATATGTTATCCCGTAGCAGCCTTCTTAAATATCTGGATATGTCCTGGACGGGTTCTGCAGCCTTGGAACCAACAATGGCACTCACCAAATCAGGTCTGTTGGAGAGCCACCATACCTTCAAAGCAGAGCTCATAGATGTGCTTATGCAATACTTCTCCAGAGGCTTAGTCGAGCTCTGTGCAGACTTGACTAGGAAAATTGCAGAACTGCGCACGGCTGTGAATACTGTGGGCCAATGAATCCCCAACGCAGAAAGGCAACCAGAAGTTGTATCGATCACGCTTTGGGCTTGTTTTTCAGTGGATTTTGGTAGCGTTTTGGTTGGCGCGCCTCGGCACGTTACCAAGGCTTACAGGAACGCGCGTTTTGCGCGTTTTCACACACCGGCTTGCCTCTCGTGATAACGCCAGCTCTGGTTGTAGAAATTTCGAGGTCCTGAGTGAGCACACGCTCTGTGTATTGTGGACCTGGGTCTCTGGCCCTGTTGAATACAGCTTTGCTGAGGGGGTTTGGGTATCGTTTTGAGTTGTCTTACTTGCTTGTGTGCAGTGGGCTGACCCCCCCCCCCCCCCCCCCCACCACCCCCAGTTCTGCCAGGGTTTAATCCCTTGTGTTATTGGCTATATAGCACCATGGAAACTTGGGCTAAGTACCCTGAGGAGGAACAGGCAGAAGGGGAGGAAACATCAGAAGGACAGCAGGACGCTGTCCTAGAAGATAGTATTGTGGAAGCATTGGATGCCTCGGTCCAGGCTTCCGTGAATAGAGCCATGGAGACGAAAGTCCCCCAGACTGTGCAGCAAGCACTTGCAGTGGCCCTGCGCCCCATTAAGAAACAATTGGAATGTGTGCCAGAGACTTTGTACTCAGGAACCTCAGATTCAAGAGCATCCCAGACCCCGGAGAATACATGGCGACTGCCCTCGTGGCTGGGTGCTGGGGCGTGGCTCCGGGACATGGACAGCATCCGCCACCTGAATATCAGAACCCCCCTGGAGGTCGACCTGTGGAGTAAAGATACCAACCCAGGGGATCAGTTGACTGGAGGTGAGTGTTTGGTGATGGACGGAGCGTTGACAATACAAACACTCACCTCCAGTCAACTGATCTGGGTTTAATCCATTTTGAGATGAGGCGACTGCGCCGTGCATATAGACTCTATCCGCTCGTGGTTTTTCTTTGCCTCATCTCAAATAGTCACATATGACAAGAGCATATGGAAGCTATCTACTTGAGCTACTGAAAGGACCCGGTGGGTGCTGGGGGAGGTCTTGTACCCCACTTGGGTGGGCCGGCCATGCTTGGGCAGCTTCGGCTTGCACTGGGGGCAGATAATAAAACATAGGTCTTCATGTTAGGTTCTCTGTCCCGCCTCTGTCTCCTCTGGGGAGGAGGACAACTCTGCAGACCCTACCCATAGAACGAGCCGTGATGAGGTAGCAGAGGGCCGCTCTCCAGAATGAATATCCTGAGGTCATTGAGTGAAAATGTTAAAGTGCATTGTTTGTTACGTACTCATCTCCAATAATGAGTTTTCCCATGAGTTGCGCAATGCATCAGAGTAATGGTTTCTTTGGTACCTTTTGTTATAAAAAGCAATGTAATGCTCATTTCTCTATTTTATTCGTTTCTTGTTTAAAAATCTATAAATAATGTTTGGAAAAACATTCTCTGTACCTCACCCTCACATCTTTCTCTCTTTGTCTTGATAGTAGGGTCTCTGTACCTCTGCCCCATTGTGTGTTGTTGCCCCTATGAGGACACAAGTTTTTGCTGCATTCAGTTATAGGGGCGAGGATATAAACCGCACTGGGGGACCGCGGCAGCTTCCCTGTTGCGACATGGGACCCAGGGCTCACGGTAGTCTGCCACTCCACCGAGCAAACATGATAGTAAATTAGGAATTCAGGGGCATATTATCAACACAGGCGATAAAATTATCGCTGCTTTTATCGGCAGAAAACTGCCGCTAAAGCCGCTTTCGCGGCAGAAAACTGCCACTAAAGCCGCTTTTGCGGCAGTTTTCTGCCGATAAAAGCAGCGATAATTTTATCGCCTGTGTTGATAATATGCCCCTCAGTTAGTACTATTGTGAGTTGGAGCATCTGTTAACAGGGGTCCACGTGTCCCCCAACTTGTAGGCCCCAGTCATTTTGCCTTCCTATCTCATGCTTCTGTAGACGCTGCTGCAAGGATTCTAAATTGTGGCAGAGATAGAAAATCTTCATGAAACTTTGAAAATGTCTCAGAATTTGTAGGAAAGTTCCACATTTAGTAAATTTGCAAGAATGTGTGTTGAAGCATTTAAATAAGTTAGATATATTTCTGTGGCTGCAAAGGATTTCCAAACTGGAATCAATGTCTAAAATGTATTTCAAGTGGAACACAGGGGCGGCTCCTCCATGTGGGCGGACGAGCGTCGCCCCACTGCTTTCTCGCAGTGCGAGAAGCAGAAACATAAAATGGTTTTATAAATACCATTTTATGTTTCTGCTTCTCGCACTGCAAGAAAGCAGAAGGATTTGGATGGGAGTCAGGCGGGTGGGCAGTCCTGCTCTAGGGCAGGGAGGAGTGCAGCCTACATGGAGAAAATGGCCTCCCCATTGCAGCATAGTGATTGGCTTAGGGGAGGGGAAGGTGGCTGACTGCGAGGACTCGGAGCAGCGAAGATGTGACGCGGGACCGAACATGGCTGGCGACGGTAAGTTTTTCTTTAAAATTATCCCCCCGTCCCCCATGAGCCCCAACCCCCACCCGCGAGTCATGCCGGCCGCGACTGGTGAAACAACAATAAGGGTAAGTTTACCTTGTAAGGGTTGCTTTTTTCAACTGTATGTTTGCTGCTTGTAAGTTATTTACGTATTCTCTTAGTTTAGTCGCAGATGCAGAAATTGTTCTCCTAATGGACGTTAGTGTTTTCATGTTAGTGTTGGTGCTATTTATTTTCGGTACTGAAATTTCCAAATAAAGAAGTTTGTGAAAATATATAAAAAAGGTAGAGTTCTGTAAGATGTTAAACGAGGCAGGTGGTACAATAGAGAACTTTGGGCTCAACAAATATGTTAGAGAACGGGGTGAACTAGGAATGGTAAGGAGCCCACGCTTACAGCAGTGCATTGATTTCACTATGTCTGCAGAAGTACATCATTTGTTGCATCACAAATAGGGGAGTGTGAAAATATAGTTATGCTGGCATAGTTGTGTGAGAGTGACTAAATTGTGCAACTTGAAGAATTTGCAAAGTTTGTGACCTTTAAAAACTTTCCCTGTAAGCGAAATATCCTCAATTTTTTTTGCCTGAGATTTTAGTCACAAAATGTTTTGCAAGATAATTCTTAGAAAAAGCAGGTTTTGAAGGTATTTTGTTATCAAAATCTTACTGTATTTCTCAACAACTTAGAAGAAACTTTGAAGTTGACATAGTTCTAAAATATTTATGAAATGGTTGAAGTCCAACCCTCCAACCTTCACACACCCTTCTTGCTACCCGTATCATTCGGACCTCAGGTGTAGAGAGGTGCTGTATTAGGTGAGTTTACGCTATAAACATACAGAAGCAATGCTGTTGGCAATCATATGTGCTGTACAGTGGTTCTTAACCTTTGGTCTGGAGATCCCTGGGGGTCCGCCAGCGACTGCTTAGAATATTGAGTAATATTAATAGATTAATAAAGTATATATGAATAAAAAAGCAAAATATGAAATGGAAATTTTTAAATCATTCAGTAAATGTGAAGGAATTTAAAATGAGAGGCTAAAGATTAAATGAGTATCCTCAGATTTATTCGTGGGAGTAGTGCAAGTGCTTCAAACAGAATGTAACACGGACAATGAGAGGCCCCTATTGAATTTAGAAAAGCTACAACCATCCCATTAAAATTAAAATTGCGATTCTTTTTATATTCATTTGTGAATTTAATAAAATATTTAATCATTTGTGTATTTGTTTAATGAATGCTTATTTCCTTATTTATTTGTGTATTGTTTTGCAGTTCAATCATTGAAAATGCTTAGGCCGGTGTCCCCGGTTTCCAGTATTGACTCAGTAGGGTCCATGAATTCCAAACATGATTGTGTGATGGTCCCCTACTTACACTATTGACTAAGTGGGGGGTCCCAGGTTTCCAGTAATGATTAAGTGGGGGGTCCACAGATATCAAAAGGTTAAGAACCCCTAGACTAGAAGCATGAAGTCTGTACTCCCCTCTCCACTCCCTTTAAGCAGACATTGGCCTCGGTCTGGGCTCTTACCTCTTCCTCGGACAGCCCAAGTTTCTTGGCGAAGTTGAACGGCTTGGCGGAGCCGGGAACCACGCCGCGGAGGAACTCGTCTCCGTGGACCACGATCCTGAGGGCAGAAGCAGAGCAGAGTGTATGGCAAGAGTCTGAAACTAGAGTCTGTGTTTTTGTTTACATTTTGTAAGGTCAACTGAACGTAATTCTGTACGAGTACCACGCAATGCTCAAGAGAGGGTTAGCAAGCCACATATCTGAGGCGGTGGAGCATCAGGAACCTGCGTTCTGTCTCCCACACTGTACCATTAAGATACCTCAAGCCTTTGTAGATGGTTCCTAGGCCTTTGAATGCAGACCCAGGAATGGCCCCTAACAATGGTCCCAGTCTTACAACTGGACAGCCCAGTTTTCTAGCTACAACACAAAAGTTTGATTGAGTATTATTGTGGTGGGAATTACAATTTCATGGAAAGGCTTTTACCATGGCATGACAGGATCATGACATCACTGCGGCTTGTCGCCAGGTGAAGAAAGAAGTTACCCATTGGTGGGTGCAACCACGTCTAGGAAGAAATACCTTTCAGGCAGAACTGGACCTTTGAAGGCCTTTGCAGTCTGTTTTGGGATGGACGTGACAAGATGACGTCAACACTGAGTTTGATGGAATCTCGTGGGTGGGAGGGGCCTTGAACTCAGCAGTGTATTAGGTGGAGGCAAGCAGGTATCAATCACCCCTGGGTTTGGTGGAAGCTGGGGTTACCAAAGTCTGCAGTATATTACATGGAGGCTAGCTGGGGCCACCTCGGTCCCGTAAGTTTGGCAGAGGCTAAAAGGAAGGTCTTAGGGACTAGGAGTGGGGGCTTGAAGTCTGCACGTGCTGGGGGAGGCTGGGCGGCCTTGAATTCAGTAGTGTATTTATTGCATGGACAGGATTTGGAGTCAGCCCTGTCCCCCTGCGTTTACCAATGGTTGGCCATGTCTTCCACAAGACTTGTTCATTTACTGCTCTCGCCTGAAGCTTGACACTGATTTCCCTATTGACCATAGATTCTCTAAATGTTGGTATGGTTGGCATAGTGCCAACTGCATATAAGGATGTCTGACATCTGACTGATGGTTATCAAGTACAACAGACTTTTAAAGTTACTGCACAAATTAAAATCCTCTGTTTTCACTACATGACAATCTGTTGCTGGGCCAAGCCGTTTAGGCATAGATGATCTTCAAGTCAAGAACATACTTACGTAAAGCTTAAAAAACATACCAGAGTAAAGCAAACCATAAATACACTTCTCTACGAAACAAACAAACCACCACTTTCTATATGTCATCGTTTTCTGCATCGCTTTCTAAGGGCCTGATTTAGATATTGGCAGACAGGTTACTCCAACACAAACGTGGCGGATATCCCATCTGCCAAAATCTAAATCCCGTTGGAAATAATAGGATTTATATTTCGGTGGATGGGATATCCGTCACCAATGTAACAGAGTAACCTGTCCGCCAAGTTCTATATCAAGCTCTTAGTCACCAAACCGAGAGTCCAGCAGTGGCACCTCCAGGCCATCTGGACAGCAGGCGGTGCCCAACCCTACCACCAGACCCTGAACCCTGAGGTCTCCCTACCTGTCGTAGGCGCAGTGGGTCTTCTGGCTGACGGTGGTGTCAGCCTTGTCGTCGATCAGCCAGTGGAAGCGGTCGCCGCTGCTCCGCCGGATGCTCTTCCGGTCTTCCATGGTCAGGTAGGCGCATGCGGCGTTCAGGTCGCCCAGTAGCATAATGTTCTAGGGAGACAGAGAGGGCAGGGTGAGTGGTGTGTACCCCTCAGGGCATTTTGTGGATCTGTTGTGATCTGCACAGCTCCTCAGAGCAGGGCTCTAAAAATTGCTCTTTTTTTGAGCGGAGCATTAGCAATGTGTGTGCTAGACCTTAATAAGCAGGCTTTTGCACTCAGAAGCAAATAAACATCCACTCTTACCAACAGTCACTTCAGAAAAATACCAGCAGCCCCAAGGAGTCTGCTCACTCTCTTTCCGACTACAGCATCTACATACTGCGGTGGTCCCTCCATTAGGGTGGAAGAGCGTCGCCCCTCAGCTGCCAGCATTGCAAAGTTGGAAAAAATGTAAATAAAATGAATTTATCACCATTTTCTTTGTCCCTTTCCCCAGCCAGTCGTATTTGGCGGCGGGGTCACTGCTGCTAGGGGAGTGTTTCTCACTCCACCAGTTTAGAGTGCGCATGTCATTTTGGCCGGCTGTCTTGCGATGGCCAGCCTGACATGCGCACTTTAAACTTCTCCTCCCAGCTGTCTTAGACAACTGGGTGGAGAGCAGGCACACGCCACCGGTGCCTGCAGGAGAGTCGAGGCAGCCTGCTAGAGCCAATCCTAGTGCTTCTCTCAAGCTGCTTGAAATTATCAGCAGCATAAGAGCAGCGTCTGGATTGGTGTGGAGACTTCAATTGCTGCAGTGACTGAGGGATGGAAGATTGAGGACGGGAGAAGGAGGCGAGTCTGCGGAGCAGTTAAGTAAATTTTTATTTTTATTTTTTATTTTTTTCCAACTGACAAGCACTGCCTTCAGCCTCGCCCTCAAAGCCAGAGCTCTCAGTCGTGGTTCGTTATAAATAGGACTCCCGGTTTTATGGTATTTATTTTTTTAACATTTCCGTCAGTATTTATCCATATTTATTTTTGGGCGATTTTATCTGTATTTATCCATATTTATTTTGTGTTTTGCGTATAAATGTAGTTGTAAAACTGTAAATTTTCATGCTTATTTAAATGATAGACGTGCCCTCATACTTTGATGTCTCTCGTGTTTTAGCTATTTAAGTTGACAAATATTATATAACAGTTCATCTACTGGCAAATATTAGCATTATACCACAAATGTATGTTGACATATGCACTTATTTAACCCGTTGGGTGCTGGTGACGGAACCACTCCGTCACCAGCCTCGGACGGGCTGTGCTAATGACGGAGTGGTTCCGTCACGGCCCGGCCGCCACGCCTGCGCGGCAGCGATTTCACGCCTGCGCTAAGCGTTCCATTGAGCGGGCGGGGCCGTGACGGAACCACTCCGTCACAAGCACAACACGCCCAAGGCTCGTGACGGAGTGGTTCCGTCACGAGCATGGCGGCGCCGCGAAGCGCCACGCGGCCACCCCTCCCCCTAGCGCTGAGGCGGAATTACCGCCACAGCCAAGGGGATAAAGAAATGTCATCCTGTTTAGGGTTCGGCCTACGTCCCACGAAGTGGGCGTGGCCTAAGAGTCCTTTTCTGAGGGCTTCGAAAATCGTACCTACCGAATTCCAGAAAGCTCGTGATTTTTGCTGTTTTTTTTTTGCCAGCTGCATGGCAATTGGCCCTTGCATGCGTGTGTTTTTACAAGAGAGCACGCAATAGGCCATAGGCTTTAGAGTTGCTCCGCCTAGTGCATATTCCGTGCGGACACGCGCAGCAGAAGGGCATATTTCTTCAATTACCAGCTGTCAGGGCCCGCGGTAATTGAAGACAGATGCTGGGCGCACGTGCACCACTCTCCAGTTTGTTATATTTCAGCTGTGTGTGTGCGCATGCTGGCTCCTGGCCAAATCTTGTTTGTGTAGTGGAAAGCTGAGCACGATGACTGCGCGGCCACCCCCGTTGCACTCGCCCCAGGCCCCCCTTGTTTCTCAGCTGTGTGTGTGCGCATGCCGCCTCCCGGAAACCTTGTTGTGAGTTGGCCGCTGCATCTAAACTCGACTCAGGGCGCACTGCTCCTGGCGGCGCAATGCAGCGCTTAGAAAGCCTATAACACGGAGTTAGGCGCATAACTCCCAGGACGGGTTTCCTCGCACTTCGTTTCCGTGGAGCCGTTGCTGACTGACTTAAAAGCTGACTCCAAGGCCTTTCGCGCTCTAGTGTACTTTCCTACACCGGCAGTTCCACAAAGTGCACATGCGTGCACACACACCTGTGTGGGGGAAGTCCTTGTGAGCCCTGGTGTCACGCTCTTCCCCGCACTGCTTCTGTTGAGATGTATAGCGTATAATCTCCGGAGTATTGTCAGCTAAGAGCGATGCCGGAGAACTAGTGAACATGGGCCGCCCATGCACACACGCACCTTCCTTTCACGCTTTCACACGCAGGAGGTGATATCTCATCACGCGCACAGGTTCAACGTGACCCCTTCATCAGGGGCTCTCATTTTCGTATCATAGGTGCCTGTTTTGGGGACATGGGGGAGAGGGCAAGGGGCAAAAACTGTTTGCTGGGACGACAGGGACAGCAGAACTAGGCCAGGTAACCACAGCACCGGCTCTCTCATCCTCCAGGCTTTTTAGTTTATACATATATATCTCCTTCTCCAGTGAACAGAACAAAAAGTAATAACTTTCTCTGCCGTGCCACTGTCACGGTGTTTCTCTTGCCATTGTCAGCCCTATCCAGCTGGATTGCGAGTTTCTCCTCCGTTCCCCGTGCACTAACACTCAGCATCCAGCGTGTTCCCCTCCCCAAGCCGCCTCTCTGCAGAAAGGTACAACACATTTTCCTTCGCAGAAACTCTTTCCAGACACAGATGCAGACACGTCGGGATTGGCCGAGGCTGACGCTCTCCCATTGCCCGAGGGACACTCTACTCTGGCAGGATCATATATTTCACGAAATGGGGAGCTTAACTTTCCAGGCGGTGTTTCCGTGTTTTAATGCCCACGTTTTGAATGCATTTTCAACACACAGCCTTGTGTTCATTTCAAAACATCGCAGTCAAACAAAAAACCCGAGATGTAGGTGCACGTAAATGAGATCACATTCGATCACTTCAGAATCAAATTAATGGGTTTTTAGTTGTTTCACATGTTGTACCTAGTTTGTTGGGGTTATATACAACAAGGAGTTCGTAGTCGATATTGAATCCTTCCTTGGTCTCATAAAACATAGCATAAAATATACCATAACGTAAAGTAACGTGAGGGAACTTGATATGAGATTAAATAGCAATGGAACAGTTTAAGTATAACCATGGCCACTGGCGCAAATCTGCGGCTGCCGTGTTTTTCTCATAATTATTGATGTTATCACCATCCATCCGTCATCTGCTGCATTATCAGTAGCTTCTAGATAAAATTAAAACTGTTTCTACCGGTTCAAAAGTTACCAAAGCGCAGTGACTAGTTGCAGCCCTTTGCAGAGGTTGAGAGGCCAGCAGGGTGAGAGTGAGTGCAGAGTGAGAGTGAGTGCAGGGTGTGAGTGCAGAGTGACTGTAGAGTGAGTGCAGAATAAGTGCAGAGTGAGAGTGAGTGAGAGTGAGTGCAGAGTGAAAGTGAGTGCAGAGTGTGAGTGAGTGCAGAGTGAGTGGAGAGTGAGTGCAGAGTGTGAGTGAGTGCCGAGTGAGTCCAGAATGAGTGCAGAGTGAGTGCAGAGTGAGAGTGAGTGCAGAGTGAGTGAGTGCAGAGTGAGTGAGTGCAGAATGAGTGCAGAGTGAGACTGAGGGCAGAATGAGAGAGAGTGCAGAGTGCAGAGTGAGTGCAGAATGAGTGCAGAGTGAGAGTGAGTGAGTGCAGAGTGTGAGTGAGTGCAGAGTGCGTGCAGAATGAGTGCATATTGAGAGTGAGTGCAGAGAGAGTGCTGAGTGCAGAGTGAGTGCAGGTGCAGAGTGTGAGTGCAGAGTGTGAGTGTGAGTGCAGAGTGAGTGTGAGTGCAGAGTGAGTGCAGAGTGCAGAGTGAGTGCAGAGTGAGTGTGACTGCAGAGTGCGTGCAGAATGAGTGCAGAGTGAGAGTGCGTGCAGAGTGAGTGCAGGGGCAGAGTGAGTGCAGGGGCAAAGTGAGTGCAGTTGCAGAGTGAGTGCAGAGTGCAGAGAGAGTGAGTGCAGAGTGCAGAGTGAGTGCAGGTGCAGAGTGAGTGCAGGTGCCGAGTGAGTGCAGAGTGAGTGTGAGTGCAGAGTGTGTGTGAGTGCACAGTGAGTGCAGGTGCAGAGTGAGTGCAGAATGAGTGTAGGTGCAGAGTGAGTGTAGAGTGAGTGCGAGTGCAGAGTGACTGCAGAGTGAGTGTGACTGCAGAGGGAGTGTGACTGCAGACTGACTGCAGAGTGAATGTGACTGGAGAACACATAAGACCACACACACACCACAAACACACCACACACACACACACCACACACACATACCACACACACCACACACACACACCACTCTCTCACCACTACACACTCACCACCACACACTCACCACCACACACTCAACACCACACACTCACCACCACACACACCACCACACACTCACCACCACACACACAACCACACACCACCAGCCATCAGTACACGCTTTCACCAGGAACAAACACCACCAGCCATCAATGCACGCTTTCAGCGGGCACAAATACCACCAGGCGTCAGTGCAGGCTTCCACCAGGCACACAACACCAAACGTCACTGCATGCTTTCACCAAACACACACACACCACCAGCCATCAGTGCACACTTTCACCAGGCACACACAACACCAGCCGTCAGTGCACGCTTTTACCAGGCGCACTCACCACCAGCCGTCAGTGCAAGCTTTCAGCAGGCACACACACCACCAACCATCTGTCCACGCTTTTACCATGCACACACACCACCAGCCGTCAGTGCACGCTTCCACCAGGCACACACACCTCCAGCCGGCAGTGCACGCTTCCACCAGGCACACACACCTCCAGCCGGCAGTGCACGCTTCCACCAAGCACACACACCACCAGCCATCAGTGCACGCTTCCACCAAGCACACACACCACCAGCCATCAGTGCACGCTTCCACCAAGCACACACACCACCAGCCGTCAGTGCACGCTTCCACCAGGCACACACACCTCCAGCCGGCAGTGCACGCTTCCACCAGGCACACACACCTCCAGCCGGCAGTGCACGCTTCCACCAAGCACACACACCACCAGCCATCAGTGAACCATTTCCAAGGGCACACACACCAACAGCCATCAGTGCACACATCAATTGTTAACGCATCCACAGTTAACTATTGTAGCAATCGCAGTATGGCGCACTTTACTTTTAAACATATTCATCTAAAGCGCAGCATGCCACCATTGCTACAATTCCAATCCAACCCACATAATTCCACTCCACTCCACATGCATACACTCCATAACACATGGCGAAAAGACATTGCCATTTACAATGCCATTAGCTCTAACTCAAAAAAATCCGAGACCTATTGCATTTCCAATGCTTGTTTTATTTCCCATGCTGTCCATCTGCTCAGCTGTTGGGCTACAATTCATGAAAGACAGCACGGAGAGTCACTTTAAAGCAGCACAATTTCTGTATTTACCCATTAACCCCTTCCATGCTCATGACGGAACGGTTCCGTCATGAGCTACGGTTGAGCTGTGCTCATGACGGAACCGTTCCGTCACGACCACACCCGTTTTTATTACGGCCCAGCACCGGAGGGGGAATCGCGGTCGCGCTGAAAAGGTTAAAAAAAATAAATGCAGACAGAAAACACATTGTTTTCTGTCTGCATTTATCTGTAAAAATCCGTAAAAACGGAAAACAGGGAGCCTTAGTTATTATAAACACTGTTTATGACGAGCCACAACTCACAGCTTTGGAGCTTTGGGGTTGACCTCATGTTGGTCAGTGGTTGGTTGGTTGTCTCACCAAATTTTTAGGTTACCAGCTGCCACTCTCTGCATAGCCGACTTATTGCCGAGCCCAGAGGCGAGTGCCTAGATACCCTAACGGGTGACCAGAAGCGCTCTACAGATCTACTGATTGATTTCGAAGCAAACACCATTTATATAAGAATTGTCAGTGACAATACGAATTTGGACATGAGACAAAACCTTTGTCTATCCCTTTATTGAGTGACTATTGCTGTCTGTGAAACAAGCACTGGCAAAGCCTATGGGTCTGGCTAATGTATGCAAATAGCGGCATTAACAGATGCTGTTTACATGTCCTGCATGTAGGAAGGCTGTTTATCACATTAAAGACAGGCCTAATGGCTTTGCCAGCACTGGGGAAAAAGGAACAAAACATGATTGATTTCTGTAGAGAATGCATATCAGACATAAAGAAATGAATGTGACAAACAGCGTGATGACCGACAGAGGCGAAGCTAAGGACAGCGCAACCCCCACAACTTGAGTGCCAAGCCATAGCAAGAAACCCCCTTCCCAAAGGGAACTACAGAGGGGAAAGGTCTGAGATGAGCCAACATCACCCCAGGAAACCCAGGAAGCAGAAACTAAACCTGCACTGGGGGCATTGGCAAAGCCAAGACCAGATAGAAGCCGGGAAAGATAAAGTCAAACAGCGGTGACTGAAGATCAGAGTCGAGTCCGGGAACCTTCAGGGCAAATGCAAGGAAGAAAGCGGGAGACTAAGAAGAGGCGGAACAGGTCTGGGAGGAAGATGGAAGCCGCCCTGGAAGTTAACGCACCCTCAACGAAAGCAAGCCCAGACTTGACGCAGACCGACAAGGTGGAGCAGCCAGACCTGAGGGCAAGCAGGAAAGGGTAAGGCAAAGGAAGGCACACCTCAACACAAGGAAGAAGCTCTTTGGATCCCTCAAGGATGACGAGTATATCACTACAGACTCAGACAAAGACATTGCAGATGGGGGGGAGGGCACCCAAACAGAAGCACCAGAGAACTCCAAGAAAAACAACAAAGGCTACACGTAGAGAACAATGGACTGCGGGAAAGCAAACCAGCGGAAGGACAAGACATCATGTTGTGGGTTGAAGCAGAAGTCCTCACTGAGGACACACAGGGGCTGATTCACAGAACTAACTTAAGACAAAATCCTAAACTTACTACTTTTGGTATTCACAGAAGTTAGGATTTTGTCTTAAGTGTGTCTTAAGACAAACTTAAGACAGACTTAAGACAAACTTAAGACAAAATCCTAACTTAAGTCTGTCTTAAGACAAACTTAAGACAAAATCCTAACTTCTGTGATTACCAAAAGTAGTAAGTTTAGGATTTTGTCTTAAGTTAGTTCTGTGAATCGGGCCCAGTATGAGGAGAATAAAACTGAACATGGACCTATAGGTGGCCCAAACCAACCAGTGAAGTCTCACCCTCGCCCGCGTGTTCTCTCTGCTTATTTGAAGCCACTATTCACAAGAAGAGGGAACACTGAGGAATAAAAAGCTAGGGAGTATGCTCTCCAATTACTGACTTCATCATTAAAGTACTCCTTTCTGAATGCAAAGACAAGCCAGAATGGGGACACCGCACTGGAAGAGTTGAAAAGCTGTGGTCATCCTTTTTCAGCTCCATAACTCTGATCCTACCCATAAGGCCGGCAACCTTTTAGATCCTATCATTTCCAACCTTTCGACCATTTCGTATCTATCCTCATTACAGGTCCCCTGGTCGGATCATTTTATTGTAAATTTTTCTATCGAAATGGCCTCTTCTAACCCCTTCATGCCCACTCATCCCCTTAAAGACAGTAGGAATTGGAAACGTCTAGATGCAGACAAACTCAATCTGTGTCTTTCTAATTCCAAGCCTCCCCTGTCTATGAACCTGTCTACAGAGGAATTTCCTTCTATCAAACGCTGGTTGACTAATGCCTTGGACTCTTGTCTCCCTATGCAAAAGAACAAACGACATATTCTTCATCCACCGGCTCCCTGGTTTACTGACGCTCTCCGCCTGGAAAAATCTAAATGCAAAAAACTGGAGCGCATATGGCGCTCCAATTATGATGCAGGTCAGAAAGCAGAGTATAAGGCCGCTCTTAAAATCTACCATACGTTATGTGATAGTGCGAGAGCTTCCTTTGCGAACACCACGCTTCTTACAGCACAGAATAGACCCCAGGCTCTGTTCAAAATCGTGAAGGAGCTGTCAGGGGCTTCTGCTACACCCAAGGCCCCCATTCTTGACAACCTCCAGTGTGAAGCTTTGGCCAACTTTTTCGTCGAAAAGATCGAGAAGATCTATGACACTTTCGATTCCTCTCCCGTTGTGTCCACCCATGTCGTCTTATCTGTTGATACCCCCCCAGTTGTCACGTCCTCCTGTAGTACCCCCATGCCTCCCAAACTTCTCGCCTGGGATCCCATTTCCCTTCCGCTCTTAAAAAAGTATTTACAGGATATAAAATCTGGGTCTCCGCTCGACCCTATGCCCCCTCAAATCCTGAGTTCTTTGGATCCCTCTCTACTCCTTGTTATTTTGAAAGTCTTGAACGCCTCCCTTTCTGAAGCGATCGTGCCCGACAAATGGAAGCACGCTATGGTGGTCCCATTATTAAAAAAGACCAACTTAGACCCCAACAACCCCTCTAACTTTCGCCCCATTTCGTTGCTTTCATGTTTCTCTAAAATTTTGGAGAAACATGTCAACTCTTTGCTTAATCTTCACGTGGAGTCCTCTAACTTTCTTCATGGCTCACAATCCGGGTTCAGGGCTGGCTTCTCGACTGAAACCACTCTCCTTGGTGTGTCGGAATCCATCAGGCAGAAAGTGGACAACGGGGAGACGGTGGCACTCATTTTGCTTGACTTGAGTGCCGCATTCGACACCGTCTCCCATTCCATCCTGTTGTCCACCCTGAGAGAGGTGGGTGTCGATGGTGCTGCCCTGGCCTGGATCTCTAACTTTTTATCTAATCGCACGTTTCAAGTCTTTTCCTCTACTTCCATCTCTTCTATCTTTCCCTCTAAGCACGGTGTCACTCAGGGATCTATTCTTAGTCCTCTCTTTTTCAATTTATATGTGAGACCCCTTGCTTTTTTGGCGGAACAGGCAGGTCTCTCTATTTACTCCTACGCTGATGACACTCAAGTCATCTACTCTCTCTCCACCAACAAACATCTCCCTTTCTCCTCTCTCCAAACTGGACTAAAGCAGATTGCGGCATGGATGTTGGAGCATAAATTGAAACTAAACGGGGAGAAAACAGAACTGCTCCTGTTTGGCTCCGACACCTCGCTCTGGGGCCCACATCATTGGCCACCGGAGATGGGCCCTCCTCCCATTCCAACCTCGTCTGCCCGTAACCTCGGGGTCCTCCTGGACAATCAATTGTCTTTCAGGCAGCATGTCGTGAAAGTCTCTGCCACCTGTACTACCATCATCAGGTGGCTTAGGAAAATTTCATGGATGCTGCCGGCTGACACCTTGAAAACTGTAGTCCAGGCTCTTGTCATCTCACGCCTGGACTACGGCAACATCTTACTTCTAGGTGCCTGTAAGGAGGTCACTAAGAAGTACCAGGTAGTACAAAATATGGCGGTTCGCCTGATTTGCAATCTACCCGCCAGAGCCTCAACCTCTTCCCACCTGCGTAATCTACATTGGCTACGGATTGAGAGCAGGATTAAATTCAAGGCTTTATGTTTTATGCATAAAATTCTGACAGGAAAAGCCCCTCCCTATCTATCTGTTTTGGTGCAGCAATATCTTCCACCTCGTACACTTAGGTCCTCCACCCAGAATAAGCTCAGGATCCCACGCATCAAGAGAGCAAAAATGGGTGGTCGCTCTTTTGCTCTACTGGCGCCCTCTCTTTGGAACTCTCTACCCCCCCCTCTGCGTTCCGAAATGTGCCTTCTTACCTTCCGTAAGGGAATCAAAACCTGGCTTTTTAATATGTAAGTTTGCTGATTTCCTTCCCTTCTCATTTTTAATATTGTTTCACACCCATAGCGCCGGGAAACCTACGGGTAGCTGAGCGCTCAAGAAATGCAATAATAATAATAATAACCCCTTCCATGCTCATGACGAGCTCAGCTTGTCATGAGGCACAGTGTTCATGTGCTGATGACGAGCTGAGCTCGTCATGGCCGCACCCGTTTCTATTGACCTTCAGCACAGCAGAAGATCAACTCAAGCAGCCAAGGAGGAAAAGCCCTCACCCAACTTAGGTGGCATGATTTTAACCTGAGACTCCTATTTATCTCGAGTTCTATACAGCCCGAACTTGAACCGAGGGGATCAGAGCGCTTTACAGAGTATGCAGAGTGGATTCCAGGCTGGTGGCAGCTGCTTGGCGCCACTGGGAAAGGCAGCACGTCTAAGGGCAATTACTACGGCACAATCTAATTATTTTAAACTTGTGCACTATAACTTTTAGGCTGCTTATCTTATTTTGTTATTATTTCCTGTTTGCTTTTAAAGTTCTGCTTCATCAATACTGCGGCGCTCTGCAGATCTAAAGGCAGGCGCCTCGCTGTTAAGATTTGTACCGTACTGTATTAACTTGCTGAACATTCTTGTGATCCTACCTGCTGCTTAGGGCCCCCTCTGCCCCGGTCCATCGCGGCTCCCCTGCCGTTAGTGTGGAGGGCGGCTCCCCTACCGCGGCTCCCTGTGCCGGTCTGGTGGAGAGAGCGGGCGCCATATTGGGAGGAGCCTGAAGAGCACTGGAACCAGAGTCAGCGGTCCAGTTGCCCGAGGCTCACTCCCATAAAACGCCATGTGTCAACGGGAGCGCAGCGGGCGTGACGAAGGCGCGCCAGAGTTGCGCCTGAGTTAAGCCCGTTGTGGAAAAGTTAATTTTGCCATGTTCTGTGTCCCTACGCCTCATCCATCATATGTTATGTGTGCATGACCAATATGCATATGTTATTCCCCATGTCCGATTAATGACGCAATTCCAGTTGTGTCCACCTTTAGTATGCTAGTTTCCAGTCCTCGTGAATACTACGAATATCAGGCCTATGTAAAGCTACGTTGCCACGTTTCCCAGTGTGCACGTTATTCCATAATAAAGTCCCCGTTTCCAGGCCTCAAAAGGGCCCGGACATCAGATTCAGCTCCTGTCTCCTGAAAGCCTCGCTGAGGAGCGATACAGCCCCCACCTGTATCCTCGACCTTTCACTTACTTCCTGCCTCGCAGTGCCCGGTGCAGCTTGGCTCTGCCTCTGAGTCTGCCAAAAGTATGTTATGATTCCAGCTATCAGTTCAGTCCTCCTTCTCTGCATTCCTAAGCTACTGAACTGCATCAATAGTTTCCGTCATTGTCTAGCCTAGTCGGCTCCACGTTAGAGAAATACTGTATTAACGGTCATTTAATATTCTTCATCACGCACTACATGTAGAATAATGCATGGTCCAGTCTTAGAGTCAAGTTAGCTTTTCCCCTCATGACTTCTAGTTTATATCAACATGTTCCCTAAACATCAGATACCAGATAGGGTTTAGGTACATGTCGCTCCGACCCTCCAGACTCTAGTCTCTGCTCCTAGCACAGAGTTCATAGCCCCCAGCTTCTCCTAGTAATACGTCATTGCCAGTTTTCGCGCACCATTAGGTTAGAGGTCCCGGCTCCTTAGGTAGCCCCCTCCAATGTTTCCGCCCCATTCATGACATATTCTGTTACGTTTGCATCACATGTCTATGTATACTCCCAGTTACACCTACTTTTACTGTTATCTCTCGCGACTGCTACGCGTCACGCCTTCTGCTCCACCCACTGTTACGCCTACTGCAATGTAATGCTATGTGTTTGCGCTATGTATATAAGTCCATGTATTGTTATTAAAAGTTAGCGCGCTCATCCCAGATCAAGCCCCGGCAGCTGCTGGGCCCCAGTTGTCCTGCTGGGCCCTGTCACCTCTGTTCTATGCAGGTTGTCCTGATCCTGTCCTTATGCTGTAATAAACCTGCAGAAACTCCTACTACCTCGAATCTTGACTCTTATTTTATTGAGCTATCTGTTATTTCATTCATTCATTCAAAAATAGATCCGGTATTATTTATTTATATACCACATAATGGCGCCCGAATAGGGACTTGCCCTTTCCCCACGCGTCGGTGAAGCTACGCCGACCCCCTGACCCTCTGCAGCCGTGACGGAACCATACCGGCCACGTGCAGATATTTCTGCTTCAAGTATCCCTCAGGCCCACGGAGGAGACGGAGGAGGCGGTCCAGCATCCAAACGAGACGGTGGAGGAACGCGGCGAGTCCCGACCAGAGCCCAAGCCAAGAGTCCAAGGTCCGAGGTATCCGGAGGCCCACCCGTAACTGAAGTCCGAAGTCCGTCGTCGTAGCAGTCCAGTCCCGTCCGAGGCCTTCCGTTCCGTGCTGCCCGGTGAGTACCATTGCTGGGGTAGTATCTAGACAGGACCAATCTAAATTGACTCCTGGTCCGTGGGTTGGTGGTGCCCAGACTCACAAACGAAGTGTTCACCTAGGTGGATACGGGTCTTGATGCGTCCCTTTATGGGACCGGTATGTTCCGTACTGTTACAGCAGTGCATCCAGTAACTCTAGTCTGTTCCGTTCTCGAGAAAATTCTTGTATTTCTGTTCTCAGTATTTCAGGTAATATTCTGTTCGAACTGTTATTTATAATGTTCTTTATGTATTTTACTGTTGTGGTATGAGTGCGACGTGATTTTGTGTTTTCATTGTGTATTGTATTGTGTCCAGATTACAGTTCAGTCATGCCGCTCTTTTCCAAGTTACGACAGTTAAAAACGAGAAAGGGTTTATTAGAAGAAGCAGTTCCTGTTCCGCCGAGGGACAGTCCAGGTCATTTTATGTATCAGAAACATGGCATAAGCGCCATATTGTATCTAGATTTATGGGTAGAGTATACCAAACAGTTAGAAGAAAAGTATAGATGGCCCGTATCGGGTACATGGGATGCCGAATGTATCATGCGAGTAGAAGAAGCATTATGGAAAAAGAAAGCCAGACAGTCACAGAAAGATGCCATCGAGTTATGGCGCAAGGAAGCTCATAGAAGAACGGAAAAGGAAGTCAGAAAGTCAGAGTTAAGTAGAGAATCCCAAGAACGAGCCCAAGAAAGAGAATTAATCGAGATAGGTGAACGAGTCAAAGCCGAACAGTCAGACAGACAGAGGCATGCCCTTATTAAGGGTATGTATCCTCTTCTCGCCGAGGGCTTGCCAAAAGCGACCCCAGAGGCATCTAGTAATTTCCCGCCACCATTAGTTCCGACCAAGCTACGTCACAAACCGACCGCAGCTGATATTTTTATTTCGTCCTATCTGGACGACACAGTCCCAGAATATGCAAATCCTGTTCGCGCTCCGCCAGTCCCTGTAAATCAGGCACTTCCTGCTCTTCCAGACACCGGAGTACCTGTTACGGTACCCCCGGTCCAGCCCGCCATACAAGTCCAGCCCACGTTACAATTACCGACCCTGCCAGGACGAAGAATGTCAGTCGACGATTCTAGTTTAGGGGCCGCAGGAGGAGGTCCTCCTCAAACCCCGCCGCCACACAAGCGTTTAACATTACTCGAATTACATGCTCAAGCGTTACAGCGCACGCCCAAACATCAGTCTGTTACAGAAATCAGGCAAACCCTTAACGAATGTGTCTATGATCCAGTTCCAGGCGAATATAATATGGTTTTATATTCCTTACGTGTAAGGAGAGTGACCGAGTATCTAGTCACCTTACCGAATATGAAAGAAGATCTAGACAGAATATATCGTTTCATCCGTACAGGGGATGATCCAGAAAGTATTGGCGAGATTATGTCTCAAAGGAAAGCCGAGATCCAGCTCATGATATTAAAGTTCCTGATCAATTGTCTAATAAGAGAACAAGATTACCCGTCTAAAGATTCCGCCGAAATGAGAATCCTGACAAGGTGGAGTGATAATATAGCCGAGGGTAAGCACAAGACCGTCGGTGCCATGGAGAGTATGTACAAGAAAATTCGTAAAGAAATAATAAGGTTACACGAACAGCGTAAAGCAGCACAAGTAAGCGAGAAAGAAAGTATCTCTGATCCTGAAGAGGTAGACGAGAATTCCGCCAGAATAGCGTATGTAGGAAAATCTAGATTTCCAGATCGCCATTTACGTCTAGAACACAAGTCTATTTTTCATCATCCAGCACCAGAACAAGGTTCTCTAGAACAAGTATTTCAAGCTACCGATCACATTCTGAAATCACGAATCGGTTATAGTGAGTTAAGTACCATGCATGAACAAGAACTAGCCCGATCAGCAGTCCGATGGATTACTGATTCTACCACTTTTCCAGACGAAATAGTGGCACAAATGTTTCTGAAACTGCCCCCAGCCGAGCAACGACTGGTGGGTATGTATATGATCCAGCACCTCATTACTCTGTATGAGGGTCAACATTCTGATCCAGGTCCGTTGCATGATATCCTGAACAAGTTACTCCAGTATAGATGGAGAGGTCTAGGTACCGATTTAATTAGTGTCATTCTAGAACAGCGCCACAAATATAGAACGTTTTTGAACCCGCATTTTGTTCATGTCTCACCCCCAGAAAGTAAATCATTTTACATAGACAGACAGAATCCGTTACGAGAAGTCCACCCAGTCCAAGGGGCGGGTGGCGAAATGCAACGAGTGTTTGTATACACTCCGATTTCAAAGATGGAACTTCTTGAAATGAAGAAATTAATTCCCTGTCATGACAAAGATCCAGCGGGGTTCCATAGAGAATTAAAAGACATGCTCCGTATGGGAGAATATACTTACCCAGATATCATTAAAATGTTAAAGGTCCTGTTGCCCGCAGGGGTGTATGAAAAGTTAAAGGAAAAAGAATGGGAGGTGGGAGAGAAAAAGATCGATTGGACAGCTCTAGAAGCTGAAGACAAGGCTCGAGTACCAGGTACCGGTCTTGGAGATAAATGTAAAGAATTACCAGAATTATTGATTCAAGTTTTACCCAGATTATTGACAACGAGAAAAGAAGACTGGGATGCAATCTCAGCCTGTAAACAGAAACAAGATGAAGATATTAGTGATTTTTATTCTAGATTTGAAAAATGTTTTAGTATTAACAGTGGCCTCAAGACAAGTAGTGAGTCATACCCTCACCTTTTCGTTACTAAATTAGTCGAGAATTCAAGTCCACAAATTAAAAATCGAGTTTTGAAAGTCGAAAGCACCTGGCAAGCAAATACTCCGTCCCAGATGCTCCAGATGCTCCAGTACCACCAGAATAGAATCAGGGAAGAGCAAGAACACGAGAGAAAACGTATGAAAGACACGAAAATGAAAGTGCTAGTTGCACAATCTGTTCCTCAAGACAGTCAGAAGAGGGGTCCGAATCAAGCCAGTCATCCTGCAGCACCCGCTAAAGGGAACTGCAATTATTGTAAACAACCAGGTCATTTTATAAACGAGTGTGCAGTTCTGAAACATAACATAGCTACTGGTAAGACTAAAGAAAGACCACGTCCGCCTAGACAAGAACAAGTTTCACAGATTCCTCAGTCACAGAATGCACAACAGACAGTTCCCGCACCGCAGCCTATTGCTGCAACACAGCACGTTACATCGCAGATGTACCAGTATGCACAGTCTGAGTATCCAGAGTACCAGCCATATTCATGAAACAGCCTAGAGAGGGAGGTAGGCTTGCCTCTCATCGAGATACCTGTAGATCAAGAAGGTCCCTATGTTCACAGTCAAGTATTAGGGAAAGACAGAAAGTTTTTGATCGATACAGGGGCAAGTAGGACCACAATTAGTCATGCCGAAGTTCCAGGGGCTCCGCTCTCAGGCTCTAGAAATGTTTCCCTTGGATTTTCAGGAAAGCCAATAGTTAATGAGATATCTAAGCCAGTTACTCTAGAAGTAGGTCCATTGTCCCGTACTACTGATCTGTTACTTACTAAGTCATGTCCAGAAAACCTATTAGGTATTAAGACACTGAAAGAATTAGGTGCAGTTATTTGCTGTTCCCCAGAGGGAATACGTCTGTTCCTACGTGACTTTAAGGGTCACTATGTATTACGAGATTTTGATTCAAGATTGTCTAATGTTCCACAGCACTTATGGGCGCAAGGTCCAACTGATGTAGGTTACATGCAAATCACACCCCATCGTGTGACTCTCAAACCAGGTGTAGTGTTACCCCGAATCAGACAGTACAGATTGCCACCCGAGGCTGTAGCAGCCTTATCCAAAATTATTGACGAGCTCATGGCTCAAGGAGTAGTTGTAGAAACTGACTCCAATGTATGCAATTCTCCGATCATTCCAGTCATGAAACGTACTGATCCGAATGCACCCCCAGTATATCGATTAGTGATTGATTTACGAGAGCTTAATAAATGTATTATTCCTCAGTACCCAGTTGTTCCAGACATTTCTTCCCTGTTAACAGCCATTGATTCCGAAGCCATGTTCTTCACTGTCATAGACCTCAAGAATGCATTTTTTAGTGTTCCAATTCATCCAGACAGCCAGTTTCTTTTCGGATTTTGTTTAAATGGAAGGAGCTATATGTTTACACGCGCTCCTCAAGGTTTCACAGAAAGTCCTAGTATTTACAGTCAAGCACTCAAGAGACAACTAGACAACATTCATATGCCAACTGACACTGCCCTGCTCCAGTACGTCGATGATTTACTGATCACAGCCCGTTCTGAACGTGCTTGCGAGCGAGCATCACTTACAGTCCTGTATTTTCTAGCCGAGATGGGGCACAAGGTGTCACCTTCGAAGCTTCAATTCTGTGTCCAGCAAGTGGTATACTTAGGACACTTGCTGTCCAAGAGGGGTAGGCAGTTGACACCAGACCGTATCCAGTTAATAGCGAGTCTTCCCCAGCCCAGAACCCAGAAGGAGGTACGTGCCTTTATCGGCCTTACTTCTTATTGTAGACAATGGATTCCCCAGTATGCATTTCTAGCTAAGCCACTGATACAGTTAACGACACAGGAGGCAGCCGTATCGACTGTCCTCCCTTGGACATCTGACCATACACTTAGTTTCAACGAGTTAAAGAAAGCCCTATGTCAAGCTCCAGTTCTAGCTACACCGAACTATAGTAAGCCTTTTACACTTTTCGTTACTGAACGTGAAGGTACAGCATTATCTGTTCTCACACAAGATCAAGCAGGACAATACAAGCCCTGTGCTTATTTTTCGAGCACATTAGATCCAGTCGCCCAGGCGTTGCCTGCGTGCCTCAAGTCAGTTGCAGCCACAGCACTAGCTATCAGACAAAGTGATTCCATAGTTTTAGGACATTCCCTGACAGTACAAGTTCCACATTCCGTGGAAGTTCTCTTAAACCGAACACAAACTCAGCACTTGACCATTGCACGTTTAACAGGTTATGAATTGACACTGTTCCAGCCACACATAGAAATTAGACGCTGCAACGTTCTGAATCCTGCTACACTGTTACCATCAGTTAGTTCAAATCCTGACCCACATGACTGTGTGGAAGTAGTTAACATTACGACAAAGCCAAGACAAGACCTGACAGACATTCCGTTACCAGATCCTGACCTGACACTTTATGTGGATGGTTCATGTATGAGAACTAGTACAGGAGAACTAGTCACCGCGTATGCAGTGACTACTGACACCGAAGTTATTGAAACACACCGTATTGATACCCTGTCCGCTCAAGCAGCAGAGCTAGTCGCTCTGACACAAGCCTGTATACACGCCAAGAACCTGAAAGTTAATGTTTATACAGATTCACGTTACGCATTCGGAGTTGTACACGACTTCGGAGTGCTCTGGCAGGAGAGAGGTTTCATGACTTCTCATGGAACCAAGATTCAGCATGGTCTCCTTATTCAAGCTCTGTTAGATGCCATACATTTACCGACATCCATTGCTATCATGAAATGTAAAGCACATACGAAAGTTACTGACATTATTTCCCAAGGCAACGATCTAGCAGACCGCACAGCCAAGCTTACAGCACAGACTCCAGACATTCCAGTTAATCAGACACATACTCCAGATCCGACTACATGCATGACAGTTAAGGACCCTACTCAAGATGTCATAGATATCCAGTTACATGCTACTCCTGAAGAAATCAAGAAATGGTCTGAACAAGGAGGGGTCCAGACAGATCAAGGATGGTTAACGAAGGGTAGAGCCACATGGTTTCTCCCCGATTCTATGGTTCAAGTCATTATCAGTACCGCACATAGTCCAGCACATTTAGGAGAAAAAGCTATGTTAGACAGTATCCAGAACATTTGGTTCAACAAGCATTTACGAGCTGCAGCCAAGCAGAAAGTCCGTACCTGTATGATATGTTGTCAGTTTAATCCAGGTAAAAGTGTCCCGGTGGAACAAGGTGGTTTCCAGCCCCCTGACCACCCTTTTGAGGTCCTCCAGATGGATTATATTCAGATGGAGCGATGTCGAGGTTTCAAGTATGTCCTTGTAGTTGTATGCGCTTTGTCCAGGTGGACAGAAGCATATCCAGTCCCAGATTACACAGCCGCGACCACTGCCAAGCAGTTGGTTCGTGAATTTTTCCCTAGATATGGACTCCCTAGAGTCGTATATTCTGATAACGGCCAGCCATTCTCATCTGAACTGATGAAGCACGTTTCCCTGTTGTTAGGGTACCAGTGGAAGTTCCATTGTGTACGCCATCCTGAAGCAGCCGGTCTAGTCGAGAGACATAATCAGACCCTGAAAATCCGCATTGCCAAGGTTTGTAAGGAAAAAGGTGTGGACTGGCTAGTAGCTCTGCCAGTCGCTTTGTTTTATATGCGCATGGTCGCACATTCCAGATCAGGTCTGTCCCCGTATGAGGTCGTATTCGGCCGCCCCCCTAACATGTGGGGTACTCCTAGACCCCGAAGTATTACCGATGTTTCATGTAATATGCTGACAGATTACCTAGCTTCCTTGATGTCTGCCCTCAACTCATGTCGTTCACAGGTTGCTGCCGCCTTTCCAGACAATACCGAGGTGGCACCGCATGAAATCGTTCCAGGTTCCCTAGTGATGGTCCGAAATTTTGACAGATCAAGTCCGTTGGAGCCTCGTTGGAAGGAGCCACGTCAGGTCCTCTTGACCACCCGTACCGCCGTCAAGTTGGAAGGCAGAAAAGGATGGATCCACCTTTCTCATGTTAAACTTTTTAAAGGATTAAAATCCGTTTCTAAAAACATTTCCCAGGATTTGAAAGACTGCCAGAATATTGCTCTTAAGGACTGTCCCGCACAAGACATTATTACAACCCCTCCCTTGTTAGAGAAAACTCCGCAACAGGAGTATAAGTTAAAGCTCAGGTCTAGTAAAATAAGTCAGTCAGTTTGATTGTATAAGTCCTCCCCTAGGTGAAACGGTTAGACTGTTTCTGACATGTATAAAATAGACCCCCATAGTGAGAGAGTTAGTCGAAGTTCAATTCAATGTATCGTTTTTCTGAGTTTCGTATTATTCATCAGCATTTTGATTTCCTGCACCAGCTATGCGTTCTATCTGTATTTTCCAGTTCCTCATGCTAATATGTCTGCTAATGCTACAGTAGAGCACATGTTTAGTGATCTACCTCCTCACGAATATTCTTACCGCCTCGCTATGTGCAACAACACATTTATCCGTATGTTACATTATTCACACCAGACCAGCAATGCCACTAATTGTTGGGTGTGTGGTCGACTCCCCCCTTTCCAGACCTCGAAGGGAGTTCTGCCACTCTTTCCTTATCCATTCTCACACAATGGTTCGTGTGGAGCATGGTCCACGTTAACGTCATCCTCAACAGATATGTCTTTTCTTAACAGTACATGTTTCTCAGACAAGCAAGGTTTCCCCCACAGAACAGGTTTAGATCTAGAAAATGAAGTATATAATTTAGGTAACTATTCGTCGAATTTCATGGTCCTGAATGTTCAGTCTGATACTACTCCAGACTTACCTGCTATTTCAGTATTACCAGTTAAAGGTGAATTATGTGTCCGTAGTTATGGTTCTGTACACGTAGGACATAGTGAATGTACTACTGTTATCAAGTATAGTGACAGTGGGAAATCTATTTTTAAAGCCTCACGTCATTCTTATTTTGTTTGTGGTCAAACTGCATATGTCCGTCTGCCCCTCGATTGGGAGGGAACCTGTTACATTGCTTTCCTACTGCCACCTGTTTTCCTAGCCCCATCTGATTATCACAGAAACACACATCTAGTACACATTAGACATAGAAGGGAGTCCCCAATTGTCGATTATACTGAAACTACTCTAGAACAGTATACAGATTTCAATAAAGGTTTCTTCTTCTTTGTAGGACCTGTCCAGAATAGTAAACTGATCCGTAGGTTAACAAGAACCCTTGAAGCTGTAGTAAATGAGACTGCCTCTGCTCTAGGTAACCTAACCGAAGAACAATCTGCTATGAGATTTGTCGTTTTGCAAAATCGTCTCGTCCTTGACGTCATACTGGCCGATAGGGGCGGGGCCTGTAGAGTCATCGGATCTAGTTGCTGCATTTTCATTCCAAATAACGCGCCGTCTGTTTATTCAGCTATAACCAGACTCCATAAAATTGCCCATCTGTTACATCAAGATCCAGGCACTTGGACATGGTCAGGTTGGTTCTGGAATATAATTTCCGCATGGGGATGGAAAGTCCTGTCCTTTTTAGGTATTGCAGTAGCGATCATATTTAGCTGCTGCCTCTGTATACAATGTGGCCCTGCGATTTGCAGCATGTGTGCTACCTCTTGTATTCCTAGTCCCAAGCCCCGTTCTAAATCCCGTTCCAAGACAATTCGAGACGAGCAAATGGTACTGTATGAAATGATAGATGGTATCATGAAAATTGATGTTTCCTGATGGAAACGTAGTGACAAGGAGGGAATGTGGAAAAGTAAATTTTGCCATGTTCTGTGTCCCTACGCCTCATCCATCATATGTTATGTGTGCATGACCAATATGCATATGTTATTCCCCATGTCCGATTAATGACGCAATTCCAGTTGTGTCCACCTTTAGTATGCTAGTTTCCAGTCCTCGTGAATACTACGAATATCAGGCCTATGTAAAGCTACGTTGCCACGTTTCCCAGTGTGCACGTTATTCCATAATAAAGTCCCCGTTTCCAGGCCTCAAAAGGGCCCGGACATCAGATTCAGCTCCTGTCTCCTGAAAGCCTCGCTGAGGAGCGATACAGCCCCCACCTGTATCCTCGACCTTTCACTTACTTCCTGCCTCGCAGTGCCCGGTGCAGCTTGGCTCTGCCTCTGAGTCTGCCAAAAGTATGTTATGATTCCAGCTATCAGTTCAGTCCTCCTTCTCTGCATTCCTAAGCTACTGAACTGCATCAATAGTTTCCGTCATTGTCTAGCCTAGTCGGCTCCACGTTAGAGAAATACTGTATTAACGGTCATTTAATATTCTTCATCACGCACTACATGTAGAATAATGCATGGTCCAGTCTTAGAGTCAAGTTAGCTTTTCCCCTCATGACTTCTAGTTTATATCAACATGTTCCCTAAACATCAGATACCAGATAGGGTTTAGGTACATGTCGCTCCGACCCTCCAGACTCTAGTCTCTGCTCCTAGCACAGAGTTCATAGCCCCCAGCTTCTCCTAGTAATACGTCATTGCCAGTTTTCGCGCACCATTAGGTTAGAGGTCCCGGCTCCTTAGGTAGCCCCCTCCAATGTTTCCGCCCCATTCATGACATATTCTGTTACGTTTGCATCACATGTCTATGTATACTCCCAGTTACACCTACTTTTACTGTTATCTCTCGCGACTGCTACGCGTCACGCCTTCTGCTCCACCCACTGTTACGCCTACTGCAATGTAATGCTATGTGTTTGCGCTATGTATATAAGTCCATGTATTGTTATTAAAAGTTAGCGCGCTCATCCCAGATCAAGCCCCGGCAGCTGCTGGGCCCCAGTTGTCCTGCTGGGCCCTGTCACCTCTGTTCTATGCAGGTTGTCCTGATCCTGTCCTTATGCTGTAATAAACCTGCAGAAACTCCTACTACCTCGAATCTTGACTCTTATTTTATTGAGCTATCTGTTATTTCATTCATTCATTCAAAAATAGATCCGGTATTATTTATTTATATACCACACCGTCTGCGCCCGTCCGCGAGCGTCCGGAACCAGGGGCCACAGATTCTGGCCAAATACACATTTATTCCTCTTCTGAGTTAATCGCATTTAAACCTAATGCTAACTCGCGCCCCCCACTATCCCCACATACACTCAAGCGCATTTCTCAGCTGGAGATAGTGAACACCAATATCTCAGCTGATGATCTAATACCTATAAATATATTGAACCCAACTACCACCGGCCCTACACAAGAATTCAGATGTATTTACCTCAACACTCGGTCGATGGTTAAACACCAGATCGATATCTTTCTCCTATTAACGTCCGAGAAACCAGATATGCTCTTATTGACTGAGACATGGCTCACTCCAGACTCTTTACCAGACATACTCGTATCTTTACCATCTGATTACTACATTCTCTCAGCCAACCGCCTACCTGGGAAAACCGGGGGCGGAGTTGCAGCTATTATTCTCAAATCCCACCAATTTAGAGAACTACCGTCTCTACTCCTTCCAGATACGGAGAACATCGTCATTAAGCTGGATACTGACAGTGGAGCATTAGTACTGGTTCTGTTGTACCACCCACCCCAGTCGATGGCCACATTTCCTTTAAGTCTAACAGAACAACTTGCCTCTCATGTTACCAATTATTCTAAAATTCTTCTGATCGGGGACTTAAATTACTGGTTCGATAATGCAAAGTTGGACCCCCAGGCAGCTGAACTTACAGACCTATTAACAGATCTAAACCTGAACCAGCATATACACACTCCAACCCATCAGAAGGGCCACAGCTTAGATCAGATTTGGTCACTTAACCTGCCCTTACAGCTAAAGTCCATTTGCCCTTGCAGTTGGTCAGACCATTTCACGATCTATTTCTCATTTTCCATCAAGGGGGCCGCTAAACCTATTTTACAAAGAAGGCAGAGAAATCCGGAAATGGAAAACCATGGACCTACCCTCATTTTTAAACTCACTGAACTCTTCCCTCCCCGTGCAAAGTCAAGACATAGAAACAGCCAAAACTACGCTCACTCAGTGGCTGCGCCAAGTCGCAGACTGTCATGCCCCCCTGATTAGTTTTAGTAGATCTCGAGGGAACGATGCTCATAAATGGTTCACCTCAGACCTAAAGAAACTAAAACTCGAAATCAGACAAAAAGAAAGAAAGTGGAGAGCGAACTATTTACCACTTGATAGGGTAATTTACTGTTCTGCTAGAAAGGCGTACCAAAAGGTTCTGCTTCAACACAAAACTGAATATTTCTCTGCAAAAATCCTGAATTCAGTGAACAGATCTAAAGAAATATTCAGCATTGTGAACGACTTGTGCAATGACGACAGGACAGTTCCCCCCACAGTTCCCACACAGAAACTCTGTGATTCATTGAACCAATTTTTCTGTGAAAAAATCGCAAAAATAAAACAAAATATAACTAGCTCTCCCACCCCTACCCCTTTAGACGATAATTTTCCAATCCTTCGACACTATACACTTTTCCTATTATTGATTAAAAAATGTTTGTTGAACTCCTCACACGAGTCAAATTGGGATCGCCCGACGACATTTGTCCACCTTACATTTTTAAAGAAATAGGACGCACCATTCCCCAGAGCATCCTTCCCTTACTTAATGAATCTCTTACTCAGGGTAAGGTCCCTAGTAGTTTTAAACATGCACTACTGATCCCGTTGATTAAAAAACCGGGCGTTGATCCACTGGACCTAACAAACTATAGGCCTATTTCCCTTCTACCCTACCTATCGAAAATTTTGGAGGCCCATGTCACCAACTGTCTCTCCAATTTTATTGAATCTACTGAATACCTAGAATTCAATCAAGCAGGGTTCCGTCCCTGCCACTCGACAGAGACAGTTATACTTACAGTCCAGAATACTTTAATAACCAATGCTGATAACAACTTACATCAGGCTCTGGTGCTCCTTGATTTGTAGGGCGGCGTTCGACACGGTTGACTATTCCATCTTGGTCGACCGTGTCGAACAGGTCGGCCTCAGGGGCCCTGCCTTGAGCTGGCTGCCGTCCTTCATATCTGAACGCACTCAATCTGTGAGGTTAGGTATGTTCACAGCCCCCAAAATCAGTACCTCTTGTGGAGTTCCTCAGGGCTCTTCCCTGTCCCCTTTATTATTTAATCTGTATCTGCTCCCTTTGTTGTATTCTTTGAAAAATCACAATGTCACAATATACAACTACGCAGATGATTTACAACTTATTTTTTCCCTGAGCTCTCCTGATGCAGTTGTAGAATTCCAAGCCACTATGACCCACATCCAAAGCTGGATGCCTTTGAACCATCTTAAGCTCAACCCGGGCAAGACAGAACTTGTCTTGCCCGGGAAAAGCGAAATCAGCTGGGGCCCTCATTTTTGGCCCTTGGACTTGGGAAATCCCCCCGGCAAATCTCACTCCGTCAAGAGTCTGGGGGTAACCATCAGCGAGGATCTCTCACTGAAAAGCCAGATAGGAACGGTAGTCTCTTCTGGATTCTTCCAGTTGAGAAAGATAAGGAAAATCGCCCATTTTTTAACCCACTCGGCTCTGATTCAGGCAGTCATCGCCTTGGTTTTATCCCGCCTTGATTTTTCGAACAGTCTTTATCTGGGTCTTCCAGTTGGTCAGCTTAAAAGACTGCAGTATCTGCAGAATCAGGCAGCCAGGCTTATTTATAAGCAACCTAAGTGGCAGTCCATCAGGCCAGGCTTAGAAGAACTACACTGGCTGCCTGTGGCGCAGAGAGCCGCATCCAAGGCCGGATGTATTATTTTTAAAGCTTTGCAAAATAAGGGCCCGAAATTTATAAGGCAGCTGATATGCAAATATATCCCTTCACGCAGCCTTCGCTCAGCCCATAAAGATTTACTTTTGGTACCCCAGTATAAGAAAAAACGTCAGGGAGGCAGCAGCTTTCACTACCTTGCAGCCTCCCTCTGGAACTCCTTGCCACAATCCCTGCGACAAACTGAAAACCTTCTTTCTTTTAGACATGCTTTCAAGACCTGGCTTTTTAAACAGGCATACTCTAAATAGATGACTGCCGAAAATGCCTTGCTGTGTTATGTCTTCAAACCCACTGTTCAATAGCGCCATGAAGCCCACGGGCGTACGTGCGCTGAATAAATAAACAACTAACATAACATAACATATGCACATCAACATTTAAAAACAGTCAACAAGGGAAATGAAGAAAACAACGGGTTTGTATGGTGATAATATATAAACAATGGTGGAGTAAAATAGATGTCTGATATGGTTCGGAGGTAGGGATGGTAGGTTAGTTCAAACGTTGAGGGGAGGCACAGTTATTTTCCGGGGTTGGGTTGTTCAGGCTCTTTGAAGGATGCTGGGGAAAGCTTCAGATAAACAGCTCAGGAGCTGCACTCTATGAGCTGGTGGAAGGAGAAGCCCAATGATGAAGCATGAAGAATGCCACCTACGGAAGGATGCAATGTCTAGACTGCCGACAGAGATGGTGGGCGAGGCATCCCTGGAGAACGTTATCAGAGGTATGGGAGCAAATGCCAGGACTTGACCTGGAGTTGCCACGACAACTGCATGAGTTCCCGGATTGATTTCCTATTCTCCTCCTCAGCTGTAAAGTCTGTTTGAAGCTCCATGGTTGCTGGTAACTTCTCTGACTGCAGAGAAATCATTTTGAAGGGGTAACTCACAGGTAAGTTCCCCACTGGCTCGGGGTACTGGAAACTGAACTGCACCCTGCTGGGGATCGAGGAGTTAGTCGAGAACCTCAGAGTGGCACATATAGAGTGGAGTACCCTTAAGGACCTTGTTCATAGCACTGCTGATTGGGAATGGGAGAAGAAAGGATTCCAAAGCTTTCTTCCAGGATGCAAGCTGAGCTGCTGCATGGGAAAAGAAGAGTAAGGTCAGAAGGCAGCAAAGGCAGCGGCACAAACTAAAGCTTGGGGGATATGATGGAGGAAACCAGAAAATGGCTCACCAAGCACTTCAGGGAAGAATCTGGGAAAATCATCTTCTGGACTAGAAGCGAGACCCTTGCGCCCAGGCCGAAGACCTGCAAGGTCCCCAGGCAAAGAGCTTGAGCTTCTGGTACCCACGATGAGCTTCAGCACAGACTTGTAAAGTGTGGGCAGCTGCCAGGAACGCACTTAGTGGAAGGGACCTAGAGGCTTCTGGAGCCTCTTGTGCTGCTTTAAAGATGTTTTTCTATTTCCAAGAAACCATCTGGTAGCAGGGAAGGAACAGACATCAACCCTGGCCTGTTTCTAGATGATCCACAGCCTCCTGCAAGACGATGCACTAATTAATGGATGTGAGTGGCCGAAGGGGATATCCAGCCCCCTGGGGAGCCCAGGAGGGACATCTAACAATGTTTCTTCTCTGTTTCGCCAGGATCTGAAAGAGGAGCACTTTGCTGAATACATTTGTAAATATACTTTGACTAACATGACCTTTTCCTTCACATGTTAAAGGGCAGAGGGATAGCTTGTATACGTGTTGTCAAGTTTGTTACCTGCGACTTATGAATAAGTGATTTTGCGAAAAGTAACGATTAACCGTATCTGAACCAAACACAAATATCAGACTAAAAAAGAAATAAATTATTACCGTTCCTTCACGTGGACCTCGTGCCTTCACTAGCATCCATACATACATCCACCTGTGTTACAAAGTGAAATCCAATTTTATCACCTGTATATGTGAGGGAGAGGAGTTGGCCAAACGGCTAGGACAGTCGACTTTGAATCTGGGGAACTGGGTTTGAGTCTCGGCAATGACGCCTGTGATTCTGGGCAAATCACTTCATCTCCCCGTGCCTAACTAAAATGAATGTTTTCTCGTGTAATGCAACTGGTGCTATGTAGAGCGCTCTGATACCCGATTTGCGTCAAGTTTGCGCTATATAAAACTCTGTAAAAAAAATTTAAAAAATGTCTTGTTCAAAATAACTTTTATTTCTATTGAGGTAAGATGAGCTGGCAGGGCAGAGTGACATCAGAGATAGGAAACCTGGAAAGCCTCAAGCTGGAGGGCAGTGGTCACAGAGGATGAATAAGTCAGTGACCAGCTGTCGTCATGTCTTGATGCTTTGGATCGAAGGTCCTCGCGTCATAATAGAGTTCCATTTCCTGCACAAGCAGAGCTTGAGTTTTAAATGGAATGTAATAGGCGAGGGAGTGTTGCTCTTACTATTGACGTTATGGCCAAACCTTTCATACCGCTCTTTAAAACTGGTCCTAAAACTCACCTCCTCAGCTGTGTCCCACTTACCCAGACTTGTTTAAATTAGTATTGTTTGCCTCACTGCCCTTTCCCTCAATCCACCCTCCCCCCGCCACTACATCTGCCCCTTGCAATGATGGTCTCCAGTGTATCCATTACATTTCTGACCTTTCCTGTTCATTGTCATCAACCATCATTGTGTTACCTTCAAACACTTGGCTTTATGTACCACCCAAGATGGTCGTGCCCTTATTCAGTAAGGAGCAACAAATTCAAACAATTAAATAATAATAAGAAAACTCAATTGACCTGCATTGTTGTTTATTCACAATGTAGGTATATGTTAATCATCATCAGTTTAAATACACAATCACAAAATATTCATAGTGCCCCTGGAAGGGAGGGAAGTGGTATAATGCAAGGTGGTGTGGGTATAGGATAGTGACAATATAAAAACCTGCCTAGCGGCCTCACTGTACTATATATCAAAGTCCAAACATAGACAAAGCAAAAGACCACTGGTTCAATAAATCATTAGGTAAAGATCATGCTCCATATATCACAATAAATGACCAGATCATGGGGTGAAGCTGAATAAACATAAAAGCTGTTGACGTTTCGACCCTCTAGTAATTGCAGGCGTTAGTTATATCCTTGCCTCGGGGGTCTTCATCAGGACGGGGACGGGGCAGGCAACCTATTTGATGAACAATGAGTTTACATTTTAAATAAGGTGCTTGAGTCAAAAAAAATTTAATAATTGAGCACACTAAAATGGTAGACAAGACATACCAGGTGTTGCTCGTCTCCGAGATGGATGATGGGGTGAGAACGCTCTCAAAGGAAGAATTACTTCAGGTCCTATAATGGAGGAGATATTGATTATAACCCTAACAGTGAAAATATGTCCAGGGTGGCATCCCTTAATTAACGAGGTGCCGCCTTTCCTTTTCTTCCCAGATCTGAAGGCTGTCTTACATCACCATTTTATGTAAGTGCATCTTTTCATTACTCCCCATTGTTGGACATATTTTCACTGTTAGGGTTATAATCCTTATTTTTCCTTAATTGCGATTCACAAATTGCGAATCGCAATTAAGGAATTCCTTCCCATTGATTCCTATGGGCCAAAAGGCCCATAGGAATGAATGGGAAGACAATCTCAATTTGCGATTCGCAATTAGCTAATCGCAAATTGAGATTGCGATTTCAAGGGTGCAGGGGTGTCCAAAGGACACCCTGTTGCACCCCTGAACTCAATCTATGCACATATGTTGTACATTACCTGTCTACTTCCCCAGCTCCTTCCCCCTCCCCTGAATCTTTCCCCCTGCCTGCTTTTCCCCTTACGTATTTGTGCGTATTGTTTATCTCGACCTCACAAGTAACTATGTTGCCATGCTATAATAACTGTGTAACCTTTGTAACGATGTAACCTGTAACTATGATCTGATGCTCATGTGAAGCGCTCTGATACCTCCGGGTCTAGCCAGCGCTATATAAAACCTTTAAAATAAATAAATAAATATTGTGCGCCCTTCCTGCCAATATGAATGTCTATGCATTCTGGGCAAACATTGAAGTGAGGACAAATCGAGTTCTCCTACTCCCATTTTTATTCTTAATTTACTGCTCTTTCAGACCATTTTCACCACTCCTTATTACATGACATTTTTCCAGTTAAAATGTGCCTCAATCTGATTTGTTCCACCAGTGGAAATTAATCTATTTATTTTCACATGTACTAATGCTGAGCTATCACCCAGCCACGGCTGCCTTCGTTCTTCAGCCCCCGCCGCCTAAACAAACAACCACACTTTTGTCTCATCCCCACTTCCTTCCCATCACACTAAGCCCACCTCAATCTTTATTTATTATTTTTTGCCAAAAGTATCTGTCATAATGGCTCCCTAATTCATCTATGGACAAAGATCTTTAAACAAAATCTAGATAGTAGCATATAAGCATTTACTTCAGTCATAGCACCTTAACAGCGTATATACTTGTAAACCATTGTAATAGCCGTATGTCAGGATTCCCAGTGGGGACCATTTTGTTTAAAAAAAATTATGCATAGTCTGGATGCTGTTCAAGTTTATGGGCCTGATTCACAGAATTAACTTAAGACAACATCCTAAACTTACTACTTTTGGTATTCACAGAAGTTAGGATTTTGTCTTAAATTTGTCTTAAGACAAACTTAAGACAAAATCCTAACTTCTGTGAATACCAAAAGTAGTAAGTTTAGGATTTTGTCCTAAGTTAGTTCTGTGAATCAGGCCCTATGTTTTTTTATTTTTGTGGTCCAATATGTCTCAAAGAAATTCTGGCAACATTAGTGAAGAGGATCACACAGAAGCTAACAATTTAAGCTCAGCACTGCTTATTTATGATTGCTGAACTTTTATTTATTATTATTACTGTATTTATATAGCCAGGACCGGAGTAGCGGTGTGCCTCATATAAAACAAGATTACACAGAACTGGTTAGCACAGATAACACTGTGCACATGTCTAGAAGAAGCGGGGGGAGTTTAAAATTAAATAAAAAGAAAACTTCCCTGACCGGGTCCTGGGCCGGGGTCCCGCCTTGGTGCCTTCAACTTCTTCTAAACAGGAACAGCCGCCTCACTGGCACCAACCCCTCTCAGCCAATATTGACACTGCTCCAGCTGCACCAGGATTGGCTTAGCAGGGATACTTCCCACCAGCCCGCCCATTAGGAGACCGAGGGTTGCGGCGTTGATCAACCCTCGCTCTCCCAATGCGCAGCCGCCAGCCAGAGCAAAACACTAGTGCGCATGACTGGGCTGGTTTGAAAAATTCCCCGCCCTAAACTCAACATGCGCACTTGTGCTGCTGCCTGCTGTGCGCTCCGCGCCACCCACTGGTCTGACAATGCATGTCAGTCAGCCTGATGCCGGACCGCCCACCCCCCTTCAAACTCTGAAGGGGGATGGTGGTCCAGCGTCATGCTGACTGACATGCATTGTCAGTTCAAACAGAGCCGCAGAGGGAGCTGCAGGCGCAGCTTGTGGGTCAACGCCCCAGCGCCCTAATGGACGCACCGCCACTGGTGATAGGTGATGATTTACGGTAACTGAACCAAACGCGAATCTTAGACAAAAAAAGAAAGCATCACCGTTCCTTCATTGAGGACCTCTTGCCTTCACTAGCATCCAGACATCCATCTGTTATGTTACAAAGTGAAATCCAGTTTTATCATTCAATGTTTAATTAGGTTTTGTCTTTAGGTCTTGTACAAAATAAGTTTTGTGTCTAGTGAGGTAACATGAGCTGGAAGGGCAGAGTGACCATTTTGTCCAGCCATAAGATCTTCAAATTTCTAACATAGTTGCAAATTGATGTGATTTGACAAAATTATCATCTATGGCTCTTGTATGTTATTGTATTTAGGATTCGATTGTAAATAGTGTATGCTGGTTGTGTCTGTGAGTGTGAAGTGGTGGGATCTTTGATATGGTGAGTGACTGTGAGTATTGAATGATTATAAATATGTACAGTTCAATGTTTTATCAAAAGTGAACATTGTTTTGTTTGTTCATTGTAGATGTCCAAAATGTAGATTTGGTGAAATTTAACCAGCGAATGTATTCTAGAAAAAATAAATCTATTGATTAATTCAGACTGAACTGTTAGTCTCGCAGCCACCTTGGGCCTGATTCACAGAACTAACTTAAGACAACATCTTAAACTTACTACTTTTGGTATTCACAGAAGGCATTTAGTAGGAGTGAAGTTAGGATTTTGTCCTAAATTTGACTTAAGACAAACTTAAGACAGACTTAAGACAGACTTAAGTTAGGATTTTGTCTTAAATTTGTCTTAAATTTGTCTTAAGTCTGTCTTAAGTCTATCCTACATTTGTCTTAAGTCTGTCTTAAGTCTGTCTTAAGTTTGTCTTAAGTCTGTCTTAAGTCTGTCTTAAGTCTGTCTTAAGTCTGTCTTAAGTCTGTCTTTAGTCTGTCTTTAGTCTTTCTTTAGTTTGTTTTAAGTCAAACTTAAGACAAAATCCTAACTTTACGACTACTAAATGCCTTCTGTGAATACCAAAAGTAGTAAGGTTAGGAATTCGTCTTAAGTTAGTTCTGTGAATCGGCCCGTATGTGTTTAAATCCAATGTGCCGTAGCTGAATGAGTAGGATTTATTTGAACAGTACTGGCAATTGTTTCGTTTTCTATTCGGTCAGTGGCTTGGCCTTACTGTTGGGAGCCCAAACCCAGTTGTGCTAGTTACTTTCTTATTCATTGTCAACAACCATCATTGTGTTACCTTCACCCATTTGGCTTTATGTACCACCCAAGAAGGCCGGGCCCTTATTCAGTAAGAGTGCACCCAACTTCTGGCAGAGGCGGACTCCCATTGGCGGCAGGGGAGAGTCCAGTCACCACCTGCCCTCATGTGGAGGGCATAAACCTTCCAATACCGTCTTTTGATTGTGTAGGAAACACTGCTGCCAAAGGGCTACGTGTGTTTGTAAGCGCGCCAAAATAATACAGCAAACTCATGGCTTTCTGTGAAAGTCAAGGTTTTTGGTCAATGGAAAAATCAAACATGGTCATCTGAATCAAGGAATTTACAGGTTTTCTTCAAGGTGGGCAAACATTATGCTGGGATAAAGTGTGGTATGTTTGCACACATTGGAATGATAATCCAAGCATAATTTTCATGACAATAACTTACACAACAAACCTGCTCCAAAACTCTCTACCCTTGTACTAAATTCCAGTCTCCCATTAAATACTCCTGCTTTTAAAGTAGCATTTGATTTTTTCACAACCTTATGTCTTCAGTGATTTGATGTTGCTGGCCAGCACCCCACTCTCACAACTGTTCCAGCACCCCTGCACACTTACAGCAGTTTGACAAACTCAGTCAGCACAAATGTTTCAGCAACGGTGCAGTACGGTTCCAGAGACTAATTTTGTCCATGTTTCCTTTCTTTTGAATTTTTAAACTCAATTTTATATTTTTGGATTTCCATTTTGTGACTTGGTTTCTTCCCATTTATTTCTATATGTTGTTTATCTGACCTTCAAGTTATTTTTGATTTTATAATTTCTACATATTGCTGTTTTCATTTCAGTATTGTGGTAAGACCCCTGTTCCCACATCCCAAGGTCCCCATGTACTCCCACACCCACCATTTGTGTTTACCCTTTCTCTGTGGTCTTCTTTGGTGCTTTCTGTCCCCTACCACTTGCCTGGTTCCTTTGGTCATTGCCTTCCCTCTTCTCACTGATCTGGGCAGCGTAAGGTGGCCAATCGTCCACTATTTTGCAGGTTTGTCCTGCAGTTGTGACTCCTGCCTTTCTGCCCCCAGAGAGACACAACTGGACACCCATTGTCCTGCATTTTAGTTCCCTGCCTGTTTTATATCTCTGAAAGAATAACAAATTCTCACTCTTTAACCACTACAGCCTGCAAAAGTGGAACCTATCGAGCACTGCGAGGTGGGAACTGTAGCACTGGAGGTGTCCTTGAGGAGCAGATTCAATGATTAAAATGCAAATCCAGCCTCTTGCTGATAAACAGCCCTGAGGGTGTTGATGACTGCCATGCTGGGGACTTGACCTGGGAGACAGGACTTAGGGGCATATTTACAATAAGTGGCGCATCCCTGCATATCAGCAGGGATGCGCCACTTATTGTGCGCCATGCCTCCGCCACCATGGATGCGCCTCATTTACAATGGGAGAGGAGTTGGCCTAACGGCTAGGGCGCTCGACCTCGGACCTGGAGGAACTGGGTTCGAGTCTCGGTAACGACGCCAAAACCTCCTGTGATTCTGGGCAAATCACTTAATCTCCCCGTGCCTAAAATGAAAGTCACTGTAAAACGTTAAAAAAAAAATGTAACGTAACTGGAAAAATATGTAAAGCGCTCTGATACCTGATTCGGTTCGGGTCTAGTTCGCGCTATATAAAACTCTGCAAAAAAAAAAAAAAAAAAAATGCAACGCACCATGGGGCAAAAACGGCACAGATGCCTCACGCATCTGTGCCGTAAAAGTGACGCATTGTTGGAGTTGTGTCGCAAGCACGACGCAGCTCCAGCAATGCCCTGGGGGGCCCTATCTTGTTAATGCTGCGTCAATCCTTATGCCTGCTTCAAGCAGGCACAGGGTTTTGACGCAGCATGGGCCCCAAAGTGACTGAGTGAAATCTTGTAGATTTCACTCAGCCACTTTTAGAAGGCGTTCCTGCGCCGGAACGCCCCTCCCTGCGCAGGAACACCTCCTTCTGGCGCAGGGCTTTATAACGTGACGCATCTCCCAGATGCGTCACGTTGTAAATACCCCGCACCATGACGTATCTTTTGTGCCGCCGCCGTGTCACAAAAGTGACGCAATGGCGTCGTAAAAGACGCGCAAGGGGCTTGTAAATCTGTCCCTTAGTGTGTATTTGTTCCATTAAGTGTGTTTTAGAGTACTGACATATTGTCAGGTCAGTGGATAGCGCCTCGAGACCCTCACGGGTGATTTGTCGCACATTATAAATCTGATTGGATTGGAAGGAGAGTATGAGTCGCCCGGGATCAACCAGTTTGTTAAAGCAGTGGGCCTCAGACTGCAGCACCCTGATTATTGCTGCAAAGGCTACACACCATATGGCATTTTGATAAATATACCTTGAGACTAGGAACTTCTCCATCTCCCAGGCAATATGCAGTCCATTTTCTTAAACACACGAATACTAGCTGCTTTCGGTTTGACTCTAAATACTCCCAATCTCGCCAAAAAGGAGCGATGGGGAATAAGTACAGAAAATATCTGCCCAAGAGCACACAATGTCTAAATGAGAGGCTGTGATAAAAAGCTGTGTATCCTGGGTCCACATTTCCCACTAGTCCACTAGACCACAACAGGAATAGCAGTGATTCTGATGGCAAGGCCAGGAGACTGCCCTTCCAAGGAAAAGTCACTGTTTTGTGGGCCCTGCCCAGCTTTAGAATACAGTGTTTATTTCCTGCATATTTGGGTGAAATAGTAAAGCTGAGATTAGATGCCAAGTATTCTAGTTCTAGGGCTAAATCATGCTCAATGGCCAATTCTGTGGCAGAAGGTGGTTTCTAGACATTATGCCTAGTAGAAACTGATATTTACCATTGGTGTTTCAAAGCGTAAGACAATTTCTTTCAATTTGTGTACCAGAATTGTTAATTTTTTTAACTCGTCTCTTAAAAGTTGCAATAGTGAGCAGTCAAGACTTGCTTCAGGAGGTGGTAAGCGGATTGAAACTCGAATACAGTATGAATAGTAATCAGAGGCCAGATGTAGAAAGCATTTTTGTGATCACAAGCGGCCCAATTCGCAGAATCGGGACGTTCGCAACAGCAAATATACTTTTTCAAATGTTCAAAAAGCAAAATGCGATTCAGTAACTTGTTACATTTTTCCTACATACATCCCAATTTAGAGGAGAGAGGTTTAGAATGAAACCCTCAAAAATAAGCTGTGCCTCATAGTTCACTTTTCCCCAATAAACACCTTCTGGTTTCTCCACATGTGCAAATTGTCTCCATGTGCACAAAGTGTCCTGCAAAGTGATAACGGAAACCTGGCCACCTTAAGCAGTGTCACATCCCCACGTGGCCACTTATCTCACTCCCAGCCCTGCCAAGTTCCCCGGGTCCATAAGGGATGCCCTGTTCCAGTTCAGGTTTTTGTTTGAATATTGGTATTTGTAAGTCCTGGTTAAGTCCCAGAATTCAAAGAAAAAATCTGTCCTGGAGCAGCTCATCACGTATGGACCTGGGACACTGAGCAGCTATGCAGTCTCTCGTGCCACTTGGTTTCTGATAGATTGTGGGGTCCACAGACATGCCCCATTTCGGGTGGGAGACTCCCGATTTTTAATGCCCAAAAAAATTGCTTTATTTTGGCTGTCTCCAGCCTGGAATTGCCTCTGCATCAATAGAAGCCAATGGGGGAAATAAATTCTCCCAATTCTTTTTCTACAATCTCCCGCTTTCCTCTTCTAAAATGTTGGCATGTATGGGTCCATTTCTAGGGTCAAATACGGCTCACCCTAGACAACGGAGAAAGACTCTGCACTCCACCCTATACCGCCCCCGTCTTTCAAGGCTAACTATAGTGTCGTGGGTTGTATGGACCAGATACACTAATCAATCAAAAGAAGGGGTGTTTGTTTCCCCCAGGGGTGCTCTGACGTCAGGAGTTTAATAAAAAGGCTAAAAGTGAAGGCGGGTGCAGGCCAGTTACCCACTACCTCTGTGTGATTATTTCCCTCCCTCTCATCATGTGACACGACAAAATACATTGGGGAAATATATTAATGGGCCCTGGTCAGTGCAGCATTGCCAAGTTTCACAGGTTAACGCATGATACATACATTGCATGATGCATACATGGCATGACGCATACATGGCATGACGCATACATGGCAAGATGCTTACATGGCAATAGGCCCAATTCAGGTGGGAAATTAATGAATTTAGAACCCCAAAATGGCTTTATTTTGGCTACGCCTAACTATAGGTCAGTGGGAGAAATACAGTCTTGCGATTATTATTTTAAAATCTCCATCTTTTCTCTTCTAAAATATTGGCATCTGTGATGCTATGCTGCTCTAGTCCAGGTTTTGTTTCTTTGAATTATGGGACATGTAGTCTTTTTTATTCATTATAAAATAGAACTAAAAGTCCCTGAATTCAAAATAAACAAGCATTAGAAATGCAATCGGGCTCGGATTTATTTGAGTTTGAGCTAATGGCATTGTAAATGCCAATGTCTTTTTGCCATGTGTTATGGAGTGTGTGCATGTGGTGTGTAGTGGAAGTATCTTGGTTGAATTGTAATTTTACCAATGGTGGCATGCTGTGCTTTATATGAATATGTTTAAAAGTAAAGTGTACCATACTGCGATTGCTTGGTGGAAAAGTGCACTGCCGGCTGGAGGTGTGTGTGCCTGGTGGAAGGGTGCACTGACGGCTGGTGGGTGTGTGCTTGGTAAAAGCGTGCACAGATGGATGATGGTTGTTGGTGTTTGTGCATGGTGAAAGCATTCATTGACGGCTGGGGGTGTGTTGTTGTGTGTGTTGTTTTCTGTGTGCTGGTGAGTGTGTGGTGGTGAGTCTGTGGGGGTGAGCCTGGGGAGTGAGTGTGGTGGTGAGTGTGTTGTGTTGAGTGGTGACAAGTGTGTGGTGTTGAGAGACTGAGGTGTGTGGTTTGTGTGTGCGTTATGTGTGTGTGGTGTATGTGTGTGTGGTGTTTTCTGCACACTCACACACTGCCCCTACACATTCACACACTGCTCACCCGCACACTCCCAATGTCACCCTGCATAGTCACACACTGTTTACCCTGCACACTCATTCTGCACACTCACACAATGTGCACCCTGACACACTGTCTCTGCAGTCACTCTGCACTCACTGTCACTCTGCACTCACTGTCACTCTGCACTCACTGTCACTCTGCACTCACTGTCACTCATTGTCACTCTGCACTCATTGTCACTCTGCACTCACTGTCACTCTGCACTCACTGTCACTCTGCACTCACTGTCACTCTGCTGTCACTCTGCAATCACTGTCACTCTGCACTCACTGTCACTCTGCACTCACTGTCACTCTGCACTCACTGTCACTCTGCACTCACTGTCACTCTGCACTCACTCTGCACTCACTGTCACTCTGCACTCACTCTGCACTCACTCTACAGTCACTCTGCCCTCACTGTCACTCTGCACTCACTGTCACTCTGCTGTCACTCTGCAATCACTGTCGCTCTGCACTCATTGTCACTCTGCACTCACTGTCACTCTGCACTCACTGTCACTCTGCACTCACTCTGCACTCACTCTGCACTCACTGTCACTCTGCACTCACTGTCACTCTGCACTCTACAGTCACTCTGCACTCTACAGTCACTCTGCACTCTAAGTCACTCTGCACTCACTGTCACTATGCACTCACTGTCACTCTGAACTCACTGTCACTCTGCACTCACTGTCACTCTGCACTCACTGTCACTCTGCACTCACTCTGCACTCACTGTCACTCTGCACTCACTCTGCACTCACTCTACAGTCACTCTGCCCTCACTGTCACTCTGCACTCTACAGTCACTCTGCACTCTACAGTCACTCTGCACTCTACAGTCACTCTGCACTCACTGTCCCTCTGCACTCACTGTCACTCTGCACTCACTGTCACTCTGCACTCACTGTCACTCTGCACTCACTGTCACTCTGCTGTCACTCTGCACTCACTGTCACTCTGCACTCACTGTCACTCACTGTCACTCTGCACTCACTCTGCACTCACTCTACAGTCACTCTGCACTCACTGTCACTCTACACTCACTGTCACTCTGCACTCACTGTCACTCTGCACTCAATGTCACTCTGCTGTCACTCTGCACTCACTGTCACTCTGCACTCACTGTCACTCTGCACTCACTGTCACTCTGCACTCACTGTCACTCATTGTCACTCTGCACTCACTGTCACTCTGCACTCACTGTCACTCTGCACTCACTGTCACTCTGCTGTCACTCTGCAATCACTGTCACTCTGCACTCACTGTCACTCTGCACTCACTGTCACTCTGCACTCACTGTCACTCTGCACTCACTGTCACTCTGCACTCACTCTGCACTCACTCTACAGTCACTCTGCCCTCACTGTCACTCTTCACTCACTGTCACTCTGCTGTCACTCTGCAATCACTGTCACTCTGCACTCATTGTCACTCTGCACTCACTGTCACTCTGCACTCACTGTCACTCTGCACTCACTGTCACTCTGCACTCACTCTGCACTCACTGTCACTCTGCACTCACTGTCACTCTGCACTCTACAGTCACTCTGCACTCTGCAGTCACTCTGCACTCTACAGTCTCTCTGCACTCACTGTCACTCTGCACTTACTGTCACTCTGCACTCACTCTGCACTCACTGTCACTCTGCACTCACTCTGCACTCACTCTACAGTCACTCTGCCCTCACTGTCACTCTGCACTCTACAGTCACTCTGCACTCTACAGTCACTCTGCACTCTACAGTCACTCTGCACTCACTGTCACTCTGCACTCACTGTCACTCTGCTGTCACTCTGCACTCACTGTCACTCTGCACTCACTGTCACTCTGCACTCACTGTCACTCTGCACTCACTGTCACTCTGCTGTCACTCTGCACTCACTGTCACTCTGCACTCACTGTCACTCTGCTGTCACTCTGCACTCACTGTCACTCTGCACTCACTGTCACTCACTGTCACTCCGCACTCACTCTGCACTCACTCTACAGTCACTCTGCACTCACTGTCACTCTACACTCACTGTCACTCTGCACTCACTGTCACTCTGCACTCAATGTCACTCTGCTGTCACTCTGCAATCACTGTCACTCTGCACTCATTGTCACTCTGCACTCACTGTCACTCTGCACTCACTGTCACTCTGCACTCACTGTCACTCTGCACTCACTCTGCACTCACTCTACAGTCACTCTGCCCTCACTGTCACTCTTCACTCACTGTCACTCTGCTGTCACTCTGCAATCACTGTCACTCTGCACTCATTGTCACTCTGCACTCACTGTCACTCTGCACTCACTGTCACTCTGCACTCACTGTCACTCTGCACTCACTCTGCACTCACTGTCACTCTGCACTCACTGTCACTCTGCACTCTACAGTCACTCTGCACTCTGCAGTCACTCTGCACTCTACAGTCTCTCTGCACTCACTGTCACTCTGCACTTACTGTCACTCTGCACTCACTCTGCACTCACTGTCACTCTGCACTCACTCTGCACTCACTCTACAGTCACTCTGCCCTCACTGTCACTCTGCACTCTACAGTCACTCTGCACTCTACAGTCACTCTGCACTCTACAGTCACTCTGCACTCACTGTCACTCTGCACTCACTGTCACTCTGCTGTCACTCTGCACTCACTGTCACTCTGCACTCACTGTCACTCTGCACTCACTGTCACTCTGCACTCACTGTCACTCTGCTGTCACTCTGCACTCACTGTCACTCTGCACTCACTGTCACTCTGCTGTCACTCTGCACTCACTGTCACTCTGCACTCACTGTCACTCACTGTCACTCCGCACTCACTCTGCACTCACTCTACAGTCACTCTGCACTCACTGTCACTCTACACTCACTGTCACTCTGCACTCACTGTCACTCTGCACTCACTGTCACTCTGCACTCGCTGTCACTCTGCACTCGCTGTCACTCTGCACTCGCTGTCACTCTGCACTCGCTGTCACTCTGCACTCGCTGTCACTCTGCACTCGCTGTCACTCTGCACTCACTGTCACTCTGCACTCACTCTGCACTCACTCTGCACTCACTGTCACTCTGCACTCACTGTCACTCTGCACTCACTGTCACTCTGCACTCACTGTCACTCTGCACTCAGTCTGCACTCACTGTCACTCTGCACTCAGTCTGCACTCACTGTCACTCTGCACTCAGTCTGCACTCACTGCCACTCTGCACTCTCAATCTGCACTCTCAATCTGCACTCTCCACTCTCAATCTGCACTCTGCACTCTCAAACTGCACTCTCAAACTGCAATCTGCACTCTGCACTCTCAATCTGCACTCTCAATCTGCACTATCAATCTGCACTCTCAATCTGCACTCTCAAGTCTCATACTGCACTCTCAAACTGCACTCTCAAACTGCACTCTCAAAATGCACTCTCAACTCTCATACTGCACTCTCAAACTACACTCTCAAACTGCACTCTCAAACTGCACTCTCAAACTGCACTCTCAAACTGCACTCTCAAACTGCACTCTCAATCTGCACTCTCAGACTGCACTCTCCACTCTCAAACTGCACTCTGCACTCTCAAACTGCACTCTCAAACTGCAAACTGCACTCTGCACTCTGATTCTGCACTCTCAAACTGCACTCTCAAACTGCACTCTCAAAATGCACTCTCAACTCTCATACTGCACTCTCAAACTACACTCTCAAACTGCACTCTCAAACTGCACTCTCAAACTGCACTCTCAAACTGCACTCTCAAAATGCACTCTCAACTCTCATACTGCACTCTCAAACTACACTCTCAAACTGCACTCTCAAACTGCACTCTCAAACTGCACTCTCAAACTGCACTCTCAAACTGCACTCTCAATCTGCACTCTCAGACTGCACTCTCCACTCTCAAACTGCACTCTGCACTCTCAAACTGCACTATCAATCTGCACTCTCAATCTGCACTCTCAAGTCTCATACTGCACTCTCAAACTTCACTCTCAAACTGCACTCTCAAACTGCACTCTCAATCTGCACTCTCAAACTGCACTCTCCTCTCTCAAACTGCACTCTGCACTCTCAAACTGCACTCTCAAACTGCAATCTCAAACTGCAAACTGCACTCTGCACTCTGATTCTGCACTCTCAATCTGCACTATCAATCTGCACTCTCAATCTGCACTCTCAAGTCTCATACTGCACTCTCAAACTGCACTCTCAAACTGCACTCTCAAACTGCACTCTCAATCTGCACTCTCAAACTGCACTCTCAAACTGCACTCTCAAACTGCACTCTCAAAATGCACTCTCCACTCTCAAACTGCACTCTGCTCTCTCAAACTGCACTCTCAAACTGCACTCTCAAACTGCACTCTCAATCTGCACTCTCAAACTGCACTCTCAATCTGCACTCTCAACTCTCATACTGCACTCTCAAACTACACTCTCAAACTGCACTCTCACAAAATGTCCTGTTAAGGAATTATTTTTTACCAATTGTAGCAGTTTACAGTTGTAGTGTAGTTGAAGGCCTATTAAAGGGAGTTTGTGTTGGCTAGTGCTTAGTATCTATTATAATGCATTTACATCAGGGCAAAGCAGAGTCACCAAACCTAAAGCATAAATAGCTTTGCAGGGTTGAGGTTTAAAACCTGGGTCTTCTGCACCCTAGGGAGGTCACTGTTCTCACTAAAGAGAAAGCCACCCACCTTTTGTGCAATCGCATAGAAAACAACATGTATTGGACCAGAGAACAGCATGACAACCTTATTTTCCTAATATATATCAAAGTCAAGATGTCATGGTCAGTAAAACTGGAGATCATACAGCATGGACTGGTGGTGCTGGTCCCCTGAGGGGCTGAGAGTGGAAATACAGGAAATGAAAGAGCCAGAGGAATGGATCAACAGATGGGAAGGGCAAGGGAGAGAATTCACTAAGACTAGCAAACGATGTAGGCATGGGAAGTAGAGGATGTATGGGTGGAGGAAAGGCCAAGGCCACGTGGGAGATAGAAAGTAACTGGGCAATATAAAGGAGGTACAAGAAATGGAGTAGTGGGTTAAGAAAAGGTTGTGAGGTAAAAAGGCTGAGTGGGTGGGACGGAAGGGGTGGTTGGGGCTGGGGGCTGGACGGAAGGGGTGGTTGGGGCTGGGGGCTGCAGAGTGGGAGCGCTAGACGGGAGAGATGGAAGAAAGGAGCCCAGGCTGGAGTCAAGGATGGAGGGAAGAGCAGCAAAAGAAAGAGGACGAAGCCTATTATTAACCGTCCAAGTGGCCTGCCAAGAGAGAGGGGACAGATTTATGTAAATATTCTGGGCACTAATGTACCCATTGCTGGAAAGACTAACATTCCATGCATCCTATGGATTTTATGTGGCAATGCTTGTCATGTACACACAGTGGCTTGTGCAGCAAGACGGGAAGCAGGAATGGGAAGGAGGGCGGGGTGGGGGATGCAGGGAGGGCACGTTGCTCCTGAACATTGAGCTCTGCTTTTAGGACATGTGAGGAGTGGAGAAGAACACAATGTGCTTGCACGGAGCATCAGAGCACAGACAGCATTGGGGAGGGGCGAATAGAGCAAAGAGGAGGGTATACCTGTAGCAACAGAGGAGGGGCACAACTGGCCGCCCTGGGCCATTACATAGAGCAAAAGCTGGTGAACGGGGGGGTGCATCGCCTGCAGCGAGGGGAGGGGGGGGCTGAGGTGATGTAGCAGGGGCAGAAGGAATCGCAGGGAGAATGAATCGCGGTGTGAGGTAGAGGGACGGGGGGTGGGGCGGAGCTAGCTGGCATCGGGTATTAGTAGTAGCGGAGAGGAGAGAGTGCAACCAGCGATGGCAAGAAAATAGGAGGGGCGGGGGGAGAGTAGAAAAGAAGGGAGGAGGTGAGACGAACTAAGAAAGGAATGAATTGCACACTTAGGATGGCGAGTCTCTTTATACAAGCTGCAGCCAAAGTGCGAAAAAAGGTATGTCAAGGATTTACAACGAAGTGCAACATTAAAACACACACAATGTGTTCACAGCCTGTGTTTTTTGCAAAGTTCGGTCTTGGCCTCAATTACGAAACCAAAAAAACAAATATAGCTTGGAGTTGCAGTTCGGTTTACCTTACCTGAACTTTGAAATAAGAGTTGCGTGTGGAAGCCCAGTCTGAACTGGAACAGTTTAGATCAGCAAGGGGTGTGTTCCATCATGGTGAGGATCCGAGTTTGTGATCCGGATGAGTGAGGCTGATGAAGCCCTTTCCCGGCCTGGCATGCAGCAGCTGCGCGCTGAGCGCTGCTGAATGGTGAACGTGCCCGGCCATCTGGATTCACTTACGGAGGCACCCTGACAGCTCCTAATTATAATTAATGTACTTCTTTGCGCGAGCACGAACGAAAAATGCCCAAGATGGCGGAACAAAACTACATTTACCCTATCACTTCAAGCCTATTAAAACGACAACACAACGAAGACAAATCACTGGCCAGATGACAGAACACGCTAAGGAATGTGTGGAATTTGTCTCGCCAAAGCCCTAGGAGATACTTTTTTTTCTCTTCTTTAACATTAGGATCTCGAAACTCCTCCCACTTACGTGGGCGGAGGCCTCGCCCTAAAAACTTCACCTGGAGAAGCACATTACACATGGACATGGGAGATGTGACAGTAATGTACTGGCAACAGATTCCTCCTTACCCAAGCTGATTATGATTTTTCTTTTATATTTTTTTAAATTTCTACAAACACTTTTCTAATCTTTTTTTAAAGCTGTGTTTTTGTTTGAATTGAAAAACAGCAAAATTAAACTCTGCCATCATTTAAACAGTCCACTATTCCCATCCCCCTGCACCATGCTACTGACGCTCTACCTCCGTCTTCCATTTCTCTCGCACTTCTTCGATGACCCGGAAAAGCTTGTGGATTTCCTTGGCGGCGTCCCGGGGGCACGCGTGCAGAGACACCAGCACGAAGTCTTTGATAACTGTGGAAAGAAAGAAACCACAACAGGATGACATTGTCAGATGTAAGTGCAAAACCTTATATAGCCAGCAGAGGGCGCTGTGGTAGCGTGCGTGAGCCCCGTACTTCCTTTCATGTAAATGCATTTGTGCTGCCTCAGGGGCAGGCCTGTAAAGGGAACATGAGAGCTGACACTGCTGCCTGAGCCCTGAACCTGTAAGGTACGTGTGTAATCTGAGGTCTAGCTTGGAGTATGAGCCTGTAAGACCAGTGGAACTCGAGCAGTGCTGGACATGGAACAAATATACCTCAGGATTCCATAAACTGAAGGTGAAGGACTTGCATTAAAAGGAGGTGGAGCCATGAGGAGCAGAATTTGGCAGTAAAATATGCATTAAAAACAACTAAAAACTCTGCCGTAAAGACAAGGGCAAATGTGCTAGTAAATGTGTTTTACCTCACCTGTCACAAACGTGTAAAATATCATGAGGTTAAGGCACCTGCTACAGAGATTTTTATGTACCTCCAAGTTTTGTGGAACAATAGAGGTATGAGCAGCAGTCGAAGTGCATTAACACAGTAAAGGAACTGTGATGCTGCAAGCAGTGAGGGTGGGGTGAGTGAGCGCGAGGGCGTGGTTAAAGGCGTGGCTAAAAAAACCAAAACATTCTGTGACATTTCTGTCTTAAACCTTCAGGTAACTACATATAAAATAACACACAATTTAAATGAAAATTAAATGCAAGCAAGTTGGGAAATGCACTCTCGTAGATTATGAAACCTCTATTAGTTAATACCCTGCACCAGAGGGCAGCAGAATTCAATCCTATTAATGTTATTGACATTTATAAAGCGCGCTGCTGCCCAAAGGCGTCCTGGCGCTGTGTAAGATGTCCCCCTAGAGCAGAGGTCTTCAAACTTTTGAAGGTTGAGCCCCCCCAGCTCAATTTTTTTAAATGTCGGGCCCCCCCACCACCTGACAGAAATTTCTGGAATCTGGTACACTACATAATCGACCGCCACCCGCATATTCCCTGGCCATATCCGGCAAATGATGTTCAAAACAATGAGTGTTTCCCCCTTCTCCATGAATTCCCTCACTACCACTCACCAACAATGCACCTCATCTCTCTATAGCACCTTTCTGGCAAACATATAATTTTTTTATAGTGCTACTCATAGTTTCATCATACTCAGGGGCATATGTACAAGCACCTATAGACACCACACCGTCACTTTTTACGACGTTGTGGTGGTGATAGGGGCATTGCCGTATTTACACAGCAGAGTTAAGCCACTTAACTTGGCTTAACGCTGCCTTGTAAATACGGGCCTCTTTCATACTATGCTTAGCGTGAAAGGGTGGGCAGTGGGTGTTGCAGTGGGCGTCCCTCTGCAACAGGCACTGATTTTGATGTTGCGCCCTATTTACAAGGGCAGCGTAAAAGTGAGGCAGCGTTAAAATTAAGAACAGGGGAACACCGGGTCTTAAGCTGGCGAAACTAGGAGAAATGCATTATTTCTCCTCATTTTTGATTCATCCATGTGTGCTGCCTTGTGCAGCACACATGGAAAAAGCAAAATGCCTTGTATTTGTACTCTTTAAAAAAAAATCCATTTTGTAATTTCTGTGTGTGCTGCATTAAGCAGCGCACATGGAAGTGAGACAAATGGCATTTAAAGATTGTTTATGTACAGGAAGGTCCCCCTCCTGAACATAAACAATATTTTCCCTGCCCCAGACACCTTTGCACTATGGCGCAATGGTGTCTGCATTGGCGCTACACTGCTAAGTGTAGCCCCAGCGCAGGGGAAACGCAAGGCTGCCCCATATTGTTGTAAATATGGTGCAGCCTTCCGTTTCTTAAGTGTGCGGAGATAGGCCTTAACCCATGACTGCTAACGCCTCACTCCGCAACTTCCTTGAACACATGCCCCTCAGTTCTTTGATCTGCATGGTACACCTTCTTTGTAGCAGGGACATTAACCCTCTGTGCTGTGAGGGTGGCAGGAGTGCTCATGTGAGTGCACAGTGAGGTATGCAACAGTGTGAGAGTAGAGTAAGTGGAGTGACTGCAGGGTGAGTGAGGTGACCATATGAATTTGGGTGTGCATGTTAGTGCAGAGTGGGACTAATGAATGCATGGCTAGTGATGGGCTTGTTTAAGTGAGATTGCAGATTGAACCGTTTAGGGGGACAGGTGAGTGAAGTGTCACATGAGTGCAGGGTGGGTAGTGTGCTTGTGTGGCTGCAGGTTGAGGTACAGGGGAAACCGTGCAAGTGCATTGTGAGAGCAGGGTGATCACTGAGTGCAGGGTGAATGGTGTGAGTGCATGGGGGTCAGTGTGAGGGAATTGTGATCGCTGTGAGTGCAGGGTGAGCATGTAAGTGAAGGGCGAGAATGAGGAGCAAGTTGTCTAGATGCAGGGTGCATTTCCAAACACTTGCAGTAACTCAGAGTGCTATTGACGGCAGCGCAGGGTTTCAGATATAAGTTAAACTATTGCTATTATGGCATTAACCAGGGACCGGGGTGGAGGAAATAAATACTGGGCTGATCTTGCAACAAACTTCCAGTTTTATGATTAGGGTTCCCAGCTCATTATTTTGATGTCCCAGGTGGTACAAAAATAAGCAGTCACCTAAAGCTCTATTTTCAGCACTCATCAGTGCATACTCTGAACGGCAAATATAAATAGAGAGCACTTCAAATTGTGTTTTAGGGCTGCCTGAATGATATGACTGATAATAAAAGGGAACAAAGACAGAAAAGTCACATCATAAATGAATACATACTTCTTTATAACCCATATTTAGTGTCAAGAGAAGCAATTTGCAGGCTGTTTAAACACCTGACTGGGATTTGTCTTTTGGCAACTTAAAGCCCTTTTAGCCCTGTGATCATTGTGCTCCTGCCAGTGTAATTTAAAAAGCAACATTGTCACCTTTCTGGGAAGAGCTGTCCCTCCCTGGACGGGGTTAAATTCCTAGAGCTGAAATGCTTCAGCTGCAGTGAGAGGCAGGAAGCCTTCTCTGCTAAAACTGAAAGCAAGTAACAGACATTCATGTCATCTGCAGTGTGAGGCAAGGAGTCTCCTCTGCTCTGAAATAGTTGCTTCCAGTTTTAGAAAGGGGGCTCCTTGCCTCCCACTGCAGGTAAAGCATTTCAGTTGTAGGAATTAAACCCAGTGTGTGGCAGCCTGGATGAGACAGCTTCCTGTGCACACAGCCCCGAGTATTTCACAGGACTTTAAAATACCTTTTTCTTGTTAATGAGGCTTTAATGGTTTTCACCCCTACTTCGGGTCCCTGCAGTTCCACTCTGCCGTTTGTTTCTTCAATCAGTAGAGGACAAAGGTGAGATTTACGGAGGAGTGCGCGCCCCACCTGAGACGGTGTAGCGCCCCCCCTAGGGGGGCGCGTCCCACAGATTGAAGAATTCTGCCCTAGAGTCTGCTTGGTGCAGTGGAGAATAGTGACGTGTGTATGTTTCGTGCTACAAGGTCCCTGTCTGTGACAGAAAGCACTGGGAACATGTATGCAATTATTTTACATTTGCATAACACAGCATAAGATAGGCTGCTAACAAATCTGCAAAAAAGTTTAAGATAGAAAAGTGTTTCCAAAATATAGATTTTAGTTACACCCAGACTGTGTGTAGTGTACATTTTTTTTCATAACTGTCTTAGCTTACACGGAAACCTCCTCACACTATCTCTCAAAAAGAATAAATCTGTCATCCAGAAGCTTCAAGTGATCCCATCAATCAAAGGCAAGCATTTGAGCACATTTACATTTCTTTCTCGAAAGCAAGCACCCTAAATACAAGGCTTGTTTAGCTGTCTGTGGCTCCCACAGTTTCACAGCACAGGAGACTTCCTGCAATATATTTCAGCTGGAGCATTTCAACTAGAGCACAAGTCCTAAAAAAAGAAGGGGGGGGGGACGCTGACATCACGACAGGAAGTGACGTCACGAAAGGTGGCTTGCACCATCAGACTCATTGCCTCCCCTCGCTCACCCCTTAGATGCGATTGCATCAGAGAAGCCAGCGCGTGAGCAGCGTTCTGAATAAGCTCCGATCTCGCCCCAGAGAGGCCAAAGAGTGAATGTGTGGCTCCATTTGCTCCAGTTATCGAGCTCCCGGTAAAATAAGTGGGTGGACGCTGTCCACCCGCGTGGTACCCCGACTCGAGCCCTGATTTCAACTCTCGGAATTAACAGCCCCAGGACGGTTGGATTTTTACAAAAAGCAGGGGCTCGTCGGCCTCTCAGATCCCCCCCACTTTGACCACTGGGTAAGAGAACTCTGGTGGTCAGTGCACTTGTTGGAAAATCTGTAGTCAGTCTAGTCACAGAGTTGACTCATAAGTACCTTAGAAGGTTAATGTACCTGCTCCAAAGTGGACAGTGTAACGGACAAACCACAGATTTTTTTTAATGTAAATATTTCACTGGGTTACTACTTCAGTTGCAGAAATCCAGGGTGGCATGTAGCTCACACATTACAATCCTTGGAATATAGCTCAGAGAAATATGTCCTGGCATCAAGGAGCTGCATGCAAACTGCAAAGCAAAAGTTGGATACCTTCCTGTATTTTTCTGAATCTTTCCTTATTCTAGGTTTGTTGAAAAGGGTTCCTTCGGGTAGTAATAAAGACTTATTAGTAACTTGTTTATAAACAGTTATATTACTAATACAGACAGATTGTTCTAACATTCTTAGCGTGTATCCATATTGCTTATATATAAAGCTTAGAAAACCAAACAAAATTGGAAAAAACTGACCAAATCTTAATTTAACTCTTCAACGCCTATAAAGTGACAAGCATCTTGCCTTTGTTTCCTGTCATCAAGGTGATAGGCTCTAGCTAGCTCCCAGACAGGAAGAGACTTGAGCAAAAGTAGTGCTATTGGCCCTTTAAGTGAGGCATTTGTGTTGGGCGTAGCTGGAGCTGAAAGTAAGATACCTCACCTGCAGGTTTATGAACAAAGTGTCCCTGGGGCCAGCACTGGGACAAAGTCAGCACCTGTCACTAAGTCTAGCCTGGTTCCGGTTCAATGAAAGCTGCAGGCTCGCGTGGACACCCCCCCCCCCTGTCCTGCTCTGTACCCAAGAGATAGATCTGCTGTCACAGCCTGTAAAATGAGCTTGCACTAGGGATGTCTCTGCTGCTGGAGGCTTTAAGCTGTGTCTTGCACAAGGGACTTCCCTGGAGCTCGAAGCTGTACGGCTCATGCAACGCGAGGCACAGTAGTCTATACCTGAGTCTGTTTAACTTGAGGGGCAGCCCTGCTGTCTGGGGCCTGAGCCTGTAAAATCTGCGTAACTTGAGGAATACCACGAGGGGCGTAGTGAAGCTACCACTGTAGCAGCTACAGCTGGGGTGCTGATTTTTTGAACCTCTTATCTGCAACTTGGCAAGAAGAGAGCATAATTAACTAAAAGGAAGAAAGAAAGTGGGTTTCTAGAAAAGGGAGAGAAAGGTGGCGAGTGGATGGATTAGAGGATGAAAGGATGGGTGGGTAAAAGGATGGATAGAATGATTAGATGAATGGGTTAAAAGATGGATGGGTGTGTGAAAGAATTGATGAGTGAAAGGATGAGTGGGTAAAAGTTTGGGTTTATGAGTGGGTACAAAATTGTGTGGATGAGTGAGTGAGAGGATGGATGGCTGGGTGGGTGTATGAGTGAGTGAAAGTATGCGTAGCTGGATGAATGGATGAATGATAGATTAAATGGAAATCTGAGAGGATGGAGGGATGATGGATGGACAAAAAGAACAATTGATGGCTGAAAGGCATTATTGATGGATGGGTAAGCCAAATGACGGATAGATGCATGGATGAATGCATGCATAGATGATGGGTGTGTGAAAGTATAGATAGATGGATTAAATGGCCAATGGAGGGATGGAATGGTGACATATTGAATGATGAGTGGAAGAATGGGTAGATAACAGAATGGTGGATATCAGCAGGTAGATGAAGGGTGAAATGATGATGGATAAATGCTTGGATGGAAGTGACAAGGGAGCTCTTCTACGGAGGTTTGGAGTCACTTGCTTGGTGCCATCGGACCTTTGGTTCATAGTGGGGGATATTTTAGTTTTCTGGCTTCTCCCTTGAATGCCTCTGCGGGGAGAGGGCTCAGCCTGAAAGTTCTGTCCAGCCCATGACATAGTTCTGATGGCAGGGGCGTGAGGGGTTGGGCCTGTAACATTTACATAGCTTGAGGTTTACCCCTGTGGTGTGAGGGCTCAGCCTGAAAGTTCTGTCCAGCCCGAGCATCGCTCGGATTGGCAGGGGTTGGGAAACCTCCTTTACGACGCAACTTTTACAACGCAAACGATTACAACGCATTGGGCTGGGGGGGCGCTCTAGGATAGGGAATACGTTTAATTTACTATCCAACACCTTCCCTAGTGTCCACGGGGACTGGAGTTGGAATAGTAAATTAAACTATTCACTATCCAGCACCCCAAAGCGCTATGCGTTGTAAAGGTTTGCGTTGTAAAAACCGCGTTGTAAAGGCATGCGATGTAAAAGCATGCGTTGTAATGTCATACATCCGCAGGGGTTGGGCCAGTAAGTTCTGTGCATTCTGAGGGCTAGCTCTGCTCTGTGGGGCCAAAGATCATAAATGTCTGTAACCTGGTGCATCATTGTAACCTCATGCACCAGCCAATGAGAGGCCTTAAATAGCTATTTCTTTCAGAACATGGAACTTTGGTCTTTGTTCTGTTTTTCATGTTTCTGTGTGGGGTTTCCTGTGGAATGGTGGCACAGTTGCAAGTGTTTCATGTTTTTCTTTCTTTCGGTTGCAGTTCCAATTCTTTATGAACAGCCAGTGCCTTCTCAAGACATCATTTAATTATGTTTCACCTAATTGTCACACACATCGAGCTTCCTGCCTTGAAGGAGGGGAGGGGCTTCCCCCATCTGACTGGACGCCCCTCTCACACACTGCCCCCTTCCAGGTTCCTTCCTTTGAAAGTCCATTCACCTCTTTCAAAATCTCCTCTCTGAACATTCCTCACCATCCATGCACCCTCTTCCGGTTCCTCTCCCTTCTTTCAGTGAAAGCCTTTGCAGCATGCAGCAGTGTGATGCAGTCTCAGGTCTGCTAATTTCAACAAACTGATTGATCCTGGGCAAATAATACTCTCCCGGACTTCTGTCAGCTTTCTATATTTGTCGCTCTAAGAGGAAGGGTATGCCCAGACATGGGTCTCTTGTTCACTGTGCCTCAGGAGTCAAGCTATCCTGGCTGATGAGGGGTGATACCCCGAAACCGGTTCCAAGGAGTGGTGTGGCTCACTGGTTAGAGGCAGCAGACCCGTAAGCAGAGGACGGCCCGGGACCAGGGTTCAATTCCCGACGCGGCAGGGTCTTGGACCAGGGTCAACGGACTCGATAATTCTCGCCTCGGTGCCTACTCTAACCAGGGAACACACTCGGCAACTCTGGGCATTAGCTTGCCTCATCTCCACAACGGCCCCCACATACGCCGGGGATGCCTGGTTTCACCCTGGAAATACCCAGAAGGGATCATCTCACAGGGAAAGCCAGGACAGGTTCCCCAGCGGTCTTCAGAGCAGAGATACTCCTTCGGGAGTCGATTCTAGCGCTTTAGAAACCCACAATCAATCAATCAAGGGGCCTGGCATTTCGGGCTGGACTGTTCCCATGGGGCGCAGGGTCAAGACTGATTTGCATATGGCTGGGTCCAGTCGGACCACTGTCCAGACAAGCACCTTTTTCATAGCTCATGAAGGACCGAAAGAGCGAAAGTTCCTTGTCCTTCGACAGGGTAAAGTCGGGCGGAGAAAAAAAAAATGTGAGACAATGAGTGTCCCGTAACGCCTGTGATCGGACAGTGGGACAGGACATAGGAGCCATGATGTCAGGATGAACCAGCAAAATATGTGATGGTTGGTGGGACTACACCCACAGGTAGGGGTGTGGGGCCTTAGGTTGTTGAGCACAGTGCGGGCCTTGGGCAGCTGTCCACCCTGCCCGTGCCAAGCGCCAGACCTGCATCTGAGTAGTCTTGGGCTATCATAAGTGGTGAGCAGCCAGGGTTTTTTGCCCAAGCCCTGCTCTTCTTAGGGCCCAGCACTGTCTCTGCTAAGTATATATTCATGATGATGCAGGTCATGCCAGTCACCACTAGATGGCTCCAAAAACTTGAACTGCCTTTTAATGTATTACAGAAGTTTGTTTTTCTTTTGAACAAAGTGTGAGGAAACAACCTTTTTGCAGATTTCACCCCCACTTTTTGCCCCCATTGTGGCTTCTTGGTACTAATGTAATGGCTCCGAAATGCCTTGAGCCCTGTTAATCAGGACTCCGTGCATGTCCTCTGACCTTAGAGGTAAGTTGAGCTATGCCAATTGGGGAGAAGCCAATTAAGCATATACTATTCTAAGTCCCTGGGGCCTCATTTATGAGGTTATGCGTCACTTTTACGCCGCCGGTGCGTCACTTTTTGTGACGCACCAGTGGCGTAAAAAATGCGCCTTGTTGAGTCATATTTACAAAGTGACGCATCTAGGTAGATGCGTCACTTTGTAAACCCCTGCGCCACATTATACCTGCGCCAGGTATAATGTATGCAAGGGGGGCGTATTGACGCAAGGAAGGGTCGTAGAAGTGACGCAGTGAAATCTATTAGATTTCACGGCGTCACTTTTAGGACGGCGTTGCGTCAAAATCTTGCGCCTGCCTCACAGCAGGCGTAAGACTGACACAGACCCTTTCACATGGGGCTTGCCCCATGTGAAAGGACGCATTGCTGGAGTTGCGTCACTTTTGTGACACACTCCAGCAATGCGTCACTTTTGCGCCATACAGATACGTCAGAAATACAGACGTATCTGTAACTCCTTGCGACATGATGCGTCATACATTAAATATGACGCATCAGGAATGTCGCAAGGAGGGTGCAGTGAAAAGTGACGCATCGCTGCTTTCACGCAGCGATGGGTCATTTATCATAAATGAGGCCCCCAGTATGTGGTCTCATTTATGAGATACAGGTACATAGGGCCTGTAAGTTGAAGTGTTTCTCTTGCGCTGCAGCACTTGTTGTGCTACCCTGTGTGTGACAAGGTGAAACATGTCTCCCAGACTGCCGCTGCAGACTGGTCGAGCAGTTTTAAGCTGCTAACTCGACTTTGCTATTTAAGGTAATGGCAAAGACCAGTCCTCGCTTTTTAGGTCTCGCCTGTCGATGCGCATGCGCATCGAGCTTGCGAGACTATGGGGGCTTAACCACTCTTTAACTAACTTGCAAGGAATCGTGGCGATTCCTTGCAGTGCCCGTGACTTTTAAGCTCAATGCGCGTGCGCTTAGAGCTTAAAAGCGCGTGCACATCTCACAGCCTCCCCCAGCTCCGCCCCCTCCTCTCCTGCCCGCCGTGTCGCATTTCTCCTCCCCCCACCCCTTCTCTCTCGTCCAGCCGTCGTGTTTATTTATTGTTTTACCCGCTCCGCCCCCTCCCCTGCCCGCCGTGTCGCATCGTCATGGCAGCTTTGAAAGTAGGGGCAGAAGAGCGCCACTCTCTCTCCCAGCACACCTCCCCCTCCAGCATCCACTCCCCCCTTGTCTCTCTGTGCCCGCCCCCACCACTCCTAATGAGCTGCTTGTTTTCATTTGCAGTACACCATGTGCGCATTTACTTTCAGAACGGTGGCTCACCGTTTTAACTTGTTTTAATTTCCCAATCTGACCAAAAGGTTTGCCGATGCCTGACGTGCTACTGACCTCTCCACAGCCATGCCTACCTAATGGAGTACATGCTTGAATATATGTATATAGCCAGGCAAATATAAAGTACAACAAAAAAAACATTTGTCGCATTTCTTCTCCCCCCTCCCCTGCCTTCCCTCCATCTCTCTTTTTTTTTTTACCCAAAACATTTGTCGCATTTCTCCTCCCCCCCCCCCCTTCTCTGCCTCCCCTCTGTCCTTCAGTTGCTTCATGCCTTTGCTTGACCTCTTTTCCTTCATTCTTTTCGTAACCTCTACTCCTACTCCGCCTTTCAGCATCCTTTCATCCCCTTCCTCCTCCCCCTCACTTCAGCCCTCCCTTCTCGTTTCCTCTCTCTTCTAAACACGTCATTCGTCCCTGCCTTCAATATCCTCTCTTCTTTCCCTCATCCGACCCCCTCCATGTCCATATTTACCCTTGCCCCCTTCGCCCCCTTCCCTCCCTGCCCCTCCCCATCACTGTTGGCCACACCATTGAATTGAATTAATTCCGCCATGCTGTTCGCAACGGGCCCACCCCTGCAGCAGGCATTGCTTGAAATCAAAGGCGCTTGGAGGTCTCCACGGGGTTCTCTTTGTTTTCCGCCCAGGCGCTGCTTTGATCCGTGGCTGATTATTATGAGAACCCGGAGGGGCTCCTGGCCCCCAGCGTTAAGGGCTCCTCGCCTGCAATCGGATACTTTTAGAGTCTGCCCTTTAGTTTTCACAACAAAGCAAAGACAACCCTGAAAATGTCCATGAAGTATAAAACATCTTAATGTAAATTGTCCGGCAAATTCCCACTGAACACCACCACATCCACCATCACCACCACATCCACCACCACATCCACCACCACATCCACCGCATCCACCACCACCACCGCATCCACCACAACCACATCCACCGCATCCACCACCGCATCCACCACCACATCCACCACCACATCCACCACCACATCCAACATCACCACCACATCCACCACCACATCCACCACCACATCCACCATCACCTCCACATCCACCATGACATCCACCGCCACATCCACCACCCCATCCACCACCACCACATCCACCACCACCACTGCATCCACCACCACATCCACCACCACCACATCCACCGCATCCACCACCGCATCCACCACATCCACCATCACCTCCACATCCACCATGACATCCACCACCACATCCACCACATGCACCACCACCACATCCACCACCACATCCACCGCATCCACCACCACCACCGCATCCACCACCACATCCACCACATCCACCATCACCTCCACATCCACCATGACATCCACCCCCACATCCACCACCACATCCACCACCACCACATCCACCACATGCACCACCACCGCATCCACCACCACATCCACCACCACATCCACCACACCCACCACCACCACATCCACCACCAGGTGCAAATGCAATGTTCTTGGATTTTCGTCACAATAAAATACACTGAACATAATCTTCACAAAATTAATTTACAAACGTTTAAGCTATTGCCATTATAAATTACAATAAATGTTATTTAAGTATTAATTATTTACAAAATTAAAAGCCATTGTTATTTGCAATATCAATACATCTAAGTCACGTAAAGACAACACACATTGCATTACAAATGCTATAGGTGTCACATTTGCGAAAGTTCAAACTATTGACATTGTAACTGACAAAGCTATTACTTTTGCTATTTTCAAAACCAACACATAAATAAAAAAAGTGTCATTTACAATACCAATTGCTCAAACTTTCCTAATGCGAGACCTATTGCATTTCCAATGCTTGTTAATATATATATAGCTCACCCATAAGGTAGCCTCTGGAGCTTTAAGTCAGGGTTCTCTATATTAAGAAGTGTAACATGTACGTTTGCAAGGCCAGCAGTAAAAACCCTAAATTGCCATTCTTTCTGTGGAAAGGGTAGTAGCCCCATAGGCAAGTACAGAGTTACAGGCTGACATCTCAGCCCAGCTAACGTCTTAATGGGATTACTAAAGTTGGTACTGCAAGGTATCAAAAGAATTTGTGAATTTATTCTGATTTAAGAGTTAATTCAGATTTAACGTCACTGGTGGGCAAACTGCAACCGTAGAAGTTGCTTCTTTAGTTGCCAAAGGTTTCCAGTGAGTGCCCGATTACGGTTGCAAACAAGGACTGTCCTCACAGACAGCCTTCGCCCTCCTGGGGAGATGTGTGAATGACTCCCGGGAAAGGAGACACTAGAAGAAACATGCGGGGAGAGAGGTGTTAACTCACCCTGAAAGGAAGTCATACGGTTTTGGCCCCAAAGGAGAGCTTCAAAAGAGAAGATGCCTTTGAAAGGGAAATGGGGAACACTTGGAAGAGGGACTGCTCTGTTGTTTAGACAGACAGGCTGGCACCAGGGACAGGAGAGGGGAAACCAGTTGTCAAACTGTTTTTTCAGGAGTTGGTAGTCACACCTCTGAGTTGGGTTCGGGAACTCTACACGCTTAGAGAGGGGTTCTGCCATCTTGAGAGGGGGCAGAACAGAGCCTTCTGTGATTGCTAGATGCCACACTTTGCAAGAAGTAGTCATCGAGAGGGAGGGAACCCAGCAGCCCATTGGATAGTTACTACGACCTCCCCTGAGGGCATTTCCTGAACATAACAAGGCCACCCCTGGCCCCCAGAACCCAGGTCTCAATGGACTGGAGAAGAGAACAGAGGAAGGACTGCCCTGCTGGACCAAGGACCTGGTTAAGGTAGTCTGCACCGACGTGGACTGCACCTGCTGAACCTGGTGGCTTGTAAAAGAGAAGGGGCTGTGCCTGCTTTGTCCTGCTCATGCAGAAGGTGACTCTGGAGCCGAGCCAAAGCAAGAGACTCAAGGGTCAGTTGGCTGACCACCTGTTTCCAGCACAAGGCCACAACATCTGAAGACGCCTGCTGGGGCGAGTTGGTAGCTCAAATCTTGTAATCAACGCTCTTCGCTGCCGTGCAGCACTAGGGGCCAGAACCCTACTCCCAAAAGTTGCCCCTGAGACTGCTGGACCCAGAAGAGTTGTCAGAGTACGGGGTGGTCACCCAGAAGGCGAGTTATCACCCAAACAAGGATTCCTCAGTAACGTGATACCAGACAACTGGACTGCTGCCAGGCTTGCGGTTACTCCGAAAGACATCAGCCCCAGGGGTCAGGACTGCCTCACCAAGCCTGTGGATTCAGGAGTAGTCTCAGGAAGACCTCCATCCACTGCCACGCCTCCACAGCATCCTTGAGCATTTTTAGCAACTTTTATCCCTTGCATCAGGACCACTTCCATATGGCAAGGGGATACAATTACTGGAAGTGACTGCAGTTTTTTTAATGGAGGTAACTGTTTCTGAGGGCCTTGCTGGTTCCCTCTGACTGGCTCCCTGCAGAAGTTGGTCACCTAAGATAACCCCCTTGATACTTGCCAAAGTTTTCTTCAAAAGAGTTTCCAAGTGTCAAATTTGTTGAATTTGCCAGTGCTTAATCGCCGCTGAGTAAAAGGTTCATATTTACTGCGCCTTGTAAGTTCCATATCTCTCGAACCCTCTGGTGGATCTTTTTCATTTTTGGTGTCAATAATGATATAAAACCCAATCTATTTTTATAAATAAGTGTCGGATTTCTTTGGTCTCTTGTGTATTTCTTTTTTAATGGTTTTTGTGCTGTTTAAATGCTCAACGCGTATTACTTTAGCCTGCCCAGAGCCACAGCCCCAGGGTTGAGCTAAAGGTTTCACAAATGAAACATACTGTAACTAAAGAGGTTGCTAGGTGTATTACACAGTGAGGCCGCACAACGGCACCATATGATACACCCCATTTCCTCAGATAGGGTGTTCATGCGTCAGAGGGAGGCCTGTCATGCCTTTAGTGGCCTGGGTCCCACAAAAGCTTCTGACACCTTAGGAAACATACGACTGCCTCATGCACCTGCTTACGTATTCCACCATTTTCACTCTTGCTCGCTTGCTCACTCATGCCCCCGCTATCACACTCTTTCTCACACACTCACTTACTCACAGTTGGATATTTGCTTGCACCGCCCCCGATGGTAACAGTTGTTTAGGGTGTCCTCCCTCCACACTGAAACTGGCACCACAGTACGGGGACATCCTTTACGACGCGGATGTTACCCCGCAGTACCGTTACAACGCGTATTTTAGAACACAAGTCGTAACCATGACTTGCGCTGGAGGGCGCTAAAGGACAAGGAATAGTAGATTTACTATTCCAACACCTTCCCTTCTGTACGTAGGCTGCAGTTGGAATAGTAAATTAAACTATTACTAAGTCCGCACCCCTACAGCGCAAGTCGTGGTAACGACTTGCGTTGTAAAATACGCATTGTAACGGACCGCGTGGTAATACCACGCGTCGTAACAACGTACATCCCCACAGTCTGACCCACACATAGCTCCTCGCAATACTCAAGCACTATTGTCTAACACCAAGGTCTATCTTCTGAATATAGATTTTAATAAGTGGTGAAGGCGCTTCCCATGGTGTGCGTGTGCCTTGTACGCTGCTGACTGACTGACAATATATCCTCTTCATCGGATCTGCTGTTGGTTTGTTCTGACCAGCCCGCATTTCCTACCCTGGAGGCACCTGTTTTTGGAGAGTAGAAGCGAACAATGAAAGGCTCTCGGGCGAAAGCATCCTCCTCGTGGTCTTCCTGACCCTGCACGTACTGGTACGTGTCCGTCACCTCCACCACGTCTGGCCTATTGAAAAGGAAGAAACAAAACCTCAGAATTTAAGGTGAGCTTGCTGGAAACTGTGATAACTCCAAACATTGCAAATATACAGCCCGGTCCCACCCAAGTGGATATCTTAAGCCTAGGTATGCTTAGCCTCCTCACCTTCTGACAATAGCACTTCACGCCGGGACACTCTTGAGTATCCGTGCGCGCTATAAATGCATCATAACATAACATATCTTCACTACCCGCATGAGCTGACTCGGTGGATTAAACACCTCCTGTCTTCTTTTCCAGGTAGACTCTGGGGGCCCGATTCACAGATTTAACTTAAGACAAAATCCTAAACTTACTACCATTTCGGTATTCACAGAAGTTAGGAGTCCTAACTTTACTACTCCTAAACTGAAAAAAATCCTGACTTTAAGACTTTCGGTATTCACGGAAGGCATTTAGGAGTCCTAAAGTTAGGACTCCCAACTTCTGTGAATACCGAAATGAGTAAGTGCCTTCTGTGAATGCCGAAATGAGTAAGTTCCTTCTGTGAATACCAAAATGGTAGCAAGTTTAGGATTTTGTCTTAAGTTAGTTCTGTGAATCAGGCCCTGGGTGAGGAACACAAGGGTAGGAGTTTCAGGACTGCAAGAAAACAAACTGAGCTGGTTCAGTTTTCTTCTGGATCATATTTATTAAGATGTTCTCTCAAGGCAATTAGGATTTTTATAGAGGATCTCAGGTTTACATGAGCCAACTAGAACCAGAATGAGATGCCAGGACGGAGGGAGTGCTCTACCTGTAGATGAAGACATACTGCTCCTTGTAGCTGTTCCGCCCAAGCCGCTTGCTCTCCAGGTAGCGGTATTTGTGGTAGGCATCGTACCTGCCGAGGGGAGAAAACACAGCGTAAGTTCCTCAGTATTCCTGTTTTCTCTGATCGCCCCTCAACCCTGTGTCCTGCATTAAGTTTCTTAACCATTTCCAGTGGAGGTTGAACCCCCAGCCTCACATTGCCGTGGGCAGTTTGCTGGGCCTGCATATTCAGGATCACTGGTCCACCCAGGAATGTTTCTGTTTGCAGTCCACCATCCCGGATGGGCGGCCGCTCCTTCTCCTTTTTGGGTCCCCGATTATGGAACTCCCTCCCCGAGTCTTTGAGATGCCGTGCCTCCTTATCGATCTTCCGTAAAGAATTGAAGACCTGGCTGTTTAGCGATCTTCTCCAAGCTTTTCTACCTGTCCTCTAAGTGCTGGGAAACCTTAGGGGTAGCTACACGCTATATAAGAACGCAATAATCCCCAGCGAGGTCATCTTGTAGTCTACGGTGTTCTATTGACCGTGTATTGGCGGCGGGCACCACCGTGAAAGGTCTCAACCCACATGTGATACAAGAGGATGTAGCTGTGATACCCTTGCAGAATCTGTCTTCTATGCCACTTCAGGGCATACGGTGAAAATTCGTATTTGTATTTGTAAAGCGTGGACTACTCACCCTTTCGGGTCTCAAGGCGCTGGGGGCCGGTGTGTTAATTAAGTGAGCTATTGCCCAGAGTCACATGGTGCTGAGCTGAGCTGCCGCTGGAGCCAGGGATCGAACCGTGAAACTGTGGGAGGGTAGATTGTATGGACTCTTGTCTGGAGAAGAGGTAGAGGACACAACATGGCCATCAAACCGCGGCTGACGGAAGGTGGCAGAGATGCCTCCAAGGATACATATCCTCAAAAAACAGGAACCACTAGATGCAATTTGCACTAGAGATTTAGGAGGAAGCCGCCCTTTCTTTTCATCTAAGCAATGAAAGTTTGAGGGCTAAGATCTTCTCCCCAGCAATCAGGTAAATAGTGGGGCGTACATATGAGGGCGTCATTCCATCCCTTTGTATTGTGATAGGTTCAGCTTGAAGACGTTCCCACTCCCACTGACGGAGATAAATTATAGAAGAAGAGAGAAGGGTCCGGATTACAAGCAAAGTTAATATTTATCGCACCTGGTAAATAACAATACCCCGGGTTTCATTGTTTATCTGGTGCGATAAGTAGCGCCTATTACGAGTTATTGGGGAATAACATGCAGATTTTGGTTTTTAACACACCAAAATCCATATGGTTCGACCTACCGAAATGTAACTAATGTTGGGTTAGTTAACACATCCGATAATTATCAGTTGCGTTAAATAAAACCAAACTCCTAATTCCATCCTGTGTGTAAACAGGGATTTACGCATTGGATGGAATTAACTGCCCAACTTGTAATCACGGCCGGGGTATCTTAAAAGTAAGGGATGACGGGCCAGCTCTACGAAGCATTTTACCGGTCGGAAACGAGCCTTTGCAGTTTGCGACCGGTAAAATGCATTTTGCCATGTACAGAAGGCAAAATGCGGCTCGGTTATTGAATCACATTTTGCTTTTGCGATTCGGTATTAGGAATGGGCGTGTTTAAGGTGTCCTTTCCTAATACTAATAGCACTGTTATGTATGAATGTTTTGCGACTAGAAATGCGGCCAAAAAAACATTTCCAGTTACCATGGACCACTGCCTACTCTTAAAAAATGAAAAGGTAGCTTTTCATTTCTATTTTCAAATGCATCCTGTTTTCCTTTAAGGAAAATGGGCTGCATTACAAAAAGAAATATTGCTTAATTTAAAAAGCAATCACAGACATGGTGGTCTGCTGACCTCAGCAGGCCACCGTCCCTGTGATTGCAGCCATTCACAATGGGCTGCAAATTGCAACCGGCCCCATGAATATTAATGAGGCAGGTCCGTTTGCGACCCACTGCGAATCGCTAACAGTATCAAACACACTGTTATACATTGCAGTTTGTGATTTCCTAATAGCGAATCTCAAAAATTCGCTATTAGTAAATCGCACACAAGCGGTTTCGTACATCTGGCCTGACGTCCCTTCCCTACTGAAGAATACTGTGGTTGGAAGACAATTGGCACTATTAGATGATGTCCAGTAGACGCAATGGATGGTTGACGGAGCAGCGTTTGCACACCATATCAGCCTACAATCAATAACACAGGAATCCCACCCAACATTTCAAAGGAATTTTGAGTAAATCTTCTTTCAGTGTCAAGAAACCGCCTTCAGCAGAATAACTATAATGTTCAAAAGAATTCATCACATTGGGTTTTCACGTGTTTTCAATGATGTGAAAGGTACCAGTCAAAATATTTCCATATGATTCAAGTTCAAAATCTAGTCAGCTCATGAAACATGACTTTCAATTCTTCGGTAAAGAGACAGGTGATATAAGCTGTACTGAGCCGAGAGCCACATAAATAAAGGCTATCGCTGCTATAAAGCCATCTCCAATAAAAACCATTCCTTGGCCATTGGACAAGTTTCAAGGCTACGCCTGCTCTTCGGCAAGGTAAATATGAAGTGATTCAGAAAACACCCAAAATGTATCCAACAATATCCAGCCTTGGGAGGCAGCAACTGGACCACCAAGTTGACTTTGCCTTTTATCAGTGACATATGTAGGAATCCAGAAGTGCCCATAATTAAAACATTTATATAATTGCAGTTTTTTAATCTATAAAGAAGGTCAAGGGTTCTGAATCCTGGGTCCAGTTACAGGACACATACTTCTCTTCAGCTACAAAAACATATATCATTAGATACCAATAATAGAACAGTGAATACATTGAAAAACATATAGAGTTCATTCTTCTAATGTAGTATATCACAGTGGAAGATTTTAGACATAAAAGAAAGACTAACCTTTACTCTAAAAGGAAAAGGTACAATTGTGATAACGTCAACATTTGTTCATAATTTCCAAACGTATGATAAACAAATTTGCAGCTCAACAAATTAGTAGACTAAACCAAGAAAAACACAGATTAGAGAAAGTTAAGAGAACAAACGAAAGTGAAGGGCAAAATCAAGAGACAAAATATTATTTTAAGACAGACGCTTTGAATCAAACTTGCTTACTACCAGTCAAGTGATCATCAAGCCCGGGATTGGCTCAGCGTGCGGATCCACCGTGGCTCTCGCTAGTGAAGTCTCATAGTTCTGTCGTCACCCTTTGGCAGGTATTTTAAGTTCCCTAGGATTAACTGGAGCAGATTTAAGTGGACCAAGACCCCCTAAATGAAGTGTATGGAGGTGGCAATTAAAGAGAGAACTACCTTTGAGCTCAGGTCCTGATTTCAGAATGCCACCCTTCTGCACATGATACTGCTGGTTTGCAGCTCACATTACCCAAGCAGATATAATGCAAAGACCATGAACCTTGTCACTGGCACTCTAGGGGTTCACCTGTCAACATGTGCCACGAGTGTAACCCTGATCAGAAAAGGGATTCCTCCAATCAGGACCGACTAGTGACAGGGAGGGTCACCTGAGCACCTTCAACAATGCCTATTAGACGCCACATTTGACTCATGTATCGATTATTATTTTGGTATTGGTTATAATTCTTGTATATGATTATCTCACATACTCCCCTTATATAATTTTTTTTATTTTTTATTTTTTGACATTTGTAAAGCGCACTGTTACCGTACGGTGTCCTGGCACTATGCTCCATCATATCGCCCTCTCCTCGTTCACTCAGGTTTCATAAATGAGCGGTTATGTGCGCACTATTGGATTCAATGCCTATTATACTCCCCATGTTAGACTCATGTTTTGATTTCTTACCTTTCCCTATAATTGTAAAGCGCTCTGATATCCTTCGGGATCAAGTCCGTGCTATATAAAATTTTATAAATAACTAAATAAACACTGAGTTTTATTTTCACATTAAAAGCCCAAGTCTGGGTCTTTGCACGTGCTGGACTACACATCACTATTGTTTAGTAGTTACAAATATTAAAGGCTGTTTTATTGCTAAAACCAAGGCCACTGTCTAATTCATTCCTACAGGCTTAGTTGGACAATAATGGATTATGTCTTAAAAAGGTAAAGCATTTGATGTCAATTTGTGTTCCTGGTTGGACATTTGAAGAACATCAGAATGGCCTGGGTGCAGAGATCTCCATTGCAAGGAAGTCTGGACTGTCACATGGATACTAGATGAGCGCAAACTCCCACCTCACCCACCCATGGACGCGGTTACCTGTTCATCTCCTTAATCAGCGCCGGGACGACCTCCCCTTTGGAGTCACGGACCTCCTGGATGAGGCTGATGTCGCACCGCACCAGGATCTGTGCAGAGAAAATGCATCGAACATGTTAGAAAGTTGGATGGGAAATGTCCTGTGTCCAAGGACCCTTCTTCCAAGGACCAAGGACTCCTTTTTGTCCAATCAGCATCAGCCATTCGTGGAGAGTGCAAGGACACCTCAGCGTAAACACAGACCCTGCATCTCCAAACTAGCATGACATTGGGTGGATGTATGATGGTACAACGCGTACCGTTACAACGCGTCCCCTTACGACTCAGTTTTAACAACGCAAGTCGTTACAACGACTTGCGTTGGGGGGGCGCTGATAGTGAATAGTTTAATTTACTATTCCAACACCAGTCCCCGTGGATAGTAGGGAAGGTGTTGGATAGTAAATTAAACTATCCCCTATCCTAGAGCGAACTCCAGCGAAAGTCGTTGTAACGACTTTCGTTGTTAAAACTGCGTCGTAACGGTACCGCGTTGTAGCGGTTCCGTTGTAAAGGATGTTTCCCCATCGGGTGACGTCTAAGAAGGTAAGGCCAGTGGTTGAATGGTAGAGTAAAGCTTGTAAAATAATAACTCTTTTGGAGGGATTTGCCTCCTGACCTTCTCAGGTGGACTTTCAGTTTTATCGCGTTTAGCTGTAGACCCCCCCCTTTGCTTCAGTCGTGGACCACCCTTTCCTGGAGTGGTCTCCCTGGAGTTGCTGGCCAGTGCCCTGGGAGCGGGGTCACCCCCGGTCTATAGAGATGTTTAGAGAATCCGAGTGCGGCCCCAAAACCTCCATCTCATCGGGCGGTCACAAGGCATGCATGGTGTTCGAATATATGATGTAACAATGCGATCAAAATGATCGCGGTATGTTACTTTGCAGTTTTTACTACAACGACTTGCGCTGGAGGGCGCTGGACTTAGGAATAGTAAAATGTACTATTCCAACACTAGTCTACGTATAGTAAGGAAGGTGTTGGAATAGTAAATCTTATTATTCCTTAGGTTATAGCACCATCCAGCGCAAGTCGATGTAACGACTTACGTTGTAACGGCTGCATTGCAACTGCATCGCTGTGTACCCACCGCGATGTAAAGGATGTTTCCCAAGGTCTTCTTACCTTCTCCCTGGATGCCTCACTAAATCCCACCGTTGACATCATTTTATTCTTTATTCTTTTAAGGTTCCAGAGGTGTCCAGATGAGGTACGACACATCTCTGGGTGTTCCTCACTCAGGGCAGAAAGATCGAAAGCGAATCCGAAGGCCCATCTTGGATCCCGCGCACGAACCGAGCCTTGAAATGTTTATTTACTAGTGGTATAATTATCTATAAATTTGTATAAGGCAACGTGGAACTTCTGCAATGTAAAGTTTTTAGACTTACACGGCTCGAAATCACTTGCTTTATTAGTCTTTCTTCTATGTCAAGACAACTTTGTCACCCTGCCACTCCTTCTTTCTTTATTTGGCTATTAAAAAACACAGCATGGCCCTTTTAGAGTGCTGTTTGCCTTCCCCTCATCCTGGTGGAACTGCTCCTGGCCCCCAGCTGCTGACAATCTGCTTCATGGCTAAAGGCTTACATGGCCAAAAGGCGAGACCGATTGCATTGCAAATGCTTGTTTGACTCTCCCAAGCTCTGCACTTGTACAGCACTCAATGCAAACTGGTGTTTCCCTGATTCAGAGCTTCTCATGACTGCACAGATGTTGTGTCATTGACTGTGATCCTCAAAGCCCCTTATAAAAAACTGTCTGCTCCCACGTCACCCTTGGGGTGAGAGATGGTTGTACTACACTGGAATGGCACCTTTGTGTGGATTTTGTAAACAGTCGAAATTCAGGGGCATATGCACAAGGATGTGGCGGAGTGAGGCGTTAGCCGTCATGGCTTAACGCCTCACTCCGACACTTCAGAAACGCAAGGCTGCACCATATGTACAAGGATATGGTGCAGCCTTGTGTTTCTCCTTGCGCTGGCGCTAAACTTAGCAGTGTTGTGCCGACGCAGGCACCCTTGCTCCATAGTGCAAGGGTGCCTGCGTGCAGGGGAGGATTGTTTATGTGTAGGAAGGTGTCCCTTCCTGCACATAAACAATCCTGAAATGCCATGTTGTCACTTCAAGGTGTGCTGTTTAATGCAGAACACATGGAGGTTACAAAATGTCATTTTTTTTAAAGAATTGTTTATGTGCAGGAAGTGTCACCTCCCTACACATAAAAAAATCCAAGGCATTTTGCTTTTTCCACGTGTGCAGCCTTGTGCAGCACACATGGAAAAAGCTAAAACAAGGAGAAATAAAGGATTTCTTCTCGTTTCGCCAACTTAAGACCAGGTTTTTCTCTTAATTTTGGCGCTGCCTCCTATTTACGCCACCCTTGTAAATAGGGGGCAGCGTAAAAAACAATGGGTGTTGCGGTGGAACGCCTACCAAAAAAAATAAACCCCGACAGCAGGCAGCGCTAAAAGTAAACAGTGATGACGCAATGCCTGGGTGTGTGCAGCCTCAGAGGGCCTCTTCCGGAAGTCACTGTACTGTGCTCTGGGGGCTCCGAGCTTCCTTGAACATTAGTTTGTCACACAGAGAAGCCTGCCCTCTGTAATCAGGTGCAAGAGAGGCCAGCACAGCTGTGACAGGCATTACAGGGAGGCACCTCTTCACTGGGAGGGCTGGAGTTGGAATAGTGAACCTGCCCAGGGGACGGGGTAGGGTCAGGGGGTGTCCCTGGTCACTGCAGCGGTGAGTCATTGCACTGGGGGTGGGTTGTGACATACCTCTGCTTACACCACAGCGCCTGCTTGTCTCTTTCTGAGGCCTCTATGAGCTCTGTTCCTGGTTGATCCACCAGCCTCCGGCGCTTGCTCATCCAATCCTTGCCCTCTCTTCTCAGATACTTTCTAGCTTGGAGGGAGGCTGGAGGTAATATTGGCTGATGCTTGTAAGTGAGCTGGTCTTGGAAGGATAACCTCCTGGCGAAAGCATCCTTGGCGTCTGTATACGTAGCATAGCGCTGCATGATAAAGCATAGCCTAGCACAGCTCTGCTCAGCATAGGGTAACAACAGAACCTAACGTAACACAACCTAACATAACAAAGCCAAACATATCATAGCATAACATAGATAGCATAACATAGTATAAATCTGCACAGCCTAATCAACACAACTTAAAATAATACATCAGAAGAAGGCATTACTTAACGTTGCCTAGCAACATAACATAGAATACCACAACATAACATATCACAGCTTGCACAGCATAATATAATATGGCATTGATTGCACAGCCTTAAATAACCTAACTCAGCACAAGGAAGTAAAGCATTGATCATCACAGTCTAGCATAGCAAAGCATTGCTCAGCCCAGCATAATATTGAAAACCATTGCTTAGCAGAGCCTAGCATAACATAGCAAAGCATTGCTAAGCAGAGCCTAGCATAACATAGCAAAGCATTGCTTAGCAGAGCCTAACATAACATAGCAAAGCATTGCTTAGCCTAGCATAACATAGACAACATTGCTTAGTAGAGCCTAGCACAACATAGCAAAACATTGCTTAGCAGAGCCTAGCATAACATAGCAAAGCATTGCTTATCAGAGCCTAGCATAACATAGCAAAGCATTGCTTAGCAGAGCCTAGCAGAACATAGCAAAGCATTGCTTAGCAGGGCCTAGCTTAACATAGCAAAAAATGCTTAGCAGAGCCTAGCATTATTTAGCATGGATTGCTTAGCAGAGTCTATCATAACATAGCAAAGCATTGCTTAGCAGAGCCTAGCATAATTTACGAGCATTGATTAGCAGAGCCTAGCATAACAGAGCAAAGCATTGTTGAGCGGAGCTTAGCATAACATAGCAAAGCATTGCTCGGCCTAGTATAACACAGCAAAGTATTACTTAGCAGAGCCTAGCATAACATAACGAAGCATTGCTCAGGCTAGCATAACATAAAAAACATTGCTTAGCAGAGCCTAGCATAGCATAGCAAAGCATTGCCTCGCAGAGCCTAGCATAACATAACAAAGCATTGCTTAGCAGAGCCTAGCATAACATAGCAAAGTATTGCTTATCAGAGCCTAGCATAACATAGCAAAGCATTGCTAGGCAGAGCATAACATAACAAAGCATTGCTTAGGGGAGCCTAGCATAACATAGCAAAGCATTGCTTAGCAGAGCCTAGCATAACATAGCAAAACATTGCCTAGCAGAGCCTAGCATAATTTAGCAAGCATTGCTTAGCAGAGTCTAGCATAACATAGCAAAACATTGCTTAGCAGAGCGTAGCATAATTTAGGAAGCATTGCTTAGCAGAATCTAGAATAACATAGAATAGCACAACACAATTTAAAATACAAAAATGCCACCCTTTTCTTGTTCTTTTTCTTTCTCTTGCTTTTCTTTTCTCTTTCTTTCGCGCTCTTCATTCTCTTTCTAATTCTACATTTGCCATTCTTTCCTTCTTCCTCTCCTTTCATTCCTCTCATTGTTTTTTCTTCCGTTTCATTTTATTCTTTGACTTTCTTCCTTCATATCCATTCTTTCTTTATTTTTGATTTTCTTCAACATTACTCTCCTTTCCTTTGTTCTTTCTTTCCCTTTCTCTGCTTCTTTCTTATTTTCATTTTTCTCTCTTGCCTTTTTTTCTCAGTCAGACCTTCTTTCTGTTTATTCTCTCACCCCTCTGTCTCTCTCATTATATCTCCCTCTTTCTCCCTTTTGCTGCCTCAATAGCAAAGGGACAGAACTACTTCTTAAGGGCCCCAGATGTGCCATTTGCTGTGTGTACCCTGTGGCAGGGCTGGGGTACCCTGGGGGCAGTGTTTCAGTTATTTGACCTCTGTGTAAATTCATGGACTACCAATATTAGGTAGTAGCTCACAACGATTTTCAATGATCAGAAGTAGCTCTCACTGTGGGAAAGGTTGGAGACCCCTGGCCTAACCTAACCCAGCCTAGCTTAAAAGAGCAGAACATGGCTAAGTTTAGCAGAGCTGGATCTAACACAGGCTACCCTACCCTCGCATATAGCTGGTTACTCTAGCCTGGCATGGGATAGCATAACGGATGTATGACATTACAATGCGTGCTTTTACATCGCATGCTTTTACAACGCGGTTTTTACAACGCATACCATTACAACGCATAGTGCTTTGGGGCGCTGGATAGTGAATTGTTTAATTTACTATTCCAACTCCAGTCCCCGTGGATAGTAGGGAAGGTGTTGGATAGTACATTAAACCTATTCCCTATCCTAGAGCGCCCCCCAGCGCAATGCATTGTAATTGTTTGCGTTGTAAAAGTTGCGTTGTAAAGGCACTGCGTGGTAAAAGTTGCATTGTAAAGGTTGTTTACCAGCATAACACAGTCTAAAAAAATTCTTGAAAAATATTTTCTTCTTACTCCCACCAATCAGGAACCCCCACCCTCCCCTGGCCCTGCAGAAGACCCACCTTCACCAGGACGTCCATGACCGCCTTGTTGGCTGCTTTGGCCTCTCCAAAGCTCTGGATGTTGAAGGCACAGATCTTGAAGGCCGCTCTGGCCACGGATGGGCCCAGGAGGAAGACCACAGAGAGAAAAGCTAGGACCTTCATCTTGCACGCGCCGGAAAGCGTCAGTGCCAGATGTGACTACCGCGCGGACTGTCACCAAGACCAGGTAGCACTCTCGGCCCTGTGAATGAATAAAACACCTGATTAGGATGTTCGATCACTATCAAATCCACAGCAGGGATCTGTGTTTCACCATGGAGTCACTGATTTGAATAACGGTGGGCTCATTAAGCCTTTCATCCTTCTGAGGTCTATAAAATAAGCACCACTGATTTGGTAGCAATAAACATCTGGCTACGTATTATACAATGCACTCCCAGGGCATATATTGATATTACAGAAGGGGTCGCAGAAGCTTGTACGGCTCCTTCTGTGGAACTCATAGCGCTGACGAATATATTGTACTGTATTGTAATTGAATTTATATAGCGCTTACTACCCCTGACAAGGCGTCGAAGCGCTTTTTTGGCGAGTAGCACAATACTCCGGAACCCATAAAGAATTAGTGGCGAATTAGTATAGAGAAATATGAACATAATTTGAGTGGTGGATATGTTTTAGTTATTTGGAGTGAGAAGGATAGTGGAGGGATTGAAGAGGGAAAAAGGTTTGCATTTATATAGGGCTTGCTACCCCTGATGGGGTGTTGAAGCACTTTTTCGGCGAGTAGCACGCTACAACGGAACCCATAAAGGGTTAGTGGTGAATTAGTATAGTGAAAATATGAAAGTAATTTGAGCGGTGGATATGTTGGTCAGTTGTTATGGTACAGGTCCGCTCACTGCGACCTTTATATGCTGTGGCACCACTCGGAACCTTTGCAAATAGTATTTGACCGCTCACTGCGACCTTTATATGCTGTGGCACCACTCGGAACCCTTACAAATAGTATTTGACCGCTCACTGTGACCTTTATATGCTGTGGCGCCACTCGGAACCCTTACAAATAGTATTTGACCGCTCACTGTGACCTTTATATGCTGTGGCGCCACTCGGAACCCTTACAAATAGTATTTGACCGCTCACTGCGACCTTTATATGCTGTGGCACCACTCGGAACCCTTACAAATAGTATTTGACCGCTCACTGTGACCTTTATATGCTGTGGCGCCACTCGGAACCCTTACAAATAGTATTTGACCGCTCACTGTGACCTTTATATACTGTGGCGCCACTTGGAACCCTTACAAATAGTATTTGACCACTCACTGAGACCTTTATATGCTGTGGCGCCACTCGGAACCCTTACAAAAAGTATTTGACCGCTCACTGTGACCTTTATATGCTGTGGCGCCACTCGGAACCCTTACAAATAGTATTTGACCGCTCACTGTGATCTTTATATGCTGAGTCACCACTCGGAACCCTTGCAAATAGTATGTGACCGCTCACTGCGACCTTTATATGCTGCGGCACCACTCGGAACCCTTACAAATAGTATTTGACCGCTCACTGTGACCTTTCTATGCTGTGGCACCACTCGCAACCCTTACAAGTAGTATTTGACCGCTCACTGTGACCTTTCTATGCTGTGGCACCACTCGGAACCCTTACAAATAGTATTTGACCGCTCACTGTGACCTTTCTATGTTGTGGCACCACTCGGAACCCTTACAAATAGTATTTGACCGCTCACTGTGACCTTTCTATACAGTGGCGCCACTCGGAACCCTTACAAATAATATTTGACCGCTCACTGTGACCTTTATATGCTGTGGCGCCACTCGGAACCCTTACAAATAGTATTTGACCGCTCACTGTGACCTTTCTATGCAGTGGCGCCACTTGGAACCCTTACAAATAGTATTTGACTGCTCACTGTGACCTTTCTATGCTGTGGCACCACTCGGAACCCTTACAAATAGTATTTGACCGCTCACTGTGACCTTTATATGCTGTGGCACCACTCGGAACCCTTACAAATAGTATTTGACCGCTCACTGCGACCTTTATATGCTGTGGCACCACTCGGAACCCTTACATATAGTATTTGTCCGCTTACTGCGACCTTTATATGCCGTGGCACCACTCGGAACCCTTACATATAGTATTTGTCCGCTCACTGCGACCTTTATATGCTGTGGCACCACTCGGAACCCTTGCAAATAGTATTTGACCGCTCACTGCGACCTTTATATGCTGTGGCACCACTCGGAACCCTTGCAAATAGTATTTGACCGCTCACTGTGACCGTTATATGCTGTGGCACCACTCGAAACCCTTGCAAATAGTATTTGACCGCTCACTGCGACCTTTATATGCTGTGGCACCACTCGGAACCCTTGCAAATAGTATTTGACCGCTCACTGTGACCGTTATATGCTGTGGCACCACTCGGAACCCTTGCAGATAGTATTTGACCGCTCACTGTGACCTTTATATGCTGTGGCACCACTCGGAACCCTTGCAAATAGTATTTGACCGCTCACTGCGACCTTTATATGCTGTGGCACCACTCAGAACCCTTATATATATTACAGGACAGCTCACTGTGACCTTTATATGCTGTGGCACCACTCGGAACCCTTGCAAATAGTATTTGACCGCTCACTGTGACCTTTATATGCTGTGGCACCACTCAGAACCCTTGCAAATAGTATTTGACCGCTCACTGCGACCTTTATATGCTGTGGCACCACTCGGAACCCTTACAAATAGTATTTGACCGCTCACTATGACCTTTATATGCTGTGGCACCACTCGGAACCCTTATATATAGTACAGGACAGCTCACTGCGACCTTTATATGCTGTGGCACCACTCGGAACCCTTATATATAGTACAGGACAGCTCACTGTGACCTTTATATGCTGTGGCACCACTCGGAACCCTTACAAATAGTATTTGACCGCTCACTGCGACCTTTATATGCTGTGGCACCACTCGGAACCCTTACAAATAGTATTTGACAGCTCACTGCGACCTTTATATGCTGTGGCACCACTCGGAACCCTTACAAATAGTATTTGACAGCTCACTATGACCTTTATATGCTGTGGCACCACTCGGAACCCTTATATATAGTACAGGACAGCTCACTGTGACCTTTATATGCTGTGGCACCACTCGGAACCCTTACAAATAGTATTTGACCGCTCACTGCGACCTTTATAAGCTGTGGCACCACTCAGAACCCTTACATATAGTACAGGACCGCTCAGTGCCAGCGCTATCCTGAGGGGGTGTTCCTTATTTGTATGGGGTGTGGCTACATGCAAATGAGGGAATCACTTTGCCCCTGCGCCCTCTCCGTATTATAGACGTGGAGGCAGATTCAAACAGGCCCTTAGCAGGGGCACTCACAGTGCGCCACAAAAAGGTGGCACACTCTCAGTGCACCTCCTGAAGGCAGCCCGCTGGAGGCGAGAAAGAGTGTCCCCCCAGACATCCACCTGCAGTAACTGACAGCACCCACCTGCAGGGGCGCTCTCTTCAAAGTGCAGGCGGGCACCACCTGCACAGAGTAACACAGAGGGGGCTTTGAGGCAGCCGCTCTGTATTTCACTGAGTGCTCTGCCCTTAGGCCAGCACGAGTTCATGCCACCCTGGGGCAGTGCTTTCTTTGTAATAGGGGTGCACTGTTCCTGTTTGCACCCGGCGCACCTGTTTTAAAGTGCGCCATGGCGCTACTAAGGAGAGTGCGCCCTTATCATAGTACAGCCCCTGATATCCATCAATAATAACATCACATGTAGACCTGGTGTATTACCAAAGCTATTTAATAAAAATAATATTATTTATTATTATTATGTGCAAAGTACATCTTGAGCTGAACCGTCTTCTAGTGCGCATCAGTACCACCCACCTCGGTGGGGGCATTTAATGAAGAAGAGGCTGAGTTGCCCCTCTGATCTGCCTTTTAGAAGGTGGCAATCAGCACCCAGAGAGGCTGCTGTGGAAAGTTGGGTGGCCTCCCCTGGAGAGGTGAGTGCAGTGCCCCTGACATGCAGTAACCGCTGCCCCCTCTGTCACGATAGGTGGGCACAGACCAGGTGATGCCACTTTGAAGGTGTGTCGACAGCGGCCATGTTAGCAAATGGAAACTCCATTGTGCTGCACAGGTACTGGTGGGAATTCAATCCAACCCTCTCACCTCCACAGGGGCCCCTCCCACAGCAGGAGCTGCACCTGTGAGGGAGAAACAGCTACTACCCAGGCGAGAAGGGTTGTACGTCACAATATCATGGTCGGAACATGAACCCACAAAAACATTAGATGCAAAGTATTCACTACCAACCTATTGTCAAAGTAAATATATAAGGCACTGTCTTCTGGTGGATGTAAATTCCACTCCGCATACAGTAAGTGTGTACTGAGTGGGATGCTTGAATTAATCTCAGACACGGCTAGTAGCTTTGATTCACATCCTTTGTTTCTTTGCCCACCATGCCATCTCATGCCATCTTATGCCATCTCATGACATCTCATGACATCTCATGCCATCTCATGACATCTCATGCCATCTTATGCAATCTCATGACATCTCATGCCATCGTATGCCATATCATGCCATTTCATGCCATCTTATGACATCTTATGCCATCTCATGACATCTCATACCATCTTAAGCCATCTCATGACATCTCATGCCATCTTATGCCATCTCATGACATCTCATGCCATCTCATGCCATCTTATGACATCTCATGCCATTTCATGCCATCTCATGCCATCTCATGCCATCTTATGGCATCTTATGGCATCTTATGCCATCTCATGCCATCTCATGCCACCTTATGACATCTCATGCCATCTTATGACATCTCATGCCATCTCATGCCATCTTATGCCATCTCATGCCATCTCATGCCATCTTATGTGATCTCATGCCATCTCATGCTATCTTATGCCATCTCATGCCATCTCATGCCATCTTATGCCATCTCATGCCATCTTATGTGATCTCATGCCACCTTATGACATCTCTTGCCATCTTATGCCATCTAATGCCATCTTATGCCATCTCATGCCATCTCAGACAGAAACCAGTAACAGTCCTGCTCCAATAGGTACAGTCCAGCCTGAACTTCCAAGCCCGGTGCCCCCTGGGCCTGAACACGAGCAACCTGGGACTGATTTCAGCCTATTTGGGACTTTTTAGTGGGTGCAGCTTTTGTCTTCTGGCATCGTGAACATGAGACCTACGTCTGGGCATACCTGTTGCACTTAAAACCTCGCACTGAGGACAGTCATAAAAGTGATGGGTGGAATGCTTGAATTAAACTCAGCGTGAGGTAATTACTCTGGGCCGCAATCCAGTCCATCGTTTTTCTGCCCACCATGCCACCTCCAAGAGGAACCAACAATATGCAAATTAGCCTTGGTCCTGCCCCAATAGGAGCAGCAGACCAAATAGCCAATCACAACTCTTAGAATCAATGGCATGTTATTGGCAAGCTGACTGGATCCTGAACTCACACGTGAAGCGTGACTGGCAGCGTGAGGTCTGTAGTACATAACAGCCGCTACTCAAGCTCCATTCACCCTCGTGGCGAGTGTCCCTGTGTGAGAGCACCCAAGATAAACAATGCGGCAAGAAAAGGCAAGGCATGCAGCCTAACGTGCACATTTTGTGACAGTATTACTTCATTATTTTGGTATTTTCACCCATCTTAACAGTGGGGCCGATTCACAGAACTAACTTAAGACAAAATCCTAAACTTACTACTTTTGGTATTCACAGAAGTTAGGATTTTGTCTTAAGTTTGTCTTAAGACAGACTTAAGACAAAATCCTAACTTAAGTCTGTCTTAAGACAAACTTAAGACAAAATCCTAACTTAAGTCTGTCTTAAGACAAACTTAAGACAAAATCCTAACTTCTGTGAATACCAAAAGTAGTAAGTTTAGGATTTTGTCTTAAGTTAGTTCTGTGAATCGGGCCCCATGTCTTAGCAAAGGTTTCATTTCATTAGTATCACTTCAACACTGAAACACAGCAATAAGCTACTGAAAGATGACCATTAGTAAGTCCTACCACAGCACAGTAATGCATATTATTTTTTCTTTAATTCTGCTAATTATGAGCAGGTGGTGGATTATGTGGAAAATGTGGCAAATCCATTGTGAGAAGTTGGCCTGATATATGATGTTCACTAATTCTAGTGATCACCCTGTATCAGTCCAAACAACCCCTTATGGTGATTGGTTGTAAGTCAACCTTATAGACCAGCTATCCTAGTAGCGTGGACAAAAGCAGTCTTAGGCTAAACTCTTTTGGCATGTGAAGCCAGCTGTTTTACCACAATATAACCCCTTGAATACCAGCTGAAAGGACACCACACAGGTTGTTATGAAAATAAAAGGATATTTATTAACTAACATACACCTCTGAACTCTTTATGAGGTCAGAGGGCTAAGCACATGACAATACTACAAAAGAAATACGAGTTCGCACAATATTTAAACGAGTGCCTTAGGGGCACGACAAACCATATACTCAAAACAATGGAATGCGAGGAAGGAAAGTACTGTAAGGAGATCCAGAGGCTGGAGGATCGGTGGGACTACACTACGAACTAGGTAAGTACGGAGCAGGAGGCCCACGGGACTCACGTGCAGAGTGGGAACTCTCACGCGGGATGCGTACCAACGTCTATGGATCTTACAGTTTAGAAAGTTACGGATTCCGGACTAACCCGGCTGGATGGAGGGAAAACAACAGTGGACCTGGACACTAGGATAGTGAACACTGACTTCAGTACCTAGAAGCTTTAGTTACCTAACCCACAGGCTGCGGGTGCATAGGGCTGAAGTGGTGTCGGGTTTGCTGCGTTGATCCCGGTGATGCCTGAAACAAAGAGTTGCTGGCAGGCAGCCAGATGGAGGAGTCCGGTGGTTCCAAGGATGGAACTGGGAAGAAGTAAGTCCTGAAAGAGAAGGGGACAGAGTCTTGGTCACTAGCCAGTGACGGTGCTGGAACCAAGAGGGAACCAGATGCTGTCGCCGCGTTCAGGTGGAGGAAGGGTCGCTTCTCTCTGTAGCTGCGCGGACCAGGAGCTGTTCTTCATGACCAGGCTGGAGGCACGAGCTGTCCCACGTAGTCTGCTGCTGTTGGCGGTGTCGGATCGTCGATCTGGACAATAGGCCTTGGCTAATGCAAGCCACACGGTGGAACAAAGATGGCGTCTGGTGTGGACCAGGAGGGTCCGGGGTGCTTCTCTTTTGCAAGGAAGCAAGGGCCAGTCTGGGGGACCAGACTAGCAGTGTTGAAATCTTCGGGTCGTCGTCTCAGAGGTCACGAGCCAGCCGGCAAGTGACCAGACAATAGGAAAGCAGCAACCAAGCAAAAGGGGCCCCACGCAGATCACGGGGATGCTGGTCTTTGGAGCAGGGGCTGCGTCGGTGTGGGGCTTCTCAGTCCCCAATGCACTCACTCGAGGAACTCTCAGGGGTCGTGCTGGAAGCGCTGTGCAGGTTTCCTCAAGATGGCCGTCTCCACGTTGCTCGTCGCACCCACGGGTCCCAGCTGTGCTGTGGATGTGGGTAGAGGTCAGAGGGATCTGGAGGTCTGGGTCTTGTCGAGCTGGATGGTCGGATTCCGGGCTGGAAGGACTTTACAGCAAACCGCACAGGAGCTTGATGGTGCCTACGAAGCAGGATGCTCACTCACTGACCATAGGGGAGATTCTTCAGTCTTCTGATGTTCAGGAGGTCGAAGGTCAAGAGTTTCTTCGTGGAAGTTGTCAAGATTAATCTAACTGGGAATGGGACCAGCTCCTACCTTTATTCAGCTAAAGGGGGCTGCACTACGACTAGGTCCCTCCCCTGGGTGGGACCAGGAAGGGGGGTGGTTACACCCCCTATCCTTTGTCCAGGTTCCCGCCAGAGCTGGGGCTGGAGGGCCCCAGCAACTGGTTGGAACCGGTGTATGCACAGGGCACCTTGTGTGCCCCAGGCATGTCTCATTCCTTTCAGCCTTGGCCTACCTAATACACAAAATCCTGTCTGGGGTGGTGCTAGCACCTCCCAAGGCAGGAAACCCTTTGTCTGAGCCTCCCTCGCTGGAAGGACTCCCAGCAGCAGGAGGTCAGACTTGTGTCTGTGGTGGCAGCATCCATTTTGTGATGCTGAGGCTTGAGTTAACTTTAACCGGGGTTTACAGTTACATACATGTCGTGTCTCTCTAGAAGGGTGGAATGCTACCCCCTTCGCCAGAATTGGCGAGGGGGTAGTATTCCAATTCGTATGACACCTTACTCGACATGTTTTGATAATGTTATACCAGAGTTAGCATTTAACCGCGAGGATTATAATGCACTTAAGAGTATATGGTATAGCGTTATCATGGAACAGCTATTTGGACTTGGTTCCGCAAGCTGCAAACGGGCTCAGCTCATGCCAGAGCACCATCTCACATAATTCCAAGCACTCTGCCTTCAGGATTGATAAGGTCTTCTCTAGGAGTGACTGATAGGAATATATGTGTCCATTTTAGGTTTAGATATAGGAATACTATATCTACAGCAAAGGGTGTTTACACCACCTTGCCCCAGCTGTCGTGCAGCCAGTTGTGTCAGATTTGGGTGGCCATCCAGGGGTGGCATAATACATGCTGCAGCCCCTGGTAGGCCCTGGGTACACCTATGCCCTGGATACCTAAGGTATACTGTACAGGGACTGATAAGGTGGCCCAGTACCAATTGGTAAATGCACCTAAGGTACATGCGTGTCAATTTAGAGAGAGAACAGCTAGGCTGTGGGTCTGATTAGCAGGCCCACAGCCAGGGAAAGTCGTAAATCAGTGAAGCAAAAAGCAAAAATCTGGGGTGGCCATGGGATTGCAGACCCCACTCTCCTACATAACCCCCCCCAAACTTAGGGACATTAAACTAACCTTGACCAGGTGAGTCGTCTTGTTCTAAGTGGAAGCACCTGGAGAGACCATCTGCATTGCCATGGTCAGTCCCTGGGCGGTGCTCCACTGTAAAGTCCATCCCCTGTAGGGAAATGGACCACCTAAGAAGTTTGGGGTTTTCACCCTTCATTTGATTTAGCAATAAGAGGGGCTTATGGTCGGTCTGAATCTTGAAGTGAGTACCAAACAAGTATGGCCTCAACTTCTTCAGGGCCCAAACCACAGCCAAGGCCTCCCTCTCAATAGCTGACCAACGTTTCTCTCTAGGGGTCAGCCTTCTGCTTATAAAAGCAATGGGCTGGTCATGACCATCAATATTTAGTTGAGAAAGAGCAGCTCCCACACCCAACTCAGAAGCATCTGTTTGGACAATGAAAGGCTTGGAGTAGTCTGGACTCTTGAGAATAGGTGCAGTGCACATGGCCTGCTTTAGGTCATCGAATGCCTTCTGACAGCTAACTGTCCACTGAACTTTCTTTGCCATTTTCTTACTTGTCAGGTCATTAAGTGGAGTCACAATGGTTCCATAATTTCTGACAAATTTCCTATAATAACCAGACAGGCCCAAGAAAGCTCTGACCTGTGTCTGGGTGGTTGGAGGAGCCCAGTCCTTTATGGTCTGTATCTTGCTCTCCAGAGGTTGAACTAGGCCTCCACCTACAAGGTGGCCCAAGTATACAACTTGACTCTCCCCTATCTGGCATTTAGTAGCCTTGATAGTGAGGCCTGCCTTTTGCAGGGCCTCTAAAACTTTCCTTAGGTGGATCAGGTGATCCTCCCAGGTGGAGCTAAAGACAGCAATATCATCTAGATATGCTGCACAGAAGTCATCCAACCCAGTGAGAACTTGGTTCACCAACCTTTGAAAAGTGGCAGGTGCATTTTTCAAACCAAAGGGCATCACCACAAATTGGTAATGACCTCCTGGGGTAGAAAATGCGGTCTTGGCCTTGGCATCCTCAGCTAACCTGATCTGCCAATAACCAGCTGTTAGGTCAAATGTACTTAAGAAAGTTGCAGAAGCCAACTTATCTATCAGTTCATCTGCCCTAGGTATTGGATGGGCATCTGTCTTAGTGACAGCATTGAGACCCCTGTAGTCTACACAAAACCTCATCTCTCTCTTATCATCCTGGGTGTGAGGTTTAGGCACTAGAACTACAGGACTAGCCCAAGGGCTCTCTGAGGGTTCAATGACTCCCAATTCCAACATCTTTTGTACTTCAGTTTTTATGCAGTCCCTGACGTGGTCAGGTTGCCTGTAGATTTTACTCTTTATAGGCAGACTGTCTCCAGTGTCCACCTCATGTGTGCACCAGTTTGTCTGACTGGGGGTCAGAGAAAACATTTGTCTGAAGGATTGAAGGACTTGCTTAGAATCCTTTTGTTGATGCTCAGAGAGGCTGTCAGAAAAGACTACACCATCTACTGACCCATCATCAGGGTCCTGAGTGAGCAGGTCTGGGAGAGGGTCACTCTCTTCCTCCTGTCCCTCATCTGTGGCCATGAGCAAGCCCATGTCCTCCCTGTCAACAAATGCTTTGAGCCTATTCACATGAAGTACTCTGTGAGGGCTCCTGGGAGTTCCCATGTCCACCAAGTAGGTGACTTCTCCCTTTTGCTCAATGATGATGTGGGGTCCAGACCATTTGTCTTGGAGAGCTGTTGGGGCCACTGGCTCCAACACCCACACCTTCTGTCCTGCATGGTAAACAGTTAGGACAGCCTTTTGGTCATGCCAAGCTTTTTGAAGTTCTTGGCTGGCCTCCAGGTTTTTAGATGCCTTCTCCATGTACTCTGCCATCCTGGAGCGGAGACCAAGTACATAGTCCACTATGTCAAGTTTAGGCTTTTTGAGAGGTAACTCCCATCACACAAGACATAGGGGTCATCTTACTGGATGTTCAAACAAAAGCTCAAAAGGGCTGTAACCAACCCCCTTCTGTGGGACCTCTCTGTAAGCAAACAGAAGGCAGGGTAAAAGGATGTCCCATCTTCGCCTACGCTTCTCAGGTAACCCTTTTATCATCCCTTTGAGGGTCTTGTTGAATCTTTCAACAAGCCCATTGCATTGTGGTTGATAGGGTGTGGTGAATTTGTTATTTGCACCACACTCCTTCCACATAGCAGTCAAGTATCCTGACATGAAGTTTGCACCTCTGTCAGAGACAACCTCCTTAGGAAACCCCACTCTGGAGAAAACTCCAACCAGGGCCCTAGCCACCACAGGAGCTGTAGTGGTCCAAAGGGGAATAGCTTCTGGATACCGGGTGGCATGCTCCACTACCACCAGTATAAATCTGTGCCCAGATGCTGTTGGAGGGCCCATTGGTCCAACAATGTCAATCCCCACTCTTTCAAAGGGAACCCCCACCACAGGTAGTGGTATAAGGGGGGGCCTTTGTTGTGCCACCTGATTTGCCACTGGCTTGGCAGGTGACACATGAGCGACAAAAGTCTTTAGTGTCCTCAGACATATGAGGCCAGTGAAAGTGTGGGGCAAGCCTGTCCCAAGTCTTGTTCTGGCCTAAGTGACCTGCAAGGGGAATTTCATGGGCTAAGGTGAGAAGGAAACCTCTCAGAGACAAGGGGATGACCAGCCTCCTGGTAGCACCAGGCTTGGGGTCTCTTGCCTCAGATTATAGGAGTCCATCGTCCCAATATACCTTATGGGCACCTGTAGCATTCCCTGCAGCCTCAGCAGCAGCCTGCTGTCTGAGGGATTCAAGAGAGGAACCGTCTAATTGTGCCTGCCTCACGTCTGCCCTGGAAGGTCCCCCCTGTCCCAAGAAACTCAACCTGTTCAGGCTCAAGCTCTTCTAGGACAGTACCTTCTGGGGTCTTGGGGTCAGTCTCCTGAGAGAGCTGATCCTCCACCTGAGGCAGGGGGGAAGGGTCAACCTTACCCCTACTGCCCTTTCTCTTGGGTAGTGTCCGGTCCATTCTTCCAGGATCCAGCACTAGTTCAGCTGGGCATTTCTTGGCCTGTGACCTAGTCACAGCAAGGACATGTGCTGATAAACCTAACATTTCCACATGAGTCCTATACTCCACATCTGACCATAAGGAGGATTCCAAATCATTGCCCAAAAGACAGTCCACTGGGAGGTCTGAACTAACAACAACCCTTTTGAGGCCATTTACCCCTCCCCAGGAGAAATTAACAAGTGCCATACTATGGGAGGTAGTGGCATTGCTAGCATTGGTCACCAGGTAGTCTGAACCTAGTATTACCTGGTCAGGGTCCACAAAGTTTGGTGTCACCATAGTGACACTGGCACAACTGTCCCTGTAGGCCTGGGCCATTTTTCCATTGATTAAAGGCGTCTGCCTGTACTTGCCCAGAGTACTGGGACTTATTGTAGGGGTCATATCCATGTCCCCAGTACAAACAAGAACAGCCTGAGTAGGTATCCTGACTAAAGTCAGAACCCGCCTCAGTTCCCAGGGTTAACCCCACTACAGCCTTGGGAGGATTACTACCACTACTAACTGTACTAGGGGGTGCAGATGCCTTAGGGGCAGTAGTGGTAGGAGTTGGGCCTTTCTTGTTGCACTCACTAAACCAGTGAGTATTACTTTTACAGTATTGGCACCATGGTTTCCTCTGACCATTATTCTTCTTCTTTTGGGAATTCGGGGAATTCTGGGACCCACCCTCTTTAGATTGTTGGGGCCCTGTTGAAGACTTCTGGTCATTCTGTTTGTTCTCATTACCCTTGGGGTCTGCTTTCTTTTGGCCACCACCCTGGTTCTGGTTCTGCTGCTTGACCCTTGTCCTGACCCATCTGTCTGCCTTCTTTCCCAATTCTTGGGGAGAGGTCAGATCTGAGTCAATAAGGTGCTGATGCAACAACTGATTTTGACAATTATTTAAGATTTGTTCTCTCATAATTAGATTATACAATCCTGTGTAATCAGTAACTTTACTTCCCAGTAACCAGCCTTCAAAAGCCTTAGTGGCACAATCAACAAAGTCAGCCCAATCCTGAGACAGAAGTTTCTGGGTGTCTCTGAACAGCAACCTGTACTGTTCAGTTGTTAAGCCAAACCCATCAATCAGTGTATTCTTCAAGACTTGGTAATTGTTAGCATCCTCAGCTCTAGTAGTGAGGAGCTTATCTCTACCTTTACCTTCAAAGGAGAGCCACAATATAGCTGCCCACTGACTCTGGGGGATGCACTGGACAGTGCAGGCCCTCTCCAAAGCAGTCATCCATTTGTGGATGTCATCCCCTTGTTTAAAGGGGGGCACTATCTTACTCAGGTGTCTAGTATCAAAACTCCTGTCTTTATCCTTAGGGATATTGCTGCCACCAGTGGGGACTACCCCACTCAACTGTTGCTCTCTAGCAAAGGCAAGCTTCTCCTTGGCAAGGGCAAGTTCTTCCCTCTGGATCCTCAGATTAGCCTGTTTCATCCTTGCTTCATGTTCTCTCCTCTGAGGGGAAGTCATTCTCCTCTGGGGAGAAGTCATTCTCCTCTGAGGAGAAGTCATTCTCCTCTGAGAAGAGGCATGAGAGTGCACAGATATATTGGAGTCCCTAGAATGAGACCTATCTCTTCTACCTCCAAAGTTAGGCCTGCTTAGGGTCAGTACTGGGGGTCCCCCAGATCCTTCCCTATGTAGGTCTACGTTGGCCCTAGTAAGTCTGCTGACTAGCTTAGGACCCTTGTCTGCCTCATCCTCAGAAAGAACCTCTTCATCCTCCTCCTCCTCTACTTCCTCAGTTTCAGGGAGGTCAGGATCACCAAGGGTACCTTCTAAGGCTGGCATGCTCCCATCTGTATGAGTAGCTTTTCTAGCATCATAAGTCTCTAAGAGACCTAACAGAAAAGGAGTGGTGGGGTTAGAACCCTGTTTCAATTTCCTAGAGGTACACAATTGTCTCATCTCCTGGAAACTGAGAGCTGCATATCTGGAAAGGACCTGTGGAGGGTCACTAACCACTAGGGGAGTCTCTGTGGACTCTCCATGGGTAGACATGCTTTCTAGTGTGGTGTAAGTGATGCACCTACCTACACTATGGGTTTACCTACTGATCCCTTGCTAGAGTTGTAGTCAGGGTGTGCTAAGCCCTGTTACACTACAACAGCTGGTTCAGTAGAACTCAGAGTATTTCTAAGCTTGTTATATGTACCTAGGTACCTTATGTGATCTTTCAAATGATATTACAAGATTATATTTGGTAAAACAACAGCAAGCTCAAATCCCAACCGCTGCACACCAATGTGAGAAGTTGGCCTGATATATGATGTTCACTAATTCTAGTGATCACCCTGTATCAGTCCAAACAACCCCTTATGGTGATTGGTTGTAAGTCAACCTTATAGACCAGCTATCCTAGTAGCGTGGACAAAAGCAGTCTTAGGCTAAACTCTTTTGGCATGTGAAGCCAGCTGTTTTACCACAATATAACCCCTTGAATACCAGATGAAAGGACACCACACAGGTTGTTATGAAAATAAAAGGATATTTATTAACTAACATACACCTCTGAACTCTTTATGAGGTCAGAGGGCTAAGCACATGACAATGCTACAAAAGAAATACGAGTTCGCACAATATTTACACGAGTGCCTTAGGGGCACGACAAACCATATACTCAAAACAATGGAATGCGAGGAAGGCAAGTACTGTAAGGAGATCCAGAGGCTGGAGGATCGGTGGGACTACACTACGAACTAGGTAAGTACGGAGCAGGAGGCCCACAGGACTCACGTGCAGAGTGGGAACTCTCACGCGGGATGCGTACCAACGTCTATGGATCTTACAATTTAGAAAGTTACGGATTCCGGACGAACCCGGCAGGATGGAGGGAAAACAACAGTGGACCTGGACACTAGGATAGTGAACACTGACTTCAGCACCCAGAAGCTTTAGTTACCTAACCCACAGGCTGCGGGTGCATAGGGCTGAAGTGGTGTCGGGTTTGCTGCGTTGATCCCGGTGATGCCTGAAACAAAGAGTTGCTGGCAGGCAGGCAGATGGAGGAGTCCGGTGGTTCCAAGGATGGAACTGGGAAGAAGTAAGTCCTGAAAGGGAAGGGGACAGAGTCTTGGTCACTAGCCAGTGACGGTGCTGGAACCAGGAGGGAACCAGATGCTGTTGCCGCGTTCAGGTGGAGGAAGGGTCGCTTCTCTCTGTAGCTGCGCGGACCAGGAGCTGTTCTTCACGACCAGGCTGGAGGCACGAGCTGTCCCACGTAGTCTGCTGCTGTTGGCGGTGTCGGATCGTCGATCTGGACAATAGGCCTTGGCTAATGCAAGCCACGCGGTGGAACAAAGATGGCGTCTGGTGTGGACCAGGAAGCAAGGGCCAGTCTGGGGGACCAGACTAGCAGTGTTGAAATCTTCGGGTCGTCGTCTCAGAGGTCACGAGCCAGCCGGCAAGTGACCAGACAACAGGAAAGCAGCAACCAAGCAAAAGAGGCCCCACGCAGATCACGGGGATGCTGGGGGGCTGGTCTTTGGAGCAGGGGCTGCGTCGGTGTGGGACTTCTCAGTCCCCAATGCACTCACTCGAGGAACTCTCAGGGGTCGTGCTGGAAGCGCTGTGCAGGTTTCTTCAAGATGGCCGTCTCCACGTTGCTCGTCGCACCCACGGGTCCCAGCTGTGCTGTGGATGTGGGTAGAGGTCAGAGGGATCTGGAGGTCCGGGTCTTGTCGAGCTGAATGGTCGGATTCCGGGCTGGAAGGACTTTACAGCAAACCGCACAGGAGCTTGATGGTGCCTGCGAAGCAGGATGGTCACCCCCTGACCATAGGGGAGATTCTTCAGTCTTCTGATGTTCAGGAGGTCGAAGGTCAAGAGTTTCTTCGTGGAAGGTTGTCAAGATTAATCTAATTTGGAATGGGACCAGCTCCTACCTTTATTCTCCTAAAGGGGGCTGCACTACGACTAGGTCCCTCCCCTGGGTGGGACCAGGAAGGGGGGTGGTTACACCCCCTATCCTTAGTCCAGTTTCCCGCCAGAGCTGGGGCTGGAGTGCCCCAGCAACTGGTTGGAACCGGTGTATGCACAGGGCACCTTGTGTGCCCCAGGCATGTCTCATTCCTTTCAGCCTTGGCCTACCTAATACACAAAATCCTGTCTGGGGTGGTGCTAGCACCTCCCAAGGCAGGAAACCCTTTGTCTGAGCCTCCCTCGCTGGAAGGACTCCCAGCAGCAGGAGGTCAGACTTGTGTCTGTGGTGGCAGCATCCATTTTGTGATGCTGAGGCTTGAGTTAACTTTAACCGGGGTTTACAGTTACATACATGTCGTGTCTCTCTAGAAGGGTGGAATGCTACCCCCTTCGCCAGAATTGGCGAGGGGGTAGTATTCCAATTCGTATGACACCTTACTCGACATGTTTTGATAATGTTATACCAGAGTTAGCATTTAACCGCGAGGATTATAATGCACTTAAGAGTATATGGTATAGCGTTATCATGGAACAGCTATTAGGACTTGGTTCCGCAAGCTGCAAACGGGCTCAGCTCATGCCAGAGACCATCTCACATAATTCCAAGCACTCTGCCTTCAGGACTGATAAGGCCTTCTCTAGGAGTGACTGATAGGAATATATGTGTCCATTTTAGGTTTAGATATAGGTATACTATATCTACAGCAAAGGGTGTTTACACCACCTTGCCCCAGCTGTCGTGCAGCCAGTTGTGTCAGATTTGGGTGGCCAGCCAGGGGTGGCATAATACATGCTGCAGCCCCTGGTAGGCCTTGGTACACCTATGCCCTGGATACCTAAGGCATACTGTACAGGGACTGATAAGGTGGCCCAGTACCAATTGGTAAATGCATCTAAGGTACATGCTTGTCAATTTAGAGAGAGAACAGCTAGGCTGTGGGTCTGATTAGCAGGCCCACAGCCAGGGAAAGTCGTAAATCAGTGAAGCAAAAAGCAAAAATCTGGGGTGACCATAGGATTGCAGACCCCACTCTCCTACATCCATAACTAAGCAAAACCAGTGCTTAATTGGAGCCAGTGGTTTGCGGTGCTCAGCACCGGCACGTAATTGTCTACACCGGGGCTTTTACCAGTCTGCCACATGGTGGCGTTGATAAAAATGACTATCAACTGCCACCCAAGCCAATGTTATAGCTATTTTTAGCCGGGGGGGGGTTTATATAGCGCAAACTAGACCCGAGGATATCAGGTATCAGAGCGCTTAACAAGTTTCGTTACGGATTGAATAAAATAAATGTAACACCTTCTATGCTCATGACGAGCTGAGCTCGTTATGAGCCGTGGAAAGCTTGCATGCGGGGATAATTCCCCTGCTGTGCTTAGCGTTCCACGGGAACGGGTGCATCTGTGCTCGTCATGAGCACAGGAGCGCCGTGCTTAATGACGAGCTGAGCTCGTCATGAGCATGCGGACCCTGTGCGCGCCCCCCACCCCCAGCACAGCCTGGGAATTACCCCCCGCAGCAAAGGGGTTAAAAAACAAATTTTGTTGCGTGCACTGCATCCCCAAATGCGATGCAGTGCGCGCAACGATTTTTAAAAATGGTATATGTTGACTTACCTGCAAACCTCTGCAATCCATAGTTTACTACCCCCACCCTGTCCCTACCCCTCCCCGCGTCACTGCCCGGCAGGTACTCCCACTACCAACTGCGGCTGGTGGTCATGACCGTTTTACGTGTCCCCATCTCCTTACCGTGCGGTTTTACTTTCCCCAGACTACCAGTGCTGTTGGCAGCTTGGAATGTCTCACGGTTCACCCCTCACCAGGGAAGGGACTCGCGATGTGCAAAACTGCTAGAGGGAGCTATTTTTTTCTTTTTGTTGAGCCACTCTACAGAGTGCATCTTTTGTAGCTGGCTTTGTCGTCTGCTCTCTCGCACCCTCCCATTGTCCGTGTCCGCATGTTGCCTCCGTGTTGCCTCTCCCTCCCACTGGCGTGGGTGAGCGATGGTAAGGTAACACCTCATAAACAGAGGCATTATATATGTGCGGGAGGCCAGATGTCTTTGTCCCATCCTGCTTCATGAAATCCTCTGATTTGTTTATTTGTTGCAGTTTGTCTAAGTTACTGGAGCGCTTTACATGAGCACCAGTTACATTGCACAAGGACCCGTTCATTTCATGTAGACACGGTAGGGTTAAGTAATTTGCCCAGAGTCACAGGATGTTGAGCCAGCACCGAGATTGAGTCACTCTACAGAGTGCATCGTTTGTAGCTGGCTCTGTGGTCTGCCTTCTCTTCCCTACCAACAGGTCCCTGTTTCTCCTAACCCCCCTAACAGACAAAAGGAAAGGAAATGTTTCTATGACGGGGCCAGCGCAGGCCACTTTATACCGCCTATTTTTACCAATCCTGTTCACCACCGCCCACCCAATTGCCAAAGCCAATAGCTCGCCCGTAGGAAAGATCAATTGGCTTTGCGAATGCTTGTTGTTTTTTGCTGTATTACTTTAGAAGTGCAGTTTGTGAATAGCATTTTGTGGTACTCTTGTAGTTATACAAAATGTACTAAAAATGCAGCTTGTGGATAAGGCTGTAGGGGGCATATTAGCAACAAATCGCGATAATTATCGTTAGATGTGCTTAGCGCATTTTTTTCATCGCCGGATATTATCGCAGAGATAACGTGCTATTAGCAACGTTTATCTCCAAAGCGATGAAATATCTGGCGATAGCGGCTCAATGCGTGAATATCGCTGGAAATCCAGCGATATTCAGGCATCATCGCTAATGGGGACTTAACCTGAATATCCACCTCCCATTGGATATACAAGTTAAGAAGTGGTCTGAGCAGGCGTTAGGTTTTGGCGATAATCGCGCTTAGCGTTGGATTTTTTTATCGCTTCCCCTGGCTTGCTAATAGGCGATAGCTGTGTTAGCGACTGTTTTAAGTTGCTAACAGGTTGGGTACGCCCACTTTGCATGTCATTAGCGATAAATATCACTGACATGCAAAGCGGGCCCCGTTCCGGTCGCTATCGCCTACAAGCTGTCGCTAACTGCTGTTAGCGACAGCTTGCTAATAGGGCGATAAAAATATCGCCGCTTTCACGGGAAAAAGTGCAGCTAAAGCGGCGATATCGTCCTAATATGCCCCCAGGTTTTTTAGAATATCTGGTGTGGGGGTAACTCCCTGTCCCAGCTTCCGCGGATCCCAGCGAGAGGACGCGTAGGAGTTCCTTGCAGCAATCCCGTGCAACCTCCAAGCGTTGAGGGATTTACATGCATTGAGCAGGTAGATTCTCGCACAGGAAACACATAAACATCTCTTGTAGGTGGCAGGAACTAGTGGCTGTGTTGGGTCCGGCCCTTGTGTTTCATGGTGGTTCTCCAATCAGAAAAAGGTTTTCCCCTTAGGGAAATATTGGTAAAAAAAAAAATGTCACCATATAGTGTGCTCGTAGCATTAGGCCCACGCCTGAGAATCTTCCATTTAAAAAAAAAAAAAATGCGTGCACAGTTCTGGAATTAACAAGAATGCATGAATCTGGGCAGATCGCGTTGTGCACCTCTGTTTAGATCTACAGTTTTCGGGGTGAGCTCTGGATCCTGGAAGACTTAACGTACTGTGGGCGCATGGACGTGTTTAACAGTGTGTCACTTTTCGTCCATATCGGATTTTTAAAAACTTTAAAAAAACTTTCTTATGATTTCAGCATATGTCCATCATCTGTTGTAAGTAGCTGTGTTTAATTCACCCTCACGCTTTCTCACAAGGCCACGGTTGCCCCTGGCAATATGCTCTGCCCCCGCTACCAGTAGAAGGTACGTAGCTTATAAGAATTTTACCTCCCTCCAATGGAGTAAAGCTAATGCAGACTGTGGTGCTGTGCTTGGACTCATAGGGGCAGAGTTGCATAGTTACTTGTGCATCTCAGGTTCGCTAAGGTGAAGGTACCAACTTTAATGAGACACACAATTGATGGATGGAATGCTGAACAAATCAAAACATTCACCCACAGTCAAGAGATCTGGGTTAAATCAATCATTCTTTTGCTCACTCTGCTACCCCAGTTCAGACCCAGCCATATGCAAATCAGTCTTGACCCTGCTCCTCATGGGAACAGTCCAGCCCAAACTGCTAAGCCAGGTCCTCCCTGGACCGGAAACAAGCATCCTAGGACCAGTTTCGGGCTTTCAGCCCTCATCAGCAGGGCTTGCTTGATTCCAGTGGCATAGTGAGCAAGGGACCCACGTCTGGGCATACCCGGCGCACTTAGGGCGAGAAAGCAAAAGACACACAATTGATGGACGGAATACTGAACAAATCAAAACATTCTCCCCAGTCAAGAGTTCTGAGTTGAATCCATCATTCTTTAGCTCACTCTGTCACCCCAGTTTAGACCTGACCATATGCAAATCAGCCTTGACCCTGTGCCTCATGGGAACAGTCCAGCCCGAACTGCCAAGCCAGGTCCTCCCTGCACCGGAAACAAGCATCCTAGGACTGGTTTCAACTTTAATGAGGCAAATTGACATCATTAATCTGAATTTGAGCACATACGCGGATTTACTCCTGGAGAATATTTCCTCAGGGTGATAGAACTTTCCACACGTGCACCTCTGCTCACAGGGGCATGGGATGCATGCATCAGGGTGGGGACACCTGTGAACAAGGCCAACACCCACAAACTTGCATGTTTGTAGTAACTCACAAAGCTTTGGCATGAACACTAACCCCTTGAAGGTAAAGATTTACTGAATTGGTTTTTCTTGCCTTTGATATAGTCCTGTTGCATTTCTTTTTCAAATAAAGAGGGCTATAGTAGTAAAATAGTCCCTCCTGCAGTTCAATAGACGCACACAGATGGAAGCAGAAGGGTACATCCAAACAGCCAGTAGCATTAGGTGAGAGATGTACACTTCACTGGGCGGAGCCAAGACATGGTTGAGAATCTTTGAAGCCATTGGCTGAAGGAGGCTAGTGGGAGAAAGCCAATGTATGAAAGGGGCGGCCCCAAAGCCCACTGGAATCTATGCTTATTGTAGGCAGTAGGCTTAATTGACAGCTCTGCTCTCAAAGGCTAAATTTAACAAGCACTGGCAAAGCCAGTACGTCTCGCCTATGTGAGATCTATTGGCTTTGCCAATGTTTCTTAGCCATGTTGCAACATGAATGAAAGTGAAGAAAAACAGCTGTATGATACAGCCAGCATTGACCTCGTCCTAGCACTTGTTTTTTACTTTCAGCCAAGCTGGATTGAAGCTGGCGCTGCTGTACAATAAGGCTAAAACATTTTTTGACAAAGTCAATAGATCTTGCATACAAGAGACCTGTTGGCTTTGCCAGTGCTTGTTTTCATTCAGCGAGCACATCTATGCCATTGAACAGGCTACCAACATGTAAATAAATAGGATCTTAGATATGCAGGCATTGGTGAGGTTTTTGCTGGGCGCTTTGCGCAAAATGGCTTTAGAGGTTGATCTCTGAATTGTTCTAATAAATCTTTCGGGTGTTGCTGGTTGGCTATATACATACTATAGAAAGGGCCGTCCTTAAATAGTATGTATTGGCGGGGTAACGCTTACATTCAGAATGCAAAGCCCGTTTCCAGATAAATAAATAAAGGCATATATTTTACATTTTTCAGGAGATGTCTTTTAATCACAGCATACTGCGCACAACTCCATAGGTTTCTTTTTGGGGTTCCTGCACGTCTGCATTGATCTAAATAACGATCCGTTAATCTGTACAAGTTCCCCACCCTTTTGCGGAACTGTCAGAGCTCTTTGGCATATGCCATGGCGGTTGACAAGAGTGAAAAAGCTTTGTCACTGCAATGAGGCTAGAAGGAAATGGGTGAATTAAAGCTTCTTTGTGGACAGCCCTCAAACAAATCACTGTCTCTCGACAAACTCCTTAATAATAATAATAATAATAATCCACATTTGTAAAGCGCGAACCATCACCCGTTAGGGTCTCTAGGCGCTGGGGGGCCGTCGGGAAGATTAAGCAAGCTATTGCCCAGAGTCACACGGTGCTGGGCTAACCTCCCGCCGGAGCCGGGGATCGAACCGTGATCCCCAGATTCCAGCGTCAGTCGCCCTGGCCGCGGCGCCACACCTCTTCCCTACATGTTTCCCTACAGGCTTCTACATGTGTGTGTGAGGTGCACTGGAGGCTTTCCTGCGATCCTTGATAAAGAAGGTGAAAGCTCCCCTGTGTGTGGCTTCTTCACATGGGCTAAAAAAAAAAAATATATATATATATATATATATATATACACACACACATATACACATATATATCTTCTTTTTCTAAATATAAAATGTCATCAATTAAATTAAATATAAGTCACCACAGGCCACTACAGCACTGAATCACTTACATTATTTTGTGGGGGATTTAATTTTCCTATTTCTTAATCTCCAGGCATACAGCAAGTATCTGGACAAGGTCAAACCTACAGGAAATGTTGCATAAAATAATGACAAATACAAGTGTAGGGCCCACATGTCACCCATACTGGTAGGTAATATGTGCTGGGAGGTGGAGCAGCGTGCCCTCGCCCCTTTCTCTTTGAAAAGGCTCCCTTGAGCCATTGAGCTGACGAGCCTGTGGAGACGCACCTGCGCGCCTGTGAGAGGTACTGAGACCTGAAAGGATTGTGGCCGCCTGCTCAGCAACCCCAGATTAAATTTGTTTTCATCTGTACTGATGATATCCAGAAACACGTGTCTAGAGATTTACAGCACTAACCTGCACCAACTTTGGTGAAATACTCCAGTAAATATCTAAGTAAGCATGTACCATGAACTGCATTTACCATAATGCTTAGGGGCGAACTATGATGGGAGGTGAAGCAGTGTGCTCCCACCCCTTTTAATATATTTTAAGGGTGTTTGTTCTGGAGAAACATAAACTTAGTATTTAAACTAGGTCACAGTGGTTAGGCCAGTGCTTAATTTGTAAAACAAAAGTAAGTGCCAGAACCCTTCTCCAGAGGACACTGCAGCCCGCTCTGCCCATTGCCCCTGCCAGCGCCACCAAAGTCATTAACAACACAACTACTGACCACCGTGCTCCTACAAGTGTGACAATTCAGATTTATCCACGCCATCTAAAGCTATAAGAATTGTGTGGGTGGCCGGTATTATTAATTTCTAATATATATTGACATATTAAACACTGTTGTGCTCATCTCAAAATTTGACAGATAGCGCCACCATGTGTTGGAGTCTCATTAGTGTCGGTGTTGAGAATGAAGTGCCAGGAATCCACCCATTCCAATTAAGCACTGGGCTAGGATTGGCTTTACTAATAAGAATGTATTTCTATGGAAATAAACTCTTTTTTAGCAACATTGGGATAACAAAAGAATAGGGAAAAAACCTAGGGGCCTATTTACAAGTAGCTGGCAGGGCGCAGTGTTAGGCCCAAATTGGTAACACCACGCTCTGACAATTTCCAAATGCCGGAATGCATTGTATTCGCAGAATGCGGCGCACCCTTGTGTTACCCCTAGCGCTGCAATGAAAAAAGCTGCGTAGCACCACCACGTGCACCCTAGCACCATTTTGCTAAGGTGCCTGCGCTGCAGGGGCAATTGTTTATGTGCAGGAAGGAACACCTTCCTGCGTATAAACAATCTTTACAGGGGATTTGCTCTATCTATGTATGCAGCAGAATGCAGCACACGTGGAAAGAGCAATATACGAGGAGCAATAAAACATTTCTCCTCGTATCGCCTGCTTAAGATCAGGCATTCCCTGGCAGTTATTTTGGTGCTTCCCGGTACCTTGTAAATATGGGCAGCGTAAAAAAGATATGGGTGTTGCGGCCGAATGCCCACTGCAACACCCATTGCACGCCCCTTTCACGCTAAGTGCTGCGTGAATAAGGGCATTATTTACAAGGCAGCATTAAGGTAAGTGGCTTAACATTGCCTTGTAAATATGCCAAAGGAGTTAACATCACCAGAACGTCAGAAAAAGTGATGTTCTGGTGGCGATAACCCTTTGTAAATATGCTCCATAATGTTCTAACCTACACCAGTTTGCACGCAGCTCTTTGATGACAATTCATCGGTCACTCTGCTATATTCAGGTTGCAACATAAACAGCAACCCACTGAGCTATCCACTTAAAATACAGTTCTGTGATCTGCATGATACGTGTTCTTTGCAGCAGGCACCTTACCCTCTGTACTACTTTATGATGAGTCAAAACTGACACTAAACAAAACTGGCCATGCTCCAGCAGGAACACTAATCACCAGAGTTATTTTAACATTTTTATTGATGCCTGAAAACTGCTGGACACACCAGCAGGCACTTTTAAACGCCTAACGGGCATATTAACCCCTTCGACGCTGACGATGAGCTCAGCTGGTCATCAGCGACGCCTGTCGTACGCTGATGATGAGCTGAGCTCGTCATGTAACGCGGGTTTTTAAAAAACGCAGCACGCAGCGGGAAAACCGCTAGCGCGCATGCGGTTAACAAGGAACAGGGAAAATTCACGCTAAAGGCGCTTAGCGTTAATTGTTTTAACGCCCGCTATCGCTGGATAATATCGCCTGGTTATCGCGTCATTAACAACGCTAATCGCCTAGCCGATAAAAAATCCAGCCATAGCGGCATTTTGGGAGGTTATCGCTGGTAATGCAGTGATAAAATTACAAGGATAGGGATATCCTTGTTGATAGCCCGTGGTGGACTTAGCCAGGGCCGGACTGGGAACCAAAACTGGCCCTGGCAAAGAGCTTGGCCGGCCCCCCTGGGAGAGGCTGAGCTGTTTACCAGAGCCGGTTTTGGCCGATTTTGTTACAGGGGTCGATTTTGCAGCTATGCTGCAAAAACTGCCCTGTAACAAACACAGCCCCCAGGGGCAAAAATCGGCCCCAACCCCAGCGGCCCACCGGGGAAACGCCTGGTGCCCGCTATGGCCAGTCCGGCTCTGGACTTAGCCATGTAATCCACCTCCCATTGAATTACATATTTAAATTTGAAAATTAGCAGACGTAAAAAAACAGCGTTAACCGTGGTTAGCACTGCTTTTTCTGTCTCTAACAGGGTTAGCGTGAAGCATGATAATAGGAGAAATGTCTCTTAGCCACATTTCTCCTAATATTTTGCTCTGGAACGCCCACTTTGCATCGCATTAGAGATGCAGAGGGAAGCGTAGTGAAAAAGGGTGCTAACATGCGATTTTGCATGTTAGCACCCTGTTGTTGATAGGGCAATATTTTTATCTCCGCTACTTTGTTTTTTTTAAAGCCAAAAAAGCGGAGATGAAGCCCTTGTTAATATGCCCCTAAGTTCTTTCTAAACACAGGGCCTCCTGAGCTCAGCGCCAGGTGGGGGCGCACCGGTCGCACCGCCATGAAGCCGGCCCTGGTCCTGCTGTAAAAGAGACATATTAATCTCCAGATTAAGACCCCGCAGTCCCTCACAACCACACACTGGTGCACAGGGCACCACCACCTACCTGCGTGCATCGCTCACTCCCTGCACGTGCAGTCGGAGACGCGCTCTCCCACGTGCTCCCCAGCGGTGGCGCTCTCACACAAGCCTCGTGAGGTGCTCTCCGGTGAGGGCTCCCTCTCCTGGTGGTCTCCAGTGACAGCACTCTCTCCCGGTGACTGCTCCCTCTCCAAGTGACGGCTCCCTCTCCCAGTGACAGCTTTCTCTCCCAGTGTCTGCTCCCTCTCTCAGTGACAGCCTCCTCTCCCAGTGACTACCCTCTCTCCCAGTGACTGCCCCCTCTCCCAGTGACAGCACCCTCTCCCAGTGACTGCTCCCTCTCTCAGTGACAGCACCCTCTCCCAGTGACTTCTCCCTCTCTCAGTGACTGCTCCCTCTCCCAGTGACAGATCCCTCTCCCAGTGACAGATCCCTCTCCCAGTGACAGCACCCTCTCCCAGTAATGCCAGCCTCTTCCTGGTGCACCCCTAGTTACAGCACCCCCTCCCCCTCAGGTACTTCACCCACTCCCAGTGACTGCTCCCTCTCCCAGTGACTGAACCTTCTCCCTGATGTTCTCCTGGTGACTGCTCTCTCTCCTAGTGACTGCTCCCTCTGTGAGTGACTGCTCCCTCTGTCAGGGACTGTTCTCTTACAGTGACAGCACCCTCTCAAAGTGACTGGTATCTCTCCCAGTGACTGCTCCCTCTCTCAGTGACTGCTCCCTCTCCCAGTGACTGCCCCCTCTCCCAGTGACTGCCCCCTCTCCCAGTGACAGCACCCTCTCCCAGTGACTGCTCCCTCTCTCAGTGACAGCACCCTCTCCCAGTGACTGCTCCCTCTCTCAGTGACTGCTCCCTCTCCCAGTGACAGCACCCTCTCCCAGTGACTGCTCCCTCTCCCAGTGACAGCACCCTCTCCCAGTAATGCCTGCCTCTTCCTGGTGCACCCCTAGTTACAGCACCCCCTCCCCCTCAGGTACTTCACCCACTCCCAGTGACTGCTCCCTCTCCCAGTGACTGAACCTTCTCCCTGATGTTCTCCTGGTGACTGCTCTCTCTCCTAGTGACTGCTCCCTCTGTCAGGGACTGTTCTCTTACAGTGACAGCACCCTCTCAAAGTGACTGGTATCTCTCCCAGTGACTTCTCCCTCTCCCAGTGACTGTTCTCTCTCCCAGTGACTGCTCCCTCTCCCTGGTGCTCTCCCAGTGACTGCTCACTCTCTCCCAGTGACTGCTCCCTCTCACGGTGACAGATCCCTCTCAGTGACTGCTTTCTCTCCCAGTGACAGCTTTCTCTCCCAGTGACTGCTCCCTCTCCCAGTGACTGCTCCCTCTCCCAGTGACAGGGCCCTCTCTCAGTGACTGCCCCCTCTCCCAGTGACAGCACCCTCTCCCAGTGACTGCCCCCTCTCCCAGTGACAGCACCCTCTCCCAGTGACTGCCCCCTCTCCCAGTGACTGCCCCCTCTCCCAGTGACAGCACCCTCTCCCAGTGACTGCTCCCTCTCTCAGTGACAGCACCCTCTCCCAGTGACTGCTCCCTCTCTCAGTGACTGCTCCCTCTCCCAGTGACAGCACCCTCTCCCAGTAATGCCAGCCTCTTCCTGGTGCACCCCTAGTTACAGCACCCCCTCCCCCTCAGGTACTTCACCCACTCCCAGTGACTGCCCCCTCTACCAGTGACTGCTCCCTCTCTAGGTGACTGCTCCCTCTCCCTGGTGCTCTCCCAGTGACTGCTCCCTCTCACAGTGACTGCTCTCTCTCCCAGTGACTGCTCTCTCCCAGTGACAGCTCCTCTCCCTCACAGCTGTCCTCTGGCCGCCTCGCAGCGCTGTATCCACTGGCCCAGCGCTCGGCCTGTCCTGGTGTGTGGCGCACACGTGCTGCCCTGTCAGCGCTCTGTCAGCAGCCCGTGTCTAGAATATGTAGCGCTTGGGGGCTGTGACGCAGCTGAGGGCACGCACTCGTGGAAGGTTCACGTCGCCCCCACCGCCCCCCTGTCATTCACCACCTCATAACAATTCACGGTGGGGGGAGCCAGCGGGGAGGGCCCGGCAGAGCTGGAGAGACAAAAGCAAGAGTGAATAAACTCACTGAAGCCTGGGACAGCCGGAGAGGAGCTGGAGTGCACACCGTGTCGTCACGTGCACGCACACAGTGCACACTGAATCCGGGCCTGTGTAAAGCTGAATACACTTTTTTCACACCTTTGAAAATCTGTTTTAAGCGAAGTTAAAATAACAAACTAACATAGGCACTTAGGGGCTTATTTACAAGTCCCTTGCGCCACCCTTATGTCACTTTTCCCATGTTAAAAATGACGCAGAGTGGCCCAAGCGGCTTGTAAATCTGCCCTTAAATATATTGGGGCAAATTTACAACCTCCGTACGCCACATTTGCGCCACCGTTGCGTCACTTTTGTGACGCAGCGGCTGCGCAAAGCCAGCGCCATGGTGCATTGTATTTACAACGTGACGGATCTGGGAGATGCGTCATGGTGTAAAGCCCTGCGCCACATGTGGGCGTCCCAGCGCAGCGGGGAGCGTTCCGGCGCAGGAACGCCTCGGAAATGTGGCTGAGTGAAATCTACAAGATTTCACTCAGTCACTTTTACGGCCATGCTGCGTCAAAACCCTGCGCCTGCTTGAAGCAGGCGTAAGGATTGACGCAGTATGTTTGGCATAGGGGCACCTGAGCCTTGCTGGAGCTGCGTCGCGCTTGCGACGCAGCTCCAGCAATGCGCCGCCTTTCCGCTGGGGGATGCGACACACATCTGCCCCTCCTTGCGCCGCATTGTAAATGCGGTACAAAAGGGGGTGGCGATGAACGGAGCATCTGAAGCAATCAAACACTCACACCCAGTCAACAGATCTGGGTTTAATCCATCACCGTTCTTTAGCCCACTCTGCCACCCCAGTTCAGACATGGCCATATGCAAATCAGTCTGACCCTGTGCCTCATGGGAACAGTCCAGCCCGAACTGCCAAGCCATGCCTTCCCTGGACTGGAAACAGCTTCCTGGGACCGGTTTCTGGGATTCCAGCCGTCTTCAGCCCGGCTTGCTTGAATCCAGTGGCAAAGTGAGCAAGGAAGTCACGTCTGAGCATACCCTGCCAACTTATGGCGAACAAAGTGGTACAAAAGGGGGTGGTGATGGACGGAGCATTAGCAGAGATGCGCCAGAAGTTGTAAATCTGTCCCTTTGTATTATTTTTCAACATTCCTGGATGTTTAGAAAGTAAGATATTGAAACCATTAGGCTGTCTGTCACCCACTTATCTCCTCGGCCCCATCTCTCTCTGTCCTCTTTCCAGGTCCATTCACACACTTCCCACTTTCATAAAGTTAGGATTCTGGGCCCTTTACACATGTGTGCAGCACCTAAGGCCAAGGAGAGCGTCCCCCACACAGGGCTCTCCTCACGGCCTGTCCTCGCCTCTGGCGCAGCTCTGCAAGGCTTCACCCCCTCTTCCAGGTAGGAGCACGTCAAGCAAAAGACTTGTTTGTGGCTTGAAATAACTCCTATCACGATAACAGCTACTTGCACCACCTTTGCAAACGGATTCAATACATATGAGATTTATACTCAGAAGTCAAATGGGGAATAACCTTTTATCAATCACGCGCTTAACACGCCTATGTTTAATGGTGCTCTCTATTTAAGAAGTAGGGGTCATACCAACAACATGCTGGACATCCATTTTTTTTTGCGTAAAATTGGTGTTTTGAGTGTGCGATTAGAAACGACTAAAAAGTCCATAAAATTCAAACGCTGGATATTGAAGCACCAAGGGGCAGATTTATGTTGGGCTTGGGCCACTTTTGTGCCTCCGTTGCGACACTTCTGTGACACAGCGGAGGCGTAAACCCTGTTGCAACATACTTACATCGTGACGCATCTATGGAGATGCGTCACGGTGTAAGGCCCTGCGCCACATGAAACCTGCGTCAGGTTTCATGTGGGCGTTTCCACGCTGGCGGGGCGTTCCGTCGCAGGAACGACCCTGAAAAGTGACTCAGTGAAATCTACAAGATTTCAATGAATCACTTTACCAACGCTGATGCATCAAAACCCTGCGCCTGCTTGTAGCAGGCGTAAGGCTTGACGCACCACGTTACAGATGGGGCAAGTTGGAAAAGTGCTGGAGTTGCGTGCCGCATGCAACACAACTTCAGCACTGCGCCAACTTCACGCCCTAGATACGACACGCATCTGTTTATTCCTGCGCCATGGTGCGCCACATTGTAAATGTGGCGCATCATGGGTGGCGCAAGGATAAACTTGCGTGCCGCCTCTTTCCTGGCGCATCTCTGCTGATTTGCAGAGATGCGTCAGGCAACGTAAATCTGCCCCCAAATGTTGCAGAGTCTCTGGGTGAGCTCTACAAGGTTTGTTTTCACACCCCCGGGTGACACGAGTGAACTTAGTTCAATGCACCATTGCTAAAGGTGGAAACCAATGCAACCCCACCCAGTACATTAAAGAGGGGGTGTCAGTGCTTTTGGGTTACTAACAGGGAGCAGTGGTAATCCAAGCGATCATTCATTAATGATTCACACACTCAAGATCCCTAGAAACAGAATATGTATTCCAACATGTTTATTGTAAAATATTTTAAAATGCCGGAGTCTAGGGCATACAATATGGGTAACATAACAGCAGATAATAAAAAACAGCCACGCCTTTTAATAGCAGTGAAAACAGGGAAAAATTGTAACATCAAAATTTGTAGCCCTTAAACGCTCACCGTGCTATCTCTAAGCACTATACTAGTTCTAGCAGATGAATAAATAATGAGTCCGAGTTTCAGAGTCGCCGTGCATACCTGGACAACAGGGTTTGTTGTCTGTTTGGAAGAGCTTGTCAGCTATTTTGAGCACGGGGCCAAGAGGGAGGCGATTGTGCCTACGATAGAACACAATCCTGGCACCAGTAGTGAGGGCAGCATGGAATCCTTTGCAGAGCCCCGGGGAGTCTTACTGGAGGCTTCTTCGGCCGTGATGGAATCTGGTGCCGTACTCATCTGGATCTGCGTCTGTGACCTGGGTGAAGTTTCTCTCCTAACCAAGTGGTCAAGTGGTAGTCCTTATATATTATATCTTACCTAAGATGGAATTGTTAATGTCACCTTAGGAATGTTTTGATATAATCATGTACATTCGTGGATGTGCTAATAATGTAAAAATATATAAATATAAACTACATTATTTGGGGTATGGTTGTTATATGACCTTTGAAAAAGGCACCTGTCCCAGATTGATGTCGTTCTGGTTTTTTTTTTTATGTCTTTATCTGAAGGACTTGACACTTTCACAGTTCTTGGAAAGATAGGCACCAATGACATCAGCATCAAAGGCAAACTTGTTGATGATTCTGCATAATTTGAGGAAAGATGGCAGCCTCCATGGTCTAAGATGGCAGCCTCCATGGTCTGAGATGGCAGCCTCCATGGTCTGAGATGGCAGCCTCCATGGTCTGAGATGGCAACCTCCACGGTCAAAGATGGCAGCCTCCACGGTCAAGGATGGCAGCCTCCATGGTCTAAGATGGCAGCCTCCATGGTCTAAGATGGCAACCTCCACAGTCAAAGATGGCAGCCTCCATGGTCTAAGATGGCGCCTTCCATTACCTAGAATGGATTTGGGGGCTAAGGTAAACAAGCTGGACAGGCTGACTTAAACGGAGACTATGTGTAAAATGGAACCTGTACTGTATGTGCTTAAGAACCTAAAACTAAAAAAAAGAAGCCTAAAAGCAAGTGATTGATTAAAGTAATAGAATTATGGAGGTAAACAGTGATAAGATTTATGACATTCTTGGAATCATTTCTTACCTTAAGTGTCAATAAATTGTCATTAAATGGGATTTGACTGATCTTGCTCATCAGACATATTTATTACACATTTACAGGATAAAAGTACACGCTAGAAACGTGCATTTGATGGCATTTCAATGTATTGCTTGTTACATGTTCAATAACACATGTAACAAGTGATGAACGGTGGACGTATTGTGATGATTTCAATGGAATGAAAAGGGTCTTGCACTGGAAGACACGATCCTTACCACACCCTGCTCCTTCACAACCTTTTTTCCTGATCATTGTGCATTGACCCCAGTGTGTCTGCCAACCTCATACCTCTCAGCCGCTTGACCTGGTTCCATGGTGTCTGCCCCCTCACACATGTCCCTTCGCAGCCTCCTGCCCTGATCTCTTAGTGGGATGTCCAGGCTATCTGATAAAAAAGTTACAGGTAGTTCAAAATGCGGCTGCGCGTCTCCTTCGGGGTCTTTCTTCCAGGCAAAGCGTGCGGGTCCTTCTGCGCCACCTTCACTGGCTCCCTGTTGAGGCCCGCTTGAAATTTAAAATGCTGGTGATTGTCCATCGGGCCTTGTATCGATTGTGACCTCTATATCTACAGAAGCGCTTTTCTTTCTACATTTCTTCCAGGACTTTGCGGTCTTCGGATCAACTTCTTATTCAGAACCCGCGCTTTTTACGCCAGAGGCTAGGGGGCTGTTCTTTCACCCGTAAGGCTGGTTTAGCTTGGAATGAGCTTCCTCTTGCTCGTAGGAGGATTGCGGATCCGGCTGTCTTCAAAAGGAACCTTAAAACACTACTATTTTAAGTCCATCTTCTTGTTCAGCTGGTGGGTGGGGGGGGTTTAGGGTAGCAGCGCCGGGATACTTTGAGTAGCTGTGCGCTTTAGAAATGCAGTATAACATAACATCTTAGGGCCTGTCTCCTCACACACATTCCTCCTCAGCTTCATCTTTGTCTGTGGTCTATGGTGTCTCCTCTCACCTGGTCCTCCCCTCTCTCCTCAGCATCCTTTGAGTGTCTGCGGGCACCAGAACCTCGACATGTCTGAAGCACTCACCGCGAAGGAGTCTCACAGATGGCTGTCACATCTAAGGAGAAGGTCTAACACCGGATCTCTACATGTGACCTAGTTTAGAGCGCTGCTTTGTGCAGAGCAGCTTCTGGGAGCTGTAGAGGGTACCACTACACTGCTGTTATCAACTATTTGACTACTTCAGTGAGAATCTGCGTTTATTTGATCAGCTCCAAAGATAAGTGTTTCATCATTCCCTATCTCAGATGCAGTGAAAATCTGTTCATCTTGTGGGCTCATCTCACCCTCCTCTTCCATCCCAAAAGTTCACAAGAGAGGGTGGAAGAAGTCAAGGGCATCGGTCCCTCCACCGACCTGAAGCCAAGGGGGGTACTTAAAGGTTAGTGCCCAGCAGGAGGTCAGTTAGAGGTGGTTAAGATGAGGTGAGGAGTGAGGTGGTATGAGGTGGCACCCTCACCGTAGGCTGAGGGTGGGTGGCATACACCTACATGAAGAGGAGGCGCTCCGGGCACTATCCAGGCAAGGGCAGGCCCTGACCACAGCTCTGTCCTGTGAAGGGTCAGTGCTGCTAGAAAGGAATATGCTACTTACCAGTATGCATCTGTTCTTGGCATGTAAGGCTGCTGAAATTCATATCTGTGCATAGATCGTCGCCTAGTGTTGGGTCCGGATGATTGCACTTTGTTGTCTTGGAGAAGTCTTCGAAGTATCACGAGATAGGTGACTCCTCCCCTGGACTACAGTGCGCATGGGCATCTTCTCCGTGTTTTTGTCCATCCATAATACAATCCGCGCTCTGCCGTCTCCCGCTTGTAGTTGAAAGAGATTTTTCCAGACACTGTGGGATCACACCAGATCCCAGGGCCCAGGTTGGTAAACCACGGCTCGCCTTGCATCCACCAATCTTTGCAGCGAGTCAGAACTGCTTCTTTCACCTGAAATGTATTTGTGTCCTGCTTCAATGTTATTATACGAGAGGAAGCTCTATCATGCAGTCTCTCTTCTTGCGGGTTATTAATCATAGCACAGGTAAAGTCATCTACGTATCCCATAATCCTACTCCCCAAGGCAGGAAATAACACAAACAAAGGATAACATGCTCTATTAGGAGGCGTAGTCCATAATAAAAGTTCTCTTTTCTTGCTGCTACATGAGTGAAGTGCTTTGCTGTTTAGGTCGAGCCTGCGCAGCGCGCATGCGCCGTCTGGTAGTCCTGCTGTATTCACTGTACGGAGTGTAATCCCGCCTGCTGCTTGCTTTGGTTCACTCCTACGTTGCTCTTTTTTCCTGGCTCCTTATTGGTTAGTGCTCCCATTACATAATTTCTGTTGTAAGCCGAGGTGCAACGGCCAACTACAGTTCACTTGGGTGGTAGGTGGTTATGTGTTCCTTTAGGTACTGCTTATTTTATTTCCTGATAGTGATTCACCAGGGTGCCCGCTTCACTGGCCGCCGCTCGCATAACATTTTTGCACAAGGACTCTGCGTCTCATGTTATAGCACGGCACCCGCTTTCATGTGGGCCACCACAAGCATAATGTTCATGTAGACAGGCGCCACGCTTTATGTTTCAGCCTGGCACCCCTTTTAGGTTTACCATCCCAATAGCTCTAAGTTTCACAAATGCGAGACCTATTACAATGCAAATGCTTGTTTTCAGGTCCCCTTTTACGATGTATTCCATCAGCGCTAAGGATGCCTGGCTTCACCCCGAGGGTGCCCAGGAGTGGACACTTCACAGGGAAAGCCAGGAGGGGTTCCACAGCGGTATGAGTATCAGCGCCAGGAAGCCAAATAGGCGACACCGCAAGGTGACCGTCTGGTGACAGTGCGCTCTATAAGTACCATGACATTTACATTTACATTACCTGATGTAGCTGTGTGTGTGTTTCAAGCTTCTGGCTACTTGTGTATAATTTGTTGCAGACATTGGTTACGCTGTGTCTGTTGTGTTGTTAGTAAGTGTGGGTCCTGAGCAGAGGCGGCTCCTCTGCTATGGCGGAGGAGCGTCGCCCCACTCCTTTTAAGCAGTGCACTGCAACGTAAAGGAAACATAAAATGATAACTTAGAGTTATTATAATTTTATGTTTCTGTGCTGCTTTGGGGACTGGCGGGGCTGCTCTCATAGTAGGGGAGGAGTGGTTTGCCCACTAACTTCCCATAAGTGCACATGACTGTTTGGTCGGCCCTCTAGGACCGCCCAAAACACTCATGAGCACTTTCTCTGTTCTCCATGCAGGCTGCATTAAAGCTTGCCTGGAGAACATTCCCAGGCCCCCATTCCCAGGCTGAGCGTCGAACCAGGACATTCAGACCAATCACAGCACTGCATTGCATTGCACTACAGCATGGTCATTGGTCAGGGAACCCTGGCTGTGCTTCCTGGTCCTCGAGTCAAGACTAGGAGAGCAGAGACGCTGGACCCGGCAGCAAGGTATGTTCTTTTTTCCTTTAATTGAGCACAACTCCCCCATCCCCCTCCCATGCGAGTAGCAGTTCTCAGCCTGCAAGGAATAGCGGCTCTCTGGCCTATCCTGCAGGAGTAGCAGTTCTCCGACACAGCCCACAGGGAATAGCAGTTCTCTTGCCCAGCCTGCGGGAGTAGCATTTCTACGACCCAGCCTGCAGGAGTAGCATTTCTACGACCCAGCCTGCAGGAGTAGCATTTCTACGACCCAGCCTGCAGGAGTAGCATTTCTACGACCCAGCCTGCAGGAGTAGCATTTCTACGACCCAGCCTGCAGGAGTAGCATTTCTACGACCCAGCCTGCAGGAGTAGCATTTCTACGACCCAGCCTGCAGGAGTAGCATTTCTACGACCCAGCCTGCAGGAGTAGCATTTCTACGACCCAGCCTGCAGGAGTAGCATTTCTACGACCCAGCCTGCAGGAGTAGCATTTCTACGACCCAGCCTGCAGGAGTAGCATTTCTACGACCTAGCCTGCAGGAGTAGCATTTCTACGACCAAGCCTTAAGGGCATAGCAGTTCTCCGACCAAGCCTTAAGGGCATAGCAGTTCTGTGACTTAGCCAGTGGAGAGTAGCAGTTCTGTGACTTAGCCAGTGGAGACTAGCAGTTCTCTGAGTCAGCCAGAGGGGAGTAGCAGTTCTCTGACCCAGCCTGCAGGGAGTAGCAGTTCTCTGACCCAGTCAGCCAGAGGGGAGTAGCAGTTCTCTGACCCAGCCTGCAGGGAGTAGCAGTTCTCTGACCCAGTCAGCCAGAGGGGAGTAGCAGTTCTCTGACCCAGCCTGCAGTGAGTAGCAGTTCTCTGACCCAGTCTGCAGTGAGTAGCAGTTCTCTGACCCAGTCTGCAGGGAGTAGCAGTTCTCTGACCCAGTCTGCAGGGAGTAGCAGTCCTCGGACCCAGCCTGCAGGGAGTAGCAGTCCTCGGACCCAGCCTGCAGGGAGTAGCAGTCCTCGGACCCAGCCTGCAGGGAGTAGCAGTCCTCGGACCCAGCCTGCAGGGAGTAGCAGTCCTCGGACCCAGCCTGCAGGGAGTAGCAGTCCTCGGACCCAGCCTGCAGGGAGTAGCAGTCCTCGGACCCAGCCTGCAGGGAGTAGCAGTCCTCGGACCCAGCCTGCAGGGAGTAGCAGTCCTCGGACCCAGCCTGCAGGGAGTAGCAGTTCTCTGGCCCAGCATGCAGGGAGTAGCAGTTCTCGGACCCAGTCTGCAGGGAGTAGCAGTTCTCGGACCCAGTCTGCAGGGAGTAGCAGTTCTCTGACCCAGCCTGCAGGGAGTAGCAGTTCTCTGACCCAGCCTGCAGGGAGTAGCAGTTCTCTGACCCAGCCTGCAGGGAGTAGCAGTTCTCTGGCCCAGCCTGCAGGGAGTAGCAGCAGTTCTCTGACCCAGCCTGCAGGGAGTAGCAGCAGTTCTCTGACCCAGCCTGCAGGAGTAGCCATTCTCTGGTCCAGGCTGCAGGGAGTAGCAGCAGTTCTCTGACCCAGCCTGCAGGAGTAGCAGTTCTCTGACCCAGCCTGCAGGGAGTAGCAGTTCTCTGGCCCAGCCTGCAGGGAGTAGCCGTTCTCTGAACCAGCCTGCAGGGAGTAGCAGTTCTCTGACCCAGCCTGCAGGGAGTAGCAGTTCTCTGACCCAGCCTGCAGGGAGTAGCAGCCGTTCTCTGACCCAGCCTGCAGGGAGTAGCAGCCGTTCTCTGACCCAGCCTGCAGGGAGTAGCAGCCGTTCTCTGACCCAGCCTGCAGGGAGTAGCAGCAGTTCTCTGACCCAGCCTGCAGGGAGTAGCAGCAGTTCTCTGACCCAGCCTGCAGGGAGTAGCAGCAGTTCTCTGACCCAGCCTGCAGGGAGTAGCAGCAGTTCTCTGACCCAGCCTGCAGGGAGTAGCAGCAGTTCTCTGACCCAGCCTGCAGGAGTAGCCATTCTCTGGTCCAGGCTGCAGGGAGTAGGAGGCCTTTCTCCCAACAGCTAAGGGCGGTGTATAAGTAAAGTGGGAAGACATTGACAAAAAACAAGCATGTGCTACTCCCTGGAAGTCCCCTCAGTGATGAGAGGGTAGTCATTGTGGCAGTTTTGTTCTGCAGAGGGAGGATGCCCTGTGGTCACCGTGGCAGGTCCCAGACCATTGGTGGTCCAACGGAGAGTCCATTTAGGCAATGGATGCATCCTATACTGTTGATGGTGAGGTCAATTATGTGCTTATGAAATTGAAAGCGGTTGATAAACTACATGATGTAACTTTGGATGCCCGGGCACCCTGTGCTGGACCCAGGTTTACTACAACATCCGGACTCTTCTGAATGGTCTTCGCTGGCACTCGTGGAGGAGACTAGCTTCCCAAACCTAGGACGAGTAATCCTGGTCATAGGGCGACCAGATCCAAGATGGGAGATTAATGTCCTAGGCCCATTATGGAGGACAACAAGGCCACAAGCCCTCTTCTAGATTTTTAAGCTAGGAACAAAAAGATCCGCCGAGATCATGGCATTCAGGCCAGGACAAAATGTTGGATACCCCGAGTCGGATCACAAAAATATTGGGCTTTGCGGAACATGTGAAAAACACCGGAGAACCCTTAAATCAAGAGATTATTTCTTAATGGGCCTAAAAGGGAAAATGCAAATGCTGGTCTTTCTTATAAGAGTTGTGAATGACTTCTGATAAGAATCAACACAAAACTTATGGACTGTGATGATGGCTCTAATGACCAGGAATCTCTGGTATAATTTCATCAGGGAAATAGGGAGATACATACCAGTCTTTGCATCCTTGGAGAAGGCGCATTCCTCGTTAGTAAGAGTGTTTGGCCAAGACTCTCCCAGGGCCTGCGAAATTGAGCCACGTTTCGCTGGCCATGCGGCCTTCTTCAGGTCCTACTTCTACAGTCAGCAATAGGGGTATCTGCAGTCAATGTTCTGTCTGCAGAGAAGGGGAGTATACTTTATTGTCAACAGTGGGCCAGCAAGGGGAGAGGGAATCCAAGGTAAGCATTCTCCTCTCCCCTTAGTGGGGCCAGCTTGGCCTCTTTTGCACAAAACTGGGGTACACTTTCAAACAATCCTTGGATTCTACAGACAGTCCAGGGATTCCAAATAAGATTTCTATTGATCTCAAATTTGTGTTTCTACCCAGATACAGTTTCCCCAAGAGAAAATGAATATGATTTCACTGGAGGTACAGGAGCTACTCTTGAAGGGAGCGACAGATCCTAGTTTGCTGCAACCCTGAGGGTTTGAGCAAAATATTTCCAGTGCAGAAAAAGAACAAGATTGGTAATAAATTTGCAGGATCTCGATCAATATGTACTTTAGCGTAGTTTCAAAAGAGACAATAGTCAGTCTCAGGGACACTCTCCTTCCAGGAGAAAGGATGACGCATTTAGATTTGAAGGACACTTACCCAACGGTTCAATTTATCACAGTCACCAGAAATATCTACAATTTCTTTGGCAGGAGTAGGTGTTCAGATTTATGTCCCTACCATTTGACCTCTCCTCCGCTCCTTGGTGCTTTATCAAACTGCTGAAACCGATTGCGGGGACTCTCAGAACACAGGGGCAGAGGAACGTGCCACACGTGGACAATAGGACATTTTGACAGCGGGAGAAAGATCCTTTGTTAAAACATGTACAATATGCCATTGATTTAAACCCTGGCGTTCATTGTAATCTGCTGTCCCTGGAGCTCAAGCTGTCCGCAGTAAATATAACACCTGACCATCAATGTAAATGTAAATCCAGTATTTGAAAAGCGCACAGCTACCCGGAGGTATCCCGGTGCTGGGGGACGTCGGGAAGATTAAGGCAGCTATTTCCCAGAGTCGCATGGTGCTGGGCTGACCTGTCGCCGGTGCCGGGGATCAAACTGAGCCCCAGCATCTGATGTCATACGCCCTGGCCGCAGCGCCACACCTCTTCCACAATCAATCAAGGGGCTTGTAACACGCGACTACTCGCCTGTAAGGGTCTCAAGGCGCTGGGGGTAGACAGACTCAGTGGAGGATCTTTCGAAGAGCCAGGTCTTGCGGTGCGGTCCTTCCTGAATTGGGTCAGCGACACGGATTGCCGGAGGTGGCGGGAGTTCCAAGTCTTGGTAGGAGAACGACCTTCCTCCGGTTCTGGTCTTTTGGACCCTGGGATGGAGGCGAGGGTGAGTTGGGAGGATCGGAGTGGTCTGTTGGGTATGTGGAATGCGAGGCGGTGGTTCAGGTATGCTGGTGTTTCGTCGTTGAGGGCCTTGTAGGCTTGTGTGAGGAGCTTAAGGGTGACTCTTGTTGACTGGGAGACAGTGGAGTTGTCGGAGGTGTTTGATGTGGCTGCGGTGGGGAATGTCGAGGATCAGTCTAGCAGTGGCATTTTGAATGTTTTGTAGTTTCTTGCGCTGGTTCTGGGTGGTGCCGGCGTAGAGTGCGTTCTGGTGGTTGAGGGTTTATTGGTGGAGGAGAGGATTCGCTGGGTGTGGGCGCAGGAGACGATGTTGAGTCCATGGCTTCTGACGATGGCTGCGAGGCGGGCCATGTAGAAGTTGAAGAGGGTGGGGCTCACAGTGGAACCCTGGGGTACTCCACAGCTGATCTACGTGGGTTCTCAGAGGAACGGTGGTGGTCTGACGCACTGGTTCCAGCCAGTGAGAAAGGAGTAGATCCAGTCCAGAGCTTTTTAACGGATGTCAGAGTCATGGAGTCTGGTGATTAGGATGCGGTGGGAGACGGTGTCGAATGTGGCTGATAGGTCTGGTAGGATGTGGGCTGTGGTCTTGCCTCAGACAAGGAGGGAGCAGATGTAGTCTGTGGTGGTGAGGAGGGCAGTCTCTGTGCTGTGGCTGCTTTGGAAGCAGATGTAATGATTTGAGACTGAAACTTGTGATGCACTCTGGGGACGAAATACATTCTGCAGGAGTCAGAATCAAACACTGTTGCATAATATGGACGAGGGAGACTTACAGACCCCTACCCTTTTCTGGTTGGACACGTATGGTAACTGACTAAGCTATGTTCTCTCTCATGTTTGTGTGGCAATGCGTCTGATATTCGGGGGGGGTGAATCTCAAATTTTCCAACTAACAAAGCAGTGGGCCACAGGGCGAATTGGCGAGGTGACCACAGATCAAGATGGGTGACTAAGGATCGGAATGAACTGTTCCCATGAGGAGCAGGGTCAGTACTGACCTGCATTAGGTGGGCCTCTGGGGCTAATTTGGAGATTGAAGGACATGTACTCCAATGCAGTGGTGACGGACTACTCTGCCGGCCAAATCTAAGACCCGTCTGCCTAAATTGTAGCTGCGCAGAACGCAACTTTAATGTGGATGGATTAAATTGACTTCATTGCTGGAAAACTTCCTCCAATGGAGTAGGTGCTAATAGTGATAATCCATCCGACCTATATAAAATAGATGGTCGGATGGTTTTTGATTACTGTCTGCCACGGCCAGGTGTTTTCTTACAGTGAGGGACAGTAAAAAAAAAAAAAGAAAAAATGACCCCACACCATGGGAAAAAACTCAAATGTTGTGGGGGTCATTAGCTGTTTTTTATTTTTCAAAAACAAATTACAGCTTCTGGGAATTTACTGTAAAAAAAAAAAAAAAAGCTTTGGTGGTTCCTTCCAATGAATAGAGATGTCTTTATGCCGGCTGGCGGACATCAGTCTTTAAATTTGGCGGGCGGAGTAAAGGCAGGGTGGTGTGTGTAAAGCCCACCACTCTGTCTGCTTTTATTATATCTGCCAAACCCCAAATCTGGCCTTCCTTCTAGTGTGGCACAGAGGGTAAAAAATGATGGATTGGAATGTTACTGCGAGGGAGAGCCAGTGGTTAGACTATTTGCATGCATTCGTCTTTACCACCTTTTGGGTGTTTGATTGTCAGTGGTATGCCAGGAAACCTATGCGTGGCACAGCGTGCCAAGCCCGCTACGGCCCATGGTTCTGAATTCTAAAAAGTAGAACATTTGCATCCCTTCAAGGAGTACTTCTGTGGGAGCAGCTTTCCTACTTCTTTAACCCGTTCTGTGCTCGCGTCGTCCAACGGCCGACGCAAGCACTACCTCCCAGTTGCTGCGCACAACCGTTGGCCGACGAAGCCCCACCCACTCATCAGAACTCCCGCACCGCAGCAGAATGTTCGCCGCAGTAAGCGGGTTAAAGAGCCACTGTATATATTTAAGTCCTTGATCAAAACAATCAATACGTTTAAACCTCTTATTGAAATCAGAACAGAGAAAAACCGACAAACATAGCAGATTTCCCCCTCCCCCCTACACCCCTCCCTCTCTGAAGCTACACTCGTGAACTGAGGGCACACATGCAATCACTTATTTACACAATCACCCTCAGGAAATGATACAAGGTGAATACGTTTCAAATGTTGCTTTATATGTTAAGAATTATAAGGAAGCATGTCAGATATATCTACCTGATATTTATCTGTAAATCAAGGTGAAACATCCTTATTGTTTTTGAAAATACAAATATTTTTAAGAAGCATTTTTCAAAGAATTATGCACACACTTTTAAAGAATTTTATATAATTTTTAATCACATTGCTACACCCTTTGAAAAAGAATTGAGCAAACCTTTTCAAAGAATTCTGCACAGGCTTTAAAAACACTACTGCAAACTTCAAATAATTCTACACAACATTTACAATAAATAATGTAAGTTTTTTCAAAGATTTTGGTACATTTTCATCCAATATATTTCTGCCCAGTTAGGTTACAAAATCTGTGCAATATATAAAAATAATTCTTTGGAATTTGTATATATTTCTAAAAAAAAACATTTCTGCTAGATTCGCAAAACAGTTGCAAGCATAGTTTGAAATGATTAAATGCCACTTTTGAAAACAAGTGTTGCTTTTTTTAACCCCCTGCATGCTGCCGCGATTCTGCGCCTGTGCGGCAAAATCGCGAGTGGGAGGGTTCATGACGGCCCCCAGCCGTCATCAGCACACGAGCGCCGTAGTGCATGACGGATGGGGGCCGTCATCAGCATGCAAGAGGTTTAAGGATGGATCTTTAAGAATAGAGCTTCAAATCATTTTCTTAAAAAAATATTTTAGGTACGTTTAAAAACATTTCTGGACATTTTTTCAAATCAGTTGTGCCAAAAATGGTTAGAGGATTCAATACACGTAACAGATATATTCAATACTTTTAAACAAAATATGTACAGTGAAAAAGATAATTGCACTTAGTTCATGGGCAATTCTATGCTCATTTTAAATAGGAATTTTGCGAGCTTTAAAAAACATTTGCACTTATTTAAAATAATTTCATATCGGTTTTTTAACAGAAATTTGGCAGTTAAAAATTAAATTTTTTCTTGTAGAAACGTAATAAAGTATACCTTTACTTCAGGAAGAAAATACGATTTGACATATTAGTTGTTATTTTTTCACGAAGTATAACCTAGAAACGTCTCCCAAAACTTTGCTTTGCACAGAAATTCACAATGCAAGCAGGACAATTTCTTGAGAACAAGAGTGCAATATTCCCAGAATATCATTTTGACCAGTCTGTTTTACAACTGAATACAAGAACGAACAGCTAGACTCCCTTTGAGAGAGGGCCTGAGTGGAAGTGGCAGGAAAGGCTAAAATGCAGGTTTCGAATTCTAAAACCAAATTTCTGTTAGTGCAAGTTAACATAAATAACGCCGCTAGGAGTAACACCACCCTATGTAGCTTCGCTACACGGGACCCCGGCAGCGCTTCAAGTAAGCAGTCTCTGGGAATGTTTCTCCAGACATGAGCCCAAGTTTTGAAGAAGCGATGAAGAATGAGAAGCTGTGTCATTGTGGTGTAAGACTGCAGAGGTGACAAGCTGAAGGCCACATAACATCCCCAAACCATTGAAACTGTGAGCGCTTTACTCAGGGCCCCGCGTTGGGAAAGAGCCCGGATGTGGTGCTGAAGGCACATACGTCAAGTCTGCGAGGTGTGGACTTACTGAGTGTCACTGAAATGACTTGGCTTGAGTTTTGTAAACTTTTGACACTTTTTCCTTGGCAGTCAAGAAATAGGTCCCGAACAGCAATATGCGGCTTTGACTTTATTCACCTGATGCCAGTGTGTTTGAAATGGTTCACCTGATGCAAGTGTATAAGGTGATCGATAAGGTTCACCTGATGTGGGTGTATAGGGCACTTTATAGGGTTCTCACTGATGCAGGTGTATGGGACTCTTGATAAGGTTCCCCTGATACGAGTGTATATGGTTCTCAATAAGGTTCCTCTGTAGCAGGTTCATAGGGCAGTTGGTAGGGTTCTCCTTGGAGTATGGGGTCTTTGATAGGGTTCCCACAACGACGTAGGGTTTCCACCAATGAAGATGTATGGGGCACTTGATAAGGATCTCCCCGATGAAGGTGTAGGAGCCCCTTGATAAGGATCTCCCCGATGAAGGTGTAGGAGCCCCTTGATCAGGATCCCCCAATGAAGGTGTAGGAGCCCCTTGATCAGGATCCCCCAATGAAGGTGTAGGAGCCCCTTGATCAGGATCCCCCAATGAAGGTGTAGGAGCCCCTTGATAAGGATCTCCCCGATGAAGGTGTAGGAGCCCCTTGATAAGGATCCCCAATGAAGGTGTAGGAGCCCCTTGATCAGGATCCCCCAATGAAGGTGTAGGAGCCCCTTGATCAGGATCCCCCAATGAAGGTGTAGGAGCCCCTTGATAAGGATCCCCCAATGAAGGTGTAGGAGCCCCTTGATAAGGATCTCCCCGATGAAGGTGTAGGAGCCCCTTGATAAGGATCTCCCCGATGAAGGTGTAGGAGCCCCTTGATAAGGATCCCCAATGAAGGTGTAGGAGCCCCTTGATAAGGATCTCCCCGATGAAGGTGTAGGAGCCCCTTGATAAGGATCCCCAATGAAGGTGTAGGAGTCCCTTGATAAGGATTCCCCCGATGAAGGTGTAGGAGCCCGTTGATAAGGATCCCCCGATGAAGGTGTAGGAGCCCCTTGATAAGGATCCCCCAATGAAGGTGTAGGAGCCCCTTGATAAGGATCCCCCGATGAAGGTGTAGGAGCCCCTTGATAAGGATCCCCCAATGAAGGTGTAGGAGCCCCTTGATAAGGATCCCCCGATGAAGGTGTAGGAGCCCCTTGATAAGGATCCCCCGATGAAGGTGTAGGAGCCCCTTGATAAGGATCCCCCGATGAAGGTGTAGGAGCCCCTTGATAAGGATCCCCCAATGAAGGTGTAGGAGCCCCTTGATAAGGATCCCCAATGAAGGTGTAGGAGCCCCTTGATAAGGATCCCCAATGAAGGTGTAGGAGCCCCTTGATAAGGATCCCCAATGAAGGTGTAGGAGTCCCTTGATAAGGATCCTCCGATGAAGGTGTAGGAGCCCCTTGATAAGGATCCCTAACGAAGGTGTAGGAGCCCCTTGATAAGGATCCCCCGATGAAGGTGTAGGAGTCCCTTGATAAGGATCCCCCGGTGAAGGTGCGGGAGCCCCTTGATAAGGATCCCCGGTGAAGGTGCGGGAGCCCCTTGATAAGGATCCCCGGTGAAGGTGCGGGAGCCCCTTGATAAGGACCCCCCGGTGAAGGTGTGGGAGCCCCTTGATAAAGATCCCCCCGGTGAAGGTGTAGGAGCCCCTTGATAAGGATCCCCAATGAAGGTGTAGGAGCCCCTTGATAAGGATCCCCAATGAAGGTGTAGGAGTACCTTGATAAGGATCCCAGATGAAGGTGTAGGAGCCCCATGATAAGGATCCCCTCTGATGAAGGTGTAGGAGCCCCTTGATAAGGATCCCTAACGAAGGTGTAGGAGCCCCTTGATAAGGATCCCTAACGAAGGTGTAGGAGCCCCTTGATAAGGATCCCTAACGAAGGTGTAGGAGCCCCTTGATAAGGATCCCTAACGAAGGTGTAGGAGCCCCTTGATAAGGATCTCCCCAATGAAGGTGCAGGAGCCCCTTGATAAGGATCCCCTCTGATGAAGGTGTAGGAGCCCCTTGATAAGGATCCCTAACGAAGGTGTAGGAGCCCCTTGATAAGGATCTCCCCAATGAAGGTGCAGGAGCCCCTTGATAAGGATCCCCTCTGATGAAGGTGTAGGAGCCCCTTGATAAGGTTCCCCGCTATGAAGGTGCAGGAGCCCCTTGATAAGGATCCCCCGGTGAAGGTGTGGGAGCCCCTTGATAAGGATCCCCCGATGAAGGTGTGGGAGCCCCTTGATAAGGATCCCCCGATGAAGGTGTAAGAGCCCCTTGATAAGGATCCCCCGATGAAGGTGTAAGAGCCCCTTGATAAGGATCCCCTGATGAAGGTGTAGGAGCCCCTTGATAAGGATCCCCCGATGAAGGTGTAAGAGCCCCTTGATAAGGATCCCCCGATGAAGGTGTAAGAGCCCCTTGATAAGGATCCCCCTGATGAAGGTGTAGAAGCCTTGATAAGGATCCCCCGATGAAGGTGTAGGAGCCCCTTGATAAGGATCCCCCGATGAAGGTGTAGGAGCCCCTTGATAAGGATCCCCCCCGATGAAAGTGTAAGAGCCCCTTGATAAGGATCCCCCTGATGAAGGTGTCGGAGCCCCTTGATAAGGATCTCCCATATGAAGGTGTAGGAGCCCCTTGGTAAGGATCCCCAATGAAGGTGTAGGAGCCCCTTGATAAGGATCTCCCATATGAAGGTGTAGGAGCCCCTTGATAAGGATCTCCCAGATGAAGGTGTAGGAGCCCCTTGATAAGGATCTCCCAGATGAAGGTGTAGGAGCCCCTTGATAAGGATCCCCCAATGAAGGTGTAGGAGCCCCTTGATAAGGATCCCCAATGAAGGTGTAGGAGTACCTTGATAAGGATCCCCGATGAAGGTGTAGGCGCCCCTTGATAAGGATCCCCAATGAAGGTGTAGGAGTCCCTTGATAAGGATCCTCCGATGAAGGTGCAGGAGTCCCTTGATTAGGATCCCCCGGTGAAGGTGCGGGAGCCCCTTGATAAGGATCCCCCGGTGAAGGTGCGGGAGCCCCTTGATAAGGATCCCCCGGTGAAGGTGTGGGAGCCCCTTGATAAGGATCCCCCCCGATGAAAGTGTAAGAGCCCCTTGATAAGGATCCCCCTGATGAAGGTGTAGGAGCCCCTTGATAAGGATCCCCCTGATGAAGGTGTAGGAGCCCCTTGATAAGGATCCCCCTGATGAAGGTGTAGGAGCCCCTTGATAAGGATCCCCCAATGAAGGTGTAGGAGCCCCTTGATAAGGATCTCCCCAATGAAGGTGTAGGAGCCCCTTGATAAGGATCCCCCGATGAAGGTGTAGGAGCCCCTTGATAAGGATCCCCCGATGAAGGTGTAGGAGCCCCTTGATAAGGATCCCCCCCGATGAAGGTGTAGGAGCCCCTTGATAAGGATCCCCCGATGAAGGTTTAGGAGCCCACTGATAAGGATCCCGCTATGAAGGTGCAGGAGCCCCTTGATAAGGTTCCCCGCTATGAAGGTGCGGGAGCCCCTTGATAAGGATCCCCCGATGAAGGTGCGGGAGCCCCTTGATAAGGATCCCCCGATGAAGGTGCGGGAGCCCCTTGATAAGGATCCCCCGATGAAGGTGTGGGAGCCCCTTGATAAGGATCCCCCGATGAAGGTGTGGGAGCCCCTTGATAAGGATCCCCCGATGAAGGTGTAGGAGCCCCTTGATAAGGATCCCCCGATGAAGGTGTGGGAGCCCCTTGATAAGGATCCCCCGATGAAGGTGTAAGAGCCCCTTGATAAGGATCCCCCGATGAAGGTGTAAGAGCCCCTTGATAAGGATCCCCCGATGAAGGTGTAGGAGCCCCTTGATAAGGATCCCCCTGATGAAGGTGTAGAAGCCTTGATAAGGATCCCCCGATGAAGGTGTAGGAGCCCCTTGATAAGGATCCCCCGGTGAAGGTGTGGGAGCCCCTTGATAAAGATCCCCCCGGTGAAGGTGTAGGAGCCCCTTGATAAGGATCCCCCCCGATGAAAGTGTAAGAGCCCCTTGATAAGGATCCCCCTGATGAAGGTGTAGGAGCCCCTTGATAAGGATCTCCCCAATGAAGGTGTAGGAGCCCCTTGATAAGGATCTCCCCAATGAAGGTGTAGGAGCCCCTTGATAAGGATCCCCCGATGAAGGTGTAGGAGCCCCTTGATAAGGATCCCCCGATGAAGGTGTAGGAGCCCCTTGATAAGGATCCCCCCCGATGAAGGTGTAGGAGCCCCTTGATAAGGATCCCCCGATGAAGGTTTAGGAGCCCCTTGATAAGGTTCCCCACTATGAAGGTGCAGGAGCCCCTTGATAAGGTTCCCCGCTATGAAGGTGCAGGAGCCCCTTGATAAGGTTCCCCGCTATGAAGGTGCAGGAGCCCCTTGATAAGGTTCCCCGCTATGAAGGTGCAGGAGCCCCTTGATAAGGTTCCCCGCTATGAAGGTGCGGGAGCCCCTTGATAAGGATCCCCCAATGAAGGTGTAGGAGCCCCTTGATAAGGTTCCCCGCTATGAAGGTGCAGGAGCCCCTTGATAAGGTTCCCCGCTATGAAGGTGCAGGAGCCCCTTGATAAGGTTCCCCGCTATGAAGGTGCGGGAGCCCCTTGATAAGGATCCCCCGGTGAAGGTGCGGGAGCCCCTTGATAAGGATCCCCCGGTGAAGGTGCGGGAGCCCCTTGATAAGGATCCCCCGGTGAAGGTGCGGGAGCCCCTTGATAAGGATCCCCCGGTGAAGGTGTGGGAGCCCCTTGATAAGGATCCCCCGATGAAGGTGTGGGAGCCCCTTGATAAGGATCCCCCGATGAAGGTGTGGGAGCCCCTTGATAAGGATCCCCCGATGAAGGTGTAGGAGCCCCTTGATAAGGATCCCCCGATGAAGGTGTGGGAGCCCCTTGATAAGGATCCCCCGATGAAGGTGTAAGAGCCCCTTGATAAGGATCCCCCGATGAAGGTGTAAGAGCCCCTTGATAAGGATCCCCCGATGAAGGTGTAAGAGCCCCTTGATAAGGATCCCCTGATGAAGGTGTAGGAGCCCCTTGATAAGGATCCCCCTGATGAAGGTGTAGAAGCCTTGATAAGGATCCCCCGATGAAGGTGTAGGAGCCCCTTGATAAGGATCTCCCTTATGAAGGTGTAGGAGCCGCTTGATAAGCATCTCCCAGAAGAAGGTGTAGGAGCCCCTTGATAAGGATCTCCCATATGAAGGTGTAGGAGCCCCTTGATTAGGATCCCCCGGTGAAGGTGCGGGAGCCCCTTGATAAGGATCCCCCGATGAAGGTGTAGGAGCCCCTTGATAAGGATCCCCCCGATGAAAGTGTAAGAGCCCCTTGATAAGGATCCCCTGATGAAGGTGTAGGAGCCCCTTGATAAGGATCTCCCATATGAAGGTGTAGGAGCCCCTTGATAAGGATCCCCAATGAAGGTGTAGGAGCCCCTTGATAAAGATCCCCAATGAAGGTGTAGGAGCCCCTTGATAAGGATCCCCAATGAAGGTGTAGGAGCCCCTTGATAAGGATCCCCAATGAAGGTGTAGGAGCCCCTTGATAAGGATCTCCAATGAAGGTGTAGGAGCCCCTTGATAAGGATCCCTAACGAAGGTGTAGGAGCCCCTTGATAAGGATCCCCCGATGTAGGTGTAGGAGCCCCTTGATAAGGATCCCCCGATGTAGGAGCCCCTTGATAAGGATCCCCCGATGTAGGTGTAGGAGCCCCTTGATAAGGATCCCCCAATGAAGGTGTAGGAGCCCCTTGATAAGGATCCCCCAATGAAGGTGTAGGAGCCCCTTGATCCCCAATGAAGGTGTAAGAGCCCCTTGATAAGGATCTCTCCAATGAAGGTGTAGGAGCCCCTTGATAAGGATCCCCCAATGAAGGTGTAAGAGCCCCATGATAAGGATCTCTCCAATGAAGGTGTAAGAGCCCCATGATAAGGATCTCTCCGATGAAGGTGTAAGAGCCCCATGATAAGGATCCCCCAATGAAGGTGTAGGAGCCCCATGATAAGGATCTCTGCAATGAAGGTGTAAGAGCCCCATGATAAGGATCTCTGCAATGAAGGTGTAAGAGCCCCATGATAAGGATCTCCGATGAAGGTGTAAGAGCCCCATGATAAGGATCTCCGATGAAGGTGTAAGAGCCCCTTGATAAGGATCTCCCAATGGAGGTGTAGGAGCCCCATGATAAGGATTTCTCCAATGAAGGTGTAAGAGCCCCTTGATAAGGATTCCCCGGTGAAGGTGTAGAGCCCCTTGATAAGGACCCCCCCCCCCGATTAAGGTGTAAGAGCCCCATGATAAGGATCTCCCAATGAAGGTGTAAGAGCCCCATGATAAGGATCTCTAATGAAGGTGTAAGAGCCCCATGATAAGGATCTCTCCAATGAAGGTGTAAGAGCCCCATGATAAGGATCTCTCCAATGAAGGTGTAAGAGCCCCTTGATAAGGATCTCTAATGAAGGTGTAAGAGCCCGATAAGGATCTCTCCAATGAAGGCGTAAGAGCCCCATGATAAGGATCTCTAATGAAGGTGTAAGAGCCCCATGATAAGGATCTCTCCCATGAAGGTGTAAGAGCCCCTTGATAAGGATCTCTAATGAAGGTGTAAGAGCCCGATAAGGATCTCCCATGAAGGTGTAAGAGCCCCATGATAAGGATCTCCCAATGAAGGTGTAAGAGCCCCATGATAAGGATCTCCCAATGAAGGTGTAAGAGCCCCATGATAAGGATCTCCCAATGAAGGTGTAAGAGCCCCATGATAAGGATCTCTCTAATGAAGGTGTAAGAGCCCCATGATAAGGATCTCCCAATGAAGGTGTAAGAGCCCCATGATAAGGATCTCCCAATGAAGGTGTAAGAGCCCCATGATAAGGATCTCTCCAATGAAGGTGTAAGAGCCCCATGATAAGGATCTCCCAATGAAGGTGTAAGAGCCCCATGATAAGGATCTCCCAATGAAGGTGTAATAGCCCCATGATAAGGATCTCCCAATGAAGGTGTAAGAGCCCCATGATAAGGATCTCTCCAATGAAGGTGTAAGAGCCCCATGATAAGGATCTCTCCAATGAAGGTGTAATAGCCCCATGATAAGGATCTCCCAATGAAGGTGTAAGAGCCCCATGACAAGGATCTCTCCAATGAAGGTGTAAGAGCCCCATGATAAGGATCTCTCCCATGAAGGTGTAAGAGCCCCTTGATAAGGACGCCCCCGATTAAGGTGTAAGAGCCCCATGATAAGGATCTCTAATGAAGGTGTGAGAGCCCCATGATAAGGATCTCTCCAATGAAGGTGTAAGAGCCCCATGATAAGGATCTCCCAATGAAGGTGTAAGAGCCCCATGATAAGGATCTCTCCAATGAAGGTGTAAGAGCCCCTTGATAAGGATTCCCCGGTGAAGGTGTAGAGCCCCTTGATAAGGATCTCTAATGAAGGTGTAAGAGCCCCATGATAAGGATCTCTCCAATGAAGGTGTAAGAGCCCCATGATAAGGATCTCTCCCATGAAGGTGTAAGAGCCCCATGATAAGGATCTCCCAATGAAGGTGTAAGAGCCCCATAAGGATCTCTCCAATGTAGGTGTAAGAGCCCCATGATAAGGATCTCTCCAATGAAGGTGTAAGAGCCCCATGATAAGGACCCCCCCCCCGATTAAGGTGTAAGAGCCCCATGATAAGGATCTCTAATGAAGGTGTAAGAGCCCCATGATAAGGATCTCTCCAATGTAGGTGTAAGAGCCCCATGATAAGGATCTCTCCAATGAAGGTGTAAGAGCCCCATGATAAGGATCTCTCCAATGAAGGTGTAAGAGCCCCTTGATAAGGACCCCCCCCGATTAAGGTGTAAGAGCCCCATGATAAGGATCTCCCAATGAAGGTGTAAGAGCCCCTTGATAAGGACGCCCCCGATTAAGGTGTAAGAGCCCCATGATAAGGATCTCTCCAATGAAGGTGTAAGAGCCCCATGATAAGGATCTCTCCAATGAAGGTGTAAGAGCCCCATGATAAGGATCCTCTAATGAAGGTGTAAGAGCCCCATGATAAGGATCTCCCAATGAAGGTGTAAGAGCCCCTTGATAAGGACGCCCCCGATTAAGGTGTAAGAGCCCCATGATAAGGATCTCTCCAATGAAGGTGTAAGAGCCCCATGATAAGGATCTCTCCAATGAAGGTGTAAGAGCCCCATGATAAGGATCTCTCCAATGAAGGTGTAAGAGCCCCTTGATAAGGATCCTCTAATGAAGGTGTAAGAGCCCCATGATAAGGATCTCTAATGAAGGTGTAAGAGCCCCATGATAAGGATCTCTAATGAAGGTGTAAGAGCCCCATGATAAGGATCTCTAATGAAGGTGTAAGAGCCCCATGATAAGGATCTCTCCAATGTAGGTGTAAGAGCCCCATGATAAGGATCTCTCCAATGAAGGTGTAAGAGCCCCATGATAAGGATCTCTCCAATGAAGGTATAAGAGCCCCTTGATAAGGACCCCCCCCGATTAAGGTGTAAGAGCCCCATGATAAGGATCTCCCAATGAAGGTGTAAGAGCCCCTTGATAAGGACGCCCCCGATTAAGGTGTAAGAGCCCCATGATAAGGATCTCTCCAATGAAGGTGTAAGAGCCCCATGATAAGGATCTCTCCAATGAAGGTGTAAGAGCCCCATGATAAGGATCTCTCCAATGAAGGTGTAAGAGCCCCATGATAAGGATCCTCTAATGAAGGTGTAAGAGCCCCATGATAAGGATCTCTAATGAAGGTGTAAGAGCCCCATGATAAGGATCTCCCAATGAAGGTGTAAGAGCCCCTTGATAAGGATCTCTCCCATGAAGGTGTAGGAGCCCCTTGATAAGGATCCTCTAATGAAGGTGTAAGAGCCCCTTGATATGGATCCCCCGCGATGAAGGTGTAAGAGCCCCATAAGGATCTCCCCAATGAAGTTATAAAAGCCCCATGATAAGGATCTCTAATGAAGGTGTAAGAGCCCCATGATAAGGATCTCTGCAATGAAGGTGTAAGAGCCCCATGATAAGGATCTCTCCAATGAACGCGTAGGAGCCTCATGATAAGGATCTCTGCAATGAAGGTGTAAGAGCCCCATGATAAGGATCTCTGCAATGAAGGTGTAAGAGCCCCATGATAAGGATCTCTGCAATGAAGGTGTAAGAGCCCCATGATAAGGATCTCTGCAATGAAGGTGTAAGAGCCCCATGATAAGGATCTCTCCAATGAAGGTGTAAGAGCCCCATGATAAGGATCACTGCAATGAAGGTGTAAGAGCCCCATGATAAGGATCTCTCCAATGTAGGTGTAAGAGCCCCATGATAAGGATCTCTCCAATGAAGGTGTAAGAGCCCCATGATAAGGATCTCTCCAATGAAGGTGTAAGAGCCCCATGATTAGGATCTCTCCCATGAAGGTGTAAGAGCCCCATGATAAGGATCTCCAAATGAAGGTGTAAGAGCCCCATGATAAGGACGCCCCCGATTAAGGTGTAAGAGCCCCATGATAAGGATCTCCAAATGAAGGTGTAAGAGCCCCATGATAAGGATCTCTCCAATGAAGGTGTAAGAGCCCCTTGATCAGGATCTCTCCAATGAAGGTGTAAGAGCCCCATGATAAGGATGCCCCCGATTAAGGTGTAAGAGCCCCATGATAAGGATCTCTCCGATGAAGGTGTAAGAGCCCCATGATAAGGATCTCCCAATGAAGGTGTAAGAGCCCCATGATAAGGACGCCCCCGATTAAGGTGTAAGAGCCCCATGATAAGGATCTCCAAATGAAGGTGTAAGAGCCCCATGATAAGGATCTCTCCAATGAAGGTGTAAGAGCCCCTTGATCAGGATCTCTCCAATGAAGGTGTAAGAGCCCCATGATAAGGATGCCCCCGATTAAGGTGTAAGAGCCCCATGATAAGGATCTCTCCGATGAAGGTGTAAGAGCCCCATGATAAGGATCTCTCCGATGAAGGTGTAAGAGCCCCATGATAAGGATCTCCCAATGAAGGTGTAAGAGCCCCATGATAAGGATCTCTCCCATGAAGGTGTAAGAGCCCCATGATAAGGATCTCCCAATGAAGGTGTAAGAGCCCCATGATAAGGATCTCTCCCATGAAGGTGTAAGAGCCCCATGATAAGGATCTCCGATGAAGGTGTAAGAGCCCCATGATAAGGATCTCCGATGAAGGTGTAAGAGCCCCATGATAAGGATCTCCGATGAAGGTGTAAGAGCCCCATGATAAGGATCTCTGCAATGAAGGTGTAAGAGCCCCATGATAAGGATCTCCCGTGAAGGTGTAAGAGCCCCATGATAAGGATCTCCCAATGAAGGTGTAAGAGCCCCATGATAAGGATCTCCCAATGAAGGTGTAAGAGCCCCATGATAAGGATCTCCAATGAAGGTGTAAGAGCCCCATGATAAGGATCTCTCCAATGAAGGTGTAAGAGCCCCATGATAAGGATCTCCAATGAAGGTGTAAGAGCCCCTTGATAAGGACCCCCCTGATTAAGGTGTAAGAGCCCCTTGATAAGGATCTCCCAATGAAGGTGTAAGAGCCCCATGATAAGGATCTCCAATGAAGGTGTAAGAGCCCCATGATAAGGATCTCCCAATGAAGGTGTAAGAGCCCCATGATAAGGATCCCTCCGATGAAGGTGTAAGAGCCCCATGATAAGGATCTCTAATGAAGGTGTAAGAGCCCCATGATAAGGATCTCCCAATGAAGGTGTAAGAGCCCCATGATAAGGATCTCCAATGAAGGTGTAAGAGCCCCATGATAAGGATCTCTGCAATGAAGGTGTAAGAGCCCCATGATAAGGATCTCTGCAATGAAGGTGTAAGAGCCCCATGATAAGGATCTCTCCAATGAAGGTGTAAGAGCCCCATGATAAGGATCTCTGCAATGAAGGTGTAGGAGCCCCATGATAAGGATCTCTGCAATGAAGGTGTAAGAGCCCCATGATAAGGATCTCTGCAATGAAGGTGTAAGAGCCCCATGATAAGGATCTCTCCAATGAAGGTGTAAGAGCCCCATGATAAGGATCTCTGCAATGAAGGTGTAGGAGCCCCATGATAAGGATCTCTCCAATGAAGGTGTAAGAGCCCCATGATAAGGATCCCCCGGTGAAGGTGTAAGAGCCCCATGATAAGGACGCCCCCGATTAAGGTGTAAGAGCCCCATGATAAGGATCTCTCCGATGAAGGTGTAAGAGCCCCATGATAAGGATCCCCCGGTGAAGGTGTAAGAGCCCCATGATAAGGATCTCCCAATGAAGGTGTAAGAGCCCCATGATAAGGATCTCTCCAATGAAGGTGTAAGAGCCCCATGATAAGGATCCCCCCGGTGAAGGTGTAAGAGCCCCATGATAAGGACGCCCCCGATTAAGGTGTAAGAGCCCCATGATAAGGATCTCTAATGAAGGTGTAAGAGCCCCATGATAAGGATCTCTGCAATGAAGGTGTAAGAGCCCCATGATAAGGATCTCTGCAATGAAGGTGTAAGAGCCCCATGATAAGGATCTCTGCAATGAAGGTGTAAGAGCCCCATGATAAGGATCTCTGCAATGAAGGTGTAAGAGCCCCATGATAAGGATCTCTGCAATGAAGGTGTAAGAGCCCCATGATAAGGATCTCTGCAATGAAGGTGTAAGAGCCCCATGATAAGGATCTCTGCAATGAAGGTGTAGGAGCCCCATGATAAGGATCTCTGCAATGAAGGTGTAAGAGCCCCATGATAAGGATCTCTGCAATGAAGGTGTAAGAGCCCCATGATAAGGATCTCTCCAATGAAGGTGTAAGAGCCCCATGATAAGGATCTCTCCAATGAAGGTGTAAGAGCCCCATGATAAGGATCTCTCCAATGAAGGTGTAAGAGCCCCATGATAAGGATCTCTCCAATGAAGGTGTAAGAGCCCCATGATAAGGATCTCTCCAATGAAGGTGTAGGAGCCCCATGATAAGGATCTCTCCAATGAAGGTGTAAGAGCCCCATGATAAGGATCTCTCCAATGAAGGTGTAAGAGCCCCATGATAAGGATCTCTCCAATGAAGGTGTAAGAGCCCCATGATAAGGATCTCTCTGATGAAGGTGTAAGAGCCCCTTGATAAGGACCCCCCTGATTAAGGTGTAAGAGCCCCATGATAAGGATCTCTCCGATGAAGGTGTAAGAGCCCCATGATAAGGATCTCCCAATGAAGGTGTAAGAGCCCCATGATAAGGATCTCTCCCATGAAGGTGTAAGAGCCCCATGATAAGGACGCCCCCGATTAAGGTGTAAGAGCCCCATGATAAGGATCTCCAAATGAAGGTGTAAGAGCCCCATGATAAGGATCTCTCCAATGAAGGTGTAAGAGCCCCTTGATCAGGATCTCTCCAATGAAGGTGTAACAGCCCCATGATAAGGACGCCCCCGATTAAGGTGTAAGAGCCCCATGATAAGGATCTCTCCGATGAAGGTGTAAGAGCCCCATGATAAGGATCTCCCAATGAAGGTGTAAGAGCCCCATGATAAGGATCTCTCCCATGAAGGTGTAAGAGCCCCATGATAAGGATCTCCCAATGAAGGTGTAAGAGCCCCATGATAAGGATCTCTCCCATGAAGGTGTAAGAGCCCCATGATAAGGATCTCCGATGAAGGTGTAAGAGCCCCATGATAAGGATCTCCGATGAAGGTGTAAGAGCCCCATGATAAGGATCTCTGCGATGAAGGTGTAAGAGCCCCATGATAAGGATCTCCCAATGAAGGTGTAAGAGCCCCATGATAAGGATCTCCCAATGAAGGTGTAAGAGCCCCATGATAAGGATCTCCAATGAAGGTGTAAGAGCCCCATGATAAGGATCTCTCCAATGAAGGTGTAAGAGCCCCATGATAAGGATCTCCAATGAAGGTGTAAGAGCCCCTTGATAAGGACCCCCCTGATTAAGGTGTAAGAGCCCCTTGATAAGGATCTCCCAATGAAGGTGTAAGAGCCCCATGATAAGGATCTCCAATGAAGGTGTAAGAGCCCCATGATAAGGATCTCCCAATGAAGGTGTAAGAGCCCCATGATAAGGATCTCTCCGATGAAGGTGTAAGAGCCCCATGATAAGGATCTCTAATGAAGGTGTAAGAGCCCCATGATAAGGATCTCCCAATGAAGGTGTAAGAGCCCCATGATAAGGATCTCCAATGAAGGTGTAAGAGCCCCATGATAAGGATCTCCAATGAAGGTGTAAGAGCCCCATGATAAGGATCTCTGCAATGAAGGTGTAAGAGCCCCATGATAAGGATCTCTGCAATGAAGGTGTAAGAGCCCCATGATAAGGATCTCTCCAATGAAGGTGTAAGAGCCCCATGATAAGGATCTCTGCAATGAAGGTGTAGGAGCCCCATGATAAGGATCTCTGCAATGAAGGTGTAAGAGCCCCATGATAAGGATCTCTGCAATGAAGGTGTAAGAGCCCCATGATAAGGATCTCTCCAATGAAGGTGTAAGAGCCCCATGATAAGGATCTCTGCAATGAAGGTGTAGGAGCCCCATGATAAGGATCTCTCCAATGAAGGTGTAAGAGCCCCATGATAAGGATCCCCCGGTGAAGGTGTAAGAGCCCCATGATAAGGACGCCCCCGATTAAGGTGTAAGAGCCCCATGATAAGGATCTCTCCGATGAAGGTGTAAGAGCCCCATGATAAGGATCCCCCGGTGAAAGTGTAAGAGCCCCATGATAAGGATCTCCCAATGAAGGTGTAAGAGCCCCATGATAAGGATCTCTCCAATGAAGGTGTAAGAGCCCCATGATAAGGATCCCCCCGGTGAAGGTGTAAGAGCCCCATGATAAGGACGCCCCCGATTAAGGTGTAAGAGCCCCATGATAAGGATCTCTCAGATGAAGGTGTAAGAGCCCCATGATAAGGATCTCCCAATGAAGGTGTAAGAGCCCCATGATAAGGATCTCCAATGAAGGTGTAAGAGCCCCATGATAAGGATCTCTCCAATGAAGGTGTAAGAGCCCCATGATAAGGACGCCCCCGATTAAGGTGTAAGAGCCGCATGATAAGGATCTCTCCAATGAAGGTGTAGGAGCCCCATGATAAGGATCCCTAACGAAGGTGTAGGAGCCCCATGATAAGGATCCCCCAATGAAGGTGTAAGAGCCCCATGATAAGGATCCCCCAATGAAGGTGTAAGAGCCCCTTGATAAGGATCCCCAATGAAGGTGTAAGAGCCCCATGATAAGGATCCCCCAATGAAGGTGTAGGAGCCCCTTGATAAGGATCCCCCAATGAAGGTGTAGGAGCCCCATGATAAGGATCCCCCAGTGAAGGTGTAAGAGCCCCATGATAAGGATTTCTCCAATGAAGGTGTAAGAGCCCCATGATAAGGATCCCCCAATGAAGGTGTAAGAGCCCCTTGATAAGGATCCCCCAATGAAGGTGTAGGAGCCCCATGATAAGGATCCCCCAGTGAAGGTGTAGGAGCCCCTTGATTAGGATCCCCCCAATGAAGGTGTAGGAGCCCCATGATAAGGATCCCCCAGTGAAGGTGTAGGAGCCCCTTGATTCGGATCTCTCCAATGAAGGTGTAGGAGCCCCTTGATATGGATCCCCCGCGATGAAGGTGTAAGAGCCCCATAAGGATCTCCCCAATGAAGTTATAAAAGCCCCATGATAAGGATCTCTCCAATGAAGGTGTGAGAGCCCCATGATAAGGATCTCCCCAATGAAGTTATAAAAGCCCCATGATAAGGATCTCTCCAATGAAGGTGTAAGAGCCCCATGATAAGGATCTCTCCAATGAAGGTGTAAGAGCCCCATGATAAGGATCTCTCCAATGAAGGTGTAAGAGCCCCATGATAAGGATCTCTCCAATGAAGGTGTAAGAGCCCCTTGATAAGGATCTCTCCAATGAAGGTGTAAGAGCCCCATGATAAGGATCTCTCCAATGAAGGTGTAAGAGCCCCATGATAAGGATCTCTCCAATGAAGGTGTAAGAGCCCCATGATAAGGATCTCTCCAATGAAGGTGTAAGAGCCCCATGATAAGGATCTCTCCAATGAAGGTGTAAGAGCCCCATGATAAGGATCTCCCCAATGAAGTTATAAAAGCCCCATGATAAGGATCTCCCAATGAAGGTGTAGGAGCCCCTTGATAAGGATCCCTAACGAAGGTGTAGGAGCCCCTTGATAAGGATCCCCCAATGAAGGTGTAGGAGCCCCTTGATAAGGATCCCCCAATGAAGGTGTAGGAGCCCCTTGATAAGGATCCCCCAATGAAGGTGTAGGAGCCCCTTGATAAGGATCCCCCAATGAAGGTGTAAGAGCCCCATGATAAGGATCCCCCAATGAAGGTGTAAGAGCCCCTTGATAAGGATCCCCAATGAAGGTGTAAGAGCCCCATGATAAGGATCCCCCAATGAAGGTGTAAGAGCCCCATGATAAGGATCCCCCAATGAAGGTGTAAGAGCCCCATGATAAGGATCTCTAATGAAGGTGTAAGAGCCCCATGATAAGGATCTCTCCAATGAAGGTGTAAGAGCCCCATGATAAGGATCTCTCCAATGAAGGTGTGAGAGCCCCATGATAAGGATCTCCCCAATGAAGTTATAAAAGCCCCATGATAAGGATCTCTCCAATGAAGGTGTAAGAGCCCCATGATAAGGATCTCTCCAATGAAGGTGTAAGAGCCCCATGATAAGGATCTCTCCAATGAAGGTGTAGGAGCCCCTTGATAAGGATCCCCCTATGAAGGTGTAGGAGCCCCTTGATAAGGATCCCCCTATGAAGGTGTAGGAGCCCCTTGATAAGGATCCCTAACGAAGGTGTAGAGCCCCTTGATAAGGATCCCCCAATGAAGGTGTAGGAGCCCCTTGATAAGGATCCCCCAATGAAGGTGTAGGAGCCCCTTGATAAGGATCCCCTATGAAGGTGTAGAAGCCCCTTGATAAGGATCCCCCTATAAAGGTGTAGGAGCCCCTTGATAAGGATCCACCCAATGAAGGTGTAGGAGCCCCTTGATAAGGATCCCCCCAATGAAGGTGTAGGAGCCCCTTGATAAGGATCCCCCAATGAAGGTGTAGGAGCCCCTTGATAAGGATCCCCCTATAAAGGTGTAGGAGCCCCTTGATACGGATCCCCCAATGAAGGTGTAGGAGCCCCTTGATAAGGATCCCCCAATGAAGGTGTAGGAGCCCCTTGATAAGGATCCCCCAATGAAGGTGTAGGAGCCCCTTGATAAGGATCCCCCAATGAAGGTGTAGGAGCCCCTTGATAAGGATCCCCTATGAAGGTGTAGGAGCCCCTTGATAAGGATCCCCCTATAAAGGTGTAGGAGCCCCTTGATAAGGATCCACCCAATGAAGGTGTAGGAGCCCCTTGATAAGGATCCCCCAATGAAGGTGTAGGAGCCCCTTGATAAGGATCCCCCAATGAAGGTGTAGGAGCCCCTTGATAAGGATCCCCCAATGAAGGTGTAGGAGCCCCTTGATAAGGATCCCCCAATGAAGGTGTAAGAGCCCCATGATAAGGATCTCTCCAATGAAGGTGTAGGAGCCCCTTGATAAGGATCCCCCAATGAAGGTGTAGGAGCCCCTTGATAAGGATCCCCCTATGAAGGTGTAGGAGCCCCTTGATAAGGATCTCTCCAATGAAGGTGTAAGAGCCCCTTGATAAGGATCTCTCCAATGAAGGTGTAAGAGCCCCTTGATAAGGATCTCTCCAATGAAGGTGTAAGAGCCCCATGATAATGATCTCTAATGAAGGTGTAGGAGCCCCATAATAAGGATCTCTAATGAAGGTGTAAGAGCCCCTTGATAAGGATCTCTCCAATGAAGGTGTAAGAGCCCCATGATAATGATCTCTAATGAAGGTGTAGGAGCCCCATAATAAGGATCTCTAATGAAGGTGTAGGAGCCCCTTGATAAGGATCCCCCTATGAAGGTGTAGGAGCCCCTTGATAAGGATCCCCCTATAAAGGTGTAGGAGCCCCTTGATACGGATCCCCCAATGAAGGTGTAGGAGCCCCTTGATAAGGATCCCCCAATGAAGGTGTAGGAGCCCCTTGATAAGGATCCCCCTATGAAGGTGTAGGAGCCCCTTGATAAGGATCCCCCTATGAAGGTGTAGGAGCCCCTTGATAAGGATCCCCCTATAAAGGTGTAGGAGCCCCTTGATAAGGATCCCCCTATAAAGGTGTAGGAGCCCCTTGATAAGGATCCCCCAATGAAGGTGTAGGAGCCCCTTGATAAGGATCCCCCTATGAAGGTGTAGGAGCCCCTTGATAAGGATCTCTCCAATGAAGGTGTAAGAGCCCCTTGATAAGGATCTCTCCAATGAAGGTGTAGGAGCCCCTTGATAAGGATCTCTCCAATGAAGGTGTAAGAGCCCCATGATAATGATCTCTAATGAAGGTGTAGGAGCCCCATAATAAGGATCTCTAATGAAGGTGTAAGAGCCCCATGATAAGGATCCCTAATGAAGGTGTAAGAGCCCCATGATAAGGATCCCCCGATGAAGGTGTAGGAGCCCCATGATAAGGATCCCCCAATGAAGGTGTAGGAGCCCCTTGATAAGGATCCCCCAATGAAGGTGTAGGAGCCCCATGATAAGGATCCCCCAATGAAGGTGTAAGAGCCCCTTGATAAGGATCCCCCAATGAAGGTGTAGGAGCCCCTTGATAAGGATCCCCCAATGAAGGTGTAGGATCCCCTTGATAAGGATCCCCCCGATGAAGGTGTAGGAGCCCCTTGATAAGGATCCCAGATGAAGGTGTAGGAGCCCCTTGATAAGGATCCCCCCCAGATGAAGGCGTAGGAGCCCCTTGATAAGGATCCCAGATGAAGGCGTAGGAGCCCCTTGATAAGGATCCCCTAATGAAGGTGTAGAAGCCCCTTGATAAGGATCCCAGATGAAGGTGTAGAAGCCCCTTGATAAGGATCCCCCCCAACGAAGGTGTAGGAGCCCCTTGATAAGCATCTCCCCGAAGAAGGTGTAGGAGCCCCTTGTAAGGATTCCCCAATGAAGGTGTAGGAGCCCCTTGAAACGGATCCCCCAATGAAGGTGTAGGAGCCCCTTGATAAGGATCCCCCAATGAAGGTGTAGGAGCCCCTTGATAAGGATCCCCCTATGAAGGTGTAGGAGCCCCTTGATAAGGATCTCTCCAATGAAGGTGTAAGAGCCCCATGATAAGGATCTCTCCAATGAAGGTGTAAGAGCCCCTTGATAAGGATCTCTCCAATGAAGGTGTAGGAGCCCCTTGATAAGGATCCCAGATGAAGGTGTAGGAGCCCCTTGATAAGGATCCCCCTATAAAGGTGTAGGAGCCCCTTGATAAGGATCCACCCAATGAAGGTGTAGGAGCCCCTTGATAAGGATCCCCCAATGAAGGTGTAGGAGCCCCTTGATAAGGATCCCCCAATGAAGGTGTAGGAGCCCCTTGATAAGGATCCCCCAATGAAGGTGTAGGAGCCCCTTGATAAGGATCCCCCAATAAAGGTGTAGGAGCCCCTTGATAAGGATCCCCCAATGAAGGTGTAGGAGCCCCTTGATAAGGATCCCCCAATGAAGGTGTAGGAGCCCCTTGATAAGGATCCCCCTATGAAGGTGTAGGAGCCCCTTGATAAGGATCCCCCTATGAAGGTGTAGGAGCCCCTTGATAAGGATCCCCCTATGAAGGTGTAGGAGCCCCTTGATAAGGATCCCCCTATAAAGGTGTAGGAGCCCCTTGATACGGATCCCCCAATGAAGGTGTAGGAGCCCCTTGATAAGGATCCCCCAATGAAGGTGTAGGAGCCCCTTGATAAGGATCCCCCAATGAAGGTGTAGGAGCCCCTTGATAAGGATCCCCCTATGAAGGTGTAGGAGCCCCTTGATAAGGATCCCCCTATGAAGGTGTAGGAGCCCCTTGATAAGGATCCCCCTATAAAGGTGTAGGAGCCCCTTGATAAGGATCCCCCTATAAAGGTGTAGGAGCCTCTTGATAAGGATCCCCCAATGAAGGTGTAGGAGCCCCTTGATAAGGATCCCCCTATGAAGGTGTAGGAGCCCCTTGATAAGGATCTCTCCAATGAAGGTGTAAGAGCCCCTTGATAAGGATCTCTCCAATGAAGGTGTAAGAGCCCCTTGATAAGGATCTCCAATGAAGGTGTAAGAGCCCCATGATAATGATCTCTAATGAAGGTGTAGGAGCCCCATAATAAGGATCTCTAATGAAGGTGTAAGAGCCCCATGATAAGGATCCCTAATGAAGGTGTAAGAGCCCCATGATAAGGATCCCCCAATGAAGGTGTAAGAGCCCCTTGATAAGGATCCCCCAATGAAGGTGTAGGAGCCCCATGATAAGGATCCCCCTATGAAGGTGTAGGAGCCCCTTGATAAGGATCCCCCTATGAAGGTGTAGGAGCCCCTTGATAAGGATCCCCCTATAAAGGTGTAGGAGCCCCTTGATAAGGATCCCCCTATAAAGGTGTAGGAGCCCCATGATAAGGATCCCCCAATGAAGGTGTAAGAGCCCCTTGATAAGGATCCCCCAATGAAGGTGTAGGAGCCCCTTGATAAGGATCCCCCAATGAAGGTGTAGGAGCCCCATGATAAGGATCCCCCAATGAAGGTGTAGGAGCCCCTTGATAAGGATCCCCCAATGAAGGTGTAGGATCCCCTTGATAAGGATCCCCCCGATGAAGGTGTAGGAGCCCCTTGATAAGGATCCCAGATGAAGGTGTAGGAGCCCCTTGATAAGGATCTCTCCAATGAAGGTGTAGGAGCCCCTTGATAAGGATCCCCCCCAGATGAAGGCGTAGGAGCCCCTTGATAAGGATCCCCTAATGAAGGTGTAGAAGCCCCTTGATAAGGATCCCAGATGAAGGTGTAGAAGCCCCTTGATAAGGATCTCCCCGAAGAAGGTGTAGGAGCCCCTTGTAAGGATTCCCCAATGAAGGTGTAGGAGCCCCTTGTTAAGGATCCCCCAACGAAGGTGTAGGAGCCCCTTGATAAGCATCTCCCCGAAGAAGGTGTAGGAGCCCCTTGTAAGGATTCCCCAATGAAGGTGTAGGAGCCCCTTGTTAAGGATCCCCCTGATGAAGGTGTAGGAGCCCGTTGATAAGGATCCCCCTGATGAAGGTGTAGGAGCCCCTTGATAAGGATCCCCCGATGAAGGTGTAGGAGCCCCTTGATAAGGATCCCCCGATGAAGGTGTAGGAGCCCCTTGATAAGGATCCCCCCCCAATGAAGGTGTAGGAGCCCCTTGTAAGGATTCCCCAATGAAGGTGTAGGAGCCCCTTAATAAGGATCCCCCGATGGTGTAGGATCCCCTTGATAAGGATCCCCCGATGAAGGTGTAGGAGCCCCTTGATAAGGATCCCCCGATGAAGGTGCAGGAGCCCCTTGATAAGGACCCCCCCCCAAATGAAGGTGTAGGAGCCCCTTGATAAGGATCTCCCGATGAAGGTGTAGGAGCCCCTTGATAAGGATCTCCCGATGAAGGTGTAGGAGCCCCTTGATAAGGATCTCCCGATGAAGGTGTAGGAGCCCCTTGATAAGGATCTCCCGATGAAGGTGTAGGAGCCCCTTGATAAGGATCTCCCGATGAAGGTGTAGGAGCCCCTTGATAAGGATCCCAGATGAAGGTGTAGAAGCCCCTTGATAAGGATCCCCCCCAATGAAGGTGTAGGAGCCCCTTGTAAGGATTCCCCAATGAAGGTGTAGGAGCCCCTTGATAAGGATCCCCCGATGAAGGTGTAGGAGCCCCTTGATAAGGATCCCCCGATGAAGGTGTAGGAGCCCCTTGATAAGGATCTCCCGATGAAGGTGTAGGAGCCCCTTGATAAGGATCCCCCGATGAAGGTGTAGGAGCCCCTTGATAAGGATCCCTAACGAAGGTGTAAGAGCCCCTTGATAAGGATCCCTAACGAAGGTGTAGGAGCCCCTTGTTAAGGATCCCCCTGAGGAAGGTGTAGGAGCCCGTTGATAAGGATCCCCCTGATGAAGGTGTAGGAGCCCCTTGATAAGGATCCCCCGATGAAGGTGTAGGAGCCCCTTGATAAGGATCCCCCGATGAAGGTGTAGGAGCCCCTTGATAAGGATCCCTAACGAAGGTGTAGGAGCCCCTTGATAAGGATCCCTAACGAAGGTGTAGGAGCCCCTTGATAAGGATCCCTAACGAAGGTGTAGGAGCCCCTTGATAAGGATCCCTAACGAAGGTGTAGGAGCCCCTTGATAAGGATCCCCAATGAAGGTGTAGGAGCCCCGTGATAAGGATCCCCCAATGAAGGTGTAGGAGCCCCTTGATAAGGATCCCCCGATGAAGGTGTAGGAGCCCCTTGGTAAGGATCCCCCAATGAAGGTGTAGGAGCCCCTTGATAAGGATCCCCCGATGAAGGTGTAGGAGCCCCTTGATAAGGATCCCTCGATGGTGTAGGAGCTCCTGGATAAGGATTCCCAATGAAGGTGTAGGAGCCCCTTGATAAGGATCCCTCGATGGTGTAGGAGCTCCTGGATAAGGATTCCCAATGAAGGTGTAGGAGCCCCTTGATAAGGATCCTCGATGAAGGTGTAGGAGCCCCTTGATAAGGATCCCCCGATGAAGGTGTAGGAGCCCCGTGATAAGGATCCCTCGATGAAGGTGTAGGAGCCCCGTGATAAGGATCCCTCGATGAAGGTGTAGGAGCCCCATGATAAGGATCCCCCCGATGAAGGTGTAGGAGCCCCTTGATAAGGACCCCCCGGTGTAGGAACCCCTTGATAAGGATCCCCCGATGAAGGTTTAGGAGCCCACTGATAAGGATCCCCTGATGAAGGTGTAGGAGCCCCTTGATAAGGATCCCCCGATGAAGGTTTAGGAGCCCACTGATAAGGATCCCCTGATGTAGGTGTAGGAGCCCACTGATAAGGATCCCCTGATGAAGGTTTAGGAGCCCACTGATAAGGATCCCCTGATGAAGGTGTAGGAGCCCACTGATAAGGATCCCCTGATGAAGGTGTAGGAGCCCGCTGATAAGGATCCCCCGATGTAGGTGTAGGAGCCCACTGATAAGGATCCCCTGATGAAGGTGTAGGAGCCCACTGATAAGGATCCCCCGATGAAGGTGTAGGAGCCCCTTGATAAGGATCCCCCGATGTAGGTGTAGGAGCCCCTTGATAAGGATCCCCCGATGAAGGTGTAGGAGCCCGCTGATAAGGATCCCCCCGATGAGGGTGTAGGACCCCCTGGATAAGGATCCCCCGATGAAGGTTTAGGAGCCCACTGATAAGGTTCCCTCTGATGAGGGTATATAGAGGTATAAGTGGCTCTAAGGTTTCCCTGATGAAGATGAATGCAACTTTTGATGTGTTTCTCCGATGCAGGTGTATAGGGCAGTTGGTAGGGTTCCACAAATGTGGGTTACGGGGCTCTTGATAAGATTCCCCCCGATGAGGGTGGGAGCATGCTCTCGGTCAAGTTCCTCCTGTGGCTGCTAAAAAGGTGTCTTGAGGACATTTGCCACGGTGATGGTATAAAGGGACACCCGCGATGGCCTTACTGGCGCCTCTGAAGAGGAGGCGATTCTCTTCTGGCTTCCACAGATGCCGGTGTTTGGAGACACGTCGGAAGGATCATCTTGGGGCTCCGGCATGTGAAGTCTTCATCAGGTCCTCTCACGAGCCCAACCTTTTTTGAGGCTGGTGTCAGAGCTCGCTTCTTCCTCCTCCTCTTGTGCACCAGTCCTGGGTCTCTCTGAGGAGGGGGTGCATGTTTGTGTCCAGAAGGTAGCTCAGGAGAAGCGCCCCATCATCAGGCTTGCAGCCAGGAGGAGCAGGGTTGGGGTGCCCGGCCGCGAGAGCTGGTCCTGTCCATTGTTTCCCACTCTGATCGAGCTGAGCTGTACCTCGACTGGGTAGTGATCGCTGACCTCCAGGGCCTGGCGGGAGACAGAAGGATGAGACAAGTACTCGTAATGAGCCCGGTACCCAAATAAATGATACATCGATACAGAGATGCTGCAGGCAGACAAGCCCACCAGGACTGCCTACTCCGTCAGTTCACTGCTGCTGCAACACTACACAACTTACTTAGTAATGTGATCAAGTTCCTAAAATGCCATAGACAAATAGCAATAAAAACATTCTTAGAAAGGAATATGCTACTTACCAGTATGCATCTGTTCTTGGCATGTAGGGCTGCTGACATTCATATCTGTGCATAGATCGCCGCCTAGTGTTGGGTGCGGATGATTGCACCTTGTTGTCCTGGAAGAGTCTTCGAAGTATCACGAGATAGGTGACTCCTCCCCTAGACTACAGTGCGCATGGGCATCTTCTTCATCCTCAGATTGTTTTTCGCCATAGTGGCAAAGAAAGAGTATAGAAAAGTAAGATGTCCATGTAAATGTATGTAGAAAAGTACTGCAGCTGTGACAGGCACCGGGGAGGAGGGTGGGCGATATGAATGTCAGCAGCCCTACATGCCAAGAAAAGATGCATACTGGTAAGTAGCATATTCCGTTCGAGGCATGTGGGATGCTGAATTCATATCTGTGCATAGACTGTATAGCAGTATCTCCTCTAGCGGTGGTCTCCTGTACCAGCTGCAGCAGTATGGAAAAGAGTTTCAAGGACAGCTTGGCCTACAGCAGCTTGCTGCTTGGATTGCACGTCTACACAGTAGTGTTTGGTGAAAGTGTGTATGGTAGACCATGTAGCTGCCTTACATATCTCTTCTAGGGGAAGGTTTCCTAGGAATGCCATGGATGCCCCCATTTTACGCGTTGTGTGCTTTTAGGGAGACTTAGTGTGAGTTTAGCTTTTTGGTTGCATATTTGAATTCATTTAACTATCCATCTGGCTAGGGGGGCGCTAGGGGGCGCACAGCGGAATGGCTGGGTGATTACACAGCTCCGCCGGGCGGCTCGCAGAACGCGACTAGAGCGGTCTATTTCGACCCCCAAGACAACCAATGACCACAGATTCGGGGAGATGAATACATACCGGCCCTAATGCGGCGAGTCAAGGTACCCATGCTGCGCTATATCGACATGAATCGGTGCAAATCTCTGCTGTGTGTGTCGAGAGGTGATAAGATGGCGGCTGACGAAGCGAGTGACTGCTGATTGCCACGACACCGCGATCAAGATGGCCCTCTGAGACTCATCAAATGATGGAATGTGAGTTCTGCCCACATGACCACCGGCTCGCCGATTATGAAATGACCGAGTGACCGGGAACTAACGCGGTGAAACAGTGAGTGGCCCCTTTAAGAAACGCGGACCGGCAATGGTCAAAATGGCGGCGCCCAGGGGCGCAACGAGGAGTATTATTGTGGGGACCGGAGACAGGCACAATTCAGGCTGGATGGCACAGACGTCAACGTCGGAGTCTAAGGCACAGCGGAAAGCACATCTGACCCGAAGCGCACAGTGACTATACCACTAGGTGAATACGGTACAGTCACGAACCCTGATCAGCGAGGCAACTTGACCGCCGGTTCATGGACGCGGCGCGACTCCACTGCTGGCCCCCCCTGCCGACCCCCCCCAGATCATATACCGAGCGGATACCTGGGCAACTGCGAGGAGTGGGTCTGTGGCGCTGGAGTTCGCGTCGCGGCAGGGGCCGACGCATGGATGTGAGCCAGCAGTCTATGGCCCAGGTCTCTGTGACACACGCGCAGTGAAGCAGCACCACTGAGGCGGATTGCGTTGCCACATAGTGCCGAGCATAGTCTTAGGGAACGAGAGCCCTGTCTGGGAAGGTACACAAATCAGGCGGCAAATCTAGAGCAGGGATACCCTGTCATCCTGTGCACATCAAAATACACGTGCTGCCACGTCCAACATTTCGGCGGAGCAACTGAAACCCTGTAACATCGGAGGGTCTGATTTGCAGGGGGCCTAATAGTGGTGTTCATAGACTGTTTTGAGGTGACAGATCCGACAAGTGCGGGCACCCACCGCTGAAGAACTGTAGTCGCAAGCAGCTCCTGATAGGCGAGAGGAGAGAGCACGTAATTGAAGGTACTGGTGCACCACTGCGCTGTGACGGGATCGTCACTCAGGGTGTGACTGCGGTGGCGGCTACCAGGACCACCAGACCCAAGCGTCAACAGGCGACTACAGAACCTCCTGAAACACCTAAGATGGGGAAGCCGGATAAACAGCAGCAAAAAAATCTCTTTTGAGAACAAAAAAAACACCAAAAGTCACGGACCACGCGCCGGAAGGGGAAGGGGCGCCAGCTATGGAACCTATATCCAACATGGAGAAGATATTACTGTCCATACAAGCAAATGTCCAAGACATAAACGGGAAACTAGATAACCTAACATGCAGAATGGACGGGATGTCAGACAAACTTGAGAAACATGTGGAAAGACTGAATGACGCCAAAGCCAGAATATCCACAGTGGAGGATGAATCACGCGCCACGACCAGCAAGTGCACCGGAATGGAACGCGTCCTGGAAGTGATTAAAGCGAAGGAGGAAGATTTGGAAGCGCGCTCGCGACGCAATAATGTACGAATCACGGGCCTGCCAGAATCCACAAACACGGGCAAGATGGAGATTTACATCGAGCAACTATGCAGAGACATTTTTGGCACAGAGGCGCTATCTCACATTTTCATAGTTGAAAGAGCCCACAGATCCTTGGCGCCAACACCAAAACCAGGAGCGACTCCAAGGCCGATAGTGGCACGTATCCTCAATTACCGCGACAGAGACACCATTCTGCGGCTAGCACGTGAGAAAGGGAAAATAACGCATCAAGGAAACACCCTAGAGTTCTACCCGGATCACACAGTGGCGGTTCAACAAGCGAGGAAGGAATTTACATCTGTTAAGGCCAAGCTCCGAGAATTGAACATAGGATATTCCATGCTATACCCAGCGAGGCTGCGGGTGACGTGGAATGACAAAGCAGTGGTGTTTCCATCCCCAAAGGCAGCCCAGGAATTTGTTAAAAAGGTGGTACAGCAAAACAAGCAACGGGCACGGGATGATCAACACGCGGAATCAGACGGAGCAGAGTAAGAATGGAGGGGGAAATATACGAACTTATGGTAAGAATATCTGTTTCTGTAACCCCAGGTAGACAGAATACGCGGACCCTCTGGGCCGATGGATTGTAGGCTCTTTACTGGCGTACATTGGGCCTGAACCAAACTCTAACAATGGCACATATGGAACTAAATGCGTGAAGGCAATTAGAATACTACATATTTCTGCAAGATCGCGCTGCAACAGCACTCACCTGAGGGTCCAGAGGTGTCTGGTGTAGTGCGATGTAATTCTGCCGCGTGGATGACCACGTATGAGGGAGCCTAGATCACGAATCTATAAAACATTGTATCACTACCACGCCAGAGAGACCGGGTCTAATGTGGGGTGTCGAATTGGATAGACATCACACACGTGTATTAGAGTTATGTGAGTCGCCCACACCCATTACGTTGGGTGAAGAGTTGTGCCCTAGGCGGACCTCCAAAAGGGTAACCCCACCAAAGTTGTATACATTTGACTGTTTGTTTGCTATATTTTTTCTTTTTGTTACTGGCTTACTTTTTCTTAAGGGTAGGTACAATGGGGAAATGGCTTCGGCATTATTGGGTTGCTGGAGTGGGTGGGGGAGGGGGACAGGGGAGAATTGTTCAGGTTTTGAGACAGACGCAGGTACCATATGTTCATTTACGAGGTGTGGATGGACGAGAGACGGTTGTAATGCACTTGGATTCAACTGGGGTGTTGAAGTTATATTCCGTATTTGAATATCATCTGCTATTTCGATGGATCCAGAGATTTTATAGATGGCACAGGTAGTTGGAGATACCAATAGAAATCGTGTCAACCTCCTCTCGTGGAATGTCCGGGGTTTGACTCAACCGAAAAAGATTAGACAGGTGTTTGCTTACTTAAAGAGATGGGAAGTAGATATTGCTGTATTGCAGGAGACACACATTGCACCTAATACACAAGCAAAGATAGGGGGACGATGGTCGGAATCCGCATATGTGGCTACCTACTCATCTTACTCGAGAGGGGTGATCACGCTAATCCGCAGAGGGGTGAACTTTACGGTACATACAACTATAAGTGATCCTAATGGCAGATATGTTATCGTATCAGGCATGCTACGTGGGCATAAGATAACACTTCTAAATGTGTATGGCCCAAACACAGACGCCCCGGAGTTCTTCCAGGAACTGTGGGTACACCTCCAAACACTAGCGAATACTCACATTATATGCGGGGGGGACTGGAACGTAACGATGAAGGAAGGGGTGGACCGTTCCTCACACTCATTGGAACCACATAAGCAAGCCAGGGCCAAACTTCAACACATGCTCTCAGACCTTTCATTGACAGACATATGGAGGAACAAGTTCCCTGACGCCCCGGGAGCCACGCACATTTCCGCAGCCCATCATAGCTGGTCACGCTTAGACTACTGGCTGGGGTCGGACGGCATTGCGCTGTGGACGAGAGATATACAGATCTTGCCCAGGACTCTATCGGACCACAATCCTGTGTTACTGACCCTTGTACTGCCAAACTTTATCACACCGCCTTTTCACTGGAGATTTAATTCCCGCGCACTCACAGACGTGATTTACGCAGACACCATACACAAAGCGATCGAAGAATACTTCCTAATAAACGAACCTGTGGTAGAGGACCCGGGACTATTATGGGAAGCATTCAAGGCCACGATACGGGGGGTATGCATGAGCACCACAATAGGTATTTTAAAAGATATCCGAAGACAAATTACACGTTGTGAAACACGCATGAGGGAACTGGAGTTGGCCTATGAAGCCGCCCAAGATATCGCCATTCTGGGGGAACTGAGAACACTACACTCAGAACATCAGACATTCGTCGACGACGAAATTAAGTACTTAGATAAGAAACTCAGCCAGGTCGTATGGGGAAGGGGGCAGACCAGGCAGTATACTGGCGGCCAAAATTTGCGAGGGCAAAGGGCACACACCTATCCTACGTATTAAAGCGGATGATGGTTCGCTTCACACACAGGCTACGGACATATTAAAATGTTTTGCGGTAGGGTACGAGGATCTATACAGGTCAAGGCCGATAGCATCGGGGGAAGAAACTTTTAGCTATTTAGAAAATGTGGCAATAGGCTGGCTATCGGATGGACAGAGGGAACTATTGGCGTCACCCATCACGGTAGAAGTGACTGAAGTGATTGGATCTCTCCCAAATGGGAAGGCACCCGGCCCCGATGGGTACACTAATGAATTTCACAAACGATTTGTAGACATACTTGCCCCACACATGGTGGAAATGTATGGAGCAGCGTTCGAACAGTCAGAATTACCTCCAACGCTGCGAGAAGCGGCAATAATAGCACTCCTCAAGCCTACTAAGGATCCGGAGGTGTGCGACTCCTACAGACCGCTTTCACTTATTAACACAGACTCTAAAATACTGGCGAAGTTACTTGCCATACGTCTCAAACCACTAATGACGAAACTGGTCCTGCCAGATCAGGCAGGGTTTATCCCTACACGTTCCACTTCCCATAACACTAGATCGTTGTTCACCCTTTCACATTACCTTCATCCTTCGACAAAAGCAGTTGCGGTTATGCTAGATGCCGCTAAGGCCTTTGACTCCATAGAGTGGGAATATTTGATTACTATTTTACATAGAATGGGACTCCCAAAACGATTTGTACGATGGGTATCACTCATATACACGAAACCGTGTGCCAGAGTACGAATCAATGGTTATGTGTCAGATTCATTCCCTATCCAGCGTGGCACCAGGCAGGGCTGCCCACTTTCACCGCTGTTATTCGCGTTAGCACTTGAACCCTTAGCCTGCATAATAAGACAAAATTACAAAGAATCAGCGCTTCAATTCCCATCCAGACCTTTGCACATCTCTCTATACGCAGACGACATGTTGCTATATATCCGCGACCCCAACACACATTTAAACCCAATCTTACGTGAATACATCAAATTTGGTGGATACTCTGGACTAGCCATAAACTGGTCCAAGTCTTCAATTATACCCCTGACAGACATGACAACCCCTCAAGAAACTGACTATCCTTTGGAGTGGCAATCAGACCTTGTGAGGTATTTAGGCGTGCTGTATCACAGAGACTCCGAATGGTTATCAGATCAAATTATGGCACAACCATATCCAAACTGGAAGATAAGATAGCACGCTGGATACAACTACCACTATCATTAGCGGATCGTATAGCGATCGTAAAGATGAACATACTCCCTAAGCTGTTGTACCTTTTTAATAACATTCCTATTGAACCACCAGCAGCAGTGTTCCGCCGTATAAAAACACTTGTACTAAAACTTATATGGGCTGGTAAGCAAGCACGTGTCGACCTTAGGACACTCACACTTCCGTATATCAGGGGAGGCTTCGGGGTGCCGGACTTTTTTTTGTACTACTTATGCGCTCAAGCGCAATACGCTGCATATTGGTTTCACGTAGTACCATATCTCACGCACACCGCTATTGAGGAGGGTGATGCTTCCCTAATACCATTGACATCTATGCTCTCACATATCCGACAGCCCCTACATGCACAGGACATTAACACAGTCGACACCACCATTAAGGCTTGGAGAAAACTGGGACGACTAGCGCATAAAACGCCATTGTACGCACCTGCGATGCCTTTACCTTACCATCAGGCATTATCAGTCACAGGAGAAAAAGTAGGCATGTCGATACTGCAACAAGTGGGTATTGAAAAAATGGGGGACATGTTCCATGAGGGCTCTTTTGTTAACACAGAACACCTGGAGTATATCCAAAATAAAACGCCCATGTTTAAATTCGCGCACTATAGGCTGAAGCGTGCAATGCAGGCACACTACCCAACATTTCCTATTGAACCCGATAGCCTGAACACACTACAGCTGGTCATTACCACACAGGATGTATCTCACCTAGTGTCTCGGCTATACACCACAGCAATGGCTGAGATACCGTACACCACTGACTAGGCCAAAACAAGATGGGACAGGGTGCTTGAGGAACCACTATCTGAAAATGAATGGCAACAAACCTGTGCATTGACACAAATACTCACTCCAAATGGGAATCTAAGAATTATTCATTACAAGTTTGTCCATCAAGCGTATTACACACCTGAGCACATGTACAAATTTGGGCTACAAGACACTGACCGGTGAAAACGATGTAATGGGGAACGGGCGGGATTTGCACATTTGGCTTGGTTCTGTCCGGCGGTACATGATTACTGGCTGGAAGTGGTAAAGGCACTGTCCGCTATGCTTGGGGTTGAGATAGCATGCACAATTCGCACTTGTCTGCTGGGTGTGATACAGCAACTCCGAGCTACACGACGTAAATTTTGTGCAATAGCACTGTTATTGGCCAAGAGACAGATTGCAAAATGTTGGCACAGTAAGCAGGTGCCCAAGACATCCAGATGGCTGCTAGATATGGCCAGCTGTAGAGACAAATTGCAAACCTACGAAGAGGAATTGCCTGCAAAAGTCAGGCCCAAGGACTTCTGGTGCTTTCTATCGGACTACTTACTGTCACTGAATACGGACGAGGAGGAATGATCCAGCTGTAAGAACTACTTTAAGGGAGATAAGAGTCATTTAGTCCCTTGAGTCTATAAACACCGTGATATAAATTTTACATTACCACTGAACTAGGTTACCTGACAGAGTCTTTTTGTTAAACTACAATTTATTTCTTTTGATATTTGAAGTTGACAATCTACAACATGTTACAAAAAAACGCTAGACCTCATGATCTGCATTATAAGGCCGGAATTAACGTGGACATGTTTAGTAATGTATGTACAATAAGTCAATATAATAGAACTATTGCTTGGCAGCCGGCCCCAGGGTTGTAGGCAATTGGCTGTGTGTGATTAACAACTTGTAATAAAGGTCTTTAAAAAAAAAACAAAAAAAAAAAAAAAACTATCCATCTGGCTATTCCCGATTTTGAGATGGGATTCCCTTTATGTTGTGGTGCAAAAGCAACGAATAGTTGCGTTGTTTTTCTGAATTATTTGGTTCTGTCAACGTAATATAGCAGAGCCCTTTTTACATCTAGTGTGTGTAGGGCTCTCAGCCACTGACTGCGGGTTTTGGAAGAAACCTGGCAATTCTATGGACTGATTGATATGGAAAGTGAATATACCTTTTGGCATAAACTTAGGGTTAGTACGAAGCACTACCTTATTGTTATGTATTTGCATGGAAGGTTCTTGAAAGGTTAATGCCTGTAGCTCACTCACTCTCCTGAGGGAGGTAATGGGAATCAAAAATGCCACCTTCCAAGTTAGAAATTGTAATTCACATGAATGTAGTGGTTCAAACGGAGGTCCCATACGTCTGGTAAGTACTATATTTAAGTTCCAGACTGGTGAAGGTGGGTGCTTTGGAGGGATTATCCTTTTAAGTCCTTCCATAAAAGCTTTGATTGGGGTACTTTAAACAAAAGTAACGGAGAGAACCTTACAAGCGTAAGGTGAAAAACCTGAGCACTCCTACGTGCTAGATGAATGCCAGTTAAACAAAGGTATTCAAAGTTTTATTCACTTTGTAGTATAATGCATAGAATTCATCATTCCGAATCAAAAGTAATCCCATAGATCAGGATATCTCAAATTAGACATGGCATAATGCTTCCATGGTCACAAAAGTTCAGTATATCATGATTGAGAACATGAATTAATGCCCCCGATGCATTTCGAGCTTGAAAGCTCTTCTTCAGGGGGTCAATGTGTTCTAGGAAAAAGGAGGAGAATGCGACATTACTAATCAGGGCCAGAGTGTTTTAAGACTGGTCGGGGCGGAGCCAGACCGGCGACCAAGATGGTCGCCCGGGCTCCCGGCTCTGTCGACCTTCCTCCCCCGCCGCCTGATCCTGTCGGCTATCCTGCGCTGCGACGGTGCTCCCGGACGTCGGAAGGGGTGCTGAGTTGCTGTGTCCGACTCCGAGGGTTTTTCGAGCCCTGAAGATGGAGATATGACCCTTCGTATTTTGCGGCCTGCACGAGACATGAAGCCGGGACCCCGCGTGATGCTGCTGCCGCCCGCGAGTGCACCAACAACGGCCTTACAGACCCGGAAGGTGCCGGTCTACCGCTATGGAGGTCAGCCCATCCCCGAGAGTGTGCATCCAGCGCTAGATCCATGGAGCCTGGTGAACACGAACCACGCTACCCCTATATGCCGATCATGCTCCCCCCCCCCCCCCGGCTGCTGATTGATGCAATGGCGGCCTAGACGCCGTTCTTTGTTCCCAAACGGAACCCTGGTTTGCCCGCGTGCAGCTGTTTCCATCCCGCACTCCAGGTGATCGTGGCCACTTGAGGCACAAAGCTGCTGCGTAACTTTTTGGTTTTGGGGAGGAGCTCATATGTGACCATCAGTGGGGAAGTGGAAATGGCGACCATATTGTGTGCAGCGTGGAGGACGCGGTGGTACTATGCTCCTCTCTATGTCAAGGGCTGGTGGCACTGGTGTTCGTTTGGGCGGCGTTCATGCTGGGAGTCCCTTTTGGAGGTAGTGCCTCGATAGGACATACCCGACCATGGCGGTGGCATTCTGCACTGAGGATCGAGGGGTTGGGACCGGATACCCCCTGTGTATTGGAAGGACGAAATCTGGAATAGATCGATACCGGGACACCCCGGTGTATGTGGAATGGAAAGAAAGCCAGATGCTGGTACTATCCTTATGAGACTGTGTGTGTGGCCCCTTCTACAGTTTTCCGTGTAGACTTTGCTGTGGGGTGCGGAGATGACTATCGATGGCTGAGAGGGAGGGCTTGTACTTGGAGGGCTCCCGGTTCGTTCCAAGTGGATCGACACAGAAACACCTGGTTCCATGGGTGCATGGTTTCTTTGGAGACACCATCGGATGTGTGTTTATCGTTTTCCCTTTCACGCTCTTTCCGATGGCTGGCTTCATCATGAGACCCAGAAACCGCGTCATGACTATTCTTTTTGCAATTACCTTTGTTCTCAGAATCGTGAACGACCAAGTGGCGGTAGATGGCTTTCGAGTGTGTCGTATGCTGGTGAATTGCAAGATCTCCAGCTTCTTTTGGACTGGCCTGTTTGTTTACTCCGGTACTTTGATTGCCCGACCCTGCACCACATGGACTGGGATAGGTTTATGATTAGGGCTGTGTGGATTTACGTGAATAGTGGTACTCTGATTTCTGCTGGTGATACACAGGGGGACTTTCATCATAGCTGCGTGAATTGAGAAGCTGAGCGGCGACTGTTATCCTGTTTATGTTGGTATCTTGAGGCTCTGTTAATAATTCTGGCGTAATTGAAATGCTACGTGGGTGGGGGGGGGCCAGGGGCCCGTACTGGGGACCCTCCAATGTTTTCTTCCTTTCCCTATCGTGGGGGTTTTTCGTTAACTTTTCTGCTTTCCCTGTTTCTTCTGTTTGTGTAGATTATTGTCATTCCTCTCCATTTTTCTTCCTTCTATATTTCGGGTTTTTGACACTGGGCGATAGGCACGCTGCTAGGGGGGTGGGCCGTAGCCGTATGCAGGGGTGCAGGGTGGGGGGTATTATTGTTTATGTTCCCTTTTTGTTACTATGGCCTTTTTATTTGTGTCATATTTGCTTTTCTGTAACTTTCTTCTTTTCCTCTCTTTCCTGGGATCAGAGTTGAGGTAACTCTCCATGTGATTTGCTAATTTAGATAATAAGGGTCGATTTTTTTCCAGTGCTTTGTTACAGCGGGCATACAGTGATTCGGTGGGCTAAATGTACTGTTTATTGTTTATCCTGATTATATACACCAGTGCTCATATCTTACCTACAATAGTCCTGACTGTGCATGTCCTGTTCTATGAACATCCCTTGACTTGTATTGGCTTAATTGTACGGCATCGGATCCTGCTCTTTAATTTTAAAAGAAACCTTCTTTAATCCTGGTTATCAATGTGATACGAGTACTCTGAGTTACAACAGACCATTTGGGAGGCGGATTTCTGCATTTTTATGGCTTAATTGATTTGACCGCCTCGGTCATGATGGCCGACCGTGATGGTTTGTAGGCCCGTGACTGTAACTGTCTTAAGTAACAATAAAGGTTTTGCAAAAAAAAAAAAAAAAAGACTGGTCAAAAAAGGTGGAAACAACCAATATTTATAGACTATGAGGTGAACGTGAGGTTGCTGCGAGAAAGTAGTAAATAATGGTGAAAGGAGTGAAAAAAGTACACATGGGAATTCCCGAAATTGTGACGTGCCGTTGAGGAGCCCCGCGTGTGAGGTGATTGTGCCATGCAATGGTTAAAGGAAAATCGGTAATGTGGTGTCTGAACAGTCAAAGAATTGCAAAAAAAGAATTGCAAAAAAATGCGCAAGAGTGACCCGATATTCCATGAACTAAAAACGTAACATGCCGGTCAAGCTGACCCAAAGTGTAACTCAGTGTGCGTGCAGGTTAAAAAGGCTGCGAATGTGATCAAAGCAACATCGAGTGGGTCATTAAAGAGAAAATGCGTGTCATGCCGGTACAGCTTACCTCAAGAGAAACACGGTGAACGAGTGAGTTCAATGGCTGCAAACACAGTGAAACGCCGCCCTGGGAGTGCAGAAGTGAAAAGGAATTTCGTGCATGCGCGTAGTGTCATCAACGAAGGAAATAGAAAGTGGATTGTGGTGGTGGTGGTGGTGGGTCCGAAGGGTGATTCGGGTGAATGGGAATGGAATATCGGGTCACTCTTGCGCATTTTTTTGCAATTCTTTTTTGCAATTCTTTGTTGACTGTTCAGACGCCACATTACCGATTTTCCTTTAACCATTGCATGGCACAATCACCTCACACGCGGGGCTCTTCAACGGCACTTCACAATTTCTGGAATTCCCATGTGTACTTTTTTCCACTCCTTTCACCATTATTTACTACTTTCTCGCAGCAACCTCACGTTCACCTCATAGTCTATTGGTTGTTTCCACCTTTTTTGACCAGTCTTAAAACACTCGGGCCCTGATTAGTAATGTCGCATTCTCCTCCTTTTTCCTAGAACACATTGACCCCCTGAAGAAGAGCTTTCAAGCTCGAAATGCATCGGGGACATTGATTCATGTTGTTCTCAATCATGATATACTGAACTTTTGTGACCATGGAAGCATTATGCCATGTCTAATTTGAGATATCCTGATCTAAGGGATTACTTTTGATTCGGAATGATGAATTCTATGCATTATACTACAACGTGATTAAAACTTTGAATACCTTTGTTTAACTGGCATTCATCTAGCACGTAGGAGTGCTCAGGTTTTTCACCTTACGCTTGTAAGGTTCTCTCTGTTACATTTATTCTTTGCCCCACCCGGACAGATGGGGTTCACCCTGAGCACCCTAAATCATTGAACATTCTAGATTACCTTCAAGACCATTATAATTACTGTGGAGTGCAGCGGACCCCACCCACCTGTACTTTAAACAAAGACATGTGTTGTCTATTTTGGAGGAAAGCTGCCATAGCAGCAAGATGTAATCTTATAGAAGAGTATGCCAAATTGCATCTTTGAAGATGCAATAAGTAACAGATAAGGTTTTGGATGGAAGCATCTAATGGGTTGATTTGGTTATTTTTGCAATAAATTACAAATCTCTTCCATTTAGCTGCATAGCATGCTCTAGTAGTTGGAGGCCTTGCCTCCTTGATAATGTTCATGCAATCAGGAGGCAAATTAAGGAACCCAAACTCTAGGACTTCAGGAGCCAGATCGCTAGGTTCATCTGATTGTATGTGATCGCTAGGTTCATCTGATTGTATGTGATTGAAGTGGAGAAGTGTGGCTCACTGGTTAGAGGAGGCAGACCTGGAAGCAGAGGTTAGCCAGGGACCAGGGGTCAATTCCTGGCTCAGCGGGGTCTTGAGTCCTAAAATGTCCATGGACTCGACAATTCTCACTCCGGTGCCTACTCGATTGACGGGTTCACACTCTGCGACTCTGGGCAATAGCTTGCTTAATCTCCACAACGGCCCCTCGCGGCGGGATGCCTGGCTTTCACCTTGCGGATACCCTGCCGGGGTTATCTCACAGGGGAATACCAGGACGGGTTCCCTAAGCAAGCGCTTAGAAACCGCTCGGTGATTTGCGCTATATAAATTCCTGTACATCTACATTTACATCCGATTGGGATCTGGGTGCCTGATTTCTCCATGATTCCGAGTTAAAAGATGGGGTGAGAGGCGCAGCCTTTGGTGGGGGAACTACTGAAAGTTCCAGAAACGTTGTGCACCATGGTTGTCTTGCCCATGTGGGAGCAACCAGGATCATTGTGAGTGACTGCTGGCGTAGTTTGCGTGCCACCAGCGGAATCAGTGGGGCTGATCGAAGCGTATGCAAATCTGCCTGACCAGTTCATCCATATCGCATTGCCCTGTGCCATCGGATGTGGGAACCTGGCGGCAAAGTACTGGTATTTTGAGTTTGTTTGTGGCAAACAGGTCTATCTCTGGATGCCCCCATTGCTGAAAGAATGGTTTGAGAACCTGAGGGTGATTCTCCCATTCGTGTAGCTGTTGGCTGTGCCTGCTTAACAGATCTGCTACCTGATTGTCTTTCCCCGCAGGTGTTCTGCTAGGAGAAAGAAGTTCTTTGGAATTGCCCACCTCCATATGCTATGTGCTAGGTGAGATAACGAGAGTGTGTCCCTCCCTGCTTCTGTATGTAATACATAGCAGTCGTTGTCCGTCCAGATCAACACAGTCTTGTTGTGCAAATACTTCTGAAAAGCTTTCAGTGCTAGAAACACTGCGAGTAACTCTAAGTGGTTGATGTGCAGTGTTTTTTGTTTGATTGTCCAGAGCCCTTGAACTGTGAATTGAAGTAGGTGGGCTCCCCAACCCGTCAGTGATGCGTCCGCTGTTAGTACTAGTTGTGGAACCGACTCTTGGAACAGTCGCCCCTTGGAAAGGTTTTGTGGGTTCCACCACTGCAGAGAGTTGTAAGCGCGACTGTCCACCAACACTAGGTCTTTTAATCGTCCTTGAGCTTGGTTCCACTGCCTTGCTAGGCATTCTTGCAGTGGACGCATTTGAAGTCGGGTATGAGGGACAATGAATATACAGGAGGCCATCATGCCTATGAGCTGCATGAACACTCAAGCTGGTAAGGAGTGTTGTGGCTGAAACTTTTGAATGAGAGTCTGCATATTGGCTATTCTGGCTAGATTTGGATATGCTTTTGCTACGGAGGTATCTATTGTGGCTCCCAGATATTGCTGTATGTGGGAGGGCTTTAGATGTGATTTTGGGTAATTTATGGAAATCCCCAGACTGTGCAGCAGCTGGAGTATCTGACGTATGGCTTGCACACTGCGCGTACGAGTTGGCCTTTATGAGCCAATCGCCGAGGTATGGAAACACTTGGATGTGTTGCCTTCCGAGGTGTGCTGCTACAACCGCTAGGCATTTTGTGAAAACTCTTGGGGCCGTAGATACCCTGAAGGGGAGAACTTTGAATTGATAAGGTGGCCTTCTATTGTGAACCGGAGGTATTTTCTGTGAGCTGGATGTCTAGGTATGCAAAAGTATGCGTCCTTGAGGTTTAATGTAGCAAGGAAGTCGTTTTGCTGGAGTAACAGGAGTACTTGCTGTAGAGTAATCATATGGAAATGCTCTGAGAGCATGTATTGATTTAGCGGTCTGAGGTCTAGAATGGGTCTGAGGGACCCATCCTTCTTGTGAATTAGGAAATACAGAGAGTATACTCTTGTCCCTTGATGTTGAAAAGGGACTGGCTCTATGGCTCACTTTTCTAGCTTGGACGCGACCTCTTGTTGCAACAGTGTGATGTGTGCTCGTTGGACATAGGACGATGTTTGGGTGGTATGTTGGGTGGAGTAGAAGTGAGTTCCCGGCAGTAACCATACTGGATAATTTGTCTCACCCACCTTTCTGTGGTAATGGCATTCCAGACTGGTAGGAATTGTTTTATTCTGCCTCCGACCGGTGTTGGGTGGTCCGGAGGGAGTGTGATAAAGTCACTGTTTGGTGGCCGTGGAGGCTCTGGTGTTATTGCTGCCACGTCCCCTGCCCTGGTTATTGTTTCCCCTATAACCCCCTCGGTTGGAGCCTTTATTAAAAGGTACTCTGGGTGTTACTTTTGAATGTAGAGGAAGCCTGTGATGTGTTGCCTCTTGCGGAGCCTCTGTAGGAGGAGCGACTAAAGGAACCTCTGTGTTGTTGAAACTGAAGTGCGCCCATAGACTTAGCAGTTTCAGTATCTTTTTTCATTTTGTCTAAGATCGAGTCTACTGCTGGACCAAACAGGAAATCTGGGTTAACTGGTTGGTTGAGGATTGTGAATTGCACCTCGTTCTTAAAACCAGAGATGCGTAACCACGCATGCCTGCGTAGTAATACACTAGTATTAATGGATCTTGCTGCTGTATCAGCTGCATCAAGCGCACATTTAACGCACATTTAATGGAAGCATTAGTTATAAACTTGCCTTCCTGAATGAGGTCGTTAGCTTTAAAAGGTTCTGGTAAATGTTGTAGCAAACCTTCAAGTTCGTCGTAGTGCGCTCTATCATAGCGTGCTAATAAAGCCTGTGTGTTTGCAATCCTCCATGAATTTGCAGCTTGTGAGGCCACCCTTTTGCCTGAGGCTTCTAAGATCTTAGACTCCTTGTCAGGAGGGGGAGCATCTCCAGTTTGTGAGTTGGCTCTTTCGGGCGTTTGCCACTACAAGTGAGTCTAAAGGCAGTTGGGATTTGATATAGGTGGGGTCAGATGGAGCCACCTTATATTTCTTCTCTTTTCTGGGATTGAGTACACGCGCTCTGGCTGGATCTTTGAATATCTCTGGCGCATGTTTGAGTACCCCTTTTAACATAGGAAGTGTCCTGACATTTTTCTCAGAAGTAGAAAAGGTGTCAAATAAAAAGTCCTCTTCTATGGGGTCAGTGTGCATGTCCACATTGTGATATTTTGCTGCCCTATCTATCAATTGATTGAAGAGAATGGTGTCGTCAGTAGGCGACGGTTTTGTAGGGTATGTGGAGGTGTTTGGGATGGGCTGTGGATCATATGGATCGTTTGTCATCCCATGGGTTATCTTGTGCATCAGGATCTTGTGCATCAGGATCCTGTGGCTCATCAACATTGCCATGAGCATCTACCCCCATGTTCTCTTCCTCATCATACTGTGAATGTGTAGGAGAGTAGGGCACAAAAGGCATATTAGGATAGAGAGGAGGAGGAGGAGTGAAAGGCATTGCGGTCACATTTTGAACTGACTCCTTTCCATCGACAGCAGTCCCACGTGGCGTCGAAAAGGCCCAACGGCCCGCATCGACGACCGGATCGAGATGGAAAGTTAAAACGAGTCAAGGAGTACCGAACGAGAATACGGTTGAGGTAGAAGGCCTTTTGGCCGTAGACAGTAGGTTAGTTTTGATTCCTAAGTTGGAGTAGAGGAATAACATCCGAACCCAATGGCGGAAAAAAAACAATCTGAGGATGGAGAAGATGCCCATGCGCACTGTAGTCCAGGGGAGGAGTCACCTATCTCGTGATACTTCGAAGACTCTTCCAGGACAACAAAGGTGCAATCATCCGGACCAACACTAGGCGGCGATCTATGCAAAGATATGAATTCAGCAGCCCACATGCCTCGAACTTATACTTTCTCCTACTTCCCATGATTTCCCCATTTCTTTAACCCACCATGACATTGACCGTATTTAGTACAAGGAGCCTCTTAAGCAGAATTACTTGCGAAGCTGGTCAACAATTACATGGGACACAAATGGATCCAGCCACTTGACGGCAGCTCACATTCAACACTAAACAACTTCAAATGCAACTTGTTGACAAATCTCGAATTAAATAACCACATCTCCACTCAGACACAAAATCCCATGGTAGCTGAACGGTAAGGCGGCACCTGAACCAGCCGGTGGCATCTCAACTAAACAAATTGACCAGACCTAAAGATAACCACTAACTCCTAATTTAGCATAACCACAAAAGCACATCTCAGATCAGCGGATGAAACAATGACACAACCGCTAAATCACATTTTACGGTAAACGCCAGGTCACATTTCAGCATAACCGCGTAGTCCTACCTCTACCTGGCTAACAAACCACACATTTCAATTAAACCACTAGACCACATTAACGCAGCAGCAAGACCCCAATCTGATTTAGCCACCGAACAGAATCTCAAATGATGACAATTCACTCTTACCTCAGCCTCCGTGAGACCCAGGATTTGTGGGAAATCGTAGGCTCCGGCTGAACCTGGGATGACTTCTCTGCTGAGCTTCTCTCCGTATATAACAATCCTGTGGGGGAAGAAATGGTTTAATCCACTTGTGCGTATGCGCATTTATTCATCTGAGCTTTCTACTTCTCGACTTAGCAGAAAGGAAAACTGACAGTCTAGTTTTAGGATTACACTGTAAGAGTTTGCCGCTGGAATGGGCAATCCATGGCATACCTTGACAATATCAGTCACATCTGAGATGAAGGTGATGTGTATCTAGGGATGAGATAAGGAAATGCTGGATGCTGTCATATGGCTGGAGGACCTGGAATACAGGTCTAAAAGAGTGTCCCACCGGGGGAAGAGTGTGCCAGAGTCCAGCACTCAGTGGCTGACATCCACCAGAACAGGAATGAGTAAATCCATGATCATCAAGTGAAAGGAGATCCTCTCCAAGGGAAGGCTAAATCTTAAAACGGATTCATTTTGGGACCTTCAGTGTTTATGAGACTCAACATTTGGGCTGTGCCGGAGTGTGGAGAACTGCAAGACGTGGGAGCTCATCCGTCATCAGGCTTGACCATCCAAGTTCACTGATGCTACCTTCTTTAAGGCAGAGGGTAGCCCCGCACACAATATTTCTGACAGCCTCTGAAGATTGCAATAAAGAACCCTGGATTAGCATTGGAATCCACTACTGAACTTTATATAAGGTAGAATTCCCCGGGGTTTATGCACACTTATTGCCTCAATTCAGGAAGGACCTAAAAACCTGGCTCTTCGGATGATCCAGGACTCAACTGAGCCCCCCACCCGCGCCCTGGGACCCTCACAGGTGAGTAGTTGCGCTTTACCAACCCTTATTGATGGAATCTTTGTGGTTTCTCTGAAAGTGTTTATTCGCCTCTTTATTTCTTCCCATTGGCCCCATAATGAGTTAATTCTTGCATACATCTAGGGATACCCAGAGGAGTGCGCCCGTAGTGCCCAGACACCCGTTTGTTGACTATCCTTAGATTAGTTACACAGTAGAAGCATTTCCAACAGTGAGCAGGAGACACAGGGTTTAAGGAGAGACTCTTGCTGCTGCCCAGTGACATGTACTCCTTCTGACCTGCTTTGTTCTCACACAACATGTAGAAGAAAAAAATACATCAAACAACTTTTGCGTGTAGGTCAGCTGTTCTTGTCCTCAAATCAATTTACTGAATTTGTCAAAAGATAAAAAAAAGTGTTACAAGTAGGGTAAATTAGCAAACATAAAGGGATGAGTGTAAAATGAGGTGTCGGCAGGTCAGGAGTGTGAGGCGAGAGGTGTCGGCATATGAGGAGTGTGAGATGGAAGGTGTTAGCAGGGAAGGAGCATAAGAAGAGTGATGTAGGCAAGGGAGGAGAGTGAGGCAAGAGGTGTCAGAAGAAGAGTCTGAGGCTACAGATGTTGGCAGGGGAGGAGTGTGGGACAGTGATTTCAGCGGGGAAGGAGTGTGAGGGGAGGTGTGTTAGTGGAGCTATGTGTGGCAAGAGGTGTCAGTAGGGGAGGAGTGTGGTGCTACAGGTGTAGGCAGGGGAGGAGTGTCAGGTAAGAGGTGCTGTCAAAGGAGGAGTCTGAGGCTACAGATGTTGGCAGGGGAGGAGTGTGGGACAGTGATTTCAGCGGGGAAGGAGTGTGAGGGGAGGTGTGTTAGTGGAGCTATGTGTGGCAAGAGGTGTCAGTAGGGGAGGAGTGTGGTGCTACAGGTGTAGGCAGGGGAGGAGTGTCAGGTAAGAGGTGCTGTCAAAGGAGGAGTCTGAGGCAAGAGATGTCGGCAGTGGAGGGTGTGGGGCAAGGTGTTGGCAGCGGGAGGAGTCTGGACATGAAGTGTTGGCAGGGTATGAGTGTGAGGCAAGAGTTGTCGGTAGGTGAGGTGTATGGGGCAGGTGTGGCATGCGGAGTGTGCCACGTATAGGGAGGCATGCGGTTTAACAGAGTAGGAGTGGTGAAGGAGAGGTGTCATTGAGGGAAAGTGCGAGACAAGGAGTGCATTTGAGTGAGAAAAGACATATCTGGGGCAGATGAGTCTCTGTGATGGGGCAGATGCAGTACATAGATTTGCATTAGGGCTGATTGCTGGCACATCACAGTGGCTATGAAAGACATTGGTGGGGAGCAGGTTGAACACAGGGATAAGAGTCCTCCAGGACACCACAAGGAGTGGGGGAGGAAGTGGAGCTGTCCCCTGAGAGGGGACCCAGTGCTGGGTGTTTTGGTTCAGTGTCCTCAGAGAGGTTGGTGGAGGCAAGTGTTTCTTGGAGGGGTCGCAGAGACCTGTTCCTAGTAGATAGTGTGGCCTGCACTATTGCAGGGGAATACACTGGTGCACCCCCCCCCCCCCATTGGTCGCACAATGGACGTAACCCCATTACCTGTCATAGGCACAGTTCGTGTTGGCTCGGACCGTTGTGTCCGCCTCGTCTCCAATGAGCCACGCCAGGCCGGGCTCCGTGCGCAGCCGGATCAGGGGCCACCTCTTCTTGGCCACATAGTCACAATCCGCATTGAAGTCTCCCAGAAACATGATGCTCTGGAAAAGAAGAGCAGCGGCCATGAATGAACTGTCTGCGTTACCGGTGGAACTGCCCGTCTCACATGAACAACCCTGACCTCTGGAAGGAGAGCACGTGGCCCCTGCACCCCAGTAACAGCTGTCCTTCACTACCCAACAGCTGGCTAGGGGCATAGCCATCAATAGTACAATGTGCAGTGGCACCACGGCTCAGACACTCGAGGGGCACAATACACCACATATATCGCTGTCTTTTACTAACCAACCGATGCATTAGGTTCCTTGGTACCCTTGCTATGCCACTGCACGCGCCCACGTGGCACCAGCAGGAAGCGTGTTGGAGGACCAGGTAGGACGCGTGCGTGTACCAGACAGTGATGCAACCACTAGAGTACCTGATAGCGGTGATGCACCATGCAGCAAAGTAACCACTGGACAACCTAAAGCGGTGATGTCCCATGGAGTGAAGTAACTACTGGAGTGCCTGATAGAGGTGATGTACCATTTAGTGATATAACCATAGCGGTGATGTATCACGCAGTGGTGTAACCACTAGAGTACCTGATAGCGATGAAGTACCACTCTGTGCAGTAACCACTGGAGACCTGACAGCAGTGAAGTGCCACACAAAGTAACCTGTTCTTACCTCGGGCTTCCATCGGTCCTTCACGGCTTCGAAGACGTCGTAAAGGGCGTCGATCTCTTTAACAGCGTCCGGCGGCGAGGTGTGCTGTGGCACGAGCACCAGGTCCTTCAGAACTGAGAGGCAAGGCAAGATAAGTCAGTGGTGGACATGGGCGAGGGGGCTCGAAGGTCATTGCAGGACACCTCCTCTTGTGCTGATGACGGCAATGGTAATCTGGACTTTACAGTAGCTAATATATGCACAGGGTACAGGGGCCTATACCCTACTTGCAGAGAGACACGGCCTGGTTCAGACTTGGGTGGGAATGGAACATTCTGAGATTTCCTGAGGAGAATCTCAGTGGCTTATTTATGAGCCTTTTGCATCGCTGTTGCATCACGTTTTGTGACGCGGCATAGGAAATGAGCCACATTGTGCCATATTTACCAAGTGACACATCTAAGCAGATGCATCACTTTGTAAAGCCCTGCCCTACATTATACCCAAGTCAGGCATAATGTATGCAGGGTGGGCATTCCTGCACAAGAAAGGCTTGTAAAAGTGTTGCAGTGAAATCTAAGATTTCACTTTTAGGACGCCACTGCATAAAAATCTTACGCCTGCCTCATAGCAGGCGTTGTTCTGGCGTAGGCGCTTTAAACATGGGACTTGCCCATGTGAAATTACCCATTGCTGGACTAGCGTCACTTTTGCGACACACTCCAGTAATGCGTCATTACTGTGCCTACAGATACGTCAGAAATATCGACGTGTCTGTAAATCCTTGCGACATGGAGTGGCGTACAGTAAATACAGTGCACCCATGGCGTCGCAAGGAGGGTGCACTGAAAAGTGTTGCATCGCTGTTTTCACGCAGCGATGCAACACATTTCATAAATGAGGCCCTAAATCCGGAGGAGACTCCACCAGTGGTAAATCACCCACCAAACAATTCCCTTGGTGAAGGAGATTCCAGCAATGGCTTCCCCTGTGGATTCAGCACTTCCTTGCAGAATTCAGGAGGATTTTACATTCCCTCCCAACTTTAAGTCGGGTCCTTAGATTTTATTATGCAGGCCCAGGTGCTGTGTTATCACATTAACAGCAGTCCTGTCTTGAGAGGAAAGACATGCGCTTAACCGGCCAGAGAAAGCCCTAAGTTTCTCTTCTCTTGCAGACTACCAACAACTCCCTCTATTGTCTTTAATGTCTGTCCTGAACTATGACTTCATCCTTGGAGAGAAGGGATCTAGGATTGGGCACAATGACTAGACCTACTTCCTCATTCTTCCTGGAGGCGGGACTTCCTGTTTCAGGTGTCAGTGCAGTATTGCTGTAAAAGAGGCCGCTGGTGCCTGCTGGCTTCGATACCTCCTCTGCTGTGACAGCAGTTGGCTGCTGGTTCTCGTTCTGATGTCTAGAGACCGTGAGGGACCCTGCCAGTCCCTAACAATAGTTCCTCAGCCCTATGTAGCACAAGTGTAGGAGCTATACTGAGTAATGATGCCAAATGGCGCGAGTGGTCTGCATACAGAATAGAATTTATTGCACAATTAATTAAAATCATTGCAATCGCGATTACTGAAATGCAGAATAAAATGTATAGGCTTCAATTTCAAGCATTTACATTAAAAGGATTAAAACGGATAATGGTGGAATGACCTTTATGGTTCTATGGATTTTTCGGAGGCCAGAATGTCTGCATAGGTGAATCCGACATCTGGCCCCAGAACCCACTTACGTGGTCTCTCCTTTCATTTATCGACTGCACATATTTCTTTATTTTTCCTGTATGCACTTTTTTGGAGTTCACCCCCCATCTCCATCCCAAAGGTTACTGAACCTCCTGCCCCAGGGTGAGCTACTTAGGCTGACTGCCCAGCTTGCGACTGAGTCTACGCTGATCCTACTTGTCTTTTAAGGGTTCCAGATTGTTGGCAATTCCCCCCCACTCTCCCCCCCCCGGCCCACCTCTAGCCCAGCCTTCGCATTGGTTGCCTAAACATGGGAGCTGCTAGTCACATCACTCTGTCCACCTGTCATCCCGTACCCCGCCCCCTAGTGTCTTGTACCTGAGGTTGGCAAATTGAAACGGACGACAAACGGCTCGCGGGCGAAGATGTCTGGCCTTTCCGGGTGGTTGTCTTCATACTGGTATGTGTCCGTCAACTCGGCCTGGTCTGACCTGCAAAGGTAGAGATGACGTCAGAGGCACACATACTTTACCACAACTGATTGGGATGTACGTCATGACAACGTGGGCTTTTACACCACGCTGCCATTACGACGCATCCATTACAACGCAAGTCGTTACAACGACTTGCACTGTAGGCGCTGGATTTTGGAATAGTATGATTTACTATTCCAAGTCCAGCCTACGCAACAGTAGGGAAGGTGTTGGAATAGCAAATCTACTATTCCTTAGTATCTAGCGCCATCCAGCGCAAGTCGTTGTAACGACTTGCGTCGTGATGGCAGCGTCGTAATGGCCGCGCAGTGTAAAGCCCGCGTTGTCGTGGCTGTCTCCCCAGAAGGGTGGTGATCACAGCCCGAGCCAGGTCTCGGGAAGTTGTTGTAGCCACCCCCCCACTCCCTACCACCATATTAGCCCCTGCCAACATAAGCATCATCAATGAGGCCCAAAGCCGGATCTGCGGCCTCTTACGCTGACCCTTGCTCACCCTAGGGTAGGCGGCCAAGTCCAACACTACCCTTTCAGAACATGGCAAAGATTACAAATACAAAGGAGTCCATAGTAGTTTAAGACACAATCTTGGGAGAGAACATGTATAGAAAGAAGAGTCCACCATGGAAATAATGGTAAAATCATGGGATTAGAGCATGTCCGGCGCTGGCGCTTCGTCGGGGCCCCGGTTCGGGATGTCTCGATGCCTTTCAATGCTCTCTCTGGAGGGAGATGCCAGCTCCCCGGCCGGTTTCTAGCTGGAACGATGCTGCTGGCCCCTGGGACTCATGGAGGTGCTGGCGTCAGGTCTTGTTGGAAGAAGTGGACCTCATTCCCTTAGGACCTGACATCACAAAGTAAATTTGGATTCCATATGTGAACCCTGGAGGACTCAAATGGCGAACAGCCTGGCTCCTCCAGAGCAGGGAATGGGGCCACTGGGCACCCTTGAAGGCAAACAATTGTGCCCGTCATACCCAAACTAACAGGGATTCAGACGCTGGCCCCACCTGTAATACAACTCTGTTGGAGTAGCTACCATGGTAACACAAAGGAACCAGCAACACACATTTTGGCAAACCTAACTCCCAACACCCCCGGGAAGCACAAAGCGGCCACCTTCAGTAGTGTAAACCTGCCTAGTCCCTCGCTGAAATTAAGTATGCGACTTTGCAAATATGCAGCAAAAAAGTGATATCGCTACCTCCCAACTGCTTCCTGTTTCCATGATCTGTGTCCGGGTCATGGGAACAGGAAGCACTTTAGACAGGTTGTGATCGTTCTACTGTGTATTCTTCAAGTGGGACCACGCATCACAACGTCTCTTTGCATCACCAGAGAACATGCAGTAAAAGCATGAGCGCATGACTTCTCTCTAGAGGAGCAGTTACTCGCCTCAGTATCCATGGACATGCCTGAGCGAAAGGGGACGTCCCACCTGCACTTACACTACAGGGCTGGGACTGGGCCAGAGCATCTAGCATCCTCCATCAAGGACTGACAGGCTGGATGCAGAGCTTCTCCCATATAGTATCAGTGGCGCCCAACAAAACCTGGACCCCGCCACAAAAACTAAGCTAAGTGCCACATGTATGACCGCTATATTTAGCGATTCCCTAATTATGACTATTTGTGAAAGTTGCAAAATGCGATGGTAGACCGTGTGGGGAGACAACCTTTACAACGCAACTTTTACTACACAGTGCCATTACGACGCAACTGTAACGCAAACCATTACAACGCATTGCGCTGGGGGGCGCTCTAGGATAGGGAATAGATTTAATTTACTATCCAACACCTTCCCTACTATCCACGGGGACTGGAGTTGGAATAGTAAATTAAACTATTCACTATCCAGCGCCCCAAAGCACTATGCGTTGTAATGGTATGCGTTGTAAAAGTTGCGTCGTAATGGCATGCGTTGTGAAAGCATGCGTTGTGATGTCAATTATCCGACCGTGTGTTTGACACGGTTTGCGATTCCCGGTGGGTCGCAAATGGACCTGCCCCACCAATATTCATGAGGCAGGTCGCAATTTGCGACTCGTGGGAATGGCTTGTTACCACAGGGATGGTGGCCTGCTGGGGACAGCAGACCACCATGTTGGAGTTTGCTTTTAAATAAAGCAACTTTTTTTTTTTTTTTAATGGTCTGTTTTTCTTTAAAAGGAAATCGGAATGAGTTTCAAAAAGAAAAATGAAACGTTTCAGTTTTATTTTTTAAGCGTAGGCAGTGGAGTGTGGGACCTACTTGAAGTAGGCCGTAAACTGCAAATGTTTTGCGACCGCATTCCGATCACAAAACATTTATTCATCCCCCTGTGGCTCGCTATTAGGAAGGGCGCCCTTGACACAGCCCTTCCTAATACCGACTCACTAACCCTATTTTGCGAGTTAGTAATAGCTTACCGACTTGCAAAATAGGGTTAGTACATGCCAAAAGGCTATTACCAGTCGCGAATGGCCAGATTCTCCATTTGTGACCGATAAAAACCTGTCGTACATGTGGCCTCAGCAACCGTAGGAGGTTGGGGAGAATCTACACTAAAAGAGACCCCAAAAGTACAGGGGTGAAGATCATAAAGGTTAAGTGAGCACAGGGTGCAAAGCGAAATACGGGGCAGAGTGGTGCAATCAGGGCATACAGGGCAAACCACCAAAAATGAGCAGGATAGGTCCCCGAACAGGGGATGTACGTTGTTACAACGCATGCTTTTAGCACGCATGCTGTAACAACGCGGTTTTTATAACGCATTCTTTTACAACGCAAAACAGAAAAGGGTGTTGGATAGTGAATATTTTAATTTACTATTCCAACACCAGTCCCCGTTGACACTAGGGAAGGTGTTGGATAGTAAATTAAAAGTATTCCCTATCCTTGAGCGCCCCCCAGAGTCATGCGTTGTAATAGAATGCGATTTAAAGACCGCGTTGTAATAGCACTGCGTGCTAAAAGTGGTGTCGTAAACTACGTTCCCCCCCCGAACAGGACAGCGAAGAGGCCCCCACATGCAGCATCTGCTCGGCGCTACACGAGTAAGGAAAATCTATCCATACCCCAGACGGGAGACCATCCGAGGAAAACAGACAAGGGCGTCGCTACACTGCGAAGAGCATCCAGAAGCCAAAATTGGCAAGTGTGCATAATATGCAAATCACATAACCTAACTAAAAAGGCAGTGGTGCTGGTGAGATGACGTATGCTTCAGGAGGAGAGAGAAGAGGGACATCCTCCAAGCCGCTCACCTGTACACGAAGACGTACTTCTCCAGGTAGCTTTTTCTGCCCAGCGATGCGCTGCTGATGTACCTGAAGGCCTCGGCACCATGAACCCTGTCCGAAAGAAGAGGGGTTAAAAAATGTTGTGCTCACAGGCGCGCCTTCACTCCTCCGACCCATTGCCTCTTACTTTCAAACAACCCCTTCTGCAGGACGCCAGTGGGGTCTGACCACTAGGCCACGGAGGCCGAGCACCAGTGCTTCCCCCCGACTCAGACCCAGGCCTCTGAGTCAGTCCTTCAGACTCCCTGGTCCTGAAGTCACTCTCTGGACCCAATGTTACCACCAACCCCCAGTCTCTCCTGAGTGAACTCCCAAGCTGCGAGGTTGCCTCCAAGGATCCTACGCCATCCAAAACCTCATCCACTGATCCCCACAGCTTGCACTGAGGGTCCATCCTCCGGTGGACTCTCACACTCTGCGCACACCACTCCTTCCCCCCTGCCTGCAAGGCAAGCTGACCACCCACTCCCAACCCCGTCAACTCATCCGCCACAACACCCCAGAATCCTACCAGCTCCCCATCCATATTCGACTCTCTCCTCCAACTACTTATCCTTCAGAAAGCAATTAAAAACCTCACTGTTTTAACACTGGGCTTAGTTGGCCAAGGCCGTCATAGCGCGGAGATACCCCGGATGGGGAGATTCAGGCGCTTTACAAATGACATAAATAAATAAATAAATAAATAAATAAATAAATAAATAAATACTGCAACCACAGTCTGCAACTGCCCCTTAATCTTGCCAAGTGCACCCCTTATATTAACTTTCAGCCTCTGCCTTCCGCCATTGCCCAGAGCTGAACAGGGGGTGACCCAATGGCGGCCCTTTCTGGGTCGAACCTTCTGTTCCGTCTGCGCAGGTGCAGGTCTAGAGGTGTATCTTAGTCCACGTCATCAGGCCTTGCCTCTTTCCATCTCACACCACTCTTAGTCTTCCCCTCTTCTTCGTAGGACTGCCCGGCTTCTGCCATGAGTGGACCCCTGACCATCCCCCATCCCCAAATTGCTCACCTGTTGAGCTCCTTCATCAGCGCCACCACGGCTCTCCCCTTCGCGTCCTGCACTTCCTGCAGGAGGCAGATGTCACAGCGCGCCACGATCTGGGGGCGAGAACAGGCATGGGCGTTAGTAAGGGGGCGGTGATGGGCTGAGACCACAGCAGGGCCCCGACACAGCCAGGGTCCTCCCAGATGGCCCCTGCCTATGCTGGTGTGCGTAGTGGGGCACTGATGAGCATTGGAAATGAGGCTAAAATCACCAGCAGGGCCCCTCCATCCCCCCAACACTTTTGGGTCAGTACATGAGGTAACAAACGGAACCTTAGAGGGACCCACCAACTTGCGGGCATGCCTCTCGCACTGGACTCTTGTCATAAGTCAACTTGTGCAAAACTCTGTAAAAAGCAGGGTTCAAGAGAGGATGAACCTATGTGACCTTTGTAAGCAGAGTCACAGCTGCCTGAGCCTGTATAATCCCAGTGTCACTGAGAAGTGAGCATGCACAATCTGTGTACCGGAGGACCGAGCCTGTATGATCTGTGTAACCTGAGAGACGAGACTGGACTGAACTTGTAGGATCTGCGTTACATGAGGGACTGGACGGAACTGAACCTGTATCATCTGTGTAACGAAAGGGACCGGACTGGACTGAACCTGTATGATCTGGGTAACTCAAGGGACTGGACATGTATGATTTGTGTAACATGGACTGGACTAGACCAAACCTGTAAGATCTATGCAACTTGAGGGACCGGACTGGACTGAACCTGTATGATCTGTGTAACGTGAGAGACTGACTGGATGGATCCTGTATGATCTGCAGGACATGAGGGGCTGGACCGGACCAAAGGACCAAACCTGTATGATCCGTGTAACGCGAGGGACCGGACTGGACCAAACCTGTATGATCGGTGTAACCTGGACTGGACGATACCGATGTTAACTGTTGTATTAAAGTGCCCCTTTCTGCATGGTTACCCCCACTTTTTGCCTGATATCTGATGCAACCTGACTTGATGTGCCCTGTGTCCCTGCTAATCAGGGTCCCAGGGCCTGTGTTCTTTCCCACCACTGTACCTTTGTACCCACGATTGCCACAGATAAGCCTCTAGTAAAAGGTAGCCTGTGTACCAAGGGCACTGTGACCAGGGAAGACCTCTGGACTGCATCACCTATTGTGCCACCCTTAGGGGCCTTGCACTGTAACACCCACACACTGCCATTGCAGGCTGCGTGTTTTGGCACAGAGAAAAGTAAAGAGTCGACATGGAACACATTCCTGTGTGCCATGCCTGGAACCCACTGCCGGAGGCCTAGGTAAGTCACCCTTCTAGCGGGGTGCACTAGCCCTCGGGTGAGGGTAGAGTGGCACGAGCCCTGTATCCCTACAGTGTCTAAGTCCATTCTTAGACATTGTAAGCGCAGTAAAGCCATAAAGAGTAAAGTCTGGAAGTTGGTCATTACGAACTCCACAGCTCCATAATTGTTTTTCTAAAAACTGGGAAGTCTGGTAGAAAGCTTCTCAGCACATTTCACCCACACTGATGCTAGTGTGGGATTTAATGTAAAATGCTCTCAGGGAGTATCAGAGATGCCCCCTGAAAACCGACCAACCCTGGTGTGGTTCCTGAATGGCTGCCTGCCATTTGCCACCACCAGACAGGTTTCTGGACCCCTGGGTCAAGAAACAAAGCCCATCCTAGGTAGAGGTTTCCTGCCTCCTCCCCTAGGATGGGCTGGGTCCACAAAGGGGAAGCTTCAAAGGCCTGCCACCTTTGGAAGCGGTCCTTGCCTTTTTCTGCCCCCAGCAACTGGCTCCCACTGGTTCTGCTACTCACTTTGGGTTGGAAAATTGTGGGAAAACCAAGCTAGGAAGAGAGGTGGGTACACCTTTGCCAAACCCACCCCTCAGGTGGGGAAGGCGAGGTGAAGCACAACTGAGTCCCCACCATCTTGAAGATGAGGGGACCCAGCCAATTAAGAAGAGGCTTATGCCCCCTCCCACTGGAGCGTGGCATAATAGGGGGTCTACCCTCCCCAAGGAATGGACCCAGTGGCCCCGACCTGTACACCCCTTTATACACCCCTAAATTTAGTATTTAGGGGCAACCCTGAACCTTGCCTCCTCAGATTTGAGGAAGAAAGAAGGACTGAAGAGCTGTGCTGAACCAGTAAGAAAACGACATCCACTGCTTTGGCCCCAGCCCTACCAGCCTGTCCCATCTACAACTTGCCTACAGGAAGAACCCCGGCAAATCCAGCAGCCAGCAACCCCCCCGCCCCCCCCCCCCCCGAGCCCGAAGGACCTGCCGGCACCCAACTAACCGACTTTGCCTCCCGTGAGCACCAGATTTGCTCAAACCAAGACTCACCCAGAGAATCCGGATTCGGGCGACTCAATGATTCTGCACCTTACATCCATAACCAGAGTTCGAGTGGCCCAACACCACAGGAAGGTCTCCCCAGCGATCCTGACCTGGGATCTGGTGATCCCCACCTCCCTCAAGCTTCAAGATGACGCCTGCAGCCACAACCTGAAGGGTCCCCGCGACCGGCGCTGGTAAAGAAACCGACGCCAAAAGACACCCTGCACCCAATGCCCCACGGCCTTGGGTGGTCCAACCAATGGTGTCTAGGCATCCCCCCAAGATCCCAACTTACCTCTCTAGTCAGTGGTCGCCTTCAGGAAGCCTCCCTGCCCGAGCCTGCAGCAACTTTGCCAAACCGAAGGTCTCCATTGAGAATCACAGGGTCCCCGAAGTCTTCTTGCCACCCTGCACCCGGCCGCCCCAGTGCCGCTGGTGGTGCAGCTCCGATGCTGTTGTTGGCCCCTGCAGGGCTGACCTTTACTCCAGGAGCTTTGCTCCCACACCAGAGTGGCCTGCTCATAAGCAGCCCCTAACCAAAGGCCCACTTAGCCCCATTGGCTAACATTGGAACCCTGCACTCTGCACCCGGCCGCCCCAGTGCTGCAACTTGAGCGCCTACCTAGGCCTTGGGGAACCTTGGTTCTTACCTCCAAAACACCCACTCATAAGTTGAATACTTACCTGTGAAACCGATAACCATTTTTCTCCCATAGGGATCAATGTTGTGTGTTTTTGACCCTAAAACTGTTTTAAGAGTTGAACTGATGTTTGTATGGAGAAAGAATAACTAAACTACAAACCTTTAAAAGTCTTACATTACTTGTAGTGTGAGAGCCCTCTGTGTGTTATCTAGGCATACCACCCCAAGTAGTCGATGTAATCTGAAAGTAATCAAAAAGTATCCTAAAAGTAATTGGTGTAATTTAAACTGCTTTTTTTTTTTTTAAAAACATACCAACCTATAACAATTGCAAGTCCATTTCCGATTGCATTTCTGTGTAAAGGTTTACAATTGAAAGTAAATTTTAACTACCTGTACCAAGTCCTCCTTGGTTCTAGAAATAAAATATAAGTATACCTTTTTTATGCTTACCCAATTGGTCTGGATTCTGTCTCGGAGTGTGTGTTATCAGTCCTTGAGTGAGTGATACAAAAAATACTTAACACACCCTCTGGATAAGCCTAACTGCTCGCAGACACTACCACAATGACAACTGCGAGTACTTAACTAATTTAGCCTCTGTTAAACCTGTGGGAACTCCCTGGACTCTGTGCACACTATATCTCACTTTGGTCTAGTATATACAGAAAATATAGGAGGCCCCCTGTAAAAGGTCTGGGACCAGGGGAAAGGTTAGGAAAATGAGTGTCCCTAAGGTCAAGTCCTTCCGTTGATATGGTCTTAACGAATTAGGTACCCACTGCAACTAATTAATAACACAGTCACCACATGCCCCTATGGTATCCACCAAATAAAATATGTATCATGTGTATCAGAAATTTCAACTGACTAGCAGCGTGCAGTTTAGAAAACACTCCCTAGGAAATCGTGCTCTTTATACTTTTGACAGTCTATAAACAGCACTGCAACACAGATTCTTAAAAAATAGCATAAACTACAATGTAAAAAAAGACAAATGTATTACACTTCACAAGTTAAAAAGAGTTCTAAACATACAATTGTTATACAATGCATACATCATATTATTAACAAATACTATTGGTTTACACAATGAATTTAAAATTGTTCACGAGAACAGTAGTCGAAGCGGCGTTTCGGTTAAAAACCTTCAGGACAGTTTCTACAAGGAAACACAGAATTACTAAATAGTAATAGAGTAATGAATACAGATGCTTATACACATACGTTAATTAATATGACTGTCAAAAATTTCTAAAGAGAAGAGAAGGCACATTTTACCCAAACATGAGGCTTAAATCTCTTAAGAATCGTTGCTAATTCACAGGCTTAGTATGGTCTGATACTCATCACAGGTGGGTAACACAAGATTACATAAAGTTTTTGGTATTCTTAAAATGGGGTCTATTTCGTGTATACAGTCAGTGTATTCAGACTTATCTTGAACAGAATGACTGATACTACCAGCTGTTATCTTGTGGTGATTGTGCTAAAGAATCGCGTGGGGTTTGTTTTCATTATAAAAACTACTAAGCACCACGAATAATGTGCTTATTATGAATTTCATAAAGAACGATGCAATATATATTGCATCGTTCTTTATTAAATTAATTCTGTTCAAGATAAGTCTGAATACACTGACTGTATACACGAAATAGACCCCATTTTAAGAATACCAAAAACTTTATGTAATCTTGTGTTACCCACCTGTGATGAGTATCAGACCATACTAAGCCTGTGAATTAGCAACGATTCTTAAGAGATTTAAGGCTCATGTTTGGGTAAAATGTGCCTTCTCTTTAGAAATTTTTGACAGTCATATTAATTAACGTATGTGTATAAGCATCTGTATTCATTACTGTATTACTATTTAGTAATTCTGTGTTTCCTTGTAGAGACTGTCCTGAAGGTTTTTAACCGAAACGCCGCGTCGACTACTGTTCTCATGAACAATTTTAAATTCATTGTGTAAACCAATAGTATTTGTTAATATGATTTATGCATTGTATAACAATTGTATGTTTAGAACTCTTTTTAACTTGTGAAGTGTAATAAATGTATGTCTTTTTACATTGTAGTTTATGCTATTTTTTAAGAATCTATGTGTTGCAGTGCTGTTATAGACTGTCAAAAGTATAAAGAGCACGATTTCCTAGGGAGTGTTTTCTAAACTGCACGCTGCTAGTCAGTTGAAATTTCTGATACACATGATACATATTTTATTTGGTGGATACCATAGGTGCATGTGGTGACTGTTATTAATTAGTTGCAGTGGGTACCTAATTCGTTAAGACCATATCAACGGAAGGACTTGACCTTAGGGACACTCATTTTCCTAGTATATACAGAGCCAGCTTCCTACATCTGTGTAACATGAGGAACTGGACTGGACCAAAGGACAGAACCTGTAGGATCTGTGTAAGATGGACTGGACTGGGCAGAACCGGTTTGATCCGTATAACGCGAGGGACAGGGCTGGACCAAAGGACCGAACCAGTAGGAATCGTGTAATATGAGTGACTGGGCTAGACTGAGCCTGTATGATCTTTGTAACACGAGGGACAGGACGTAACTTGTATGATCTGTGTAACGTGAGGGGCCACACTGAACAGAACCTGTATTATCTGTGTAACATGAAGGACAGGACTGGATAGAACCTGTATGAACTGTGTAACGTGAGGGACTGGACTGAGCATGCATGATCTGTGTAACGTGAGGGACTGGACAGGATAGAGCATGCATGATCTGTGTAACGTGAGGGACTGGATAGAACATGCATGATCTGTGTAACGTGAGGGACTGGATAGAACATGCATGATCTGTGTAACGTGAGGGACTGGACTGGACCAAACCGGTTTGAACTGCGTAATGTGAGGGACTGGACTGGAGAGAACCTATATGATCTGTGTAAAATGGACTGGGCTAGACCAAACCTGTATGATCTGTGTAACGTGAGGGACAGGATTGGATAGAACATGCATGATCTGTGCAACATGAGGACCCGGGATAGATCATGCACACGGCGTGCTTATGCGGGGAGCCCCCCCAACGTCCGGCATTTCAATAGGCTCTCATCTCCCAGGTCCTGGGGCCGGGTGATCTGTCCTATTGGGACACACTTTACCTGCTTGTAACGCAGGGACTGTCCCCTTGGCATGTCATACTGACTCTGTAGGTCCGTGAACATCAACCACCTGTGCCTCCCCGTAGGGCTCCCAACTTCGAGATACCAGAGTTGTCCCACTGCCTGGGTCCGGAAACCCCACCTAACTCTGCCAATGCGCTTGAGTCCCACAGCAGTGTCTCAGCGCTACTCTGCCCGCCCAGCCTAGCCTCCGTGGCATGAGCCTCTAGATCCATAAGCTCTGCGGGGTCGTCAATCTCCCCGTACAGTAGAGCCACCGCCTGAAACAGTGGGGCTCCGATGCACTTTTGTCGGGCATCAGGGCCGGCTCCCTCTGGTCCACATAGGACCAGTCGTTAACCTCCAGCAGGCAGGCCGACAACTAGTACCAACCTAGGTCTGGCAAAGCTATAATACCCCCGCCCCTGGTCTGTCTCATCGGAGTTCTAAAGGGCAGACCGTGGAGTGCCTCCACCCCTCAAACGTTCGAACCTCTGCCTCTACTGACTGAAAAAAGTAGTCGGGACCTCCAACATGTACTTGGGGAGGTACAATATTTTATATAGGGCTGTCCCACCTAGTATGGAGAGGGGGAGCCGGCGCCATTGTTCCACATCTCAGCAGAAATTCACCAAGAAGGGCCAGAACGATGTAGACGTAATCACTTCTGCATCGTTCTGGTCTTTCTTGGTGAATATGGAACCTGCAGGAGTACATCTGATAGCAGGAAACCTACTGCCCCCACGCCCCCTCCCCAGCACCACTAGTGCCTCTTACCTTGACTATGGCGTCACGGATGGGACCTTTGGCCAACTTTGCCTCCCCGAAGCGCTTGGCGTTGAAGGCACAGATCTTTACAGGGGTGGCCACGCGACAGACGAGCCAGAACAGCACCAGTTCCAGGGCACTGGGAACCCTCATCTCTCTCCCGATCAGACACACCGCTTCAGATCCAGAGTTTGCATAACAGGTCCTGGTGAAGGCCACCTATTCCTGAGACCTGGGGAGGCGAAACGTATTCTTGAAACAAACATACCCACATAATAAAATCTATAGGACACAAACTACGTTAAAGGAAGAACGGTCACAGGGGCAGAATTTTGTGCTGCGGTCGAATAGTGAGTTCAGGAATCGAATCCTCTGCTATGGATGCGGCCTATAATCAGCGCCACTGGAATAATGCGGCGGGGAGAGCCAAATTATGCATCAGGGTTGATGAAATTATGCGCCAAGGAAAGGCCAATTATGCGGCGTAATGGAGCACATTTTGTGATAGTATCATTTCATTATTTTTTCATTTTTACACTTTTTAGCAATGTGAGTATAAATTGCACCTCATTGGTACCAATTTAACACCTATACTTCGCAATAAGCACAGAAAGATGCAGTTAATCTTTGTAAAAGGCCTTCCGGTACGTGACAACACATGTAATTTTTGAACCATTTGAGCTAGAAATGATTTTATTTTGGTGTTAAAACCTGTAGATTATGCATCAGATTATGGCTTGTGTGGCAAATGCAGCAAAAACATAATTATGTGAAAAATGTCCCGGCCGCAATATCACACATTTTCATTGGCCCCGATAGCCTATATTCTTGGGAAAAACAAAGTTGATGGGAAGACTGCTTGGATTATTTTCAGCCACTGGTAATTACTATGAGCACCAGTCTTGACCACCCTCATGTTCACCACTGCACCATTGCACACCTCTCCCAACCTGTGTGATCTTGAGGCTGTGCCACAACAATCACACTTAATCCAACTAAAACAGACTTCCTTCTCTTGTGCTCCAGACTCTCCACCTCCAGCTCAAACATGGCTTGGAAATGTTTCTGACCTCAGCATTGTTCCTTCCCCAAACCTCAAGTACAAAGATTCAAAACACGAAATGCTAAATTGCAACTAATAACCGTTTGCAGACAGAGATTTTGTATTTGGAATGTACCACGATGGATTCGGTCGTATGAATATTGCGAGACATTGACAAAGTTATTAAAACCTTTTATTGGGGATCTCCGAGACCTAGACTTAACCCCTTCCATGCTTCTGTCGGCCAGCGGCCGTCGCAAGCACTACCTCCGTAGTGCTGCGCACATCCGTTGGGCGATATGGCCCCGCCAACTGCGCTAAACCACCGCCGCGGAATTGCCGCTGCGGTTAAAATCTCCAAGTTGATTGCTCACAGGCAATATGGTGGCCTTAGTTTACCGCCGGGCATTAAGCATTATTATACAGCCCTCCATTTATCGCAATTGGTTCATCTTTGTCCCAGACAGGATTGCCCCCCCCACCCCCCCACACACACACACACTTCAGGTTCTTATTGAAAGACAATCTGTACAGGCAACTTCAGGTTTAGAAATGTTCGATACTCATAAAATACCTGCTTTACAAAGTTCCAACCTTATTATTTAATCTACGCTTAAGATTTGGATACACGCCCACAAACTCCTTGAGAGTAACCTGAGACTACATAAAACGGCCCCCATAAGGCATAACGCTGATATTAGAATGGGTAAACATTCTATTTCCTGGGATATTTTTGACAGGCCATGTATTCTAATGTTGGATCACTTACTCACTTTAGAAGGTGAGCTTTTAAAACCTCAAATGCTTCAGACTGAATTTCAATCCCCTAGCCCCCCGGAGGGGAAATGCACCCAAAACAAGCTCTATTTAGTAGACTAGGACCATATCCATGGATTCTTGAGGTTTTCCCAGAGTTACAAAACTTTTATTGTTTTGTGCCAAAAAAAGAAACTTATGGCTATGACAATACTGAAAATGTAGGAAGGGATTCAAAGGAGAGGTCTCTGGATTTTATAATCTCATAGTACATAAACTACACTCATGCCCATCACTAGCACAACTTCATGTCACATGGCAAGGGTTACTCACTGAAGCTTATTCCGATGAGGAATGGGCGGGTTTTGTTATGAACGTAGGTACAGGAATCAGAGAGGCCAGAATGAAATGTTCTCTTTTCAAAATCCTTTATAACTGGTCACTACAAAATCTCAAGACTGCAGGTTTACTACACCATTCTACCTGTTGGAGGTGCCCACAGGAGGACTGCGATACACTAAATTTTTTATTTCGCTGTCTAATAATGAAGGAATATTAGTCTTCCATAACTGCCTCTCTACACAGAGCTTTAACAGGTGTCCATTCCTTTAACGGAATTTTATTACGAGATGTTACTGATCTCCCAAATCTAACAAACCATACGAGACAATTGATGGCTATCGCACTCACTGTAGCAAAATATTATATATTAAAACATTGGAAATCACAAAAAAAGACCTACACATGATGAATGGTTTATTGAAATGTATAAAATGGCGTCATATGAAAAACTCATTTACAGATCGCAGGGCAATGTTGGAATTTTCATCCAAATTTGGAAACCTTTTCTAGCTCATACATATTCTATTTCTGGTAATACTTATGTTTTTTCCTTCTAATTAGGAAATTAGAATAAGCGAGTTCCTTCCTTTTTCGTCATGTTATTAATTCATTATCTTTATTTATATTCGTGCTGTTGCGGTTATCATTAGGGCTGCTGATGCTTTAGCCATTAACAGTAATTTTAATTAGGACTTACTGTTCATCTATTGGAAAATTGTTGAATTAGAAGGAATCTCTCAACTTGAAATGTTATATTTGTGGATTTGTATGATATATCTACTATCTTCCAACGACCTATAATACGTGGTTTAATAGATATTGTATTCTATCTATATGGTCTCCTGCCCTGTCCACCTTCACTATTTCATTCTCTCCAGGATTTCTTTTCAGGTCTTCCTTCCAAGATTGCCGGATGCATTATCAATATCTCCGATATTGTATCTATTAATATCTGTATTTTTTTGTGTATAAATATCTAAGTTAACATTTCATAGTATTTTACAGCGTGGCCATATTTGATTTATTGTGCAATTCTCTTTTTGTATTTCTCAATAAAAATATATTTTTAAAAATGGATTCTGTCTGTGGGTTGGGGCTGAGTCAGTCGTATGTCAGGCTCTGCCACTAAAGCAATGTCATGAGGTCAGGTCGTACGAAAAAGAGTTGCCCTCACTCCTACCAAGTCAGTTGGTGACCTGCCAAGCTTACCTGGGGCAGTTAGGTACGTGTCGGGTTCCCCTGTGAAAGGCCAGTAGGGCTGGGACAAACACAGCTATAACGCAAGTTCATCTTTGATAGCTGGCGGGGCAAGGCCGGTGGGGCGAGGCGAAGTCAGAATGGCCTCACACTCCCCTCTGAAAGTTTGGGTGGGCTGGGGGAGAGTCAGTTACATCTCAGACACGTGAGAGGCAGACAGGGCTGGGAAGGAGTCAGACACACCTCTGAGAGGGGGGGGGGGGGGGGGGGGAAGTCGGACACATCTCGGGCTCCGCTCTGAATGACTGGGCGATGAATCTCAGGCCTTGCAGCTGCACCCCCGGTGCGTCTCCAGGGCTCCGCCCTTCCTCCTTCTAAATGAGGTAGAGAGATTCTGTAGAGTTATTGAAGAAACTTACTGTAAAACAGGAAGTCAGGCTTTCACTTCCGTGTCTGGGGAAGCTCGTGATTTGGGCAGCTGGGCAGGCATGGGCCGACTTCACTGGTTGACCCCCCCCCCCCTCCTAAAATGAGGCTCTCAGCGAAACCAAGACATTGGCACCGGTTATCTCAGCCGGCATCAGCCTTGTGCCAAGCACTGCAGGTGGGCAGGCCCAAGGTCCAGCTGGTAATAAAAGTTACAATTTAAACTAGACGAAGACTGCGAGTCGTGACATTTCGCGTAATTTCGTATTCTTTTGTGTAATGTCTGCAAATGAAAGTATGCTAGTGGCAGTATAAAGGACATTGCGTATGTGTACTGTTCTTATTTGCATAGTTTAATGGGAACAGGTTACTTTACAGATAATGTCCCCACCCGCAGGTTATACAATCCAAAGGCAGACTCCAGAATGTCCCTGCCTAGCCGCCACTTGTCGGTGGGGTGGCGTCTCCACGGATCAGAGGCACGTGCCTCGAGGCATACTTTGAAAGCCAGGTATTGCAGAATGGGTAGGGACCGGGCACAGAAGGCACTTACTCATTTCGGTATTCACAGAAGGCACTTACTCATTTCGGTATTCACAGAAGGCACTTACTCATTTCGGTATTCACAGAAGACACTTACTCATTTCAGTATCCACAGAAGTTAGGACTACTAACTTTAGGACTCCTAAATGCCTTCTGTGAACACCGAAAGTCTTACATTAGGATTTTTCTCAGTTTAGGAGTAGTAAAGTTAGGACTCCTAACTTCTGTGAATACCGAAATGAGTAAGTGCCTTCTGTGAATACCAAAATGGTAGTAAGTTTAGGATTTTGTCTTAAGTTAGTTCTATGAATCGGGCCCTCTGGTTTCTGCTCCGGGTGCAGCCAGGGCCGCTTTGCCACATCCTTCCGCCTTCATGACGTGTATTTGTTTAGAAGAGGGCAGCGTCCTTGCCAAAAAAGTCCCATGTCATCTATTCCCCATCTTGAAGCATCCTTCATTCGTACCCCAACATCTCTGCCTGGCACCCATCACCCTCCAGATCACTGCCCCTCCTCTGATTACCCCCTTCTTTGATGCAGACACACCGGGTTCTTACTTAAATATGACAGGGGGTAAAGTGCCGAAGAGGCTTTGAAACATCTGGGAGATATGAAGCAGTTCTCACCGCCAGCTGTTATTTTAAATCACAAGGGATAATTGTACCTTAAGGTTTGATTATATCTTGAGGAAGTAACTTATTTTGTGCATTCGTGACCGAAAAATTACTACAACACTGGGGATTCTCTACATTTCGGAACAACTTACAGGTAGATTCATGAAAGAAAAATCGGCTCGCAAAGGGCCAGATTCTGAGAATCTGGCCCTTTGCGAGCGCAATTTTTGCATTTGGGATTCATCATCCCGAATGCAAAAATCGGTAATTGCGAAATCGCATATTTGCGAGGAATTGCATTTAAGGAATCTCTATTTGAGATTCCTTAAATGCAATTCAACCATTTTTAATGTGCGAATTCGCAATATTTGGCCGCTATTTACCACGAATTGTAACTTTGTGGTAAATAGCGAAAACTCAGAAAAATGCACTTTAGTGCATTTTCTGAGTGCTATGTTACACACACACATGTCCTTTGGACATGTGTGCGCGCAACATCTGGCTACATTTGCTTTTCAGGGGTGCTACAGTGTGTCCTTTGGACACCCCTGGCACCCTTGAAATCGCATCCTTAATTGCCTTTAGGCCCATAGGAATGAATGGGGAGTTATTCCTTATTTGCGATTAGCAATTTGCTACTCGCAAATAAGGAAGATGTAGGAATCGCAATATTATTTGCAATTCCTACATGAATCCCGTTTTGCAAGTCCTTAATAGCGATTCCTTATGAATCGCTATTACTCGCAAAACGGGACTTTGATGAATCTAGGGGTTTATCTTTGCCCTGCCTCAGTAGGATTCGTGTTTGAGGTTTCATCCTGATGTTGTACGCATCAGAAGAACCTAATCTTAAAGAAAAGGATGAGACACTAGCTTTTCAGCAGATAATCAGCATTATTTGAAACTATCCTCCTATAAGACTGGTAGGAATCTGTAGGACCCCCCCTGCTCCCCCCCTACAAAAAAACTGAAACTTACATTGGGATGTGGAAAGACCATAAAAATTCAGAGGATTTTATTATTGGGGACTGAGGGGTTAAATCTTAAAACCATTAAGTGGAAGTGGAAAGGAGTGAATATTGAACAAAGTTCATACCCACTGTGTAATAAATAGTAGGGTATAGTATTTTTTTATTTATGCACCCAGCCCTGAACAGAGTAGACCAGGAGACAGACCTTGAAATATACTCTAAAGCCCCCTCCACGTGCCCCCGTGGAGGGGAATAGTGTAGAGTTTAATTAGTACTGGTTTCGGATTATACAAATTCTGTCCAGGATCACTGCACCAAAACTAATTACTTGTTAATTGCTTAATTACTTGCATTGTATGAGCTTGACGCAGCAATCGTGCAGCTTCTTGGCGCTTCAAACAAAAGATGTTAGTTTCATACCGGTTAATAGGACTCACTAGTACTGGGATGTGTGAGCAAGTATAGCGCCACTGAGTACTTCTTCGCCTCTAGGCGCTTTTCTGTCCTGAAAGCGAGGAAATGGTGCCGGTGAAAGAGGAGTTAATGGAAGCGCCTCTCACTGTGCCCACAAGTGGCATCTCCACACACTGCCTGCTAGTGCCAGTTCCGTACACGGCTCCTCCAGTGCCAGTTTCACACCAGTGGTGGCTACTCACGCTGCCCAGCAGTGCCATTTCTTACACTGCCATCCACAATCCGCTCTGCCCACAGCCAACCCCTGGCAGCTTCCCACAGTGCCTACTGGTGCCAAGTCAGTGCAAGGGCAACGATTGGCAACTTCTCACAGGGCAGCTCCTCAAAAGGCTCCCCAGTGCCAGCTTCTCAGAGTGCCCGCCAGATCCTGTAATCGAGGCACACAAATAAGTGGCTGGTGGAATGCTTGAATGAACCTCGGTCACTGGCAATCTATGGGAATCCGTGAATTCCGCTCCAGCATTTTTCTGCCCTTCATGCCAACCTCAGGTAGGAGCACGCCATATGCAAAAGAGTCTAGCGGCCCTCATTGTCCATCGTTTCCAGCTCCGCACACTGCCCACCCCGTGCCAGTTCCCGGCCCTGCCCACCCCGTGCCAGTTCCCGGCCCTGCCCACCCCGTGCCAGTTCCCGGCCCTGCCCACCCCGTGCCGGTTCCGGGCACTGCCCACCCCGTGCCGATACCCGGCACTGCCCACCCCGTGCCAGTTCCCGGCCCTGCCCACCCCGTGCCAGTTCCCGGCCCTGCCCACCCCGTGCCAGTTCCCGGCCCTGCCCACCCCGTGCCAGTTCCCGGCACTGCCCACCCCGTGCCAGTTCCCGGCACTGCCCACCCCGTGCCAGTTCCCGGCACTGCCCACCCCGTGCCAGTTCCCGGCACTGCCCACCCCGTGCCAGTTCCCGGCACTGCCCACCAGCAGCAGCCCACTACACGGCCCAGTGGTGTAGTTCCTGCTCACCACTAACCAGTGTCAGCGCCTCACCCTTTGCACTAGTGCTAGTTATGCATAGTGCCCACCAGTGGCACAGTGCACCCCAGAATCCCCACTGTCAGCTCCTCAAAATACCCTGCACTGCCAGCGACACATACTGCCCAGCACTGCCGGCTTTTTATATTGCCCCCACGTGCCAGATGCTCAGCGCTTGCTACTGCCAGCTGTTCAAACCTCTTGCGGTTCCATACAGCGCCCACCTGTGCCCAGCTCACCACTTGCGGTTTCACACACTTCCCACGAGTGCCCAGCTCACCACTTGCGGTTTCATACACTTCCCACCAGTGCCCAGCTCTCCTCTCGTGGCTCCTCTCACTGCCGCCTCGTGCCCAGCTCGCCACTTGTGCCTCCTCGCACTGCCCACCGGATCTGCCTTTAGCTGGGTAGATTTTTCTTTCAGGGCACATTTCTTACCCTGCGCCGTCAGAAATCAATACCTCTGTGCGGGGCAGTGACCGCGCCCGCCTGCTGCCAGGCCTCACCTGTCCCCGCCTGGCACTGCCCCTCCCAGACACCCCGTGCTCACCAGTGTCTAACTTTAGGAAAAGGCGGCCAGGGCTGCGGTGCGCATGCGCACAGCCCACGGACATATCCTGTGCCAGCCATAGGAGGCCTTGAGGAGGGAAGGAGATGATGTCACCCGTGCCAGGATCTGGAAGGTACCAAGGGTCTGACAGGGATGCAAAAGGGTCACCTGGTGACGGACGTCATATATGGCTGACATCCAAAGTCAGGCACTCAGTATCTGCTGGTGATACATGTCACCAGACGCGCGCAGCGTCAAAGAGAAGGAGTGACAGGAAAAGAGACGTCAATATTTTTCCATTTATTCAACCTACCATGCAATCCTCATTGTCAATATTGTGACAAATCTGTCAATCAGACTTAAAACGACTTCATAAAAGGAGGTTGGTAGAATTACCATGTCAGCGACTTGTGAGCTGACACCCTACGTCAAAGGTTGTACAAATATTACGGAAAATACGGGGGAGGAAAATAGAGCTGAAGGAATCTTTACAAGACAGAAGAAAAGAACACATCTCACCTCCCACTGCTGAGCTCAGGCAGTGTGAGCTGTAATCCAGGCTGGGGTTGGGGGAGGGGGTGGCTAGTCTCGTCTTGAATCATAGGCTCTGAGGAGTAAAGCATATTCCACAGGAGATGGTAAATAAAGACGTGCAGATTTCCCAGCACACTATTGAGAAATTCAAAATAAATTCGCCACCAGCTCTGCACACATTTATCTTTTCTCCATAGGTCACACAATAACTAGCTTCTTTTATCTAGCACCTAATATTGTAAGTGCTTTTAAGCACTGTAAATAACACCATTACTACTGCAATTCACTGAACTCGAAAGGATAAAAAGCTGAGCTTGCTTTGCCATGAGTTGCTCACGAGTCAACTACCAGGTCACACAGGTCTGAGTGGCACCCATGGGTGCAGGAGACACATAGGGCCATATGTATCAAAATGTTGTTTTGCGATTCTCAAATTGCGATTTTCAGCGAATCGCAATTTGAGAATCGCAAAATGCTATGTATGTGGGATTTGCTAATAATTTTGCGAATCCCATATATTCCTTATTTGCGAATCGCAAATTGAGATTTGCAAATAAGGAATACCTTCCTATTCATTCCTCTGGGCTAGGAGGCCCATAGGAATGAATGGGAAGACATTCTCAATTAGCAATTAGAGAATCGCAAATTGAGAATGCAATTTCAAGGGTGCCAGGGTGTCAAAAGGACACCCTGTTGCACCCCTAAAATATGTATTTGTGCACATGTGGCACACATACATGCTCTAAGGGCATGTATGTGCGTCACATGGCACTTTGTAAAATGCAAAAAAATGAATTTTTCAAAGAAATCACAAATTACCACCAACTTGAAGTTGGTGGTAATTTGTGCTACCTTACGGCCAAATCACACTTATGTGCTTCCTACATAGCATTTAAGGAATCACAATTTGCGATTCCTTAAATGCAATCGCAAAATAGGGAATCGCAAATTTTGCAATTCCTTATTTTGCGAGTGGGTTTCTTTCTCATACATTGCACACAGCTAAATTACGATTGCAAACGCTGAAATTCAGCGAATTTTAGCGTTTGCGATCGCAATTTAGCTTGATACATGTGCTCCTAAACCTTGAGAGAACTGGTACCACCGGTGCAACTCGAATTCAACCCGCAAGTCACTACTAACATGTTTTAGCATTAAAATAGCAGGTTGTAAAATGAAATCGTAAAAAAGGAAAATGAAAAACAGTGTGTAATAATTAACAAGTTCATATACCAGCACCGAAAAGGCTTTACTGGGGCGAGCAGATGCTACTTGATGTAGTAAAGGAGTGAAACGGCCTTGGTGGGAGAAGGTCACACTTCTGGAAACTCCACCACTCAGATACTCAGTCTGAGCAAGTTGACACTACTGGTTTACTAAAGCACTGACAAAGCAATGTGATAGGAACTATAATTTAAAGATACTTTTGTAGTTTACATACAAAGCATGGCAATTTAATATTTTGTGGACGATAATTTCAATATATATCACAGTGTCACAATATTTCTGTAGACGATATTTTGCCAGACAACCAAAGAGACTCCACTAGGGCGCAGCGGAGGCGAAAAGAACTCTGAACATCTGGCTGCAGTGGTTGTGGCGGGACCTGAAGCAGTGTGTGACCGACCCCACACTACTGGTAAAGCACAGAGCCAACGACTCGAGCTCCAGGGCGTCCATCTTGGCCAATAAGTAATTTGTAAGGGCGCCATCTGCACAAGCACCAGAGTAAACACAGAAGGTTGAAAGGCTTACACTGTACTTTGCGTCCACAGAGTGGAGGGCAAATAAATGCCCTATGCTTCACCGGATGTATGATGTTACAACGCATACATTTACATTGCGGTACACTACATCGCGGTTTTTACAACGCAAGTTGTTACAACGACTTGCGTTGTAGGGCGCTGCCCTTTGGAGTTGGAATAGTAAATTATACTACTCCTGTCTACGTACAGTAGGGGAGGTGTTGGATAGTAAATTATACTATTCCTTGTCCTAGAGCGCCATCCAGCGCAACTCGTTGTAAAAACCGCAATGTAATAGCATCACGATGTAATCCCCGCGTTGTAAACGCGGTTTTCCTTCTTCACCTAGCAGGGAAGGAAATTTACAAATTATTACGTAAACTGTTGGAAATAGGACCCCAGGTCTTTTATGATACATTAGGAAGCTGTCTCATTTTCAGCCTATGGCTAATCCAAACTAGAAAGATGCCTCCTTTGTTAAACTAAGCAAAGCCCCGATGAGTCTGTGGACACTTTCTAAAGCCGACTGAAGGAGCTCTGCAACACGTGCACTTTATGTCACAGAATGGAGATCTCAGGGCAGTTCATACAGGGGGGTGCGTTCACCAAGACCCTTTAAAGAACTCTTTCTTGGGATTGGATGCCTGAAGCAGAGAATGCTGAAATTCCACTTTGACCAGTCAGTGCAACCCATGGCTTTGCGACACCGTTGTGTGGCGTTCCAGATTTCTCCCAAAGCAGAACTCCGGACATTTGAAGAGGAGGACATCATTGAAAGAGTGGATGGCCCCACTCTCTGGCTGTCATCAATTGTTGTGACCCACCCACAAGCAACCAGTGGGGGTGAGGCTTTGCGTAGAGATACCTCTCCCAAATCTGCCAACCTGACTGGAAAGACACTAAAGTGAAACAACAAGGTCCTGCTGATTCTCCAATATGGACCTCTGGTATCGCCAATTCTTGTTGGATCTGGAGTCCCTGTACATTACCACCTTTTTTATTTGTATTTATTTATTTAATGCGATTTTATATAGAACGAACATTACCCGAAGGTGTTGAAAAACTTGCAAATGTACAAGTTGTAAAGTCACACAACGAAGAGATACACACAAAAAAACTGCAAATTGTAAAGTCACTAAAGGAAGAGACACAAACGGATAAACTCTAAACTCATAGGAATGGTAGCAAGTACAAATGTCTACTACATATACTACTACTACATATATCTCTACTCTCCACAACTCAGCAGATACAAAAGACTATTGGTTAGTATCCAGTGCTGCAGAGGTCTTCCAGAGCACCTTATGGGAAGTCCTATGAGGTCTAACCGGGGTTATCGATGTAAGCAACATCATTTTGGTCTATGCTCAACCATGAAGTTGCAGCCCACCCACCTTTGGAAGGTACTCAAGAGACTCTAGCAGTGCTCATACCCTCCACTGAGAGAATTGTGAGCTTCTGAGGCAGATCAGCCCCTTTGGGTACCACTTTGCAGGAGAGTGACTGGCCCCCAACCCTGCCAAGGTGAAGGACATATCAACACCTGCCACGACCTCCGTGCCCGAAGTAAGAAGCATCATGGGCATGGTGAACTATTGAGGGTGTTTCATCAAAAACATGACTGCCCTCACCGCTCCTCTTCGGGAACTTACAAAATAATTTATCACCTGTGTGTGGGAGGAAGATGATGGTGCATCTTTGCAGAACACCAAAGATGCACTGACAGCAGGGACCACCCTGGCCCACTTTAATCCAATGAAAGAAACAAGGCTATTGGTGGATGCCAGCCCCACAGGAATAGGGCAGTTTTATCACAAAGATACGCCTGTGTGGAGTGGGCACAAGCAGCTTATGCCAGCAGGGCTGTCACCCACACTGGACCAATGTATTCCCAGTTTGTGAGGGGGGGATATCCCTTCCACCGGGGGGGGGGGGGGGGGGGGAGGGGGCAGCACTTTCATCGGTGCTAGTGTGCATTCATCTGCTATCCACACTTAGGACAAGCCGCTTAGTCCCCTGCTCCAAGGATCAGTCCTGGAGTACTCCTATTATGCGAATGCCAGTACCAACACAACTACTAAGCACCACACTCCTACAAGTGTGAAAATCCAAGCTATTCTAGCCCCCAAACCTATAATAATGGCTTGGGTATCAGTAATTTGAATGCATAGTGAATTAATAAACAACTGTTGTTGTGTTAATCCCTAAATCAGACAAACTGCGCCACCATGTGGCAGACTGTGACAAGTGCTGGTGTTGACAATCAAGTGCCGAACACCGGAAACCACCGCACAAATTAAGCACTGGTACCGGTGAAGAAGAAACAAGCGCACAAGAAATGGAGGAGTGAGTGTGTAGGACTTTTGGGGGACGTAGCCTCGCCATGCGGGGACAAATGTGTTAATCTTGCCGGGGGTAAAATATGGCCCTAGGAATTAAACAGAAGTTGATCAATGTAAAACGTGCATTCCTGGAGACCTTCTGGACGCCATCTAAAAGCCAGGCTCCATCGCCAATCGGTGTCCCCACGTCCTCTTTCCATTTGTCTTTTAGTGCGTGCAGTGCATGAATGTTGTGTGACGTCAGGCCATGCTATGTCATACTTTATTCTAAGGTAATAGTGTGAAAGCGCATGAGTATATGGGATTGAATGCTACGGAGCTTTATCTGTGGTGATAGAGTCGCGTGCTGCGTGGTTTTTGAACTTTCCATGATATGTTTTTACGTCATTGTAGTGTGCGCTCTAGTTTATGCACGTCACGTAGACGTGACGTGCGGCGGCCATGTTGGCGGATGCGCACGCATCCCCGCATTGCGCGCCGAGAACAGTGAATGACCGGAGGTTGCCGGCCGGCGCTCCTTTACCTAATTTGTACTTACCCAAATAAATAATTAATGAACCTTCAACCAGCGTCCTGCTTATCCTTAACACCACCTACTTTACAGTGGCGACGAGGTCGGGAGGCTCCAGCCGACGATTTCGGAAGGAAGAAAACACGGACCCCCCACGAGGGCAGCAGCAGGGTAGGCAGCCCTCCAGCCACAGCGCAGAGCTGCCCCACGTAGCCCAGCTGGCCAGTGGCATAAGGGGAACGGCGGAGCCCACTAAGGTACAGGAAGGTCTGAGGAGCGTGGCAGAGCCAAGGCCACCCAAGAGGCGGCGCAGGGGCCGGAGAGGCAGCGCAGGGGCCGGAGAGGCAGCACTACGCCCCACAGTAGATAAGCCCACAGTGCAGACCATCCCACGCCACAGCGACTGGGAGGAACAGCGCTGGCTACCAAGGAAGAGGAGGTGGGGACCAGATATAAGAGTCCCCAGGAGGACACCATTACGGAAGTGAAGGACAGCACCCCGGGGAGTCCCACCAGCAAGGACGTCAAAGCGACAGCGATCAAGGAGGTGAGAATGAGCACGCCAGCAGGCTATGCAATTGCACCAGTGCAATTTCTACCGAAACCTGGGGATCCCCTGATGAAGTGGGAGGATTGGAAAGAATACATCGATAATTTCATTGGGGTCCTGGAGGACGAAAATGAAGAAACATTCACCCCCCAGAGGAAGAAACGTATCCTGTTACTGAACCTGGGACCGGAAGGTCTCAGGATTTACAAAAGTCTGGTGCCCAAAAAGAGAGAAGACTCCGATAAGGATGTATATGCCCATGCATTGGAAGATCTGGACGAACGGTATCGCCCCACTATATGTGTGTCAGTGGACAGGTTTAACTTCCAGCAGAGAAAACAACGGGCTGGAGAAAACATAGAAGAATACGTGGCGGCTTTGAGGAAGCTAGCTGCCCCGTGTAAATATGCACTGTGGGAAGACGAATTCATAAAGGATCAGATTGTGATGCATACGACGAGCACAAACGTCCAAGACAAACTATGGGCAAGCGGCGACACCACGCTCAAAGATGTAATGGTCATCGTAAAGAGGGCGGAACTCGCAAGGAGGTGCGCCGACGCAACCAAGAAAGACGTAGCCACCCCAATGATGGTGAACAGGATACAAGAGGGAGACCACCGCAAGGACCAGAGAAGCAAAGACCCAGCAGCCAAAGGAACAAACAGATGGCAAGGAAAGCAAACAGGCAATGACAGCAAGAAATCGTGCTACAGATGCGGCAGTTGGTCCCATGACGCACGCGATAGAAGATGTCCAGCGTTCAGAGCTAAGTGCCTACACTGTGGCATCTTAGGCCACTATGAGAAGGTGTGTAGGAAGAAACATCCCAAGGGAATGGTGAAATGCATCGATCAAGGCGAAGAAGACCTGGAGGAGGTTGCAGAGGAAGAGGTGGTTACCGTCCTATGCATTTACGACCAGGTACTGAGTGTAGAAGGGAAGAAATCCACAAAACCCACCCTAGACATGTCTATGGGCGGGATCACCATCACGGTGGTGGCAGACACCGGATCCCCATTCACCATTGTCCAACGTGCAGTGTGGGAAGAAACGTTCAGACCCCAGTTGGTCCCAGAGTTGGAGAAATTAGACATTCGGCCGGTCACTTACAATGGCGACCGCATTCCAATGGTGGGGTTCCGACGTCTGTTGTTCGAATTCAGGGGCCGATCAGCATGGTGCAAGCTGTACATTGCAGAGAAAGGACCCTCCGTCCTAGGATGGCTAGACCAGGGCGACCTAGGAATAAAGCTGGATCCAGGAGGCAAAGAACAAATATTGCTCACGGAGCAAGAGGAATGGCCGGACCTGAAGTGGAAGGAGAACTACCCAAAAGTGTTTGGAGGCACGGTGGGACGGATGGAAAAATTCCAACACAAGATCGTGCTCAAGGAAGGGGCCATCCCGGTAGCTCACAAAGTGAGGAATGTACCGATCGCGGTAAGAGATGCGGTCCAGAAAGAGCTCCAAGAGTTGGAAAAGAAGGGAATAATAGAACCGATAACATGTGCAGAATGGTTGGCGCCCTTAGTGGTCGTAATGAAGCCTAATGGGAAGGTCCGGCTCTGTGTGGACCTGAGAGAACTGAATAAAAATATTGTGGTGGAGAAATTTCCCCTCCCCAGAATCGAAGAAATGTTGGCAAAGACCAGAGGAGTAAGGTGGTACTCCACCATTGACTTGACATCGGCCTATCACCAAATAGCACTCCACCCGGACAGTAAAAGCCTTACATCCTTCATCACCCCGTTTGGGTGTTACCAGTTCTGTCGTATGCCGTTCGGGCTGGCCTCGGCGGCTGCAGTTTTCCAGAAAATGATGCACCAACTATTCAGGGACTGCAAGGATGTCCAGTATTTCCAGGACGACATCCTGGTGATGGGGCGTGACAGACAGGACCACGATCAGAAGCTGAGGAACGTGTTACAAACGCTGGAGAACAAGGGCCTTACAGCGGAGTGGACAAAGTGCCGGTTGGGCCTACAATCAGTAACATACCTAGGACATGAGATCGGACAACAAGGCGTTACACCCAAGTCTGAAAACGTAAAGGCCATCGCGGATGCACCGCCCCCCAGGAACAAGGAAGAGGTCAGGTCGTTCTTGGGGATGGCGGAGTACTACAGCAAATTCGTGGTACACTTCGCCTCTAAGACCCACAACATGAGGCTGCTAACCAGGGAAAGCACTGTGTTCCAGTGGACACCAGAAGCCCAAGCAGAGTTCGAGACTATCAAAAAGGATGTTACAGGAGCAGTTCCTCTCAAGGGTTACGACCCACAAGGCAACACCGTACTGACGACTGACGCCAGTGACAAGGGCCTGGGCGCTGTACTCATGCAAGACAGAGGAAGAGGGGAAATGGAGACAATCAGTTTTGCATCCAGAGCATTGACGGACACAGAGAGGAAATACAGCGTGATTGAGAAGGAGATGCTGGTGGTGGTATGGGCCATGACGAGATTCCGGCAATTTCTGTGGGGAACACGTTTCCTACTCAAAACAGATCACAAGCCATTGGTGAAGGTGCTAACATCGAGTGGACACGCCAGTGCCACCCCCAGGATATCCAAAATGTCCCTAAAACTACTTGAGTTCAGGTATGACGTGGAGTATATCCCTGGGAACCGAAACCGAGTAGCGGATTACCTGAGTAGGGCATCCGCCATGGAGCCTGGAGAGGAAGACCCTGCAGACGGGGGAGAGTTGGTAGCTCTCATAGAAGACCAAGAGAAATTAATTAGCCAACAAGAATGGCCAGAGTCATACGAGGAGGACACTGACATGAAGGAAGTAAAGGTGCACATTGTACAAGGATGGCCAGATAAAAGGAACGTGAAGGCGAGCCTCAGGCCGTACTATGAAGTGCGGGAAGAACTGTCGGTAGGAGACAAGGGGGTATTCGTTTACAGAGGAGACAAGGTGATTCCCCCAAGGTGTCCGCAATGTCAACGGGCAGACAAGACCTTAAAACCTTTGAGGCCAGCGATAGGGAAGTTTGACCTTCCTTCTAACCCGTGGGAAGAACTATCTGTGGACATTTTGGGACCTGTCCTAGATGACCAAGGCACACAGAAGTATGTGTGTGTACTCATGGACCGATATTCAAAGTGGCCGGAGTTGAGAGTGGACGAGTCCATGGACACGGAAAACATCATAAAGTTTCTGTCAGAGACCTTCACTAGGGAAGGAATACCCAAATCGATCTTGAGTGACAATGGGCCCCAGTTCACGTCGGATAGGTGGAACAAGTTCATGCAAAGAAATGGCATCACTGTCAAACACACGGCAATCTACCATCCGGCCGGTAACGGCTTAGTGGAGCGATTTAACAGGGTGGTGATGGGAGCCATACAAGCCGCCATATCAAGTGAACAAAATTGGGAGAAAGCGCTGGAGAACATGGTGTGGGCCTACAGAATAACCCCCACTGGCACGGGGTACAGCCCATTCCAAATACTGAGGGGGCGTGAACCATTCACGCATGACAACAGGATCTGGAAGGAAAAGATCGTCACCAGCGAATGGTCCCCTGCAGTGGTGCGGGCCAACCTGGAAAGAGCACAGACAATTTACAGCAATCATTACAATAAACGAAGGAATGTTAAAAGGACAAGCCTGGAAGAAGGAGAGTGGGTGCGAGTGAAGTTAGCCACTCTACAGAAGAAAGGAGACAGCAAGTACAGCAAGCCGATGCAAGTGGTGGAAGTGTATGATCGAGCGGCCCTGCTGAGTGATGGGAATGTGTGGTCCCAGGACCGCATGGCCAGGTGCAACAAAGTTTTGGGCTGGGAGCAACATGGAACTGAATGGGAAGACACGGATGATTCGAACGAAGAGAGGAGACAAGGTACCAGTGAGCAGCAAGACGGAGTAGGAGCTGGGACGGAAAGAGAAGAAGAAGAGAACGGGAGTGAAGGAACAGGAATTGACATATCGGAGAGAAGCATGAATGAAGGTGGAGCTATGAGTGAAGGAGCAGAAGGCCATGAGAGGCACAGCCAAGAGACTATGGAGAACCCGATCAGGATTTCGAGGAGTGGAAGGCAGGTGGTAAGACCTTCCAGATTTCGAGATTTGGAGTTGGACACTGAACTGTAAGTGACTCAGCAAAGTTTGGAAAAAAGGGGAGATATGTAGTGTGCGCTCTAGTTTATGCACGTCACGTAGACGTGACATGCGGCGGCCATGTTGGCGGATGCACGCGCATCCTCGCATTGCGCGCCGAGAACAGTGAATGACCGGAGGTTGCCGGCCGGCGCTCCTTTACCTAATTTGTACTTACCCAAATAAATAATTAATGAACCTTCAACCAGCGTCCTGCTTATCCTTAACACCACCTACTTTACAGTCATGAAGTGGAACAGTTCTATGTTACTAGACATTAGAACAAAATATAATTCCATTTGAGCTACACCATATGAACGCACGCATTATACAATACAGAATGGTAGAACATACACGAATATAGCGCAGCACATCATAAGGAAATGTGGCGCTACAGGGAGTTCACACTGCAGCAGCCTGGCTTCGTGAAAGTGATTGCACTTCAGCTCCCAGGCAAAGGCGCCCCGAAGCTGGTCTGTTTGGAGCTACAACGAAGACACAGCATGCTTACTTTAGCTAATCTAATATAGTATGAAATGGGGCGTAAATCCTTAAACATCCACCTCTCTTAGTTCCACTGCCTCCCACTCCCCCCCCACCCCAAAACTAATTTGAAACAGAAAACCGTATTGTCCGACCCCCAGTGGGGCCAGAGTTTCCAGACCCCCCCGTGGGGCCCTTGTTTCCAGAGGCCCTCCCCCGTGGGACCCTGGTTTCCAGAGGCCCCCCCTCCCGTGGGGCCCTTGTTTCCAGACCCCCCCTCCCGTGGGGCCCTTGTTTCCAGACCCCCCCTCCCGTGGGGCCCTGGTTTCCAGACCCCCCCCCCCTCCCGTGGGGCCCTGGTTTCCAGACCCCCCCCCCTCCCGTGGGGCCCTGGTTTCCAGACCCCCCCCTCCCGTGGGGCCCTGGTTTCCAGACCCCCCCCCTCCCGTGGGGCCCTGGTTTCCAGACCCCCCCCCTCCCGTGGGGCCCTGGTTTCCAGACCCCCCCCCTCCCGTGGGGCCCTGGTTTCCAGACCCCCCCCCCTCCCGTGGGGCCCTGGTTTCCAGACCCCCCCCCCTCCCGTGGGGCCCTGGTTTCCAGACCCCCCCCCTCCCGTGGGGCCCTGGTTTCCAGACCCCCCCCCTCCCGTGGGGCCCTGGTTTCCAGACCCCCCCCTCCCGTGGGGCCCTGGTTTCCAGACCCCCCCCCTCCCGTGGGGCCCTGGTTTCCAGACCCCCCCCCTCCCGTGGGGCCCTGGTTTCCAGACCCCCCCCTCCCGTGGGGCCCTGGTTTCCAGACCCCCCCCCTCCCGTGGGGCCCTGGTTTCCAGACCCCCCCCCCTCCCGTGGGGCCCTGGTTTCCAGACCCCCCCCCTCCCGTGGGGCCCTGGTTTCCAGACCCCCCCCCCTCCCCTGGGGCCCTGGTTTCCAGACCCCCCTCCCCTGGGGCCCCTTCATTGCTCGACCCTCCCCTGGGGCCCCTTCATTGCTCGACCCTCCCCTGGGGCCCCTTCATTGCTCGACCCTCCCCTGGGGCCCCTTCATTGCTCGACCCTCCCCTGGGGCCCCTTCATTGCTCGACCCTCCCCTGGGGCCCCTTCATTGCTCGACCCTCCATTGCTCGACCCTCCCTGGGGCCCCTTCATTGCTCGACCCTCCCTGGGGCCCCTTCATTGCTCGACCCTTCCTGGGGCCCTGGTTTCCAGATCCTCCCTGGGGCCCCTTCATTGCTTGACCCTCCCTGGGGCCCTGGTTTCCAGACCCTCCCTGGGGCCCTGGTTTCCAGACCCTCCCTGGGGCCCTGGTTTCCAGACCCTCCCTGGGGCCCCTTCATTGCTCGACCCTCCCTGGGGCCCCTTCATTGCTCGACCCTCCCTGGGGCCCCTTCATTGCTCGACCCTCCCTGGGGCCCTGGTTTCCAGACCCTCCCTGGGGCCCCTTCATTGCTCGACCCTCCCTGGGGCCCCTTCATTGCTCGACCCTCCCGTGGGGCCCTGGTTTCCAGACCCCCCCCCTCCCGTGGGGCCCTGGTTTCCAGACCCCCCCCTCCCGTGGGGCCCTGGTTTCCAGACCCCCCCCACTCCCGTGGGGCCCTGGTTTCCAGACCCCCCCCCCTCCCGTGGGGCCCTGGTTTCCAGACCCCCCCCCCTCCCGTGGGGCCCTGGTTTCCAGACCCCCCCCCTCCCGTGGGGCCCTGGTTTCCAGACCCCCCCCCGTGGGGCCCTGGTTTCCAGACCCCCCCCCCCTCCCGTGGGGCCCTGGTTTCCAGACCCCCCCCCCTCCCGTGGGGCCCCTTCATTGCTCGACCCTCCCTGGGGCCCTGGTTTCTAGACCCTCCCTGGGGCCCCTTCATTGCTCGACCCTCCCTGGGGCCCCTTCATTGCTCGACCCTCCCTGGGGCCCCTTCATTGCTCGACCCTCCCTGGGGCCCCTTCATTGCTCGACCCTCCCTGGGGCCCCTTCATTGCTAGACCCTCCCGTCGGGCCCTGGTTTCCAGACCCTCCCGTCGGGCCCTGGTTTCCAGACCCCCCCCTCCCGTGGGGCCCTGGTTTCCAGACCCCCCCCTCCCGTGGGGCCCTGGTTTCCAGACCCCCCCCCCTCCCGTGGGGCCCTGGTTTCCAGACCCCCCCCCCCCTCCCGTGGGGCCCCTTCATTGCTCGACCCTCCCTGGGGCCCTGGTTTCTAGACCCTCCCTGGGGCCCCTTCATTGCTCGACCCTCCCCGGGGCCCCTTCATTGCTCGACCCTCCCCGGGGCCCCTTCATTGCTCGACCCTCCCTGGGGCCCCTTCATTGCTCGACCCTCCCTGGGGCCCCTTCATTGCTAGACCCTCCCTGGGGCCCCTTCATTGCTCGACCCTCCCTGGGGCCCCTTCATTGCTCGACCCTCCCTGGGGCCCCTTCATTGCTCGACCCTCCCTGGGGCCCCTTCATTGCTCGACCCTCCCTGGGGCCCCTTCATTGCTCGCCCCTCCCTGGGGCCCCTTCATTGCTCGACCCTCCCTGGGGCCCCTTCATTGCTCGACCCTCCCTGGGGCCCTGGTTTCTAGACCCTCCCTGGGGCCCCTTCATTGCTCGACCCTCCCTGGGGCCCCTTCATTGCTCGACCCTCCCTGGGGCCCCTTCATTGCTCGACCCTCCCTGGGGCCCCTTCATTGCTCGACCCTCCCCTGGGGCCCCTTCATTGCTCGACCCTCCCCTGGGGCCCCTTCATTGCTCGACCCTCCCCGGGGCCCCTTCATTGCTCGACCCTCCCCTGGGGCCCCTTCATTGCTCGACCCTCCCCTGGGGCCCCTTCATTGCTCGACCCTCCCCTGGGGCCCCTTCATTGCTCGACCCTCCTTGGGGCCCCTTCATTGCTCGACCCTCCTTGGGGCCCCTTCATTGCTCGACCCTCCTTGGGGCCCCTTCATTGCTCGACCCTCCCTGGGGCCCCTTCATTGCTCGACCCTCCCTGGGGCCCTGGTTTCTAGACCCTCCCTGGGGCCCCTTCATTGCTTGACCCTCCCTGGGGCCCCTTCATTGCTCGACCCTCCCTGGGGCCCCTTCATTGCTCGACCCTCCCTGGGGCCCCTTCATTGCTCGACCCTCCCTGGGGCCCCTTCATTGCTCGACCCTCCCCTGGGGCCCCTTCATTGCTCGACCCTCCCCGGGGCCCCTTCATTGCTCGACCCTCCCTGGGGCCCCTTCATTGCTCGACCCTCCCTGGGGCCCCTTCATTGCTCGACCCTCCCCTGGGGCCCCTTCATTGCTCGACCCTCCTTGGGGCCCCTTCATTGCTCGACCCTCCTTGGGGCCCCTTCATTGCTCGACCCTCCTTGGGGCCCCTTCATTGCTCGACCCTCCCTGGGGCCCCTTCATTGCTAGACCCTCCTTGGGGCCCCTTCATTGCTAGACCCTCCCTGGGGCCGGGGGTACAGAGCGGCCTCGTTTCGGCGCCGAAGGAGGGGGCGACATTCAAATGGAGTTTCCACGAGTGGAAAGAGCTCGGCCGCCGCCTCTTAACGAGTTTAACGGTTTTCTGACCGTTTCAACCAGTGCATGTGAATGTCGACGGGTTCTTAGCGCCCACAATACTTCTTGTTTCGAAGCGCTCCTATTTTGGGTAGATAGTGATCTCAGCCCTAGCTTTCTGCCCAGGATCACACAATGCTGCGGTCTAGCAGGTGAGCTGGGCTTCAAAGCCGGGGGTTCAGAGTCCTTTAACTCACAGCCCAAAACCGAACCATAAATTGGGAAGTGCACACACGTCATTGCAAATCTATATATAGTACAGCCTTTCTTACATGAAGGGGTGACACCGAAGATGCAAAGGCGCTGATGCTAAAGGGGGGCCTTCATGACGCCAACAAACCTGTCTGACAGTGACTGACTGGCCCCAGCCCTCCCAGACACCCAGAGACGTGCCTCCAGCGTGACGAGTGACGGACTCTGCCCCAGCCTCACTAGCTTTCATAGTCACTCTTGCAAGCGTGACATGAGTGACTGCACCTGCCTCACTGTCCTACAGTCACTCCTGCACGCGGGACATGAGTGACTCTGCACTAGCCTTACTAGTCCTTTATAGTGACTCCTGCAAGCGTGACATCTGCATCAGCCTTTCCGTCCTTAAGAGTCACTCTTCTTGCAAGCGTGACACGAGCCACTTCGCACTAACCTAACTACCCTTCGGGTGACTCCTGCAAGCATGACACGAGTGACTCTGCACCAGCCTACTACCCTTTAGAGTCACTCCTGCAAGCCTGGCACGAGAGTAACAGTACCAGCCCTTTAAAGTCCCTCCCGCAAGCGTGACATCTGCGTGACTCTGCACCATCCTTACTGCCCTTTAGTCACTCTTGCAAGCGTGACATGAGTGACTGCACCAGCCTCACTGCCCTTAGGGTCCCTCCTGCAAGCGTGACATGAGTGACTGCACCAGCCTCACTGCCCTTGGAGTCCCTCCTGCAAGCGTGACATCTGCGTGACTCTGCACCAGCCTCACTGCCCTCTAGAGTCCCTCCTGCAAGCGTGACATCTGCAGGACTCTGCACCAGCCTCATTGCCCTCTAGAGTCCCTCCTGCAAGCGTGAAATGAGTGACTGCACCAGCCTCACTGCCCTTGGAGTCCCTCCTGCAAGCGTGAAATGAGTGACTGCACCAGCCTCACTGCCCTTGGAGTCCCTCCTGCAAGCGTGACATCTGCGTGACTCTGCACCAGCCTCACTGCCCTTGGAGTCCCTCCTGCAAGCGTGACATCTGCGTGACTCTGCACCAGCCTCACTGTCCTCTCGAGTCCCTCCTGCAAGCGTGACATCTGCCCCAGCCTTACTGCCTCTAGAGTCCCTCCTGCAAGCGTGACATCTGCACCAGCCTCACTGTCCTCTCGAGTCCCTCCTGCAGGCGTAACATGAGTGACTGTTCCAACCTCACAGCCCTTAGGGTCACTCCTGCAAGCGTGACATGCGTGACTCTGCCCCAGCCTTACTGTCCTTAAGTCACCCCTGCAAGCATTTTGCACCAGCCATACTACCCTTAGGGTCACTCCTGCAAGCGTAACTCTGCCCCAGCCCTGCCGGCCCCTCCGAGGCCCCGCGCTCTGCCTGGTGTGTGAGGGACCCCCTCCAGCCCCGCCGGCCTCCAGTCGATGCTCTCCTTGGAGCGGGTGCGCGGTGGCCTCTGCCCCGCCCTGCAGTCCCTTCGGCCGGGCGCCCCTCTCCCCCGGCCCCGTCTCACCTCCGCAGCCGCCGCAGGTCCTCCGCTCCCGGGGCCGCTCCAGGGTTTGTCCCGGCTGGAGGGAGAGTGCGCGTGCGCGGCCGCTGACCCCGCGCGCCGCACGCGTATTGTATTTATATGAATGATGGACGTCTTGGCAGCTGACACGCGCATGCCGCACGGGCACTCTGATTGGACGTCTAAGTAACAAATCAGATGGGAGAAGGCGATGGGCTGTCCAATCAGAGCCTCTGCCCGCCCACCCCGCTGAGTCTGAGACTTGTGTGTGGCTCTGGAGGGGGAGTGACTGCGGGAGGGAGAGCCAGACAGAAGGAGCCGCGCCCAAGTACCGCGTTACCCCCTCCTCTGACGCTTATGGCTCAGAGCAGTGCATGTAACAAGTTAATACGTTTACAAAATGCAATGGAAAGTCTGGGTAAAAATCGAAATATGCACTGTGCTTGCTCACGCATGCATTTTCAAACTGTGCAAACCGCTCTAACATTCCTTGGGTATTGACTGCATTATACAGCAAGCACTGTCAAAGCCAATAGGTCTGGCTTTTAATATGCCAAGTAGTAAAACAAAAAGAAAATTCCTTTCTGTGTTCCTCAATGTAATTGTATTCAAGACCTTGTCAGAAAGTTTAGATAAACCACTCTACATATAACATTCACACACAAAATTGCATATATTATCTTGATTTTATTAAGAAAACAGGCTTATTGCCTAAGTTCATAGTTTTTTATACAAAAAATACACAAAATATTCACAGTGCTTCCGTTTATCACAAATCACTATCTCCTTCTACTATAGTTAATGCCAGTACCAAACGGCACTTATACTATTAGAATATGACAAACAAACAATAGTTACTTGTGCAAAAGCCTGAACGCATTAACGAGAAGGATCAACTCAGATATCTCGGTTTAAACATTTTTTTTTATAGGATTGTAGTGATGTTGACAAAATAGTGATCGTAAAATCCGCAATGCTAGCTTTTTAACTACACATATATATTACGTATATTCTGTTTTAAAACTGCCGAATTGCGGTAAAATTGTCTTTGAATGTGTTGCATTAAAAATTAAACCACATTCATGCCAGGGCCTCTTTCCTGCTACAAACTCTGATTGTAGGTGGGTAAAGAGCGAGATTCTGAGCTGTTTCGTTGTGTGACACCCTTTTCTTTCTTCCAGGCCTGCTTCTTGGGTTTGAAGTTGCATTGAAGTTTCTGAACTGGTTGGTGTCTGCTGAATGAGATGCCTTGATATTTCTCTGCGAGGTCACAGGATGAAACTCAACGTCTCACCCACCGACATGTTTCTCACACTCTGGAAGAACATTGCTACTGGCCAGCCTCAGAGTTTCACAGATTCTCACATCTACCTAGCCCTAGGGCTTCATAGGGTCTCACTGTTTGATAGGCCCTCGCTCCTAGCCAGTCCCAGTGATCCACTGGGTCTTACTTCAGGCCACCCTCAATACTTAACGCAGTCGCTCATTTGCTTACCCTCAATGTTCCATAGGATCGCACTCCTCGCCAGACTCTATGTTCCAAAGGGTCTCACTCCAGGCCACCCTCAGTATATCACAGAGTCTCTTAATTGCCCACCCTCAGTGTTCCATTAGGTCTCACTCCTGGCTAGCCTCTGTGTTCCACAGCGTCTCACTCATGAGCACCCTCAGTGTTCCACAGCGCCTCACATCTGCCAAGCCTCAGTGGCCTGGTGATGCCACCGTTCCATCGGGTATTGTTCCTAGCCAGGCTCCGTGTTCTATGACCTAGAGTTTCACTCCTGGCTAGCCTCATTGGCTCTACAGTCTCACTCCTCCAGCCTCTGGGGGTCCATAGGGCTTCATTTCATCTCATACCACGAAATACCCAATACCCCTTTAGACATTAATGGTTTTACCCTCGGTCAGCCCTTCTGGCAGCACTGACCCAAGAGAGTCACACTCTTCGCCAGCCTCAATTGTCCAATTAGACTTTAATGAAGCCTCACTCCTGGTCAGCATGTACAACCCAATAAACTTCAAACCTGGGGATACCGTCCTTCCCACCCGGGATACCTCTCCGCCCACCCTTCCCACCCGGGGATTCCTCTCCGTCCATCCTGCTCACACGTGCATGCCTCCCCACCCACCCTTCCCATCCGGGGATACCTCTCTTCCCACCCTTCCCACCTAGAGATACCTCCCCATCCACCCTTCCCACCCATGCATACCTCTCCATCCACCCTTCCCACCTAGAGATACCTCTCCATCCACCCTTCCCACCCATGCATACCTCTCCGCCCACCCTTCCCACCCAAGTATACCTCTTACCCCCCTTCCCACCCAGAGATACCTCTCCATGATACGTCTCCATCCACCCTTCCCACCCGGGGATACCTCTCTGTCCACCCTCCCCACCCAGAGATACCTCCCTATCCACCCTTTATGCCCAGGGATACCTCTCCGCTCATCCTTCGCAGCTGGAGAAACCTCTCCGTCCACACTTCCCATCCGGGAATACTGCTCCGTCCACCCTTCCCATCTGGGGATACCGCTCCATCCACCCTTCCTGCCTGGAGATACCTCTCGTCCAACCTTCCCACCCGGGGATAGCTCTCCACCCACCCTTCTCACCCCGGCATACCTCTATCCAGAGGAAACCTCTCCGTCCACCCTTCCCTCCCGGGGATACCTCTCCGTCCACCCTTCCCACCTGGAAATACCTCTCCGTCCACCCTTCCCACCCAAGGATACCTCTCCGTCCACCCTTCCTACCTGGAAATACCTCTCTGTCCACCCTTCCCACCCAGGGATACCCCTCCATCCACCCTTCCCTCCCAGGGATCCGTCTCCGCCCAACCTTCCCGCCCAGGCATACCTCTATCCCGAGCATACCTCTTCACTCACCCTTCCCTCACGGAGATACAGTTTATGCTGTTCGTCTCCACAGTCACAGGTTTTCAAGCGTGCTCCCGGAAATCTCTTGGAAATCTCATTTACGCATAGACAAATATAGTTGTGAAATTCTTGCATGCAAAAACCTACCAAACAAGTGCAAATCCACTAGCTAATTTTTTGTTTTCTCTTTTCTCTAAGCCACAAATACTTTTTCCTTATTGGAGTAACCCATTCCCCCAAAACCCCATCAATGTTTGGGATTTTCCAATCTATTTCCTACCTTGGAAAGAGATTTACTGCTCTCCTTTGTCAGGAATGCATATATGGCTGTTTCAAGGGTGGGAATTGATTAAATAGAAATGTGTGCACAAACTCATAGGGCATTACAGCCACGGAACACCCACTCCAACCCTGTGAGTAGATTTACTCACAAAAAAATCTTTGGGTGAATAAATCCTTTCCCAGGTGTAAAATAGCTTTTTGAGAAAATTAAAAGTAGTTTTGCACTTGAGTGTAAAAAGTCTAGTTGTGCCAAACTCACACAAGAACAATGATTTGTGAATATGGCCCAGAGAACGCATTTTGTATAAACATCCTAGGGTTTGTGCACCCCTTGAAACAGAGCTAGTGAACACACTCAGGACTTTACTAGAAGCACACACGCTGAATCGAACCGCATTGACCATAATGCTTAGGGGCGAACCTGCTGGTGGGTGGAGCAGTGTGCGACCCCATGGATTACTGTTTATTAAGGCTCCCTTGATCAGGTTGAGCTGACGAGTTCGGGATCACGCACCTGCGCGCCGTGGAGAGGTACCAGACCTGAGAACACTTTTGGCAGCCTACACAGCAACCCCATACGTACGCCTATTCCCTGCTGATGAAGGGTAACGACCCAGAAACACGTGTCCAGGGATGGCCAGCACAACGGTGAACACACACTTGGGACTTTACAAGAAGCACACACGCTGAATCGAACCGCATTAGGGGCGAACCCGCTGGTGGGTGGAGCAGTGTGCGACCCCATGGATTAATATCACTGATGGGGTGACAAAATGGGAAAAATATGTGTTCAAAACACATATTTTGCCATTTTGTCTAGCCGGGGGTGACAAGTGTCATCACTGAGGGGGGTGACAAAATCTCAAAAATGTATGTTTTAAACGCATATTTTTACCATTCTGTCAAGCCAGTGGTGACAAGAAATTTTCCGCTCCGGGTACCACCTGACCTTGCTACACCACTGGTCAACGGAAAGTTTCCTCTGACGTTCTCAGGAAGTAAAGGCTGATAGATTAAAGCCAAAACCCTCTTCATTTGGAGCAGGCAGAGTGATGATTTTTTTTGTCACTGCCAGAAAGAGCTTGACAGAGAGGAACAGAAAGAAGCAAATATTGACCCAACCCCCCCACACACACACTAAGAGAAAGTTCATATGATGTGGGGTTCAATAGATCTTTGGTTCTCAGAAACAAACTCCTGTTTTGGGTGTTTGTTTCTGAAAAATATAAAAAACTAAAAGTTTGATGAATGGCCACTAAGACTGACTGCACCTGTCCACCAAACATTTTCAGGCAGATGCATCAAAGTAAATACCGGGAGCAAATGGGCAGATTCTCAGAATCTGCCCCTTTGCTCCCAGTATTTTTGCATTTGGGATGCATCATCCCAAATGCAAAAATCGCAATTTAAGGAATCTCTAAATTGAGATTCCTTAAATTGCGATTGCATTTAAGGAATCCCAAATTGAGATTCCTTAAATGCAATGCATGAAAGTCAAAAAAATAGCGAATTCGCTAATAGGAGTAGCAAATTACCATGAAGTTGGACTTCATGGTAATTTGCTAGAACTTTGAAAAAAGCACTTTTGTGCATTTTTCAAAGTTCCATGTTGTGCACACACATGCCCTTAGGGCATGTGTGTGCACAACATATGTGCAGAGATCAATTTAAGGGGTGCAACAGGGTGTCATTTTGACACCCTTGCACCCTTGAAATTGCATGAGCAATTTGCGAGTACCTACTGGTACCTACTGGTACTCGCAAATTGCTCATGCAATTTCCAATACATTCCTAAGGGCCTGTAGGCCCATAGGAATGAATGGGACAGCATTCCTTAATTGCGACTAGCAATTTGCGAGTAGCAATTAAGGAATGTTTAGGAATCGCTATTTTAATAGCGAATCCTACATGCATAGACTTTTGCTATTCCTAAATAGCGATTCCTTAAAAATCGCTATTTAGGAATAGCAAAAGGCTACGTTGATGCATCTGCCAGTTTGCACCTTGGAGCGAGCCGCTGTGACAGAACAGAGGTACAAGGCGCAACAATGACCGCTGGGCCTCTTAAGTATATGATCTGTATGATAACTTCCCCCTCGCCTGTCTGCAAATCCAGATTCAACATTGTTTTTTTCTACTTTCATCGCATCTACCTACAAAAGGCCTGAAAGCCTACTATCCTTGTACTGCTCTCAGTCTAATCTCCATTCTCACTTTTTGTTTAAACCTATTGTACGTAATACCTGTATTTGTTCACTGTGTATCTGATTACACAACGTTGCACTCTCAATATTGCTTCCACTTTGTTTCCATGGAAACAGCATATTTGGCCTTGAAAATGTTCCTGCAATATTGAACATCTGATACTGCACCCACTGTACTTACTCAAAGTACAGAGCACTCCGAACCCTGAGAGGGTAGAATGTGTACCTTACAAAATGTGTTTGTATTTAAGAACATAAAAATGAAATATACCACCTGACAGAATAGAACAATGAAAGAAACAGACTCAATAGGTATGAGAGAACGTTGAATTAAAGAACGAATGATGTGAGAGAAGAGGTGACTGTACGGAAGGAAAGAAGGCTTGTGAGGAGTGAGAGGAAGGAACATAAGGGAATGAGGCGGTGTTGGAGAATACCCTCTCTATGCGGCAACAAGCTACCAAGGTTGCGGCCACTTGTTTCACCATCCTAAAATGGCTGAGGAAGATTGTGTGGATGCTCCCTCCTGACGCCCAGCGAACCGTAATCCAAGCCCTTGTAACATCTAGGCTGGATTACGGGAACATTCTCTATCTAGGAGCCAATAAAGCTGTAACACGCAAACTGCAGCGTGTACAAAACTCAGCTGCTAGACTGCTTTGCCGCGCACCGAGAACTGCCCCGTCGTCTGGGCTGCTGGCCGACCTCCACTGGCTTCCTATGGAGAAACGGATCAAGTTCAAGGCACTGACTTACATGTTTCGTATTAAGCATGTGAAATGTCCACGCTACCTTCAACTCCTAGCAAGCCCCTACGTTCCACCCCGCACCCTCCGGTCCTCCACACAAGAGAAATTTCAAACCCCTAAAATTAGGTTAGCTCGAACGGGAGGACGTTCGTTCTCCCACCTCTGCCCCATCTTATGGAATGCCCTGCCTCTTTTGCTACGCATGCAATCTAACCGTCTCCTATTCCGTAGATCACTCAAAACTTTGAGGTTTAGCCAATAGGCCCCTCTACCCTCTACTGTTCCAAATAGCGCCGGGAAACCCTTGGGGGTAGCTGTGCGCTAACATATAAATTCGAAAAAATAAATAAACAAACAGAATAATAATTAAGATGCATGAGGAGACGCAGCAATAAAAGGAAAACTGTGGTATTAGAAAAGAAAGGACAGGATAGAATGAAAAATAAGGTAGGAAAGGTGAGAAGAAGAAAAGACTATGAGGGGACACAGACAAAATATTAAGGAAGGGGATGTTCTGAACCTGTCGAGGCTCCTCCCCTGAGGGTCAGGGTTACTGCGTCTTCCTCAGCACTTTCCCAAGATACTTCTGTCTGCGGCATAAGTGTGTGAGCATTTCAGTTTAATGGTATACAGTGCCTAGAAGCCACCTTTGAGATGCAATGCTGAGATGCCTACACATCCCTGACTTCAGATATTCTCAGGAACAGCTGCAACAATGACCCTGGATGCTGAAAAGGCATTTGATAAGGTACACTGGGCCGTCTTAAATAAGGCCCTCGAATGGTTTGGGATGGGTAATGTGTTTGTATTATTGATCCTCTACAGAGCTCAAAGCAGGGCTTTTGTAATGGATGGGTCGAGCTCTTTACTTTCTCCCTGTATCGGACATGGGTGTTCTCTGAGCCTTTCCTTTTAGCAATGGAGACCAGAACACGTGCGGTGTCTGCCATCGTAACTAGGCACTAGACAATTACTAACTTGTTGCTGGCTTTAGTGCTTCATTGGGTGGAAGACGAAGATCCATCAGCGCTTGCCCAAAGTCAAGTCAAGTCAAAAAGCAACGTTTATTAGACCATTGCTCTTCAAACAGCATAAAAACAACATATTATAAATAGCCTAAAATCATCACAAATCCATCAGTAACTCCATTAAAATAGGTAACCATTGGGCAGTGAATATAGGACACACAGATATTCATACAGTAAGACATAGTAACTAAATTCATAGTGTAAACATTATCAACACATCCCTACTATGAATAAAAATGAAAAGTTAGAAGTTGGAAAGCTTTAGATTAATAAATAAGTGCAAATTAATAGAGATCATGTTTTAAAATCGCTATAGACCCAATACATTTAACACCTATATTCTCAAATTCCCTTTTCCATAAAATAACTTTTTACAGCCTTCATATATCTTCCAATTGCAATATCTAGATTGGGCATATCAGTGAGTAGGTCTACAGCGTGGGCCCGTGATACAATACCATATTTTAAAAAAAATGGGACGTAAAAATAATTTCCGCTGGGTTAAAACAGCCACTCAATCTACTAATATGTGCGGGATGTCACATTTCGATCCTAAGGCTCATACACAATTGCCATCAGGCTGCAACCTTTCTGCTTTTGTTTTCTCATTTATCAACCAAGGGTTAATGCAAATTTTTTTTTTTTTTTTTTAAACCTTTATTTGTACAGAAAGGATATACAAATCTGGGCCTACAACCAGTCCGGCCGGCCATGACACGATAGAGCAGTCAAGAAATCCAGAAGGAAAATATACAGAATCAATCATAAAGGAGCGCAATCAATACAGCCCAAAAAAGGGGAGGGGGGGGAGGATCTGGACGGCCCGCAAACAGGAACAAAGAAGGTTAATTTTTATAATATTACGATAAGGAGTATAACAGGCTCGGTTACAGCATAAATGAATCCGGGTTCCCAAAGCAAACCAGTGGCTACAAGAAAGCTATAGGGCAGCAATGCGGAGGAGTGTCACTACAGTATACATCAGTATGAAAACAGATGCGGTTAACACAAATCAATGTTCAATTAGACTCATCTTATGCACAACCACCACCCAGTAGTACATCGGAAACAGAACAAAGGAACCGGAATATTGACATCACTAGAACTAACCCGTCATACTAACCTTTGGGAGAGAAAAAAGGAGGAGGGGAGGGGAAGGAAGAGGGGAAAAAGAAAAATACAGACTGAAAGAGAAGAACGCCGCGCCGATACAAGCACCCCGTAGCAAGGACACATAAAAGAGCAGGATTATTAGCAACGAGGAAGGGATGGGAGTCGCAATTGAAATGCAGCATAGCCACAAGAAGGAGAGCAGCGATGTTTTCCGTATTTCCCTTCCCCAATCAGACACTTCATTCTCCCTTCTGTCTTACATTTTGTGGTTAAACTGTATTTATGTAGTCACATGAGACTTCGTGAGAATAGGGAGCAGCATCGGAGGCTGCTGGATTACATAGCCACAGTAGGGTTTCCCATATTTTATACTTTTGATTAGTTTCATGGGTGGGGACAGAAGGTGGGGAAAATGGGTTAACAGCACAGCTAGTCCCACTTCCCAAAGGTGGACGCCTCATTTACCAATATCCAGACTAAAGGTTGCATGCCTGGCTCATCCATCACTTCAAATGTAAGGCACGCTTAGACCACAAAAAAAGTGATTGGTGCAGAGAGCCATGGCTTTTCTTTCCCAAGTGTACAGTTATAGCAGTGTCTTAAGTGTAGCAGTTATAACGTTGGGGACTGTTTGGGTGGCAGAGTTAGATGTTTATCAGCAGTTTTGGGTAAGTTAAGAGGTATGGGGTTTCAGGTAAGTTCCTAGTATGATGCTATACGTGTGGCCCAAAACAATCCCTCCCTTACCCCAGCTCAAGATCAGGCTTTTATTTTCTTTTGAAGCAGGGTGTATTTTCTCTACATTTCTGTCCTGCGCCTGTACCAGACTACTGCTTGGGTTGTAGATATCCTGTGGGGTAGGGTAATGTGCTAAAGGACAGACCTGCAGGGTGAGCAAGAGCAATAGGACCAATCTTGTGGTGTCACAGTTGCCTCTCTGACCTTATGGTTCTCTTTCCATGCATCCCCTCTGCTTTCAAGATCATCAAGTGCTTCACCCCCGTCCCACAAATCCCACAAATTAAGCTATCCACACACCCAAGGTGCACCTGAACACCTCTGTGTTGAGATCAATGACTTGTACCGTCTTATATTACTTGTTTACCTGAGTGTATATTGATATGCTTTATTTATGTTACTATTATCCTACCATGTTAGTGACTACTATACTGCTCCCATTATCTCTGTTCACTCCTATTGCCCCTACCCTGTCTTTGTGAAGCGCTCTGATATCTGTAAGGATCTTGTTCGCGCTATATAAAACTTTGAATAAATAAAATAAAATAAATGATACAGACCCCACCCCAATCATACCATGGGAGGCAGGGACAGACGCGGCGCTCCTATAAGAGACACAAAAGGGCCATAGAACTAAAGAAAATAAAACAGCAGATAAGACCCATCCCACCCATCCCACCCAGCACCCCTGCAGAAGGCTACAGCCTACCCCCCCAGCAGCGTGCCTGTCGCCCTAAATCAGAACCCGAAATGTAGTAGAGACAAGAGAGAGAAGAGGAATAAAGAGACAAAAAGAAGGACATGAAGACAGAAAGAAGTAGGAGGGAGGAGTAAAGGAGCAGAGACAAAACGGTCGGCCTCAGCCCTCCGCCCAACCATACAATTGTAATACGTTTAAACGAAAACGACACAATCTCGAGCGTCATAAAACTTACAAGGGGGTCACCCACAGCACTATGTATACGGGCAACTGCGCCACGGATCTGTACAGCAGCAATCCACCGGGAGCAATGTATCTAACCCCAGGCCTTTCTTAGCCACAATTACCACCCACCACATGACAGCGGGAAGTGAGCAACTCGGTGCGGGGCAATCACACGAATGAAAGAAATTCCGATAAAAACGCAGGCCAGGGAGGTCAATCCATAGGCAAGGGAACAAAAGTCCGGGTATGCAGTTCAAGTGTCCCAACAATGTTAACAAGGGCAGTAAAAGACAGGAGTTCAGTCTCGCCGTTCGGGAAAGCGGGCGTTCCCCTGCAGTACAGAAACACGACCTCATCAAGGCAAAGATATGCAGCAGTCCACCATGCTTCTCGGGCACTCGGGTAGGATCGGGCCCCAGCACGATATCCAAGTCCCCAAACTCCAAACATTGAAGCGCAGGAGGTTCCAAAGCCACTTGCTGGCAGACCTGACGACGGACAGCGGTAGTAACCCTCGTCGCGACCGAGGGGGGCGAGGCAGTGGCATCACTGAGACGAGAGGGGACCATGAAGAACCATCCATCTAAGATGGCGGCGGACCGCACCGATCCCCCAGGGGCACCGGGGGCCAAGGCCGCATGCAAGGATCGTAATGCGTCAAGAACGTCGCCAATTGTAGGCTCACGCACACATGTCCAGGCCCCCGTGCAGTCCAGCAACCCAAGTCCGCCGTCTTGAGGATATCCACGGCCTAGTTCGACGGCCGCCATTTTGTAGATTCAGCCTCGTTACCACCCTCCGAGACTCTCGGATCAGTCCCACAGATGCGGACTCCCTCAGGTACTAAGGGGGTCCCACTAATGGCAGCCTTGGTGCAGAAAGGAGAGCCGCCAAAGTCGGGGGTCCGCCTGTACTATCGCTGGCGTGTCTGACGAACAGAGCCCGGGCGCGAGGCTCCAGGGTGGATGGACGGAGCAGCGGCGGGGGGACCTCTTCACACGATCAGTCCTCGGAGCACCGCGCCCCGCACCAGCCTCACGGTCGCCAAGGCAAGCCCGGATCAGGACCACCGGGATGCGAGCACAATGGCCTCTCGCCAGTGGCTCACTCTCTCGGCCGGGGCCGACGTTTACATCAACGCCAGGCTGGGTCCAATAGGCGAGGCCCCGGTCTCATCACCGCGGAGGCCCCGGTCCCTCCGGAGGCACAACTTCGGAACCGCAGCACGCAGGAGCCTCCAGGTCAGACGGTGAGTAGGAGCAACACGTTACGTTTCTGTTTCTTCTCGAGTGTGTCGTCTCGGGGCAGGATATGCAGCAGGATATGCGAGTCAGGCCGGAAGGCTGACGGAGCCGAGCTACAAAGCGACCATTACGATCGCGAGCTTGGCTCCTCCGTTAATGCAATTCTTAATCTTAAAATTTCGCATCTGAGCCAATAATTAGGTAATGTGTCCAGGTAAGGGTACCAGGCGTCATTCATCCAGGTAGCCCTCATAAACTGTACTGATCTTTTCTTGCTCGGGTACTCCATGTCTACCCTCCTAGACAGTTCCTGCCCTTGGGATCTGAGTGTACTTTTTGTAATTTCTACCTGGAGTGAGTGTTGACAAATTCTCACATTCAGGTTCTCGCAAACCGTGCACAGTTTCTTTCTTGTCTCCCTGGCCCATTTTAAACTACTGAGCTAAAAGTGCTCAAAAGTGCCAGGCCAGATATCCAGAGCCTGAACATCTAGGGCCTAGATACTCCTTGTTACAAGTATCGCGCCTGTCGCTGCAAAGGTAGGAACTAGAGACAGCTGCAAGCTGACAGTTATTCCAAGGCTTCCTCTTTGAGGGAGGAGCAGGGTTTAAAAGTCAAGGTTTATTTCTGAGGATAGTGGGGGAGTAGAATGTCTAGCTCAGGCTGCACATATTTTATTTATGTATTTATAAAGTTTTATATGTTACTCAAGACAATTAAATGGTCCAAGCACAGCTATTATTTTGGAAAAGATGTAAGAATTGTACTGTTTTTAAGGAAATATGCCTGCTAACCTAATTTATTTTAAGGTTTCAACAATATTATTTGACTTTGCATCTTAAATTACTATCTAACTAAACTGAGCTTTAATCTGCACAGAGGTGGGTTTACAATCAGTGGAATAATCCACGATGGAGCGCTGACTTGTAAGTGTTCGAGTTTAACGCTGTCCAATACTGGGCACTCTTTGTCCTTTTTGGGGGTGATGGACAGTGATCACACAGGTTTTTGAGGCCATGGGATGCATGGTCCTGACACAGAAGGTTGACAGGCAGCAGGGTAGCAGGCCACCTGTGGAACATGGGGCAGCCGGTACCTGAAGCGGAGACCGACAGGCCTTGAGTGCCCTACAGTCACCTGAAGACATGATTCAGTCCATAAAGGTCAGGCCAATGGGTGACAGGTGGTTGTCAGTCATTGAACAAGTCATTGTTGATGTAGTGTTCAGGTGCACTGGCCTCTCAAAGGTAAACATCCTTTACAACGAAACGTTTTCCACTCAGTACCTTTACAAAGCAGGTATTACAACGCAAGTCGTTACAACGACTTGCGCTGGAGGGCGCTGTAGGATAGGGAATAGTTTAATTTACCATCCAAAACCTTCCCTACTATCCACGGGGACTGGAGTTAGAATAGTAAGTTAAACTATTCCACTATCCAGCGCCCCCAACGCAAGTCGTTGTAACGACTTGCGTTGTAAAACCTGCATTGTAAAGGCATGCGTGGAAAAAGCATGCGTTGTAACGACATACATCCCTCTCAAAAGCAGTGGGTGAAAAAAAAGGATGCAATGGTGTAGTGTTCATGTATGTGGGCCACTCACCATCCTTGGGCATAGAACAGGATGAGTCACGCCCGCTTCCTGGCTGTATGCAGGGGGGCACACATCTGGGCTGTGTAGCAGTTCACAGCTCCCAGTCTCTGCACACTTGTTTTCTAGGTCTCTGGCTGAACAGGCAGCATACATCCTTGCCAGGAAGTCTTCCCACTTGATCCTTCATGAGTAGAAGAGTTTCTTCTCAGTTTCCGGGGTGGTGTTTATTTTTGTTGGCAATTTTATATAGCACGGACATGGCCTGACGGCATCAGAGCGCTTTACAACAAGCGGGATATAAGCGTTACAGCGGGTTACATTACTAGTAATTAAGCTCAAACAATTTCTTCAGTAGATGTGCGTAGGAGTAACCACAAGAAACAGCCACAGCAATTGGGCAGAGGAAATAAACATTTATACCATCAATTTAGATGGTGGGGTGAACTAACGAAGGCAGGTCACAAAGCCATGAAGCGGGTACATAAGTCTGGTTGAGGGTGAATTAACCCAGATGTCTGTCAAAAAGGAGGGGCTTGAGGTCCTTCTTGAAGGTTGCTAGGCAGGAGTTTAGAGACAGAGGGAGGGAGGCCCAGAGTTCCAGATTCCAGTGGCACTTCCAGAGAAAAACTGGTTTATGTATCATTCTCGACTGATGGCTATGGAGGAGGAGCGTCGCCCCACTGCTTTCTCGCAGTCTGAGAAGCCAAAAGATGAATATTGTTTTGTGGACGGGGCTGCTCTGCTCTCAGAGCAGGACAGGGGAGGAGTGGTTTGCCCACTCCTGAGTGCGCAAAGACTGTTTGGTCAGCCCTCTCAGGCCGCCCAAACTAGTCATGCGCACTCTGACTTTCTCCATGCAGGCTCCATTGCAGCCTGCATGGAGAACATGCCCACCCCACTAGCCCCTGACTGGGCGCCGTCTCGACCAATCACAATGCTGCATTGAGCGGTGTGATTGGCTTAGGGGAGGGAGCCTGGCTGCCTGCTTCCTGTCAGAGACAGGAGAGCAGGTGAGCAGGAGGAGAGAAGACACGTGACCCAGTAGAAAGGTAGGTTTCAATTATTATTTTTTTAAGTATGCCCCCCTATGTGGCCACCCCCCCAACCGCAAACCATGCCAGTACCTAATGGGGTGTGTTCCAGTAACAGGTATTGGACATTTCTAGAACCCCTATTTGCTTCGAATTTTTTTTATTTGTTGTTTAGCTAGGAGGGTGAGGAGAAGTGCAGCATTCTGTAGGTAATGCAAGCAATTTTGATTTGGGCCTGCGCTTCAACGAGGAGCCACTTCACCACCCCAGTCCAGACCCAGCCATATTCAAATCAGTCTTGACCCTGTGCCTCATGGGAACAGTCCAGGCCAAATTGCCAAGCCAGGTCTTCCCTGGACCAGAAACAAGCATCCTGGGACCGGTTTCTGGCTATCACCCCTCATCAGCCAGGCTAGCTTGAATCCAGTGGCAAAGTGAGCAAGGGACCCATGTCTGAGCATACCCTGCCATTTTAGGGTGAACAAAGCAAACACAAGGAGATGATGGACGGCCCCAGGATGCTTGGTTCCGGTCCAGGGAGGACCTGGCCTGGCAACTCGGCGGGACTGTTTCCATGAGGAACAGGGTCAAGGCTGATTTGCATATGGCTGGGCCTATACTGGAATGGCGTGGCAGGCAAACCAGTGCCTAGCAGATACACCATGTACTACTCACACCCGGGGTCTAACACGAGTATCTGATGCTGTTAGAAACCGGACACGCAGTGCCTGACAGATATACCATGTACTAGTCACACCTGGGGTCTAACACGAGTATCTGATGCTGGTTATAAACAGGACACCCAGTACCTGACAGATATACCATGTACTACTCACACCCAGGGTCTAACACGTGTATCTGGTGCTGTTATAAACCAGACGCCCAGTGCCTGGAAGATACACCATGTACTCCTCGCACCCGGGGTCTAACACGGTATCTGATGCTGGTTATAAACAGGACGCCCAGTGCCTGACAGATATACCATGTACTACTCACACCCGGGGTCTAACACGAGTATCTGATGCTGTTATAACCAGACACCCAGTGCCTGACAGATATACCATGTACTCCTCACACCCGGGGTCTAACATGAGTATCTGATGCTGTTATAAACCGGACACCCAGTGCCTGACAGATATACCATGTACTACTCACACCTGGGGTCTAACAAGAGTATCTGATGCTGTTATGAACCGACACCCAGTGCCTGACAGATATACCATGTACTACTCACACCTGGGGTCTAACAAGAGTATCTGATGCTGTTATGAACCGGACACCCAGGGCCTGACAGATATACCATGTACTCCTCACACGCGGGGTCTGACACGAGTATCTGATGCTGTTATGAACCGTACACCCAGTGCCTGACAGATATACCATGTAATCCTCACACCCGGGGTCTAACACGAGTATCTGATGCTGTTATGAACCGGACACCCAGTGCCTGACAGATATACCATGTACTACTCACACCTGGGGTCTAACAAGAGTATCTGATGCTGTTATGAACCGGAAACCCAGTGCCTGACAGATATACCATGTACTCCTCACACCCGGGGTCTAACACGAGTATCTGATGCTGGTATGAACAGGATACCCAGTGCCTGGCAGATACACCATGTACTCCTCATACCCGGGGTCTAACACGAGTATCTGATGCTGGTTATAAACCGGACACCCAGTGCCTGACAGATATACCATGTACTCCTCATACCCGGAGTCTAACACGGGTACCTGACACTGTTATAAACCGGACACCCAGTGCCTGACAGATATACCATGTACTCCTCACACCCGGGGTTTAACACGAGTATCTGATGCTGGTATGAACCGGACACCCAATGCCTGACAGATATACCATGTACTACTCACACCCGGGGTCTAACATGAGTATCTGATGCTGATATAAACCGGACACCCAGTGCCTGACAGATATACCATGTACTCCTCACACCCGGGGTCTAACACGAGTAGCTGATGCTGGTATGAACAGGATACCCAGTGCCTGACAGATATACCATGTACTCCTCATACCCGGAGTCTAACACGGGTACCTGATGCTGGTATGAACAGGATACCCAGTGCCTGACAGATATACCATGTACTCCTCACACCCGGGGTCTAACACGAGTATCTGATGCTGGTATGAACCGGACACCCAGTGCCTGACAGATATACCATGTACTACTCACACCTGGGGGTCTAACACGAGTATCTGATGCTGTTATGAACCTGACACCCAGTGCCTGGCAGATATACCATGTACTCCTCACACCTGGGCCCTAACACGAGTGTCTGATGCTGTTATGAACCGGACACCCAGTGCCTGACAGATATACCATGTACTACTCAAACCCGGGGTCTAACACGAGTATCTGATGCTGTTATAAACCGGACACCCAGTGCCTGACAGATATACCATGTACTCCTCACACCCGGGGTCTAACACGAGTATCTGATGCTGTTATGAACCTGACACCCAGTGCCTGGCAGATATACCATGTACTCCTCACACCCGGGGTCTAACAGGAGTATCTGATGCTGTTATGAACCTGACACCCAGTGCCTGGCAGATATACCATGTACTCCTCACACCTGGGCCCTAACACGAGTGTCTGATGCTGTTATGAACCTGACACCCAGTGCCTGACAGATATACCATGTACTCCTCACACCTGGGGTCTAACACGAGTATCTGATGCTGTTATGAACCGGACGCCCAGTGCCTGACAGATATACCATGTACTCCTCACACCCGGGGTCTAACACGAGTATCTGATGCTGTTATGAACCTGACACCCAGTGCCTGGCAGATATACCATGTACTCCTCACACCTGGGCCCTAACACGAGTGTCTGATGCTGTTATGAACCGGACACCCAGTGCCTGACAGATATACCATGTACTACTCACACCCGGGGTCTAACACGAGTATCTGATGCTGGTATGAACCGGACACCCAGTGCCTGACAGATATACCATGTACTCCTCACACCCGGGGTCTAACACGAGTATCTGATGCTGTTATGAACCTGACACCCAGTGCCTGACAGATATACCATGTACTCCTCACACCCGGGGTCTAACACGAGTATCTGATGCTGTTATGAACCGGACACCCAGTGCCTGACAGATATACCATGTACTACTCACACCCGGGGTCTAACACGAGTATCTGATGCTGTTATGAACCGGACACCCAGTGCCTGGCAGATATACCATGTACTCCTCACACCCGGGGTCTAACACGAGTATCTGATGCTGTTATGAACCGGACACCCAGTGCCTGGCAGATATACCATGTACTCCTCACACCCGGGGTCTAACAGGAGTATCTGATGCTGCTATAAACCGGACACCCAGTGCCTGACTGAGATACCATGTACTCCTCACACCCGGGGTCTAACAGGAGTATCTGATGCTGTTATGAACCGGACACCCAGTGCCTGGCAGATATACCATGTACTCCTCACACCCGGGGTCTAACACGAGTATCTGATGCTGTTATGAACCGGACACCCAGTGCCTGACAGATATACCATGTACTCCTCACACCCGGGGTCTAACAGGAGTATCTGATGCTGTTATGAACCGGACACCCAGTGCCTGACAGATATACCATGTACTCCTCACACCCGGGGTCTAACAGGAGTATCTGATGCTGTTATGAACCGGACACCCAGTGCCTGGCAGATATACCATGTACTCCTCACACCCGGGGTCTAATACGAGTATCTGATGCTGTTATGAACCGGACACTCAGTGCCTGGCAGATATACCATGTACTCCTCACACCCGGGGTCTAACACGAGTATCTGATGCTGGTATGAACAGGATACCCAGTGCCTGACAGATATACCATGTACTACTCACACCCGGGGTCTAACACGAGTATCTGATGCTGGTATGAACAGGATACCCAGTGCCTGACAGATATACCATGTACTACTCACACCCGGGGTCTAACACGAGTATCTGATGCTGATATAAACCGGATACCCAGTGCCTGACAGATATACCATGTACTCCTCACACCTGGGGTCTAACACGAGTATCTGATGCTGTTATAAACCTGACCCCAGTGCCTGGCAGATATACCATGTACTCCTAACACCCGGGGTCTAACACAAGTATCTGATGCTGTTATGAACCTGACCCCAGTGCCTGGCAGATATACCATGTACTCCTAACACCCGGGGTCTAACACAAGTATCTGATGCTGTTATGAACCTGACCCCAGTGCCTGGCAGATATACCATATACTCCTCACACCCGGGGTCTAACACGAGTATCTGATGCTGGTATGAACAGGATACCCAGTGCCTGACAGATATACCATGTACTACTCACACCCGGGGTCTAACACGAGTATCTGATGCTGGTATGAACAGGATACCCAGTGCCTGGAAGATATACCATGTACTCCTCACACCCGGGGTCTAACACGAGTATCTGATGCTGGTATGAACAGGATACCCAGTGCCTCGAAGATATACCATGTACTAATCACACCCGGGGTCTAACACGAGTATCTGATGCTTTTATGAACCGGACACCCAGTGCCTGGCAGATATACCATGTACTACTCACACCCGGGGTCTAACACGAGTATCTGATGCTGTTATGAACCGGACACCCAGTGCCTGGCAGATATACCATGTACTACTCACACCCGGGGTCTAACACTAGTATCTGATGCTGTTATGAACCGGACACCCAGTGCCTGGCAGATATACCATGTACTACTCACACCCGGGGTCTAACACGAGTATCTGATGCTGTTATGAACCGGACACCCAGTGCCTGGCAGATATACCATGTACTCCTCACACCTGGGCCCTAACACGAGTGTCTGATGCTGGTATGAACCGGACACCCAGTGCCTGGCAGATATACCATGTACTACTCACACCCGGGGTCTAACACGAGTATCTGATGCTGTTATGAACCGGACACCCAGTGCCTGGCAGATATACCATGTACTCCTCGCACCCGGGGTGTAGCACGCCCCCCCCCCCCCCTCCCAGGACCCTGGCAGCCGGTTCCTGCCAGTGATAATGAGCTGACGCCCTGCCCTGAGCAGTGACGCCCTGCCCTGGCAGTGACGCGGGGTGCAGTCTGTCTGACACCCCCTGGGGGGACGCATGTGCTTATCATGAGGAGCACTCCCAGCCTGCTGCCTGTGGCGGGAACACCCCGCTCTGGCCCCGCCCTCCCTACAGTAGAGCCACGGAAGTAAAACTACCAAGAAGTCACTCATTAAAGTTACCCACGTGCCAAGGAGGGCAGAGTGCGCGCGACTGTCATTATTAAAGGGCGCGGGGAGGCCTCTCTGCTGACAGCGGCGGAACAGGCCCCAAAGCCGGAGCCTCTCACCTACAGGGGGGCGCCGGACGCAGTGCCATGGTCGGTGCCCTAACCTGGCACTGCCCACCCTGCCAGCGCCTCCCCTTGAGAGGGCTGCCCACAGGGGTCAGAGGACAGAGGCCAGGAGCAGATCCGGGGGGGCTCTCCCTAGAGAGCCCGGCAGAGGGGGTCACCATCTAGCGCTCCGAGGCCTTCGTGAGGCTCTGCACTCTGTGCCAGGGTCCCTTCAGAGAGGCCGGCGCCTGGAGCTGGCAAAGGCCATCACAGGGAGATGCCCCTATCTGACCACAGGGGCATCTCTCGTCCCTCGTAGCAGCTCTGCCCCGGCCCCTCCCTCAGGGGGTGCCCCCAGACCCTGGGGGGTCAGTAGCGGCCAGCAGCGCCTGAGCCTGTCCGCGGTTTCACCCTCCTTTCCTTCCAGGACTCGGCCACCTGTGCCAAGGGTGCCTCCTCCAAGGCCTAGCTTTTGGGGCACGCTTTGCCAGCCGGGGTACCACCGTGCCGGCTCTGCAAGGGGGGGGCGGGGGGGGGGGGGGGAGTAGGTCGCTGACAGCAGCCCAGGGAGGCTCGAACGGAGCCCAGCTGCTGTGCCAACATGTCACTCCTCTCAGTCCCTCGTGACCCCCTGGCACCCGCTCCCCCCGCCGTGCCAGGGGCCCCGGAGATGGCACAGAAGAGGAAGGCGGAGGCGGTGTCACCCGTGAAGAATTTCTTCGCGGGGGGTGCAGGGGGGGTCTGCCTGATCCTGGCGGGGCAGCCCCTGGACACCATCAAGGTAAGTGCCTGAGGCGCGTTTAGTGGCGTGTTCCGCTCTGTGACGTGGAGTTATTATGTTATATCACGGGGTGTTGTTATTGTATTGTCTTTTTTGGTATTTATTGTATAGTGTTGTACATCGGTATGGATTATGGGATCTTATTTTCTTATATTGTTTTAGGTAATATGTTTTTGCATATTATCTTGTTACGATATGTTTTTGCCATGGTTAGTGTCATGTTATATAAATTTATATTACATTAAAAAGAGAAATTGTACTAACCAAAGGACACGTTTTAAAGCTTCCAAAAAATGTACTTATATGAGGGCTTTCACTCCGGTTGGCACTTGGATTTTTCCAAATAAGCAATGTCGTCTCCTAGGGCCCGATGCACAGAACTAACTTAAGACAAAATCCTAAACTTACTACCATTTTGGTATTCACATATGGCCCTAAGGGCCATTTGTATGAAGCTCGAATGGGTTCGCAAACGCCGAAATTCGCAGAATTTCGGCGTTTCCGAACTCATATTCGCTAAATGGTATGTATGTAACAAATTTGAGTGCAAAATAAGGAATCGCAAATTTGCGATTCCTTATTTTGCGATTGCATTTAAGGAATCGCAAATTTTGCGATTCCTTAAATGCAATGTATGAAGCACCCAAGTTGTGCGATTTTTCATTAAGAAATCGCAAATTACCACCAACTTGAAGTTGGTGGTAATTTGCGATTTCTTTCACAAAAGCACTTTTTTGCATTTGTGAAGGTGGCATATGGCGCAAATACATGCCCTAACATGTGAATTTTAGGGCTGCATCATGGTGTCCTTATGACACCCCTGCACCCTTGAAATTATTCTCAAATGATGATTCTCAAATTGCGAAACGCAAATTGAGAATAACTTCACATTCATTCCTATGGGCATCCTGGCCCATGAAAATTAATGGGAAATTATTCTTAAAAATCCTTAATTGCAATTAGCAAATAGCTAATCGCAATTAAGGATTTTTAAGAAATCGCAAAGAAAATGCGATTTTCTACTTACATACCAATTTGCAAATCTCAAATAGAGATTTCGAAAAAATCGCTATTTGAGATGCGCAAATCTCGATGTTTATACATCTGCCCCTTACTCATTTCGGTATTCACAGAAGTTAGGACTCCTAACTTTGGGACTCCTAAATGTCTTCTGTGAATACCAAAAGGCTTAAAAATAGTATTTTTCTCAGTTTAGGAGTAGTAAAGTTAGGACTCCTAACTTCTGTGAATACCGAAATGAGTACGTGCCTTCTATGAATACCAAAATGAGTACGTGCCTTCTATGAATACCAAAATGAGTACGTGCCTTCTATGAATACCAAAATGAGTAAGTGCCTTCCGTGAATACCAAAATGGTAGTAAGTTTAGGATTTTGTCTTAAGTTAGTTCTGTGAATTGGGCCCCTAGATTGGGGGTGCGGGTTGTGGGAGAGGGTGTGGGTGTGGGGGGGAAGAAGGGGTGGGGGGGTTCTGTGGCTCTAATAGTCACAAAAATAGAATAATGATAAAGGTGTAAGCTACAATTTAACCCAATGTGTATCCTACCCAGAACCGGTTATAGTGTCCTGCACAGGGCCGGCTTAGGCGCTGGTGGTGCCCTGTGCGACAATGTCTGTTGCCTCCCCAAAATGACCACCTCCGCCACGGATTCCCTCACTACCACCCTTTAACAGCACCCCTTAAGCTTCCATAAGCACTGTGCTCCGATTCATTTCGTTTTATAGCGCCACTAACACCAGTGTAAGGTGTCATAGCACGTTACATCACACACACATTGCACAGAGACATTCATAGGTGTGTAAATCAGTGAATAGGAAATGTTACATCAGACTGGACTACAAGGTGTAGCGTAGAAGTGACATGTCAGCGATACTGGTAGGCAATATAGTTAAAGTTCTTATTTAGGAAAGGCACATATTGAGAATTTAAAATGTATCATCATTGTTAAGAGTTCTCTTTCATAATAAGAATTGTTTTCTACCCAAATGAACCCTTTTTTCACAAGATTAGGATAATGAAAGACTGGGCCAAAAAACATACAGGTCTAACATATACCTTGCAGTTTGCCGCAGCTCTTTGATGACAGTTAATAGCCAGGGCCGGACTGGGAACCACAATCGGCCCTGGCAAAATGCTCGGCCGCCCCCCATCCCCTTTGGTTTTGCTTTGTTTGCCCTAAGTTGGCAGGGTTTGCTCAGACGTGAGTCCCTTGCTCACTTTGCCACTGGAGTCAAGCTATCCTGGCTGATGATGGCTGATTAGCCAGAAACCGGTCCCAGGATGCTTGTTTCCGGTCCAGGGAAGACATGGCTTGGCAGTTTGGGCTGGACTGTTCCCATGAGGCACAGGGTCAGATTGATTTGCATATGGCCATGTCTGAACGGGGGTGGCGGGGTGAGCTAAAGAATGATGATGGATTAAACCCAGATCAGTTGACTGGGGGTGAGTGCTTGCATTGTTCAACACTCTGTCCATCATCCCCTATGGTTTTGGTTTATCCTTCTGAGGTTGATAAAATGAGTGCCATTCAGTTGGGTAAGAATAAACATCTGTTATTCAGTGCCAAGAAACCCTTCTGGGTGAACGTGCGCTTTACAAATTGAAGTTATGTTGTGTGTTAATAAGAAGGGTGGATGTTTGTGCGAGTTTGAAGGAAGGAGCTGTTTGTGGTGTTCAAAGGGCAGGCACACATAACGCTGAAAGGACGGAAGGAAGGGTGAACCCGAGGGTTGAAGAACTGCAGCTTCTTCTGGCAGGGGTCGTCAGAGCACAATAGCCTGATTATTTACTATGAGTGATCCTCAACCCACCCGACGGACCACCACAGGCCTCGCCTTACGCCATCAAGGCTCGCCAAAAGCATGAAAATGCCCACCTGGTACCACTCATGCAACCCCAACAGGCTTGAGTTCCCAAAACAAACCTCAGCATTTGCTCTCTGGTCTTTTGAGGGTGCCCATGGCCCCACGAGGCACCTCTCTCATCAGGGTGCCCATAGCCCACTGAGGCACCGCTCTCGTCAGGGTGCCCATAGCCCACCGAGGCACCTCTCTGGTCTGTGTGCCCATGGCCCACCGAGGCACCTCTCTGGTCAGGGTGCCCATGGCCCATCGAGGCACCTCTCTGGTCCGTGTGCCCATGGCCCACCGAGGCACCTCTCTGGTCAGGGTGCCCATGGCCCACCGAGGCACCTCTCTGGTCAGGGTGCCCATGGCCCATCGAGGCACCTCTCTGGTCCGTGTGCCCATGGCCCCCCGAGGCACCTCTCTGGTCAGGGTGCCCATGGCCCATCGAGGCACCTCTCTCGACAGGGTGCCCATGGCCCGAGGCACCTCTCTCATCAGGGTGCCCATGGCCCGAGGCACCTCTCTCGACAGGGTGCCCATGGCCCATCGAGGCACCTCTCTCATCAGGGTGCCCATGGCCCACCGAGGCACCTCTCTGGTCAGGGTGCCCATGGCCCGAGGCACCTCTCTCGTCAGGGTGCCCATGGCCCATCGAGGCACCTCTCTGGTCAGGGTGCCCATGGCCCTCCGAGGCACCTCTCTGGTCAGGGTGCCCATGGCCCATTGAGGCACCTCTCTCATCAGGGTGCCCATGGCCCGAGGCACCACTCTGGTCAGGGTGCCCATGGCCCATTGAGGCACCTCTCTGGTCAGGGTGCCCATGGCCCGAGGCACCTCTCTGGTCCGTGTGCCCATGGCCCCCTGAGGCACCTCTCTGGTCAGGGTGCCCATGGCCCATCAAGGCACCTCTCTCGACAGGGTGCCCATGGCCCGAGGCACCTCTCTCATCAGGGTGCCCATGGCCCGAGGCACCTCTCTCGACAGGGTGCCCATGGCCCATCGAGGCACCTCTCTCATCAGGGTGCCCATGGCCCACCGAGGCACCGCTCTGGTCAGGGTGCCCATGGCCCGAGGCACCTCTCTCGTCAGGGTGCCCATGGCCCATCGAGGCACCTCTCTGGTCAGGGTGCCCATGGCCCTCCGAGGCACCTCTCTGGTCAGGGTGCCCATGGCCCATTGAGGCACCTCTCTCATCAGGGTGCCCATGGCCCGAGGCACCTCTCTGGTCAGGGTGCCCATGGCCCGAGGCACCTCTCTGGTCCGTGTGCCCATGGCCCCCCGAGGCACCTCTCTGGTCAGGGTGCCCATGGCCCATCGAGGCACCTCTCTCGACAGGGTGCCCATGGCCCGAGGCACCTCTCTGGTCAGGGTGCCCATGGCCCATCGAGGCACCTCTCTGGTCAGGGTGCCCATGGCCCACCGAGGCACCTCTCTCGACAGGGTGCCCATGGCCCATCGAGGCACCTCTCTCATCAGAGTGCCCATGGCCCATCGAGGCACCTCTCTCATCAGAGTGCCCATGGCCCACTGAGGCACCTCTCTGGTCAGGGTGCCCATGGCCCATCGAGGCACCTCTCTGGTCAGGGTGCCCATGGCCCACCGAGGCACCTCTCTCGACAGGGTGCCCATGGCCCATCGAGGCACCTTTCTGGTCAGGGTGCCCATGACCCATTGAGACACCTCTCTCGTCAGGGTGCCCATGGCCCACCGAGGCACCGCTCTCGTCAGGGTGCCCATGGCCCTCCGAGGCACCGCTCTCGTAAACCGGCACTCAGATGTGGACCAGGCATTTGAAGGCATTCTGCCCAGGCCTCAGGGAGATCCCTGCACTCTAAGCACACAGAGTCTGAGAGAGATATCTACGCTCTCAGTTTGAAATGTATGTATGTGTGCCTTCATGCCCTTGTCTTCCTTTCTTCTTACCAAGCCCTGCCTTTCATGACGACCCTGTCTGCGTGCATCCTTACGTGCGGATGGTGTGGGAACGCGGTGGTCTTGGTGGGGAGGTAAGCGCTGAGGATTATCCGTGGAGGCGTCTTATCATTCGGTAATAAAGTGGTCGTGCTTCCACCTGAGGCTCCTGTGGTTACTACAGTCTGACTGTTCCATTTCCAAGGCTGGTCTACGGGGCACGTGGACAGGAAGCAATGGCCGCCATGTTCTCCGCCAGGTCCACCACCCCCCTAGAACCTCACGGAACTTCCTTTATCTTGGCAGCACAAGTCAGTGGAACCACGCCGTAGATATGGACCCAGATCCCCCACCTGAGCTCATCTCACCTACACACCAAAATCAAAACTCACCCAAGGGGCGGCCTGACCCTTTTATAAGTACCTACATACTACAAGGCGTACAGACTTAAAGTCTGACACCGTCCTTCAGTGTCCACTGCGGCACAAATAAACATAAAAACAAGCATACTCTACAAATGCTAGAGGTCCCACCTACTATTGACAACTATTCCCTATTACACCACCCGCTAACCTCCTCCTCTTACCTCTGCATCCCATTCATCTGGCCCTTCCCATCCGTCCATACCTCCTATAACACGTCTCACGCTCTACCTCATCCTCTTCTGTGCCTACTACATTCCTTTCTCTTCCCCTAAGAATTGCTATAACATCAACATCTCCACCTGCTGAGTGCCTTCCACACAATCAGGACTCCACTTGCTTGCACAACCCCTCTCCCTTTAATTCATCTCCTTCCACCCACCCTTCTGGCATCCACTTTATCTTCACCTGCAAATCCCCTGTTCAGCTTTCTTACTCACCCCTCTCGCCACCACTCTTAGGGTCCGATTCACAGAACTAACTTAAGACAAAATCCTAAACTTACTACCATTTTGGTATTCACAGAAGGCACTTACTCATTTCGGTACTCACAGAAGTTAGGAGTCTTAACTTTAGGACTCCTAAATGCCTTCCGTGAATACCGAAAGTCTTAAAGTTAGGATTTTTCTCAGTTTAGGAGTCGTAAAGTTAGGATACCTAAGTTTAGGACTCCTAAACTGAGAAAAATCCTAACTTTAAGACTTTCGGTATTCACAGAAGGAATTTAGGAGTCCTAAAGTTAGGAGTCCTAACTTTACTACTTCCAAACTGAGAATAATCCTATTTTTAAGACTTTCGGTATTCACAGAAGGCATTTAGGAGTCCTAAAGTTAGGACTCCTAACGTCTGTGAATACCGACATGAGTAAGTGCCTTCTGTGAATACCAAAATGGTAGTAAGTTTAGGATTTGTCTTAAGTTAGTTCTGTGAGTTGGGCTCTAACTCTCATTCTTGCAACCTTCAGACTACGTATGAAAGGCATCTTCTCCGCTGACGCCTATCTCCCTCCTTCTACTATGCTGTCTTCCTCATCACCTCTCCATCCTTCTGCAACCTAACATTCTACAGCACCTACTTCCTGTATCTCCTCTCTCCCTCAAACACCCACCCATGCAACCCATCCATTGCCTCCCCTCGCTCAACTGCTTCCACGCCTCCTTCAAATTCTTTAATGTCACTGTAATGTTCCCCCCTTAGTCTGCTTGACTCAGAGAATGACTCTATGCCCACGCCCCTCGAGTCCCAACTAACTAACTCACCTTCTACAATCACCTTTATCCTATCAAAGATGACTCGCCAATCTCCAGAGGCCCCATTACACAAGATTGTATTAGACCAGCCGCTAGCTGCAATCTAGGTGTGAGGGCATTACTGCGGCCCGGCTCTGATCGGCTTTAGAGCTCCTTCAGTACCATCCGACCCTCCCTCCTGAATCGGAGAGTGAGGGGCACATGTAGAGCTGCCCAGATTGTATTTAAGACCGCCGCACCATCTATGCGCCTGCCCGAGGCCACCCGGTGGCCATCAGGAGGGCGGGCCCTTAATCGCGGAGGGCCGCCCCGCCCCTAGACAGGGTCAGACACCCCCCCTCCGGGCAGAGTCGCCTGGTGGAGGGGGCGGTCCAGTGACGCACGTCCGGGGGGCGGCAGGCATGAAGAGGGTATATCTTCCCCTCGGGCCACTGCGGTGGTCTCTTTGCCGCCCCGGACGTTGCGTGGACGCTTTGGACACTCTTTCGGGAATTCTCTCGCCGGTGAGTGTTTTTCGGGCTGCCTTTGGGCATTACCCCCCCTCCGCCTACTCCCTCCCTGCGGAGGTCACGAGTTCTGGCTAGGCGGCCCGCTTAGCGTCGGGCCGCTGTGGAGGTGGGGGTTTGCAGGCAGGTTTGCGGCTTTATCGGGGGTACGTTCCGACTCGCCCGCATCCTCGTGTTCTGGGGCTCTTGGGCGGCAACCCCTTTTCGTCCGTATTCTTCGGCTGGGGCCTTGTGTTCCGGGTCAGGGTCTGGGCCTCGGTCGGGTCCTTGGGCCCCGGCCCGCCTGGCTATCCCGCGTTACAGGTTAGTCGAGTTCGGAGTAGGTCGGGAGGGTCGGGCCTTGTGCCGGGTAAGTTCTTGACCCTCCGCATCCCTGGCGCCCACGAGGCGGCGAGTGGCGGTTCAGGAACCCTGGGCGTGGGCCGCGTGGTCAAGCCCTGGCCGCGTGGTCAAGCACCGGGCCCCTTCCCAGACCCCATGCGGTCCCCCTTCCCTTTTGGCGCGCGATTCCGCTGTAGGGATTTTTAATCCGTTCCTTAGTTTGCAAAGGAATTCAGCTCTGATATTGGCGGATGCACATTTCAGGAACGTTAATGTTTTACATGTATATGCGCTGGCAATGTTTTACATGTAAATGAGCTATTCCGTTTGAGGGAGTTTGTTAATCTGATGGACATTTCAGGAACTATAATGTTTTTCATGTAAATGCGCTTATAATGTTTTCATGTAAATGAGCTATTCCGTGAGGGAGTTTATTTGTTGCTTTGTTTACGTCGTTGTAACGCACTACATCTCCTGATCGGCGGAGGCTCTTTTCCGGCACGATAATGTTTTCTTGTATATGCGTTGACAATGTTTTACAGGTAAATGAGCTATTCCGTTCGAGGGAGTGTTAATTTGATGCACATTTCAGGCAATGATAATGTTTTACATGTAAATGCGCTATAATGTTTTACATGTAAATGAGCTATCCCGTGAGGGAGTTTTACTGGTCGCTTTGTTTACTGCGTTGTAACGCACTACATCTTCTGATCGGCGGATGCTCATTTCAGCCACGATAATGTTTTACCGGTAAATGCGCTATTCCGGTTGAGGGAATTTTAATTGTTTCTTTGTTTACTAAGTGGTACCGCACTACATCCTCTGGTGTCGGCGGATGCTCATTTTGGGAACGATAATGTTTTAACATGGAAATACCTTCAGTTTGCTCGCGCTGCGGATCTACCGTTCTGGCGCGACTATGATACATATGCAAATGCTCTTAGGCTTGGCTGTGTGGTGCGCTAAATGTTTCGTGTTTTCAAGCACAATTAGGTTGGTGCGCTAAATGCCTCGTGTGATAAGCATATAATGTTTGTCATCATAACTGGGTGACGCTGTTTATGCGAGGGTCTTTTCAAGCATGCATTATTCTTGTGTTGCCCATGGGGTCAGGTACGCTAATATTGCATGCTACATGCATTTAAGGTTGGTCATGCATAATGTTGGTATTACGTTTTCATAACGCTATTGCCTGCGAGGGTCTAAGATAGCCGACTGTGTGCCAGTCCTCGCGTGCCTTTCGGAGCGGACCAGCCAATATTATCCTTTCTAGCCATGGTAAGGGGCTAAACGCTGGCGTGGCGCGCCTTGTAAGCAGTCACAACACGTGGCGCGTGGGGGCTGGCAGAGTGTATTAGGCATTTGGCGGGGTTGTACCGTGGTGGGGGTACTTTCGTGCACTAATGTGATGCTTTGCTCTTGCCAATCGTTTCAGGCCCTCTTTCTAGACGCGTTCTCCAGGTCGTCTCTCAAGCAGCATCGGCAAGTGACGAAGGTATGTAGTCACGCGGTTACGACGGTAACGCGATAAATGTAGTTGGGGGGTTGCTTTCTCGATGTGCCTGTTCTAATGGTGCAGTGTGCAGGCGTGCAACCGTTTCATCCACAGTCACGTCTAGCCCTCGAGGCAAACAGTTGTTTATTTGCAATGTTGGGCTTAGTGTCATTTTTCTTCCTTCCTGCAGAAGACGCTTGGTAGCCCTTCGAGGCAAACTGTTGTTTTATTTGCAATGTTGGGCTTAGTGTCATTGTTCTTCCTCCCTGCAGAAGACGCTTGGAGCTCACTCGGCACCCCCCCCCCCCGTCCACGGCGCACCCGGATTAACTATCTTGCGTGGTAAATGCGGCAGGGGACGTTTAGGGAGGGGACACCAGTTACAAGCCAACGGTGGCATGTTATGTTGCTCATCTTTATTTTGGTGTGGTGCATTGTTGTGGATACATGGACGTTATTTTCGTTACGTTTCCGCCTGAAAAAATTGTCGTAATTCGATTGGGCGCTCACAGTTATTTTTATTTCAGGTAAAGAGTCGTAGATAGGCATGGAGAGCCAAGGGTCCCCCCCCCTTTTTTCGCAGACGTCCCAGGTCGACGACTCGGGGTTAGGTCCCTCGCAGGACGCTCAGATGAAGGTGTTGATGGAGATGATCAAAGCGAATGGAGTGGCGTGGGCTAGCGAACTTTTGTCGGCCAACCCTCCCAGAGCCACAGCCCCATCTGCACCTGAGCAGGACATTGTAGAAGAGACTCTTACCAGGTCCAAACGGCTTAAGAAGCCAACTTGTAAAGACTTTCCAGCGGAGCCTCCACAGAAAACTAGGGCCGTAGAGCTTGTCAGGAATGTGATTGTACATGCCCCCGCCTCTCCCCCGGCGGCGATCGTGGAGTCCTCACCCATATTATCTCGCCCAGGGGGTTCCGCTGCAGACTTTGCCACTAAAGAGGACCTTGGTAAGCTCACGGATTCCCTCTCGGTTTTCATGTCTGAAGTCAGAGCTAGTTTACTGTCCGCTTCCTCTCAGATTAGTCCTCCGGCAGGTCCCTCTATTGTGGTGCCACAAGTCTTAGCCACTACGCCCACTGCTCCCACGGACACCTTGTTAGCCCAAGTGTGGGGCGGGCCTCCTGTCCCAGGGGAGGTAGGCATCACAGCGCACGGGAGCGTCCTGGCAAATCCTGTGGTTGCGGTGGCCCCGGTGCCAGTAACAGCTTCGCTGGTGCCCCCAGTCTTAGCCGCGCCCCCCGCGGCTCCGGCGCCCCCTGTCTTATCCGCGCCCCCCGCTGTGCATGAAGTCCCCGTTGGGGCGTCAGTCCTCCCCGCACCAGCAGTTAAGATGACCATGGCACCCTTGTTATCGGGCAAGTGTTCCCTGGCTTGGCAGGTTCCTCAGGCGGCTAAAGAATGCATATGGCGTAGGGAATTTGTGGATATCTTTTCCTTCCTTATGTTGGGCGTTCATGGGTTTGATATCAGGAAAGTGAGTGCCAAGGACGAGGAAAAGAAAGTCCGTTTTCAGGCGTGGCCTGAGAAGACCATTAAGAATTGGAGACAAGCGTTCTCTATGCTAGGAGCGGTAATAACAGAGCGCTTCCCTGAGCAGGCGCAGGCTCTTTTTCAGTATGCGAGTGTGATCGCTGATGAAGCGGATTCTACAACCGGTCTGGGATGGTACAGATATGATTGTGAGTTTCGCATGAAGATGGCGGTCTGTCCAGAGCTGGAATGGGATCAGATTGAGTTGAGATTGTGGGTACAATACATGGGTAAGGGCAAACTATTGGAAGGTGTTGCGAAATCCGTGACTCAGGATAAGAAACCCGATACAAATAAGGTACAGCAGTCCGAGAACAAAAGCCACTTTAAACAGTCCTTTCGGGGAGGCCGCGGCGGGGGGGGAAACAGACAGTATAGCAAAAAAGGTTTCACAGCCACATGCAGGTTGTTCAACGCAGGTAATTGCTCCTGGGGAAAGGCATGCCGGTTTTCTCACGTATGTAGTAAGTGCAGTGGGCCTCATCCCGGGTCAGCATGCGACAAGCGTGATTCCCCTAGCACCACCTCCAAAGACAAGTAATACCGATCAGTCTCTGCCCCCCTGCTCACGCCTCTTTGTACTCCCCACGCCAGCAAACTCCCCCCGGCACAGCGGTATTGATGCTACTTGTCCTGGCGTTAGTGGGGTCCCTTTAAGCCACTCTAAAGGTCCTTCCCCCGTGGTCCTCGATAACCTTCTGCCCTTACTAAGATCATATCCCAATGATAAGGACAAGACTATTCTGGCGGGCGGGTTCCTTGAAGGCTTCACCATCCCTTACCAGGGACCGATGGTTTCTAGGGATGCAGAAAATCAGAAGTCAGTAAGGGACCTCCCCGATGTGGTTGGTAAGAAAATAATCAAGGAAGGGTCCTTGGGGAGGGTGGCAGGTCCTTTCCCTTCTCCTCCTCTCCAGAATTTCGTGGTGTCCCCGCTGGGGGTGGTACCAAAAAAGGAGCCGGGGGCCTTCAGGCTTATCCACAATCTTTCCTTCCCTGAGGGTAACTCGGTGAACTCTTGGCTTTCTGAGGGCGTTTGCTCAGTTTCTTACTGTTCCCTGGACATGGCAATAGACTTGGTGAGGAGAGCGGGGAAAGGGGCCTGGCTAGCTAAGGCAGATATTGAAGCTGCCTTCCGTCTCCTGCCCGTGCACCCAGATAGTCAGCATCTCTTGGGCTTCAAGTGGCAAGGGGGTTACTACTTTGATAAGTGCATGCCCATGGGCTGTGCGGTGTCCTGCGCTTTCTTTGAGGCATTCAGTACCTTCTTGCAATGGGCTCTCTCCTGGAAATATGGTGTCACGGCTGTGACCCATTACCTTGACGATTTTCTTTTCATTGGTAGGGGGGGCACTCAAGAATGTAGGGAGGGCCTGGATGCCTTCATTTCCTTGGCAGGACACCTGGGAGTCCCTTTTGCACCTGGTAAGACGGAGGGCCCTGCACAGATTCTGACCTTCCTTGGCATAGAATTGGATACAGTGGAGGGAGTGTCTAGACTTCCACCTGAGAAAGTGCGGGATCTCAAACGAGATATTCAAGAATTGCTAGGCAAGGACAGGGCTACGTTGGGGGTCATCCAGAGCCTCCTGGGCAAACTAAATTTTGCGGCCAGGGTCATTCCTGTTGGGCGGGTGTTTGCTCGTAGATTAGCCAGGGCCACTGCTAAGGTAGTTAAGCGTCATCATTTTGTGAAGCTTTCAGCGGGCTTGAAGAAAGATCTGCTAATGTGGGCAGAGTTCCTGTCGGACTTTAATGGGACAGTCATTTGGAGGTCCCCTTGGGTGGACAGCCCCGAACTCAGCTTGTTCACGGATGCCTCTGGTAGGGAAGGTTTTGGAGCAATACTAGGTGACTTGTGGTGCGCACAGGCGTGGCCGAATGCTTGGCGTAAGCGGGGTATCACCTCAAACATAACTGTCCTGGAGCTATTCCCCATTGTGGTAGCGTTGCATCTGTGGCCGGCCCTTTTGTCCAACAGGAAGGTCCTTTTCTGGTCTGATAACATGGCTGTTGTGCAAGCGATCAATGGCCTCACTGCTAGCTGCCCGTTAGTCCTTTGCTTATTAAGGGAATTGGCGAATAGGAGCCTGCGATGCAATCTGGAATTCAGGGCTAGGCACATTGCGGGGGTCAGTAATGTCGCGGCTGACGCTCTTTCTCGTTTGCAGTGGGACCGTTTCCGGGCGGCGTGCCCCCAGGCGAGAACAGAGATGACCCCCTTTGCACCAGGACTTTGGCGACTCTTGAAGTGGAACGAGAACTGAGGGATTTAGGGGAGAGGTCCTTAGCCCCAGGTACTAGGAAGCGCTACGCTAGTCATTTGGCCAATTTTCAGAATGCTACGATGGATTTGAGTTTGTCCGTCTTACCGCTGGAAGCCAGGGTACAAGCATTTGTGGTATGGGCCAAAAAGCAGGGTAAAACACACTCCTGGGTGGGCGGACACTTGGCGGCTATCAGTCACGATGCGAGGTTGAGAGGGGTAGGCGATCCGACCAAGTCGTTCGCAATTAAGGCAGCTCTGAAGGGGTGGGCACGAGAAGAACCCAGGATCCCTGACACCAGGTCCCCTATTGAGTTCCCCACTTTGAAGGCTATGTTGGCGGTCCTGCAGTCTGTAGTTCACTCGCATTATGAGGCTGCCCTCTTTTCAGCGGTCTTCAGCCTAGCCTTCTTTGGGGCGTTCCGAAGCAGCGAGCTGGTAGCACGCTCAAAGGTAGATGTGTCAGGGGATGCTTTAGGGGTGGCAGACTTAACATTGGCAGTAGGCCTGTCCATCACCCTTAGACGATCCAAAACTGATCAGGCTGGGAAAGGGTCGGTTATCCTACTGGCCCCCCTGGGGGATCCATGTTGTTGCCCTGTTGAGACACTTAAGTCCTATCTCTCGATCCGTCCTGCTGTCCAGGGCTACCTTCTTATCCATGCTGATTTGACCCCATTGACTAAGTTCCAGATGGATAAAATAATGCTGGCATGCCTTGATAGAGCGGGTTTGCTGAAAGAGGGGAAAAGGTTCTCCAGTCACTCCTTCCGTATTGGGGCGGCCACCTCTGCATTCAAAGCGGGGTTGCAGCCAGAGAAAGTTCAGAAAGTGGGGCGATGGGAGTCATCCTGTTATAAACGTTACATTCGCCCTTGAACTGTTGCTGTTCCCATCAAACCTCTTGTACATATGTTTGCTGTGTTTTGGTCATAGATGTGATGCTCATTGTTTTGTGCACCCTTTCGAAATAAACTTTTGATGTAGATTGCGTTTGTTTCTTGACAGGGTCGAGAGTGTGGGTCTTGGGGCATTCCATGGTCGCCAGATTGGGTCGGTGGGCCACGATCAGGCATTGGACACAGGGCTTCACTGACATGGACTGTACTTGGTTGGGTTTTCCTGGCATGCGCTGGAATAGTCTGCTGTACAGATTACAGGTGGCGCTAGCCACAGAGAGATCTCCACCTCATCACTTAGTTATTCACCTGGGAGGTAATGACCTCACGAACTGGGGGAGGTCTACTTTACTCCAGAAAATGAAAGAAGATATTGGGGCCATCTGTGGACTCATGCGTGAGTGCGAGATTTGGTGGTCTGAAATTGTACCACGTAGAGTGTGGGTAGGCGCTAAGTCATGCCAGGCGATTGAGAGGACCAGGAAGAAAATAAACTGTGCCATGAAGAAGTTTACACAGCAGAGGGGGCTGGGTTTCATCAAACATGATATGATTCAGGACAAAGTCAAAGGTTATTATGAGGCCGATGGAATTCATCTGACACCTGTGGGCTTAGATTTATTCCTCCTGGATTTGAAAGAGGCTCTGCAGAGCAAAGGTTGCAGGTAAAGTTATAGGTTGGTGGGGGGCCCATGCGGCGGCGGGGACCATCGCATGGGCTGTGGCGGAGTTACAGGGCAATCCGGAAACAGAGAGGTGCAACACTGTACTTCAGCGGGCACATAGGGGTGCCAGAGCCTAACCTAGAATCTCATGGGAGGTCTAGGAATCCGAGTCGGCGCCCCAGTAGTCCTTCGGGCGGTTGCGGGCCTGCGCAACCGGGGGTTGCTTAGTTACGCCCCGCAAGGGGCGTGAGTATTATTACCATAATGTTCATCAGCTGGGTGGTTCGCCACGGCGCTGATTGGCTCAGCAGGCGGGCAGGTGGCGAGAATGCGGCCTGCCCTTGGATTGCCCGTAAGATAACCCACCGTGATTACATAATGTTGTATGTAATAATAAACCTGCAGCATATTTTCCCAATCTTAACAATCGTGTCTTGGTGTTATTTGCGGGATGATGGTTATGTGGGGGCGGGGGTTTCCTGTGGCCCTGAAGTGACTATGCGCCTGCCCGAGGCCACCCGGTGGCCATCAGGAGGGCGGGCCCTTAGTCGCGGAGGGCCGCCCCGCCCCTAGACAGGGTCAGACACCCCCCCTCCGGGCAGAGTCGCCTGGTGGAGGGGGCGGTCCAGTGACGCACGTCCGGGGGGCGGCAGGCATGAAGAGGGTATATCTTCCCCTCGGGCCACTGCGGTGGTCTCTTTGCCGCCCCGGACGTTGCGTGGACGCTTTGGACACTCTTTCCCTCCCTACCGCTTACCCAAGAGTGTCAGCTGAGGGGGGGGCTCCTGTGGGAGTTTTAATGTGTTTCTTTTTTCGTTGCAGGCGGAGTTACAGGGCAATCCGGAAACAGAGAGGTGCAACACTGTACTTCAGCGGGCACATAGGGGTGCCAGAGCCTAACCTAGAACCTCATGGGAGGTCTAGGAATCCGAGTCGGCGCCCCAGTAGTCCTTCGGGCGGTTGCGGGCCTGCGCAACCGGGGGTTGCTTAGTTACGCCCCGCAAGGGGCGTGAGTATTATTACCATAATGTTCATCAGCTGGGTGGTTCGCCACGGCGCTGATTGGCTCAGCAGGCGGGCAGGTGGCGAGAATGCGGCCTGCCCTTGGATTGCCCGTAAGATAACCCACCGTGATTACATAATGTTGTATGTAATAATAAACCTGCAGCATATTTTCCCAATCTTAACAATCGTGTCTTGGTGTTATTTGCGGGATGATGGTTATGTGGGGGCGGGGGTTTCCTGTGGCCCTGAAGTGACTATAATCTGTGGCGTAAGGGAGAAGGCAGCAGTATACAAAATGGCGGTTGGACTTGCTCCGAGGACACCGATAACTGTGAGCCCTCTTGAAGGTATTTCTGGTGCCTGCATTTAATTGGATTCCCGTTGGCTTCATCGCGCTGTTGGGTCACAGAGTGTGGGCTTCTGTGGGGGACATTCCCCGCCGAGTTTTTCATCTCCACGCTTGCCTGACTTTAAAATGACGGCCGACGGCGCAGTGCAACAAACGACCAGCACCTCTCCGGGTTCGTTTCTCAGTAGCTATAATTCAAGGCCCCCATGCGCTTCAGACCACGCTTGAGTCGCCAGGTTGTAGCTTTTTTCAGTTTGGGAAAAGTGGCTGTCAACATCCCCGAGCTGCACCGCAATAAATAAACAAAACAAAAAAAAAGAAGACAAAGACTCGGCGAAATCGAAACCGAAACTAAAACCACTGTAGGAGCGAAGATCCCTCCCAAAACCCCCCGCACCCCCAAACTGCTACAAACAGCCATGAACGCATCACAACCAGGAGAGGACCCCTCACAAGAGTGGAGGAGCGCAACTCACAGACACAAAAACAAAGCGTAAGTTGCAAGTACACTGCCGGGCATGAGCAGCACTGTGCGATAGCGCCCTAGGCATAAACGGTGTCAGAACTGGGTGGTCCACACCATGTTGTGCTATTACTCTAGGACAAAAATTGGACATCTAACTGACCTTCACCTCTCCTCCATCAAGACGTAGAACGTGATGAACTTACCTCCGATCACGGAGACCTAGCTATCTGGACCGATGCCCGGTAGAGCTACATGATAGCTATAGAGGAGATGGGTTGTGGACTTCCCCCTCGACCTTCACCTACCTAGCTGGACTTTGGACAGTCTTACTTCGTTTCCCCGTCGTTCCTCCCTCTCACCTCTTTACTCTAACCCCTACCACTCTCCGCTCCTTTCCTCTCATCTTCTATACTCTTTAACTGTTTTTCTGATGAGACCTAGCCATTTGGCGAATGCCCGGTGGAGCTACCAGATAGCTATAGAGGAGATGGGCTGCGGACTTCCCCCTCGGCCCTCACCTACCCAGCCGGACCTGGGCAGACTTTCCCTTCGTCTCTGTCATATCTCCCTCCTACCCCTTTTACCATACCCCCTGCTATTCACCTCTGCCTTCACCTGTCCTGGCCCTAGTTCCCACCCTGCTTATCTCCTCGCTCTACTCCTCTCCACTTGCCTGCTGCTGACCTCTGCCTTCACCTGTCCTGGTCCTTAGTCCCCACCCTGTCTATCTGTGAATTTTCCCTCGTCATTTGAGATCTAGCTATTTTGTCTGATGCCCGATGGAGCTACCTGGTTTAGCTATAGGGAAGACAGGTCGGGGATTCCCTCCTTGGATGTCACCTACCCAGTCGGTCCTCAGCCTGACTTCCTTTCGTCTCTCCTGTCGTCTCTTCCCGCATCCTCCCTCTATTTTTGTCTCTCCTTCTCTCCTCTCTCAATGTATTGAGACTGAACTATTTTGTCTGACGCCCGATGGAGCTACCTGGTTTAGCTATAGGGGAGATGAGCCGAGGTCTCCCTCCTTGATCGTCACCTACCCAGTCGGCCGTTAGACAGACTTCATTTTGTTTCTCCCTGTTGTCTCTGCCCCATCCCCCCATTTTCTCTCCTTCCAAGTCCCCTCCCCTCAATGCTCCATTTATTTTGCCCTACGTGTTTCTTTAATTGTTTTTCCCATTGAGACCGAGCTATTTGGCCAATGCCCGGTGGAGCTACCTGATAGCTGTTGAGGAGATGGGTTCTGGGACTTCCCCTCGACCGTCACCTACCCAGCCGGACTTTGGGCAGACTTTCCTATCGTCTCTCTACCGTATCTCCCCGCTGTCCCTTTACCCTTACCCCCTTCCCCTCTACACTTCAATCAACTCGTCTTCTATGCTCTGGCATTTGTTTGTCTAACATCTGATGTAAATTGGAACTGATGTAATCTTGTTATGTAACTTTTGTGGAACCTCATGTAAAGCGCTCTGATACCTCCGGGTCTAGCCAGCGCTATATAAAACTCTTGAATAAATAAATAACAAATCAGTCAGACCCCAATCAATGGAGCCTCTTTTGACATTACAGTGTTATAGTTTCCACTAAAGAAACTAACTGGTCCCTATGTTATTAGCCCAATCTATTGGGGCTTTTTACACCTTACTATGTAGGTCCGAGGGATGACTCTAGCTACTCAAACGTTCCAATGCTATGGACCAGCGCAATTGGGCCAAAATTGTTTACAGGATGGTCTCAAACACCTCCCAGGTGTCGGGCTTCATCATTGGCCATCCACGTTTGCCAAAGAATCCTCTAATGGCTAACAAGCTCCTATTACGGCTACAGTTCTAGCATTAGTAGGAAACTTAGGTGAAAAAGAAAGAGAAGGAAAAAAGAGGTTCAAATAAAAATCCCTACCTCCTGCCAGTGCACTATTTTAAACTTTATTCATTGGTGGAGGAGGGATGATTAAAACATAAAAAATAGAGCAATTGTATCCCTGTTGTGATGCTAGTTGTCCAATAAATCAGGTTGACACGTTTCAGCCCTGTTGTGGCCCCAAAAGGGGTCCCAGGCTTTCTTCAGGACGGGATTGAACCCAATATGTCCCTCCAGTGCTTCCCTATAACATGCGTATAAATGCCACGTATATGTGTGCCAGGTGTGAATACCCGATTGACACCTGGTCAGATCCAGGTCCTTCAGTGTCGGGCAGAAACGTCTCTTAAAGACATGAACGTATATACTGTTCAATGAACACAAAACATAAAAATATAAACAAAAAAGGAAGAAAAGATCTTTCTGAGTGGCCAGAGCTTGTTTTCAAAATTGATTTATATGCAATACTACTTACACACCGCAATGTAGTCGCACAAATGTAGGTATATTACATAAAACCAATCTGGATAAGTGGTAGACCTCAATCTAGGGGCCGACACACATGAACTACTAGTAAATAAACACCTGCTACTCAACATGAAATTGCTGAATCTAGATTAAATGGTACTAACCAAATAGCTGGCAAAGCTGGCAAGTTTCCCAGGTCCATGCATGATGTGCTACTCCAGTCCATGTTTTTATCTTTGAATTCTGTTTTTTTTAGTCCTATTTTATAATGGAATTGAGAAGAATAATGGAATTGACATGAATGCAAGTCCCAGAATTCAAAGAAAAAACATGGACTGGAATAGCTCATCATGTATGGACCTGGGAATCTTGACCCGGCTGAGCTGGATATACGTGGACACAGTCCTTGCCCCTGAGAAACTCCTACAAGTCATTAGTAATAAAATGTGACCTGGACAGATCATATAATTCAGGTCAACCTCCACCCTCCACCTAAACCTCCAGCCACAAGTGCCTAAACATCTGTTGGAGGATGGGCATGTCTGGCTGTGCCAATCTCCATTCTCAACATAATGAGTCATCCGTGTGAAACAACCCGTGAGCTCAGTTTAGAAGGTCCAACACCAACACCGTCTGACATCTGTCCTCTGCAATGTTATCCTGCAAGTGTCAACATGGCCTCCCATCAACATCAGAAAGCATGCTGGATGACAACACAGCAACAGAAATTAGGGATCAAGGCTAGTGTGCCTGCACCGGTACTGAAGTTCCACAGGTAAATATCTTAAACAGTGAAGGTGCTAGTGGCCGGGAACGCAATCCCTATACGTCCCATAAGGGGGAAAGGTGAAAAGAACCCTATGACCTCAGCAACATACACAAAAAAATGGCCATGCACCCTTCAAATATTCAATACGCTATTTTTTAAATTTAAATTTTTATTTTTTTTTAAACTTTATTTTCCAGTTTATACAGTAAACAAAAGCACATAACTGGCATCCTTTCAGTGTATGTACGCAGATCGACAACCTCATTAGTGGCACTTAGGACTACAGGCGGCATCAGGGAGGGAACGGACTCATGGGGAAGAAACACAAAAAGCATACAATAATAGCACAGTGAGAAGGAACCAGGCATGGCGCTGACTCAGACGGTGAACATCGCTGAGGTCCACGCCCCTGCTCCCCGACAGACCCAGAGCCAACAGGCGCATCCAACCCATCACTCTCACTGTCAGCCGTGTCGCATGAGGAGAGATTCTCTTCCCCCAGTCCCGATGCACACATTATGCGCCAGGCCATTAGATCATCCTGTAGCTTCTCATCCCGCCGAGTGAGTTGCATGTGAGTTTCCTCGGCCAAAGACCACTCCCTTACATCTCTGAGTCAAGTGGAGACCTCCGGGGCCCCTCGCCCCATCCAAGTTATCGCCACCCTGCGCCTAGCTAGCACCAACATTAATTGCAACACGCTATTTTAATGTTCTTGAAGATGGTTGTGTTACATGAAATTCATCAATGGTTAGTAGTTTTCCCAACAAAAAAGTGAAAAGAAGGCTTGTCAGTTGAAATCAGTTCTTTATTCAATTTTCTGTTTAAATCGGATAGCCAGCGCGTTTCGTCCGTTACCGGACTCCTTCAGGGCTTTGTTAGCATCATGACAGTCGTAATTCAACTCTTTAAATATCGAGAATAGCCAATCAGTTTTAAGACAATTGGTCAATGTATTCCAAAGGAAAGTTAAAATTCAAGTATGGTCTCTCAGACGAGGTATAAATCGCAAGTGCGCGCAATACGTCCAACATGTGGTCAACCATATCCATTTTAAACAGAAAATTGAATAAAGTACTGATTTCAACTGAAGAGCCTGACTTTCTTCTCCTCAATAGTTCAAAAGGGGACAACTGTTTAATGGAACGTGGATTCATGCAATAAAACCATAGAATAGAGTGTACTGCATTCAAAATGACACATCTATTGTCCATGGCCCATTGCACACACTGAGAAGATAACACGGTGATCATACATTCAAACTGGCCATTTATTTGGGGCTGATAGAGTGACATCCTGGGATGCTTGATGTCACCTGCTTTAAGAAACTTCTCCATCTCCCCACTCACAAACTGAACCCCATTTTCTGGTATCAAGAGACTGGGGTAACCTTCTTTGATGAAGATCTCATTAAAAAATTTAATAACTGCTTTAGTACTAGGTTCAGATATGAATTTCTACTTCAGGCCACTTAGAATAGGGATCCACTGCTACCAGAGTGTAACACAGATGGCTGGTAACCAGTTGAAAGGGCCTACCAAATCAATCCCATCGTGGTCGCCAACAGAAGTTGTGGTGATGTTGTAGAAGAAACATACAGCTAGATTCATCAAAGACCCGTTTTGCGAGTCTTTAATAGCGATTCCTAAGGAATCGCTATTAAGGACTTGCAAAACGGGATTCATGTAGGAATGGCACAAAATATTGCGATTCCTACATCAGCCTTATTTGCGATTAGCAAATTGCTAATCGCAAATAAGGAATAACTCCCCATTCATTCCTATGGGCCACAGGCCCATAGGAATGAATGGGGAGTTGTTCCTTATTTGCGATTAGCAATTTGCTAATCGCAAATAAGGATGCGATTTCAAGGGTGCCAGGGGTGTCCAAAGGACACCCTGTAGCACCCCTGAAATGCAAATTTACACAGGTGTTGCGCGCACACATGTCCTTTGTGTGTAACATGCAACTAAGAAAAATGCACTTAAGTGCTTTTTTCTATTTTTTCGCTATTTACCATGAAGTCAGACTTCGTGGTAAATTGCGGCCAAAAATTGCGAATTCGCAATTTAAAAATGGTTAATGAATTGCATTTAAGGAATCTCTAATAGAGATTCCTTAAATGCAATTCCTCGCAAATATGCGATTTCGCAAATAGCGATTTTTGCATTTGGGATGATGAATCCCAAATGCAAAAATTGCGCTGGCAAAGGGCCAGATTCTGAAAATCTGGCCCTTTGCGAGCTGATTTTTCGTTCATGAATCTAGCTGATAGACTGCGAACACCAATTCGAATAGTTGAAGAGGTAAGTTTTCCAGCCTTCCCACATTCCACATCACCAAGACCCCCTTAGCATTCCACTGCCTGTCGAAAACACCGCATGTCGGTTATCAGGCGCAGGCTTTTGGTGCAACAGCGTTGCCAATTGGCGAGTAAGATTATTGCTTTGACTTGCTCCTGACTATCAAACTCATTTACACACATGTCTGAGTCTTTCATGCTATTTTGTCTCTGTTCCACCAGGTGAATATGCAGACACAGGCGAGACCACTTCCGGGGCAGGCCCCACTGTACAAGAATACCCTGGACTGCTTCCACAAGATCTTAGCTCAGAAGGTAAGAGCACATGGCACCGAGATAATCTAGTGCAAGGTGAGTCCCTGAGGCTGTAAAGGTAAACTCCAGTGGGAAACAAGACTTTGTGCTGCAACAAAACCTCTGCGTCGGAAGGGCGGGAGCAAAGTCAGTCACGTATAAGGCACAGGCTTCTACAGCAGTCGAAGAATCCCTTTCATGTCAATCTGAGCCTGTAGAGCTGAGGGAGAGTCATTCACATGTCATACTGAATGAGGAAGGGCAGATAAGGGCAGCTCCGGAGGGAGGATTTTTTGAACGTCAGACAAAATCATATTTTACATTTAGGCACACATTTCCCCCTGGCAACATGGCTACTTTGTTAGGCCACTGTTGCAACTGAGTGATCCCTTGTGGAGGCATAAAGAAGATGCCAGCAATGCAGTAGCAGCCCAAGGAGGGAGTGCTGTGGGGCGGGGCGGAGGAGGGGCAGGGAGGGGGTAGTAAACTATGGCATATGGCTGAAATGAAATTCGGTTTATTTATTTAGTTGTTTGTTTACTAACCTCCGTTCAGCTGTATGCTGTAGTTTAGTGCCCCACACCCTGCTCCTCCCCCGCCCCGCCCCACCGCCCACAGCACTCTCTCCAGGAGCCGCTACTGTTTATTTGTTTACTTACCTCTGTTCGGCCGTATGCCGTAGTTTACTACTCCCCACCCTGCGCCTCTCCCGCCTCACCCCACCCCCCAGCACTCCCCCCAGGAGCCGCTACTGCCTGACCACAATACTCAACAAGAGGCCTTCACAGCGGCACAAGTACTGAATCTGAGGCCTCTGGAACTACTCTCTTTGGGCAGGGTGAAGTAGGCAGGTTTACCCTGCTGTATTCTGATCTGAGTGGAGTAGGCGCCACATTACTCTTCTCTCTCCTGGATAGGATTGGGAAGGCAGGGTTACACTACTCTCTCCTGGACGAGGCGGGCAGGCGGGATTGCACTACTTTTGTTTAGAGATGGAGGAGTTGCAGGATTACACTGCTCTCTTCCAGACTGGGTGGGTAGACAGCATTACCCTACTAAAGTATGGAGAGGCTGGAGTAGGCAGGTTACACTACTCTCTTCTAGATGGGTGGGTGGATGGGATTACACTACTCTGGTATGTACAGGACGGAGTAGACAGGGTTACACTTGATTTCTGATATGGGTGGAGTAGACCCAGGGTTACACTTCTGTCGTCTGGATAGGATGGGGACGGCAGGGTTGCACTACTCTCTAATGGATGGGGCAGCGAGGCGGGATTACACTACTCTGGTACAGAGAGGGTGAAGTAGGCAGGATTACACTCCTCTCTTCTGGATTGGGTGGGTAGACAGCATTACACAACTAAGTATGGAGGGGATGGAGTAGGCAGGTTACACTACTTTCTTTTGGACAGGGTGGGCAGGTGAGATTACATCACTCTGGTATGGACAGGGTGGAGTAGGCAGGATTGCACTACTTTCTTCTGGATGGGGTGAGTAGATGGCATTGCACTACTAAGGTTTGGCGAGGGTGGAGTAGGTTACACTAGCCAGGCTGGGTAGGTGGAATTACCTTACTCTGGTATAGACAGGGTGGAGTAGGCATGGTGACACTATTCTAAGTAGGGTGAAGTAGGGTTATAGTTCAGGCGGGGTTGTGTACCCATGTCGACTCTCACTTGGAGAGGATGGAGTTGGCAGGGGTACATTACTCTTCTGGACAGTGTGGGTAGGAAGGATTACACCTCTCTTCTGGAAGGGGTGGAGTAGGATGGATCACATCACTCGCTTGTGGACAAGGTGGCTTTGCAGACTACGAGCGGAGTAGCAAGCAAGCCTCTTCCTCACCAAGTCTCTCCCTTCTCTAAGCCTCAAACCTCTCCCTTGGCCGGTCTCTATGCCCCCTCAAGACCATGGGCCAGATTCACAGAACTAACTTAAGACAAAATCCTAAACTTACTACCATTTTGGTATTCACAGAAGGCACTTACTCATTTTGGTATTCACAGAAGGCACTTACTCATTTCGGTATTCACAGAAGTTAGGAGTCCTAACTTTAGGACTCCTAAATGCCTTCTGTGAATACCAAAAGACTTAAAGTTAGGATTTTTCTCAGTTTAGGAGTAGTAACTTTAGGACTCCTAATTTTAGGACTCCTAAACTGAGAACAATCCTAACTTTAAGACTTTCGGTATTCACAGAAGGCATTTACGAGTCCTAAAGTTAGGAGTCCAAACTTTACTACTCCTAATCTGAGAACAATCCTAACTTTAAGACTTTCGGTATTCACAGAAGGCATTTAGGAGTCCTAAAGTTAGGACTCCTAATTTTACTACTCCTAAACTGAGAACAATCCTAACTTTAAGACTTTCGGTATTCACAGAAGGCATTTAGGAGTCCTAAAGTTAGGAGTCCAAACTTTACTACTCCTAAACTGAGAACAATCCTAACTTTAAGACTTTCGGTATTCACAGAAGGCATTAAGGAGTCCTAAAGTTAGGACTCCTAATTTTACTACTCCTAACTGAGAACAATCCTAACTTTAAGACTTTCGGTATTCACAGAAGGCATTAAGGAGTCCTAAAGTTAGGACTCCTAACTTCTGTGAATACCAAAATGAGTAAGTGCCTTCTGTGAATACCAAAATGGTAGTAAGTTTAGGATTTGTCTTAAGTTAGTTCTGTGAATCAGGCCCCATGTGTTTCTTCTTCACCTTTCCTGACTCCTTAAAACTTTGTGTCTCTTTCTCACCTTGTCCCTGCATCCTCAAGGCCTCTTGTCTCTTCCTGCAGTAGGTCTCTTCCTCACCCTGTCACTCTTCTACCTTAAGGGCTCCTGTCTATTCCTCACCCTGTCTCTTTGCCTCCTCAAGGCCTAATGTTTCTTCCTCACCCTGCCGTTTTGTCTCCACTAGGGCCTCCGCGGTCTCTACAAGGGCATGGGGGCGCCGCTGGCGGGAATAAGCCCTGTCATGGGCGTCACTTTCTTTGGCTACGGCCTGGGCAAGAGGCTGCAGCTGAATGGTCCAAACGATGAGCAGCGCCTCACGTGAGTACGAAAAATAGCACCTTTCATCTCACCTTCGCAACGACGGGGGGGAGTTTGTCATTGGTGGTGGAAGATCGAGAGAATCGTGGGCCCTTTAATAAATCATGGACCTTCTCCCTCCAATTTGGTAATAAAATACAACCATGATGGAGATTTAATGGGCTCCGAGGTCACTGCACCTGCTGCACGATTGATAGCTGTGACCCTAAGTGGTGGTGAAAAGGCACAGGAAGAGGTGGGGTTTGAGGCCAGCCCAGGAAGTACGAATAGGCCTCAACTTAAATTCAAAGGCCACAGCAGATGACGGAGTCTGACTGTCATCCACTGCAGAAGACAGTCTTATCCACTGCAGAGAACACGCCAGTAATATGATATACCCTTACATTAAAAAAAAACAGAAATTCATGGCAAAAACAAAGGTTAAAGATACGTTGTAGTTAAGTATGGCAATGCGTTCTTAGCTTATGTAAAAAAAAAAGTTAAAGTAACATTATAGTTAGGTGTTGAAATGAGTTAAAAACTAAATTTTAAAACCCCCCAAAACACTGAAATTCACTATTTATACTTTACGTACATTACTATAACTTGCGCCCCCACCCCCTACAAGGAACTCAAATATTACATCACTCATGACATGTTAAAATACATCATATAGTTATATTTAACTATAACTGGTGAAATTCAGTGTTTTTTGTGTTCTTTAAACATAAGTTTTAGTATTTTTTCATTTCAACACCTAACTATAACATCACTTTAAACGTTTTATTCAGTGATTTTTATATATATATATAGATATACTCACAAACGATGCCAAGGCTGAGCACACTCCCATAGGTTGAAAATGGCAAATGTTTAATGTTGTAGAGGTAGCCACCCAACACGTTTCAGCAAACGCCTTGCTCATGGGTGGCAAGACACAGTACAACACAATATTTAAAGTGATTAGGTAGTAAACATAAAAGACGGTAAGTTTCCCGACGAGGTAAATACCGTATGTGTCAAATGGAACGCCATCTTAAGACGTAATACTAGTCAACTGTTGGACTTGGCCCTTCTGGCAGGTTCACCCCTAAACTTTTTGCTTTTAATGATGACCCAGTAGTAGTGATTTTTGGTTTCTGCGCACTTTCACTGTGTCCCAGTGGAAAGTGCGTGCGCACTCCGAGTGCATGTGGTGAGATAGGCCTGCCCTCCCATAGGAATGCATGGGGAATGTATGTGTCCCTGGTAGTTCCTGATGCGTGGGGTGTACAGGTTCGAGTCTGGTATGTGCGGACTCGTGTGATTGAATGCTGCGAAATGATGTATTCGGCATGTATGTGTCTAATGTGGAAGTGCCACTTCTAGACATGGCTGTGCGTGTGCAGTGAGAGTGCTGGCGTGTGATTGGCTGGGGCTGGCTGGAGAGCCTGGCTCCAGGAGTCATGATGGGTCTGCCCGGTGGTGAGTGTGGAGATTAGCATGCTGATGGCTGGGGAGGAGTGCACCTGGGTCCTGAATAGGGCTGGGCTTTCCCCACACAATGCTGGCTCCGCCCCCTGCGGTGCGTCTAATGACCCTAGCCCTGCCAGTGAATAGAGTGAGGGGCTGAGCACATCAAGGGTGCTCCAAAACCAGCTGTGAATGGTTTCTCCCCCACCCTGCACCTCAGACAAAGGAATTTACAGTATAAGAAGGGGCTGTGTCCCCTTACAAGTTGTTCTCTTCTTGATCCTATCTAGAGGGGGGCTGCTGCTTTGGCTGGGCACCAGGAGGACCGCCACTTGGACTGCCTCCCTGCCTGGATTCCCAGTGAGCTGGCTCTGGGCCCAGCCTTGCCCCCCCACACCCTGAGAGACTTTGTCCCGGACTTGTGGACCTTCATTGTTGTTCTAACGCCTGGGAGCGCTTGTCTGGTCACCTTAAGCGCCTGGAAGCGCGTTATCTGACTCAAGCGCCGAGAAGCGCTTTAATTGCTATAGCGCTTGGGAGCGCTGTATTCACCCCTCCAAGCGCCTGGAAGCGCTTTTATTGTCCACAAGCGCTGAAGAGCGCTCTATTTTTGTCGATAGCGCTAAGGAGCGCCTTCACCCCCTTTGCCGGTGCCCATCCGGTATTTCTAAACCCCGTGGCTTCGAAAGAATTGCCGCCGCCTGGCCGGAAGTCAGGCAGGCCGGGGGCGGGACATCGGGACAACCGGAAGCGGACGGGAGCCCACCCCGCGCTCTGGAGAGAGGAGAAGGGGAAAGAAGTGTGCTGGTTCCCCCGCGGGGCTCTCCCAAGGAAGAGAGCCCCGCCCGCCGCCGTGAGCAGTACCCGGCCCCCAGGAGCGGGACCAGGTGAACAGGAGGGCGCTGCCCTCGCCGGGGAGCCAGCGCAACGTCGGAGCCTCCGCCCTCAAACCCGGTGAGTGTGGACTGGCAGGGGGGAGAGCTCCAGGCAGGCCTGTAGCGCATGAGAGGCCGCTTTGTTTTCAGAGCCACGAGGCTCCTCCAGCACCCTGGGGCATTGTAGTTGTAGAGCCCTGAGAGGGCTCCGGGAGCCATTGTGAGTTAGAGTCCCCCGTGAGGGACTCCAACAACCGGCCGCATTGATTTGGAGCCCCGAGGCTCAAGGCGGCATTTATGGTCATTTTTAGCCCACGAAGGGCTCCGGGGCCATATTTTGTTTGTTGAGCCACGAGAGGCTCAAGCTGCCCCAGTTGTTCACGGGTCCCCCATGAGGGACCTCATTGCTCCCACATTGCTCCATAGTTTACCAAGAGCCACGAAGGCTCTGGGGGGGGCAATCAGTTTGTTGTAGGGTCCAGAGGGGCTCAGGGGACAGTCAGTGGCGCAGAGCCTGCGAGGCTCCAACGTGTTGGCCCCCATCCTTGCTCTCCAGCTGCCCAGCACTTCGTGGGCAGCTGCCACGTTTAGGTTCCCCTGACATTGGGACACAGGGCGTCCTAGCCCCAACAAGGCCAGTTGGCCTAGAGACAGTCACGGGTGGTGACTAATGTCATTTTTGCGCTATTGTGTTTTCCTGCACCTCTGAATGTGTTTTAATGTGTCATGTGCCATGTTCTTACACCGCTGAATGTATGTTATGCAACATGTGTAATGTGCTTATACCCCTACAGGTATTGTGATACTTAGGTGGTTGTTCTTGCTAGTACAGGTGGTGCTAGTGAGGTCCTGGTTCCCTGCGTAATATTCTCCTAAGGTGGTTAGGGTTGCGTAGGTGGTACTTACCTGGTTACCAGTAGTTACTGGTTGTGTGCTAAAGTGATTTATATTCTATGTTCTAAGTGCTATTTCTAACAGTATTTCAAGTTCTAAAAGTGCTGATTCCTGACAGTGGTCCAGGTGGCCCTGTCTTGTACATATCCCCTGTAAATTCGGCCCGTGCCTGTTGGCACATTGTAAAGTGTGTGTTTTTATCTAATGTGTTTTAGTGTAATACAAAGGCTATTTTATATATACCCTTGAGTGGAGTTTCCTTTGTGGTGGGCCTTGGGTGTTGTTGCTGGGGTGCGCGCGCAAACACTTAACCTACATAGCCTCCAAGTTTAGCCTTGCTGCTCGCGCCACGTTACCTAGAGGGTGAGCAGGGGTTATCTTGGCGTGTAACTCCCTTGCCCTGACATGGGTGTGGTGGTCTCTGACTGACTTTGGCGCAAGCCCTGGCCAGCCAGGGATCCCATTTCTAACATCAACTATAAACAGAATCAAGGAAATGTGTGGGCAAGCTTAACAATTTGTATTGCAACTCTAGTCATCAAAACAAAATCAATATCATGTGCGAGTAGACAATTTGTTTTACAACTCTAGTCATCATAAATATTTTACATATTACATTGTATGCTTATTAGTAAAATAAGTACCTTATGTTAATCCAATCCTACAGGGCCGGCTTTGGTGCTGGTGGCGCCCGGTGCGACAATCACTTTTGGCACCCCCACACCCATGACTGCCCCCTTGGATTCTCTCACTCTCTTACTACCACCGCACAAAAGTGCCCCTCATCTCTCAAATCATAAGATATCGCTAAACACAGCACACCCCCCCAGGGCCCCCAGGGAGGTCAGCGCCCCCTCCACAGTTCAGCACCCAGTGCATCCGCACCGGTCGCACTGCCTAAAGCCGGCCCTGCAATTCTATGTCAAATAGCCCACTGTTCAAACTATCAAGAATATAAGCACATTACTTTTCACCATTCATGGCAAACACTACTCCCTCTTAGCACAATGATTAATCAATTCAATAAAACTTTATTCGGTTTAAACAAACGTAAACCATAAAAGTTACACAAACACATACAATAAAAAGTGACAGTGCATTATATAAAAACAGTCAAGGGGCGAATAAGATTAAGTAAGGAAGGAACCAGAGGAACACTCATCACTGGTCCATGTACTATCTACATTTGATGGTTGCTTTTAGAAAACCCACAATAAAAGGTAAACAATCCTCTTTCAAAAGTTGAAGATAGACTAATGCCGGGCGAACCTGCCTAAAATTCAGTTTTTTTAAAAGAGGAACCAGATGGCGTTTACGATAAAATTCATACAATTTGCAGAAAAACATCAAATGCAGCAAATCCTGCGGAGACTCTCTGTCGCAGCCGCAGGGAGCTGCCACTTTATTAATAATAAAACATTTGGGTCTGGCAAGCAAGAGATGAAAAAGATTCAGCCGAAACCTGGTTACGAGGAATTTTTCGTGCGTAGACAACGACCCCAAGAGATACGGCTCTACTCGTGGGGTTGTTTTGAGCATTATGTACATATGCACGCTTGATTTCCGTACCTCCCTTGCCTCTCTATCCAGGTTCCTACCTGCCAGAAAGGCGGTTTTAATTTCCTCCACATCACTCTTATTAATACATTTAGGATTGGAGAATATGTCTCCCCGCCCTAACCTGCCAAAATTTTCCTTGATATACCTCAGCCATAAAATACGGGATGAGTTATCAAGTGTCATACAATCTTTTATGATCATGTGGGTCAGGGGGAGGTCTGGGTGATTAATCATAGTGGACGAAAAACCATCAAACAGAATACACAGGGGAGCGTTAGAACACATTCAATGTGTATGTGGTCATAGTCTATGCGATAAAATCCTACAGAGTACTTTAGTCTTTTACATGAATTCAGTAATATAATTATTTAATAAACACATCATGGACTACTTCAAAGGTCCTAGCATTCCCATAACAATCAAGCCCCAGTGGGCTTCTCCTCGCAAAATACTAAATAAAAAGTGAAACCATATTAATCTATTACAAAGATTGAAGTGTTGACAAGAGAGCCATCCTATCTTAATGAAATCCAATCACCCATCCGTTAAAAAATGCTCAATTAAAAGATTATTATAAGTCGTAAAAGCAGCAGCTAAATGCATATTCAATATTTCATTGTTGAATAGTATCAATATCCCATCCTTATCCAAGGTTAACTTAATGAAGACCAACTTCCCAAGAGATATCACACAGAACATATCAACAGCCAAAATAAGCCACATGCTTACAACTTCCAACAGGGTGCAAACTTCAGTGTCCCATATGGACATTCAATTTGTCATCCTGATTTAACCCTTAGGGTATCTTAGGGCCCAATTCACAGAACTAACTTAAGACAAAATCCTAAATTTACTACCATTTTGGTATTTACAGAAGGCACTTACTCATTTTGGTATTCACAGAAGGCACTTACTCATTTCGGTATTCACAGAAGTTAGGACTCCTAAACACCTTCTGTGAAAACCAAAAGTCTTAAAGTTAGGATTTTTCTCAGTTTAGGAGTACTATAGTTAGGAATCCTAACTTTACTACTCCTAAATGGAGAAAAATCCTAACTTTAAGTCTGAAAGTTAGGATTTTTCTCAGTTCAGGAGAAATAAAGTTAGGAGTTCTAAGTTACTACTACGTGCGAGCGTTCGGACCGTTATGACGAGCTCAGCTCGTCATGAGCATACGAGCTCTGTGGCTTATGAGGAGCTGAGCTCTTCATGAGCATTCAACGGGTTAATTATTACATAATATTAAATTTGTAATTAATTTGAATTAATGTTTTATTGTTATTGATATTTAATTTATTTGTATTAATATATTAAATCATTACTTTCCTTACTGTTAAACTTTCTGGAGTGGGAATAGTAATTTTTACCCCTACGCTATCCAACGCTTTCCCTACTGTTGCCCTCCCTAGAGTGGGAATATTAATTTTTACCCCTACGCTATCCTGCGCTTTCCCTACTGTTGCACTCACTGGAGTGGGAATAGTAATTTTTACCCCTACGCTATCCGATGCTTTCCCTACTGTTGCACTCACTAGAGTGGTAATAGTAAATTTTACCCCCCCGCTATCCTACTGTAAAAATATTGTATATTTTTTATTAATATTACGGTAATACATATATATGTATTAAAAAATAAAATTGTATGTTTATTTTTTTAACTTAAATTAATTATTTATTAATTTTAAAGTTATTTGAGTATTTTGAAGTATGTTTTAGTTAATTATGTTTATTATTTCATTAATTTTAAATTACTTTTAAGACATTTAAAAAAAATCGATATTTTGACTAACTATATTTTTTACAACAATATTTTGAATTTTATATTTTTGTACTTACCTGTTTGTAGAGAGGAATTCGATATTTTTGCATTCTATATTTTGTCAACTATATTTTGGTAAGTCTATATTTTGGTATTCTATATTACGTCAGTGATCCCAGCTGCATTTGAAGTTTGAAATGTAAATGACTCCGAAGCTTCCTGTGTTTCATAGAAACGCTTTAGTGAACCACCCTTCCCCTTCCAATGCTCGCCTCTTCCTTCCTCCAGCATGTTAGTTGTTTTCCTTTCCAAAAAATCCTGTAGGGCCCGATTCACAGAACTAACTTAAGACAAAATCCTAAACTTACTACTATTTTGGTATTCACAGAAGGCACTTACTCATTTTGGTATTCACAGAAGGCACTTACTCATTTTGGTATTCACAGAAGTTAGGAGTCCTAACTTTAGGACTCCTAAATGCCTTCTGTGAATTCCGAAAGTCTTAAAGTTATGATTTTTCTCAGTTTAGGAGTCCTAAAGTTCGGAGTTCTAACTTTACGACTCCTAAACTGACAAAAATCCTAACTTTAAGACTTTCGGTATTCACAGAAGGCATTTAGGATGGTTCACCACAGAACTTCAAGAAGCCAGACGCTCCTGCAGACACCTAGAGAAGACCTGGCGAAATCAGAACACCTCTGAAGCACGGAACAACCACAGTAGCGCCCTGAAGGAATACCACCAGTGCATAAGAGACACCAAACGGACCTTCATAAGAGACAAAGTCCAAACCGACACGACCAAGCCAAGGAACTGTTCAACGTCATACAGCAGTTTGCAAAACCCACCAGCGAAGCCATGGACGTCACACCCTCCCAGGAATTCTGCGACAAGCCCAGCTCCTATTTCAATCTGAAGATCAAGGTACTCTACGACAACTTCAGTGAACCAGCGTCGGACACCACCCTCCTAACCACCACCACCACCGATAAGCCGACCATCACCACCTGGGAACCCACTACCATCGAACTCATCACCGTGACCATGAAGAAAACCCATTAAGGATCCCCAACGAGCCCATGCCCACCGCACATATTCCACAGGGCCGCCACCGCCATTGCACCCGAACTAGGGCGGACCATCAACACCTCCCTCAGATCCGGCATCTGCCCAGACGATTAGAAACGGGCGGAAGTGAAACCCCTCAAGAAACCAACGGCTGAGCCAACGGACCTGAAAAACTACTGTCCCATCTCGCTCCTCTCTTTTGCATCCAAAGTCACTGAGAGACTCGTAAACACCCAGCTGACCGCTTTCATCGAAGAAACTCCATCCTAGATGCTTCCCAGTCTGTATTCCGCAGCAACCACAACACCGAGACTGCCCTCCTCGCCGCCACGGATGACATCCGCATACTACTCGACCAGGGACACACTGCGGCTCTCATCCTTCTAGACCTCTCCGCAGCCTTCGACACTGTCTCACATCGCACGCTCGCAGCCAGCCTTCACGACGTGGGGATACAAGGAGCCACCCTCGACTGGATCCAATCCTTTCTCTCATGCAGAACCCAGAGGATTCGACTCCCTCCCTTCCTCTCCGAACCCACGGAAATCAACTGCAGAGTACCCCAGGGATCTTCACTCAGCCCCACACTCTTCAACATCTACATGACCCCCATCGCCGCCATCCACAGACAGCATGGGCTCAGCATCGTATCCTACGCCGACGACACCCAGCTCATCCTCTCACTCATGAAGAATCCCGAAGACACCAGACACTCCTTCCAAGAAGGAATGCAGAACATGGAATCTTGAATGAAAGACAGCTGTTTGACGCTCAACTCAGAGAAGACCGAGGTCCTCATCCTTGGACCCTGCACCTCTGCTTGGAACAACACCTGGTGGTCCTCTGCCCTCGGGAACCCATCCACCCCAACAGACCACGCACGCAACCTCGGCATCATCCTTGACTTCTCCCTCTCCATGAACCGCCAGATCAACGCCCTCGCTTCCACTAGTTTTAACTGCCTCTGCATCCTCCGTAAGACCTTCAAATAGATACGCCCGACTGCAGAAGGATGTATGTCAGTGCATCGCGATCATTTTGATCACGGTACTTTACAATGCGGTTTTCACAACGCAAGTCGTTACAACGAACTGCGTTGGAGGGCGCTGGATTGTAAATTAATTTAATTTTCTATTCCAACTCCAGCCCACGTAACAGTAGGGAAGGTGTTGGAATAGAAAATCAAACTATTCCTTAAGCAAGAGCGCCATCCAGCGCAAGTCGTAGTAATGACTTGCCTTGTAATGGCTGGGTCGTAAAGGTCGTGCGGTGTAAACACCACGTTGTAAAGAGGATGTGTCCCCTGCAGAAGGACTGTCACCCACGCACTCATAACAAGCAGACTAGACTACGGCAACGCCCTCTATTCAGGAATCAACAGAACTCTCCTACACAAACTTCAAACCATACAGAACGCCGCAGCCAGGCTCGACCTCGGGACACCACGTCACAAACACATGACCCAATACCTACAAGCCCTCCACTGGCTCCCCGTCAAGAAGAGGGTCACCTTCAAACTCCTCACCCATGCCTACAAATCCCTCTACATCATTGAACCCAAGTACCTCAATGAGATTGTATCCTTCCACGTATCCAAGAGGAACCTCTGCTCCGCCGACCTCACCCTGGCAGAGGTCCCCCGCATCCGCAGAAACAGAACTGGTGGGAGAGCCGTCTCCTACATCGCAGCCAAGGCCTGGAACAAGCTCCCTTGAACATCAGACGCTCCCCGACCATGCACCCATTCAGGAAGGACCTCAAGACCTGGCGCTTCGACTGACCTGGAGCTGCTCCCCCTTCCACCCCCCAGCGCCTTGAGACCCTCACGGGTGAGTAGCGTGCTTCTCATTCTAGAGGTAGAAGAAGTGCCTTGTGGGAGTTCATGTAGAAAAGGTGGAATTTAAGGTGTAGCTGCGAGAGGAATTGCCACTGTGGCCCTGATGCTGGCTTGGGGCAATTCTACAGTGAGCCCTCACGTTAGAGCAAGGCCAAGAGGAAGCGGTGGCCCAGGATGCCACACGCAGTGGGCCCTCACGATAGAGCAAGTCCAAGAGGTAACGCTGGCCCAGGATGCAACACATGCCTGCATACACGCAACATCTATAGTCAAACTCCTCAGCAACAACCAAGCTTATGTGCAGCGACACTCGTGGCAATGTCCACCCACCACCTCATCTAACACCACAGAGCTCAACTACAAACAACACGGTTTTTGCCATGAACACTGAAGGGCGCCCAAGACCCCAAGGCAAATTACAACGCTTCACTCCTTCACCTGTGTATGAAGTTCTGTATAAATAAGCCAACTAGACCACCCACGAAAGTGTGTTAGGCCTTGCAAGGGGTATGGAACGCACTCTACAAACACTAATAGAATACAATGCCAAATTTAATGAGTCAGAGTTTAGTGAACTTTGTAGGAAGAAATGCCAAGTCGGTGTTGCTGGGAATTAAACTTGATACAGGCTGCTACATCATACCTTAGCAGCAGAACTTAACTCTTTCTGGGAAATGCCTAAGTATGCAACGCATACACATAAACCAGTTCCTTAGGAGTTGAAATGAGAAAGCCCTGACGCCGCGACTGAAGCGGAGCAGATCATCGCAGGAAGTTAAGAGCTTCTCTCCTTGTTCACCACACGCTTCAGACCATAGTGGTGGCAGCTTATAAGGTGAAGAGGGGGAGCAGCGTTTACAACGCAACTTTTACCACGCACTACCTTTACCACGCAACTTTTACAACGCAAGTCGTTACAACGACTTGCGCTGGGGTGCGCTCTAGAATAGGGAATAGTTTAATTTACTATCGAAAACCTTCCCTACTATCCACGGGGACTGGAGTTGGAATAGTATATTAAACTATTCACTATCCAGCGCCCCCCAACGCAAGTCGCGTTGTAAAAGTTGCGTGGTGAAGGCATGCGTTGTAAAAGCATGTGTAGTAATGACATACATCCGGTGAAGAGTAGCCCATCTGCTCATTCACCTCACAATGTGGAGCTGAGAAGGTCTCGGCCTTGTCCACTCTGGGGGTGTCCCACCTGTGCCGTGCTCTGTCTCTATATGTCCCGGTCCCCTATAACCTCTCTGGAGCCAGGTGGTGCCCAGGGATGTCTTTCCACACGCCACTGATATATGGTATCTGATGGCAGCATTTGCAATAGCATCTTGTATGTTGTCCTGGGGTTGTGTTGGTGCTTCAAATGCATGTGCAACAAGGTGATGTTCTTGTTTTGTGTGTCAGGCCCTCACAGGTGTTTGCGGCTGGGATGCTGGCTGGAGTCTGCAGCACAACCATTGTGGCTCCTGTGGAGAGAGTCAAGTGCCTGTTACAGGTGAGAAACTGTCTGCTAGGCTCTCCTTTTCACACACAGGAACACACAATTAAAAACAAGCATGTGAATACATGCACTCACACATCACACACATAAGGCGCACATACAAACACATGTGAGAGCTCAAACACAAGTATGAACACACATGCAAACATGAACACAAACCACTCAAATACAAACACATGTGAAAACACGTATATACACACACACATATACTCATGCGAGATATACATTCACACGAGTCAACACACACATACCAGTTTTTACATACACTGCACACATAGGGACAGTAGGGTCTCCAGAGTAGGCCAGATGGGGCCTTTACACATCTGTATTGCTCCTTGCACTCCACCTGTGCCCCAATACCTCAACTCTTCAACGCTGCAGGAGGGGACACAGAAAAAACACACACACCGCAGCTTGCCACACACATTAAATCTGACTTTGAATTAAAGTGTGCATATATCTACTTCTAAACATATATGTGTGTGTTGTGTAAATATATATATATATATATATATATATATATATATATATGTATATATATATATATATATATATATATCAGCTCGTACTCCTTTCGTCAAAAAAGAAGGTGCCGCACTCACGGGTGAATCATTAAAGGTTCGATCATGTTTCAAATTTAACAATCTGCAGTAATCTGAATGTGATACCACACATGTATTATGATAAAGCACTGACATATAATGTATATAATGGTTTTAATTATCGCTACAATTTTGATGAGAAACCAGTGCAATTTTAAAATGTCAGTACTATGAATTGATGAAGTTAAAACACTTGATAATAATAATTGATGTTTAAAACTGCACATTGTTAAATTTGAAACATGATAAAATTTCTAAACATTGATTAATGGCTCCTACAATTCACTAGGAACGAAGTGATGACTACTTTCTATATCTATGAAATTGGCGTAATTGCGCATGTGCGATTGTAAAATAAAATGGCAGAGCCAAATCAACAAATCGTGTAGCGGCCGAGAAAGGCGCGAGCCGAAACGCGTCCCGCTTTTTGTTTATATAAACTTTTAATGATTCACCCGTGAGTGCAGCACCTTCTTTTTTGACGAAAGGAGTACAAGCTGATATTGATTCGTGGACCCGACTCCACGTAGAGCCGCACCCATTCCCGAGTGCTGCAGGCGCATCAACGGTGGACTGGAGCTTCGATTAAAGCGCTGTAGCACCACCGCGGTTGTCCAGGATAAACGGAAAAAGACTACATCACGAATCCGGAAATGGGTGAGTCTCAAACTCTATTATCCCGTTTTCCGGTGGGCATCACGCCAATTTATTGTGAAGTTTAGCGGTTTAGCGGTTGGAACGAGGGTGTGAAGTTAAACAAAAGGATTAACATTGAAGATGTTTTCTGACGAGGCCCGCCAAGAGGCTGCAGTAGACATATTTAAAAGAGACAAAACTGGGCAGAATGGCGCTACAAGCAAGGCAACTGGCACGCAGGGTGGATTGAGGGTGCAGTTTGGAAAATTAGAAAGACTATTCGAACGCGAAATAAGAAAGTGGTGGGAGGCGACATCACTCCAGAATTATATTGAAGTTAACCCCATTCCAAGCGGTTTGGGCATATATACCGTTCCCGCCTATGAAAACCCAGACTCCAAGCTATTGGATGAATGGTCTGCCTACACTACAGAATCATCTGTAGGCATGCTCAAGTGTCTGAAAGAAATAGAGGAATTGGAAATGATAATTTCAACTGACAAAGATGATAAAAGCAGAGAAGAATTACGGGAGAGTATGAAAAAACGCCTATTAGTATATGAAGATAAAATCAAACAAACAAAATATAACAAATGTTACCGTGACGCCCAAGATTACGAGCAAGGACGAGTGCTGACATTCGCCCGAAAATATGATGCGCCCAGAAGAGCCCTGAGATCTAATCTTGCACGCAAAACGATTGAACAGAAGGAAACCTCTTAATCAGACATAACAACTGATGCTGAACAGTCGAGAGAAGAAGGTGCTGAGCAAAATCCTTTGCCTTCCCCTTTTCACGAGGAATTTCAATTGATGCGACAAACGTGGCAAAGGGGAGGACGAGGCAAACCCCCAGAACGGAGAAACCAGCAAAGAAAAGAAAAACAAGGCGAGGAGGCTTCAACCAGTGGGAACGTAGCCTCGCAAAAAAGGAGCAAGAGGAATGCCCAGAAATCGATGAGAAGGAGGATTTAACAATAGTTAACTTAACACTGAGGAGACGATCTAAAATTGAAGAAGAAACATTGAAGAAAGGACTGACGTTCTGTCCCACATAGAAGTTTGAGTATATCACGGATTGATCTCTTCCTGTTCACCAGGAAATTAAAACTTTATACATTTTTCAAACTGCGAAGACATCTGTATTCAACACAGAATGAGCATCCAAGTGAGACCACACGAGCTACAACTGATGAATTAACAAGGAAAGATTTAGATCTAAGGATATTAACCGAGGAAGAAACTATCTCAGAATCACAAGAGATAGAAAATATTCAAAGTTTTGGGATTGAGCAAAAACATGCGAAATCAGGCTTAAAGGCTAAATCTACATTTGTCCCTAATATACCATTTGATACCATTGATGCCTTTGAAGAAGCAGTTAAATTGGAATTACAACAAATAAGAATGAAGAAAACAAAATGGACAAGAGGGAATCAATTGAGACCGAATCTCACACATGAACAGAAGAAGGCGATTATAGGAATACAACAAGATACATCCATCGTGTGTAAACCATCAGATAAGGGGGGAAAAATTGTTTTATTAACCAGAGATTATTATGTTACGTAAGCACTCAGCCAGCTATCATATGAAATAAGCTACACAAGAATTACTAGAGAAAGATACAACGAAAGTATCACTGACCATCAAGAACGGATCAACAAATGGTCTGGTCGTGGCATGCTTGACCAGGAAGAGATACTATTTTTAAGATGTCCATATCCTACTATACCAACTTTTTATCATCTGCCTAAAATACATAAGCATGCAAGCAGACCACCATCATTTCGTCTATTGGGAGTCTGACAGAACATATGTCCAAATTTATCGATGTTTTTCTGGCCCCCTTGTGAGAACTCTATCATCGTACGTCCGAGATACGACTGGCTTCATCAGGATAATCTCCCATATTAACTGGGAACCGGACATGTTGATGATAGGGATGGACATCACAAGCTTGTACACTAGTATAGATCATGTGCAAGGGATTCGAGTGGTTGAATATTTTTTGAAAGGCAGATCACTGAAATTGGCAGAACACAGCCAAATGCTTCTTGAGTTTTTAAGGTTCTGTCTTTAAAATAACATTTTTCTTTTTCAGCAACAGTTGTATTTACAACTGAAGGGAACGGCCATGGGAACATGCTTCGCCCCCAGCTACGCAAATGTATTTGTGGGCTGGTGGGAGAAGCAGGTAGCCTGGGCAGACATTCACCAAGAATGGGTGTCTTGCATAGTGGGATGGCACCGCTATATAGATGATCTATTTATCTTGTGGAAGGGACCGAAAGCTGAACCAGAAAAATACATTGCAGCCCTAAATAGAAACAAGGTAAATCTGCACTTCAGTGGAGAGATAAGTGCAACAGAAGCAAATTTTGTAGATCTAAAAGTGTTCATTGCAGACAATACAATTTGCTCTTCCCTTTTCCGCAGGCCAACGACTGGCAATTCAATCTTAGAAGCCAGTAGCAGTCATCCGGCTCCCCTGATAAAAAGTATACCCTATGGGGAATTTTTAAGACTGAAAAGAAACTGTACAAGGCAGTCAGATTTCAAAAAGGCATCTAAGGATGCCTCAGAAAGATTTAAAAGATGAGGCTACTCTGAAAACTTTGACACTCACTGTTTTGGAGGAGGGGGAAGGCGAGCAGGCCCCCATTGTAGCCGCCACCGCCAGGAGTCAACTTGGGCAGTCGACAGCGCCGCCGCCCCGGGACTACATCTCCCGGCAGCCTTAGCGGCGGCGCTGCTTCATGACACCACCACGGAAGCGCCAGGAGGCGCCTAAAAGCAGCGCTCTGCTCCGCTCCGCGGGACGCCGGGCTAAGCCCGGGCAAAGGGCTTAGCCCTCTGTGGCCCGAGGAGGACCCGAGGAGGACGGGACGGGCCACCCCACTTGGCCTCATCGAAGGAGGAGGTACAGAGACTCTAATTCTTTCTATCTTTTCCACTTTTGAATTGCTTATTATCGTTTCCGGATTTCTGCTGTCCAATAATTATGTCCATCTGGGAGGAGTTGAATGCCCTGTGTGGCACAAATTATTTACCGGAGGTATCAACCCCCCCTATAGCGGGCAGAGACACTGACCAAATAAACTGCACTCCCCAGGATGTACCTTTATCCCCCGAAAAAAATCCTCCCTCAGGCTAACATACTGTCCCAGGGCTCAACCAGTAAAAGGAACCGTGATGAGGCTAATAACGATCAAATGTGCTGTAGCCCCTCATTATCCCCCCAACCCAACTTTATTAATGACGGATAAGGCTGAGACTAGAACAAATGACTCTGTGTCGCCCCTCCAATTGACCCTACTGGCTCAAATCGAGCGATTGTTAAACTCTGCATTATTACCCCTGGTCACCAAAATCAACGATCTGGGGGACAGGTTGTCCAGTATTGAAAAAACAGTAAAAAGGATTTATCCATTACCTGAAAATACTGCTATACCTACATGTCCTACTTTCTCTACCAACCTCGAAAAGGCTAAGTCCGTTGTAAGCAGGAAAGTTCAAACTCTTGATTCCCCTCTTACCACACCCTCTCCAAGTGGCCGTAATGTTACTTCTAATCCTGTATATGTCCCTCACACAGCTCCTAGAATTATTCAAGAAAGAAGGCATCAAATTAATCTACCCCCTGAAGCCGCCCCATACGTGACTGTTCTCTCTGGGGTCCCTGCACTTAAACAGGGTAAACTTGAAACACACCAGGACCTGCTGAACAAAGCCATCTTTTGGCTCCAAAACAACAGACCGTTACCACCTACTCTAGATGGCGGAATTTTGAGCGTCTGGAGGGTGGGGTGGCTAGGTATGTTGCCTAAAGATATTCCGGGGGACTTTATATTAATTAAATTCAAACACAGGAACATTGTCCCCTACTTACGATCTTCCCAGCCCAAAATTGGAGATGGTCCCATCTGTATCTGGGACTTGTATGATTTTTATCCTAGCCCCCAACCACTGAATTATAATACTTGGTGAAAGGGGAATGAGTGCACTTTGTGTTATTACTTTGATTAGTTGACTCGTTTTTAGTTTGTTTTAAATAGTTGGTTTTCTTTTAACTTTGTAATGAATTGTCGAGGTATTTATGTATGTATGTATTTCTTTCTGTTGCTTTTATGGTTTTAAACTTAAAAACCGAATAAAGCTTATTAGAAAATACTAAAATCAACTCTCACAAGGATTGAAAAAATTCCCAGAAAACTTCTTTTGAAAGATAAGAAACATGATCAAGTAAACCCTGAGACACCGGAGTTTAGACTAATTATAACTTATACCAGTGAGGTTCATAATATCTCTAAAACTGTCAAACAAAACTGGCACATTCTCCAAACTGATCCAGTCATAGGAAGAGATCTATTGAATCATCCTAAGATCATATATAGGAGAAGTAGGTCATTAAAAGACAGTTTAACAGAATGTCACTTGGACCAAATGAGAAAGAATCCACGGATAAGTGAACTGACTGGATTCTTCCCATGCACTAAATGTAAGGCATGTAGACATAGCAGCAAAAAAACTTACATATTAAATTCCAGGAACAGATACACAGAGAAAGGTAAACAAATTTCTCACATGTAACACTTCATTCTCTGTGTATGTTCTACTATGTTCTTGCAATTTAATGTACTTAGGGAGTACAATTCACCCCACCAAAAAATGAATTCTTGAACATGCCAGGGCTATTGAAAAGAAAAATCAAATGAATAGAATAGAGAGCTCCGCTTACGGAGACTAGAATCAAGATATATAGTTGATCTCCAGAGCTGGCCGTTCACGTAGGATAATATAATCATGTAATGCTAATCAATATGTCCATTGGGCAAGAAAAGGATTACTTTAATTAGTTGAAATAATGTCTCTTTCCACCATTTTTTAATTTTAGAGCATGAATCATGAAATGCTTAAGCTCATCTAGAGCTTAATCACCAGCAGTAAATTGAATGTGATGTCATAATAGTAATGTGATAATTACTAATGGATGAAGTTATATACACTTGATGACAGTAATCAGTGTGTAAAACTATATAATGTTTAATTCGAAACATTTACAAATGGCGTTACACTTACTGCTGATCTAAGTGTGAAGTCTACTTTTTATGTTTGTGACGTCTTCATTAGACATGAGCAATCGTAAATAATATGACAGAGTTAAATGCTCGTCCAGAGCTTAATCATTTGCATTAATATGAATATGATACCACACATGTATTATGATAAAGCACTGACATATAATGTATATACAGGTAGATTCATGAAAGAAAAATCGTCTCGCAAAGGGACAGATTCTGAGAATCTGGCCCTTTGCGAGTGCCATTTTTGCATTTGGGATTCATCATCCCAAATGCAAAAATCGCTAATTACGAAATCGCATATTTGTGAGGAATTGCATTTAAGGAATCTCTATTTGAGATTCCTTAAATGCAATTCATTAACCATTTTCTATTAGCGAATTCGCTATTTCTGGCCGCTATTTACCACGAATTGTAACTTCGTGGTAAATAGCGAAAACTCAGAAAAATGCACTTTAGTGCATTTTTCTGAGTGGTATGTTACACACACACATGTCCTTTGGACATGTGTGTGCGCAACATCTGGCTACATTTGGTTTTCAGGGGTGCTACAGGGTGTCCTTTGGACACCCCTGGCACCCTTGAAATCGCATCCTTATTTGCGATTAGCAAATTGCTAATCGCAAATAAGGAATAACTCCCCATTCATTCCTATGGGCCTTTATTCCTTATTTGCGATTAGCAATTAATCGCAAATAAGGAATAACTCCCCATTCATTCATTCCTATGGGCCTAAAGGCCTGAAGGCCCATAGGAATGAATGGGGAGTTATTCCGTATTTGCGATTAGCAATTTGCTAATCGCAAATAAGGAAGATGTAGGAATCGCAATATTTTTTACAATTCCTACATGAATCTCGTTTTGCAAGTCCTTAATAGCGATTCCTTATGACTTGATAAGACTTGATGAATCTAGCTGATAATGGTTTAATTATCGCGGCAATTTTGATGAGAAACCAGCGCGATTTAAAAATGTCCGTACTATGAATTGATGATGTTAAAACACTTGATAATATTAATTGATTCCAAATAGCTGGGTCTGAAGCATCTGGAACCTCAAGTAAGCGGCAATACGCCTTTATCTTTCCCTCCATTCCTATATACTCAGTGACTCATTAAAAAGAAAAAACAATTATTAAATGTAATGCTGTCATACACTAAAGTTGGCCAACGCTTCTTGTTCCACAACACCTTGCAGCATTTAAAATGATGTATCATCTCCCTGTTACAGCCACCATGTCTGTTTTTCCTCCTTGTGTCCCAGGTACAGGTACACAGTCCTGTGGTGAAGTATGCTGGATCTGTGGACTGCGCCCTCCAGTTGTACGCGGCGCGTGGTGTGCGTGGGCTGTACAAGGGCACTCTACTCACACTGATGCGAGGTAGGTGTTTGTTACTCAAATCAAACAAGAAACAGCAGCTCTGACACCCCTTTGACATTAACTAACATCCTCTGCAAAACCAGCAATTGTAATGCCACTAGGTCTGCCTTATAAATCAAAGTGCCCTTTTAGTTAGTGGTACATTTAGTCATTCAATAAGTAATCATTAATGCACTCTGTCACTTACCCTTGCACTCATGATTTCCTTGTTTCATCCCCTTACCCATCCACAATAAAACACACCCAAACTCAACAAACATATTCAAGATAAATTAAAAGACCAAAACAGAAAAAAAGAAAATATGCTGATGCCTAAATGTGGCGGGAAAATGCTTGAAATAAAAATATAAAATGAATCATAGGAGTGGACAGCAGTTTTTTATTTGTACACACGCATCATTGTTTTAAAGCTCTAATATTGCCATCTTGTTTAGAAGCATCCTGTTAGCCATCTTGGATCGACAAAATAATGATAAACTATATACAATACCATTACAAGATGGACACTCAATAAACATCATACTAGGGGCCAGATGTAGGTAAATCTGAAATACCGATTTCTTAATAGCAAATGTTACCGATTCGCTATTAAGAAATCAGTATTTCCTATGTAGGTAAAGATTCGGTAAAAAAAACTGAATCCTTAATATTCCTTATTACCGAATCGGTAATTGAGATTCAGTAATAAGGAATACCTACCCATTCATTTCTATGGGCTTGGAGGCCCATAGGAATGAATGTGAAGACATTCACTATTCGCTAATAGTGGGAGCACTTTCAAGGGTGCCAGGGTGTCAAAAGGATACCCTGTTGCACCCCTGAAATGTGCAAGTGTGCACATGTGGCGCACATACATGCCCTAAGGGCATGAATGTGTGCCACATGGCACTTAACAAAAAACAAAAAGTGATTTTTTGAAAGGAAATCGGTAATTACCACCAACTTGAAGTTGGTGTTAATTACCGATTTCTTAAGGCTCAAAAGCACTCTTTAATGTGCTTCCTACATTGCATTTAAGGAATCGGTATTACCGATTCCTTATTTACTGATTCCTTAAATGCAAGAGCAATAAGGAATCGGTATTTACCGATTCCTTATTTACTGATTCCTTAAATGCAAGAGCAATAAGAAATCGGTATTTACCGATTCCTTATTTACTGATTCCTTAAATGCAAGAGCAATAAGAAATCGGTATTACCGATTCCTTATTTACTGATTCCTTAAATGCAAGAGCAATAAGGAATCTATTTACTGATTCCTTAAATGCAAGAGCAATAAGAAATCGGTATTTACCGATTCCTTATTTACCGATTCCTTACCTACATTAGGAATGGCTAAATACCGGTCGGTAACGCTGAAATTTACTGAATTTCGGCGTTACCGACCGGTATTTAGCCACCTACATCTGGCCCTAGGTTGCTATAATGCTTCTAAATGAAGCAGCCGTCTTATAACAGTAACATAATAATTCACTATGGCTAATACCACCGTAAATTGGCTGCCTAGAAACACACATAGAGAATTACAGAGCTGGCAAATGAGGAAGGGGGCGACTTTCATGGTTGAGCTGTAATGAAACAGTCAAGATGACCGTGACACCTAAAGTCTTGTATATGACGCGAACGGTGCCCTTCCAGCCTCAGCTCCGACATGCATAAAAGATAAAATACAGAGACACATTGATCAGTTATATGGTAGAATGGCATTGTTGTAAGGATTATGTCTGCTAGTGTAGAGACACATTTTTCACCTTAGTTTGAAGACATGTGTTATTGAACATGTAACAAGGGATGAATTGCAATCTCATCATATGCACGTTATGTTATGTTATGTTATTTATTCTTTTGTATAGCGCAACGGTTACTCAGAAAGAGTGTCCCGGTGCTTTAGGTAAGGGGAGCTGATTCGCAATAACATAACACAGTAAAAAGAGAATACAGAACGAACAATTAAAAAAAAAAAAGAACTGCTAAGAGGCCTACTGGGTGAACAACCAGGTTTTAAGACCTCTCCTAAAGTCAAGAAGACTAGTAGCCCCCCGGAGTGGGAGCGGAAGCAAGTTCCACATCTGTGGAGCCAGCAAGCCGAAGGAACGGCCGCCCAGGCGCGCTCTCTTCACTCGTGGGACAACCGCCAGGAGCAAAGATTCTGACCTCAAAGAGCGAGCCGGATGGTAAAAGGCCAGTCTCTTTTGGAGGTACTTTGCTCCCACCGCGTGGAGAGCCTTATAGGCCAAAATCATAGCCTTAAAGGCGATCCGTTTGCGGATGGGTAGACCCGAAACGCTGGCACGTCTATTTAGACCATAAATGGCCCTGGCCGCCGCATTCTGTGCAACTTGGAGCCGCTGCAACAAGTACTCTGGTAGGCCCAGGTAAAGAATGTTGGCATAATCTAACCTGGAGCCTATCAGAGCCTGCACAGTCAGCTTCCTGTGCTCCTCCGACAGAAAAGGCAAGAACCTCCGCAGCATCTTTAATAGACCGAAACAGGTACCGGTCTCCCCAAGGATCTGGGCTTTCATCGTCAGTCCCTTGTCCATCTTGACCCCCAAGTTCTTAGCCATAGGGGAAGAGCAAGACGGAGGGAACATATCGATGGGCCACCAGGCCTGCCAGCTGGGCTCCGTGTCGCACCCGAAGAAGAGTACCTCGGACTTATCGGAATTGCACTTGAGGCTGTTCAGTTGGAACCATGTGAACACAGCCCCAAGGCAATCCCGGATACTCTCCCCGTCAAAGTCTGCCCCTCTCTTACAAGAAAAGAGGAGCTGGGTGTCGTCGGCATAAGATACGATCCGGGCACCAAACGACTCCGCCACCGCCGCCAAAGGGGTCATGAAGATGTTAAAGAGGGTCGGGCTCAATATGGAGCCCTGAGGGACCCCGACTCCCAAAGGCGGCATCACGGCGGTGTCCGGTGATGTCCAGACCGTTTGCCGGCGGCCAGCTAGAAAGGAAGAAAACCAGCTGAGCACCGTCCCCCGTAGGCCAATCTCATAGAGTCTTGCGAGAAGGCCATCATGGGGGACGGTGTCAAAAGCCGCCGACAAGTCCAACAACACCAACATGACTTTGCCCCCGGTATCCAACACCCCTTTGATGGTTTCAGAAACCTCAAGGAGCGCGGTCTCGGTGCTAAGATTTGAGCGGAAGCCGGACTGGGTGTCATGCAGGATCTCGTGGGTCTCCAAAAAGTTGGAGAGCACCGACTGAACGTGTTTCTCCAAAATTTTTACGAGAGCCGGCAGCAAAGAGATTGGCCTGTAGTTGGCTGGAACCTTCGGGTCAAGACCCGGTTTTTTAAGCAGCGGGATGACCATTGCCTGCTTCCAGGCTGGCGGAACCACTCCCTGACTCAACGAGAGATTCAGAAGAGGGTTCGCCAGTGGGTTGATTACTTCCGCCATCTTACCCAAAAGCTTAGCTGGGCAAGGGTCAAGTGGTGACCCAGATTTCAAATTGCCCATAAGCGCTAGGGAGGCAGAGGCTGGCAAAGATGGAAACACAGCCAGTACGGCGTCCTGCGAGGCCAGAGGGAGCATGTCGGCCACAGATTTAGACGGCCTAGCAGGTGTTCCAGGTGGAAAAGAGTCCTGTATGAGTTTTATCTTGCTTGTGAAAAAACAAGCAAGGTCCGCCGCCCAGGATTCTGAGGGCACCTCTTCCGATGTAATGGTCCGCGGAGAAATAAATTCTCTGACTATGGTGAAAATCTCCTTGCAGGAGTTGGAGGCCGCTTCAATTCTCCCCGCAAGGTAGGCTTTTTTCCCGAGGCGAATGTCCCGGTGGTAAGTCTTAACCACTGCCTTGTAGGCCAACCTGTCCGCGCTATCATAGTGTGCCCGCCAGGCCCTTTCGGCCACCTTACACTGCTGCCGCTTAGCCCACAGTGCAGTGGTAAACCAAGGGGCGGAGCCCGCTTCGAAGTCAAGCGGGGGGCAGCACCGGGGCCAGGTCATTTAGCCTATCGGAAAGCCATGCTTGCAGGGACTCCAAATCTCTCTCCAGCTCACCGGAGAGAGGACAGGGATGATCCAGGGCAGCCTGAGCCAGCATCTCCGGGGTCACTCTGTTGAACGCTCTGAACACTCGTCCCCGTTGCTGTGGGGCAGGACTAAACGACCTGGCAATGCCACTGATCGCAAATTTGGCAAGCCTATGGTCAGACCACAGAACCGGGAGAATCTCTTTCACCGCAAGAGGAGATGTAGAAAAGACCTGGTCTAGAGTATGCCCCTTAACATGAGTCGGCCCCTGCAAATAAGGGATAAGGCCCAGCGGGGTCATGGCCTCAGAGAGCTTTATAGCAGCGGGGTCAGACGTTTCTGGGCATATGCTTTAATTCTGTAAATGTATAATGAATATTATAAGCACGATCAATCAAAAGAACATTCAGTGATAATTTAATGACACTTTAGCTTAGAAATTATTCCAGGAATGTAAGGCATCTTATGAATGTTTATTGTTATTTTATCTATTTTAATTGCTTGCTTTTAGGCTTCTTTCTTTTAGTTTTACATTCTTAAACACATACTGTACAGGTTCCATTTTAGGGATAGGCTCCATTTTAGTTAGTCTGTCCAGTTTGTTTACCTTTAGCCTCAAATCCATCCTAAGTAATAGAAGTCACCACCTTAGGCCATGGAGGCTGCCATGTTAGACCATGGATGGTGCCATGTTAGACCATGGAGGCTGCCATGTTAGATCATGGAGGCTGCCATGTTAGACCATGGAGGCTGCCATGTTAGACCATGGATGGTGCCATGTTAGACCATGGAGGCTGCCATGTTAGACCATGGAGGCTGCCATGTTAGACCATGGAGGCTGCCATGTTAGATCATGGAGGCTGCCATGTTAGACCATGGAGGATGTCATGTTAGACCATGGAGGCTGCCATGTTAGACCATGGATGGTGCCATGTTAGACCATGGAGGTTGCCATGTTACACCATGGAGGCTGCCATCTTAGACCATGGAGGCTGCCATGTTAGACCATGGAGGCTGCCATCTTAGACAATGGAGGCTGCCATTTTCCCTCAAATTATGCAGAATCATCAACAAGTTTGTTTTTGACGCCAATTTCATTGGTGCCTATCTTTCCATGAACTGTGAAAATGTCAAGTCATTCTGATATAGACATCAACAAAGCCCCCAGTGTGACATCATTATGGGATAGGTGCCTTCTTCAAGGTCATATAACATCCTTAGCCAAAATAGTGTGGTCTGAATTTGATGTCCTCTCACTTTATATGTCCATAATAAAAAGTCCGGGGCACGCACCTTGACGCACATAATCTATGCCAGACATTCCTCACGTTATGTAGGAAATTCCAGTCTCTGATAAAATTCAGTACATAAGGACTGTCAGTTGACCACTTAGTGAGGAGTAACACTTCCCCCAGGTCACAGGCGTAGATCGCAGATGAGCACGGCACCAGATTCCATCTCGACTGAAGAAGCCTCAAGCAAGATTCCCTGAGACTTGTGAAGCATTCCAATCTGCCTTCACGAACTGCTGCCAGGATTGTGTTCTCTCTGAGACATATGTCCTAGCTCTTGGTCTTGTGTTTGAAATCACATACAAGCTATACCAAACAAACCTTGTTGTGAAGGTATAAGCACCACCTCTGATATTCAAGCGTATTACTTAGCCATCTGAGAGAACTAGCATAGCGCTTCGAGATAGCACAATGAAGGTGTAAGGTCTATAAATTGAGATAAGACAATTTTTCCTGTTTTCACTGTTAATTAAAAGCTTGGCTGCTTTTTATTATCTTCTGTGATGTAACCAGCAGTATGTGCACTAGATCCCGGCATTTTAAAATAATTATTTTAAAATAAATATGTTGAAATACATATTTAGTTCCAAGTGATCTTAAGTGTGTAAATCATTAATGAACAATCATTTGGATTACCACTGCTCCCTGTTAGTGACCCAAAAGCATTGAGACCACCTCATTTATAAATTGGGTGTGGTTCTGTAGGGTTACAATAACCTGTCTTTCACATTCAGCCCTGGTGCATTGGACTAAGTTCACTTGTGTCACCCGTGGGTGTGGAAACAAACCTTGTAAAAGTGAGCCAGAGATGCAGTTTACGCAACAGCATCATCCGACCTCAGGGAAGTATTGGTGCTTTTGGGACCAGGCGGTTGCAGGGTTTCATATTTAGAAGGTCCCCCGACTGGCTAAGAAGTACAGACCATGGGGTTTATACTCGTCCCAGTACTATGAGCTACTCCGGAGGCATGAGATAGAGTATTTATATCTAAGGGGCAGATGACTATTCCCTCCCGGTTACCCCTATATTACGCAAACCTGAATTGTCACCAGCCATGGAAGGGACCAAGGGGCATATGTATAAATTGAATTTTTAGTCGCAAACGCTGTGAATCGCAAAAAAGCAGCGTTTGCGACTAAAAATTCAGAAAACGGGATGTATGAGGGAAATTGCAACCCAAAATTATGGAATCGCAAAATTTGTGATTCCTTAACTTTGCGTAAGCATTTAAGGAATCGCAAAATGCGATTCCTTAAATGCTATGCAAGAAGCACTCAAGTTTTGCGATTTCACCTTAAGAAATCGTAAATTAGCACCAACTTCAAGTTGGTGGTAATTTGCGATTTCTTTCACAAAAGCACTTTTTGCCATTTGTGAAGGTGCCATGTGGCGCACATACATGCCCTTAGGGCATGTATGTGCGCCATATGCGCACACATGTTCATTTCAGGGGTGCATCAGGTGTCCTAATGACACCCTTGCACCCTTGCAATTATTATCAATTTGCGATTCTCAAATTGCGAATCGCAAATTGAGAATGACTTCCCATTGATTCCTATGGGCCTCCTGGCCCATAGAAATGAATGGGAAAGTATTCCTTAATTGCGATTTCGCAATTTGCTAATCGCAATTATGGAATACTAAGAAATCGCAAACAAAAAATGCGATTTTTTTACATACATCCCTTTTTGCCATTCTCAAATAGCGATTCTCAAAAAATCGCTATTTGAGCATCTCAAACAGGGACTTTCATACATATGCCCCCAGATGTATAGATTAGCAAACCACTAATTTTAAACGGGTGGGTGACTTATATAATAAAAAAGCCATCCAATCCTTCAAACAACTGAAACACGACTATGGCCTAACGGAGAAAGAACATATGCAATAGATCCAAATTCGTTACTGGGTCCACACACCCCTCAATTAAGACTTATGCCAATAGATCGCCAAAGCAAATTGGAAAAGTGGATCATTAAGAAACAGGACGATGAGAATTTACTTTCAGATATCTACAAAGTCCATCAGAAGCCAGTCCCCTTATCCACGTCATCAGCTCAGAAGAGATGGGAAGCCCAATTAGAACGGTGCCTTTCTGATAAAGAGCGGGAGGATATTTATACTGGGTTACGCATGTCTGCAAGAAGTAGCACAGGTAAAGAAGCACCTATGAGAACAGGAACATACGGGCATTACAGGCAGGAGTGAGTCCATAATGGCATGCTGCAAGATCACCAAAGTCCTGGAGGAAATGTGGGGAAGTAGGCACTCTAACAAACTCATTGTGGCAATGACTAAAACTGCATAGTTATTGGCAAGTAGGGCTCTCTAGCATCAACACTAAGGGCCCGATGTAGGTAATAGGGAAATACCGAATTCTCAATACCGAATTTTACCGATTAGGTATTTAGAAATCGATATTTCAGATGTAGGTAAGAATTCGGTAAAAAATACTGAATTCTTAATATTCGTTATTACCGAATCGGTAATTGAGATTCGGTAATAACAAATACCTACCCATTCATTCCTATGGGCTTGGAGGCCCATAGGAATGAATGTGAAGACATTTGGTATTACCAATTCGGTAATACCAAATCGGTAATACCGGGAGGTATTTCAATGGTGCCAGGGTGTCCAAAGAACACCCTGTTGCACCCCTGAAATGTGCATGTGTGCACATGTGGCGCACATACATGCCCTAAGGGCATGGATGTGTGCCACATGGCACATTTCAAAAAGCAAAAAAGTGCTTTCTGAAAGGAAATCGCTACTTGCCACCAACTTGAAATTGGTGGTAAATAGCGATTCCTTAAGGCTGAGGTGCACTGTGTAAAGTGCTACCTACATTGCATTTAAGGAATCAGTATTACCGATTCCTTAAATGCAAGGCCCTAAGGAATCGGTATTAAGGAATCGGTATTTACCGATTCCTTATTACAGATTCCTTCCCTACATCCCACCTGGCTAAATTCCGGTCGTTAATGGTGAAATGTACCGAATTTCACAGTTACCGACGGTATTTGCCCACCTACATCTGGCCCTTTATTTTATACAGCTATTCCGCAGGTTCCCGCATATGTCTTGTGGGCCTCCCAAACCAACAAACTTAAAAATCTTTCTCTTTCGATCATTTAAAATCTGGTGTCAGCGGTGCTGCCAGGGCACATATAAAAACACAATATTATTTTGTGGAAAGAACAGAACATTTTATAGGGTCAGAGTTCCTTGTATTAGCCTGGTACCGAAAAAGAAATTGCAGAATAGGATATCACTCCGCCACATAGAGCAATATGGGGTAGTGTGTGATATGGCGAAGTAATGTCCGCATCACTCAAGTATGTGGATGGCCACTTGCTTTGCAGTTAAATAGTTCTTTTCAGGCCTCAGCCTTGCATTGACGACAGACATACAGCCATTTAATTCAAGCACTGATTGCATCTTTTTCATTCTAGATGTTCCAGCCACTGGGATGTATTTCATGTCGTACGAGTGGATAAAGGAGTTCCTGACCCCGGAAGGGAAAAGGTCAGTGTCTGTTGTTAAAGTCATTCCACAGTAGAACAGTGAACTGTGTGAGAGATTACTGGGATCCATAACATTGCTGTTGAGCTGCAAAAAGACAATGATAATGTGTCTTGATACCCTCACGGGTGAGTAGCGCGCTCTACAAATGTATTGATTGATTGATTGATCTGTACAAATACAATGTTGTAACTTCACAAAGACGGTGGTGTGGCTTTACAAGACTAAGATGTAGTTGTAGAAAGGAGATGATTTGGTTGTACAAAGATAATGATACAGCTGTACAGAGATGTGGACATGCCTGTACAAAGAAGATGATGTAACTGTAGCAGCACAATCATGTAGCCCACTAATGAAAAGCTTACAGTGGCTCCCAGTGAATAATCGGTGCATTTTTAAGATGGGCTGTACTATTTTTAAGGCACTACATGGTAATGGTCCAGCCTTCATTTCGGCGTTTCTCCACTGTTAAACACCCTCTCGTAACCTTAGATCCTCTCATCTCAACCTGCTGGAAATTCCGCTAGCCAAACGGAAGAAGCATGGCGGACTCCGGTTCTCTGTCCTTGCACCGCAACTTTGGAACTCTCTTCCTGTTGAGCTTAGGTCTTTGTCTGTTGAGCTTAGGTCTTTGTCCTCCCTTGTTCAATTTAGGAGGCAGCTAAAGACCTGGCTGTTTGCCCAAGAAAGCTCCGACTAAGATTGCTTCTCACCATGGTCCCGATCCCAACATGAGCGCCAAGAAATCGTTTGTGAACGCGCACTTAACAGGTGGTTTTAACATAACATAACATGTTGCAGTCCGAAGACAATGTGACTTTACAAAGACGATGATGTAGTTGTACAGTGACGAAGTAGTTGTAGAAAGACAATGAGGCCGTGTCAAAACTATGATGCGGTTGTTCAAAGATGATGAGGTCTGCACAAAGACGATGATGTAGCTGTACTATGATGTTGATGTGGCTTCAGAAAGACAATGATGTACAAGGACATGTAACGATACAAAAATTATGGTGTAAATGAACAAAGATGGTGATGTGGTTGTTCAAAGATGATGTGTCTGTATAAAGACAATGATGTGGTTGTAGAAAGATCACATGGCTGCTGAAAAAATGTAATGTAGCTGTAGAAAAAGGACGACGTAAATGTCGAAAGAAAATGGTGTGGATGTACAAAGAGGATAATGCAAAAGTACAAAGACTATCATGTGGATATAGAAAAACGATGATGTAAATGTACAAATACTATGATATGGATTTACAAAGATGTTGGTGTAGCTGCACAATGACGATGATGTAAATATACAAAGACAATGATTTGGTTGTAGAAAGAGGATGTTGTGGCTCTTAACATACAATGATATAGCCGTCCAAAGATGATGATGTAAATGTACAAAGAGAATGGAGTGTTTGTACACAGATGACGATGTAAATGTACAAAGAGAATGATGTGGTTGTACACAGATGACGATGAACATGAGGAAAGAGAATGATGTGGTTGTAAGAAGAAGATGATGTAAATGTACAAAGGCGATGATGTGGCTGTAGAAAGATGATGATGTGCCTGTTCACATACATTGATATAGCTGTACAAAGACAATGATGTAAATATGCAATCACTATGATAGTTATACACAGATGATGATGTATATTGCAAATGCCTGATGTGGTGTATGAAGTTGATGATGTAAATGTACTACGATAATGTGGCTGTAGAAAGACGATGGTGTAAATGTACAAAGACAATGGTGGGTTATGTGAAGACGATGATATAAATGTACAATGACGTTCTATAAAACGATGATTATATCCTGTTTATGTACATTATTCAGGCTGTACAGCACACTCACCTCTACCCCAGAGTTATGAGTCCTCCTTTCCTCTGTATGAAACCCCTGGAGAAGCATCCCCTAACAGCACCTTCTCTCTCTCCTCTTTGCAGTGTGAGTCAGCTCAGCACCGTTCGGATCCTGCTGGCAGGAGGCTTGGCTGGGGTCTGTAACTGGGTCGTAGCCATTCCCATGGACGTGCTGAAGTCTCGCTTTCAGATAGGTGTGTGAGGAGTGGCTGCGCCCCTCTATTAGGTGACACCCCCGGATATCACAATATTGAGTCCTGTCAATAACCCTGCCAATGCACCTCAATCCAGATCTGCAGTGCCCTCTAATGTTGGAGCTCTGATATCCAACACACCTGTGCTTGTGCACTCCAGCCTGACCTGCACCAGATGCTTTAACACTGCACCCAACCCACAGCTTGAACAGTGCACCTCAACCGTGAGCCACCTCCTTCCGTTTCATTACTGAGACCCACACATAACATTACCAGTGCGCCGCAGTCTGAACTGCAGCAACCCCTTTAAGGTCTGCACCCAAATCGCAGCTCAACCCTGACCAGCGACATCTTATGCTATTCCAATATTGAGATACATAAACAGCTGTGAAAAAGAATTGATCAGTACCCACTTTTTTCTAATTACCACTATTAATACATCAGGATTGAGCCAGTGTTTCATAGGGATTTAAAAAAAAGTCGGTTATCTTTCAACAGGTTTTCTAATTCAATGTTAGGTGGAGCGCAATCAAATTTACTGAGTCACTTTTGTAGTTTAAATAATCCTTTATTCTTTACAAAATTGATCCTCCAGAAGTAGCCAACGCGTTTCGTCCCATCTTGGGACTTCTTCAGGGCTACAAAACAAAGACAATATATATATTTTTCAAACCTGATATTTACAGTGCACCATTAAAATATACATACAATTGTGCAAACATCAAAGTGCAAGAAAGGCATCAGAGCACTATGGATACAATCTTTTTTCTGATCCACCATTATGTTGTCTCAATCTCTTTAAAAGTACCCCTGGGCCACGAACTCAGCTCCGCTGGCGGAGTTTGAAGATTTTTGCATCCTCAGCATTCTGCAGAGAAAACTGAGTTCCTGCAAAACTCCTGACTCTGCAGCGGAGCACAGTTCAGCCCCGGACCCTCCCGCCTCCCACCCCCGCAATAAATATTTTACAAATACAATTACAATTAAAGTAAATAAAAGCACACTTACCTTTACCACAGCATCTCCGGCTTGCCCTCCTTCTCTTCGCTGTTATCCCCTATGTCAGACGTACAGCATGGTAGGACTGCACATGCGCGCACATGGGCAGTCCTACCACGACGTACGTCTGATGTAGGGGATTCTGCAGGCGAGGAGGAGGAGGGCAGCCCGGGATGCCGCGATAAAGGTAAGTTCACTTTTATTTACTTTAATTGTAATTGTATTTGAAACATATTTATTGTGGGGGGTGGGAGGCACAGAGCGGAGTGGAGTGGAGCTCCACAGAGTTTGTGCCCAACTCCGTGGAGCACCGCCCGGGGTTATTTAAAAGACAATAAATTGGTCGATGCTATGCTCATTTGCTTGAAAATAAAAGAACATCATGTTCTTCTTTAAGTTTTAATTTTCGGTTTCATTACTTACGTAATCTCTTCAATTAATGAATTAATGAAGGAAGCGATTAGGGGTCTCATTTTTCATTATCCAATACATGTATAGAAAAAAACAATGTATGATCTCTATTTCCCTAGGTGATACTATGTGTATGGAAACATAAAAGTCACATGATGTTCTTTTATTTTCAAGCAAATGAACATAGCATCGACCAATTTATTGTCTTTTAAAGAGATTTAGACAGCATAATGTGTTGGGTTGATCAGAAAAAAGATTGTACCCATAGTGCTCTGATGTCTTTAAGATGTTTAATCTTGCACTTTGATGTTTGCACAATTGTATGTGCATTTTAATGGTGCACTGGTAAATATCAGGTTTTAAATTGTGGATATTGTCTGAGTTTTGTAGCCCTGAAGAAGTCCCAAGACGGGACGAAACACGTTGGCTACTTCTGGAGAATCAATTTTGTAAAGAATAAAGGATTATATAATCAAAAGTGACTCTGTATATTTGATTGCGCTCCACCTAACATTAAATTAGAAAACCTGTTGAAAGATAACCAACTTTAAAAAAAATCTATATTGAAACACTGCCTCAATCCTGATGTATTAATGTGGTAATTAGAAAAAAGTGGGTGCTGATCATTTCTTGTTCCTAATTGTGTGGATAACATCCCCTGAAAGGGGATTAGGAGGGTTTTTCCCCTGATCAGAGCACCACTGAGATACTACTCCCATGGTGTGACAAGTGCGGTCTTTCAGGTCTAAGGTCTCCTTTGTAAATCACATAAACAGCTGCGTGTGTACAAACCAAACCGACTCGTAGCACGCCCTGCTTCCCAAGTACTGAGACCACGCCTCTGGCAGTGCACCTCAAGCCTGGCTTTCAACACACCCCGCTATTCCAGTACCGAGTCCCACATACAGCAGTGCCAGTGCTTCGCGGCCCTGACCTTCAGAGCCCGTCCCACTGCACCTGAACTCTCTCCTGCAGCAGCATCTTCCATTCCAGCACTGGAGCCATCACACAACCCAGCAAACACACATCAACCCCACACCACAGTCTCAGAGGGGGCCTGGGGGACAGAGGTGGCTACTGATCCCCTGTAAGTATTGTTGTTTGGTGAAGAAAGTTTCCACACTGCATCAGGCTAGCCTTTGATACCCCCCAACTAACTAACTGAAATAAAATGCAGAGCTGGTACAATGGGTAAGAAACAAAAAGGAGTAACAAGCACCCAAACAGCAACTAGTGTGAGTGCTGCATAAACATGACCTGGGAGCTATGTTGATGCAAAAGAAACCTACAACTGTATGTTCACCACAGCATCTCCATCCTGAAAGGTGTAGGTGCAAGCATCTGTGGGGACACTAAGGTATGGCACAAACATCTGTGGGTGGAATCTGTACTCAATATAACTTTAAAAGGAGGGTGTGTGTCCCACATGTGAGTCTGGTGGGGACACTGAGGGAGGGCTCACTAATCTGTGGGTTGGATTTGTACTCAATATAACTTTAAAAGGAGGGGGTATTGAACCTGTCGTCATCGCTCCCATGAGTTAGCTCTTCGTGCTCAGTTCCCCTTGACCTGTCGATAGACACCATCCCGTACCTGGGCATACAGCTTGCTTCCACGGTGGCGAAGACCATGGCGATCAACTATAGAGCCCTTTTAGACCAGACAAATAAATCACTGGCGACATGGGGCCAGCTACGGCTTATTTGGTCGGGGCGCATTGCAGCTGTTAAATTGACAGTATTGCTGCGTATTCTGTACATTTTTCAAACGATCCCGCTGGTCCCTCCTCCTGCATTTGTTACAACTCGCTATCAATGCACTTATATGGGGTGGGAAGAGGCCACGTCTTCCAGTTAGCCAGCTATCACGGCCAAAGGGTGAAGGTGGCTTGGTGCGCCCCCTGATCAGCCGGTATTATCAAGCCTCGCAACTCAGATACGCGGTGGAATGGAATAGGCCCCTCTCCGAAAAGCACTGGTCCTTTATGGACCAGACAGTAGCCGGTGTAAACGTTTGGCGGGAGGCCTGGCTCCCTCGTAAATTCAGAGCCTGGGGACTGTACGCGTCGCCGGTGATGGTAATGATGATGAAAGTCTGGGACAGTGTGGCCCTCTAATGGGCTGACATCGTTTCCCTCCCAGATGTCACAGATTGTTGATAACCCTGATTTCCCCCCGGGTTGTGGGTCCAAGGTTTTTGGTAGGCCTGGGCGATAAATTCCGTTCCATTCGCGGAATTTGCGGAATTTTGGTAATTTCGCGTTCTGCGGAGAACGCGAAATTGCCCAAAATTCTACATTCCGCGACTTCGTGAAATTTTTTGCTTGTTCGCGTTCACAAAATGCGTGTATGTGAGATATTTCCCCCCCCGAGCACGTAAACAGCGATTATGAACAGTAAAAAAGCTTCGCGAACAAGCAATACAGGGTGTTCGCGGAATTTCTGCATGTTCGCGGAGATTTTTTACCGTTTCGCAGAGATTTGTGTAACGCGATTACACAAATTCCACCCACCCTGCTGGCGGGAGTTAGGCTGTAAAAGAGTGGGTTCTCTCTTCGGTCCTTCAGGGATTATCCCTTTTGAACAGCTTCAACAGGAATACTCGCTACCTGCCGCTGATGGGTTCCGTTACCTGCAGCTGAGACTTTGGGTGACCGTGTTTGAGAAATGGCTGGTCCATAAAGAGGACGACAAACGCCTTATCTCAGAGCTCTATGCTATGCTTACTGGGGTGGATACGATGGGTGAGACCAGAGGGCAGGCGCACTGGGAGTAGGAGTTGGGGCGCACGCTTTCCTCCAAGGAATGGGATGACATTTTTTATAGAGCACACCACACTACACACAACATGGCTGGTACAGAGGTAGCCTAGAAAATGGCATCTTATTGGTACTTTACTCCAGCACGCATACATAGGGGGAACAAAGGACGCCCAAAGACGTGCTGGTGGGGTCGCGGGCAGACTCTCTTGCATCTTCTATGGCACTGCCCCAAACTGGCCTGATTCTGGAAGCAGCCCAAAGAAAAGATCAAGAGTTTGGGTGTTTGGCTGGATAGGTCGCTTAACTTTGACCACCAAGCAGTACAATTAGCAGCGCCTTGTTACGGCACCATTAGACAGATGCAAAAAATCCTTCCATTCCTTCCGGAATCAGCACGCAGGATCGTAGTCCAGGCACTGGTGTTATCCCGGCTGGATTAAGGAAATTTACTTGGGGACTCCAAAGACCACAATAAGGAAATTACAAGTGGTACAGAACTGCGCGGTCAGGCTGCTGCGCAACATCCCCAAAGCACACTCGGCCAAGCCGGCCTTAGAAGAGCTTCACTAGCTACCAATCAAGGAACGCATAATGTTTAAGTCATTATGGGGCAGATATATCAAGATTTCATTTTGCGATTCCTAAATAGCGATTTTTAAGGAATCGCTATTTAGAAATCCCAAAATGGAATGTATGAAAAAAATCGCTATTTTTTTGCGATTCCTTAATCTTCCTTATTTGCGAATTTGCATTTTGCGAATTCGCAAATAAAGAATAATTTCCCATGCATTCCTATGGGCCAGGAGGCCCATAGGAATGATTGTGAAGTAATTCTCAAATTGCGAATTCGCAATTTGCTAATCGCAATTTGAGAATTATTTCAAGGGTGCAGGGGTGTCTGAAAGACACCCTGCTGCACCCCTGAAATGTACATGTGTGTGCATATGGCGCACATACATGCCCCATGGGCATGTGTGTGCGTCACATGCCACCTTAAAAAATGCAAAATTTTGCATTTGTTGAGGACTTCGCAATTTACAATCAACTCCAAGTTGGAGGTAATTTGCGATTCCTTAACCAAAATTCGCAAAACAAAAATGCTTCATACATATCATTTAAGGAATCACAAAATTAGCGATTCCTTAAATGCTATTGCAAATTAAGGAATCGCAAATCTTTGCGATTTCTTAATTTGCGAATTTTTGATACATTAAAAAAAATGCAAAAAGACCATTTGCGAGTCGCAAAGGCCGAAATTCTGCGAATTTCGGCCTTTGCGAGTCGCAAAACGCTTGATACATCTGCCCCATAGTATAGTACATAAACACTCTGGGGTAGGGGCCCAAAAATCAATCTTGCACTTATACCTTTCCATCGCCCGTCGAGAAGTCTACGCTAGGCGAATATGTTCCTGGCGATGGTGCCAAAAATCAAGCGAGCACGTGCTGGAGGCCGAATGTTTGCCTACAATGCTGCAAAGCTTTGGAATATGCTGTCTGGGAGGGAATGGGTACATAGGACTGGCGCGGAGGAGGGAGGGGAGGAAAGTTGGAATTATGGTATTGCCTTTGTGGCTTTGTTTTATATCTGTTTTGTCTTCAGTGCATATGGTCCAAGTGTTTCTGCCGGCCTCCGGGTTGTGGGCACACAGTTGCATATTCCTAGTTTTCATGACATACGCTGCCGGCCACTAGCAGTAGCCAAAACTGTAATATTGACGCTAAGGACCGCTATCAATAAACAAAATTGTTCCATATAAGGAGGGCGAGTGTCCCACGTGTGAGTCTGGTGTAACACTGAGGGTGGTCACCAACATCTGTGGGTTGGATTTGTACTACATATAACTTTAAAAGGAGGGCGTGTGCCCCACATGTGAGTTTACCGCCCCTAAAAATACCCTGTGATTCCAAAGGTACAGCGCAATCTAAATGTGTAACTCTACTCTCCCTTGTGCACTAAGGCATACTTATGGTGTTTCATCTAGCACTTTGAACCCACCCTTGACTGATGAGTAAAGTTGCCCAACTGAGCTGCTCTTCCCTATGTCCACACACCTTACCAGTGGTAAAAGAAGGATTCAGTCCATGATGGTCAATTATTATCCTGATATTGAGTATTTACTAGGACAGTAGTTTGATAAACCCCCCCTCTCCTCTCCCACAGCCCCTGAGGGGAGGTACAAGGGATTCGCGGATGTGCTGCGAAAGGTTCTACGCGAAGAAGGCCCACGCGGACTGTACAAGGGCTTCGCGGCGGCCATTCTGCGAGCATTCCCCGCTAATGCGGTAAGATTCCTGTCCCAATATTTACATTTATTTAAAAATGCCATTAGTGGTGACCCAGCAGCAATGTGTGGTGTGTGATAAAAGATATTACCACACTCTCTTTGTGTTAGGAGTAATTGAAATGGAATGCTGAAGGAACTTAAGAGGTGTGATGAAAGTCTTTACCACACCCCCTGGAATTGTTGGAGGCACCTAGTGAATAGACTGCAGAGAGCATCTCACAGGGGCCACAGTGATTAACAGGAAAACTCTTTTTGAGCTTCCCCAGTCGGTTTTATTTATTCTAAAATGTCAGCCAAGTACAACACATTTCAAAGATACCTTAAAGCTGTATCAGTGAACCACAGAAAAGAAGATCACACCCTAGACTACACAGATACAGAAACATAAAATACACTCAGAAAAGGAGAGGGGAAAAAGAGGCAAGAGAGAGGAAAAGGCAGGAGAGTGCAGGGAGACAGCACAGGGCAGCTGTCACACTCAGAGAGAGAGAGAGAGAGAGAGAGAGAGAGAGAGAGAGAGAGAGAGAGAGAGAGAGAGAAAGAGGCAAGACAGAGAGGAAAAAGGCAGGAGACTGTAAGGGGGGAGCACATGGCAGCTGTCACACTCAGAGAGAGAGCATTACCAAGAAGAGGCAAGGGAGAGCATGAAAGACAGGAGAGTGCAAGGAGACAGCACAGGGCAGCGGTCACACTCAGAGAGAGAGAGAGAGAGAAAGAAGAGACAGACAAGGGAGAGCATTTTTGGCAGGAGAGTGTAAGTAGGCAGCACAGGGTAGCTGTCAGACCCACACAAAGAAAAATATGGGTTTAGGGGAGAAAAAGTCAAGGGTGTGTAGAGAGGTAGTACATGACTGCCCCCAGACAGAAGGGGCAGAGAGGGTCAGGAGTGTTTATAGGGGCAGCGCCTGGACATCAGCCGCACTCTGAGATGAAGGGATTAGGAAGAGGCAAGGGAGAGGGGTTTAGAGACAAGACCATATAGTGTTTTTGTTCCAGGACAGATAAGCCCCTCATACTGTGCTTGAGGGGGTGATCCCCTCCACTCCACTCATGCAGGGCCTCTCTGCTGCTCAGGAGGGTGCAGCTCTGCTTGAGGGGGTGATCCACTCCCCTCATGCTGGGCCTCTTTGCTGCTCAGGAGGGTGCAGCTCTGCTTGAGGGGGTGATCCACTCCCCTCATGCTGGGCCTCTTTGCTGCTCAGGAGGGTGCAGCTCTGCTTGAGGGGGTGATCCACTCCCCTCATGCTGGGCCTCTTTGCTGCTCAGGAGGGTGCAGCTCTGCTTGAGGGGGTGATCCACTCCCCTCATGCTGGGCCTCTCTGCTGCTCAGGAGGGTGCAGCTCTGCTTGAGGGGGTGATCCACTCCACTCATGCAGGGCCTCTCTGCTGCTCAGGAGGGTGCAGCTCTGCTTGAGAGGGTGATCCACTCCCCTCATGCTGGGCCTCTCTGCTGCACAGGAGGGTGCAGCTCTGCTTGAGGGGGTGATCCACTCCCCTCATGCTGGGCCTCTCTGCTGCTCAGGAGGGTGCAGCTCTGCTTGAGAGGGTGATCCACTCCCCTCATGCTGGGCCTCTCTGCTGCTCAGGAGGGTGCAGCTCTGCTTGAGGGGGTGATCCACTCCACTCATGCAGGGCCTCTCTGCTGCTCAGGAGGGTGCAGCTCTGCTTGAGGGGGTGATCCACTCCCCTCATGCTGGGCCTCTTTGCTGCTCAGGAGGGTGCAGCTCTGCTTGAGGGGGTGATCCACTCCACTCATGCAGGGCCTCTCTGCTGCTCAGGAGGGTGCAGCTCTGCTTGAGGGGGTGATCCACTCCACTCATGCTGGGCCTCTCTGCTGTTCAGGAGGGTGCAGCTCTGCTTGAGGGGGTGATCCACTCCACTCATGCAGGGCCTCTCAGCTGCTCAGGAGGGTGCAGCTCTGCTTGAGAGGGTGATCCACTCCCCTCATGCTGGGCCTCTCTGCTGCTCAGGAGGGTGCAGCTCTGCTTGAGGGGGTGATCCACTCCCCTCATGCTGGGCCTCTCTGCTGCTCAGGAGGGTGCAGCTCTGCTTGAGGGGGTGATCCACTCCACTCATGCAGGGCCTCTCTGCTGCTCAGGAGGGTGCAGCTCTGCTTGAGGGGGTGATCCACTCCCCTCATGCTGGGCCTCTTTGCTGCTCAGGAGGGTGCAGCTCTGCTTGAGGGGGTGATCCACTCCCCTCATGCTGGGCCTCTTTGCTGCTCAGGAGGGTGCAGCTCTGCTTGAGGGGGTGATCCCCTCCACTCCCCTCATGCTGGGCCTCTTTGCTGCTCAGGAGGGTGCAGCTCTGCTTGAGGGGGTGATCCACTCCCCTCATGCTGGGCCTCTTTGCTGCTCAGGAGGGTGCAGCTCTGCTTGAGGGGGTGATCCACTCCACTCATGCAGGGCCTCTCTGCTGCTCAGGAGGGTGCAGCTCTGCTTGAGAGGGTGATCCACTCCCCTCATGCTGGGCCTCTCTGCTGCACAGGAGGGTGCAGCTCTGCTTGAGGGGGTGATCCACTCCCCTCATGCTGGGCCTCTTTGCTGCTCAGGAGGGTGCAGCTCTGCTTGAGGGGGTGATCCCCTCCACTCCCCTCATGCTGGGCCTCTTTGCTGCTCAGGAGGGTGCAGCTCTGCTTGAGGGGGTGATCCACTCCCCTCATGCTGGGCCTCTCTGCTGCACAGGAGGGTGCAGCTCTGCTTGAGAGGGTGATCCACTCCACTCATGCAGGGCCTCTCTGCTGCTCAGGAGGGTGCAGCTCTGCTTGAGGGGGTGATCCACTCCCCTCATGCTGGGCCTCTTTGCTGCTCAGGAGGGTGCAGCTCTGCTTGAGGGGGTGATCCACTCCCCTCATGCTGGGCCTCTCTGCTGCTCAGGAGGGTGCAGCTCTGCTTGAGAGGGTGATCCACTCCCCTCATGCTGGGCCTCTCTGCTGCACAGGAGGGTGCAGCTCTGCTTGAGGGGGTGATCCACTCCACTCATGCTGGGCCTCTCTGCTGCACAGGAGGGTGCAGGAAAAATGTAACAAGAGTGAACCCGTTATCCCAGTTGAGACCGGGTAGGCAATGCAGCAATATAACAATGATTCAACTGGTATATCAAACAAGTGACTGTTCCACATTAGAAATTAATCATAGAGATAAGGGGACAAGGGAGACCAAAGTAAGGTGAAAGGGTTGTTATTTGCATATAGAAGCCCACAGTTATACAACTAAATTGCAGTAACCATAACAACCAATTGTGTACTGAAAGTTTTGTAGTGAATAAACGGTGCAGTGACACAAGTGATTATAAGACAACGTGGGGCGGCGCGACAAAAATATATACAGTAGGGGTCAAACGAAAGTATTTTCAATGCATGGGTACAATTTCATTGTTTTCAAAGAGACCCTTTGATTGCAGCAAATGACGTTGTAAAGTCGACGACGTTTCAACCTATATAACTAAAGGTCATCATCAGGACGAAGGTTACAAAAATCTTGAAGTGTGCTCTGGGGTTGGTAGAGAGAGCAATTATCCTGGTGGGGCGCTCCTATCGGTGGGGAGGCGTCACCGGTGGGGCTCGGGTCATGTCAAGAAGGACACAGCGATCAGGGCTGTGGGACTGTCTGTAGGGAGATCAATCACGGAGGTGTTAGTTAAAGGGCCGGGCTGGGAAGTAGATCGGGTGACCGGAGTATATCCACAGAGCGGGGAACAAAGGATGATCCAGAAAGATATACTCCGGTCACCCAATCTACTTCCCAGCCCGGCCCTTTAACTAACGCCCACCGATAGGAGCGCCCCACCAGGATACTTGCTCTCTCTACCAACCCCAGAGCACACTTCAAGATTCTTGTAACCTTCGTCCTGATGATGACTTTTAGTTATATAGGTTGAAACGCCGTCGACTTTACAACGCCATTTGCTGCAATTAAAGTGTCTCTTTGAAAACAATGAAATTGTACCCATGCATTGAAAATACTTTCGTTTGACCCCTACTGTATATATTTTTGTCGCGCCGCCCCACGTTGTCTTATAATCACTTGTGTCACTGCACCGTTTATTCTCTACAACACTTTCAGTACACAATTGGTTGTTATGGTTACTGCAATTTAGTTGTATAAATGTGTGCTTCTATGTGCAAATAACAACCCTTTCACCTTACTTTGGTCTCCCTTGTCCCCTTTTCTCTATGATTGATTTCTAATTTGGAACAGTCCCTTCTATGATATACCAGTTGAGTCATTGTTATATTGCTGCACAGGAGGGCGCAGCTCTGCTTTTAGGTAGGGAAGAAGGAAGGCTCTTGGCTGTTCCCTTGTGTGACCTCCTTTTCTTTCTTCTAGGCTTGCTTCTTTGGGTTTGAAGTCTCCCTGAAGTTCCTGAACTGGCTGGTGCCAGTAGAATGAGGTTCCTTGGCATCACTCTGCGTGGGTACAGCACTGGACGCGTCATCTCACCCACTGGCACGTGCATCACCCTGGAAGGATGTCGCTTCTGGCCGGTCTCGGTGGTTCATTGAGTCTTAAATCCATCCATCCTTAGTGGTCCGTAGAGTCTTCTGGCCACGTCAGAGTTCCACAGGGTCTAACTTCCGGCCAGCCTGAGGTCCGCCTGAGGTCTGCCTGAGGTCAGCCTGAGGTCCGCCTGAGGTCCGCCTGAGGTCTGCCTGAGGTCAGCCTGAGGTCAGCCTTAGGTCTGCCTGAGGTCTGCCTGAGGTCAGCCTGAGGTCAGCCTGAGGTCAGCCTTAGGTCTGCCTGAGGTCCGCCTGAGGTCCGCCTGAGGTCAGCCTGAGGTCCGCCTGAGGTCCGCCTGAGGTCCGTCTGAGGTCCGTCTGAGGTCAGCCTTGAGGTCCTCCTGAGGTCAGCCTGAGGTCCGCCTGAGGTCAGCCTTGAGGTCCGTCTGAGGTCAGCCTGAGGTCCGCCTGAGGTCAGCCTTGAGGTCCGCCTGAGGTCAGCCTTAGGTCCGCCTGAGGTCTGCCTGAGGTCTGCCTGAGGTCAGCCTGAGGTCCGCCTGAGGTCCGCCTGAGGTCAGCCTTGAAGTCCGTCTGAGGTCAGCCTGAGGTCCGCCTGAGGTCAGCCTTGAGGTCCACCTGAGGTCAGCCTTAGGTCTGCCTGAGGTCAGCCTGAGGTCCGCCTGAGGTCAGCCTGAGGTCCGCCTGAGGTCAGCCTTGAGGTCCGTCTGAGGTCAGCCTGAGGTCCACCTGAGGTCAGCCTTAGGTCTGCCTGAGGTCTGCCTGAGGTCAGCCTGAGGTCCACCTGAGGTCTGCCTGAGGTCCGCCTGAGGTCAGCCTGAGGTCCGTCTGAGGTCTGCCTGAGGTCCACCTGAGGTCCGCCTGAGGTCAGCCTGAGGTCCACCTGAGGTCAGCCTTGAGGTCCGTCTGAGGTCAGCCTGAGGTCCGCCTGAGGTCCGTCTGAGGTCTGCCTGAGGTCAGCCTGAGGTCCGCCTGAGGTCAGCCTGAGGTCCGCCTGAGGTCAGCCTTGAGGTCCGTCTGAGGTCAGCCTGAGGTCCGCCTGAGGTCAGCCTTGAGGTCCGCCTGAGGTCAGCCTTAGGTCCGCCTGAGGTCTGCCTGAGGTCTGCCTGAGGTCAGCCTGAGGTCCGCCTGAGGTCAGCCTTGAAGTCCGTCTGAGGTCAGCCTGAGGTCCGCCTGAGGTCAGCCTTGAGGTCCACCTGAGGTCAGCCTTAGGTCTGCCTGAGGTCAGCCTGAGGTCCGCCTGAGGTCAGCCTGAGGTCCGCCTGAGGTCAGCCTTGAGGTCCGTCTGAGGTCAGCCTGAGGTCCACCTGAGGTCAGCCTTAGGTCTGCCTGAGGTCAGCCTGAGGGCCACCCGAGGTCAGCCTGAGGTCCACCTGAGGTCAGCCTTAGGTCTGCCTGAGGTCAGCCTGAGGTCCACCTGAGGTCAGCCTGAGGTCCGCCTGAGGTCAGCCTTGAGGTCCGTCTGAGGTCAGCCTGAGGTCCGCCTGAGGTCAGCCTGAGGTCCACCTGAGGTCAGCCTGAGGGCCACCCGAGGTCAGCCTGAGGTCCACCTGAGGTCAGCCTGAGGTCCACCTGAGGTCAGCCTGAGGTCCACCTGAGGTCAGCCTGAGGTCAGCCTGTACAACCCTGTGGTCTTCCCACCCAAGGATAGCGCTCCACCCACCCTAGGGAAGGAAAAACCACAGGAATGGGAGCAGAGTTTTAGGAAATGTTCTACAGCACCCAGCCAGGTTTCACTAGCTTCAGATCCCTGGTATTAAATTAATTTACACTTCTGAAAAGTCACAATTTTCTGTGCAGAAGAAACCCTTACCCTGTCAATAGAACATTTCCTACAGTTATTTATTTGATGAGTCCTGTATGAAGAATTTGAGAAGCAGTTTCTTACTGGTCTACAATCCAGGACTCCCTAAGGGAGGATTTGGCACTTCTTGACACATTCGTTTTATTACAAGATGGCCACCCTTGGGCACACACAGGATTGTAGAGAAACTGTTTACACTCAGTCAGAGGTTTCCACGGGTACTCATGGAAAGCTATTGTAAATCTAATTTACGGAGAGACAAAAATATAGTCGTGACATCTTTCTTTGCATGCGAAAATCTGCTCAGCAAGTGTGAACCCACGTGCTCATTTTTTAGGTCTCGGCCTAGCGATACACTGCGCAGCAGTGTTCGCGCAGGAAAAGTCCTTTTGTACGCGTTTTGAAAATTGACTTGTTATTTTCTCTTTTGTCCACATGGAAAATAGTTTTTTGTATGCAGAAACCTATACCTCTGTACCTCACCTATATTTGGTATGTTTCGATCTCCTTCCCACACAGGAAAGGTATTTACTCTCCTCTCATGAGGAATACATGTATGTCCTTCACGAGGTTGCAAATGGGTCAGATAGAAATTTGTGAACGCCCAAAAATGTGTACGTCTGTGGGTGTGCACGTGCTCCGTGGACATCTCATCCCTGCAATGCCCTCTCCCCACCCCGTGAGTAAATTTACTCACACAAAAATACTTTGGCGAGTAAATCCTTTTATGAGTGAACCTGCCCAATGCTCAGCAAGTTCAGAACTATCCTGATAAGTGCTATCATGGACTGAAACAATAGAGCAATGAGTGACACTAAACAGGTTTACCATGCTATCATACCAGGTATAATCCTATTGTTGTTTCTATTTTGTGGTCTTTACATCAAAAGACAGAAATTATGGTTGAAATACTCCATCCTTCGTACTAAGCTGTTACTGCTGGTGGCCTTATTTGGGTCATTTCTGGTACAAATGACTGGGCATTTGTTGCAAAATAAATAAACATTTGTTTGTTTGTAAAATTTGGACCTTGATTTGTTGCACCCTCACTCTCTATCACACGACAATTATAACGCATCCACTGTACAACATCACAAGGTAAGGAAAGGGTGTATGGTAGACAAACACAATAGTTTTGAAGCTTGAAATAAGAGGCTCTGGAGGGTGGCTCGTTTCACTAATCAGAAGCCTTCAAAATGTGTTGTAGCCTGCCTACAGTGGACCAAGCATTGGAGACCATAATAATGCTTATTTTCAATTTTTGTCTTAGCATGGAGCTAAAGATCTGGTCAAGAGAAGGGTGTCACCTGGCCCATAGGACAATGTTGTTTTTCACTAAGCATGAGCACGTTGCAGCTTGCATGCTGCTTTTACACACGTTACTACACGTCTTTATTTCAATATTTCAATGACTACTTTCACATGAGAACACATCGCTGTGTTCACGCTCTGCGTGTTCCTGGGGTTATGACTGAACATATGTGCAAGGTCGAACAACAATGCCCCTTGTTATTTTGTTCTGGCCAGTCCTTAACCCTTAGACAAAACATACCGATGCAGCTGTTGTTTGGACAACTTACTTTAGTTTTTAGTGGGGTACACAAATAAGCCGAGACACACTTGGAGAGGAGCCTTTCCAAGGAGAAGAGCGAAACATCACCTGGAATGTAGATCTACCATCTATAGACTGAAGTATGGGGTCTGCAGATAAAGCCCAGAGGTCTTCTAATATATAATAATACTGCCTCTCACCAAGTGGAGGGAGGATAGGCTCCACTGTCTTTTTATGACGACATATCACTTCATGATTTATGGGCTAGCTGCTATGCTGACTATATTTGTACTATGCAATTTCCTGCTTGTTGTTGCACGTATACTGCATGCCAGGGCACATTAGTTAAAATAAATATTTTAAACTATTTCGTGATTCCATCATATCCTATTGTGGACACGTACAAGAGTGCGAGCGAAAGGGAGTGTCTTGTTACCACGATTCCTAAGAGATCTGGGAGTGTTGTGTTCTGGCGTGTCTAATCATTTGTTTCTCTGTGAGTGAGTAGGAGAGCAAGTGCAACTCTATAGCTAGTCGGTCCTGGGTTCGTGGGTACTAAGGTGGTAGGAAGATTCAGTCCCTATACACCAAGGTTCCATTTCCTGCGCATAGTTCTATATTTGTGCAGAACCCCTGCAACAGCTCCTCATGATATCATTTCCCATAATATTGATGAAATTCCTCCCGAATCCCTGTGGAGCCCTTTACTAAGTTCCCCTCTTCATCTAAGATCTCGAGTATCTCTCCAGCCGTATTCATCTGTCTTAAACGTGCTGTCAACACATGCCCCATACGTTTGGTGAGCTTGTGGCAATTTTGCCGCCAAGCAAGAAACTTCTCAGCTTCCTTAGTTGCTGAAAATTCTCCTATGTCCTCCTTGGCAAGGGCAAGTTTAAGCAATCTATTCTCTTGGGGTATCCCTGAAGCTAAAGAACGAGAAAGCTCTTCCTCGGCATCCATCAATGCCTTAGATAGTGTTTTACCCGCTGGGCCTCGTTCCTTTGACGGTGTAGACAATAGCTAAAGGTTTGCCCCCTAACACCTGCCTTGAACGCATCCCAGACCACCCCCCACTTGCACTATTCCTGTTGATTTCCGTTCAATCCTTGATCCATTTATTCAAATGTACAATATAATTCTGGTCCTTTAAAAGACCTCTAACAAATGTCCAAATCAACTCTGGTCTTTCCACCCCTGCAAAGGTGACTGCCAAGGCCAAGGGATTACGATCCAATATTACTTGGGGATGTTTTTCTATACAACACCTCGGAGGTAATTGGTGGGAAATGAAGAAGTAATGTAACCACGCCACCGATTTATGGGGGGTAGGGAAGTATATACTACCAGGGTCGGATGGTTTCAAATACGGCCACACATCTATTAGCCCATGGTCTTGGACTAAAGATGTGAGGGCTCTGTAAACCTTCTTTTTCCTTCCTGTATATTTACACCCTTGTTCCTCCCAGAGCCCACCCAACACATAGATATCAAGGTCCCCGCATAGTGTAACAGGAGATGACCACAATGCTAGCTCAGTGCTAAGAAATTTCAATACTTCAGGATGGTCCCCGGTGGACTCATATACTGAGCATATAGTAAAGGTAAAGTTATGATAAAAACATTCTGCTAACGCCCAGCGTCTCTACTTATCCGACTGGCATCTCTTGTAAGTTATATCTCTCCTCCGGGACAAGATGGCAACCCCGCTTGTTCTCATTACTTGTGTAGTGTTGATGATAAGTTTAAACCTTAGATGTTCCATTACTTTTCCTCTTGTACTCTCTATGCGAGTCTCCTGCAAACAAGGGATATCAGTCCATAATGTTTTCAAATCTATTGCTGCTTTCCGTCTCTTAACCTGATCATTCAAGCCGCATATATTCACTGATACAATTAGAATACTCATCAGCTATAGTTATACTGGTATTTTAGGATCGAATGAACTATATATATTTGCTTCTTAGCCCGATTACGCCTTGCATCAGCCATGGCTCCGCTCCCATTTCTCGTGGTATTCCTCATGTACCGTGTTCCCCTCCACCCCTTACTGCACTCGTAGCCCCCCGGCCCTACACCCCCTCCGAGTCCCTCCCCTCTCCATCCCATCCCCCATACCCCCTGTCCTCCCCACTTACAAGCAAAAAGGTCTGCAATGACCTATGTGAGGCAGCCTACTCCACCCTTCACAAAGTGCCCCAGCGTTCCAACCACAGATCCCGTAAACAAACCAATCAAGAAAGCACCCAGTAACACATACATCAAAGAATCATTCTATTTGGCAAAAACGCCCATCAAAACAGCCCTATAGAAAAAAAAAAAGAAAAAAAGAAGGAATTCCCCCTGAAAGTGAGGCCAGTCCCATCAATCAACACCACCGTATCCCCCCAATAGGGTTAGCCTACTACAGACCCCCCTTGCTCCAGTCATGATCTTCCAGCACTTCCTTGGGTTTCCTTCAACTCCTTCAGATAGTCCTGGGCCTAAATTTCCGATGGAAACATCTAGTTCAAGTTCAAGTTCGGGCATTTATATAGCGCACTACTCACCCAGAGGGTCTCAAGGCGCTAGAGGGAGGGGTTCATTATTTGTCGAATAGCCAGGTTTTCAGTTCTTTTCTGAAGGAGATGTGGTTCTGAGTAAGGCGGAGGTGGGTGGGGAGTGAATTCCAGGTCTTGGCAGCCAGGAAGGAGAAGGATCTGCCACCCATGGTGGTTTTTCGGATGCGCGGGACTGCGGCGAGGGCTTGATTGGATGATCTTAGTTGGCGGGTGGGATTGTAGAATGTAAATGTAAATGTAAATGTAGGTGTACTTATATAGCGCAAACCTGTCACCCAAAGGGCATCCTGGCGCTTGCTTAGGGAACCCGTCCTGGTATTCCCCTGTGAGAAACCCCGGCAGGGTGTCCACAAGGTGAAAGTCAGGCATCCCGCCGCGAGGGGCCGTTGTGGAGATTAAGCAAGCTATTGCCCAGAGTCGCAGAGTGTGAACCCGTGAGTCGAGGGAGGCACCGGGGCGAGAATTATCGAGTCCGTGGAATTTTTAGCCCAAGACCCGCCGAGGCGGGGAATTGAACCCTGGTCCAGGACCGATCTCAGCTTCCGGGTCTGCCGCCTCTAACCCCTGAGCCACACTTCTCCACGGTCAGGTGTTGAGGCATTCGGGTCCTAGATTATAAAGGGCCTTGTGTGCGTGGGTAAGAAGGCGGAAAGTAATTATTTTGTTGACGGGAAGCCAGTGGAGGTTTTTTAGGTGTCCGGTGATGTGCTCTTGGCGCGGGATGTCTAATATGAGTCTCGCAGACGCGTTTTGGATGCGCTGGAGCTTTTTCTGCAATTTTGTTGTAATTCTGGCGTAAAGTGTGTTGCCATAGTCCAGTCGACTCGTGACCAGTGCATGGGTGACAGTCTTTCTTGTCTCGAGGGGGATCCAGCGGAAGATCTTTTTGAGAATGCGAAGGACGTTGAAGCAGGAGGACGATACGGCGTTGACTTGTCTGGACATTGAGAGAGAGGAGTCTAGAATGAAGCCAAGGTTACGTGCATGGTCTGTGGGTGTGGGTGCTGATCCCAAAGCGGAAGGCCACCAAGAGTCGTCCCAGGCAGAGGGGGAGGATCCTAGGATGAGCACCTCCGTTTTGTCTGAGTTGAGTTTTAGGCGGCTCTGTTTCATCCATTCGGATACCTCTTTCATACCTTCGTGAAGATTGGTTTTGGCGGTGTTGGGGTCTTTGGTGAGGGAAAGGATTAGCTGGGTGTCATCGGCGTAGGAGATGATGTTGAGGTTGTGTTGACGTGCGATGGAGGCGAGAGGACTCATGTAGACGTTGAAGAGGGTGGGACTGAGTGAGGAACCTTGAGGTACGCCGCAAATGACTTCGGTGGGCTCTGAGTAGAATGGGGGAGTCGGACTCTCTGGGTTCTCCCAGCTAGGAACGAGATGATCCAGTCCAAGGCTTTTCCTTGTATGCCGATGTTGTTGAGGCGTTGTATGAGGGTGCTGTGACAGACAGTGTCGAAGGCGGCGGAGAGGTCGAGTAGAATGAGGGCCACTGTCTCTCCGTTGTCCAGGAGTGCTCGGATGTCGTCGGTCGCCGCAATGAGGGCGGTTTCGGTGCTGTGTTTGGCTCGAAAGCCGTTCTGTGAGGGATCCAGGGAGTTGTTGGATTCAAGGAAGGCTGCGAGTTGGCTGTTGACGGCTTTCTCGATGACTTTGGCCGGGAAAGGGAGGAGGGATATGGGTCGGTAGTTTTTCAGTTCTGAGGGGTCTGCTGTGGGTTTTTTCAGAAGGGCGCTGAGTTCGGCGTGTTTCCAGATTTCTGGAAAGGTGGCAGAGTTGAATGAGCAGTTGATGACATCGCGGAGTTGGGGAGCGATGATGGAGTCAGCTTTGTTGAAGATGTAGTGGGGACAGGGGCCAGAAGGCGAGCCAGAGTGGATTGAGTTCATGAGGCGAATGGTGTCTTCAGTGGTGATTGGGTTCCAGGAGCTGAGGTAGTTAGTTGGAGGGGTGGGATCTGAAGGGGGTGGGGCGGGTTGGTCACTAGGAGTATTCTTGAAGCTATTGTGGATGTCGGCAATTTTGTTGTAGAAGAAGGAGGATAGCGCATCGCAGAGGTCTTGGGAGTTAGTGATGTCGTTGGATGCTGCGGAAGGGTTGGTGAATTCTTTGACGATATTGAAGAGTTCCTTGCTGTTATGAGAATTGTTGTCGAGACGGTCCTTGAATGCTGATTTCTTGGCGGATCGAATCAGTTGGTGGTGTTTGCGGGTGGCTGTCTTGAGGGAGGCCATGTTGTCTGAGGTTTGTTCTTTTCTCCAATTCTTCTCCAGGGTGCGGCAAGTCTTCTTGGATTTTTTAAGGTCATCATTGAACCAGGGAGCCTTTTTGCTGGATGATTTCAACTGGTGTTTTTTCAGGGGTGCTAGTTCGTCCGCACTGTGGGTAATCCATTGCCTGAGGTTGGTGGCCGCTTGGTCTGGGTCCATTGCTAGGGTGGGAGGGTTTTGGTTGAGTGATGTGAGGAGTTGGTCGGTGGTGATTTTGTTCCATTTTCTCCGGGGAATGGGTTGTGGACAGTTGTGGGTCAGTGTGGTTTTGTAGCTGAAGTGAACGCATCTGTGGTCCGTCCAGTGGAGAGCTGTAGTGTGATCGAAGGAGATGTGCTTGCTGGAGGTGAAAATAGGGTCGAGCGTGTGTCCGACTGTGTGAGTGGGGGTGTCAACAAGTTGTTTGAGTCCGAGATTGGACATGTTGTCCAGCAGGGTGGTGGAGTTGTTGTCGAGTATGTTTTCAAGGTGGTAGTTGAGGTCTCCTAGAAGAATGTAGTTCTCGGAGGCGAGGGCGTGCTGGCTGACGAAGTCTGTGATGTCGTCGCTGAATTGAGATCGGGTGCCTGGGGGCCTGTAAATGAGGGTGCCTCTAAGGGTTGTCATGGGGTCAGTGTGGATCTGAAAGTGGAGATGTTCGGCGGTTGCAAGATTGTCGTCAGAGCTGGTTGTGATTTTGATGGTGTTTCTATGGACGATGGCGATGCCTCCTCCAGTTTGATTGATGCGGTCTTTTCGAATGATCTTGTAAGTATCCGGTATGGCTATGGCGATGTCAGGGGCAGAAGATGCGTTCATCCATGTTTCAGTAAGGAAGGCGATGTCAGGTGACGCAGTGTCGATTAGGTCCCAGAGTTCTGTTGCATGTCTGTGGACCGAGCGGGTGTTCAGTAGGATGCACTTCAGGTGGTTGGGTTCGGAGCTGTGTGTGGAGGAAGTGTGTTTGGTGAGGGTCCAGAAGCAGTTGATCTTGCAGGAGAGGCAGGAGAATGGGCCGTGGGTACGTCCTGGGGTAGCTTCGCAGCATAGTGGGGTGCGTCCGGGGTTGAGGGCGAGGAGAGTAGCGGCATCGTATGTGACTCTGGAGGGTTGGGAGCGGCAAGGAGCAGGGGGTCTGGCGCTGGGCGCGGTCCAGGCGCGGACGGGCGTAGACGGGCTTACCTTTGGCGCACCTTCGGCGCGCATGGGGCACGCATCTGCACCCTTCCATTCTGAATAACCTTGAGACGGGCTGGGTTCAGAAGGTATGCTTCACAGCCTTTATCCTGGAAGGACGATATCATTTGGCGTAGCCTCCACAGTGATGTGGCAGAAGTCTGGCCGAACACAAAAAGTGAGGTCCTCGAAAGTGCGTTTAGCTTGTGGCCTTGCTCTGTCTGATATATATAGAAATTGAGAGGAACCCCTTGACACCAAAGTAATAGGGTGTAACCCCTTCGCTGCTGGCAGGATTCCCTCGCTGTGCTGGGGGGTGGGGGCGGGCGCGCACAGCACCCCGGTGCTCATGACGAGCTCAGCTCGTCATGAGCCACGGCGCTCCGGTGCTCATGACGAGCTGAGCTCGTCATGACCGCGCCCGTTTAATGGAACGCTCAGCACAGTAGGGGAATCAGCCCAGCGTGCGAGCGTTCCATTAAACGGGCGCGGTGATGACGAGCTCAGCTCGTCATGAACACCGGAGCGCCGTGGCGCATGACGAGCTCAGCTCATCATGAGCACAGGAGGGGTTAATACAATTGTATCACAAAAAAGAGGTTGTCCTTTGGACAAATCTAAATGGGCTGCATTCAAAGTCCACGCCCACATTTGCCAATACACCACAATCCTATTCACTCAAACACCACTCCCCCAAAGCATAGAAGGGAAAAGTAATTCTCAACGTAAGATTATCTAAGCAAACAATGGTTAAATATGAATCTATTTTATTAAAAAAATATCAAAATACAAAGTTAATTTAATAGTTCCAAAAATCATTGCTTTCACATATGTTTAGAAATAATTTTCATAAATCACAACAGAATACATGAAGGAAACACTGACACTGAACAGAGAGTACAAGTTAAAGATGACACACTTTGTCATAAAAAACATACACATCCGTGATACTACAGTACTTAACCTGGAACCCAATGTTAAATTTAGATACGTGATCTATAGTTCCAGACTCTTCACAGATTGTGTTACAAACTAGAAGCGTCGACACGTTTCGATGGGTAGACTTATTCACCATCTTCTTCAAGACTGTATTTAATGACTCTCTGGGACATCTACAAATGCCTCCTTCCTCTTATATAAGGGTGATGGAAAGTACCCTTAACACGGGGTGAATACCTCCGCCTTCTTCTGGCATATCTTGCCTCGAAGTTCAAATTATTTCTTATTTGCTCTTGAGCATTTACAGCTGCATGGAACTGGAGGCTGCTGAACATCATTCATCATAATTAACCCCTCCGCTGCGCCAAAACGTTCCGCGCTGGTGCGGAACGTTCTATTGTGCGGGCGGGGCCGGAACGTTCAGCGGACGTGCGCAGCACCACCGAGGTAGTGCACGCGACGTCCGCTGAACGTGGGGTTAAAATGTACCATTTACAGTCATTAATGATGAACTGTAAGGTCCAAGGAGGATGCTTTCTTTAATTCCAGGGGAGGAAGTGGTCCCTTAATCTTCTTTCAGGCTGTTTCTCTAAAATGTTTATTGTTTTTAACATTATGGAAATAGATTCTTCTATATAAGCAAAAACTGACTCCAGGTTATATTAGTTTGTAGCTGTTGTTGACTTCAGTTATGTCTGGGAGGTCTGGAGGGCCTTGAGAGTCTGAACAGGGAGAGACATGTGATAGCCCTCCCCGAGCCAGCAGTGAAACATCCTATGGTGCCCCCGTGCACCATAGGGCTTAATTAATGTGTGCACCTGCACCTGCAACACACATACTGCTTTCTTTCTCTGCTGCTGCCTGGGGGTGAGGGATGGCCTATGTTCAGGGGGTCGAAGTGCATTAAAAAAGAATGTGATGCTGCATGCAATAGGGTTGGGATCAAAGGTGTGGCTAAAAACAAAATATTCTGTACATTTTTCAGGTATTCCGCCATTAGTTAGCCACATATAAAATAACTGGCAGCTTTAATGAAAAATACATTTTAAAAGTTGTTAATCAGTGAGAAATGCACTATAGCACATTATGAAAACTCGATTAGTTAACGCCATGCAGAGATCTGTGTATAACCAGAGAGCCACAGAATTAAATCTTGGTTGGTACAGTGGAGAATAGTAACTTCTGAATATTTAGTGCTACAAGGTCACAGCCTGTGACAGAAAGCATCGACTATACTAATTTACCACTAATCCTTTGTGGGTTCCAGAGTAGCGTGCTACTCGCAAATGAAGCGTTTCAACACCCCATCAGGGTTACCAGCGCTATATACACGCAAACCTTTTTCCCTTTTCTACCCCTCCCCAACCCTTGTCAATCCAAATAAGTGACTAACATATCCACCACTCAAATGACTTTCATTATTCGCCATACTAATTAAACAGTAATCCTTATGGGTTCTAGAGTAGCGTGCTACTTGCCAATAAAGCACTTCAAAACCCCATCAAGGGGTAGCAAGCGCTATATAAATACAAACCTCTTTCCCTCTTCTATCCTGCAACCTACCCTTCTCTATCCAAATAACTGAATAACATATCCACCACTCAAACTACTTCATACTTCACTATACTAATTTTCAACAGTAATCCTTTATGGGTTTCGTAGTAGAGTCCTACTCTCCAGAAAAGCGCTCAACACCCATCAGGGTTAACAGGTGCTACATGAATGCAAAGCTTTCTTCCCTTTTATCACTCCACTACCCTTCTCACTCCAAATACCTGACTAATATCCACCACTCAAATTACTTTCATATTTCACCATACAAATTCAGCACTAATCCTTTCTGGGTTTCCAGAGTAGCGTGCTTCAACACCCCTTCAGGGGTAACAAGCGCTATATAAATACAAACTTTTTTTCCCTCTTCTATCCTTCTGCTATCCTTCCAAATCCAAATAACTGACTAACCTATCCACCACTTAATATTTACTTGCATGTTTCACTATACTAATTGAACACTAATCCTCTATGGGTCCCGGAGTAGTGTGCTACTCGCCGAAAAAGCGATTTGACACCTCATCAAGGGTAGTAAGCGCTATATAAATGCAATTACAATATAATACAATACAATATTCAAGTCAATATTTTATACTTGCATTACACACAGTATAAGAAAGATTGCTACAAAATGTACGAAACGTTTTATGATAAAATGGTGCCCCCAAAATATAGATTTTAGTAATACCCAGACAGTATGTAATGCAAATTTCTTTTAAATAACTGTCCCTTCAACACCTCGTCAGAGATAGTAAGCACTATGTAAATATAATTACAATTACACTCTTTAAAGCTCAGTTTTTAACTCTTTGCAGTACCACTCAAAAAGAATACATCTTTTTCCTTACAAAGCTTCAAGTGATTCAATCAATTCAAGCCAGTACTGGCTCCCAAACATCCTTTACATTTGCAGATTAACTCGTAGCGCACATTTGAATTTCTTTCAGGCAAGCAGGCACCCTGGCGGAAAGCTTGGTTAGCTGTCTGCCCGGCTTCAGTTTCACAGCACAGGAGACTGCCTGAATGACATTCGAGCTGAAGCATTTAAACTATTGGAATTAACCATCCCGGGACGGTTGTCTTTTTCCAAAACGAAGAGCAAACGTTTTGGATTCCAGGCACAAGTGGGGCTGTGGAATGGACGCCCCCTCTTCCAAGGACTCCATGGCCCCCCTGGGGGTCGTGCCCCATAGATTGAAGACCTTTGCTGTAGCAGTAGAGCGGCATGGCTGCATTGTTGAATGTGAAGTGCAAGTCGCTCTTTCACGCTTGACACTAGCGCTGCATTATCGGGCAGTGCAAGTCTAACAAAGAGTGAGAAGTTTAAGTTCCGTGTGCAGGAAATTTTGAGAGAACGTCTCCCATGAGTAATCACAAGAATAGGAGGCCATTTTGGATTGGGCAGAAACAGGCAATGTAGCCTAAAAGCACTTCAGCACTCTTGAAACTCCGGTAATTAACAGAGATAAGCAGAAAAAGATTGTTGTTTGAGAGAGAGGAGTATTAAGGTTAGAAGGAGAGTTTATTGGGAAAATAACAGGTCTTAGTGTTATATCAGTGTAGATTAAATAGTATATATTAGTATTAGTGTTTTATGGTTAGAGGGTTTTTAAGTTAAAGTATAGGTATGGATTCTGATCAAGTAAGTAGTATTGAAATTTCTGGTTCAGAGGTAAGTGAAGAGGTTATAGGTAAAGTAACTCAGCATGAAATAAAGGTGCATGTTAATGAGACAATTGATAATATACTAACGGATAAGAAAAGAAAGGACGTTGGGCCAGGAGATTATTTTACTCCTTATCTGAAGAGGACGAATTAAGAGGGGAGAAGGGAGGAAAGAATTTTAAAAAAGAGTAAACATATAGAAGGCATTGCCATGTCATAAAAAGGAAAGGAATTTAATCTATTAGAAAGAAGAGTGTTCAATGCAGCACACAAGGGAAAGGTGACCAAAGCGACACACAGGATGATGAATTTTATGAGATGGAGTTGGGACATGGATCATTGTCTGATGACAATACGAAATATGATGAATATGTATTTGATATTCAGTAGGATGACAGGTTCAGTTCTTAATTGAGAATATTGAGGGTTCAACCTCAAAAGAGGCTTTAAGAAATCTTTTAAGAGAGATGTTTTCACTATAGAATTCAAGGCATATTCACATACAAGAGAACCGAGGCACACGCAAGTAGTCCATACAATGAAGCTGGTTTGTAGCAATGAAAGTTATAGAAATACACTCCGGAGTAATTTTTCTTCTTTATGACATGGTGTTTATTGTCCAGTCTTTTCGTACAAAACAAGCACAACGGCAGCCGACACGTGTTCCATCCGATGGACTTTTTCAAGGCTGCAAATTACATATACACACATGTAAACAAATAGCTGTACAGCTATACATTCAATATATACATGAAGAAGTTTGAAGACACACAAGGTCTGTGTCTACAGGTACCCTTACTTTCTTATTATAAACGAATTGGTGAAAATAGTGTGTTAGACAAAGACAGACACCCAGAGAGTTGATGATGAAACCAGGTCCTAACCTCGAGAAATTGTCCTTGCATGCCACAAAGTACGGACAAAAACCCAAATGTTGATTCTCAACAAAAATAATGTGTCAAAGTGTGACTCTTCATTAAGCGTGCCGATAGTGATGTGTGTCCCACTCCGTACCACCACATAGAAAGAAAACATGCACGCTGGAAAAAACCCAAACAAGGCATCTAAAAAAAAATCTTACCAAGCAGGGATGAGATGTAGGTTTAGGCTATAATAGGTCAGAAATAACCAGTATGATCTGACCTCACACATGCATTCTTGTATGCGTAGCAAAATCTGTTCTATAAAGCAAAATTGAAAAAGGAATGATGTTCAACCATCACTACTAGAGTAAAATAACCAACTCGAACTGCAAATACACTGCACTTGCCTCAAGGAAACAAAGTTACAAAGGAATTCATTGTACAAAAACATAAATGCTATTCACAAGATTGTGCAGCTTAGAGATGATAAAAAATCAGAAAATTATATTCAGAAACAGAGGGTATTCACCACAGGTTTTAAAAGAGGCTACACATAAGATTCAAAAGGTCCAACGTACTGATTTGCTTTTAAATCCGAAAGCTAAAAAGACAAGGATTAGGAATAGGAACAAGAAACTTGCTTTGGTTACACCATACAGTGCACTCAGTACTGGTTTATACAAAGCTATGTCCAAACTCTGGTACAGCCTGCAGATGGATAGCACTATGAAGGAATTTATTACTAACAAGCCCAATGTTGTTCATAGGGGCAGAACCATTCGACAAACCCTATAGATATCCTATTCCATCTATTTTGAATAGGTGGTTGCCAAACTGCCCCCTGGGTTTTACAAATGTGGACACTGTAATATGTGTTGTTTTGTGAAAAATAAGGTTCTTGAATTCCAATACAATACACGCAAAACATACAGAATCAGCAGGTTCATGAATTGCAACATGAAATTTATGGTGCATTGCATCATCTGTGTGTGTGTGGTCTTATATATGTGGGGAGTTGCAAACACAATGGTCTCTAAACAAGGACGATAAACTTTAGAAAAGATGAATATAGAACCACAGTCAGTACTATATTTGAAGCTGTCCAGCCGGACAGAATTGGTTTTAATTTGTAAAATTGACACGAAAACAATAAAGTGGGACACAAGCCTGCATCCTACTAAAGGTATACATACAGTATATACATAAAACATAGAAATGGCACCACCCTCCCCTCATTGTTAGAGGGATTCTGTAGAGTTATCAAGTCAAGTCATATAGTCTTCTATAGCGCAACATATCACCGCTAGGTCTCAGGGCGCTTGCAGACACAGTGAGGGTCATCAGGTCGCTATTAGTTGGGAAATAGCCAGGTTTTTAGTTCCTCCGACCTAATGCACAACCTAAGCTGAAGTAGTAGAGTATTGCAAGCAAGAGACCTGTATGCACATGACACGCCTGAGGGGAGGGGACGGAGGGGGGCTGTTGTGGGTAGGAAGTTTAAAATCCAGAACCAGGACACATACATACAGTAGGTCCAGAATCGAACACCAATGGACGTACGACCAGGGGATTGCTCAGGCAAGGGTTGGAAACTATGAGATTTGTAGTGACCATTATTGCTTTTACCTACTACTGTATCAGCTGTTTAATGAATTGGTAAATTACGATCATGAACAAAGAAATATAAGATGTCTAGATGTCAACTGGAATTATATGCCAAACCCAATAAAGTGTGTTTTAAAAAAAAGGGGGAAACAAACAAGGAGGCTCAGGCAGAGCGGCTTGCTTGTATGTTATACATTCAAATAGCACAAGCAAAGATGTGATGGGACACAGTTACACATGGGTAATATTGGTTAGGAAAGTGCTTACGGTGTACTTAGAGTTGACGACGTTTCAATCACTTTTAAACAATTTTGGGATCATCATCAGGGCATAGTGTTACATGCCTGAGTAAAAAGATAAGTGAAAGGAAAAATGGGAAAGATAGTTAGGATGAGTGAAAAACGGTGTAAGATGTCATGCAGACGCAAGTGTGCCGGTGAGAACTTCGATGCAAAAGTCATTCAAGCTGTGTGCAGAATCAGAGGGGGAGTGTTGTGATGTGACAGCGGCTACTTGTATCAAGGTGATGCGGTAAGGAGAGAAGCTGTGTGTTTTGTGATGACCAGGGTACATGATGTAAATAACATAGGGGCCATTGGCCATCAGTGGCTGCGAGGGTAATTAGACCTGAATGACATGGTGAGCCAGTGCAGAGTGAGATACCGTGTGTCCTGTGGCACATGATTGTGAAAAACAAGGGAGGGTGGCCCAGGAGTAGTTGGCCGTAACGAATGGTTAAGTAACGTGTAGAAAAAGGACACTAAATGGACCGCGTGAGAGTGTCCTCTATGATGGAGGAGAAGCGAGGTATGTGAGTCATCGGAGTCAATTACCTCGAGTGACCTAAAAGTGAAGAGTCAATGCGGTGAACCGCAAGACTGCCTGGATTACATGCATGGTGACTGGTTGGTGGTCGTACCATGTTCCAGTAGAGATTGAACTGGAAAAGTTGTGAACCGCGTCCGCATTCAGCGATGGACCTGATGGGAGCGCGGTAAAGGAGTGTTCCAAGGTTAATAAACCTAAAAAAGAGGGTGAAAAGTCAATGTGGTGAACCGCATGACTACCTGGGTTGGATGCATAGTGTTGGTTGAGAAACATACAGATTTCCAGTAGAGATTACCCTGAAACAAGATGAACCGCTTCCGCGGTAAGCCGCCTTGTAGGCTTGAACGGAGGTCTCGGTGGACCTAAAGGGAACGGGTAGGTGAAAGTAAATGCGGTGTACCGCATAACCACTGGCAGAGACAAGGTGATTGCCATGAAGGGCTTACCTGATGTAACGAAGCGCTGCAATTAGAGCGTCTTCAATGCTGGCATTACAAAGGAGGTGAGCGAGCGAGTGAGGGTCCCGCTATATAAAAAGAACGAAATACCGGAAGTGGAGTGTCCTGTGAGGAGTCACATGACCATCGTGAAGGCTATGCGGTGGACTGTGCTTAAACCGGCGGCCACATTGGAAAGGTGAAGGTGGTGAAGTGGAGACCGAAAAGCCGTGGCAGAGCATTTAGGAAGCACAGAATATTCTAAAGCCAGATGTGAAATACATCAAAGTGGAAACACAGAATACATTCAAAACAACATTGCGGTTTGCATGATGATAATACAGTAGAGGCGTCATTTTGATTTCATTAAGCCAAAATGATAGAACAGTATCACAAGGGTCAAAGCCCAGAAAGCTCGTGAAAAGAACGCTGAATATTCAAAAGAAGGGGCAAGACGAGTCAGATGAGGTAGAATAGCAGAAATTAAGAAATTAAGCAAGGGCCTAGGTGACCTTCTATGTAGACAGGTGGGAAGGTCTAAAGACAGATCCATGGCAAGGGGGATACGAAGGACAATTACATTATATATAATTTACAGCAAAGTTATCCAATCCTCAAGTCGGTGAGTCCTGTTTGTATGCTGCCAGTGCGTAAGATCCACTTGAGTTCTTCTTTGTTGTGGAGTTGCGCATTGTCCGTGCCTCTTGGTGGTGGTTGGTCACACTGATGTCGTCTTCAGTATGTCCAGTGGCCATAAAATGTTCCTCAAGTAGTGCATTGGGCATTTTGCAGCTTAGACGGCTGCGATGCTGGCAAATCCGGATGCATGTTTTCTGGCATGCCCAAAGTAAATTTTGTCACAGGGACATAGAATGGCGTAGATAACATTACAGGTGTTACAGTTAGAAAATTGCTTTAACTATGCCTTGATTTTACCAAAACAAAATTCTTTACACTCAATTGTAAATTTGCATGTAACGCAGTTACCACTTTTTACATGGTCCATGAGTGGTTCAAGTCCCCAGTGTTCAGTGGGAAGAAATACAATGGTATGTAGAGTTTTAAAGAGTATGAGGTTGAGAAGACCCTCTAGAGAAAGTTCTGATATTTTATGGGGCATGACTATGATATTGTCTTTATTGGAGTCCTGGCCGGTAAATAAATATTTAGATTTGACTAAACTTTTGGTTAAGTTAGCAACTTTACTATGTTTGATATCTTGTAGAAGGGTATCAGCATTGGAGGAAAGTAACAAGATTTATTGTCCATTTGGAAATTTGGAAACAAACAAAGACAATGTCTGAGTCAGTCTTTTATCCAATTTTCCCTGACTGTAAGAAGTTATGTGTAGTGGAATGTTTGACTGCATATGAGAACAGAACGATGGAGTACAAAAGAGATGGCAAGGATCAATTGTTGATATCCTACGTTAAACCATATGACGCAGTGAGTAACGCTACTGAATTAAATGAGTGATGAAACAAGTGCAAATATTTAAAGCAGATTCATTAAGAGGTGCAATGGCGAGTAAAGATTTTGTGTCTGGTGAAAGATTGGAGGAAATTCTGAAAGCAGATGACTGGTCTAATGCGAGTACCTTTGCAAAGCATTACTTTACAACAGTAAAGGATATCTCCAAATGTTATGAATAGAGAATCAAGATTTAATTAAAGACAACGGAGGCTAACATCATCCCAACTCCCACTTCACTAAAAGAAAAAAAAAGATAATGGGAAGAAAGTGGAGGGAAAAGATTATGTACTTGAAAGATAATAGTTAAAATAACACATTTTACATTTGCAGGTAAAACATAGATAGTGAAACATGTGTGTTGATAACGTGTTAGCATTTCTTAAATACAATGAAAAAGAATGGAGAAGAAGAGGAGCTGGATAGTTTCAGTTTCATGGAGGAAAGAAGAGTAAGAGGACAAAGGGGAAGAGTTTACCACATTTAAAACAGGAAGAGTAGTCTCTGAGGGGACTATTTATGGGTATGGTGTTCTAGATTGTTGTGTTATGGTTTGTACATTCTTTTAAATTAATTAATGCATAACACTAGCCTCCGTGTCTTTAATTAAATTTTAATTCCCTATCCATAACATTTGTAGAATCGCCATTCACCACAGTTTAACCCCTTCCGTGCTCATGACGAGCTCAGCTCTTCATTATGCACGGTTGCGCTGTGCTCATGACGAGCTGAGCTCGTCATGACACGCGCGGGGCTAATTCCCCCGCTGTGCTGAGCGTTCTATAGAAACAGGCGTGGTCATGACGAGCTCAGCTCGTCATGAGCACAGGGCCACCGTGCTGCGTGACGCGCTGAGTTTGTCACGAGCACCGCGGCGCTGCGCGCGTCCCCCCTCCCCCCCAGCACAGCAGGGGAATTAGCCCCGCGGGGAAGGGGTTAAGGGCTGCAGCCAGTGCTCAAGTCACAGAATGCTGGACTGAATAGTCAAATCCCACCTACCAGTGTGCACAGGGGCGCACATTGTTACCTGGGATTTGACCCTGGATGCAACACAGACAGAAGAGCTAACTCCAAGCACCGTATTTCCGGTGTTCTATCCATCTGTGGACCCCCGTCGATCTGTCTACCCCCTCTGCCACGAGGGAGCCGATATAGACAGGTTCTGTCTGTCTGCTGCTGCTCCCCTATCTGTCTTTGCTCCCCTTACACGCGTCAGTCTCACTGCACCTCACAGTGAAATGATGTGGCATGCATGAAGAGTCACAAATAGTATATCAAGCAATTATTTACAATAAATTGAATTATTTTGGTAAGATGGCATATGCATGTTTGAAAGGAATTTTTTTCCCCACATATTTATATAATCCTTGTGTTTTAAGTATTTAAATGTTGTCAAAACAAGTATGTTTTTAATTCATAAGATATAATTTTTTTATAAATATACACACGTTTTAATAAATAGATTTATATGCATATACATATATATCATATGATATAAAATGATATTAAAATACAGGTGTTCTAGCTTTTTCCAGTCCTGTGTTGGTCTATGTACCCATTTCGCCAGAGAGGAGTTAATACAGGCTATGTCAGACAGGCGCTTATACAGGCGTATTCTAGGTTGGCAGTGTGCGTGGACTAGGGTTTGGCTGGCGGTGATGGGGAGCAGATAGTGTTTCTGCTCCTCGTAGTTTTGTGTACCCCCTAAGTCCGAAGGGAGCTTATACAGGCCGATTGTAGGTTGGCAGTGTGCGTTGACTAGCGTTTGGCTGGCGGTGATGGGGAGCAGATAGTATTTCTGCTCCCCGTAGTTTTGTGTACCCCCTAAGTCAAAAGGGAGCTTATACATGCCGATTGTAGGTTGGCAATGTGCGTGGACTAGGATTTGGCTGGCGGTGATGGGGAGCAGATAGTGTTTCTGCTCCTCGTAGTTTTGTGTACCCCCTAAGTCCGAAGGGAGCTTATACAGGCCGATTGTAGGCTGGCAGTGTGTGTGGACTAGGGTTTGGCTGGCGGTGATGGGGAGCAGATAGTGTTTCTGCTCCTCGTAGTTTTGTGTACCCCCTAAGTCCGAAGGGAGCTTATACAGGCCGATTGTAGGTTGGCAGTGTGCGTTGACTAGCGTTTGGCTGGCGGTGATGGGGAGCAGATAGTATTTCTGCTCCCCGTAGTTTTGTGTACCCCCTAAGTCAAAAGGGAGCTTATACATGCCGATTGTAGGTTTGCAATGTGCGTGGACTAGGGTTTGGCTGGCGGTGATGGGGAGCAGATAGTGTTTCTGCTCCCCGTAGTTTTGTGTACCCCCTAAGTCAAGAGGGAGCTTATACATGCCGATTGTAGGTTGGCAATGTGCGTGGACTAGGATTTGGCTGGCGGTGATGGGGAGCAGATAGTGTTTCTGCTCCTCGTAGTTTTGTGTACCCCCTAAGTCCGAAGGGAGCTTATACAGGCCGATTGTAGGCTGGCAGTGTGTGTGGACTAGGGTTTGGCTGGCGGTGATGGGGAGCAGATAGTATTTCTGCTCCCCGTGGTTTTGTGTACATTCTGACATATAATTTCTGCAAGATCTTTTCTGTGTTGGACATCAGAGTGCTACCCCAGCGTCTTTGTCATCATGTATGACATCTTTTTCAACTTTTATTTATTTGAACTGTGCTTTTTTTACAGTATCTTTCTACCCCTTATCACAATCTGTTCCACAGCGTCCATTCGTTCCAGTGTTCTTAGTCTTGTTCCCTTGTTGTTCTTTTGCTGACTTACCTGTTTGTGTACAAGATCCGCCTTCATTTTTGTGCAGCCTTCTTTTGTGTATCTTCTATATCTGACCTTCGTTCTTCCGTGCTTGATCCAGTGTCCTGAACATACCTGTACATCTGTAGACATGTAGTTTACTCCTTTCAATTCCCTCCCTCCACCCTAATTGACAACATAATGGGGGGGAGACAAAGTAAGGGGTTCTGGTCGTTTCTGTGTCTTAAGCTTGCAACACAGTAGGTAGGACACGGATTAACAACCCCAGCCTCCGCCACCCATGGACCTTCCTGCCCGTTGTTGCCACCTCCTTTGCTATGCCTTATCAATCAAATCTCTTCACTTGACCTGGTCCTCCTCCAGTGTATTCTCCTCATAGTCCAACCCCAAACAATCCATCAATTCATCTGCCCTTACCCACTCGGTGCGTGGTGGTACCGCCACCAGATATTGCACATTATACACCACCTTGGGCGTACCCGCCCTCAAAACGCTTCCATTGGCCATTGTACATGCAGACTTTGGACCACCCTTGTCATCCATTCTTGCATCCTCAGATGTAACCTCCAGCCTCTGTTCTTCACCTCCTTTCAAATATTCAAATTGTCTTGGAAAGACCTTACCAACCCTTCAAGAGAAAAGGTAAGAAGGCTGGGAAACACTTTATATGTGAGCTCTGTATGCCATCCTAATACCCAATCATCAAATTACATGCTTGCTACCATTCTGTAATGCGCTTCAGTTGCACTGTCCATTCTTGTCTGGCTGTGCACGTCACGACAATTAAAGGGACCATCTTCCTGCATATTTTTAATAAAGCACTTGACACAATGCATAGTGACACCGTATTTATTTATTGTATTTATTTATTGAATGTTTTCAAAATAATTTCCACTCAAGTACAAACTTTGTTCCTTCATTTCCAAAATAAATATTAAATACATTTTATAGTAAGCACCACAAACGCCGATATTACAGTAAGGAAGTTGTAAAAATATTTTCAATGTATCCTAATTTTTTTTTATGAGCACCTCAAACACTGATATTACAGTAAAGACGTTTTTAAAATAGTTTCAATGTATCACAAAATATTTTATGTGAGCAGAACAAATGTCGATATTACAGTAAAAAAGTTGTAAAAATAGTTTCAGTGTAGCTCAAAATATTAAACGTGAGGACCACAAACACTGATAGAACAGTAAACAAGTTGTGAAAATAGTTTCAATGTATCAGAATAACTCATTTCACTTCACCGAGAACATGTTTCTTTACTACTGACAGATCTTACATCTTACAGATGGAAAATGTCACTTACACAGTAAGCATTTCTTCTTGGCATGTAGTGCTGTCGATTCACATGGTTTCCATAGTCCTGCCATCTTGTGTTGTGTTGGGATGTTTGCAAGTTGTTTTTCTTTGAAAAAGTCTATCTAGTCTTGTGGTAAGGCCGTCTCCTCCTTCTGATGATATTGTGCATGGGGATCGACTCTATTGTTAGTATATTTGGAGGCAGATGGTGAGAATGGAGTTATTAAGAGTATAATATACTTGTACCTATGTGTGTGTATATATATATATATATATGTTAGTAAATGCAACGGGGAAGCTTGCTTACTATACAGCGCAGGCCTTGTGCATGGGCGAGTTGGGGCAAGCCAAGGACAATATTGCGAGGGGCGCAGCAGGGAGCTGCCTGACCTAGGGGCAGATGTATCATCCCCATCATTTGCGATTCCCAAATAGCGATTTTTAAGAAATCGCTATTTGGGATGTATGTAGAAATTCGCTATTTTTTTAGCGATTTCTTAAAATTCCTTAATTGCGATTAGCAAATTGCTAATCGCAATTAAGGAATAATTTCCCATTCATTTCTATGGGCCAGGAGGCCCATAGGAAGGAATGTGAAGTTATTCTCAATTTGCGATTCGCAATTTGCTAATCGCAAATTGAGAATAATTTCAAGGGTGCAGGGGTGTCCAAAGGACACCCTGCTGCACCCCTGAAACTTACATGTGTGCGCATATGGCGCACATACATGGCACCTTAACAAATGCCAAAAAGTGCATTTGTAAAAGAAATTGCAAATTACCACCAACTACAAGTTGGTGGTAATTTGCGATTTCTTAATGTGGATTCGCAAAAAAAAAAAAATGCTTGATGCATAGCATTTAAAGATTCGCAAAAATTGTGATTCCTTAAATGCTTGAGTAAAATAAGGAATCACAATTTTTGCGATTCCTTATTTTGCACATACATACCAAAACACAGTTTGCGATTCGCAAACGCCGGAATTCTGCAAATTCCGGCGTTTGCGAATCGCAAACGGCTTCATACATCTGGCCCTTAATGTCATACAAACAGCATCTCACCCATCCCACTTGTTCTCAATGGGGTTCCGTTATAGACTTTGTAATCATCCCTTAATGTACCTCAGCGTAATTGTTACCACCCCATCAACTTCCTGCCCTCCTCCCATCTTCCTCACACTGCCTGCTGTCACACCATAATGACCCTCCCGCCCGCTCAACAAACACATTTTCTTTCTGCCCAAGGTGCTGTTCCGGTCAATCCGTTTTAGGGCAGGCCCTGAGCGTACACTCGGTAATCAATGTGTCTGAAAAGTAGTCATTTATTCCGGACCTATATTTTCTATCTAGAAAGCAAGTTGCCTAATTAGAAAAGCATGTAAAGTTATTCAATGCTAGCAACCTTCCTTTACGTACAACTTATAATATCAACATGTTGAGGCCTTATAAGTCGAGCGTGAAAGGTAATCTATTCAAGGGTACCTATTTTTTAAGTAATGGGACATACTCATCCATGGCAAAATTAAGTGACCGTTAGAACAGGGGAGTCACTCCTTGACCCCAAGGGAGATTCTTCCGTCTACTAGTCGAAATAGAATGTCGAACTTACAGGATATATGGTGCTGAGCTTCGTCCAAGTGTAATCCGAAGTGCTAAGGTCTGGGGTCCCATACTTGTACTAAGATACGGGGTTGGAGATACTCTGGGGACCCACCTATAGGAGGGTCTTTAGAGAGGGGTGGTCACACCCCTTTCTGTTTGTTAAGTTTCGTGCAAGAACAGGGGCTGAGTGACCGTGCTACCGGTTTCAAGTGGGGTATGTTCAGGGACACCATACACTCACTAACAAGTCTAAGCAATCCATGCTTGTGGACTTTATTTAAACCTTTGGGATACACATTACGGCTTACATAATCCATAAGTTCTTGGTACTTAGTGGCATCCATTTCTATTTTCTGTAGAAGGGTGGAATTCTACCTCAGCCACTAGGACTGGTGGGGGGGGGACAGGGGGGGTAGCATTATAAAGTGTTTGAAAGCAAACACTACATGTTTCCATGCAGCCAAACTAAAGTTAGCATGAACCGCGAGGTTATAATGCACTTCAGAGTATATGGTCTGCCTGCATCACAGAACAGCATCAGAGAATAGATTCTGAAAGCTGCCGAGGGGTCCTGTTAATGCATGGGCACCCTCTCACACAAAACCCAGCACTCAGCCTTCACAATTGTTAAGGCCTGCCATAGGAGTGACTGATGTGTTTATATAGGTCAGTGATAAAATCAAACCAGTGAAAGTTTGCATGTATTAAATTTTGTTTCACTTATGGATCTACAGACCTGAAAGATTATGCACTGAAACCTGTGAAAAAACTTATGGCTGTATGGAAGAAACCAGTGAAAGCACACCTGGAAGCAATATTGCAAGCATAAAATTGTATGATTCTTCTTTTTGTTCAGTCAAAACGCACCAATGGATAGTTGGTGATGTTGGTTTCTATAACATCTAAACATGTACATCCAACATGTACATCCTACACCATTGAGCATACTATACTGTGTGTTCATATTTTTTTTTCTAGGTAATCGAGGCGTACCTTTAAAAAATATGTATGTGTAGACCAAATGTACGTATATTTTCATCAATAACACATACAGACCTAGCCATAAATAATAATTTTTTATCAATGTGTGTCATAGGTGGTGAAGCTGCCCAAAAATTATTTTGTGAATTCCATTCGTCTCTTATTGGTGGGCATTCTGGAATCCCATGGTAGGCCTTTGGGGTACCTATGGCCTTAGTATTTAATGTACCATATACTAGGGACTCGCAAGGGTAACCGAGTAACCATTCTGGATTGTACCTAATGTACATGCAATCAATTTAGAGAGGAAGCAGCTAGGCTGGGGTCCTGAATAGCAGGGCCCCAGCCGGACTTAATTCGAGAAATAGTGAAACTCCAGCAAAAACTGGGGGTAACCATAGTATTTATCAAAGTTTTGCTTGGGTTCTACAAAGTGTAGAAGGCTTTCGAGTAGAGTTCGTAACTGTTACATAGGCAAAAGAACCTATGGAATTGACGTTTCAGGAGGAGCTAATGTCAATAGTACTAAGAGGTATGTATGATGTTAGAGAAAAATGCGATTGCCAAAATGGGAGAGAAAGGAAAAGGGTTTATAAGTACTCTTTTTCTAGTAGAGAAAAAAGGAAAAGGTTGGAGGCCTGTAATAAATCTAAGAAGTTTACTGTTGTTCATAGGTCCTTTTAAACTGTTTTGGTTTGAGACTTAAACCTACTGTCCATGTTTATTCCTTGAACAGGCCCCCTTTCTTCCATAATAACTAAAAGAAGGGTCCAAGCATGTACTGCCCAGATGCTCACCACCAATCTGGTAGTTGAGAACATTATCTTAGTGTTATGAATGTCTCATGACCTTGTATTACTTAGGAAAGCTATTTACATGATTGGCTGGAAGAATTCTTAGCCTTTCAATAAGTGTTTAGCTCGATACAGATGCCGGCTCCTTACTGGCGGATTGCTTTTTTAGGTTTATGGGCAGTAATCAGGCTGACGTAGCTGAAGACGTACGTTATCCATATGAACACATTTCTGTTCAGTGTTTTAGTCCACCTGGGGCTGCTGTCTCCTGGGTATGCAGTACCACCGCCGGCTTCAGCCATTTGGTGGAGTTCAGTGCCACTAAAAGTGTGGCGAGTTTGGCTCTGTTCTGTTTTGGAGAGGATCCCTGCAGGTCTGTGGCACTGGCCTCTTCCCTCCTGCCCCCATTGATCCACATCACTGATTTACGTGACCTAAGTGTGAGATAAATTTGCACTCGTAATGGGCCTATGATGATGTATGTGTGTGTCTGTGTGTGTTTGGGGGGGTTCGGCTATTGTTTCCTATGCCCTCTCCTTTGTGGCAGAAAAAATAGTGCTTTTCGATGCCTTTATTGTACTTGTTCTGTTTGTAGTTTGAAAGTGTTTTTAGCCAGCACTGCTTGTTCAGTCAATGCTAGTTTGCTATGCTGGGCGCTATGTACAGATGAATTCTTTTTTATGTTTTTAAAGCAAGAACTGTGTTTGCTTCACAATTGAATGGAAATATCAACGATGATTAGGGCAAGTTGGCAATTCCTGGTGCTGAACAACTTGGAAGAAGAATTAAAGTATCCTCTCCTGCTGGAAAAAGAAGGAAGATGCCTTGCCCATCTGCAAGTAAAAGGCCGATAGGTGAAGCTTTTAAGAGGGGAGTCAAGCATATAAAATCGCCCCCTCCAAACACCTTTGACAGCAAGGAAACCCTTACACCCCTAAGCAGCTGTACAAAATACCATGAGAACATTACTCGACAAAAGACTGTAATGAGAGAACTCTTTTTAAGTAATGAGTCTTCATTGCGTGCTCCTTTTGAATAATAAACTTGTTAGGAAAAAAATAGGAGCTGAGGAACAGTCTGTTGAAGCAGTTTAAACCAATATGTGATTTACCAACATTTCAAGATGGAGGGAATTCATTTATTGAAAGATGTTCTGCAGGAAGGAGATTGGTTGGTGAAGCTAGATGCGAAGGATGCTTACTTCACAATTACGATTGCAGAGGAGAGTCAGAAATGTTTCATTAAAATCTCTGCAACAGGATGCTGACTTATGTAAGAATCTGCAATTTCAAAACAGTGTTGTGCAAGAGCAGGGGCTGAGTGCACCTGTTTGAAATGGGGTATGCACAGGAACAGCATACACAGTTTGATGAATTTTTTACACGGTCTACGCAATCCATGCTAATGGACTTTACTGAAACCTCAGGTTACACATTACTGATTACATAATGCGGAAGCTCTTGGTACTTAGTGGCATCCAATTCTATTTTCTGTAGAAGGGAGGAATTATACCTCCGCCACTAGGACAGGTGGGAGGGTAGCATTCCAAAGTGTTTGACAGCATAGGCTACATGTTTCCATGCAGTCAAACTAAAGTTAGCATGACCCGCGAGGTTATAATGCACTTAAGAGTATATATGGTCTGGCTGCATCACAGAACAGCATGAGAGAATAGATTCTGAAAGCTGCTGAGGGGTCCTGTTCATGCATGGGCACCCTCTCACACAAAACCCAGCACTCAGCCTTCAGGATTGCTAAGGCCTGCCATAGGAGTGACTGATGAGTTTATGCATGTCAGTGATAAAATCAAACCAGTGAAAGTATGCTTGTTTTACATTTTGTTTCACTTATGGATCAGATTATGCATCTAAATCCATGAAAAAAGTTTTGGCTGTACGGAAGAAACTAGTGAAAGGGTGCTTGGAAGCAATAGTGTCGAGCATAAAATGTGTATGATTCTTCTTTTTGTTCACTCAAAACGCACCAATTGATAGTTGATTGCTGAATGTTTTGGCTGCAGACAACACAGAACTCTTCATCAGAATCTAAATGTAAAATAGATGTACATTAGCACATCTTAACTGCTATCGTAAAACTTACTTTGGGCAATTTGGTACAAGTCTTCTCCCTCTAGAAGGGTGGAATTTTACCACTGCCGCCAGCACAGATGGGGGGGTAGCATTCTAAAGTGTTTGACAACAAACAGGACCATGTAGCCATTGTAAAGTTCGCATTAACCGCAGTTATGGTCTGGCTGCATCACAGAACAGCCTTAGAGTGGGGATTCTGAAACACTTCATTAGCTTTCTCCTTTTTGTTTTGTCAATAGGTGGGAGCTTGTTCTACAATGGTAAAGAAAACAACACAAAAGTTGTCATTGGTGCTGAAGCAGCATCGCGGCAGTAGTGGGAGCACCTTTTGGAGTATGACCATGAGATAGTGGTGCGTCTGTATTATAGATTCTGCTGTCTGACGTCTACCTTAGTGGGAGTGGAATTACCTCTACCTCTTACTCTACCATTGTAGAATAACGTGTGGATGAGCGGTATTGGTTGTTGCCCTTGAAAGAGGAGGACAAATTCAATTTAGGTTTCAACACCTTAGCCGAATAGTTGCTCGATTTCAAAGAGCAGATTAAGTATGAAGGTTAGAGGAAGTATGGCCCACCTCTAAATAGCTTATGCAAGGCTTGACAGCTGAAGGGAGTGTGTCCCAACATTCTTTCATTAGCAGTTTTTGTAGAACGGAGTGAATAAAGGGATGTAATTTTGAATGTAAAATCCTACCAAAATGTACAACTTCTTAAAATGTCTGGTTCTGGCTGTTGACTTATGTAAGAATCTGCAAACAGGGTCATTATCTGGAGCATTATCAATGTCACCATCTATTTTTGGAATGTTGAGCTGTTGATTCACATGTGCCCTCCTGCCTACCCCGCCAACACCTGTGGTTGTTTTATGTTATTATTTATTTTACATACACATGGACAACTCTATATTACACTCACTTACTCCATTATCAACCTCTTGTGTGAATAGAATCTAACAATTGAGTCGATGCACAAGCAAACTAAATAAAAAAGGAGGAGTGACCTTGTGACTTGAAAGACTTCTTCAAAGAAATACAACTTCTGATAATCCGGACACAACACTAGATGGCAGGAGTATGGAGAGCATGTAAATCTACTGCTGACATGCGAACACATCTTTACCAAGGAAAATAACTTTCTTAATAAATACATTTGGTACATTTGTAACCTGAATAAGGTAACCAGGATGTTGCATTTGTTTCAATACATTCAATGTGGATCCATCAGCAGCATTCTTCGCATAGTGCCTGCTGGGAAGAAAGTGAAAATTGATTTGTTATTCTATTTCGGATTGTATACAGGTCGATAGATTTTTTGTTGTGCTAACTTACATTTATTTACATAGTAAACATTGTGCACTGTCGCCAGTCAGTGGCAAAATGGTAATGAGTCCATTACTAGGAAGGGTGCATAGCCAGCGAACCAACATGGCGGACGCAACTCGGAAAAGACTCTTGCAAATCCCTCAGTTATACGGAGAACCACCCTGCATCAGACCCATCCGCAAAAGTGTGACTTTGAAATTTACTGCCACCAAAAACACCTCAAGTACTTATATCAGTTACTTTTTAACTTCGTCGACTAGAGTCATATTGAGGGTATTTACCATAAAGTTTTCCGTAAAAATTTCAGAAGCTTTTTGGTTGCAGACACCGCAGAACATTTGAACAGACTCTAAATGTAAATTAGATGTACGTTAGCGCATCTTAACAGCAATGGTAAAAAATGTAAACTTAATTTGCAATATTTGGTACATGTTTCCAGGTGTTTTCCGATCCAGTACTTAGGACAGTCACAACTGTTCAAAACAATTTCTAATGCAGGGATCTTCAAACTGTGGGGCCCGACCCCCAGGTGGGTCGTGGAGTGATAAAAAGTGGGTCCCACCTTCCAGGTCACACTTCTGTCTATTATTATTATTTCCAAAAAGGTGTCCTGGGGCTAATAACCATCTGCTGGCTGAAATGGCAAATAAAGACACAGAAGGGGAAGGAGAACCAGCCAAATGGGGTAACCTACAGGGTATAGGGCCAGGTTTTTATAGCTTCCTAAAGGATAATAGATCAATGGTGGAGCGAAACAAAGGTAGGTGAAAGTTCCATAACTGTGCGGCCCGCACCAAAACAGTGAGGCCGACTATTCATGTTTTTTTGCAGTAGGGAACAATAAGAAGAGTCGCACATGCCGAGAGGAGCATACGGGTATGCCCAGTGAGGAGAGATGAGAGGGTGAGAGTTGGTGGGATGCGAGAGGACAGCATGGGAGCGAGAGAATTAGATTTATGAGGTCAGGGATGAGGAGAAATGTGAAGTGCCGATGAAGTGCAGAAATGCAAGAGGAGAAGTGAGTGTGAGCAAAAGGTGAGGGCACAGAGGAGGGATACTGTTAAACGGTGAGAGAAGATAGCTGAGTGATGATCTGTGACATAAAAAGAGAATTTGGTTCGACGTGGGTGAGGGACAACAGCGATGACGGAAGAGAGGGAGTACTGAGGTGGGTGCTGAGGTAATAGGGGAGAGGGACGTTGGTTGAAGAAGGTGTGGAAGAACAAAGGGGAGATGTGAAAGATGAATGGTGGACTGGACAGGTGTAAGATACAAATAGACGGAAATTTGAAGGAAGAGACTTGAGGTGAATGAGAGGTGCTTAGGGGAGAGAGAAGTGATGTGTACAGAGAGGCCATGAGATACATTCAAGAGAGGAGGGCAGTGAAAAGACAGAATGGCAAGAGGTGATTAAACATGAAGTGAGAGGTTGAATGGGGAGAGTTCAGAAGTTGTAAATAGGGGTGAAAGAAAATGGCTTGCAAAGTAAGAGAGGGATTCAGGGTTGGAGGAGGAGAGAGGGATGGAAGGGAGGGGGTGAGAGGAAACTGCTTAACTCTGCATAAGGCTGCCAGGGTTTTAAGGGACCCTTGCTGCTCCCCGCCAGTGCCAGGTGAGCTTCTAATGTGGCAGCACTTATGCCCGGGGAGTGGAAGGCCCTTCACAAAGAGGTTGACTAGACATCTTTCTGTTGTTTATTGCTGTATTTTCATTATAAACTGGTACTGATGAGATGAAATCTTTCCTCAGTGTTACTTTGTGTAAAAATGTCAAAATAATGAAGCAATACTATCCCAAAATATGCGGCATCACATAGTATTATATATTTTTTCTTACCATACTATTTAGTCGAGCCTGCCGCATAATTTGGTCCTCACCTGCCTCATAATTCCAGTAGCTCTGCCTATAGGTTTAGAATTGTTTGTCAGGGGGGTCCTTATGCCTGAAAATTTTGTGACTGGGGGGTCTCGGCATCCAAAAGTTTGAAGACCTCTGCTCTAATGGCAAGACAACAAACAGAATTTAAAAAACACAAACATAACGGAAATATCTTACTATACTATGTTCAAAATTTAAGCTGTGCCTTTTTATAAAAAAAATTCAAAGACGAAACAAACTACCAAATAATCCACACTTTATGACAACACTAGGGTATGACACATTTTCTATCATGAAATGTTAAACTCAAACCAGATGACTCCATTAGGTCTATTGCAATTTCGAATCTATACTGCCCCAGAAATCTTTCATTTATTAAAATCTCTGCAACTGGCTGCTGACTTATGTAACATTCTGCAAACCGAAAACAGAGTTAAGAATGTATTTGTTGTACAATGACAAAGCTGAATTTTAATGTACATAAAAACAATTCTTCTCAATAGGATTGGGGTTTGATAGCCGTCAGAGGTCTCGGACCAACTGTGTTAGGACCATACTAGTGGTCAGACAAAATTACATGCGAATACCAATATGCTTCCGACGGGCACTATGGCCGCGTTCGGTAGGCGTTCACAAGTGTGTTATCCCTAAAAGCACTCTTGCAACTATTCTAAAGAAGTAAGCTATTAACATAAAGTAATGTATCTTCAACAAATTAAGGTTTACAAAATGCATGCAAAAACACCACAATTATAGCTGTCCTGTGACTTTTGGTTAGATTCTACCACTAACTGCCATAGCTCATAGTCGGGATGCTTCAATGCCTGTAGGAAAGCACTTTAGAGACATACGAATTGTTATGTTAAATATTTCACTTTCATCAATCTCATAAAGAAAAGTCATATTGACAATTTTATATTTATGCAATATAAAAAATACTAACTAGATAATGGAAAGTTTTTTAGGGAAAGGGTACCTCCAATTTCGTAAAAAGTCTTGGTAGGTCCGAAGTTTGCTAATCAGTGAATCATAAACTATTATTGTCTTTGATAAAAGGTATCAATATGTGAAAAAAATCATATAAAAGAAATAAGATTTTTAGTATCGAGAGTTACATTTTTATGCTAGAGATGTCTGCTCTATATACATTACAAAACAAAACCATTTAAATACATGACCATTAAAATTATTTGTAAAAAATATTTAGGCACACCAAACTATTAAAACCAGTCATATTTTTCAACAATCACTTTCAAAACTGACTGATAAATGTTGAAAAACATGCACTTACCAAAAGTATCCAAGTTCCAAATGAACACCAGTATGACAGTAATAAACATTTAAAAAAAAATTGCAGCACTTAAAACTATTATAAGCAGTTATAACCAGCTATACTTTTCACAAATAAGTTAAAAAGCTATAAATGAGAAAACAAAATTGAAAAAACTTGCACTTACCAGAAGTATCCAATGAACACCAGTATTTGTCGGACAAAGAACAGTTTACATTTTCTCATAAGGTACCTGTAGAGGAAAAACTGTGATCATGAATAACTATACATTTCATCCAACATCCATATGTCTATACTTACAACAATTCAAAAATGTGAATGTCAATTCAATCAAAATTCTGAATTAAAAAAAAATTCACTTGAAAAACAGGTTACATTTGTAATACTTTTCAAAACGTCACTCTAGGTCTATTTTACACTCACACGTGAATTCAATGATTCAGTAACTTTTAATATTCCTTTGAAACCAGTAACAGTAAAAAGTTACATAGGAGATATGAATATTTACCCGAAAAGCAGAAGAACGATATTTGCCCAGGAATATACAGGACTGTTGCTGAGATTGCTAAACACTAAGGTTAAAATAAATGGATTTCAGTACACACATTGATAAAGAATAATTATTTTTGGCTAAGTCTGTGTGTTATTGATGAAAATATACGTACATTTGGTCTTGACATACATATTTTTGAAAGGTAGGCATTGATTACCTATAAAAAAAATATGAAAACACATGAGCTTCAACAGAGAACCACCATGTACATTCTACGCCATTAGCCATACTATTCACATTTTAGATGTTATAGAAACTAACCTCATCAACTATCCATTGGTCCGTTTTGAGTGAACAAAACCAAGTATCATACAACTTGAAGCGTGAACCTATTGCTTCCAAGCGTCCTTTCAGTGGTTTCTTGCATACATCCAAAACTTTTTTCATGGATTTAGATGGAAGAGATGCTGGATGGAGATGGAGGACATGCTGTAGATGGGAGAGGTGCTGGAGATGGGAGAGATGCTGGAGATGGAAGAGGTGCTGGAGATGGAAGAGGTGCTGGAGATGGAAGAGGTGCTGGAGATGGAAGAGGTGCTGGAGATGGAGCAGGAGCAGGAGATGGAACATGTGCAGGAAATTTATCACTGGTCATGCTTCCTGCAAAATAATGTTGGAAAGTTTATAAAATTTACCATTTCTTAAAAAAAAAAACAGAGTACTCAAACATCCTACCACAAACCTTACTCAAATAAAAATAGCTTTTCAGAAATCCCTTTAGTAAAATAATGTACTTTACAAAACATATGTGCAGAAACTCAAAGTCACGTTCTCTTGCTCAACCTACTACCTTCTCACCTATTGAGGAGACATTTACACCGGCCGATGGAACATCATTACACCACACATCCAAATTATGTCCCATTACTTAAAAAAAGGTACCCTTTAATAGATTACCTTTGACGCTCGAATTATAAGGCCTCAACATGTAGAGATTATAAGTTCTACGTAAAGGCATGTTGCTAGCATTGAGTAACTTTACACGCTTCCCTTGTATTTCGCCGATACGGCACTGTCCAGTAAAGTTATGCTCCAAAATACCTCCTTTTCTCGTTGTTCGCCTGCAATTTTTCAGAAGTACAAACTCTCCTTCACTGAAGGTGCACGGCTTATATTTCTTGGAAACTCTTTTTATATTTTTCTTTCTGCTCTTCCTGGGCAACCTCAATATTCTGCTTTGTCTGCATCTGCATCTCTGCTTTTCTACTTTTCTTTTCTGCTATAATGCCTGCATATTCGCTTTCTATTGGTAGTACAAACTCAAGCTAATAAAAGGAAACATAAAACTCAATCACTGATAAATAAATTTTATGCCAAAAACATGACAATTAGCACAGCAAAAAATACATTTGATGTTTTTAAAAAGTTAAAAAGTATCCAACAAGACAATGTATGTATAAATAAATGTTCATAAATTTGCAGATTAAAATATGCATTTGAGTACTCTCAATTTCATACCAGATCATCCGCCACCTCACTAGGAAATCTTGCTTCTCGTCCATACATAAGTTGGAAGGGGGACACTTTTGTTGTGGTATGTGGCTTAGATCGTAAAGCGGACAATGCATGGTCCAAATATAGATCCCAGTCGTTCTGATGCTCATTCACATACTTAGACAATGTGCTGTAAAATTACAAAAGATTAAAATGTGGCATGACTGTTACTGGCAGTTCATTAATCAAGTTTTTTTGCCCTTACAATTGGACTACACCAAAAGATGACCGTCAGACCACATCAGACAAGCTGTCAGATGCAATTACACCGCCATGAGAGCAATCTCTCAAGTACATACAAACTTATAAATTAGAAAAAGTAGGATTACCTTTTAATGCTAGCATTAGTACGCTCATCTAAACCATTTGTCTGTGGGTGATAGACTGCACTTACAGAACGTTCTATTTGCAAAAGGTTAGATAACTCTGAATTAACCTGAAAAAAAATAGATATACAATATTATGAAATGTTGGTGAAATATACCGTTCAAATGTGACTGATTAAAAAAAGATACTATATATGTATAATTATATTTGGCAAGCAAAATAGAAAATATCATTGCATTATAAAAATGTTAGGCAGAGATTGGCCACTCACTTCATTCACAAACTCCAGGCCTTGGTCAGATAGAACCCTTTGCGGACTTCCATGTCGTAGGTACATTTGCAACAGTCTTGAAGCAACCTCAGCTGCAATCTTGGATTTTAGAGGAAATGCCTCAACCCATTTAGAAAAATAATCTGTTACAGTCAGAATATATTTGTATCCTGTAGGAGTTGTAGGTAAAGGTCCCATCAAATCCACTCCTACAAGTTCCCAAACTTCTTCCACCTGTTAATATACACAATAAAAATATTTAAATTTTTTTTTTTTACAATAACAATGGATCATTTTATGCAAGTGTCACATGTTTAAATATTTTTTTAGAATCATACCTAATGATCAGTCATTTAATAAATCAAAAAGTACACATTAGAACATACTTTGATTGGTTTTAATTCAGAGCAAATCTGGAGGGCAGGTTGTTCCTTTAGGCAAACATCACACTCTTTGATCTAAAAATAAAAAAATAAAGATCAAGAAAAATTTAAAGATGTGTCTCCAAAAAAACAAATTCATATCAACGTGTTCACGTTGTATCTCAAGTGCCGACGGAGTACATGTAAAAAGCATAGCCTCTGAAGTAACATATCTTTTATAACGGGCTTTATGTTTATCCACACAAAGGCACAATGAATACATTACAACCAACTATTAAAAAAACTCTCTAAATCTAAAATCTTTATAAACGTATAAATTTATCAACATTAATAAGATCATAGGATGGGAAAACAGACCCATGATCAAAAGAATATTATGTCATTTACTGAAGGTGCACGGCTTATATTTCTTGGAAACTCTCTTTTTATATTTTTCTTTCTGCTCTTCCTGGGCAACCTCAATATTCTGCTTTGTCTGCTTCTGCATCTCTGCTTTTCTACTTTTCTTTTCTGCGATAATGCCTGCATATTCGCTTTCTACTGGTAGTACAAACTCAAGCTAATAAAGGAAACAAAACTCAATCACTGATAAGTACATTTTATGCCAAAAACATGACAATTAGCACAGCAAAAAATACATTTAATGTTTTTAAAAAGTATCCAACAAGACAATGTGTGTATAAATACATTTTCATAAATTTGCAGATTAAAATATACATTTGAGTACTCTCAATTTCATACCAGATCATCCGCCACCTCACTAGGAAATCTTGCTTCTCGCCCATACATAAGTTGGAAGGGGGAAACTTTTGTTGTGGTATGTGGCTTAGATCGTAAAGCGGACAATGCATGGTCCAAATATAGATCCCAGTCGTTCTGATGCTCAATCACGTACTTAGACAACGTGCTGTAAAATTACAAAAGATTAAAATGTGGCATGACTGTTACTGGCAGTTCATTAATCAAGTTTTTTTGCCCTTACAATTGGACTACACCAAAAGATGACCGTCAGACCACATCAGACAAGCTGTCAGATGCAATTACACCGCCATGAGAGCAATCTCTCAAGTACATACAAACTTATAAATTAGAAAAAGTAGGATTACCTTTTAATGCTAGCATTAGTACGCTCATCTAAACCATTTGTCTGTGGGTGATAGGCTGCACTTACAGAACGTTCGATTTGCAAAAGCTTAGATAACTCTGAATTAACCTGGAAAAAAATAGATATATAATATTATGAAATGTTGGTGAAATATACCGTTCAAATGTGACTGATTGAAAAAGATACTATATATGTATAATTATATTTGGCAAGCAAAATAGAAAATACCATTGCATTATAAAAATGTTAGGCAGAGATTGGCCACTCACTTCATTCACAAACTCCAGGCCTTGATCAGATAGAACCCTTTGGGGACTTCCATGTCGTAGGTACATTTGCAACAGTCTTGAAGCAACCTCAGCTGCAGTCTTGGATTTTAGAGGAAATGCCTCAACCCATTTAGAAAAATAATCTGTTGCAGTCAGAATATATTTGTATCCCGAAGGAGTTGTAGGTAAAGGTCCCATCAAATCCACTCCTACAAGTTCCCAAACTTCTTCCACCTGTTAATATACACAATAAAAATATTTCAAAGAAAAATATTTTACAATAACAATGGATCATTTTATGCAAGTGTCACATGTTTAAATAATTTTTTAGAATCATACCTAATGATCAGTTAATAAAGCAAAATAACAAATTTAGAACATACTTTGATTGGTTTTAATTCAGAGCAAATCTGTAGGGCAGGTTGTTCTTTTAGGCAAACATCACACTCTTTGATCTAAAAATAAAGAAATAAAGTTCAAGAAAAATTTAAAGATGTGTCTCCAAAAAAACAAATTCATATCAACGTGTTCACGTTGTATCTTAAGTGCAGACGGAGTACATGTAAAAAGCATAGCCTCTGAAGTAGCATATCTTTTATAACAGGCTTTATGTTTATCCACACAATGGCACAATTAATACATTACAACCATTAAAAAAACTCTCTAAATCTAAAATCTTTATAAACGTATAAATTATTCAACATTAATAAGATCATAGGATGGGAAAACAGACCCAAGATCAAAAGAATATTATGTCATTTACAATGTGAGACATGTAAATGAAAAATATATGGGTGCAAAAAACAATGACCTATTAGACTAGCACTATAGAGAACAATATTTTAATTAAAAACTTATTTAGAGAAGAAAGAAAAATGCAAACTTACCCATTGTTCAGTTTCAACTGACATATTTGGCCAATAAAATCGGGAAGAAATGCTTTTTTTCGTTTTATTGATACCAGAATGACCACCAATAAGAGACGAATGAAATTCTGAAAAAATCTTTTGAGCAGCTTTAGCACCAATGACAACTTTAGTGTTGTTCTTTTTACCAGTGTAGAACAAGCTCCCATCTATTGACAAAAAAAAGAGAACAAAGAGAAAATAAAAAAAGTGTTTTAGTAACTATGATTGTCCAAATGTAAATATGCATATGAAAAATAATTACATAAACTGAGAACATCCCTTTTCTCAAACAGCCTTAACACATTGCAATTAAAATAAGAATAGTTATAAAATTATAGTACCGTCAATGGTGAATTTTTTAGAGTATCTACGCAATCCATGCTTCTGGACTTTACTGAAACCTTCAGGATACACATTACGGCTTACATAATCCAGAAGCTCTTTGTACTTAGTGGCATCCATTTCTAGTTAAAATAATGATAAAGGGAAAAAAGGATGTAAAGTAAACACCTGCAGATATGCAAGTACCCAATTTTACATAATTATTGTATTACAAAGCCAACAATCACTATATATGTGAGAGAATACACAAATACTATAACAACTGTCCCCCCCGTCTTCACCCCTCACTCCGCCAATGAACTTTAAGCAATGGATGGCCACGTGGCGCAGCACTTCACAATAAGCATCACAGACATGTATGATTTCTGTGAAAACAGGCTGCTTCAGCAGCGAGGCCTACACGTGGCACGGCCACGTGGCGCAGCACTTCACAATCGGCCAGGGGTATATTGAGTGATTTGCCCCAAACACAGCTAGTGCCGTGCTCTGGTTGTGCACGTGCTGTCATGGGTGTATGTTAGAGAAACTGCAGAATGCGGATGCCAGGTCTCAAGGGTAGTTGAGGAAAAGAAAAGAAGAACAATCAGCTATCTCTGAGCATTACTTACTAATGGACAGAACAGAAAAAGCAGAATGTGGGGGCCTGGGGTGTGAGATGGGGTGAATAATTGAAGTCATTAAGATACAGTGGCGGGTTCCATACTTAGCCCTCTCGTCGAAGTTTCAGAACATTAGACTGTTTACCAAGCTTCCATTCCAAGGAAAAAAGTCTCAACAGAAATCCTGGACCACCTTTCCAACTTCAAACTATTAAACACCTTTCAACCTTCATTTATTCCCAAATGCAGCACAGAACATACTCCCTTCAAATACTCAATGACGTTCCATATATTTATGATGCAGGCAGCACAGGTTATATTGACATTCTAAACCAATCCCTAACTATCATGCCAATAACCAGTCTGGCCCCCAGAATGGGAAAAATTATAAATTCAATAATAAATTCAAGCATTACAAAGTATTAGAACTAGAGTTGGAAAATCTGATTTGCCCAGAAAAAAAGAAAGCTTTAACATGCGAGTGAGGCAGCAGACTCAGAGGGGAAAGTAAGTGATTTACCCAGTAACAACAGGTTGGTGCTAAAAGGAGGCATACTTAAGTCAGAATAAAATGTGATTCAAATTAGATTAGCCACATCAGATTATTTTCACTTGCACGCGACGCAGCAAGAAGTGATCGGCCACCTGGCACTGGACAACAGGCTTGGCCTCAAGAAACTTACGTGATTTACCCAGAAAAAAAGAGTTTGGAGCATAAAGGAGCCATTCATAAGTATCAATAAACTAAGATTCAAAATAGAATTGGCAAATCAAATAAACTTATCTTGCACATGACGCAGCAAGGTTATCACGCATTACCAATTACAACTTCAATACTAAAGTGCAAGGTGCAATGTGCAAATATGCAGGCACGTTAGTGAATCACATGAACAATTGCAACTTCAATACTAAAGTGCCAAGGTGTAATGTACAAATATGCAGGGAGCAAACAAACTAGTAAGTCGCATAGCCAATTGCAACTTCAATACTAAAGTGCCAGAGTGCAATGTGCAAATCAAGGATCATAGAGCCAATTGCAACTTCAATACTAAAGTGCAAAGTGCAAAGTGCAAATATGTAAGGAGTAGGCAAATTAATAAAGAACATTAAAATTACAAATAGCAGCATTATATAGAAGTCCCAATTTGCAAAGAACAGGGAAATATTGTAAAGAAAGTACTCTATGCGCCCGCATATTAATTGTATCACATATTCCCCTGTTTAAAAATACAATCCAGAGGTATGTATAAAATGCGACCTAGTCCAGCATTCAAGGATTCATGGAAGAGCGTGAACGGATAGCCATTTTCAAAAAGGTACATACTCGGTATATTAAAATCAACATTTTTAACCTGCAGAATTATTTTATAGGTGACCTTAAAATCTGTTATCCCCTTTGTCCTAAAAAACTGTATCAATAACTGCATACTATATTGTTGATAAAAGGTGCAGAAAAACGAATAATGCAGCATTGACTGTTTTCCTATATTGCCACATGGGCAAGCCAGATCATCAAAATTAGGTTGATATCCTAACGGGAAACAGAACAAATATTTTATTGCACCTGATCTACGGCAGAAAAGAAGGCTTCGCTCCCAGCGAGTACTATCTTTTAACAGATAGCTGGCAGGTAGACAGGATGGAGGTCTCAGAATTGGCAAACCAAATAAACATATCTTGCGTGTTGGAGCTTAAATGAGGCAATCGTTGGTAACATTACAAAGTGAGCCATATAAGCTTTTGCCACTTCAAAAAGATTTACCATGCGAGTGAGACAGCATTAAGGAGTTGGGCATGCGCTGCAGAAAAAGAGTATGGGGCATAAAGGAGCCATTCATAAGTTTCAATAAAGTAAGATTCAAAATAGAATTGGCAAATCAAATAAAGTTATCTTACATGTGACGCAGCAGTTAGGCATATGCCACATGGCACTGGACTCGAGACTCAGCCACAGAATTGGCAAACCAAATCAACTTATCTTGCGTGTTGGAGCTTAAATGAGGCAATCGTTGGTAACATTTAAAAAAGCTCCATATAAGCTTTCGCCACTTGTAAAACATTTAACATGCGAGTGAAGCAGCATTTTGGAGTCGGGCAGCCGTTGCAGGGCAAAAGACTAAACAAAGGGAAAAGGGTACAAGTACATTTGAATTAACAATAAATGTAAAATGCTCACCTTCAAAGAACTGGAAAAAGAAGCGGCACTCGATGAGTACAGAAAGAAGTGGCACTCGAAGAGCAACGCGTGGCGAGGAATGAACACTCTCGGCAGGGGTGTGACTCCTGAAGAGGAAAAGACTAGGAGGTTAAGCATTTATGAATGCTTTGGAGAACGATGATTGGTTGAGCATGATGTCACTGCGTGTGAGACCTGTGATTGGTCATGATGTTTGTGAGCATGCGCAAATTGAAATAAAAACGTTGAGGGTACACGGACAGATGGGGTGCGTAATATGCGCCTGAGCACCAGAAGCACACATGCGCAGAGAAACACGCCTGCGCACCGTAAAGTAATCGCGTAGGGGGTACACAGCAAGATGGGGTTCACATATTGATAGAACACCGGCTCAACTTTATTGATGTTGATATTTATAGAAAGAGGACTACTCTTCCATACTAGGGGCCTATTCCCGACTTCCGGTTGCAGGTACAACAAATAAAACTGTCAGCGCGCCCCACAAGGAACTGACCCCACCCCACTAGCGTGTACACAACTTGCCAGCACAAGCAATCAGCGTTTTCTCTTGCAAACCTACCGAGCTGCAGGTGAAAGCGGGCATTTCTAAATGGGATTCCAGTAGGGTATAGCAACGCTGATGCTTCAAGATGGCGGCCGGAGCAGCCGGAAACGGAAACGACTCCGACCTGCGGGCGCCTGACTACAACATTTAACTTGCCTTTTCCAATCAACTTCCCTGCAAAGGAGCAGCCATCTTGAAATGTTTCTTTTGTCTGAATTAGATAGCGTTTTCTACCACATTAGTAGAACGATCCCGTAAAAAATTCGTTAACAATGGTCTCAGTTCGAAATATATTGCGAAGGAAAATAATGATTCTGATTGTTGGATTTAGGTAAACAGGTTACGTACTAGCTTATATGACTCTTATATAACAAAATTAATTAACAAGGGGAAATAGGAGTGTGCTACTGTGCCTATCATGTGAAACACTGAACTGATATCAATGTCTTCTGGTATCTCCCGTTAGTTTACATTTTTATTTGACGTTCCAAGATGGCCGTCAGACGCGTAGGGATGGCGGAAATGGTAGTCCTTCTTCTATAACTATTGCTACCTTGTACATGAGTCGGATGGAGTCTACTGTAGTGCAAGCAGGGGCTGGGTATGTAACTGTTTTTTTGGCCCTTGTGCCCATATTATAATGCCATATTGAACCTTTTGTTCTTTCGGGCCTCAGACACATTTCGCTCAAATAACAAGAGCAGGGCAGGGATTATAAGGCGTGCCCCTGTCGGTTCTTCTGGTCTCCAGCAGTGCATGATGCTGGAGACCACCGCCCATGATTCTGTTTTTTTCATCACTGACTTTTAGTCCCAGAACTGACATAATTCGATGCTCTTCATCAGGGGCTTCATTAAAACGTGAGCGTGGGTGGCAGGCTGTGCATCAGTTCAGTGGTTTTTAAGTTTGCATTACTGGCAAGGCTCTGGAGTGCCCCTCACTGAAGTAATTTTAGAGTCTCGATTAGTGATGTGAAGTCTAGAGTTTTTACTGACATGATTCTGGAGTCCCCGTCACAGGCATGGTTCTAGGCTCTCTGTTACTGACATGATGCTGGGGTCTCCATCACTGAAGTGATTCTTGGGTATCCATCAATAACATATATCTGGGGTTTCCATCAGAAAATACGCCTGAGGTCTGTCCTCCTCAGGGCCTGATCCCCCATCCTCCCAAGATGTTAGAAACTTGATTTATTTGAGAACATGATTCTAAGGTTTCTGCTACAGCATGATTCTGTGGCCTCCTCCTGTGGCATAGTTTTGTGGCCTCCACTGCTCATATGGTATACATCTGTTTTCTCCCATGAACTAATTAATCAATTTTTGGGAATCCATCACGTTATTCTGTGTTCTCTGTCACACTGACACAAATGTGAGTCTCCATCAAGACATATTGCTGGAATTTTCATTACTGTCTTGATCTGGAGACTCAAATAATGACATGGCAGGACCTAGCCTGACCGATTGGTCTGGATTGTTCCATTGGAGTAGGATCAAGACTGAGTTGCATATGGCTAAGTCCAGAATGAGGAAGCATGTAATGCAAAATATCGATGGACTGGAATGCAAACTTACTAGTTAGTGGCGGAGATGAATTGAAGCATTCCGTCCATCACTGTTTTGTATACCTTTGTATACTTTTCCGGTGTTTGTAGGCATCCCCCATCGAAACTGGCAATGGGTTGAGTCAGATTCTGGGTATAATGGCAGCTGGCGCCTGGCAGTGCACCTGAGTTGTGACATTACCTGCTGGGCTAGAATATACTTTTATATGCCATGATCTCAAGACGGTAAATGTGAGAGGGCCTTAAGGACACGCACTATTATAGAACCACTGGGAGATTAGCATTGGCAAAACAGTAAAGACGAAAGAAAATTGCACAGTAGCAGCATATGGAGAACACCGCAAGACTTACGTGGGGGAGCCCAAAGTGCTACATTGAAACAGCAGAGGGGTGCCCCCATTTTTTTAAATTTTATTTTAAAAGACAACCTTTGACGTGTTGAATAGGTCATGCCAAAGATTATAAGCATGCTGAGTGACTTACAAAGAGAGAGAGGGCCTTCATGGCCCAAATGGAGAAGCTGCATGAGAAATGTGATAATGTGTACAGAAGGTTGGCTGTCTTCGATTCTAGAATGGAACAGTTGGAAGGAAAAGTGACTAAAGTCAGTAAATAATTTACCTAACGTGGCAACATGTTAACAGCAATGAAGACATTGCTGAGACAGCTCGCAGGAGCAGTCACATGGAACAGAGATGTGCAAAAAATGTGTCTTACCAGTAGTTATTCATTTATTCTTTAAAGTGCATCCACAGATTACACTTGAAAAACACAACAGTTGCTAATGAATAAATACGGTAAGTTAGAAATACATGTAGTTAAAATAATAAGCATAATTAGATCAAACAGAATAGATTGCAATGAATACGGATACATCAATTTACATTAAGAAAGCCCTCCCAAAAACTCATTAATCAATAACAAATTTTATCAATTGGAGGATTAAAAAAAGATAAAGTGCTTCTTTGTGCGTACCATAGAATACCTTAAAATCACAGGATACAATTTCTTTTCATGCAGATAAGAAAGGCCAGGACAAAACAAGCATTTGCAATGCAATCGGTCTCGCATTTGTTTGTGTTAGAGCATTTGGCATTGCAAATGGCAATGTTTTTTTTTTTACCCATGTGTTATGGAGTGTATGTATGTGTTGTGGAATTATGTGGGTTGGATTAGTTATTTGTGGAATTGTGTGGCTTGGAATTGCGTGTTGTGGAGTGATAGAAGTGGAGTGGATTTGTGTAGTGGAATTATGTGACATGGTGTGATGTGGAATTATGTGGTTGGTAATTACATGGTATTAATTGTACTGGAATTATGTGGACTGCGATTGTGTGTTATGTAGTGTAATTAAGTGGAATGGTATTTTGTGGAGTGGTATGTAGTGGAGTTCAATTATGTAGTGTGCCGTTTAATTTTGTGGCATGTAGTGGAATTGTGTGTTGTGGATTGGATGTATGGGGTGTGTTGTGGCGTTGAGTTGAATTATCTGGTTTTGTGTTGAATTATGTGGTATGGATTGGAAATGTGTGGTGTTGAAAAGTGTGGCCTGGAACTGTGTGGAAAGCTTTGCCTTTTAGGGGATTACTACTATCGATTCAAGCTCTCAAATGAAGGTTAATGCAAATGAGAAATTAAACATTCATCAAATGTTGGCATCTATGCATAAATAAAGGGGATTTGCATAACTGGTGGTATGGGCATTAGGCCGGTGCAAAATATGGCTGGGATGGACCATAAACCTGGTATATAACAGTTGCACAGCTCATGGCTGAAGGCAGCTGGTATTTCCATGTATGTTCTAGTAACTCTTGTTCTGCATGGGAGAGGCTATTACTTCATGGGCAGCCCGCATCCCTAGACAATTGCAGAATTGGGGGCAGGTGCAGATGGTGGTCTGCAAGTTTCCCACACGTTTCTGATTTCAGCATAGAGGCCCAGTAGAATAGTAGCGGCTCTGTACTCAAGAGGCATTTAAACCACATGCTCTGACATGCCATGTCAACTGAAGGCCGGGGGAAGTGGAAGAATACCCATACAGTAGATACAGCATGTCTTGAGAGATTGCGCATGCGCGCTACCTAGGCAAGCCCTAAAAAGGACTAGATCTCCCTCAGCCCACTCCTTTCCTCTGTAATTTGCCTGCAAATGATTTCATTTCCTCCTATTTAACAATAAGGGTTTTAATGATGATCTCAGGAATACAGCCTACCACCCTGCAGCACAAGCTTTTCAAAGCAGAAAAGCACCGAAAAAGCATATTTTCTCTTCTGCTCCTTAAAGGTGGCCACTGCAACCAGCAGCAGACATATCAATTAAGCACCAGACGCTGCCTAGGACAAATAGAGTTTTATCTGGTCATGCTTTAGTACATCTTCGGTTTTGTCTTTTCCTTCTAATCTGTTGTGTACAGGAAAACTGATAAAACAGGTGTAGGTAAATCGCTGCTAAAACACCAGCGGAAGGGGGGGGGGGGTATACAGTAAGCTAGATTACGATTAGGTAAATATAAAGAGCTAAATATATGCGTAGGGGTCAGAAGAAAATCGGTCATGAATGAAGTGAGAGGTTTTCTACATATGCACACACTTTGTTCTAAGAAACAACATCCTGAGAGTTTGACAGTAGCTAAATTTCAAGAGAACATATCAATGGGTACAAGTGCAGTAGGGTAAATTACTAACGATTACTAAATGAACATACACCAAAAAAACAGCAATTGTGAACTAAATATACGGTAATTAAAAAATACAATAGAATTACGGTAGGATGACAGCAACATGCAAAATCATACAATAAAAGAACCAATAAAACAGCACATTGTTCGCTGTATTGAAGGTCTGTGTAAACCAGTCTTTTTAAGTGCTTTACCTACATTTACAAAACCAAATCTATTAGTGCAGCCCCATCTTTTGGAAAACCTGGCAAGTAACTACTATTTAAAACAAGTTTGTGATGCAGTAGCCAAACTAGATGGGCCTGCTGGTCAGTGAAACTGTCATAAACCTCGGATTTCTAGGTTTTCAACTGAGGTGTTATAGATTTCATACTAATTACTGCGAACACATATTCTAAAATTGTTAACTAGTTTTGTTAACAATAGTGTGGCACTCTGTAGTACTACAGCACTGGAATAAGTTGTAATTATCCAAAGCAATTATGCTCACATCACCAGCTCCAAAAATTGAAAAGTAGAGTTAGCCCTGATGGAACTTGTATCCTATGAGGGGCATGTAGATCACTTCAAAAAGTGTGTGTAGCAACATAGCTATCATAAAATAGTCAAATTCCCCTAAGTACCAAAACATTTAACTTTGCTTTTGTGGGCAGTGACAAGATTTTCTTGTGTCATGCTCGACAAACATATCTCCTATAACAATAAAAAAAAAATGCCATAGAATAAAAAAAAAACGCAACTGCTAAATTCCTTTAACTGGTTTTCTTAAGTACTCACACCTGCAAGCCCGGTTGACCAGGATCGTCATGCAAATGTGAAAACAATTTACACATTTGTAATACTTTTACCCCGGGTTTACAATGTCATTTCCATCTACCAATAGGTTATATAGTGTTGTTTCTATAGGACTGATAAATGTTGGCTCAGTACCACCCAGGCGAAACCAACAAAGGGAAGTGGCTTTGAACAAACTGTAATGCAAGATTCAGGCGACCAGTTTTCAGACGCTAAACACGGAACACAGAATAAAACTCCTCTCTCCACCTCGGGGTCTTTCAACCTGACCATGAACGCCAAAAACCGCTAGACTTTAAACTTGCTACAGTCATTTCTCTGTGGAGTTTTCCCGCGCAAACACTGCAGGTGGAAGTAGCTGATTGAGAGGTGTGTAGACAGTCATAATATACACACTATATCTACTCGACTTCTCAATATAATGTGTGTTCTCCGTGTTTTTATTCTGCCACTGAGGCAGTTTTTAGAATTGTCAAGAAAACTTACACATTTTACAGTAGTTCAGAAGAACAGTCAGGTGGATTCCTGGCTATTTTCAAACCGTACATTTTTACTCTTCAGTTTACGGACTTTCATTTGCATTATTATATTACTGGCGCCAAGGCCATTTCTGTAATTGAGTTACTGTTTTATACTTTGCTACCGCTGCTTGCAGATGTGCCTACACATTACCAGTCCTTCATGCATTCTGTTTTGGTTCAAAACTAAGTGTGCCTACCACCACCAAAGGACAGGGGCGCTTCAAAAGAGGACATCCGGAGAGGCTACTTACTTGAAAATCTGTACTCATCCTCCCGTCTTCTGATCTCTAACTCTACAAAGAGAGGATGGAAATAGGATATATATAAAAAGAATATATTATTTAGAGTTTAACTACCCAACCTCATGCCCTCTTGAAGAAAGAAGCATGAATATTTAAGCGCCTCCTTTGTCCAGGACTGCACTATTTAAAGCTTTTATTAGGCAGCTTCCTTTCGGCTCAATGGCTCAGCTTGAACTCCTCATATTCCTTTTATTTTGGTTCATGCGATAGCAAATCTGTGAATGGTCAAATGCCCCCCCACCCCAAAAAAAATTCTGTATTCGCGTTGCTGAAACTAAGCAGCAGACAGACCTAAGAGCCACAAAAACAAACGATGCTTGACACGCTACAGTACATCTGTGTATTTTTGTCAAGTGGGAGACTGGACTGGAATAACATTTTAAAAGTAAGTAGGGTGTTCACAATAATGTACTCCTAGTGAGTTTAACATGGCTTCCTCAAAAATCCAGAGGTCAAATGCACTACGGAAGGAGCAGCAGCAACAGGCTTTTTTAATTTATTTTTTTAACTATCAGCAGCAACTTTCAAATGATCAGAAAGTAAACTGAATAGGGAAATATGATCAGTCGGACACATCGAGCCTGTCGTGGCAAATATGCTAATTAATTTGAGTATACTATTTTAATTTGAAATAGAGGCCTTAAGCTTACTGATTTTTTTGCATTACTAGTGTTTCTACTTTTCTATATGGTTTGCAATGTGATTGATATACTACGTTGCATCCACTACTAGCAAGGAACTTATTTACATTCACTAATTTCACTTCTGAATGAAAATAATGCTGTATTCCTAATGAAACTCCCAAATCTTTCCCCTTCGGTCAGCGCTCCAGATTATGCTGGCTCATTCTAGGAGTGCTCTTTTAAAGAACGAGGATTTCCCTTGGTATCCCAGAAGGTATACAAATGTTAGTTAGGGTTTGCCTTTCCTCGAGTGAATCTATGTTTCTACTGAGGTCTCTCCCCAAAACACTTCTGTTTTACGACTTTCACTATTATGCTAAAAAAATGTAACTTGAAAGCATATTTTATCAGCAACCTCCATAATAGACAAATTGTCCACTACATACAACACTGAGAAGAAACAGGAAACTAAACCAGTTACACCACCAGACTATACAAGAAACACTTGGCAAGAAGCCTGACTAATTCAGTGGCCTATTGGTGGATAATTTCGGGACTTTGTGCTAAACTTTACATTAGAGTAACTCTTTTCCTCATGGCAATTAATCACAGCCGAATTCTGCTTTAGTTTGCGATAGCCAAAGTTTTACAATGCTATTCTAAGAATTCTATTTACGTTTAGCATATAAATAGTCTGTGTGAAGTGAAAAAGTCATGGCTGGGAGAAAATACAAGCTCGAAATGGGAGAAAATATTCCTCTAATGTTTATTAATAGTTTATTTAAATCAACTATCCTTCTAGAATAATCATTGCAATCCTGAACAAGCTCGTTCCTACTGGGGTTGCGGTTGTTACACAGTTCTCGTGAGACTCGATCCCCCTCCCTTATTTAGAATGACCCCCCCATTTACATGGAGTGCGCCCGCCTTAAAAAAAACGGACCTTGGCAGGACCTTGAATCCCAACCTGGGGATCTCAAAACGTCAGCCTCGCCAGAAACCACCCGCCCACTCCCACCCCAGTGCTTCTCCTTCCTTCCCTTTACCACTGACTAAAGAAACAAGGGGGCTGGTTGAAATCCTGCACTTGAAACGCCATGTGAGCGCTAAGAAAATGTAATTGTGAATACAGGCACCGAGGCTTTGATGAATATTAAATACGGGTCAGCTATCAGCTATAAACTACTTGCTCGTTGAGCGTGCGGCTCACGAGAACGGAAGTGCAGCATGTATGCCGTAAACGAGGGGGTGCACGGACGCTCTTACATGGAAGGCCCACACTTCATTTTATTCCGGACACGATATTATGCTATTGGCTGATTAGCGCAGGTACCTGAACTGCATTCCTCATCAGACGGCTTCGTTAAACAATGCTCTCTCTTTTAGCCCCTCCTCCGTTACACCCGCATAAAAGATCCACAGAAAATATAATCTCAGAAATTGCTTACTGCCTCCGAATCTTCAAATCCATGCATTTACAAATTATCGTACATGGAGGTTTAACAGCCCAAAACACGGCGCAATGCAAAACCAGTTTAAGGCTACAGCTCCGCTGCCAAATGTCTCCACCCCCTCGAGAAAACTCTTCTGGAAACCTCCTTCCAGTTCAACGCACAGCAACAAGCACGCGCGCGTATATTACGAACTCAGGCGAGAGAGGCGGGCTCTGCCTTGATAGGCAGGAAAGTTCTTTATAACCTGCGAGGTTCCGGGAGATGCCCCGCCTCTGAGCCAGGCTCGCGGTGATGTAGCTCGTCCGGAGCGCGGCACCTTGGAGGCCGAGGGTGTGGGTAGTGGAGAGCCCAGAAGAAAGCAGGGATCCCGTGAGTGCTGGCGTTCCCGGGAGACAGCAGGAGGAGAGAAATCCGGTGATGCGACGGAATGAAGGAGCCAACGACAAAAAATTCCCAGTAAGTGGTGGGGAGAGTGTGTGTGTGTGTGTGTGTGTGTGTGTGTGTGTGTGTGTGTGTGTGTGTGTGTGTGTGTGTGTGTGTGTGTGTGTGTGTGTGTGTGTGTGTGTGTGTGTGTGTGTGTGTGTGTGTGTGTGTGTGTGTGTGTGTGTGTGTGTGTGTGTGTGTGTGTGTGTGTGTGTGTGTGTGTGTGTGTGTGTGTGTGTGTGTGTGTGTGTGTGTGTGTGTGTGTGTGTGTGTGTGTGTGTGTGTGTGTGTGTGTGTGTGTGTGTGTGTGTGTGTGTGTGTGTGTGTGTGTGTGTGTGTGTGTGTGTGTGTATATATATGCAGTGTGTGTGTGTGTATGCAGTGTGCGTGCGATTGAAAGGCGGCTGTGCACAGTTGGAGCAAGAGATGTGCACGGCTCCGGGGGGCTGGGCGTGCGCGCCCACGGTGTGAAATCCATGCGTGTGTACAGCTCTGTCTCCCTTCAGAGGCAACTCAATAGCAATAGGTCGAGAGAGCTCGACCTAAAAAAGGACATAATTCAGATCCTGTTTAACAGCTCCACAATATTGACAACATAAATAATGGCAAACCCCATTCTTTTTAATCCACACATTAGGAACTGCCCTAAACAGGCCACAATTAGGTTCAAACAATATCCCCTGGAGTGAATGGATGTGATTTCACTAAATCCGAGGTTAAAGAAGCCATTTTACAACAAAAGCCTAACAAAGCCCTGGGTCCTGATTTTGTGGCTACTGATTTATATCAGACTGACCTTTTATTATTGGTTCTGCTTCTCACTAAGGTATTTAATGCCGTTATTAGATCTGGAGAAACTCCAAAATCTTGGCGAGGGGGCTATGATTCTTCCTCTATTTAAGAAAGGTGTGAGATCAGTCCAATCTGACTATTGCCTAATTTCATTACTAGATGAGGCGGGTAAAATCTGTGGGAGGGTGCTTTCCAATCACTTTCACGACTGGGTTGAAGATGAGAAAATTCTAGCAGACAATCAAGTAGGCTTCAGAAGGGGCATCGGAATGGTAGAGCAGGCCATGCATTTGACTCCTTATGGTGTAAATGTATGAGGCAAAGGAAGTTCTCATTGTTTTTAACATTTGCTGACTTGAAATCTGCTTTTGGTGTAGCAGACAGGGAGTTATTGTGGCCAGTTTACAACAGCAGGGTATGCATCAATACTTGATCGCGTCTTTGCAGAATCTGCATAGAGACATATCTGCTCAAGTGCGTTATGGATCATGGGGAGAATTTTTCGGAGAGCTTTTTGATAACGACTGGTGTGCGGCAAGGGTGCGTTTTGGCTCTTTTGCTTTTTTACCTATTCTTGAATGATGTTGGTCTATTCCTTGAATTTAGATTGCCTGTTGCTCGGTAACACATGTATGCCTGTGTTGTTATATGCAGACAATGCTGTTTTGCTCTCTCTTATCTTTATGATATTGAAACCAAGGATTGAGTTACAACGCCCCTTCTCAGTGAATAATGATATTTTAGAACAAGTAATTTATTTTGTTTATCTGAGAATTCAGAATGATACTAAATTGTCTTGGAAACAGCAAATGGGAAGAGTAGCTGAAATTTTGAGGCAGTTAGCAGCTGCAGTTATCAGGTGTAAACAAAGAATAGGCGGCAGTCATTAAGTTCTTTACTACACGTGTATAGAGCAAAGGTTGTTACAGCTGCAATCTATTAAGCTGAAATTTGAGACTGCACAGATTCCTCTATACCTAAAACAAATTGAGAATAGGTTTCTGAGGGCATTGTTGAGGCTGGGCCGGGGTACGACTTTATAATCATTGTATTTGGAACTGGTCATTAGACCAGTACTGATATTATTGCCCTGGCCTCAGTAATTCATTTGGTAGGCCCACAAAAAAATCCCTTAGCTAGCATATGTTTGACCGCTATAAGGAAGGTAGTCCATTACCCTGGTCTGCCTGGAATGTGCTGGTGGAATCAGATCTGCAGTAAGAATAGGATCCTGGTACAGAGGTGCCTAAAGCACAAATCTATTGTTGGCTTTGAACCCTATTTGGATGACATCTACCCTGAGATAGGCGCTCATCATACATAAAATTTGACCTCAGATCCTCCCATTGAAGGCTTATGTTGCCAAAGGAGAAAGAAAGAACGTAAAGGAGACACATTTTTGTCTCCATCTAGCTGCACAACCTATTTAAATGAATTTAATGAATTAAATTCGTGATCCATAAGTTTAATATTCCCCAAATTTTCACTATTTTATTCATCATTTCTTTACTCTGTTTTGTTTTCAATCCACTATATCAATTTCTTCGATCCTTATTTCACTGGGAGCTGAAGACAGTGTAGCTGTGGGATCAATACACAGCCTAGATGTAGTCACACGATTGAAATAATCAGTGCCACGAAACCCCCGAAGAAGGGAATTTTCCCGAAATGCATTGGGTGACTGAAAATAAAACGTTATTTACAACAAGGGGTGGTGATGGACAGAGTCTCTGAATTAAGCAGAGTACTCTCACCCAGTCAAGAGATCAGGGCTAGATCCAACACCGTTTTTTAGCTCATTGCACCATCCCAGTTTCAGAAAATAAAACGTGGCATAAGGAAACAAGGAATCTCCTGTGTTTTGTGCAAAACTTTAAGGATTGAAGAAATGGATGTAATGGATTGAAGACAAAACAGAGTAAAGAAATGATGAATAAAATAGTGAAAATTTGGGGAATATTAAACTTATGGATCACGAATTTAATTCATTAAATTCATTTAAATAGGTTGTGCAGCTAGATGGAGACAAAAATGTGTCTCCTTTACGTTCTTTCATTGATTTGCAGTGCGGATGGGCGAAGCACAAAGAGCTAGCACGCCGACAACGAGTAAAATGGAAGTAAAAAGGAATGTTGGACAAATATGAAAGAAATAATAAAGGTGTGTATCTCTCCACTATTATTTTCAACCAAAGGAGAAAGACCATGGGGATTGATGTAGTGTGTGACTGTGCCAGTGGTGACATTGAAACTATTACCCACTTCATGCTATTCTCTCCAAATGTAGCGAGTGTGCACACAAAGTGTCTTGCTCCCTTATTTTCAACTTATAATGTATTTAATGAGACGGTTACCAAAGCTGTCTCTTACAGCACTGATCTCCCAGACATTTATCATGCAGTTTCTATGTTTATTTGGAGTGCTTGGTTCATGACCGGGAAATGGAAAAATAACTGATTTTAAATTGTACCGTGTTATATTTATCTTGTAATGTTTTAATTCTTTATTGAGGTTTTGCACTTTTCATTTAATCATTCTTGTTCGTATGAGGATGAATTGTTATGGGAAATGCAGAGAACAGTAAATAAACTCAATCCACACGTTATGACCCAACCGAATCTGGTTAAATTGGAGTTTCATGAAAAACCTTTGCACAAAAGAACATAAGTTGACCTTTAAATAACATTTCATATCACCTCTTTGTATAATAAAGCTCGAACTATTCACCCCTACGGGTCTCAAGTCGCTGGGGGCCGTTGGAAAGATTAAGCGAGCTATTGCCCACAGTCACATGGTGCTGCGCTGAGCTTCCACTGGCGCCGGGGATCGAACCGTGAACCTTCGTGCATCAGAAGGCAGCTGCCCTGGCCGCTGCGCCACACCTCTTCCCTTGTATGAACATGCACCCCACCTGTAGTGTTTTTATTTCTAAACCATGTTGCAGGTCAAGCTGGAAACATCCATTTTTTTTAGCAAGCTTTCTTAAATTACACTTTAGCGTGCTATTCGATAAATACTATAACACTTCCTTGTTATTTAAAGCTGCCTGCTGCAAACAATAAGAATAAACAGTCCCAAAAGTGTAGATCTTTTTATTATCCCTAGCACGTTCCAGCCAAATTGCTTTTTCCAATTTATTTTTGGGACTTGTGAATAATTGATAAAAAATATACAAATATTTGGCAGTAGGCACAGAAAGTACGACCCATCAGGCCCAGCTCAAGATGAATCATTTCAATGGAGCTGGAGAAGCTTACGCCAAGGTAACTTTTCCATACAACAGATTCAGCATTGAAAATGGAGATAAACGAAGAAAGCAACCTTGATTTTTCATCATATAAAGCAACCGGAACCACACTAAGGATGTCCACCTTTAACAGTGAATGAACATCCCTCCTTCCCTGTGCATTGAAAAACTGTAAAAGGCCAAATGCTGTAGACCTTGATTTTTGTGAACTGAGACGTATTATATGCGACTCAAGACAAACTATTTGAGATGTATACACCTGAATACATGTTTTCTTTTAGCACCTCCAATCTTCTATTAAAAAAACAAGGTCTATGAGACCTAATACTTCTGGTGCACATTATGGTAACTTTGGTTTTTCTGTCATTTACAGTAAGGTGATGAGCAAAAGATAAGCTAAAATATCAATTTATTTCGGTAAGCCAATCGGGGTGATTGTCAATAATACTAAATTGTCTTATAATACTAAGATGGAAACCTCCCTTGATCCAAGTTTAGGGAGATCAGTTATCTTCTGTTTAAAAATAATATGAAAATCAGACACATATAAAGAAAATAACAATGGAGCCAAAATAACCTTGCTTAAGGCCATTGTCAACTGGGACTTTTTCAGAAACTGACCTGTTTAGTGTGATAGAAAGACCACCAATGTAAGAGCAACTGCAGTTAACCAATGGTATATAACTTGCACAATCTCAGGCTTGAGTATGGTTTCCATCAGCCCGCCCATTTGGCGGAACTTCGTCATCTGGAAAATCAGGAGAGCGGGGTCACCTCTAGCCAAAGGTGGTACCTTAGGCGTAGATACTGGGCCTCCTACTCTCAAAACAGTCTCCGCCTCTTTGTTTGTTCAAGGAATGTGAGGACTGATGGAGTGCAGTGCAAGTGATAAACGTGTGTGTAATAAAAATGACTAAAAGGACAAAAAATATGTTTATTAGGAATTGTCCTGATGCCATATGTTAAAAACCGCCTGATTGTATAGGATAATTTGAACTATCTATTGGTTACAAGTGGGGTCGACATGTTTCAGCCGTGAAGCTCATTGGCTCGGCTTTCTTCAGGACCTTGTATGTGAAAGTGCTACTGCAAAAACCTTAAATGCAAGAAGTATTGTGTTAATACATTTTGACTGAAAAAAATGAAATGTAAATCCGTGGTTTATTACCACCCTACCAGACATGTAGCTCATGTGTAGGTAGTTTGAAAGCTACTTCTTCATCCCTAAGAAAAAGGAAAGAATATTGTGAAAATAAAGCAGCTTGATGCAATGGTGAACGGCGAAAATGTGCTCAAAACAAATAGGTGAATCATATCACACAGTCGTTTCAACATTGTATTCGACTGTCCCTTTGTCATAAAGTACTCATTTAGGAGAAAAAATATATTAATAATTTGAAAAGTACTCACCCAGCTTTTTGTGGGAGTGAGCCTCACCTCACCCGGCAATTGCTCGGTGGTAGAGGCCCGCTCTAGTAGTGAGAAAAGAACACAGGGGGGACAAAGGGTAATCACATTATCCTACTATTGTGCCCCTAGTATACTCACACTAAAAAACTTCTATCCAAAGACTACATTGCAAGCCACTCAGAAACAGTGACGGCCGCAGGTTGACAGCGACTAAGAATTGGTAAATTAATTTATGTGATTGAGCCCACCCAAATCTGTGGGCGCAATCTAGTGGGAATGAGTATAGTTAGAATAACCCATCGAAATTGACTATATTAGCTGTTCTATGTCGAAGCGGTTACTGCACTGTTGTGAATATTTGGGAGTTTAGTGGTACTGAAAATAATGCTTCAGGATTCACCAATAAATTCATTGTTCTCAATAATGTTGTTTCATGAAAAAATCATGAAAATAGGGCAGATACTGTCTGGTTTTAGAATCAAGTTTAACAAACAGGTTTAAGAAAACAAGTTTGAGGAAACACAACCAAGCGCTGGATACAAACTGACAAGAAACATCAACTGGACTCACCTATCCGTCGGTACCTCGTCGTGATCTGCGAGCAATATGGGAGGTACCGAGGATGGTGAGAGCTCCTTTCTTATACTGCCGTTGATTGGTTTAATTGGATCTTATTATCTAATTTGGCCCGGTAAAAGCCCGCGTTTTAAGAGGCTTTGATGTATTATCTCATCGCGTCACCAGGGGAGCTTGCGCGGTCTCGTACGGACCTCAGACACTGCCCTGTCTTTGGCACGATTGTATGTATACAGCGCATGCGCCGACCTGGTTGCTAGCTCAAGTGGGGTCTATATTCGGGATGCCGCCGTATTGACGAGCCACTGTTTACGCGCGCATGCGCAAAAAAAAAAAAAAAGATTGCGCGCATGTAAGTTCTATGTTTACGAAATTATATGGCAGCGCCAGCACAAGTCGCGGCGTTTCGGCAACATTAGTTTCAAAGTACATCGAATACATAAGGACCAATTCTGGTTATATTGAAGGTCCAATTCTCTCAATTGCTGGACTAATTTGTATTTTAGTGCACTCGCTCAGCCTAGACATTGGGAATGCTTCCCTGGGAATGCAATCCTCCGGTCCATTGTTTACCATTGGCTTTGTGGTTTGTAACTCGCATATGCTTGCTTTTTATTTGCTGGCTTTATTTGTTTAAGGCTGTCAAACTTGAGTTTGTCCCTTCCCTTGCCCAAACCCAATTTACTGTATTCTTGTTCTTATCGTGTCATATTTGCTGTGCATTAAAATACAGAGGTCAAATGTCAGGCTGTCTTCAAGGGAGCTTGGTGTTTACTTTTCTTTCTCTGACTTCAAAGTGGGAGGATTTATGTGGTAATCCTGCTGGCTACTGGAGGAGGGGGGTGTAGTACGATGTTATGTTTAGGGCGAGCATGGGAAGTGCATGCGCTGCTCTGCAAGGCATGCTGTATTGGAGTGTGCACTTGAAGCCCTGTCCACTCTCCGCTAATATTTGTCATTGGCTTGTGTCATTGTCCTCCATAAATGCTGGCTTCTGATTGGTAAATAGGTTTGTTAGTCCCTCCTTAGTACCACCTTGTCTTCATTTGTAATCTCCCGTGAGGACTGGCCCTTTTACTTCAGTTGTTCCATGGTACATGTGTTTAGTCTGCAAGCACTATTTTCTTTAGTGAGTTTCTTGTACTGCGGGTAGGATATGTATTCCTGCAACATTCGGTGCACCATGCACGCTTTCATGGGGCGCTATTACAAAAAAAGCCTTTGTTTGTCAACTTGACAAAAATGTTTTTTTTTTGGTAAAAGCACCCCATACCCCGCATTCACTTTAATAGTGGCCGCAGACCTTTCTCTGGACACAGCTCGTCTAAAGAAAGGGACGTGACCTCTATTCACATGAAAGTATTGCATGGGGTGCTTGTAAACAACAAGCATTTGCAATGCAATAGGTCTTGAGTTGTCAAGTCGCAAGAGAGTGGCTGGTACGTGTGAGAGAAGCCACGACGAGGGAGCCAAGGGGTATGGTATTCTTAGGATCCTGTGAGTGCCTAATCGGGCAGATGTGTGGTAACTAATTAAACCTATTTGAACTAACGTGTAAAATACCAAATGAGGGAGAGTGCAACGTGCATCCATTCAAACTTTCAACCAAGGTGTCATGCCAACGTTGGCTACTGTGGTCAGGCTATGCATTTGCCGGATGTCAATTTAAAAGTAGATCCGGCCCAATGATTGGATCGTTCGCCAGAACAAGAGCTGCATCCGCTCTTATCTGGGTTTCGATTTGAACCTATATTCATTTGCCTATAAGCTGTTGACTTGTATTGTGTATCCTCCCTTGCTCGTACCCTGCTAGTGTCTTATACGACTCTGTACCTTGTTTACGAGAGGAAAACATAAGAGCAGGTCAAAACATATCATGTCCTGTTATACTTGCGTGGACCCGTTGTTATGCGGGCAATCAAAATGGCAAAGAGTCTGGTGCACCACTATATGATGTCATCTGCTGTTTGTGCTGTGACCTCAGGGCTGGCGCTGAAGGCTTGTGAGTAAGAGGCTGCATCAACTGACTCCATGTCACTCACGCGGTCCGGTAGGCTTTCTTCTGACATAGAGTTGCTGCGGTGGCCACTGATTTCTGCTGCTACCTGTAGCGCCCTAAGCCGGTCTAGGATCATTTGCTATACATTAGTTCTGTGGCACACACATGTTTCTTGCTGCTTTTCTCTTCTTCCTTTGCGAAATCCTGGGTCGGCTACTGGTTGGGGTTTCCCTTGTGTGTCTGTTGCAGAGGTTTTGTCCCCGGGGTTTGCAGAGTCCTGACAGTCCCAAGCTGCGATCGAGGTATCGAAGAAGTGCGTCTTGCCTTTCGCCATAACACGCAGGCGTGCAGGGAACAACAGGGAGTATTTAAGGTCTAGTCCTAGAAGGCGGCATATTACATCTAGGAAAGAGTGTTGTTGTTTCTGTACCGCTGCTGTGTAATCTGGGAAGAGCATTACATGGCTGTTTGCAACTTGTATTACTTGCAGGTTCTGTGTCTCTTGTAGGATTGTGTGCCTGTCCTTATAGTGTAGAACGGGGAACAGGAGGGGCCTGGGGCCAGACCCCGGAGAAGGGCGGCCTCACCGGGACTCTGTGCGCTCTTTCTATTGTGAAATGTTTCGTTAGTGCGCCTTCAGGCATTAATCCCTGTATCCGATTCTCAACATATGCGGCTGCGTCCTTTACCTTCCTCGCCCTCGGGCAGGCCAATCACGCAGATGTTATTCCCCATGGACCGGCCTTTGCAGTCATCTGCCCTGTGTTCAAGGATCTGCACCCGGGCCTACAGCTCCTTCAGGCGCTTGTCTGCGTCTTAGGAGACAGCTCTTCCATGGCGACCTCTAGTGTCTGGGTTTTATCTGCCAACTTCTGGTGGTCAGCATGCAAGAGGTTCAGGTCACACACTACTGCATCAATCTTTTTATCTAGGGAGGTGCCTGTTTGCTCCGGAGTGTACCCCAGCCTCTCCACTGCAGCCAACACAGTGTCCAGTTTACTTGACATAGGGTCGTTGGGCACCTCCCCAAGCGTCTTCTCCCTTTGGGTTCAGGACGGGAACAACTAGCCAGCAGAGCCACCAGTGCCGGAGTGGAGCCGGCCAATATCCGACATATGCCGCCTGAATGTTCTTTGGTAGGCTGATGTTCCTGAGCCCCACAGTTGGTTTTATGGCCCTGTGGTATCCGGTCACATCCTAGCAGCTCAGGGGTAATGTCTTTACTTCTTGCTCTTGGTTCACTGAGGCGTATTTGGTGTCTACTGGTTTTGGAAAATCGCCACATTGCAGCCCCTTTTCAAACGCCTTCACAACACTCACCCCTGCAATATATTCCCATAGATATGCCCGGTGGTGCCCTACTTCATAGCATTCTGACTGTCTGCTGTCGGGGTTTACAGATTCTTCGTGACTGCCTGCATTGTGTGATCTTTGCTCCCGCTAGAGCGCGTGATCGGTTGGGGTGCCTGGGTTTGCGCCAATTCCACAGCGTGGGTGGTCGTGCCGACTTGTATAGTGTGATCCACCTTACTACCTCTGATTGGTGATGATCCTTCCCACTCAGATATGCCACAGTGCATGTAGACTGTAGCATATCCTCTCAGCACACTGCAGAATACTGTGACCTACCATGCCCTGAGGCTGCAGGCCTATGGGTCCATTGGTCCCGTCTCAACTCTAGGCATGTAGCAACGTGGCGTAGGGTACAGGCCTCCATCTTTCCTGGTTTGGTGGGTGCCACCACCGGTTCTCTCGCCATTTATTTCAGTCGGGGATATTCCTCCCCCTCTCCTCGGTCGCTCCCTGCAGCCCGCCACTCGCCTCTGGCTCAGCACGGTAGGCCTCTGATCAGAGCGCGATTCAGCACGAAGCGCGCCCCCCATGCAGGCTGTGTTGGCGTAGGTCTCTCGGGCTCCCCTGCTCACCCGCCTCAGAGGTCCGCAGTTCTGCGCCGTCTAGGTCGGGCCCAGGCCTCTGCGACCAGCAGGGCGTTGCTGCGCAGCTTATATTAGATCACCGCTGCTGCGCTGGTTCTGGGCTCCCCTCACCTGCTCAGTTGCCCGCGCCGACTGATTGTCTGCAGTGGGACAGCGCGGGGGTCTCCGGCATGTGTACAACTCGGCCTCCCAATTTGGCCCGCTGTGCCTCTCGTGGAGCCGCGGGTTTGCCAGATCCTTCTAGGCTCCTCTTCTGGGCCACCCGTCTCTGCTCAGCCCGGTCTGGGACTTGATCTCCGTGGGCGGAAAAGTCACTGATGCGCACAAGCCTGCTGGGTGCTCTCTGCAGCTGCGTGGCTGTTCATTTGCCTCTGGTTCCTCTTTAAATCAGATAAATTGAGGATTACAGGGGATGGATGGCGGAGCTCTAACAAAACATGCCTGCCATCTTAGCCCGCGTAGCCACACCTCCCCATAAGGCATCTTTTTCTATTTTCATCTGTTATTTTGCACTATTGCAGTCAAATCTTATTCTTAGCTATTGTTTAGTACCAAACACCTGGAAACAGTTTTTATAATTGGAAGACCTAATTTATGAAGTTATTAACTGCCTTAACTGTTGCAAAGGAGCCTATAGCTGAACTGCCTAAAGAGAGTAGAGTTTGGACTGATGAGTGACAAGAGCACCATTTAAGGTATGATTGTAACAAAATGATTTATAAAAACAATTTTCAACAAGAGGACAAAAATTCATAGGTTAAGGCACTGGTTATATCCATGGAGAATCTAAATAGTGCAAGCAACACAGAAAAACAAAGCGATAAAATCCTATTTAGTTTGGTGTGGAAGTGCGGAATGAATATAGACATCTATGCACTTAACTAACGTCATTACAAAGGGAGCACTGGAAGAACTATTATACCAGTGCTGGAGACTTTATGTTAAGGGAAGCAAGAGGTAAATATTTGATTACATACAAAAAACATAGTGCTGAACAGTTGGAATTATTTATGTTACGAAATATTGAAATATAGAGTGAGTGCTTATCCTTGCCCTCGCTTAGATGGTTTTTGATGAATGGGAAAAACAGGTGTCAGAATCCAAAACACAAAAACACTGTATAAGTACCCATATTGTACCAAATCGCTATAAATATCAAGGCCATAAATTATTAAGGTAATTTCCAACTAAACTTATATCCTCATAAAATCAAGACTTTAATCAGAATATTAAATGCTCAATTGCATTTGTTCTTAATGGATTGTCTAATAAAACACTCAAACAGGAGTTCTTGTGGATTGTAAAGAAATTGAGAGTATTGAGCATATTAGGTTTCAGAAGAATTAATTTATATGAAATGGTAATATATCAATACATATATTAACTATGATATTAACTGTTAGGACATTCAGTGTCTAAGATCATTCACTACTGCTAGATCTTAGATGCGTTCTCAAGTAATTCAGATATGTTTTAGTATTTTTAATTTATTCTAAAAAAATGAAAATCTTTTTACATTCATTATTTGTAAATAATATGGTTTTAGTTTTGCATAAACCTTAAATAAACTTAACATTGTGCAGATAATTATTACAATCATAACATTAGAGGATCCCAGATGAGAAATATGAACTGAAGTAAAACTGGGGAGTAAGGAAGTACGATAACATGGACTGTCTGATTGAAGCAAAGACTTGAAGCTGAGCACCAGTCCAATCTTCGATAAAGGTGGTTGGGATCAGAGTGTTGGGAAGTGATAGTTTAGTAATTATTAAAGCGAAAGCTAATTTTCAACTCTTCCAGTGGGAATGCAGCTTTTCTACTCCATTGGCTAGAGTAAAGTGTGATGTAATACGCTGATGTAACACTGTCTGTTTCGTTCTTAGTAGGTGTCGAGGCGAGCGACTGCTTCGATGATATCTAAGATGCCGCTGGAGGTGAGATGGCCTTTTCCCGTACGCCCGCGTCTCCCGTACACCTTGACCAGCACTGTGGTGATGGGCCTTGTGGGCACCTACAGCAGGTTCTGGACCAGTAAGTTTTCCGGGTGTTTGAGACTATCTTTTCTGAAGAAGCGTATAGCTGGCTTGTTCCAGGGATACAGTACAATTTGATCCCTGTGGTTTCTCCTCTGCTTGTTTGTCCTCTCCTTTGCTTGTTTGTACTCTTCCCATGCACATCATAAGGCAAAAACTGAGCTCCTTTTCTGTCTTGGTATCCACTTTCTGGCTCAGACAGTAACAAGAACTGTACATGTACTCCAGGCTGGTTTTATTGATACTGTTCACTTTTGCATTTCAGTTGCTCAGAGTCCAGGCCTACAAAGGGCAGTTTTGTTACACTGTACACCGATCAGAGACTTGTTTAGGTTGGGTATTCTTAAGTACAGTGAAAAATATAAAAGTGTGGTATTCTTGGAGGCAGTGCAGACAGGGATTGATACAGTATTGTGGCAAAATCCCATTGCCCAAGGGTAATGGGAGTATATTTACATAGGTAGCCTCACTGGACTGCGTAGAGGGTTTTGCAAATAACTTAAAAATTGTAAATAGTGGCAAAACACATACAGCAAAATAGCTGGATAGTTGGTAAAGTTTCTTGGTTGTATTGTTTGTAGGACTTCCCACACACCGATCAGTGGCAGCATGGGCAGGAGACCAACTTCCCTCACAAACGTAAGCGATACAGTACAGTACAGCTAGTGCAAGCTTCCTTTCCACAGGGGACAGGAAGCCAGACAGGTGTATCGCAGACTGCCTTGTACCCGGCATAGATACAGCAGAGATAGGAACAAGTGAGGCTTCTTACCACACAACATGGCAGAAGGAAATCTTCCCGTACATACATAATCAATATGGCAGAGAGCAGCAATGCAAGCTTCTCTCAAGCAGAACATTAAGTGCACAAGCAGCTACAAATCAGCCTAACCCATTACTCAGAACAAGCACAGCAGAGACAGCAGCAGAACTGCAAGCTTCCTGCATGCAAACATGGACCACAGAGGCAGGGGGTGTTACCAGGTGAACCAGAGTCCTGTGAAAGGGAAACCATGACTACAAAGGGGGCCTGTCTGGTGGTAGCGGGACCACAAGGGCCCCCTATCAGCCTCTGGCCATCACCATTACATCCTGGTAATCTTAGGAGGGGGCATCAGGTGGTGCCACTGTAGCCAGTTAGCGGGCCCACACTGATCTGTGTCCGCAGGAGCTGTGGGGAGGGTGGAAGGACTGAGGCACCTATCAGCAGAAAGCCTCAAGCATCACCACTTCCTGATAGAGGGACTGAGCGGAAACAATGTCCTTCATCCCTTCTCAGTGTGCTTCTTTTGTCCGGGAGGCTATGATGTCGCTGGTAGGACTTTAATTGTCGGGTCTCCTACCCTGATTAAAATAAAGAGGAAAGGTGCAATGCTAAGTTAATGTCTTAGGTGTGGTGCTCTTCCGCGTGATTGGTCAACATGTTTCTTCGCAATTCTACAAGTCTAGAGGCGACTGCTGCCGGGACTGGGACCTCCCGGTCCCGGCAGCAGTGGGTAGGTCCTTGGACACATTGCATACTACGCAAACTATATGGGGAAGTTCCTCATATCTTGACCTGCCGGGGATTGATGAAGCAGTAGTATATCCCAATTAGGATAGAACCAGTACTACCAGCCATTAGACAGAGTAAGTCATGGTGGCTTAAATCCCAAACATTATTTCCCTATTGTTTTCCAGTCCACCTTAGTGTAGATAGTTTTTTAACTCTAGGTCCTGACGAATCGCCTCTAGACTTGTAGAATTGCGAAGAAATAGGTTGACCAACCACATGGAAGAGCGCCACACCTAAGACATTAACTTAGCATTGCGCCTTTCCTCTTTATTTTAATCAGGGTAGGAGACCCCACAATTAAAGTTATTTTTGCTGGTACTCCCAACCCCGTTTTAACTCGCATAAGCATCATTCACCACTTATTCATCTACACTCACTAAATCTCTCACCCCCACGGCACCAAACGGCTATTTGGAAAAAGATCTCTGCTAAAGTGCCCCTCATCGGGAGCCCGTCCGGCATTGCAGCGCCGGCCAGACGAAGAGCAGCCCAATGGTGAAGCATGACACCCAACTGGGTGTGTGAGGGCATTACATTCCAAAGAAATGGATTCCCATCTCTTTGACTCTGTAGCCTACTGTCCTTTGTATATTGCTAAATTCTAGATCATTCAGGAACAGCACAACTTTAATTTTCATATTGCATTTGGGCAACTCTGCTGGACCTCATGTGTAAAAGCCCTTTGTCCCTCTATTTGTGAATAAGAAACTAATGATCCATGCCTTCTTCAACCCACTTAAGGCATCACCTTAGGGCTCACTTTCTGCAGTCTCAGCTCTACCTGCTGCTCTGACTCTGAAATCAAGCTGCTGGGAGGAGAGATGGGGATTTGGCCCTTTGACTGTATCAGCCAAGGCAGAACTCGCTGACAGCCAGTTGCCTCAAATCCAGGATGATCCCCGCTCCAAGGACAATTGAAAAGAACGGGGAGGAAGAGGCTCACGAACACAGGAGGCAGAGGGTCGCAAGGGAGGGGATAATGTTGGAACACACTTTTACCCAACCTAAACATCACAAGTCTCACTCTTTGCAAAGTTAGCCTTGCATCTTGGGCACTGGCTCAATGGCATCAGTTATATTCATGTGATCTTACACCTAACAAGAGGAAGAGCTGGTAGAACTTGGTAGAACTCTGCAGCAAGGCCCTCGTTATGAGTGGCCTGATAATTTAAGATACCTGTGGTAACTCCTGTTAAATATGGGTTTCTTGGTTTCTATCGCAGTTTGAATAAAAAATAAATCACTGCTTCAACCAGCTGACACGTTTCGCTGGGTCAACATATGCTCCAGAGCTTTATCGAGTCATTCAGGAGAACCAGGAGTGTGTTGGAAAGATAAAACAGATGGAACAGGGAGAGCTGCAAAGTCTGGTTCTTCCATCCTAGTTTGCACAATATTAGTCCCAGCAACATTTCTAGTTAAATATTAATTATTTGTGTGAGTCCCTTATGTTGCACTCCTAATCTGCTCAACCTACAATATGATCTCTGACACCACTGTCTGTATTAAACCGCTGTCTGAGCTCTTTGCTTTTCCCTTGAGTTGATCGGCTGGCTGGCTTTGTGTGTGGGGGCTGATGGGAATGAAGAGGGTGCAATAGAGTGGCTTATGTGGGGCAGGGGCTATAAGGGTTCATCACGCTCCCTTTTCAAGTACCTTTCACTTGTGGATGATTTGTTACAATCTCTCGCCACCTATAAGAAGGCAATACTTAGACATGTTTACCCCTCCTCCAATCTCCCTCTCACCCAGATTTCCAAGACCCCGGACTCGGCATACCCCCTTGTTCTGTACTTCAGATACAACTGACAAAGTCCTGAACTTCTATGTTTTCTAGGGGAAAGGTGGTTTTTCTGGGGATTTATAGGCTTTCTCCTACCCCCTTCCATTGTTTCCCATCCTCATTATCCCACAGTGCTGAGTGACCCACTCCTATTACTGCCATTCACTGCTGTGCTCTCTCTTCGCAGAATACATGAACCACTTGAACGTTCACAATGAAGAGGTGCTGTACGAGCTGATCGAGAAGAGGAAGCCGGGGACCCCCCTCATCACCATCTCCAACCACCAGTCCTGCATGGATGACCCACACCTATGGGGTAAGAAGGGACAGGGAGGGCTCTTCCCCACCACCACTAGAGTTTGAAGGGCTCTTATCCACCACCTATAGAGTTTGAAGGGGCGGATAGGCCTCTTATCCACCACCTATAGAGTTTGAAGGGGCGGATAGGCCTCTTATCCACTACCTCTAGTGTTTGAAGGGGCGGATAGGGCTCTTATCCACTACCTCTAGTGTTTGAAGGGGCGGATAGGGCTCTTATCCACTACCTCTAGTGTTTGAAGGGGCGGATAGGCCTCTTATCCACTACCTCTAGTGTTTGAAGGGGCGGATAGGGCTCTTATCCACTGCCTCTAGTGTTTGAAGGGGCGGATAGGGCTCTTATTCCACCGCCTCTAATGTTTGAAGGAGCGGATAGGCCTCTTATCCACTACCTCTAGTGTTGAAGGGGCGGATAGGGCTCTTATCCACTACCTCTAGTGTTTGAAGGGGCGGATAGGCCTCTTATCCACTACCTCTAGTGTTTGAAGTGGCGGATAGGGCTCTTATCCTCTACCTCTAGTGTTTGAAGGGGTGGATAGGGCTCTTATCCACTACCTCTAGTGTTTGAAGGGGCGGATAGGGCTCTTATCCACCACCTCTAGTGTTTGAAGGGGCGGATAGGGCTCTTATCCACTACCTCTAGAGTTTGATGGGGCAAGGAGAGCATTTCCCCCCCACCTATAGTGTTTGAAGGGGCGGAGAGGGTGCTTCCCAACCATGTGTAGTGTTTGAAGGGGACGGAAAGCGTCTTCCCCGCCATCTCTAGTGTTTGTAGGGGCAGCGTGGGCTGTAACCCACCACCTCTAGTCTTCAGAGGGTAAGCGAGGGCTCTTCTCCCCCATCGCTTGTGTTCAAATGGGCAGAGAGGGCTCATTTCCACCACCCGTAGTTTTCAGAGAGGCAGGCAGTGTTCCATACTGCACTTCTGGACTAAGCAGGGGCAGATTTCCACACAACGTATGAGGGACGGATTGTCCCAACCCCTTCCAGTGTTTGAAGGGTCAGGAAGATGCTATTCTTCACTGGGGTATTTGAGGACATGACAAAGGCAATGCACTCCGTCTTTAGAACATAAGAAGGCAGGGAGCGGTTCCCCACACCACCTCTGAGCTATTAAGGGAATGGGGAGAAACTTCCCACCACTAGAGTGTTTAAAATGCGTGGAGGGGCTGTAAACTCAACCTCAGGACAGTGGAGTAGGGAAGGGCTTATAAACAAATCCCCTGGAATATGAAGGGGCAGTCTATGCACACATCTTACCACACCTCTATGATGTAAGGGGACCACTTTTCAGCTATAATTTTTGTAATATACTGTAGGAGAGTAGGGTCTGCAATCCTATGATCACCCAGATTTTTGCTTTTTGCTGCACTGGTTTACGACTTTCCCTGGCTGTGGGCCTGCTAATCAGACCCACAGCCTAGCTGTTCTCTCTATCCAAATTGTACTCAGGTACTGAATTGGCACTGGGCCCTCTCCAAGTCCCTGTACCCAGGGCTGAGGTGTACCCAGAAGTCTCCCAGGGGCTGAAGCATGTATTATGCCACCCCTGGGCTGACTAACTAAACTGACACAACTGGCTGCACGACAGCTGGGGCAAGGTGGTGTACTCACCCTTTGCTTTAGATATAGTATACCTATATCTAACCCTAAAATGGACACACAGATCTCCTATCAGTCTCTCCTATGGCAGGCCTTAACAATCCTGAAGGCAGAGTGCTTGGAATCGTGTGAGATGGTGCTCTGGCATGAGCTGAGCCTGTCTGCGGCTTTCGGGATCCATCCCTTAGCCGTTTCCATGATATCGCATACCATATACTCTTAAGTGCATTATAATCCTCGCGGTTATATGCCAACTCTGGTATCGCTTTATCAAAACGTGTCGAGTAAGGTGTCATACGAATTGGAATACTAACCCCTCGCCAATTCTGGCGACGGGGTTAGCATTCCACCCTTCTAGAGGGACACGACATGTATGTAACCCCTAACCCCGGTTAAAGTCAAACAGAGCCTCAGCTCCACAAAATGGATGCTGCCACCGAGACACAAGTCTGCCCTCCTGCTGCTGGGAGTCCTCCCAGAGCAGGAGATAAGGACAAAGGGTTTCCTGCCAGGGGCGGTGCCAGCACCGTCCCAGACAGGGTTTTGTGTATTGTAGGTAGGCAGGGCTTTAGAGGAAGGTGACTGCACGTGGCACCCCGGTGCTCACTGTGCATAGGCTGGCTGGAACCAGTTCCAGGGTCACTCCAGACCCTGTGCTGGGGAAAAGCCCGCCAAGGAAGTGGGTGTAACCACCCCCCTCCTAGTCCCACCCATAGGGCAGGACTTAGTCGCGTGCCAGCCCCTTTTTACAGGATAAAGGTAGGAACTGGCCCCCTTCCAAATCAGATCATCTTTGAATCCTGAAACTACTTTCTACGAAAGGAACTCAAGACTTCTTCCTAAGATTTCTCCCTTGTGACTAAGGAGTAGTCACCCTGCATCCGCAGGCACCATCTAAAGAACACTGCGGTCTGCTGCAAGTCCTTCCTCCGGAATCCGACTGACCAGCTCGACGAGAACCGGCTTCCCTGGCACCTCTGACCTCTACCCACCTCTACAGCCCAGCTGAGAACCGTGGGTGCGACGAGACCTCGAGGGACCGGCTATCTGCAAGACTGCACGACTTCTTTCCAGCAAGCCCGCCGAGTAATTTCCTGGTGAGTGCTTTGGGGTCCGAGAAGCCCCCTCCCTGAGCAGCTCCAGCACCGAAGAGCAGCCCCCCAGCATCTCCACGATCGGCGTGGGGCCCTTCTGCTTTTTGCTGCTCACCGCGTTGTTTGGCTACTAGCCCGCTGGCTTGTGGCCTCCTGAACGACGCCCGACGACAACACTGCTGCTGGTCTGGTTGCTCCAGACTGGCCCTTGCTTCCCTCCATCGGAGAAGTACCCTGGACCCTCCTGGTCCGCCCAAGACGCCATTTTAGGTCCACCGCGTGGGCCTTGCATTTGCCAAGACTTGTTGCCCAATCCTGGGTCCAGCGACGTCGACAGCAAGAACCTTCGTGGGACAGCTCGCACCTCCATCCTGGTCGCCGACAACGCCTCCTGGTCCGAGAGACTGCAGAGCCCAGCAGCGCCCACTCACCTGACTGCGGTGACTTCGCCCGGTGCCATCCTGGTGCCCACTTAATCACTGGCTAGTGATTCAAGAACTTGGTCCCCTCTGCTTTCAGGTTTCCTTCTTCCTTGATCCAGGCTTGGATCCATCGAACTTTCCTTCACTGGTCGCCTGCCAGCAACTTCCTTCTTCCAGGCTCCTGGTCCGACAACGAGATCCCCGACGTCTTTTCAGACCTATGCAGCTGCAGCCCCTGGGCTAGGTAACTTCGGCACTTCGGTGTCCCAGCATAGCCTCACTATCCAAGGGTCCGGATCCACTGTCGTTTTCTCCCTACCAGGTCGGGTTCGCCCGTGAACACTAACTTTGCCTTTACTAGCCTCCATAGACTTTGTCCCGCATCCCGCGTGAGAGTGCACACTCTGCACCCGAGTCCCCTAGGTCTCCTAGAAGTAATCTAACGATTCCCTAGTCAAGTCCTAGCGATTCCAAAGCCTACTAGTACTGTACTTACCTGCTAGTAATTTCGCATTCCACTTTTAAAGTATATGGTTTTTCGTGCCCCTCGGGCATTTGTGGATAACGTGCTAACTCAAGTATTTTCGTAAGAGTTTTGTTGTGTGCCTAGCACCCTGTCCTCATAAAGAGTACAGGGTTGTTGTGATTCTAATAAATACACTGTTTATTTTCATAACACTTGTGTGGTGTCCTTTCACTGGGTGTTCAAGGGGTAATGTGATGGTAAAACAGCTGGCTTAACACGCCCTCTAGAGTCTTAGCCTTAGACTGCTCGTATCCATGCTACTAGGATAGCTGGTCTATAAGGTTGACTTACAACCAATCATCAATAAGGGTTGTTTGGACTGATATATAGTGATCACTAGAATAGTGAACACTGCACATCAGGCCAACTTCTCACATTGGTGAGCAGCGGTTGGGATTTGAGCTTGCTGTTGTTTTACCACACATGCCCTAAGAATATCTTGTGAAAGATCACATAAGTACTAAAGGTACATATAACTTAGCTTAGAATACTCTGAGTTCTACTGAACCAGCTGTTGTAGCTCCTAGGGCCTAGCACACCCTAAACTACAACTCTAGCAAGGGGTCAGTAGGCAAACACATAGTGTAGGTAAGTGCACCACTTACACCTCACTAGAAAAGCATGTCTACCCAGGGAGAATCTACTGAGACTCCCCTGGTCAGTGTTGACCCTCCACAGGTCACTTCAAGATATGCAGCTCTCAGTTTCCAGGAGATGAGACAGATCTGTGTCTCCAGAAAACTGAAGCAGGGGTCTAACCCCACCATTCCCTTTCTGATAGGTCTCTTAGAGACATATGATGCCAGAAAGCTTTCTCAGTTACATGAGAACATGCCAGCCTTAGAGGGGACCTCTGGGGATCCAGACCTCCCCAACACTGCTACTGCAGTTGAGGAGGAGGAGGATCAGGAGGAACTCTCTGGGGATGAGGTAGACAAAGGTCTTGAGGTAGTCAGAAGGCTAACCAGGGCCAACTTAGACTTACTTGGGCTAGGATCTGGGGGACCCCCAGTACTAACCCGAAGTGGGCCTAACCTTGGAGTTAGGAGAGACAGATCTCTTTCTAGGGACTCCAATAGATCTCTGCACTCTAATGCCTCTTCTCAGGGGAGAAGGAATCCTCCACAGAGGAGATTTACTTCCCCTCAGAGAAAGGAGCATGAAGCTAGGATGAGACAAGCTGAACTGAGGATTGAAAGGGAAGAAATTGCCCTGGCCAAAGAGAAGCTTGCCCTGGCAAGAGAGCAGCAGATGAGTGGGTTAGCTCCCACTGGTGGCAGCAATCTCCCAAGAGATAGAGAGAAGGGTTTAGATACTAAACACCTGACTAAGATAGTGCCCCCCTTTAAGCAAGGGGATGATATCCAGAAATGGATGGCTGCTCTGGAGAGGGCCTGCACTGTGCAGTGCATTCCCCAGAGTCAGTGGGCAGCTATACTGTGGCTCTCCTTTGATGGTAAAGGTAGAGATAAGCTCCTCACTACAAGAGTGGAGGATGCTAACAATTACCAGGTCCTGAAGAATACACTGGTTGATGGGTTTGGTTTAACCACTGAGCAGTACAGGTTGCTGTTCAGAGACACCCAGAAAACTCAGTCTCAGGACTGGTCTGACTTTGTGGATTGTGCCACTAAGGCTTTGGAGGGCTGGTTGCTGGGTAGCAAGGTTACAGATTACACAGGATTGTATAATCTAATGATGAGAGAACAAATTTTAAACAATTGTCAGAACCAGTTGTTGCACCAGCACCTTGTTGATTCAGATCTGACCTCTCCCCAAGAATTGGGAAAGAAGGCAGACAAATGGGTCAGGACAAGGATCAAGCAGAACCAGAACCAGAACCAGGGTGGTCAGAAGAAAGCAGACCAGAAGGGTAATGTTAAGAATGAGCAAAATGACCAGAAGTCTTCACCAGGTCCCCAACAAACCAAAGAGGGTGGGGGTCAGGCTTCCCAGAAGAAGAAGACTCAAGAAGGCCAGTCAAAAAGGTGGTGCCAGTACTGCAAAAGTAAATCTCACTGGTTTAGTGAGTGCACCAAAAGAGGAGGACAAACTCCTGCCACTACAGCCCCTAAGGCAACTGCACCCCCTAGTACAGTCAGTAGTGGTAGTGTACCTCCCAAGGCATTAGTTGGGTTAACCTTGGGTACTGAGGGGTCTGACAACTTAGTTGGCACACTCACTCAGGCTGTCCTTGTCTGTACAGGGGATATGGATATAACCCCTGAAATAAGTCCCAATACTTTGGGCAAATACAGGCAGACACCTTTGATAAATGGCAAAATGGCTCAGGCCTATAGGGACACTTGTGCCAGTGTCACCATGGTGACACCTAACTTTGTGGACCCTGGACAGATCATGCCAGGTACTGATTTCCTGGTGACCAATGCCAGCAATGTCACTACTAGTCATAGTGTGGCAATTGTGGCTTTCTCCTGGGGTGGAGTGAAGGGACAAAAGAAAGTTGTAGTCAGTTCAGACCTCCCAGTTGATTGTTTGTTGGGCAATGATTTGGAGTCATCACAATGGTCAGAAGTGGAGCAGAGGACTCACATGGAAATGTTAGGCTTGCCAGCACATGTGCTTGCTGTGACTAGGTCACAGGCCAGAAAATGCCCCACTGAACAGGTGCTGGATCCTGAAATGATGGACCAGACACCTTCCAAGAAGAAGAGCAGTAAGGGTAAGGCTTTGCCTTCCCCCTTGCCCCAGGTTGAGGATCAAGTCTCTGAGGAGGCTGATCTGGAAGAGCTGAGGGAAACTGAGCCTAAAGAGCGTGAACTTGATCAAGTTGAGTTTCTGGGCTCAGGGGGACCCTCCAGAGCAGACCTGGGGAAGGAACAGTTGAGCTGCCTTCCCTTGAACCCCTCAGACAGCAGGCTGCTGCTGAGGCTGCAGGGAATGCCACAGGTGCCCACAGGGTATACTGGGAAGATGGACTCCTGTACTCTGAGTCAAGAGACCCCAAGCCTGGTGCAACCAGGAGGCTGGTCATCCCCTTGTCTCTGAGAGGTTTCCTTCTCACCTTGGCCCATGAGATTCCCCTTGCAGGTCACTTAGGTCAGACAAAGACTTGGGACAGGCTTGTCTCACACTTTCACTGGCCCCATATGAATGAGAATACCAAGGAGTTGTGTCGCTCCTGTGTCACTTGCCAAGCCAGTGGTAAGTCAGGTGGCACAACAAAGGCCCCCCTCATACCACTACCTGTGGTGGGGGTTCCCTTTGGAAGAGTGGGGATTGACATTGTTGGTCCAATGGAACCCCAGACAGCATCAGGGCACAAGTTTATACTGGTGGTGGTGGACCATGCCACCAGGTATCCTGAGGCTATTCCCCTTAGGACCACTACAGCACCTGTAGTGGCAAGAGCCCTAGTTGGAGTGTTCTCCAGAGTGGGTTTCCCTAAGGAGGTCGTTTCTGACAGAGGTACAAACTTCATGTCAGGATATCTGACTGCAATGTGGAAGGAGTGTGGTGTGAACTACAAGTTCACCACATCCTACCACCCACAATGCAATGGGCTTGTTGAGAGATTCAACAGGACCCTGAAAGGGATGATTCATGGACTACCTGAAACTCTTAGGAGAAGATGGGATGTCCTGATCCCCTGCCTCTTGTTTGCTTACAGAGAGGTCCCACAGAAGGGGGTTGGCTACAGCCCTTTTGAGCTTCTGTATGGGCATCCTGTAAGAGGACCCCTGTGTTTGGTGAAGGAAGGATGGGAGAGACCTCTCAAAAAGCCTTCAACCAACATAGTGGACTATGTACTTCGTCTCCGCTCCAGGATGGCTGAGTACATGGAAAAGGCATCTAAAAACCTTGAGGCCAGCCAAGAACTTCAAAAAGCTTGGCATGACCAAAAGGCTGTTCTGACTGTGTACCAGCCAGGACAGAAGGTGTGGGTGCTGGAGCCAGTGGCCCCAGCAGCTCTGAAAGACAAATGGTCTGGGCCCCACACCATCATTGAGCAAAAGGGAGAGGTTACCTACTTGGTGGACCTTGGAACTCCCAGGAGCCCTCTCAGAGTGCTCCATGTTAACAGGCTCAAGGCATATGTTGACAGGAAGGACATGAGCTTGCTCATGGCCACAGATGAGGGACATGAGGAAGAGAGTGACCCTCTCCCAGACCTGCTCACTCAGAATCCTGATGATGGATCAGTTGATGGTGTTGTCTTTTGTGGCAGCCTCACTGAACATCAGCAACAGGATTGCAGGCAAGTTCTGCAATCCTACAGACATATGTTCTCTCTGACACCCAGCCAAACTGATTGGTGTACCCATGATGTTGACACTGGAGACAGTCTGCCTGTCAAGAGTAAAATCTACAGACAGCCTGATCATGTTAGAGACTGCATCAAAACTGAAGTGCAGAAAATGTTGGAGTTGGGAGTCATTGAGCCCTCAGATAGCCCTTGGGCTAGCCCAGTAGTTCTAGTGCCAAAGCCTCACACCCAGGGTGGTAAGAAAGAGATGAGGTTTTGCGTAGACTACAGAGGCCTCAATGCAGTCACTAAGACTGATGCCCACCCAATACCAAGAGCAGATGAACTTATAGATAAATTGGCTTCTGCCAACTTCTTAAGTACATTTGATTTGACAGCTGGGTATTGGCAAATCAGGTTAGCTGAGGAGGCCAAACCCAAGACAGCATTTTCTACCCCTGGAGGGCATTATCAATTTGTGGTAATGCCCTTTGGACTGAAAAATGCACCTGCCACCTTCCAAAGGTTGGTGAATCAAGTCCTCACTGGGCTGGATGACTTCTGTGCAGCTTATCTTGATGATATTGCTGTCTTTAGCTCCACCTGGGAGGATCACCTGGTCCACCTGAGGAAAGTGTTAGAGGCCCTGCAAAAGGCAGGCCTCACTATCAAGGCCACAAAGTGCCAGATAGGGCAGACACAGGTTGTGTACCTGGGCCACCTTGTAGGTGGAGGCCAGGTTCAGCCACTGGAGAGTAAGATACAGGCCATCAAGGACTGGACTCCTCCAATCACCCAGACTCAGGTTCGAGCTTTCTTGGGCCTGACTGGGTACTATAGGAAGTTTGTCAGAAATTATGGGTCCATAGTGACCCCTCTTAATGACCTGACAAGCAAAAAGATGCCAAAGAAAGTTCAGTGGACAGCAAGCTGTCAGAAAGCATTCAATGACCTAAAGCAGGCCATGTGCACAGCACCTATCCTAAAGAGTCCAGATTACTCCAAGCCATTCATTGTCCAAACAGATGCTTCTGAGTTGGGTGTGGGGGCTGTTCTGTCTCAACTGAATTTTGATGGTAATGATCAGCCTATTGCTTTCATTAGTAGGAGGTTGACACCCAGAGAGAAAAATTGGTCAGCTATTGAGAGGGAGGCCTTTGCTGTGGTCTGGGCCCTGAAGAAGCTGAGGGCCTACTTGTTTGGCACTCACTTCACCATTCAGACAGACCATAAGCCCCTCTTGTGGCTAAATCAGATGAAGGGTGAAAACCCCAAACTGCTTAGGTGGTCCATTTCCCTACAGGGGATGGATTTTACAGTGGAGCATAGACCTGGTACTGATCACAGCAATGCTGATGGGCTCTCCAGGTATTTCCACTTAGAGCAAGAAGACTCACCTGGTCAAGGTTAGTTTATTGTCCCAAAATTTGGGGGGGGGGTCATGTAGGAGAGTAGGGTCTGTAATCCTATGATCACCCAGATTTTTGCTTTTTGCTGCACTGGTTTACGACTTTCCCTGGCTGTGGGCCTGCTAATCAGACCCACAGCCTAGCTGTTCTCTCTATCCAAATTGTACTCAGGTACTGAATTGGCACTGGGCCCTCTCCAAGTCCCTGTACCCAGGGCTGAGGTGTACCCAGAAGTCTCCCAGGGGCTGAAGCATGTATTATGCCACCCCTGGGCTGACTAACTAAACTGACACAACTGGCTGCACGACAGCTGGGGCAAGGTGGTGTACTCACCCTTTGCTTTAGATATAGTATACCTATATCTAACCCTAAAATGGACACACAGATCTCCTATCAGTCACTCCTATGGCAGGCCTTAACAATCCTGAAGGCAGAGTGCTTGGAATCGTGTGAGATGGTGCTCTGGCATGAGCTGAGCCTGTCTGCGGCTTTCGGGATCCATCCCTTAGCCGTTTCCATGATATCGCATACCATATACTCTTAAGTGCATTATAATCCTCGCGGTTATATGCCAACTCTGGTATCGCTTTATCAAAACGTGTCGAGTAAGGTGTCATACGAATTGGAATACTAACCCCTCGCCAATTCTGGCGACGGGGTTAGCATTCCACCCTTCTAGAGGGACACGACATGTATGTAACCCCTAACCCCGGTTAAAGTCAAACAGAGCCTCAGCTCCACAAAATGGATGCTGCCACCGAGACACAAGTCTGCCCTCCTGCTGCTGGGAGTCCTCCCAGAGCAGGAGATAAGGACAAAGGGTTTCCTTCCAGGGGCGGTGCCAGCACCGTCCCAGACAGGGTTTTGTGTATTGTAGGTAGGCAGGGCTTTAGAGGAAGGTGACTGCACGTGGCACCCCGGTGCTCACTGTGCATAGGCTGGCTGGAACCAGTTCCAGGGTCACTCCAGACCCTGTGCTGGGGAAAAGCCCGCCAAGGAAGTGGGTGTAACCACCCCCCTCCTAGTCCCACCCATAGGGCAGGACTTAGTCGCGTGCCAGCCCCTTTTTACAGGATAAAGGTAGGAACTGGCCCCCTTCCAAATCAGATCATCTTTGAATCCTGAAACTACTTTCTACGAAAGGAACTCAAGACTTCTTCCTAAGATTTCTCCCTTGTGACTAAGGAGTAGTCACCCTGCATCCGCAGGCACCATCTAAAGAACACTGCGGTCTGCTGCAAGTCCTTCCTCCGGAATCCGACTGACCAGCTCGACGAGAACCGGCTTCCCTGGCACCTCTGACCTCTACCCACCTCTACAGCCCAGCTGAGAACCGTGGGTGCGACGAGACCTCGAGGGACCGGCTATCTGCAAGACTGCACGACTTCTTTCCAGCAAGCCCGCCGAGTAATTTCCTGGTGAGTGCTTTGGGGTCCGAGAAGCCCCCACCCTGAGCAGCTCCAGCACCGAAGAGCAGCCCCCCAGCATCTCCACGATCGGCGTGGGGCCCTTCTGCTTTTTGCTGCTCACCGCGTTGTTTGGCTACTAGCCCGCTGGCTTGTGGCCTCCTGAACGACGCCCGACGACAACACTGCTGCTGGTCTGGTTGCTCCAGACTGGCCCTTGCTTCCCTCCATCGGAGAAGTACCCTGGACCCTCCTGGTCCGCCCAAGACGCCATTTTAGGTCCACCGCGTGGGCCTTGCATTTGCCAAGACTTGTTGCCCAATCCTGGGTCCAGCGACGTCGACAGCAAGAACCTTCGTGGGACAGCTCGCACCTCCATCCTGGTCGCCGACAACGCCTCCTGGTCCGAGAGACTGCAGAGCCCAGCAGCGCCCACTCACCTGACTGCGGTGACTTCGCCCGGTGCCATCCTGGTGCCCACTTAATCACTGGCTAGTGATTCAAGAACTTGGTCCCCTCTGCTTTCAGGTTTCCTTCTTCCTTGATCCAGGCTTGGATCCATCGAACTTTCCTTCACTGGTCGCCTGCCAGCAACTTCCTTCTTCCAGGCTCCTGGTCCGACAACGAGATCCCCGACGTCTTTTCAGACCTATGCAGCTGCAGCCCCTGGGCTAGGTAACTTCGGCACTTCGGTGTCCCAGCATAGCCTCACTATCCAAGGGTCCGGATCCACTGTCGTTTTCTCCCTACCAGGTCGGGTTCGCCCGTGAACACTAACTTTGCCTTTACTAGCCTCCATAGACTTTGTCCCGCATCCCGCGTGAGAGTGCACACTCTGCACCCGAGTCCCCTAGGTCTCCTAGAAGTAATCTAACGATTCCCTAGTCAAGTCCTAGCGATTCCAAAGCCTACTAGTACTGTACTTACCTGCTAGTAATTTCGCATTCCACTTTTAAAGTATATGGTTTTTCGTGCCCCTCGGGCATTTGTGGATAACGTGCTAACTCAAGTATTTTCGTAAGAGTTTTGTTGTGTGCCTAGCACCCTGTCCTCATAAAGAGTACAGGGTTGTTGTGATTCTAATAAATACACTGTTTATTTTCATAACACTTGTGTGGTGTCCTTTCACTGGGTGTTCAAGGGGTAATGTGATGGTAAAACAGCTGGCTTAACACGCCCTCTAGAGTCTTAGCCTTAGACTGCTCGTATCCATGCTACTAGGATAGCTGGTCTATAAGGTTGACTTACAACCAATCATCAATAAGGGTTGTTTGGACTGATATATAGTGATCACTAGAATAGTGAACACTGCACATCAGGCCAACTTCTCACATTGGTGAGCAGCGGTTGGGATTTGAGCTTGCTGTTGTTTTACCACACATGCCCTAAGAATATCTTGTGAAAGATCACATAAGTACTAAAGGTACATATAACTTAGCTTAGAATACTCTGAGTTCTACTGAACCAGCTGTTGTAGCTCCTAGGGCCTAGCACACCCTAAACTACAACTCTAGCAAGGGATCAGTAGGCAAACACATAGTGTAGGTAAGTGCACCACTTACACCTCACTAGAAAAGCATGTCTACCCAGGGAGAATCTACTGAGACTCCCCTGGTCAGTGTTGACCCTCCACAGGTCACTTCAAGATATGCAGCTCTCAGTTTCCAGGAGATGAGACAGATCTGTGTCTCCAGAAAACTGAAGCAGGGGTCTAACCCCACCATTCCCTTTCTGATAGGTCTCTTAGAGACATATGATGCCAGAAAGCTTTCTCAGTTACATGAGAACATGCCAGCCTTAGAGGGGACCTCTGGGGATCCAGACCTCCCCAACACTGCTACTGCAGTTGAGGAGGAGGAGGATCAGGAGGAACTCTCTGGGGATGAGGTAGACAAAGGTCTTGAGGTAGTCAGAAGGCTAACCAGGGCCAACTTAGACTTACTTGGGCTAGGATCTGGGGGACCCCCAGTACTAACCCGAAGTGGGCCTAACCTTGGAGTTAGGAGAGACAGATCTCTTTCTAGGGACTCCAATAGATCTCTGCACTCTAATGCCTCTTCTCAGGGGAGAAGGAATCCTCCACAGAGGAGATTTACTTCCCCTCAGAGAAAGGAGCATGAAGCTAGGATGAGACAAGCTGAACTGAGGATTGAAAGGGAAGAAATTGCCCTGGCCAAAGAGAAGCTTGCCCTGGCAAGAGAGCAGCAGATGAGTGGGTTAGCTCCCACTGGTGGCAGCAATCTCCCAAGAGATAGAGAGAAGGGTTTAGATACTAAACACCTGACTAAGATAGTGCCCCCCTTTAAGCAAGGGGATGATATCCAGAAATGGATGGCTGCTCTGGAGAGGGCCTGCACTGTGCAGTGCATTCCCCAGAGTCAGTGGGCAGCTATACTGTGGCTCTCCTTTGATGGTAAAGGTAGAGATAAGCTCCTCACTACAAGAGTGGAGGATGCTAACAATTACCAGGTCCTGAAGAATACACTGGTTGATGGGTTTGGTTTAACCACTGAGCAGTACAGGTTGCTGTTCAGAGACACCCAGAAAACTCAGTCTCAGGACTGGTCTGACTTTGTGGATTGTGCCACTAAGGCTTTGGAGGGCTGGTTGCTGGGTAGCAAGGTTACAGATTACACAGGATTGTATAATCTAATGATGAGAGAACAAATTTTAAACAATTGTCAGAACCAGTTGTTGCACCAGCACCTTGTTGATTCAGATCTGACCTCTCCCCAAGAATTGGGAAAGAAGGCAGACAAATGGGTCAGGACAAGGATCAAGCAGAACCAGAACCAGAACCAGGGTGGTCAGAAGAAAGCAGACCAGAAGGGTAATGTTAAGAATGAGCAAAATGACCAGAAGTCTTCACCAGGTCCCCAACAAACCAAAGAGGGTGGGGGTCAGGCTTCCCAGAAGAAGAAGACTCAAGAAGGCCAGTCAAAAAGGTGGTGCCAGTACTGCAAAAGTAAATCTCACTGGTTTAGTGAGTGCACCAAAAGAGGAGGACAAACTCCTGCCACTACAGCCCCTAAGGCAACTGCACCCCCTAGTACAGTCAGTAGTGGTAGTGTACCTCCCAAGGCATTAGTTGGGTTAACCTTGGGTACTGAGGGGTCTGACAACTTAGTTGGCACACTCACTCAGGCTGTCCTTGTCTGTACAGGGGATATGGATATAACCCCTGAAATAAGTCCCAATACTTTGGGCAAATACAGGCAGACACCTTTGATAAATGGCAAAATGGCTCAGGCCTATAGGGACACTTGTGCCAGTGTCACCATGGTGACACCTAACTTTGTGGACCCTGGACAGATCATGCCAGGTACTGATTTCCTGGTGACCAATGCCAGCAATGTCACTACTAGTCATAGTGTGGCAATTGTGGCTTTCTCCTGGGGTGGAGTGAAGGGACAAAAGAAAGTTGTAGTCAGTTCAGACCTCCCAGTTGATTGTTTGTTGGGCAATGATTTGGAGTCATCACAATGGTCAGAAGTGGAGCAGAGGACTCACATGGAAATGTTAGGCTTGCCAGCACATGTGCTTGCTGTGACTAGGTCACAGGCCAGAAAATGCCCCACTGAACAGGTGCTGGATCCTGAAATGATGGACCAGACACCTTCCAAGAAGAAGAGCAGTAAGGGTAAGGCTTTGCCTTCCCCCTTGCCCCAGGTTGAGGATCAAGTCTCTGAGGAGGCTGATCTGGAAGAGCTGAGGGAAACTGAGCCTAAAGAGCGTGAACTTGATCAAGTTGAGTTTCTGGGCTCAGGGGGACCCTCCAGAGCAGACCTGGGGAAGGAACAGTTGAGCTGCCCTTCCCTTGAACCCCTCAGACAGCAGGCTGCTGCTGAGGCTGCAGGGAATGCCACAGGTGCCCACAGGGTATACTGGGAAGATGGACTCCTGTACTCTGAGTCAAGAGACCCCAAGCCTGGTGCAACCAGGAGGCTGGTCATCCCCTTGTCTCTGAGAGGTTTCCTTCTCACCTTGGCCCATGAGATTCCCCTTGCAGGTCACTTAGGTCAGACAAAGACTTGGGACAGGCTTGTCTCACACTTTCACTGGCCCCATATGAATGAGAATACCAAGGAGTTTTGTCGCTCCTGTGTCACTTGCCAAGCCAGTGGTAAGTCAGGTGGCACAACAAAGGCCCCCCTCATACCACTACCTGTGGTGGGGGTTCCCTTTGGAAGAGTGGGGATTGACATTGTTGGTCCAATGGAACCCCAGACAGCATCAGGGCACAAGTTTATACTGGTGGTGGTGGACCATGCCACCAGGTATCCTGAGGCTATTCCCCTTAGGACCACTACAGCACCTGTAGTGGCAAGAGCCCTAGTTGGAGTGTTCTCCAGAGTGGGTTTCCCTAAGGAGGTCGTTTCTGACAGAGGTACAAACTTCATGTCAGGATATCTGACTGCAATGTGGAAGGAGTGTGGTGTGAACTACAAGTTCACCACATCCTACCACCCACAATGCAATGGGCTTGTTGAGAGATTCAACAGGACCCTGAAAGGGATGATTCATGGACTACCTGAAACTCTTAGGAGAAGATGGGATGTCCTGATCCCCTGCCTCTTGTTTGCTTACAGAGAGGTCCCACAGAAGGGGGTTGGCTACAGCCCTTTTGAGCTTCTGTATGGGCATCCTGTAAGAGGACCCCTGTGTTTGGTGAAGGAAGGATGGGAGAGACCTCTCAAAAAGCCTTCAACCAACATAGTGGACTATGTACTTCGTCTCCGCTCCAGGATGGCTGAGTACATGGAAAAGGCATCTAAAAACCTTGAGGCCAGCCAAGAACTTCAAAAAGCTTGGCATGACCAAAAGGCTGTTCTGACTGTGTACCAGCCAGGACAGAAGGTGTGGGTGCTGGAGCCAGTGGCCCCAGCAGCTCTGAAAGACAAATGGTCTGGGCCCCACACCATCATTGAGCAAAAGGGAGAGGTTACCTACTTGGTGGACCTTGGAACTCCCAGGAGCCCTCTCAGAGTGCTCCATGTTAACAGGCTCAAGGCATATGTTGACAGGAAGGACATGAGCTTGCTCATGGCCACAGATGAGGGACAGGAGGAAGAGAGTGACCCTCTCCCAGACCTGCTCACTCAGAATCCTGATGATGGATCAGTTGATGGTGTTGTCTTTTGTGGCAGCCTCACTGAACATCAGCAACAGGATTGCAGGCAAGTTCTGCAATCCTACAGACATATGTTCTCTCTGACACCCAGCCAAACTGATTGGTGTACCCATGATGTTGACACTGGAGACAGTCTGCCTGTCAAGAGTAAAATCTACAGACAGCCTGATCATGTTAGAGACTGCATCAAAACTGAAGTGCAGAAAATGTTGGAGTTGGGAGTCATTGAGCCCTCAGATAGCCCTTGGGCTAGCCCAGTAGTTCTAGTGCCAAAGCCTCACACCCAGGGTGGTAAGAAAGAGATGAGGTTTTGCGTAGACTACAGAGGCCTCAATGCAGTCACTAAGACTGATGCCCACCCAATACCAAGAGCAGATGAACTTATAGATAAATTGGCTTCTGCCAACTTCTTAAGTACATTTGATTTGACAGCTGGGTATTGGCAAATCAGGTTAGCTGAGGAGGCCAAACCCAAGACAGCATTTTCTACCCCTGGAGGGCATTATCAATTTGTGGTAATGCCCTTTGGACTGAAAAATGCACCTGCCACCTTCCAAAGGTTGGTGAATCAAGTCCTCACTGGGCTGGATGACTTCTGTGCAGCTTATCTTGATGATATTGCTGTCTTTAGCTCCACCTGGGAGGATCACCTGGTCCACCTGAGGAAAGTGTTAGAGGCCCTGCAAAAGGCAGGCCTCACTATCAAGGCCACAAAGTGCCAGATAGGGCAGACACAGGTTGTGTACCTGGGCCACCTTGTAGGTGGAGGCCAGGTTCAGCCACTGGAGAGTAAGATACAGGCCATCAAGGACTGGACTCCTCCAATCACCCAGACTCAGGTTCGAGCTTTCTTGGGCCTGACTGGGTACTATAGGAAGTTTGTCAGAAATTATGGGTCCATAGTGACCCCTCTTAATGACCTGACAAGCAAAAAGATGCCAAAGAAAGTTCAGTGGACAGCAAGCTGTCAGAAAGCATTCAATGACCTAAAGCAGGCCATGTGCACAGCACCTATCCTAAAGAGTCCAGATTACTCCAAGCCATTCATTGTCCAAACAGATGCTTCTGAGTTGGGTGTGGGGGCTGTTCTGTCTCAACTGAATTTTGATGGTAATGATCAGCCTATTGCTTTCATTAGTAGGAGGTTGACACCCAGAGAGAAAAATTGGTCAGCTATTGAGAGGGAGGCCTTTGCTGTGGTCTGGGCCCTGAAGAAGCTGAGGGCCTACTTGTTTGGCACTCACTTCACCATTCAGACAGACCATAAGCCCCTCTTGTGGCTAAATCAGATGAAGGGTGAAAACCCCAAACTGCTTAGGTGGTCCATTTCCCTACAGGGGATGGATTTTACAGTGGAGCATAGACCTGGTACTGATCACAGCAATGCTGATGGGCTCTCCAGGTATTTCCACTTAGAGCAAGAAGACTCACCTGGTCAAGGTTAGTTTATTGTCCCAAAATTTGGGGGGGGGTCATGTAGGAGAGTAGGGTCTGTAATCCTATGATCACCCAGATTTTTGCTTTTTGCTGCACTGGTTTACGACTTTCCCTGGCTGTGGGCCTGCTAATCAGACCCACAGCCTAGCTGTTCTCTCTATCCAAATTGTACTCAGGTACTGAATTGGCACTGGGCCCTCTCCAAGTCCCTGTACCCAGGGCTGAGGTGTACCCAGAAGTCTCCCAGGGGCTGAAGCATGTATTATGCCACCCCTGGGCTGACTAACTAAACTGACACAACTGGCTGCACGACAGCTGGGGCAAGGTGGTGTACTCACCCTTTGCTTTAGATATAGTATACCTATATCTAACCCTAAAATGGACACACAGATCTCCTATCAGTCACTCCTATGGCAGGCCTTAACAATCCTGAAGGCAGAGTGCTTGGAATCGTGTGAGATGGTGCTCTGGCATGAGCTGAGCCTGTCTGCGGCTTTCGGGATCCATCCCTTAGCCGTTTCCATGATATCGCATACCATATACTCTTAAGTGCATTATAATCCTCGCGGTTATATGCCAACTCTGGTATCGCTTTATCAAAACGTGTCGAGTAAGGTGTCATACGAATTGGAATACTAACCCCTCGCCAATTCTGGCGACGGGGTTAGCATTCCACCCTTCTAGAGGGACACGACATGTATGTAACCCCTAACCCCGGTTAAAGTCAAACAGAGCCTCAGCTCCACAAAATGGATGCTGCCACCGAGACACAAGTCTGCCCTCCTGCTGCTGGGAGTCCTCCCAGAGCAGGAGATAAGGACAAAGGGTTTCCTTCCAGGGGCGGTGCCAGCACCGTCCCAGACAGGGTTTTGTGTATTGTAGGTAGGCAGGGCTTTAGAGGAAGGTGACTGCACGTGGCACCCCGGTGCTCACTGTGCATAGGCTGGCTGGAACCAGTTCCAGGGTCACTCCAGACCCTGTGCTGGGGAAAAGCCCGCCAAGGAAGTGGGTGTAACCACCCCCCTCCTAGTCCCACCCATAGGGCAGGACTTAGTCGCGTGCCAGCCCCTTTTTACAGGATAAAGGTAGGAACTGGCCCCCTTCCAAATCAGATCATCTTTGAATCCTGAAACTACTTTCTACGAAAGGAACTCAAGACTTCTTCCTAAGATTTCTCCCTTGTGACTAAGGAGTAGTCACCCTGCATCCGCAGGCACCATCTAAAGAACACTGCGGTCTGCTGCAAGTCCTTCCTCCGGAATCCGACTGACCAGCTCGACGAGAACCGGCTTCCCTGGCACCTCTGACCTCTACCCACCTCTACAGCCCAGCTGAGAACCGTGGGTGCGACGAGACCTCGAGGGACCGGCTATCTGCAAGACTGCACGACTTCTTTCCAGCAAGCCCGCCGAGTAATTTCCTGGTGAGTGCTTTGGGGTCCGAGAAGCCCCCACCCTGAGCAGCTCCAGCACCGAAGAGCAGCCCCCCAGCATCTCCACGATCGGCGTGGGGCCCTTCTGCTTTTTGCTGCTCACCGCGTTGTTTGGCTACTAGCCCGCTGGCTTGTGGCCTCCTGAACGACGCCCGACGACAACACTGCTGCTGGTCTGGTTGCTCCAGACTGGCCCTTGCTTCCCTCCATCGGAGAAGTACCCTGGACCCTCCTGGTCCGCCCAAGACGCCATTTTAGGTCCACCGCGTGGGCCTTGCATTTGCCAAGACTTGTTGCCCAATCCTGGGTCCAGCGACGTCGACAGCAAGAACCTTCGTGGGACAGCTCGCACCTCCATCCTGGTCGCCGACAACGCCTCCTGGTCCGAGAGACTGCAGAGCCCAGCAGCGCCCACTCACCTGACTGCGGTGACTTCGCCCGGTGCCATCCTGGTGCCCACTTAATCACTGGCTAGTGATTCAAGAACTTGGTCCCCTCTGCTTTCAGGTTTCCTTCTTCCTTGATCCAGGCTTGGATCCATCGAACTTTCCTTCACTGGTCGCCTGCCAGCAACTTCCTTCTTCCAGGCTCCTGGTCCGACAACGAGATCCCCGACGTCTTTTCAGACCTATGCAGCTGCAGCCCCTGGGCTAGGTAACTTCGGCACTTCGGTGTCCCAGCATAGCCTCACTATCCAAGGGTCAGGATCCACTGTCGTTTTCTCCCTACCAGGTCGGGTTCGCCCGTGAACACTAACTTTGCCTTTACTAGCCTCCATAGACTTTGTCCCGCATCCCGCGTGAGAGTGCACACTCTGCACCCGAGTCCCCTAGGTCTCCTAGAAGTAATCTAACGATTCCCTAGTCAAGTCCTAGCGATTCCAAAGCCTACTAGTACTGTACTTACCTGCTAGTAATTTCGCATTCCACTTTTAAAGTATATGGTTTTTCGTGCCCCTCGGGCATTTGTGGATAACGTGCTAACTCAAGTATTTTCGTAAGAGTTTTGTTGTGTGCCTAGCACCCTGTCCTCATAAAGAGTACAGGGTTGTTGTGATTCTAATAAATACACTGTTTATTTTCATAACACTTGTGTGGTGTCCTTTCACTGGGTGTTCAAGGGGTAATGTGATGGTAAAACAGCTGGCTTAACACGCCCTCTAGAGTCTTAGCCTTAGACTGCTCGTATCCATGCTACTAGGATAGCTGGTCTATAAGGTTGACTTACAACCAATCATCAATAAGGGTTGTTTGGACTGATATATAGTGATCACTAGAATAGTGAACACTGCACATCAGGCCAACTTCTCACATATACTTTTTTAGATTCTCATTTTTGTACTTACATTTATTAAAAAGACAATATTTAGCCCCAGGGGAAAAAAACAGAAATCAACTTGACTTGGCAGGGCCAGTGTCTCTGGTTCATAGAACCTCTGTGTGTGTAAAATTGCAGCAGTAACCACCTATGGGGCTTGTTTACATGGTTGTGGCTGCACCCCTACAATCACACCCATATTCAGGCCTCCGCCACAGAAGACACAAAAAGTAGATTACACACAAACCCTTGTCTTTCCCTATCTCTCATTGTGCCAAATATCCCTTCCAGCTCTGTTGCTGCCCCCTGCCTTTCCTTTTCAGGGCCCCCACATTTCTTTTCTCTAACTTGAGTTGAGCAGCAGCAGAGCCAATCTGCGGTGACCCCAAAGGCCAGCCAGATTCTGTACAGTGAGTTTTCTTCATTCGGTGTTGCTGAGCATGTGCTCGTCTTTAGCTAGAGACCGTTTACACTAAGTGTGTTGAGGTTATTAGGTCTTTGAGTTTATAGGAGAAAATAAATCAACATATTTATTTCGACCTAATCTAGGAAATTAATTGTTTTAGGTTCACTACCTTCACTAAAGGAGCCTAGAAAAATATTCAACTGTTTGCCCTACTGGTGGACCACCACATGAAGATTCCCTGTGCATGTGTCTGTGTCCTGTCCATGCACAATCATGTGTTCACATACACTTGCAATTGTGTCCTTGCATGCTTACATTTGTGTGTGTGTGCTCGCATTTGTGTCTGCACAAGGTCTCCTGTGCCTGTGTCCAAATGCGGTTGTGTATGCGACCACACTCTTACCTATTCATAATTGTATCACCATGCACTTGTTTCTCTTCCCACCTGTTTATGCGTACCTCTATCTCCTTGTCTCTGTGCAGACATGCCTACAGTTTACGCTGATCTTGCTTTGTGTAAGGCAAGCCTGCAGTTTGGACTGATCTTGCTTTGCGTGTGCCTGCGAACGTGCAAGTCTATTTCTGTGCTTGCCTAATTCTTTGTTTGTGCAACAGTGTGTCTTACTGTGCAGGGCTGAATTCCCCGCTGAGTGTCCATTATTAAATATAACTTTGTCTTTTTTCTTCTTTCAGGTATCTTAAAGCTGAAACATCTTTGGAACTTGAAGAGAATGAGATGGTAAGAGATTATCTCACTCACCGTTGTATCTACTCTCTCCGTAGTCAGGGCTAAGAGTCTTGGCGTTCTAGTATCATTAACCAGGCCCTCAAAATCAGCAGATCTAGTGTCTGGACGGCTTATATTGAGGCCACTGTGTCTCGCAGTAGTTCTTCTCACCATCTGCATTGAAACCTTCCAATGTTCATGGTTCCTGTCTTTTCAGTTAGGCCCTCGGTTATCACAGTTCTAGAGTCTCTAGTCGACCTTCGATTCTCGCAGTTCAAGTTTCTTTATTCAGGCCTTCGAGTCTCTCAGTTCAGTCTTTGCACTTTGGCCGTCGAGTCTCACAGTTCCAGCCCCTCTCTTTAGCCAGGCCCTAGAGTCTTGCAGCTCCGAAATCTATGGTCATGCGCTTGAGTCTTGCACCTCGAATCTCTATAGTTAGGCCTTTGAGTCTCACAATTCTACTCTCTGTGGCCATGCGCCTGAGTCTTGATCTTCTAGTCTCTGCAGTCAAGCCCTCAAGTGTGACAATTCCAATCTTGGTAGCTGGGGTGTTAAATTTTTGCTGCTCCAGTACTTGTAACCAGGTGCTGGAGTCTTGTAGTTCTAATTCTGTAACCAGGCTCTCAAATCTCGTGGTTCAAGTCCGTGTGGTGTGGACCTCAAGTCTTACGACTAACTGCTATAGCCAGGCCTTCGTATTCTGGTCATTATAATCAGACCTCAAGTCTTGCAGTTCGGCCTTCGGGTTTTGAATCCTGCTCACCATCTGTAGTCAGGCTTTCACATCTCATACTTCTTGTGTCTGTAGTCTGGCACTCAAGTCTAACCATTCCCCTCCGGGCAGCAGGGCCATGGAGCCTTGGATTCCTTAAGTCTCACAGTTCCAGTCTCATTGGATGTTCCCTCCAGTTTTGCAGTTCTAGTTTCAGTAGACCGGTCCTTTCAAGTCTAGAAGTTCTATCTTCTAGTCAGGTCCTCGAGTCCTACAGTTCGAGCCTCTGTCTATTGTCAGGCCATCAAGAGTCGCAGTACTAGTCTTTGGCAATTCTCTGTTGAGACTGTCAAGCTTCGCAGTTAAACTCGTCTGAAGTCAGATCCTCAAGTCTTTCATTTGTAGTTACTGTCTGAATCACGGACCTTAAGAAATGTTTTCATATTCTCTTCAGAAGTCCAAAGTCTTGCAGTTTTCTCTCGGTCCCTTTGTAGTCAGGCTTTTGAGATGCGTGTAGTTATCGACTGTAGACGGACTCTCAAATGTTAATTCTAGCCTTTTCAGTATTCACGCCTTTCAGCATCTCTATGCTCTGGTCCCAGGTCTCATATTTCTAGTTTCTGTGTGCGATCTCACCCAGTATTCGAGTTTCAAAGTTCTGTTCTCTCTCAGTAATGAGACCTCTGGGTCTCGTAGTTCAAGTTTCTATCTTTAGTCAAGTCCTTGTGTTCCACAGTTCTAGTTGTTGTCTGAAGTCAGGCCCAGGAGGTGTGGAGGTGTGGCTCTGTGGTGAGACATTTGAACCTTACAGTTTTAGCGTTTTTCCTTTCAGCTGTCTGGCCCCAGAGACGCACAGCTCTCTCCTTTGTCTATATTATGGTTTTGCATCTTCTAGGTCCAGTCTCTGTTTGATTTGCTGTCAGGCCATGGAATGTGGCAGCTCTGGTTGAATCTCTTATTAGTCCCTCATGCCCCAGCCCATAGTTGAGCCCTTACATTTTATATATCTGGTTACCACTGCTCTGTTGAAAGGTTATTAAGATTTTAAGATTCAAGCCTTTTTAGGTTTCGCCTCGCCGGAAGCTGCGCAGCAGACTTTCGCGCAAGGCGAAAAGTTTTGTTTACTAGTATGGACAAAAGTCCAGCCTCTCTGTTCCATTGGCTAGCTCCATAAATGGAGGCTAGCCATTGGAAGAGAGAGGCGTCCGTCATTCTGGGAGGCGATTCGTGGGCGTTTCTGTCGAATTTTTCTCATCCCGCCCCTTTGTGACGTCATTCAGGCGCTGTCCGTGTGCCCGGATAAGACCCAGCGGCGAGGCGGTTTGTGTAGTGGCGCGGCCTGGAGCCCATGCCAAGTCCTGTTACACACAGGAAGCAGGAAGTGAGACTCGAGTCAGAAGCGGCGGGCGGGGACATGGAGGTGACTTCACGTGTGCTGCCTGCAGCAGTGTGTCTCTCGGCGATCACCATGTCGTCCCCGAACGGCCCGTCCACCGCGCCAACGATGGCCATCTACCAGCCTGAACCAAGCCTTGGGGCTACTCCAACATCATGCCGAGGAGGCACCAATTTGAACCTCGGAAGGAGCTTGTTTCCAGCCAGGCATGTGTGCCCTCGATCACCCAGCGTCTCTGGACATGAACCCCCACCCACTTTATTATCGTGAACTCGGTGGGAGAGGAGTTCGTGGTGGGGTGCCCCTAAAAGCATCAGAGAGCAGTGATCTTTAAGTCCTGGGCAGCACAAAAACCCGCTCGAGTGCGTCCCTGGAAACTTATTAAACCACTCCGCGCCGGAGCGCAAAGGAAACCGGTGCAACAAGTGTGACCAGAGGCGGGTATAAGAACACTCCCTCGTCAGACCGTGCCCGAGCCTCGCTGGGGGTGCCAGCAGCGAGGAGAGCCGTGCCACTCTCGGGGCACCATAGGAAGGTGGCAGCACCCCCAGCCCACCGTGTGCCAGGACAGAGAGCTGCCAGCAGAGCCAGGGGACAGCAGGTAGGTGGGCAGCACCCCCTGGGCAGTTACCCTCACCTCGCCCTCTGTTGTGTCCCCGGGGAGGGGCACGCACCACCTGCTCCACTCTCAGGAGTACAGCAGGTACATGGGCACGCAGCCCCCCCCCCCCCCACAGTGTGCCAGCAGAGGGAGCAGGCACGTGGTCTCTGCCACCTGAGGGCAGTGGGACATAGAGCTAGTAGGACAAGAAAGCGACCTGTGTGATCCTCGGCAGAAACCCAGCACCCTCCGACACCTCGACACTGGAGCTCTCGTCCTCCTCTTCTCACCTATTATTTCTCTTTTGTTAGTTTCTCTTTTGTAATTCCCCTTTCCCTCCACCCTCAGCCCCCACGTCTTATTCTGCATACTCAGTTGTTACACTTTTTCTTTCGTGGTTTATTCGCTCTTTTTTATGCTCTCTCCTTTGTTACTCCCTCTTGTTTCTCCATCTTTCTATCTCTATCAGCCGTAGTCCTCCCTCTCTTTTGCTTCTCTCTTCCTTTCACAAGCACTTGCTTCCCACCATTTTCTCTCCTATTTTGTTTTATACTATATCTTCCCCCATGCTGCTACCAAGTGCCACTTAAACCTCCTTGCCTGAGGTATGGTATGCCAAGGTATAACTTTCGTCTGTCTTTTCCACTCCCCTCTCTTTACCCCTGTCAAACCCACTTCCTGAACACCTTTCTTTATTTGACTTTTATCCTGTTGGATGCCGCCATGAAGCAATATTTACGCGTCACGCAGCGCCTTACAAACAAATATAAATAATTACTTTTACTTCCCTCTATCTCTGCTGTCTATTCTGCTGTATGTCTATCTATAGGTGACTGCCTCCGTACACTCTCCAAAACACCCATTGGATGTCAAGAAAGAGGAACGAGGCGCAGGACGAGAACTTGATTTGCCTAGGGTCACGCATCGTAGGTCACGTAGGACAGCTGGGATTCACACCACGATCTCCTGGGTTTTAGCCTCCCAATATTCCACCTCTCCTCCGCTTAGCTCTCTTCATGTCTATTCTCTATCCTTCCTTATATCTGCCTTTCTCGTGTCGGTCTGTATACGGGTTTCCAATGCTGCGTCTGGTCACCCCTGTGCTATGCCCGTCCGATCCCAATGAAGGACAGTTATTTCTCTAATAAAAAGGTTCAGTAGCTGTCACGAGCGTTTTGTGTACAGAATGCAATCTTTCGGCATCTCCAAAAGGAGTTTAACACCAAGAAAGAGAAACTGGTGCATTCATTGGATTTATGGACGTGGGCAATAAATAGGAAGAGAGAACGTAAGTTTAATCCACTGTATAGGAGGATCCGCTGACTAGTCACTTGGAAAAAACACACACTATTGCAACTATCTGCCATGAGCAAGGGGTGTGCAGGCACAGAGGGCGCGGTATTACACTTCTTGTGCAAATACACAATCATGCGTGCTTTAAGAGGACTCTTCTGGTGGACGCACTAACACCCTGTAATGTTGATTAACATAGCTGGGAAGCCTACGTTTGCTCGCCCTAGTTGCTGCCTTTGTTGCGGAGGGGGGCTCTTACTCCACAGGTTCCTCCACCTCTTTCCGGGGAAGGAGATATGATTAAGGACTTCCTAAATGAGAGCACGGCATTGCAGTCGGAGCGTTAGAACCGCCTCCATCGCTGGTGGGTGCCAGTAGAAAGCGAGCAACATCGGACGGTTTCCTGGGAAATCCCACAGACGAGCGAGTCTTCCAGAGGGCAAAATACACTTCACCGATATTATTCACTACCCGTGGCTTCTTTAGCGTATTTTTATTATTTATTTCACCTTCATCTGGCTGGGCAGCAAAGATATCAATGCTACTTAGCTAGATCTCGGAGAGGAACGCGTGTTCCACAGAACTGGATCTATATGGAATGGGGGCAATCTTCCTCGAACAACAAGTAGTGAATGAAAAGTTCATAACATTCTTATAATTGAGGGCGAGGGGCAGCGCACCAGCGGTATCGAAGTCTGTGGTGTCATGATCGTTTTACTAAGTGCTCCTCCGGGACTTTGGAAGGGATTCGGAGGGGTTTTGTGAGCTGTCGGGGTAGCTTTAATGTTATTATAGACTTTTAAAAGCAGGTTACACACTATCTTGATCGGTTAGACTGCTACAAAGACACACACATTCTGTCACCTGATCCGGATAGCGTTGTTTATGATGAAAATGTATGCATGTGATTCCCCACCTCTCCACACTAATGCCCTTCCTAACATGTATGGCTTTATTTTTTAATCAAATATGGATATGCTGTTTTAGTACCCACGTTATGCTGTATTTCTAACATTTAAAAAAAATCTATTAAGCTGCTATTACGTTAAGCCATAAAGCTCCACTACAAAACAAGGGGGCAGACAAACCCCTTTCTTTTTACACGAATTCTATCTATTTAAAGTTCACTTCAAAATGCATGTCATACGGCTAACTTGTCTTCTGGCGGAGTCTTCCCACTATCCCTCGTTTCGATACAAAAGAAAGGACAAATACTAAGCTCTGTTTTGAAGAGCTCCCTCCTGGGTGTTCCAAAATGTAGCAAGAATGCATCACAAAGACATGTTTTCTTCCCTGCCCCCTCTCCTGTTTGTCGCAGGAGGGGGTGGAAGTGGTGTTACACCGGTTTATCCCGGTTTGATGCCATAAAGCGCTTTTAGGAATTCCTAGAGTGGCGTTGATCAGACTGTCCAAAGTTCGGTGCAAAGGCCCCTTTGCTCCCAAAGTCTGTTTGCTCCTTTGTTGGCTCTCAAGACAGTGTTGCAATTTCATGCTGGCTATGAGAGCGTTTGCTCTCAATTAGAAAGGGGCAACAATAAAAAAATATGTCAAGTGAATCAGAGGCTCCAAATCCCTACATTCCTTTGCAGTTTCATCTTTAGTATATCGCAATGCAATGTGTTTAGAGCAATTCCCATTGTCTTTGTATGAAGTATACCACAATCTGGGTGCATTGTTCTCTAGTACATCGCAGTACCCTTATTTTATACCCCATGTTGAATGAATTGTGTTTACTGGTACAGCACAATGCCTTTTGTTTATATTATAACACAACCACAGACAGACAGCATGCTACTCCACTGGGACTCAGTGTTATTAGGGAATGGTGTTTAGTAGTTAATGGTGTATTGGCTCAGTCAGTTTCACTGTTATAGGGGAGTGATTAGTGTTTTGTTTTTGTTTAGTGATTAGTTATGTTTGGTAGAAATTAGAAGAGCGAGCTGCTTACAGTATTGGCTGTGCGCGGACTACTAGGTTGGGTTTATGCAACCGGCTAATATGTGTTTTTAGTTTGTTTGTTACACCTTTGCTTGAGTGAATGCGGCGCTTGTTTAGGATGCATGTTAATGGTGGGGCCTCTGAAATAACCCAGACGTGGTTGGGGAAGGTTTGGTTGGTTGATCTTGTATGAGTTTATTTCTGATTCTGGTGCTCTATGGTGTGACTTGTACAGTCAGTTGATTCCAGATAGGAAGAACTAGGTCTTTTCTGCCTTCCTGAATGTCAGGTGAGCTTCAACGCACCCTTCATCCACTGTGAGTGAGCACCATCGTTTTGCTGCTTGCACAGAGAAAGATGTGCAACCAATGGTTTTCTTTTTGTAAGTCAGAAAAACCAGTTGTGGTCTCGCATTTGTGAGAGATTAAGCTATTGGCATTGTAAATGACAATGCCATTTATTTATCTGTTTTCAAAACCAACACATAAATACAAAATTTGTCATTTACAATGCCAATAGCTCTAACTTTTGCAAAGGCGAAACCGTTGCATTGTAAATGCTTGTTTCAATCTGTAGAAATGTTCTGACTTCCCCAAGTTTCTGGTCCAATCTTTACTTAATTTATAAAGTCGGGGGGCTCACGCCACCATCTGTTCTATTGTAAAGTGCTTATGTCATGGATGTCCAACACTGGTTCATGGATGCAAGTGTCATGCAATAGTTTTCAGATATACGTTCACTACGTTATGGCAGCCCAGAATAGAGTCAAGAGCCCTGGATCCAAGCCAGATTTTCTGGGTAACCATAACATTTATTTTATTGGATTTCCTGAAAATATGGCATCTGGAGTTTGTAAATATTTAGATCTGTTCTGTGTGCATACCACATAGGTAGTTTGAAAATCTGGCATGGCTCCGGCGCTTCTGGACCAGTTCTGGAACTGGTTGGTTGCGTGTTTCACTCCCTCTCTATTGAGGCAAAATCCTTTGACATGTTTGAGTTCTAGTCAGTTCGAAGTGGGACTCTTACGTCTTTGGAAGGGCGATATCGGATTTGGAGTTAAAACTGACATTTATCAGTAAACACAATTTTTGTATCTTCACCTCTAGCTACGGCTGCAGTTACTTAACCCTTCATTGTTTACCCATAACTTATTATACAGTTGCGGGGCTTCAGACCTTTGAGTTAAAGGTGTTTGAAATGTCATCACCCTGGGCTTACATTAGGCACTTCTCCTGGCTCTGCCCAGTGGTACATGCCTTCTGGTGGAATATTTTGTGGGACTCTTACGGATGAGTGACATGCAGCTCCTCTCCTCCCCTCTGCCTACATTTCTGGGATTTGTGAAAGACGTCCTACTGTGGGTCAGGAATTTACAGCTCTAGTCTACTATTTGCAGCGAAGAGTGTGCTGTTGGCTCGGTGCACATGGTTGAGGAATCAATGGATGACCTGGTACACTGTGATAATGCAAGAGGCACATAAGCTACTCCTCCCATGCAGTGAATAGCCCAGGACATATGGGGTCCACTTTGAGGGTACCCAATTTGCAAGGGTGGTTTGGTGTCTGAGGTCCCTCCCCTGAACGTGCTACAGTGTGGCTACTGTGTGTCTGACATGTGAGACTGTGCCTGGGGGCTCCTGTGGTGTGGGACAGAGAGCTGGTTTGAGGTTGTGTATCATTTGGTACACTCAACTGTAGATGGTAGTTGCTGCTGATATATTGGTGTTGGAAGAATCTCTGCAGCAAATGCTGTACTTGGGATTCAAATGATCTCTGCAGCCTTTCCCATGCATGGGATTCAAGAAACTCTGCCACCAGTCTTGTGCTTGGGTTTCGAAGTATCTGATCTCTAACACTGGTCTCTTTTGTCCTTGGTTTTTCTTTTTGATCTTAGGACACCCACAGCAGCCGATATCTGCTTCACTCAGGAGCTGCATTCTAAGTTCTTCAGTCTGGGGAAGTGTGTGCCCATCTGTAGAGGTAAGAATGTGACTGGGAAACTAGCAGATGGAGATCTTTATTGTCTTGGTAGACATACAGATGCTGGTATTGGGAGCAGAGAAGAGAACCATAGGAGGACAGAGGGGCACAGCTGTTGAGAGGAAATTGGGAGTTTGCCTCACAGGCCAATTCTGCTGAACTGCCTGTGATAGTAGGATGGAGTCACACACATCGACCACTAAAGTTTAGTGATGCTGAAACCAAGGCGGTCACATATCGGGTCCATGTATCTTCAGGATCTGGAATCATGGCCGCCATATGTCAAGCGTTCAACTGAAACCCCTTTTGACGTGTGCAGTCTCACTCGTGCATCTGGTGCCTGACGTACGACTGTCTTTGTAGCCCTGCCAGCCACTAGTCAGACCTCTTATTTCGTCATATGCCAGTCCTCCACTGAGGAAGTCTGTTGTAAAGAGCTATGCCGGTTAGTGCCTCACATGGTGGTATGTTACTGGAGTTCAGTTAAAGGAGATGGAATGTGGGTGATGGTGTAAGGCAGGTAGTTGGGAGGCAGGTGCAACCAAGATGGATCGCACACCGCTAGCTTCTCCTCCGGGTCGCCCCTTAGCACTCTGGTACATGTAGTGCATGTAGATGGACGAGTAAAAAGTAGTTCACCACAGTTGGTGCGAGTGGTTACTCGTTATCCCCAAGATCTCTGGACCCGAGACATGGCCCGGGTTTCGGGACAGTTTCCCTCGTCAGCAGAGCAGTGTTTGGGGTGGATGAGAAGGCCGCCAAGTAACCGTCACAGGCCCTGATGCCTCTCCGGCGCGCAGGTGCGTCTCCAAGAGCTCGTCAGCTCAAGGCTCACGGGAGCCGTTTAAGTACAACCAAGATGGATCGCACACCGCTAGCCTCTCCTCCGGGTCGCCCCTTAGCACTCTGGTACATGTAGTGCATGTAGATGGACGAGTAAAAAGTAGTTCACCACAGTTGGTGCGAGTGGTTACTCGTTATCCCCAAGATCTCTGGACCCGAGACATGGCCCGGGTTTCGGGACAGTTTCCCTCGTCAGCAGAGCAGTGTTTGGGGTGGATGAGAAGGCCGCCAAGTAACCGTCACAGGCCCTGATGCCTCTCCGGCGCGCAGGTGCGTCTCCAAGAGCTCGTCAGCTCAAGGCTCACGGGAGCCGTTTAAGTACAACCAAGATGGATCGCACACCGCTAGCCTCTCCTCCGGGTCGCCCCTTAGCACTCTGGTACATGTAGTGCATGTAGATGGACGAGTAAAAAGTAGTTCACCACAGTTGGGCCTCCTCTTCCACCCCTAACGATCTTTCTCTACTGATGAGGGAAGTTATCCCGAAACCCGAGACATGTCTCGGGCGATATCCTAAAACCCGGGACATGTATCGGGTCTAGAGATTCATCAGTCCAACAAGTACCGACTTGCACCCACCTGGGTGATCCACTAAAGCACTACAAGTACCAGAGTCCCGAGGGGCGATCCGGAGGAGGGGCTAGCGGTGTGCGAACCATTGATGACTAAAGTTGGGAGGCAGGTGGACTGTTAAAAAGGAATCTGTATCTTTCTGGTTTAAAGGCCTCGTGTGCATGTTGGGTGTCCTTGCAATATTTCACTGCCTCCTAGAGCAGCTTACTGTTAAGGTCAGGGGGTTGCACAGGTCGGATATACCATCAATTTAGGTAAGGGCTTGACAGAAGAAACCAGCGATCAGGACCAGTTCAAGCAAATTCAACCCCATGCATGTCAGATGCCTAAAGACTAGTATGCAAAGTAAAATTAAGGCCTTTGAGGTTACCTTGTCTTATAGCGAACATCATAAAATCTTGACTGGATGTGAAGGCTCAGGAAATGTGTGGCGTTCGAAGGAGTGTGGGCGCTAATCTCTTCCTGACAAGTTAACTCCAAGGATTGAGCAGGCACTACAAACATCTGTGTGTAGCCTCGACGCTGCAGGCTTTACCCTTGGCAGGTCTGGCTCATTCTTCCATCATGATGCAGAATGCATGCCATTCAAGATAGACACAGAACCTGCTATTTGGAGTGCAATGCTACCAGAAGTGATTGTCAGGATGTGCAATGTAAAAGTTTATTGTGTCATTCTTTGCCCACAGGAGACGGGGTGTATCAGAAAGGCATGGACTTCGTCTTGGAGAAACTCAACCACGGAGACTGGGTGCACATTTTTCCAGAAGGTACTACATACTTCAGAGAGAGAAATGGGATTCTGTGGATTGGGGGTTGGCACGGCTGGTAAGAGTCCAGCACACAGTGAAGAGGGGTGATCTGTGGTAATTTTTGGAAGGACAATACAAGTCCGGGTCAAGGTGCTTTTCCACAACTACATGTGCGTGTCAGTGCCCAAATATACCTGGGAAACAGGCCCGCACGAGAGGAATTGGGAGGATTGTGTGTGGTCTTGAATGGGGATTCTGGAGGTCCTGACTGATGTGCTTTGGCTGAGTTGTGTAGGTTTCGCTACTGGAATGGCAGTGGTGCTGGAGAATGTACACTGGCAGAGTTACATGTGATTCTCGGTCATTGTAAGGACACGGGTTTGTCACGGAGATGCTAACATGCAAACCCAAATCAGCCATTCATCTATATAGGTCTTTATAAAGTGCAAACATATACCCCAGAGGACATCTCTTGGCACCGAGGTGCACGAAATAGCCAAAAGGACACTAACCTGAGGTTCAACACTGCATAAACCCAAAGTCGAAGAGCCAGGTTTAAAACATTTTCTGAATTTGGTCAAGTCACTTTCATCTTTGAGCATCTGCTGCTGTTCGCTCCAATGGAAAGTTCCTGTTCCTATAACTGGTTAAATACCCAGTTGTTGGCGTGATGTTTTGCTTACGGGAAGGAATGCATATTGCTCACTACCAGCCTTATTCTCATCAGTTTGCCCAGCAGCCAGGAGATGGCTTGCAAAAATATGTTGGCCCTGGGTGGCTAGCCGCTAGGAGCTGGACCCCTTTCTAAGTTCCCAGAACTTAAGTGATTGACTAGTGAAGATATTTTCTTCAAGTGACACCCTGAGCAGCCCTAAAGACTGATTTCTGGATGTTGCAGCACAGTTTAATGTCCGTTCCTTAACTCACTTCAATGTGCTTGAAGACTTTCGTCATTCTTCGATCTCTTCCCAGCTTTGAGGTTGAGCTAATGGTAGCCCTTGTATCGTATACAGGGACCTGTCACCTGGACTGCTGATTTGCACCCAGTAAAATTCAAGGGGGGGTTTGGCATCCCCTAACCAGAGTGGTCAAAGGTGCAGTAGGAACCAACCCTTAGGCAAAAGAAAAGCTAGGCAGTGACTGGACGTTCCTACAATATGTTCCTGTTAAACTGGTGGTGATTGTATCCAAGTTAGTGGCCGCAAACCCAGCCACAAGCTGCTGGACCCCCCGTCCCTTAAGGGGCATCTGACAATTCCAACGATTAGTTTTCAAGATGCAGGCCTGTTTGCCCCCCATAATCTGACCCATGACTGTGCGCCAAGGGATGCACCTGGGCATCGGCGACTATTGAGAGAGAAGTAAGCTGCGATTTTAAGAAAGTGCAAAAAATGAATTCAGCCTAATGACAACCGTAGCAAGAGAACCCTCTTTGCTACACAGACTTCAAAGCAAATGTTGTGCCACTGGTGCCCTGTTTGCCAGATTGTCTGTCACCATTTCTGTCTCTTGTGGATATACAGCCTCGATATAAAAAACAAACGCATCAAATTATCCAAAGATCTGAAGCCTGGTGGCTTTGCAGAGATTGAACAATTGATTGTCTCTGGAGAGCTTCAAAGCCTGTACCATGGATTACCACAGGCCCTTTATTTAAGAGGTGGTTGAAGTGTGTTTTACTGGTGAAATAGTTTGCAGTCATATCTCGTGAGCCGTGAGATGCCAGGAGAGAGATCGCCGTTTTACTTTCTCTATATAATCTGTGTAATAAAGACATGTTCCTTTGATAGCGACAGTTAATTTTACACTGTATCTGAGACCAACCTTCATGCACCCTCCCAGGAGTGAAGCCTTGACTACTCGACCACATTTACCACTGGATCGTTGTATAGAGAAGGGAAATAAGGAGTCTTGTCTGACCATTGCAGGACTGATATTTAGAATAAAGAGGAAGAAATGCAAACAAGAAAATAACAAGGGGAGTGGGCGTCCCCATTTATGCACTCAAAGTGTGGCATGACATCTATGTATCAAGCAAGGCTACCCCACAAACACTCGCCAAATCCTGCTGCAATTTGGGGAAGAGGTGAAGATTCACCTCTTTAACAAACACGGCATCATCACAAAATAATAATTCGACTCCTCTCCCACTGTCCCCTTCCATTCACCTTTTGACTATATCCTTTCCTGTCACCCTCACAGTGCTCCTCTGCCCTTTGACTAGGGTTGCGAAATACACGTACCACAAACATACATACTTACAAACACATGAGATGCACTGGCTAAGTTCCATTTAGTTCCCAGTACTGGAGCAGTCTTGCTGTTCAGGTGCAACCTACCCCCACACACTCGAATAGCTTTGGTGCTGGTAGTCAGGACTAAGGAGCTTTTACACAGTTGTGTGAGTTTCACTCCTTGGACCTCAAGGGGGGGTTGTTGGTCAGAATGAAGCTGACTGGATGCTCAGTTGTAGGAATGGTCGCTGTATGCAGCAGTATGTAATTTGCCCACCTACTAAATATTTATTTTGTTTTGACTCTGCAGGAAAGGTGAACGTGAGCCAGGAGTTCATGAGATTTAAGTGGGGTGAGTGTGAGCAGCTTGTGGGGGACCCAGAGTTGGGAGGCTCTCTGATCTGCTGAAGCGGGTGTCTCTCTACAAGAGAACCAGGGGAAAGTTGGGACAGGGCAGTGGGCGGTAGTGAAGTCCCTGTAAGACCTCAAAGACCCGCCTTTAAATCTTGAGAGACTTCATGGTGTTATCACCACGTCGAAGAGGGCCTCTGATCAGTCAGTGCAGAATGAGACTAGGGCAGAGCCAGACTGGAATAAAAAAATTAACCCTGGCTTCATGTTCAAATCTTCCCGCCACTGCAGCAGGCTGCTGCAAGAATCGGCCCCTTGGGTATGGATGGATCATAACATTCCATCCTGCTATGAAGGCAGCCCCCTAACCGCGAGCCTAGCAGGGTAAAAAAATACCAAAGCTGGAGAATGGGAAGTCTGGCTCTCTGTACTGCCATAACACGTGCCATCTCAATAGAATGGTGCCATGGTTGCATTGCTGGATCATAGCAGTCCATGCTGCTCTGAATACAGCCCCTAGCCTCCATCCTAGCAGAGAAATACCAGAACCTCAGAATGGCCCGTCCGACCCCGGACTAGTGGGCTAAAAGCAAGCCTGAATTGCACTGAGCGAGTAGGCCTGACTCTACTGTTGATTTTGGGCAATTTTTGGAAATGAGGCCAACTGATTTACTTCATAGCGGAATGATCTAAATATGAAAAAACTGCAGGTATTCTTTCTCCACAGTGGCAATTCGCATTGTGTCCATAGACAGCTGTGGGAAGCTCCCTCATGTCTTCTTTCAGCGCCTCCAGCCGTAGAAGTGCTGGAGCCCCGGCCTACTGGACAATGTACTGTGTCCCCCGCAAGCCTGTCCAGCACTGGCCAACTTCACACAGGGGACCTCTTCGGGTTGTTGCTACCCATTGACATCTCCAGGGGAGACTCTGTGTCCTGCCTAAATATTAACAATGACCAAGGTGGTCTGTCCGGAAAAGATGTGATATGAGAGAGCCTATCTCATGCCTAAATGTTAGCAGGGACGGAGGGATGTAATCCAGCAAAGTCCTGTGAAGAGATACCCTGCAGCCAGCCTAAATGTTAGCAGGGACGGAGGGGTGCAATCCGGCAAAGTCCTGCGAAGAGAGACCCTGCAGCCAGCCTAAAGGTTAACAGTGGCAGAGTTGTTCAGTCCGGCCAAGAAGTGCTAAGGGAGTCTCTGTGTCCTTACCTTAATTTTAACAGTTAGCCATCCAGCAAAGATGTGTAATGGGGGAGGGGTGGGCTGTGTCCTGCATCAATATTAACTGTGACCAAGGCACTCCGTCCAGCAAAGATATGTATTAGTGGGACTCTTTGCCCTGTTTAATTGTTAACAGTGATGGGGAAGGCCATCTGGCAAGAGATGTATTGAAAGACACCCTATGCCTTGCCTAAATCTTATGCAGGGTTCTGAATTAGCACATGAGGACAAGTAGGTACCTTAGCTACGGAGGTCAAAACTCTCTGTTTGGCCTCGGTCTCCACAGACGAAGACACTCTAATATGGCTTAAAGTGATTACATGTAAGTGAGGGCAGTGACTACATGATTTACATATGAATACATCATATCTGGGCCATGTCACACACTTCACTTAGACATCATGTCACATGTAATATTACATAATCTATTGGTTTTGTAAATTTGCATGCATTGCACATACATTGGGAATGCTGGCCTGAGAGTTTTCCTGTTTATTTGTAGACTTTATAATAAGTTGGCACCCCTGAAATACCACTAGGGCTGGGTAGAGTTATTCACATGGTGATCCCCGGCCTGATGTCTGACTGACTCTTTTCCATACTAGAGGCTCAGGGTTGGCCACAAAGTCTCCAATTTCCTTAAGGGTGATACCATTCTGCTCACTTTAATGCATCCACTGATCCCTGTACCATGTCAGCATCTGCTCATGCCGCAGTCTGAACTCTAGCTGTCTCTCTTCCTCCTATAAGGTATCGGCCGATTGATATCCGAATGCACGCTTCACCCCATCATTCTGCCTCTGTGGCACGTAGGTAAGAGCTTTGTGTGTGTGTTGAGTATAAAGATATGGGCTATGTAAATATAACGGTTGCATGGAGGGGCATCCATTTTAAAGATGAAGAGCAGGAAGGGTCTCTGGGTGCTGTAATAGAAATTGCAATGGTCTGTTTAGAGGGTCTCAGTAGTTATTTTTCACCATTGATTTCTGAGTCTCTCTGTGTGTATGTTTCTTTTATTTTGTTTGTTTCACTGACTTTTTGCTGCAGTGTCTGAAAAACCTTGTGGTTTCTGAAATGCTGCTTCTTTTGCTCTATTTACATAAAAAAAAAACTCAATGCCCTTAATACCAAGGAACCTGCACCAATGAGTGACATGTTACCATGGTTGGCAGGAGCTAGTGATTCCTCATTATTTCTTTCCACCCACTGGAACTTCAGGTGTTGTATATTTAGCGCAATAGGTCCTGGTCCTATACCAGATGTGGTCTTATTCATTTGTATGCTCATCCCCAACTCAATTGTTACTCAGCCGTAACTCAAACTCAGTTGCTTGAAGTGAAGCCCCTCAGTCCAGCTGTACTTTAGCTTGATTCTGACACCTGTTTGAGTGGCACATTGGTAGTGCCGGTTGGGAATGTGATCTGTAATAGGCGTGTGGGCTTTAATGTGAATGCCTTGGTCATCAATCCTGAAGCTCCTCTCTGTGCACACTATGTGCAAGGACCTGGCAACATACAAGATCTTACCTCTGAACGAGACCAAGGGCTTGCTAATCCGGTGGTCCCTCGCAGTCTTTCAAATGACTGTAAAAATACCCCAGACCAGAGCCCCAGTGACATGGTTCCATGCAGTGAACTGAGCATTTAACCCTCATCTTCGTTTCATGCAAAGAAGCCTTGACTAGGTGTTCTGCCTTTAAAGTTTAGAGCGCATCGGCTGTGCGCTTACCTGGGTAGATCAGCGCTACGTCCATGTTTGTATCGCTGAGGGGGAGAGCATGGTGGCATATTATGTGACTGGTTGCTGTTGGGCAGAGTACGCAAGGGGCCTAGGAAATACTATTGACCCCTCAGAGAGAAAATAATGAGACCCCTCACTCAAATATTGTATTTTACCTCTTTAAGTTCTTCTTGGCTCCAAACCTTCTAAATTGTAAAAGAACAGTCTTTGAAGACACTTAATTGGGGAATGTTGATTATGTGGCAAGGGAGGGCAAGCGTGCCAGAGGCAGCATCTGTACACTTGGTTCACTAATGCTTTATCCTCTCTTTTGATTCCACTGACAGGAATGAGTGATGTCCTTCCCAACGATCCTCCCTATGTGCCTCGCTATGGGCAGGTGAGTTACTTCTTCCTTTCTATTCCCTTGTTTTTCTCCTTGTCTGCTATGGAGAGGTTAGTCTTCCCTCTCTTTCAATGCTGCAGTTGTTTCACTAGCTTGCTGTTAGCAGAAACTGTTTTCCTTCCTTTACGCTCTCAGTTTTGCTTCCTTTTAGATCCTCACTTTGTTGCCCCTACACTGTAGGGGCAACAACGTCTTCCCTCCCTTTCCATTCTTAATTTAAACCCCAGCTCGATATGAGTGGTAAATGTTTCTTCCATTTCTTTCTTCAGTTTTTCCACAAGGGGCCTGTCTGCCATTCCTCCGCATCCAGCCTTTTTTTCCTACAGCTCACAATGGGCTGATGAATATTTCTTCCTTTTCTATACTATCCTTTTACCATACCTTACAATGGGCAGCAAGGCCCCCATCCTCGCCGGCCCACCTTCCATCATCACTGTTTTGCTCCTGCAAACTTTTGTCAAGAATCATATCTTCGGTTACTTGTAGCGCTCACGCTTCACATTGTATTCCCTGTGCTCTATAAGGGGAAGTATGTGTCCTAACATCAATTGTAACCTAGGTCACCGGCACTTTTCTCTTCTGTTTTTTATAGATATCTACCACGTTGCAGTCAATTACAACTACCTCCCCTCCCCCATAACCATTAAAAGAGGGGAGGTAGTTGTAATTGACTGCAACGTGGTAGATATCTATAAAAAACAGAAGAGAAAAGTGCCGGTGACCTAGGTTACAATTGATGTTGTCACTTGATGAGTGGAGGACGACCTAGGTCCTCAAATCCCTCTTTGCTCCTTGTTGTTGTTGGAAGTATGTGTCCTGCCTGAGTCCTAATTACTTAACTATGTTCCTTCAGTTCTTGAGGGCAGTTGAGTTTTTTCTTCCTTTCAGGCATCATTTTGTTTCCAACATCTGGCTTGTATCGGTAGATGTCCTTCTGCCCTTTCTATCCCTGCTTTATTTCTCATATATCTATGTGCACCTTTCTTCCATTTTCCTCCCACATTTTGTTCAGTCCGCTCACGTTGGGTCAATGAATCTGTTCACCCTTTTGATTCTTTGATCCCCAACTACAGATCCTATCTGTTCTGATCCAATGGCCAGACTGTCTTTGTAAATTAAATAATGATCTTGTGTACGAAGCCGGCTCTTTATGTAGCAAATCAAAAGAAGATATACCGTGCAAAGAGTCCGGGCATTCCCTTACCTAGTGGATAGGGTTTTCTCTAGCAATCCCTAGGTACTCTTTTAGGGGGTAGTGTGGTCGAGCAGCCTTAGACTTATCAGAGAGCAGTGCAAGTCATTTGCAAATACACACAATAGTCAATAATTGATGCCCACGGCTCAATAAGGAGATCCACACTATTTTATAAAAATAACACATGTTGTTATATATATATGTTTCAGCACCAAGATCAATACGATCAGGTAAAGCACATTTGTCAAGAGAAACACTTTTGCATTTAAACAGTCGACACTTAGTGCATTTTTCAGAGACTGCAATGTTATCCTATGAAAGGAAAAGCAAATATGGAGTACAAGTTTGTTGCAGCAACTTACGAGACCGACCTCTAGGACTTGAGGTGTGTATATGGGAAGGTGTAAGGCAGCACCAGCAGATCACCTCCAGTGGCATGAGGTTGGCCGGGTGCAGTGGTGCAAAACAGTGTTGGGTACCTAATGCAAGTTGAGGGGGATCAGCCGGCATGAACAGATGCTATCGTGTCGGACTGGGAGTCCAGTCAGGCTGAACCAACAGGGGGCTCAGACCTCACGATGCTAAGATGGGGGGGATACCTTTGGTCCTCTTCTCCACGGGACAGGGGCGGCGTCGGCAGAGGTGTCCTTAGACATCAGGTTTTCGTCTCCGATAGCGGTTGTGATAGATGGGGCCTGTAAACAAGTGTTGCAGGCTGCATCGAGGAGTCCACAGCGAGGCAACCCTAGGTGGGTCTCTATGCACAAAAAATGTAGCAGCGGACCTTACGATGCCGCACCTTGAACCCAGTTCCAAGAGTTTGTAAATGTCAGTGCAGCCACCCTCGACGTCAGCTGCTAATTGCCGTCGCTGTGTTTTCCAGATCACAGATAATTTGTTAGCTTATGTGGGGGCGCACAGAAAAGAAGTCCAAGAGAACTGTCGATTTTAATGTATGAAAGAATCCTTTATTTAATATTGTTCATTCTTTTAAAAGCCGTCACAGTGCAATTGGCAACAAAGTCAGCCAACGCGTTTCACTCCCTACCAGGGAGTTTCTTCAGGGCGAGATGAAAGTACAACCGGTAACGCGTAAGTGGATCCCCCAGAGTCGCAAAAAAATAAAGCTTGAAAGAGTTCCTAGTTTTCCTGTTGGTTCAGAAATACTGTTTGCATATTTTTTTCTTTTTCTAGTTTCGCCTTAGAGTGTTCGTGGACCTTGGCAAAACCTCTCAGTTTAATTTTACAAGGATCCCTTAATTGCGAATATCACGCTCCGGCACCGTAGATTCTGGCGAAGGAAGCCGTATTAGATCCTTCTCCCACAGTAAAATGTTGGTTAAAAAATTATGAACCTCAAAAGTTTCCTCATCAGCACCAAAGTAACGGCATGGATGGTCCCAAGGCAGGACCGCCATGTCGGAAATGGCGGTCCTGCCTTGGGACCATCCATGCCAAGGTCCACGAACACTCTAAGGCGAAACTAGAAAAAGAAAAAAATATGCAAACAGTATTTCTGAACCAACAGGAAGACTAGGAACTCTTTCAAGCTTTATTTATTCGCGACTCTGGAGGATCCACTTACGCGTTACCGGTTGTACTTTCATCTCGCCCTGAAGAAACTCCCTGGTAGGGAGTGAAACGTGTTGGCTGACTTTGTTGCTAATTGCACTGTGACGGCTTTTAAAAGGATGAACAATATTAAATAAAGGATTCTTTCATACATTAAAATCGACAGTTCTCTTGGACTTCTTTTCTGTGCGCCCCCACATAAGCTAACAAATTACCTAGGTGGGTCTCTAGTCTGGAGGGTCTGGGGACTACATTTGCACCGCTGGCCCACTTCATCTCGGGATAGGCGGCGCGGTGCAGTGGTGCTGCCCTGTGACTGGCTTTCCCAGTCTTGGAACCTGACAGCTCAGTCTTTGGTACCTGTAAGATGCAGGGGAACAGCTCCACTGTTCCACTCGAGCTCCTGTGTCTTTGGAGAAGTGCTGGCAGCCCTCCCAGGCTTTGGAGGATCAGCAGCATGCAGGGTGAGACGACTTCGGCACAGTTGGCGAGAATAGGCGAGCAGGCCTGCAGGGCTGGCGCCAAGTCAGTCGCTTCTTCTGTAGTTCTTGCTTTTGTGGCTATTCAACCCTTCTTTTGGTCTGCATGATCTTTCTCTTGTTCTAAGACCTTGCCTTAAATACTGAATTTAGGGGCATTAGGGGAGTGTAGCCAATGCGATACTTACCCTTGGGGTCACTACGGCCCCTAAATGACCACTCCTATGGGAGGTGGTCATAAACCTGTCCCAGAATCCCTGTTTTTGCCATCACCAAGATGACTAACTTTGAAAAGTCTCCTCCACGTTAAGTAGCCCACTTTGGGGGTGGCACTAGCCTGGGGGGACATGCCTGGCAGACTTGCTAATTTTCCCACCAGTCCAGGTGCCAAATGGGTCTGGACAAAGGGGGTTTGTTGATTCTCCAGGGAATATGACCACTTCCTAGGGGAGGTGGTCATAATCCTATCCCAGAATACCTCTTTTTGCCATCACCAAGATGGCTAACTTTGAAAAGTCTCCTCCACTTCAAGTAGCCCACCTTAGGGGTGGCACTAGCCTGGGGGGACACGCCTATTCGGACTAGCTAATTTTTCCACCAGCCCAGGAGCCAAATGGATCTGGACAAAGGGGGTTGTCTTCTGTGGGGAGGGAAACCAGATTTGCATATCAAAGGCAGTAGGCCCTTTGAAGCCCCCCTGACGTGGAATGCTAATGTGCAGGTCATCCTGTGGGAGAAGGTTTACCATACCCCCTGCCGGCTTGGTTTACGGGTCCCAGAGAGCAATGCTGTAGCCGTTGGGGATCAGAAACTCCGATCTGGTGGCAGGCTAGCGAAAACCAGTCAGTCAGCTCACCAGTGGCTGGTAGGTTTTAAGGGGACACCTCTAAGGTGCCCCAGTGTGCATTTATTACTAAATCCGTTACTGGCACCAGTGTGGGTTTATTAATACAGGAAGTTGGATACCAAACATCCATATTTTAATTGAAGCCATCCTGCAGCTTGGGAACTTGTTTTTACCAGTGTTCAGCACATGCTTTACAATGGCTTCCCAGATCACTTGTACTAGTAGTAATGGAATTGACCAGCACTGGGGCATATCTGCACATGCAGTTATGCCCTCACATGAAGTATAGTGCACCCTGCCTTAGGGCAGGAAGGTCTGTCGTATGGGTGACTTAATTATACTACATGCAGTGTCAGCGGACATGGCACACAGGTCGTGTTTTCACTTTTGTCTCCATCAAGACACGCAGCCTGCAATGGCAGTTGTCATGAGCTTGGTGAGGGGGGCCTTAGGGGGCACAATTCACGCTGCCTCCCTGAGGGACCCTCTTTAGTACATCAGGCCCTAGGTACCACTTACTAGCGACTTTCAGAGGGTATTAAAGGTATTGCCAATTGCAGGAAACAATTGTACAGTTTTACGAAAGAGATCTGGCACTGGGGGCCTGGTTAGCAGGAACCCCTTGCACTTCCAGTCGAAATCACATCAAATACCCAGCAAAAAGTGTGTGGGGGGGGGTGATCAAGTTGAAAAGGGGACTTACCTTCATAGTTGTCACTAAAAAATGCTACAATCTGTGACCTTACTCTGACTCCATTGTCAAATCGCACATAGAGACAGCTTTTATCTGTCGGTCCCTCTTGAAATGGTAAATTAAAAGTAAGAAAAATAATATTGTAGCGTCATGATGCGTACGAGTGCATGCGTGCCAAAACATGCACACGTAGAAATCCCAACGCTGGACCATATCATGCACTTTGGTGCACTTTGTCTTACATTTTTTTATGTACTGCTCGAAGATGGGCATCTTAGAACAGTAAATTACAGTCAAAACGAAATGTTAATAAAATTTCTTCTGCACCGTTACACATATATATATGCACATGCATGCTGACATAATTGCATTGCTTTTCCCCCAGTGATATTTGTCATCAGCAATACAATCTTTTTTCTTTTTGCAAATGATATTTTGTCTTGGCAACATGCATTAACAGAGCCGGAAGTTTGGAAAAGTCTTTCAAAGGAGCAAACTTTTGGCTTTGCTAATGCTTGTTTTTCGAGAGCAGCTGGAAAATAGTTTTGTACAATTTTCGTCCTGTTGCACAACTCTGACTTGGCTGCAAGAGTGAAGTTTTGTGCACGTTATGTTTTGTTTCACCACTTTTTCTTTTTTTTCTATGCACACGTTTTGTTTGGAAGCAGAATTCCTTTCCTAATGGATAAGTGTTGTCTTGATACACAAGCCCATTTCCATGTGTATGTATTTTGTTTCTGTGTGTGTTGTTTGTTCTGTATTGTGCTTCTTTTTCCTGTGTCTCTGTGTTCTCGGCGCTCCTTAGGCGCAGTGGGGACTAGTTCCCTCTGTGTTATCACCCCACCCCCCCTTACTTAATGTTTCTTTTCTTGCCAGCGGATCACAGTGCTCATCGGGAAACCCTTCAGTGCCATGACGTTGGTGGAGCGCCTGCGTTCAGAGAATAAGTCGGCAGTGAGTACCTAGGCTTCACGTTTGCATTGCTTTTTTCTCTCTCCACCTGTCATCACACACATATGAAAGGGGATCTGATACATCATCTAAGGACAGACTGTTTTGGTGTCATCTCACTCCCACCTCAGTGCAAGGTTGATCTCTTCTTGGTCCAGTGTTTCCATAATTGTCTTCTGGTGTGGTGTACAGAGTGACAACAATAAAGCAAATAAATACACATCTAATGCTCAAAATTCTTCAAATAAAATCACAAGATGGGCAAAAGACCAACCCTCCCACAACCCAGCAGAGAATTGTTACCAATCACCCAAAACCAGCAACAAGACGTGCAAATACTCAGTTAAGACATAAGTGTCCTGGGCTGTGGAAGGGTTGTTCTTCTAAGCATGTTTGGTCTTAAACTTCTTCAGACCAAAGAGTAAAATCAGTGCTAGCATCAAACGACCAGCAGAGAGTTCCCAACCGTAATAGCAGCTGTGGCTTTTTAACCCCAGGACTAACCGAGCAAAAAAGACCTTTGCTTCCGGTTTGCCACACACTGTGCAAACATAGCCTTGACACCAGATAAGTGGAACTGTCTCAAAACATGAGGAACTCTACTTTGAACAGAATCTGATAATCCAGAGATCATCAATTGTCTGTGGTGGCCTGATATCACACCCCAGTGCGGTGGGGTTTAATATCCTCATCAAGAGTCTGTGTTGGCCCATGTATAGATGTCTATCAATGGTGCATACTACACGCAATGTCAAAGATGTTAGCTGTAATAGAAAACTGCCAAAGATGTGTGAACTGTATAACATTCAATGTATAACTGCATACTTCCGTAATGCCAAATATTGCCTAATAAAAAAAAAGTGTGTGTTGGTGTGATATCACACCTCGGGCGGCTAGGTATGATATCATCGACAAGAGTCTGTGATGGTCTGATGTCACATCCTGGAGCGGTGGGGTTCGATGTCAAGATTCTGTGGTGGCCTCATATCACACCCATGAGCACTGGGGTCTGTTGTTGACACTGAGAGGTTGTGTGGGCATCTAATATTGCATCTGGACGTTGTAGGATTTAATGTTTTTTCATCAAGAGGCATTAGGGTTGGATGTCATCTTTGAGTGGGGTATGATGGTCTGATATCACACCCAGAGACAGTGCAGTCTGTTCAAATATCCAGAAGCAGTGATGTTTGATGTCACGGTCCAGAAGCTACGATAGTCAGTGGGGTCTGATATCCGGGCCAGAAGCTGTGGGTACTGATATTATATCTAGGAGCAGTTAGGTTTGATGTTGTGGCCAAGAGGTTTGTTTGGATGCTACATCATGAATTGTATAGATATAGGAGCATGGATTCCGAGGACCGAGGCCGAGCGTGGCAACCCAAATGTGTTTGTGTGAGTCCTAGGGGCGTATCACGCTGTCCTGTTATCACCCACAAGGCACAACACAGGGCAATGCTTGGAGGCTACCCGGAACAACAGATGAGTGATGTGTTGAAAACACGATGATGTAAAAAAACTTGTGATGCAGGTCAGCACCCGGACCATCCCAGATTCCCAGAGGGTCTGCACCGGTGTACCATGACTTGCTGGCAGTAGTCATACTACCTGCAAAGAGGCCACAGCCTTGGTAGATCTTCAGCAGATCCATGGCTCTGGCTGCATGCTACAGCATGACAACATCACAGTGGATTATAGGGCAATTATAGTATTCAGTCTGCGGAGCTCTGTGAAGGTGCTCCCTCCATGCCGCCGCCATCTTGAATTATTCCCTCATCCCATCTCCCTGCTCCTAAAATGTGTTGTGCAGTCAAACTACAGCTTTCCCCAGCAATGGAAGTCCTCTTCCATTGCTATGCATGTACAATAAATCTTCTGTCGGCCATAGTGTACGTTCCTGATTATGAACTGTATACATTCCAGGGATCTATTGCAATGGACATGGTAAGAAGCCGGATTAGAGCGCTTGTGGTTTGCTTAAGCGAGTTCTAGCCTTGTGTGTGTGGGGGGTGGGGGGTGGGGGGGGGGGGGGACGGACCTGTTGAGCTGCAGTGTTCTGTAGCCTCTGTAAACAGCCTGTGATCGGGACACACCAACAGTCCAGTGCCTTTTATGGCAATACCAGTCTGAAAATATTCCAAGTACGCCTTTTTTTCGGTACGTGCTTAATACACGTTCAATGAAAATTGTCGTTTATTTGTGGTTTAAATGAATTGAAAATAGTACACGAAAGCAAGGTCTTCAAGTAGTGACGTATTCATTGTACAAAATAAAATCAGATTTCTGGAGCACACATCTTCCATAATTTGATGCATATATTTACTTAACCATCATTGTGCTAATCATTACTACTTAAAAATATAATTGATTCCTTTTAAATGTGTTATGTTGGCCCAAGCTGTCTTACGGACTCTCCCTTTGACATAATGCTTCGGCGGGTGTGGGGGTCAGGCGGATTACCCGTGTGAATCATCTGTATTTTGCCCCCCTCTACTAGGTGGAGATGCGGAAGGCTGTGACTGACTTCATCCAGGAAGAGTTCCAGACATTACGGCTTCAGGCAGAGTCCCTGCATGAACACTTCAAACTACACAGATAACCGGAGGACCTGTAGCCGAGGAGTTACGTGGAACCTGGAAATACCTTGTACCTCAGAGATTACCTGTACTGTAGCAGCAACTTGCACCCCAGAGATCACCTGCACCTGTAAAATAATCTACGGCACAGAAATGATCTGTGCCCTGTGAATAATTTGGACATTGGAGATAATCTGCACTATGAAAATTACCCATACCATGGAGGTAATCGTCACCCGCAGGCACAAAGCAGACATTTACTGGACTCTAGCTAGAACCTGCATTAATGAGATAAAGTGCACCCTGCAACTGACATGCACTCCGAAGTTAACCATAACCCCAAAGACAATACTTGAGACATCGCTGACACCTGAAGGCGACAGACAAGGGCAGAGAAGGAGCTGGAGGATGGGAGACATGGAGCAGGACAGACTGGATTCCAAGGCAGAGGATGAGCCTGGCGGGAGAGAGAAAGTAATGATATCAAAGACCAAAGGTGCATGATCCTAGAGAGAGACATTACTGATGTTCAGGGCTGGGGGTGCATGGTACATTGGATTCTAAAGACTCGCTACATGTCTCATAGGACAGACGATGTCCGCCGAGGTAGGGAGCTTGATAGAATGCATCGTGGAGGGCTGTGATAGTATACACAGCAGAGAATAGCCAGTGGTAGCTGAGGATGGAGCTTATTATGCATGTGATCCTGGCGGGTAAGAGAGATGTCTGATTTTATGAACTGTTGGCTGTTCCACTATCTCAGTTAAGGCCCCTGGGATCCGCACGTCATGAGTTTCAGGGTGTGTAAAGTTTGCTGCAGGTCCGTCTTGGGAGGATATTCTGGATTTACCCAGCAGAGCTCACGATCATGATAAATATCCCTACGGTGCTGGCCGCAGATGGAGTTGTCCCTAAAATTGCATGAGTGCTGCAGGCCTTGGATTTAGACAGCAGAGCTGTCCCTCAGATTGAATGTATCAGGAAGGCCCTGGCTTCAAACACATTGCATGAGTTATGCAGGCTTTGCCCTGAGATAGAGGAGCTTGTGCCTTCTCCTATCTGGCATCTAAACTCTGGAACGACCTCCCTGAACAAATTCGGGAATGCCCGAATTTGCCCCAATTAAAAAAATTGCTCAAAACCTGGCTCTTTTAAGTTGCTCCTTACAGATTGCCTGTCGTTCTCAGGCGCCGAGAGATCCTCTTGGGGATGATCCGTGCGCAATACAAATGACCTAAATAAATAAATGTTGTGCAGGTCCCACAGACTTTGCACTGAGAGAGCAGAGCTGTTGCTCACATTGCACACGTAGCACAGGCTTTGCCCTCACATAACACAGCTGTCACTCTTGCACTGCCGCGAGCAGATCTACTGCCGCACTGCACGAATCCCGCAGGCATTAGCCTAAGACAGCAGACATATTCTTCACATTGTTCGTGTCCTGCAGGCTTTCACCCTAGGTAGTAAAGATCTTGCTCACAATGTCCAAGTTTCAAGGATTTGATATTAAATAAAAGAGCTATCACTCAAAAAGCACAGGCCTTGTAGTCACTCCCCTCACATTCCACTGGTCCTGTGGGCACTGACCTGAGAGAGTAGACCTGTCGTTTCCATTCCACTGGGTTTGCAGGTTATCTCCTCAGGGTGGAACCTGGCACCATGAATTCGAGGTTCATGCATTCACTCCAAATTCTGACCTCTCGTGCCAGTACAAAATCTCGATCAGTGATGCCGGCTAAATATCCAATCCCATGGTACCAAATCATGTTCGGTGAGGACATCAGCTCAAAATAAAGATCAATTTGTAAATTCAAAATCACAATATTGGCACTAGCTCAAAGTCAGTCTGTTGCGCCCGCTCAAAATCATAGCTCACTGCGTCAGCTCAAAGTTACAATCGGCGACGCCAGCTTGAAATGTTAACGGTTTGCACCAGCTCCAAATCATGATCATTTACACAATTTAAAATCACATTCCATGTTCCAGCAAAAAATCATGTTCAAGGAAATCAGCACAAATCACATCCAAGAGCCCAAGCTCAAAATCACATCCCTGGTGCCATCTCAAAGGCACAGTAAATGATAACAATCAAAATCACAATCAATGACCGCAATCAAAATCAGTGGCTCAAGATCACCAAGACTCATTATTAAATTCACAATGATGCCAGTCAAAATCACAATAAATGATGCCAGTCAAAATCACAATAAATGATGCCAGTCAAAATCCCAATCGGTGATACAAGCTTAAAATCACCAAGGCGCTTTCTCAAAATCACAATGATGCAGGCTCAAAACCACAATAAATGACACCAATCAAAATCTCAATCGGTGAAGCAAGCTCAAAATCACCAAGGTGCATTTTCAAAACCACAATGATGCCAGTCTAAATCACGCTCAATGATGCAGGCTCAAAATCACGCTCAATGATGCAGGCTCAAAATCACAATACATGACACCAATGAAAATCACAATCAGTGACGCGAGCTCAAGCTCACCAAGATCAATTCTTAAATTCACAATGATGCCAGTCAAAATCACAATCAATCTTGCAGGCTTAAAATAACAATCAATCTCACCAGCTCAAAAACGCACATAATGCTTACGAAGGCCTGACTGACTACGGGCACCTTGCCACAGCCGCATGGAGAATGACACCCTGTCCACAATCAGCCTGGTCATACCATGTGGATGTGAACAGAGTGACCGCTTTCAGCCTTTTGGTGGACCATAAATGACAGCCTTCACCACACTCCACTGACCCCTCTCAGTGACCGTCAGACGGCAGCCTTCTCCACATTTAGCCTTTCAGTGACCCATAAAGAACAGACTGGGCACGTGCAGCTTGTCATTGACCCAGTATCGAGAGCAGACTTCTTTCTGGCCCTTGGAGCAGGCCAGGCTTTGACTTCCCTGAACTAAGCGTCTGAAGCAGGCAAGGCTGTGACTTCTGTAAACATTTTACTCGCACATAAAGCAGACCAAGCACAGATGTCTCTAAGCTTCCTACTGGTCCTTGAAGCAGGCCAGGCACTGACTTCCCTAAGCTTCTTAATGGCCCATGAAGCAGGCCAGGCACTGAGTTCTTAAAGCTTCCTACTGGCCCAGGCACTGACTTCTCTAAGCGTACTACAGGCCCATGAAGCAGGCCAGGCAGAGACTTTGCTAAGCTTCTCACTGGCCCATGAAGCAGGCCAAGCTGGGGCTTTGGTAAGCCTTTTTCTGGCCCTTGACTCTGGCTTTCTTTAGCCGACACTCCTAAGTTTCCTCCAGCTTTGAAAGTTGAGGTTCTGGTTTCTAATTTCCACCACCTTTTGAGAAACCATGATCTCGCCTTCTTGCTTTTAGAGAAATGGGTTGTTCTTCGAAATATACCTATTACAACTTGAGTTTGATACTATGCAGGCTCTGACCTGCTATGCATGCGCACATATTGATATGGTCTACTCCACTTTTGCTGAGTGGAAAAAATCTCTAAGAATATGACACTCGTCACGAGGCGTCCCAAGAACAAGTCAAAAGTTCCCAGGGTCTGGATTCTGATTAGCAAACTAGGAAAAGTCTCCCAAAGTGGCTCCTGAGAGATTTATTTTCAGTGAAGAGAATGTAAATTGATTTTTTCAGGAATAGTTCTTGAAAGAAGAACAGATCATCACTGCAAATAGCAGCTTTGTAAGGCTTATTTCCCCTCTGGAAGGGGAAGCCACATGCTAGCTGCCTCTGCATTATTTGGGCTTGTGTAGAGACCGCATAATTGGAACCTGAGAGTAGAGTGCATCACATGTTGTGGACGCATCTGGTGATTTTGACTAAAGAAGATGGATCAGACTACTAGGTGCTCCATTTGTGAAAAACAGTGGCAGCACATATGCTGGTTTAATTCGAAGTGAGACATGACCTCATGCAGAGTGTTTGCATGCTCGCAAATCCCCCTGGAGTTTTTTACTTTGTTTCCCTTTTGGTGGATATTCTGGAGTTGTTGTGTTAGCTGGTCATTTCTAGAAAGCTAGTCTTTTTTTGGTAGAACTGTATGCAGTGATATTGCCTAGGGGCAAAGGTAGCATGTGTGAATGAAGTTTTGTATGTAATTGCCCCATGCTGCTCCTTAGGACAAATACACCTAAGATAGTTTGATGACCCACGTTATGGAGAGTATGTCTGGGTAGATCCATCCACCCCTTTCGACTTGGCAGCAACCTCTCTGGCATGTAGTAACTACTGGGGCTTGGCTGAATCTGACACCCGGTCAGTGCTTCTCCCCTCACCCCATTTGGGATGGTGGGTCTTTTAATAGTATTTTGATAAATTAATCTGCATTTTTAATAAAAACCTTAAACTAAAGGCACGCTCCTGTTAAATTCATTTGTCGATTTCTTCAGCTTTATAAGATATGTGTGTTTTTCTTGCATGTATATTTTAATGTAATCTGCAGCCACAGATTTGAGTGCAAGTAAGGTAGACATAATTTTTCATCCTTCGAAGTGCATATGACAAGTACATGTTTTGATTGGTTAATTACAATTACAAAGAAAAATGGTCCAAGAGACGTGCTTTTGCGAAACTACTATTTATATTAGCCTTTTATTCATATTTCCTGGGCATTTCTTTTATTTCATAATTGAATATCAGTGAAGCTGAAGATCAACACTTGACCTTTCAAATAGGAAGAATTTTCTACACAAGTAAATGTTTCTTTAAAAATTGGCTACAAATAATTTAGATAATTTTAATGAAATTGTATATTTGAATAGATTTGCTCTGGAATACAGAATGCATTCATGATTAAGATAATATCCCATAACTGGTATTAGAAGGCCCACATTCGAATGCGTACAATTTATCCCTCTATTGCCCTAAAGGTTAGGGCTGTCGACCTCGAATCTGGGGAATCGGGTTTGAGTCTCAGCAATGACAGACAACATCCTGTGATTCTGGGAAAATCACTTAATCTCCCCATGCCTAACAAAAATGAATGTGTCCTCCTGTAAAACGACTGGTGCTATGTAAAGCGCTCTGCTACTCGATATCTTCGCGTCACATTCGCACTTTATAAAACTCCATAAAATAAAATATGAGAAGTGTTATTCTCGATTTACATTTAATATCTTCTATATTTATTTTCCTTCAGTCTACAATTTTAATCTCCTGGATTACATGGTTAACTTTTTTTTTTTTAAATAGATTCAGACATGAGGTCTGGAAGCTGAGTCTTTAATTGATTTTCAGTTATTTAGACATAAAGTGGCTGAATACTGATTCATTTTACAGAGTCTGGGGATTTTTTAGATTGTGCCTGGGCAGCACATGTGCTGCTGCGAGGCATGCAGTATTGGAGTAGGCACTTGATTTTGCCCACTATCTGCCCATATTTTTCATTGGCTTGTGTCATTGTCCTTCGTAAAGGCTGGCTTCTGATTCGTAAATAAGTTTGTAGGTCCTTCCTTAGTATCGCCTTGTCTTCATTTGCAACCTCCCACGAGGACTGGCCCTTTTACTTAGGTTGTTACACTGTACGTTTTATTTAGTCTGTAAGCACTATTTTTTTAATGAGTTTCTCTACATGTGCTGCTTCAGCTGGTTTTGAAAGCAGCGGGCACGCTGTGCATTAGCTTTAATGTTTTTTTTTTTTTTTTTTTTTTTTCTGAGTTTTATATAGCGCGAACTAGACCCGAACCGAATCAGGTATCAGAGCGCTTTACATAGCACCAGTTGAGTTACATGAGAACACACTTTCATTTTTTAGGCACGTGGAGATTAAGTGATTTGCCCAGAATCACAGGAGGTTTTTGGCGTCGTTACCGAGACTCGAACCCAGGTCCGAGGTCGAGCGCCTTAGCCGTTAGGCCAACCCCTCTCCCCTTGCTGAATATTATTCCTCCTCTTCCCAGCACGGCGCCCGCTTTTATATTCTCAACACGGCGCCGTGCTTTAATCACCCATAACGTCCACACTACCATCCCACGCCAGCTCTCCTTTCACTAGCCTCCAGGACCTCCTTTTCTTTTTAACCCCTTGGCTGCGGGGAGCTCGGCTCGTCATGAGGCACAGCGGAGCTGTCCTCATGACGAGCTGAGCTCGTCACACCACACCCGTTTTTAGAACGTTCAGCACAGCGGGGAAATTATCCCCGCTTGCGAACGTTCCAACGGCTGTGACGAGCTCAGCTCGTCATGAGGGCAGCTCATCCGTCCCTCATGACAAGCTGAGCTCGTCAACAGCACACAAGGCGTTAAAGATAGGTGCTAGCGCACACGGGCTGGTCGTCTGATCGCTATTCACCTCTCAGCGCCCTGTAAATTATAGGTAGGTTAGGCAAAATGAGCGCGGAATTCCCTTGAGGACACAGAACTGCTCCTTGCCAAGCCTGTTTTTCCACAACTCTTATTCTGCTGCCTGTACTCGGAGCTTCTGGCAGGACGAAAGCTGCGACTTCCTCGGGTTCCAGTATTCCTGGAAAGTAGCATGTCCAGCCAAGTACCGCCTGCCTTTCCAGCTCAGCTTTTAAACAAGCATTTGCAATGCAATAAGTCTCGCATTTATGCAAGTTTAACCATTGGCATTGTAAATGCCAATGCCTTTTATTTATGTTTTAAAAACCAAAACCTAAATAAAAGGCATTGTCATTTACAATGCCAATACCTCACCCCCGTGTAAATGTGAGACCTATTGCATTGCAAATGCTTGTTTCACTAGACACTGAAAAATGTATGTGTTAATAACCCTCTCATTGCATCTCCTTTGAAAGTCACAGTTAGGACACTGTGTCTGTCTTTCACACCCTGCCACTTAGTTCTGTGGGTGGCCACATAAAATAATTGTAGGATGAAAATTCAAATTGGTAAATTTGATCAAAAAAGTAAATACTTGTAAAAGAAGTGCAGGATGTGTTTTCCACTGATCAACACTATTCCCTAAACAACCCATCTACTGAAGGGACTACTCCTTGAAAGGGACTGAGAAACAAACTGTAACTTCACAAAGTCCCTTCTGTTTGTGTCTAGTTGTAAGAGTCTTGTGTATTTTTTATGAAAGAAGCCCACTGTACTGTTGACTTTGAGGATGAGTTTTTAGTACAGATGGACCTTGCTGCCTGTGGCTAGAGAACTGAACTGTTGTCAAAGCGGAGAAGACCTGATTGGAGGAAAATCTACCACGTCCAGTGGCAAATGCCAAATCTTTATTCAGAGTTAACAAGACTGAACAAGCAATAACTACAATAGAAATACTGCAGACACTGGAAGAAAAACCTAGACATCACTGAATTTGTAAACATTTTTTTTAAAAAGGTTCTGGGTTGTGGCTGGATTGAGCATGGCATTAGATGCACTTCACCCGAGCTCAGGACCCCCGAGGACTATCTACAGCAGTCCTCTGCATCAGTGCCGAATGTACTCGCTCTCCTTGGCAGGCTGGAAGCTCTTGTACCCCCATGTTCTGTTGGGACTCCGCTGGCGCACTAATTACCCGAACTGACACTGAGAGGGAGGCTACTGCTGGGCAGCTTGAGCGGAGGCCATCTTGTCTTGGGGATCATCGGCCACGGTCTGCGGTTTTCTGCGAGGGGCTGGATTGCGACTGCAGAGCCTGAAGCGGTGGCCTACAGACCTGGTACGCAGGAGCCTTAAGCGGCCGACACCACCCTGCCTCGAGATCTCGGAAGGCGGATGGGGGCCAGGGAGGTGTTGAGTGAAGACCCCAACATCAGGTAGACCTAGCGGCCTGCATCAAGAAGAGGCAGCCGGCTGGGAACTCTTTGACGCATTTTGCCATCACTAGTGAGTGCACCCGGGCGGCAGATGACTGCCCCTGCGGGAGCTGGCTCTTCCTTGCATCGCGTATTGACCCAGTGGCTCCTGGGAGCGGCCTGATAGTTTGTGTGGCCCTGGTGACACGTGGCCGGCAGAGACAACTTGCTGACTTGAGGCCAAGCTGGTCAAGACCAGTCTGGCAACTGACATCACAGACCTTGAGCATCTTGATCACTCCTCCCCATCCAGATGCAATAAGCGCCGTTTTGCTCATCGTACAGACGCGGCAGAGCGATCCCTGCTTGCAAGCAAAAATATTATGAGGGTGGTAATAAGGTGGGAACCCTCTTGGTGTGAAAGTTTTGGCAGCAACAAGCCCGCACCCATATCCCTGGGATCCAGACTGCGACGGGTATTTGGGCTACTTCAGAAGCGGCCAAACTGCAGGCACTCCAGGACTTCTACCACGCCGTTTAGAATGGCGTTGAAGCACATCAGGACGTCATTGACTACTACCTCGCGGGTTGTAGATGGAATTCCTTTGACTCGCTCCCCTCGGAATTGCTTGAGGACCCTATCTCTATGGAGGAGCTTCAGTGTGCCCTGAAGGGCGCGCCCTTGGTAAAACCCTGGCTTCCGATGGTCTCCCTGTGGCCTTTTACTGTAGATTCCTCCGACAACTACAAGAGCGCCTGTTGGCTCTTTTTAACACCTTCACATCCACCTCCGGGCTCACCCCCACAATCTCAGAGGCAGAGAATACGCTGATCCCAAAACCGGGCAAATACCCTTCCCTTTGCCCCTCTTATTATCCAATTGCACTATAAACACGGACGCAAAACTTCATACTAAAATCCTAGCTAATAGACTGGAGCCCTACCTCCCTGGTCTTCTAGACCCAGATCAAGTTGGCTTCATACATACCAGACGGGGCGGACAATATTCGCTGCCAGGCCCATCTAGTGGAGAAATCACACCGCCATGCTATCCTGTCTTGCCTTCTATCGCTTGATGCGGAGTAGGCCTTTGATAGGGTCAGCTCTCCCTTCTTAAAGGCAGAACTCCACAGGCTGGGCCTAGGCCCTGCGATGATTACCAGGATAATTGCCTCTTACACCTCTCGCACTGCTAATGGAGGCCTGTTCCAAACTATCCACTTAAGGAGAGGCGCCAGACAGGCCTGCCCTCTCTCTCGCCCCTTCTATTTGCCCTGGCAGTAGAGTCTTTAGCGGTTAGCATCCGACAAACTGAGGACATTGTGGGCATACCTTTCGGGAGTGAACCCATAAAATTGCCTTGTTCGCTGACGACCTATTGACTCTTGCCCAGCCCGAGACATCCCATCCGGCACTAGTATAGACTTTGCGTGCATTTGAAAAATTTTCTGGCTTCAAAATCAATGTGTTTAAGTCCCAGTCGTTAAATTTGACCATTCCTCCCGCTGACCTACCAGCATTTCAGTCTCTTGTTCCCTTCCAATGGGCTATATGCTCCATTAAATACCTGGGCCTATGTCTCACACCAACTTTATCTACATGGAAAATGGCCAACTTACTGGAATGTCGGAAATCCGTCTTGGAAGTACTTCACAGTTGGAAACCTCTTCAGGTTTGATGGCTGGTTTGTTTAAACGCAGTAAGTATGTCCCTCTTGCCAAAAATCCTCTACCTCTTCCAAACATTGGCCTCTCAAATCCCTCAAGATGAGATTATGAGCCTCCAACATGACATATGTTCCTTTATTTGGGATGGGAAACATCCTTGCTTTTGTAACACGGTATTAACGCTTCCCGAGACAAAGGGGGGATGTGGTGCCCTAACCTCCTTGAATATTACTGGGCAGCCCACCTACGGTACGTCTCAGAGTGGGTTGTGCGGGAAAGCGACAAGCACTGGTTTCATATGGACCGGGCTGTGGCTTGTCGACCCCTCTGGGATCTGGCGTGGTTCCTTGAAACATGCGAGGCCACAGAGCTCCTACATTGCAATCCCTTCAAAAATGGTCCTGGAGCTATGGGAATAAGTGGCTTTGAAACGAGGTCTCACTATCTTTTCTTCGCCCAACACCCCCAAGCACATAATTCAGATTTCACACCAGCCCTGCAACCACTCTTACAGTCATTGCAGGGAGGGAGATTGCTGCACTCTCAAGAACCTCTTTGAGGGTGAATCCTTTAAGATATTTGAGCAATGTGGACAATACTTCCGCATCCTTGAATCCACAAGGCTACAGTATTTTCAAATGCTCCACTGGGCCCTTTTCCCCCCCAACGCATACGGAGTGACGCGCCAACTAACAGCTTTTGTGAGCTTAGTTCGGACTTTTGACAGGACTCGCAGGCTTATCTCTTGTACATATCAGGTACTCCAACACTCCACCCCATCCCACCCACATCCCTACCAAACGCGATGGCATGTGGACATTTGAGAAGACATATCTACGAAACAATGGAAATAATTTTGGTGCAGTATCCCTCGGATTCATAAAAGCATATCACAATGCGGGATGGCATATAAAGTAATGAAGTGCTGCAACCTCATGCCTACACACTATCTTCCCTTCCTCTTCAACACTTTGTTGGCATTGTACCTCAGCACCTGGAGACTTCCTACACATATAGTGGTCCTGCCCAAGCTTCACAACCTTCTAGAAAGAAATTCTCAGAAGAACTGTAGGCTTCCTGCTTGCGGAATCCTACTCAACGAACATTTTTGGTGTCCGGCCCCTACTCATGCAAGCCATGACTCAAGCTGAATGGCGTTTAATTAGCCACATGGTGGGTGCTGCCAAGCAACTAATAGCTCTACATTGGAAAAAGCCCAATGCCCCTCCACTAGCTCAATGGTATACGCAGATGTGGCAAGTTCTAGCTATGGAACTTCTCTCTCATAAAATCGCTTGACGTAGGGGAAATTCACTCACACCTCGCAGCCTCTCATACAATACGTCTCTCGTCTGGAGCATTCCTGTTTCACACCTCTTAAACTTAAAGCGCTCCAGCTATTTGATTGAGCTCTCATGTCCTACCCAAATCATGAGAGGGTGATGGCGTTTCAATAGCTGTTACCACTTTTTCAGACATTGCGTCCTTTGGCTGTGAGGACAGTATTGAAATCGTTGGGGCTGATGGCCTGCATAATAGTCAAAGTGGTCTGCGCTTGCCTGCACATGTCCAACACAGGGGTGACTGCTCAGGTAATGGTCACATGTGGTGAGTCAATGGGAAGATCTAATGTTGGCCGAGCTCAGGTTTCGTTACAACAAATGGGTGAACCCAAGAAAGTCACTGGGACCTGGGTAACTAGTAGTACATGGGGAAGAGGGGCCCCAGGATGCAATGCACAGTAAAAAACAATTTAGTGGAAGCATAAACACTTAGAATCAGATAAAGTGTACATTGTTCTTTAATCACAAAGTACCTGCGCAACAAAAAAACTGCGCACACAGCTGATGTTAGCATAATACCAATATTAGGTGCCCAAGAGAGGGGAAATAGGGGTGGGGGTGTAACGTGCTGGGAGGTAGTGCAAGGTTACGTAGTGTGGTACAGTACAGGTCAAATATCCTTATTCAAAATCTTATTTAAGGAACCAACAATAGCAAGAACCAGAAACAATTGCAAATAAATGTACACCAGAATTAGACAACCATGCTTCTAACGAAAGGGCAACACAATTTTCAAGCTCGGGGTAGAAGCTGGTGGGGGGATCTGTTGTCGACGTTTCGACCCCACGACAGGGTAGGGATGTGTAAGCCCTTACAGGAGGGTCTTCCTCAGGACAGGGAAAGAGCTAGGGCACTGTCTCGTGGGTCTCAAAGTTTCACACGAGGGGGAGTTGTATTATGTCGTGAAACGCAGTCTGTGTAAGATAAAGAATGTACTGTTGCTTCAATAGATCCACAAAAGACACATCCGGGTGCCAGCCGCTACCTGTGGTATCTCAACATCATGGCTAATCAAATGTGAGGGAGTAAATCCAATTAAACCGCCCGGGTGCTGTCTGCTACCTGTGGTATCTGATTAGTTGATGAGTCGCGCACGAATGCCGGCCGTTCTCAGCTCAGGGTTCAGCACAGTCTCAAATGGTAAACCACAAAAAATGTTCACTGGCCACAGTTTTTCTGGATCGTCAGCTACAGGTGACCGTTACCAAAGACTCCTCACCTGAGGGGTAGGGAGCACATTCGAATGACATGAGGGTACCTGGAAGCAAGTCAGAAAATATCACATCAACTTTTTCAAATTGACAGCCATATAATTGGCATGCAAATATCTTTGCAAGCTGAGTTGAAAGAAATATCTTGGTGAAAACAGACAACATGAATGCCATATGTATTACATAAAAAGACAAGGAGATACTACTTGCATCAGTTGTCAACATTACCCCAAACAAACTGGGGCTGGGTCATGCAAAATCGGAGCCAGCTTCAGGTGGGGCATCTGCTTGGGGTGGACTACGACTTTGTGTAACTGCTGTGCGGGACGTATCAACAAGTAGACGTATAGTTAATGTATCCCAAGTACTTCAGCATCACTTCCAGAGATAGGGTACACCCTCGGTTCACCACTTCCAAAAAGGCAAAATTCCCAAGCTTAATCTGCAGGCACCCACAGTACTATGGATGAGCTTGTCAGGAATATATACTTACCCTTTTCCTCAACTACCTCACTTTCCATATGTAGTGAGGAAACTCAAGCAAATGCCAGTAACCCTCCCTCTTGTTCCAACTTGGGTGAGGCATTCCTGGTTTTCATTGCTTCTGGAAATGTTGGTGAATCCACAAGAGAAAATGCCCATCACAGCAGATCTTCTAACTCACTATAGAAATCTGACACCAATTTATATAAATAGTTTGTATTTTTTATAAGAATTTAGACACTAGAAAGGAAAAGATCCACGAAGGGTACACAAGATATAAATGTTATAAAAATAAGAGTTCAGCGCAATTTCACTTAACCGCGAACAAGCTTTGCAAAGTCAACAAATTGGACAGTGAGAAACTTTTTCAAAGAAAACATAGGTAAGTATCCATACGGTTGTTAGAGGTACTTGGGGCTACCAGCCCCATCAGGGAGATAGTCAGGGTGACCAGCAAGGTCCTCAAGAACAGTTACCTTCACAGGAGAAGCAGTCCTTCCGCAGATCCAGGCACTGTATCCTCGTTGCAATGGATTTGTATGGAGTGGTCCTGATGGAAGAGATGAAGGATGTTAAAGATGCTCTAAGAATGCTGTGGATGGAATGTGGTCGCTAGGGGTCTTCCTGCATAGATTCCTCGATCCACGAAGATGGTGAGGGGATCTTGATTGAAGCGTTGACGCCTCCAGAAGTCCTCTCAGGTCTGGTCAAAGTCCAGTCGCCACTGGACTACTAGCCACCCATTGCTACAGTCACAGGCGCGGCGGTGGTAGCGACTTGAAGACTTTAGACTACCAACTTGCGCAAGCAGGCTTCTTCAGCTGTTGTGTCCCTGTGCTCCTACAATGAGGCCAATCAGCTTACCCTTGGAGTTATCTTATCTTGACTTGGCTCTGGATACAGATTCTCCCTGAGCAGGACACAGCGGGCACAGTCCCTCTCTTTGCTAGCCACCAGGAGCAGCAGGTGCAGTCCTCATCGGTGCAGCCTCTCTTTGTTGGTCCCTAGGTGCAGCAGGGCAGTCTTTCTTCGGTCCTTCTTCCAAGTCAGTCAAAATGTGAGGTCTGCATGCCAGAGGTGCCCCCTTTATGCTTGGAAAGTGGCCTCAGGGCAGAATGCAGTTGGTAGCCAGTGGGCTATTAGGTTCCCTCCCACCTAGTGACCACTTGATGTGGAGTGTGGCATCTGTATATCCCAGGATGCACCATTCTGCCCACTCCCTAGATGGCGAGACCCCTTTTTGTAGTACAGACATCCCTAGCCCACGCCCTGGGATTTGCTACCTCAGGCCTACACACCCCTGGGGAAACCGGTTTGGCAACAGGTTTCCCCTATCTGCTTCCTGTGCCAGCCTGTCCACCTCAGCCATAGGACAGTCCTCCCCCCACCCCCTTCCCCCTTGGTGTCCCACATCTGCTCTTCAAAAGCAGCTTCACCTTTGAAGCCTGCCTGTCGGGACTAACATCTAAATGGCTTTCACGGGGGGAGGTCAAATATCCCTGGCGTTCACCTCCTTGTTCTCGTTCACGAGAGTCATTGGCATGTTTCTCCAAGAATCAGAGAAAGCTGTCTAGCGGAGTATGCTCCATGTGCGCCCAGGAAGGCACAGGAGTTTAAAGGCAACGAAGTGGCAGCTTGGTTAATAGCTGCACCCTGCAAAAAGTTACATTAATTTTGCACGGTTCAGGAGATAGCACAGCTGAAGGGTCAGCGTGTAACCATTTTCTCACCAATGAGGCGACCACTTTTTCTCACAGTAAAAACGGTTGTTTTGCATGTTTTACTTTCAGGGCATGTAAAGTACATGTCCTGCCTGTGTCATACATCGCACCCTGCATTTAGGGCGCAGTACGCCTGCCAGAGAGGCGACTTATGCACGTCATGGGGAAGTGGTGGCTTTGAGTGGGCTGATACAACAATCAGGGAACTTGATATCCCGACCGGGTTGATATGTTAACAAGCGAAGGTGCAGCTCTAGCCAAACTGACACAATTACCGGTTGTATGACTAAACAACTACTTCCTGAACCACGACTTCCTAAACAACGAAAGTTTTACAACGACCTATTCTTAACCACTACTTATTTTATAACGACTTCCTGTACAACGAAAATCCTTTAACTTGCCAATTACTAATTTCTGAGACAGTTTTCTATAAAATCATCAAGTTTATTCTGTGTCTTTCTTCGTGCTCAATACGATAATGTAAAAATGAAAGGCTGTGATTTTCTTTTTATTCTCCTGAGTAACGAGCACAAATACTTTAATCTGAGCACCTCTGCACAAGCGCAAACAATGAAAGTAGACTTGCTAGGCTAAAATAAATTAAACATGCTTTTTTTTAAATATAATAATAGGTGAACATTGTTTAAATCATTTTATGTAAGTTTTGAAACTTGAGAAATACAATGAATTACTAGGTATCAAAATACTTCATAAACAATTATCTTTTAAATATGTACATCCTGTTGCAAGATGTAAAAGTGTTTAAACATCAAATAAAATAAAAAAGTATAAACACCCTTTTTTAATAACAAAATGAACAAACCTTAGAATGTCGGAGAATTCCAGAAACGCTTATCCAAAGTCGTTCATCCGAGCAGATGAAAACCAGACTACATCCCAATACTGTTTTTTTTTAAAAACGTCAGCCAGGGTGCAGACAAAACGTTAAGGCTGACATTAGCACGTTAAGGCTGACATTATCATTACAAGATGCCAATGTCGACATTCTTTTCCTAAACTACCGCGGGCAACAAAGGCTGATTTTTGATTGTGCGGAGATAAGTGATGAATCACTCGAACTGAGCCCAATCGCAGTGAGCATGCGGTGGGGGAGTAAACACGTTCTCTGCTGGCTCTGGCTGCGGGTCAACGTAAGAGTTAGTGAGCTGTTTGCTGTAGTCCTACAGTGAGGAGACCGAGGGGCGAATTGTTGGCAGCCCAGCACGGAGGGCAAAGCAGCATGCTGTGTAAGTGGCCAATTCCAGCACTGGAACCCCGGACCAGAATGGAACCTCAGATGTAGATTGAGCGGAGCTGACGTAATGTGCAACTCCGGTATTCTTTAAAAGTCGTGGTTCCGTCCTTCGTTGTTCAGTCCTTCGTGGGATGTGAATCTTCGTTGTTAACTCTTCGTTGTTCAGGTAAGTCGTTCTAAATACATCGTGGTTAAGGATGTTTCCCACAATTACCACCACAGCAGGTGCAACCTCGACTGGGCCAATACAATCAACACTCCAGTTGAAGCCACGACCAGGCAGGCACAATCAGCACTACAGTTTCTGCCCTGACCAGGCTGATACAATCAGCATTGCAGTTTCAACCCGAACCAGGCCAACACAATTACCACAGGAGTTGCAGCCCCAGCTGAGGCGATGTAGGTTTTTTGCAGTTCCTGTCAGGAAACCGCAGAGCTGGGGACCCTCTGCAACATGGGTCACTTCTGGCTTTGCTCTCAGTCTGTGCCCTTTTTCCAGGGACACTCATACATGCCAATAGACCCAATTCAGACGGGAGACTCGCGTTTTTTAAGCCAAAAATGGCTTTATGTTTGCAGTCTCTGCCTAAGATTGTCAATGTTAGTCAATGGGGGAAATGAATTCCGATTTGTTTTTTTGGTTTGTTATTTACTAGCTCCCTTTGTTAAAGTTTCGAAACGTTTGCATGTCCATAATAGTGTATCCTCCTCCAGAGCTAGGCAGACTACTATCTTATCTCGGCAGGCAGAAAGGTATCTAGGCACTAGAAATACCGCCAGCTCCTCCAGTAGAAAGGGCAAACTTCAGGTGAGCTCACCATTCGGAGCCTGGCTGTAAGGCAGACACGCCCCAGTCACACACCAGTCTTTTGAATACTCTGCAGAGCACTCCCTTACGGTCATGAAGGACTTGGAATTGGTACAAAATGGGGTGGTCTGTGTAAAGTGCTCTAACACCTCTGTGTCATGTCCGCGTTGCATAAAACCGTATGGATAAATAACTACCAGTCCGTTGATTATGCTACATTTCTTGTGATGTCATCAGTGGTCAAAAGGTAATTCCGAATCATGTTGTCAATATGCTAATTGATAGTTTTATTCTTGAAAATGGAACTCTTTTTGGCCATAGAATGCTGGTAAGTAGGCGTACATATTACACACACGCGCCAGCATCATACCTGCTTTTTCCCCCTCTTCCCCATGTATTAAGTCCCATCTGTAAAAGTCAGCTGTAAAGAACCTTCTGATGACACGAGAGTTCAGTCCACATAAGTTCTTTATTCATTCACCAACACAGGCTCCTTGAAGGCCGAGCGTAACGTACCATGCTGCTGCATCAGTTATCAGTTGTCAACTGTCAAAGGGGACAGTTGACAGCCGGTGGCACACAGATGGTACGGTGTCCGCGCATGGACACAGCAATGCAGGAACAATTATGGTGTCCTTGCAAGGACACAAGAATGCAAATCACAACACATCCTCCCCCGTGGGAGAACTAGAGGGAAAGGGAAAGAGGAAGAGAGAATGAGAAGGGTGAGGAGTGAGGTGGGTACACAGGTAGAGAATGGAACAAAACCCAGGAGGAGAATAGGAAAGACTGAAGTGCTGAAGGATGATATCTAGGAAACTGGAGAAAACGTGAAGGGCTACTCACAAATGTAATCAGACAGTCTAACCGGTGGTAACAACCTCCTACCTGCCCTGCTCGTGCTGATGGGAAGGGGAGTGTCAGGTAAGGGTGTAGATGGCAACTGTCTTCTAACTCTTTCAGTGGTGTCGCGATTGGGTAAAACGCGCACAGGTACTGACACGGTATGCGTGGTAGTACTATGAGCCGTGTTTTGGGGGCTGGAAAATGTAATGTAAATGTATTTGAGCTTGTAAAGCACACTCCTACCCGTCCGTAGGTTTCCTGGCGCTGTATAACTCTGGGGAACCCGTCCTGGCTTTCCCTGTGGGATGGTCCCTGCTGGGAGTCCCCAAGGTGGAGCCAGGCATCCCCGGAATTGATGGGGCCTTTGTGGAGATTAGGCAAGCTAATGCCCAGAGTTGCCGAGTGGAACCCCTGATTAGAGTAAGCACCGAAGCGAGAATTATCGAGTCCGCTCACCCAAGTCCACGACCCTGCCGCGTCGGGAATTGAACCCTGGTCCCGGGCCGACTTCTGCTCCCGGGTCTGCCGCCTCTAACCAGTGCGCCACACTACTCCACTACTCCTCACAGTCGGAATCATATTCTGAATTACACTGGCGTGCAGTGCTGTGCCTGTCGTCAGAGGGAAACTCTCTTGAGAGATCAGAGGGTAAGACCTCATCTGGTTTCAGAGAGGTCTGTCTGCAGGCGGAGAGGGCTGAAAAATTCCAAACCCTTCCATCACTCAGCAGTGCGGAATTGCAGTACACTTTGCGCACAGATAGGGGTGAAGTGCGCTCATTAGGACCCACAATACTAGGGGGGATAGGGAGATGAATACAATTAACTGTATACTTATCAACGTCAGGTCCCTGGTCAAACATAGCACGGAATGCGCTGAACTGATCAAATTTTGAGCAAAAATTGCATTCATTACGGAGACCTGGACGGATGCAGCCTCTGGACCGGATCTAGTTAATGCCACGCCTTCAGGTTACCTGAGCTTTGTTCTGGACAGAGCCGGTAAAAGAGGAGGTGGGCTTGCTATTATCTATCATGCTTCCATCGGGGGATCATTTCAGGCGGTGTCCTCAAAGACGTGTGAGGCATTGGGGTTCAAGCTTTCATTATCAAATCATCAAACTTTCCAGGGCTGCCTCCTGTATAGACCACCCGGGTCCAGGTCCCAGTTCCTCGAAACAGTGGGCAATATCTTGGAGGAAGCCATGTGTACCAAATCCTTCACAGCACTAGGAGATTTTAATTTCCACTTAGAAGGTAGCTCAGACCTGGACACTCTAGCCCTGGTTGAAGCAATGCAAGGGGCGGGACTTACTCAGGTGGTAATGGGGGCCACGCATACAGTAGGGAACACTGTGGATGGCATTTTTTCGAACAACCCGGACTTACAGTTCGTCCATACTGAGTCCATGGCCTAGTCAGACCACTCAGTTGTGCTATTTAATATCCAAACGCCCCAGCTGGATAGGGCCAGGCAGGATAGGAAGTCAGCCAAGCTGTACAGACCCTGGAAAGAGGTTGATGGAACGGCACTGGAGGACCGGCTCACATCCTCTATGATTACTCTGCCAGCAGATGTAAATGAGGCCGCAGATAGGTACACAGATTGGATAGATCGAGCATGTACTATCTTAGCTCAGCCTAAACTGTGTTGCCCCACTCGCACAGTACCATCTGCTCCCTGGTTCTCCAATGAGCTGCGAGAATATAAGGTGATCTGTAAAAAACTAGAGCGAGTCTGGCGTACGGATTACCTTCAGGCAGACAAAATTAAGCTCAAAGCCAGTCAAAGGACTTACAAAGAAATGATTAGGAAGGCTAAATGCATATATTTTACTGACCAGATTGAGGGAGCCAAGAACTCAACTAGGGAACTCTTTGACACAGTTGCCAGTTTGGTCACCCCTAAATCAGTGATCGTTCCTCCAAATCTGGACCTTTGTGAAACCCTCGCTAAGTTCTTTTCAAACAAAGTGGAACTGATCTTTACGGCACTTGAGCATCAAGTGGGGTTGACTCTGCTTGAAGGAACACACAGGACCCCTTTGGTCAATCCACATGAGGCAAAACTCTCTGGGTTCCATCCGGTGAACTCGGAAGAGATTAAAAAATTGCTTTATGGAACTAAATCGGGTTCGCCCCAAGATCCCTGTCCAGCGTCAGTTGCAAAGTTGGCAGCTACCCCCATATCGTGTACTCTCGCGGACCTATTTAACCAGATGTTTGACATCGGAGAATATCCAACATGCTGGAAACGAGCATCGATTGCCCCACTGCTTAAAAAATCGACACTCGATATTGCAGACCCCAATAGCTATCGGCCCATAGCTAGGCTACCATTGCCAGCCAAACTTATCGAGAAGGTCATGAATGCACAGCTCTGTACATTTCTCAGGACCTCTCAGTGTCTGGACAAAGCCCAACACGGGTTCAGGTAAGGTCACAGTACCGAGACTGCCCTGATTAAATCTACGGAGATCAGGAAGGCGTCTGATGTAGGGGGACGTGCAGCTCTGGTACTTCTCGATCTTTCCGCGGCCTTCGACACGGTCCACCACAGCATTTTGGTGGATTGTTTAGAAGGCTGCGGGATCCAGGGGACGGCCCTGAGCATTTTGAAATCCTTCCTTGCCGATAGGGTCCAGGTGGTGGCCCTGGGAGATTTTGAGTCTAGACCTTTCAAACTCGCAGGGGGGTCCCACAGGGCTCCTCCCTTAGCCCCACCTTATTTAATATTTATGTCTCATCCCTCGCCCCGGTGATCCGGTCATTTGGATTTGAATTAACATCTTATGCAGATGATACTCAGATCGTGGTATCTCTGCTCCCGGGGAGAGAAGAAGACGTAGCTGCCAGGTTCCAGGACTGCATTTCTGCAGTCAGCACTTGGATGGCAGGTAATTGCCTAAAACTGAACTCCCCTAAAACTGAGGTTCTACTCTTCGGTGCTGATGTTAGTTTCTGGAGCCCCAAATGGTGGCCCGACGATATGGGAGCTCCACCCATTCCGGCAACGAAGGTAAAGAACCGGGAGTTCTTATTGACAGTCAACTATCCTTCAAACCGCAAGTCAATGCATTAACCTCCTCCATTTACTGGATCATGAAAACTATTAGGAAGGTTCTCCCCTTCCTACCGGACAGTAGCAGGAAAACGGTGGTGACAGCACTTGTGCTCTCCCGCCTTGATTACTGCAACAGTCTCCTCCTGGAAGCCCAGCAGGGGCTGCTCAATAAACTGCAGGTGCTGCAAAATGCAGCCGTACGTCTGATTATTGGTCTGCCCAAGTTTGCGCCGGTGGCACAGGATCTGAGGAAACTGCACTGGCTTCCGGTGCGCAAACGGATAATGTTTAAATCATTGTGCATTGTGTATAAGGCAGTTCATGGACTGGGTCCATCTTTTCTCCAACAGCACTTCCAACTGTACACGCCAGGCAGACAGTTGAGGTCGGCCAACAAAGAGCTAGTTAAGACAACTCGGATCAGGAAAGCACGATGGGGAGGCAGAAGCTTCATCTCTGGAGCTTCCACTGCCTGGAATGCCCTGCCCTTGGCCTTGAAGCAAAGTACGGACCTGATGGCCTTCAGGAAAAATATTAAAACCTGGCTTTTTGGCCTTTAGAAACGGACTGTCACCTTGGGGAGATATCATTTCAGCGCCAGGACACCGCTCGGTAACAGCGCGCTTTATAAATGGTATAAATAAATAAAATAAATAAATAAAGTGAATCTGTCCTGCCCCTTGCTTATATGCCCACTTCTTTTGACCTTGACTGTGTCCCCTACTTTGAGCTCCACTGGTTTACAACTGAAAGGGCGGGATTTGGCTTCTAGAGTCTGCTTACCATTCTCCAAAATCCCGTCACAGGTCGACTGGACCTTTTTACCTGTCATGGAATGAATGAGGCAATCTGTCTACAAATTAGCAATCAAATTTCACAGTTCCCATTTGTTTCCCCCTAAGAACCACTGACGAAGAACTACATTTTGAAGATTTATTACATAACCAAACACAAGTGAAGGTATAAACACCTCAGCAAAAGATTCAGAAGGTAAACAGGTACTAATACAAACATCACTCTACGGAAAAGTCTCAAACGGCTAATGAACAATACAAGAATCAATTCGAGAATCATCAGGCTAATAAGAATTGCTATAACCTGAGTTTTAGTATGCATTTGGAACAAAATAAATCAGGCTAATCTATCCCTACACTACACTAAGTGACATCCCTACTCAACAATAGACCAACCCTATAAAGGTGTCAGCCGTGGTGACTTCCAAAGAAGTTCACTCACTTTCTCCCTACTTAGTCTAGAGACTCTTCAGTCTTAGCTAAGCTCTCTGTCAACCAACAGCTCCCTCTCACACCTCAGCCCATCTGCCCTGCCTCTACCCCGGGGTACTGTCCCTAATACAAAACCCCACAATGTAGACGACACGCCTTCAGGTACGCCCCTCTCGAAGGTGTTGGTTTTCAGAATTTTCCATTATGGCACCTCTCCATCCTTGTCCGTTAAGACGTCCTTGGGTCCCAGACTCTCCGTCGCTTCAAGTTGTATCCTTAAATTCCTCGGCTACTCCTCCATGTCTGAGTCTAGCATCCTAACACTCATACACAATGGGCCCTTCTACTCTACAGTCTACTTGGTCCGGCACCTGCAAGGAAATACATGGGACTCGGCTTACACATTCTTTAATGTTGCAATTATTTTAGCTAAAGGCAGATTTTTATAAAACATTTCTACGATTTAATGCTAAGCAACATTTTCAATCAGGCCTACACAATTTGCATGGACTGGACCTCTGCACGTTTATAGGCCCAGCATCCTACATGAACAATCTCTGTAGTTCCTTAGGCCTCCAACTTTAAAGCAAAATACATTTTCTACTTCAAACACTTGTATAACGTGTAAAGGTACACTATGAACTTTAATAGAGCAGAACTAAGTATACAATGGTGATTTCACTAAACCACCTCTTATTAATGAAAAGCATCACGTCAAACGACATTTCTAAGTTAGAACAGCAATATTGATTTTCAAACTCTTGACATTAGCTCTACATGTGGTTCAACTACCGAGGACATTAGTCCTCAACCCTACAATACAGTTTGAACACGATTAATGAGTCCTCTACATATGCGGGTGTTAACTACTTGAACATATGGAACACCCCTACAACATTTTTCTCATCTTGGCGCTCTCTCAGTTCCCTCCCTTTGATGACCTGTGTCATCATCATCATTACATCATCCCTAAGGGTAAGGACTGAGTTTAAACAGAGCTTGTCGCCATTTTCCCTCGCCTGAGCATCTCCAATGCTCTCAAACTCCGATACTGACTGTCCTGCAAATTCTCCATTCTTCGCTCTTGTACTCCCATCGATCTTTCCATCCTACTTGACCTATACCACTTGTACAATCTCACCAAACCCCACAATCCAATCACACAGGCCACAGCTATGATGAGGGGTTTCAGTACAAACCCAAGGAAACTTCTTCCCAAGTTTACAAACCAGTTTCCAACACTTCCAACTCCCTTGCCAACCTTCTCCCACACGTTCTCTTGCGTCAGATCCTCAATTTCATAATGAATGGCAGTAATGTTACTTATATATTTCTTCAGATCCTTCGAATGGTCTGGGATATACGTGCAACATTCCTGAACCTTCAAAAGTTTACAGACTCCTCCCTCCTTTGCTAGAAGGACGTCTAAGGCAAGACGGTTTTGTAAAACCATTGCCCTTATCGACAAGGTCTCACCCTCAACCAGCACTAATGACTTAGCTGTATTCATTGACAGTTTATCCACCACAGTTGCCAACCGCCGTATCTTCACATCATTCAAGATCACTCCCAACATAGGTATCACTGCTCCAAACATATCTCCAACTATTGCACCAGCACTTTCACCTCTCTTTACCCTCGTCTGCCGTACTCCCTCCAAAAGAGCAAAATCCTCGGTATGGTAAATTTTGGGGAAAATGATCGCTAGGTAACACGTTCCGTACCATTTTTCCGGCAACCTTACATATGCATTCCTTCCGCAGACAAAGTAAACCGTAGGAATCACCTGCACCACGCTCTTCAAGAAATCCTTAGTGTAATATTCTAGTGTGAAAGTGTGTTCACATGTAGTATGACCCACATACACATTCTCATAATACGTCTGTGGTCTGTGAATACACAATTTCCCTTTCTGCACTTCATCTAGAGCTATCGGACCATAGCTCCCTCTTGACTTGTGCTGCTTCTCTTCATCTGTCCAATCAACTTTACCTTGCCCTGAATCTTGCAACTGTTTCTGCCTTTTGTACCTGTCCTCCACTTGTTCTATGAACTTTTTCTCTGTCTCTGATAACAAGCATGTAAAATTGTGTCGGTGTGCATATGAGGTGTCTAGCTCTTGTGTCGGAATGAAAAAATACCCAAGTCTATCCTCTGACTTATAATAATCAAACTTATTCAGGTGTTTGTAAGCAGGGACTTCTGGTAACACAGCATCATAATTCGAAAAGAAATATTCAAAATGATTTCTCCCATAAAATATACTAAGCAGCAAACTACATGAAATTCCATATATCAATGGAAGCTGATGGTATCTAATACCCTCATCTACTGAAGCCGGCAATTGCATACACACATAACAGTCTTTTGCATCCATCGCATCAATGTATTCATACAATAACTTTGCATACGCATTCTGCCCAAAATTGCCTTTAGACAGGTCGGTATGTAACCTACGACTCTCTTCTTCCAGCAAAGCCTTCTCCGCTCCTAACTTGACCTCTTTCTTGCTAGAAGTGGTAGGTGTCAGTGTTCCCTCAACCTTCACTGCCTGCTCATGTGGTACTAAATAGGAAACTATAACTACTAAAAATATAAAGAATATCACTGCTCCTATAAGGGAGCCTATAATGCACTTGGCTCTACGAGTCGGGTTTCCAGCCTCCATGGTTTCGAAACAATGTAGTTCAATTTAGCAACAACCCAAAGTCTCTTTCTTGGTTATTTGAGTCTCTTGAACCACCTTTGAAAGCGGAAATCCCCAGTTTAGTTCTTCGCTGGCCTCAGCAACAGACAACCCTAACCCTTCTCCGTGGAAAGTCCCTAAATTTCTTCTTCTTCCACTCGGCTCTAGGTTAGTTCTACAGCTATTTACAAAAGTCTTTAGTAATCAATGATAATATTTGCTCCAACTGCCATTAGCACATAATCCAGAAGTTCCATGCGAAGCACAACTGATTCGTAAGATGGTATCTCTGGACCAAATGTAGGAAAAATCAGTCTATCCAGGATTAAATCACGTATCTTGCTTAGGTAAGGGGGATTAGGAATGGTGAGTGTCAGTACGCCTTCGATCTCAAGTCCTGGTACCAACAGCACCACTTCCAATTTAACGTTTGGTGTCGTACTGGTCACCGACACAGCCCTCACCCTCCCTGATCTCAGCACACCGGGCATTTGTCAAAGGGTAGGTCCACTCAGGAGTGGCGTATCTCCGACAAGGTATTCTCACCCTCCTCGACCTTCTCGGACCTCCTTGCTCTTGTTCTCCCTCCTCTTGGTCTGATTCTTCAGATACAGGGGCAAGATCTCTTTCGGAAACCAGTCTTACATTCAGTCGCCTCCGCCTCTCGGGCCAATGAGCCTCAGCGCCTCTCACTCTCCTGTTCCTCCTTGGTACGCCCTGCTCATCTCCACTTTCGGCTTGCTCTGCGCTCAGGTCACCTTCACAGCCACTTCCCCATTCAGAGGCAGACTCAGTGTCACTGTCGTCGTGGTTTCCTTCAGTTTGATCTGATGAGTTACCAGCTTCTTCAGACACCCCCACAGCTTGACTTGTCCCCTCTTGTGGATCTTCCTCCACGTCCGGATTTTCGTCTACGAGGGGAGCTGTTTCTTCCAGGGGTGCAGGAACTCGTCGGGTGTGGGACGCATGGACCCAGTTTGGCAGTCCTCCACACTTTACAGCAGTGCTTGTCACCAAGATAACTTGAAACGGTCCTCTCCAGCGCACATCCAGGCAGCTTTTCCTGACGTGCTTCCGCACCAAGACCCAGTCACCCGGGCACAAGTCGTGACAAAGGTCTCTAGATGCCGGAATCTCAGAGGCCTGCACCTGAAGGGACACAGAATGGATGACATCAGAAAGTCCTTTGCAATAGTCGAGAATCCGATCATCTGTGATATTTAGCAAGGCTGTTGTAGGAATAGATGGCAGTCTCATAGCCCTCCCCATCAATACTTCGTGAGGTGAGAGTCCTGTCCTCCTGTCTGGCGTACTACGCATGCTCATTAGCACCAACGGTAATGCGTCTGGCCATTTCAGGGACGTAGATGAGCACACTTTCGCCATTCGAGCCTTGAGAGTTCCGTTTATTTGCTCCACTATGCCAGAAGCCTCTGGTCTGTAGCTACAATGCAGTCTCTGGTCAATGTTCAGTGCAGAACAGAGCATCTTCACAACTTCGCTATTAAAATGCGTCCCTCTGTCTGATTCCAGAGAGGTCGGAACCCCGAATCGTGGCACTAGCTCCCTCAACAATAACTTTGCTACTGTGAGTGTATCGCACCTACAAGTTGGGTATGCCTCAACCCACCTGGAAAACACACACACGATCACCAGGACATACCTGAGGCGATTACACCTCGGCATCTCGGCATCTCAATGAAATCCAGTTGCATCCTATAGAAAGGTCTGCCGGACCTCCCAATGTGACCCATTGTAACTGGTGTCCTTTTCCCAACGTTCATCTGTTGACATGCAACACACCTCTGACATACTGCTTCCGCAGCCGTTCGGAACTTCGGGTTGTACCAAGTCTGTCTGAACACACGCATCATCGCATCTCTCCCCAAATGTACAGGACCATGTATCTGTCGTGCCATCGGACTCGTGAAACAATAGAGTTGTGCAAAGTTCCCCTGGGAAGCATTTAAAAATTATTTTTATGAAAGGGGTCTCCCTCTCTAAGTTGGATAATGTATTCGGTATTCAGGGAACTAGTCAGGTCCCTTGTCGGAACTAAGAAACCTCACACAACTAATAGTCTGGATGACTTGTTTCATTTAGCCCTTGTGGTGTTGTATCATCATCGGCTTCCTGCTCCTGCGTCAAGCTGGCGCTGCAATGCCTGACGGGTAACAACAAGTGTCACACTTTTGTGGAGATCTTTTGTTCCTTGTCGTAATTTGATACTGTGTGAGGGACTTAGAAAAGGAAAGGTAGTGAGCATAGAGTGAGTTTTAAAAAGGGTTGGTTAATCCACTCAGTGACCTTTATTCGTGTGGTAAGCCACCCTGTTAAAAAAGTGCAATGAGGGGTATGGAGAACCAAAATAAAATTAGGTTGGTCTCGGTTCAACCCTCAGGTGTGGTCAACATGTTTCATGCCCAAAAGGGCAATTCTTCAGGACCTAGTAGTGCTCATAAACTAATCAGGGGCCCGGGGAAGGGCTCTAATGTATATAGTATACAACCTGGTAGATCTATTACTGGGGCAAGCTGGTAGTCCTGCGGTCCCGTTAGACCTAGGGGAGGAATAGAGGTATTAGATACAATCTGTTTACATTCCAATACATTGTATATTGCTTCCTTCCCAAGTTTAAATATATATAACACCCGAGCATCAGTGGTATCGGTAGTGCTCATTGATACACAGGTGAAAGTTGTGCAGAGAGAGAGATGTTGTGAGGGACTCAAGTGATCATGTGCCATCGGACTCACCAGTTCATTCGGCAACACCGCTCTCCCATCAGCCGAAACCCACAAGTCCAACTCTCCTTTGACACAACCAGCCATCTCCCATACTCTTTTCTCATTGTCCGACGCCTGCTCCTGCATGCACTTCAATTCTTCCCAGGTATCTGCCACCTCAAGCATCATGCTTAACTCAGTCCTTCCCAGTGCCCCTTCGACAGTTTGTTCAGTAAATGAGTATCCCTGCTCGGCACAGTAACGTGCGACTTCATCAGCATAACGATTTCCCTGGGACACAAAGTCAGTACCCTTGGTATGTGCAGTACATTTTACAACGGCAATCTCTGCAGGACCCTGCAAAGCTTCCAACAGCAATCTGATAAATTCTCCATTCCTGATAGGGGAACCTGATGATGTCATGTAACCCCTTTGAGACCACAACTGACCGAAGTCATGAACCACACCGAACCCATATTGGCTGTCAGTATATATGGTGATCCAAATTTTGTTGGCTGCCAGACAGGCACGCGTCAACGCAATTATCTCAGCCACCTGAGCGGAGTATACTCCTTCCAGGCAGGCCGCTTCGACTATTCCAGTAATGGTACATACAGCAAAAGCTGCTCTCAACTGACCAGTATTGTCCCTTACACATGAGCCATCAACAAAGAAAATTTCATCAGGGTCTACCAGTGGCTCATCAACAATATCTGGTCGGGGTTTGGTGCACAGTTTAGTCAAATCAAGGCAATCATGGTCTTCCCAATCATCATCTAAATCATTTGGTACTGGCATCAAAGTAGCAGGATTCAAGACCGAGCACCTCCTAAGGGTCACATTCTCCACAGCAAGGATAACCTGCTCGTAGCGTGTGAGCCTATTATTGGTCAAGTGCTGCGTCTTGGTCCTGGTCATCAATAGTTCCACTGAGTGGGGAACATGTACAATCAGTGAATGACCCATCACAATGCTTTCACATCTTTCAATGCTGACACCTGTTGCAGCAACGGATTTGAGACATCCGGGCAACGCTGCGGCTACTGGATCTAAGGTAGCCGAGAAGTAAGCAATTGGTCTACGGACTCCTCCATGATCTTGTGCTAAGACTGCCAAAGCACAACCCTCTCTCTCACAACAGAACAGTGAAAATGGTTTGGCGTAATCAGGCATTCCCAACGCCGGAGCGCGACACAAGTCCTCTATCAGCTCAAGGAAAGCCATCATACAGTCTTTGTCCCATGGTACCGGATCACTTACATCCTTGTGCGTCAGTTTCTGCAAAGGTTTCGCCTTCAGGGAAAAGTTGGCAATCCACTGGCGACAGTAGCCAACCATACCCAAGAACATCCTAACTTCTCTCTGGGTCGAAGGCACCATCATCCTCATGATCGCCTCAATCCTGTCAGGCGACACTTTCCTCTTTCCCTTTTCTATTCTGTGACCCAGATACTGTACTTCAGATAAACAGTACTGTAACTTGCTGGGGGATACCTTGTGTCCATTCTCTGCCAAATGGTTCAACAAGGCAATGGTGTCAATTCTACAAGCATCTTCTGTCTCTGACGCAACAAGGAGGTCGTCTATATACTGTACGAGAACGGAGTTCTGCGGCAGTACCAGACTCTCAAGATTCTTCTTCAGCAGCTGATTAAAGATCGATGGGCTCTCTGTATACCCTTGAGGGATACGACACCACGTTAGAACACGATTTTCCAGCTTGAAAGCGAAAAGAAATTGGCTCTCCTCATGTAATGGAATCGAAAAGAAAGCCTGACACAAATCTATCACAGAAAACCATTCAGCTTGGAACGGTATCTGAAATAGTATCACTGATGGATTCGGTACCACTGGACAGCATGGAACAACTATGTTGTTCACTTTTCTCAAATCCTGCACAATCCTAAACTTCCCGCTAGGCTTCTGCAAGCCCATGATCGGGGAGTTGCATGGACTGCCCATGACTTCCTTCAGAATTCCCTGTCTTATCATAGATTCAATCACAGGTCTGATCCCTGCTATCGTTTCCGGAGTCAACTTGTATTGGGGTGTTCTTGGGAACTCAGCATTCGGCCTTACTTGAATCTTAACTGGCTCCACTCCTCTAATCAACTCTATCTCCTCTCCTGTAAAGTCCCACACTTCCGGTGAGACTGAGTCCCTCAAATCCCAAGGGAGTTCCTCCACAGTTAAAGCAGGGTACAATTCTATGCACACATGCGTGTTTGCAACCTTAAAGGCAGCATCATCATCATTTGTCTGCAACTCCACTCCCCTCGGGGTACAGTAGATGGTACAATTGAGTTTACACAGGAGATCTCTTCCTAACAGACACACAGGACTGGAATCACACACTACGAATTGGTGATTGTCCCTGAAACTTCCGATCTTCACTGGGACTGGTTCAGTCAGTGGGTTTGTCATTCTTCTGTTTGCGACGCCTACAACCTGGATAGTCTGTCCTGAAAGAGGTAAGTTGGGGACTACTGCAGACTGTACAGTGGAACGGGAAGCACCTGTATCAACCAAAAAGGTGGTTGGATGTCCATCTACATCCGCCTCCACGAATGGTCCCCTCTGATCTACCTCCAAAACTGCCCAGAGGGTACAGTCTTCCTCCCCACTCAGGCACCGTCCCGTCACTGGGTCAAAGTAATAGTACTCGTCCCCTTCAATTATGAAAGGCATCTGCTTGTAAACCTTATTCCCTGCTGAAATCCTTGGTGGCTGGGGAACCGTAGCCCTAGGGGCTGTCGTCCCCCCTTTAGCCGTCTTGTACTTGGTTACTGTTACTTTCTGTACCGGAGGGGCTTGTACCTCCTCCTCTTCTTCATCCTGCCCTTGATTCTCTGGGTTATGGGGACACTCGCGTCTCCAATGTCCGACCTCGTGACACTGACGACACTTGGTTGTCTTTTTCAGAGTCGCCAGGTCTATCCTAGGTCTTAGGCCTTCCTCGTTGTCCCTTTTCTGTTCCCCTTGTCTTCTCCCCATTGTTCCGTTCCCTGACTGACCCTGTCCTCCCGATTGCATCTGGACTAACATCAGTTTATCCTTAAGCTTCTTTGTCTTAGAATCTATCTCATCACTGCAATACCTCGCGTACCTCAAGACCTCGTCCAGGGGTTTGTTCTGCCAACAAATTAAATGTTGTTCTATCATGAGACAAATATCAGGCCTCAGTCCCAGAACAAACTTGGACACAAACTGTCCCTTGTCCTTTGGATCCATCACATCCAATCCACTGTACTGCTTAAAAATCTGCAATAATCTCTCATAGAACTCGTGAACCGTCTCCTTCGGTTCCTGCCTAGTCCGATCTATCTTCACCCAGTCAATGTCCTATGGTGGTACTTTAGTCTTCAACCACGTGATCGCCTGTTCGTACTTTATTATTACCCTGGGTGAGGGTCCGTTCGTGGTAGCATCTCGGTCCGGCTCCACTGTGGGCCACTCAACACTGACCTTACATGCTACCCACAGGTCTCCTGGAACCACAATGTCGAACAGTGTGTTTAGATCAATCCACAGTACCTTTGAGATCTTAACAAACCTCTCTACCTGTTTGTACCATTCTACTGGACTCTCGCGCAACTTCGGAAACGAGTTCGTAAAGGCAGCCAAATCCCCCCTACTCCAGGGTACATGTACATATCCCCCGTGAGCCACCTCCCGCAAGGGGTACGCCTCTGCATGCATCAACCCACCTCCCGGGGATGTCTCAATAGCGCTTCTCCTGACAGTCTTTTTCTTTGACCACCTTTCCTCCCATTTGTCCAATTGGGTCCAGGTTCGGAGTCCCACGACCAGTTCCCTGATGTGGGTTTTTAATCTGATCACCCTCTTTTCTTCTAGGTCCTGGTCCGAGTACTGCAACCTATGGCCGCCCTGTAATGCTTTCGTCCTAGTCAAATCCACAGCATACTTATTTGCTAATTCGAACAATTTCTCATGAGCTGTCCTGGCCCTTCTAGTAACATCTTTCGCCACGAACAATAGTTCATCTGGTTCATAGAGTTCTATTCTCTCTAGTGTCAGTGTGCCTTCCACTATTTCCTCCACTTCTGATTTGAGTCTCAGTACATCAATCCCTCTTGCTTTTATTGCCGCCCTCAATGTACCTTGGCTGGAGGTCCCATTAGAGTCCCTCCCGCCACCTTCCTGACTCACTCGTCTGTCTTCTTCTGGTGTATTATGGGGAACCCTCCGATTTTCCCAACTGTCTCGGTCCCATTCCCTTCTAGTATCACTAGGGGTGTGTTGGGAGGGCCCCCTACTCTCCACACTTCCGCGATCCCATTCCTGCCTGCTTTCGCTAGGCGCGCTGTGAGACACCCCTCCTCTTTCCTGGTTTCCATTGGCTGAATCATTCCTCGACCTGTTGCTCTGGGTATCTACGATCGTTTCCCACGTTCTCAAATCAGGCCTTAATTCTCTAATTGACCTCGGCCTTGGTCCTCTCAAGTCCATTGGTCCTCTCAAACCCCCTGTTCTTCGGATGAGTCTGCCGAAGCTGCCAAAGGGGTGCTCCTTTCTACAGGTCTTGGTAATTGGCTCCACCTGTCTGCCCCATTACTCCTTTCTTCACTGACACTTCTCTCTCTCTCTATTTGTGGCGGACCCTCGCCTTGTGTCTGGTCTGGATTGTACACTGATACTATGGGACCTATGGTAACTGGTACTGTAAGGGCATCTGGCAGTCTCCGAAAGTCAACCCCTTCTTCGACCTGTACTTTTTGTACCGTAAATCTTCCCACTACTCTCGCCGTTGGAGAAGGTGGAGGTGCCCTTTCTCCCTCCACCGAGCTGAACCTGTTCCCTAAGAGGCTCAAGCAGCTCTCTGTTAGGACGCCACCGTCCGCGGCGGAGGCTTCCCTGCTCATTGCTGATGCTGACCCTCCCTCCACCTCAGGATTATATGGGGGTGGTCTCTCTCTCAACAGTCTCTCTATCAGACTGTCATCCGTTTCACTGTCCTCATCTTCGGTACTCCTTCTCTGCGTATGCCCTGCGTTAACCAACAACGGGTACAACCTGTCCCCTTCGATGGTCTGCACTCTCCACCTCTTGGCCAGTGCATCCCACCTCGCATCTTGCACCGCCCTAACTGATCGTTTCACTCTTTCTTGTCTCCTATCCCTGTTCCTTTCATGGGCTGCTCTGATCCACGCATTTAGCGCTTCAAACTGTGTTGGTCTAGGCAAAGGTCGCAACGCAGCCATAATCGCTTTTAGCTGATACAACACCTCTAATCTAAATGTTCCATATTTAGGAAAGGTCAATTCCTCACTTCACTCTGTCATCTTACACCAATTCTCAAGCCACAATATGGTATGCAACCCGACATTTCTAGCCATGTAATGGGCTGGGGTATCCTCGGGTGGAGCCTCTTCCCCACCCCGAGGTTCTAACTTCTTTTCACCTTTGAAACAATTTCGCAACCCTTTTAAGCATTTCATGATGAAAGCCACAATGTTTCCTTGTTTACAGCACTCTTTTACTTCTCGATGACAATCCACCAATCCCAGCGCGGCTCCGTCTGACGTCACTCGCCTCCGTTTCGCAGCAGTTCCCCTCCTCTCTCCGCTCGTCTCTCGGTCACGCATGCGTCCCAATCATACACTGGAAATGATCACTTCCGACCAAGCAACCACTTCCTTGACTGTACGGCCACAGTCTAACTGTAATTGTCACCAAACTTGGCAAATGTCTGTCCGCGAACGACCGGACAATCGCCTCACTGATAGGTTACAAACACACGGCAACTTCCGACCAGCGTCCGTTACCCACGCACTCACACATCCGTTCCCCCTATCTCGGTCCTGCGGGCGATCAATGGTACCTCATGACCCCCTTAACAATGATCGACAATTACTATACGTGTTCGATACACCCGAACCACTTAAACTCCACTTGAGCCTAAGATTTTCACTGGTTGCGCGCGCTCACAACCTGATCTCCTTACACACTACAGGCACTCAACTCCGCAAGACAATACAACACAACAATACAAACGTACCACCGCAATCTAACACGCATGACCCTTTTTCATGCTCACTCTCTTTCCGACCTGCTGCTTTCTGCCGCACCGTCATTCTCCTTCAGTATCCATGGACCGCCATCCTCCGTCCGCGACTCTCTGGACACTCGCCATTGGTTCTCTATGGGCCTCGGGGAAATCTCAACCTACTCTAGATTGCCCTCACTCCAGAAGATAAACCATCCTACTCTGCTACCAGCCGAAAGGGCGGGATTTGGCTTCTAGAGTCTGCTTACCATTCTCCAAAATCCCGTCACAGGTCGACTGGACCTTTTTACCTGTCATGGAATGAATTAGGCAATCTGTCTACAAATTAGCAATCAAATTTCACAGTTCCCATTTGTTTCCCCCTAAGAACCACTGACGAAGAACTACATTTTGAAGATTTATTACATAACCAAAAACAACTGAAGGTATAAACACCTCAGCAAAAGATTCAGAAGGTAAACAGGTACTAATACAAACATCATTCTACGGAAAAGTCTCAAACGGCTAATGAACAATACAAGAATCAATTCGAGAATCATCATGCTAATAAGATTTGCTATAACCTGAGTTCTAGTATGCATTTGGGACAAAATAAATCAGGCTAATCTATCCCTACACTACACTAAGTGACATCCCTACTCAACAATAGACCAACCTAATAAAGGTGTCAGCCGTGGTGACTTCCAAAGAAGTTCACTCACTTTCTCCCTACTTAGTCTAGAGACTCTTCAGTCTTAGCTAAGCTCTCTGTCAACCAACAGCTCCCTCTCGCACCTCAGCACATCTGCCCTGCCTCTACCCCGGGGTACTGTCCCTAATACAAAACCCCACAATGTAGACGACACGCCTTCAGGTACGCCTCTCTCGAAGGTGTTGGTTTTCAGAATTTTCCATTATGGCACCTCTCCATCCTTGTCCGTTAAGACGTCCTTGGGTCCCAGACTCTCCGTCGCTTCAAGTTGTATCCTTAAATTCCTCGGCTACTCCTCCATGTCTGAGTCTAGCATCCTAACACTCATACACAATGGGCCCTTCTACTCTACAGTCTACTTGGTCCGGCACCTGCAAGGAAATACATGGGACTCGGCTTACACATTCTTTAATGTTGCAATCATTTTAGCTAAAGGCAGATTTTTATAAAACATTTTTACGATTTAATGCTAAGCAACATTTTCAATCAGGCCTACACAATTTCCATGGACTGGGCCTATGTACGTTTATAGGCCCAGCATCCTACATGAACAATCTCTGTAGTTCCTTAGGCCTCCAACTTTAAAGCAAAATACATTTTCTACTTCAAACACTTGTATAACGTGTAAAGGTACACTATGAACTTTAATAGAGCAGAACTAAGTATACAATGGTGATTTCACTAAACCACCTCTTATTAATGAAAAGCATCACATCAAACGACATTTCTAAGTTAGAACAGCAATATTGATTTTCAAACTCTTAACATTAGCTCTACATGTGGTTCAACTACCGAAGACATTAGTCCTCAACCCTACATTACAGTTTGAAAACGATTAATGAGTCCTCTACATATGCGGGTGTTAACTACTTGTACATATGGAACACCCCTACAACATTTTTCTCATTTTGGCGCTCTCTCACACCCATGCTTGGAGTCGTACCTAGTTTTGAAACTGGACTGTGCCCGCACTAACCTTTCTCTGACACGGTCAGCTGACCAGTGTACTCTTTTGGCAGCTTTCACCCAACCCACATTGTCCTTGGACAATGGAGTTCTGCCTCACATAAGCTCAAATGGGCGATGACCTGTGTTACCGCTAGGTGTGATTCGAAAACGCCCAAAGTGAATTTAGGATCTCTTGTTTCCAGCAAAGGTTGTTACTTTTGGCCAGTTGAACTATGCCTTTGATAACTTTGTTAAAGCGCTCAACGGCACCGTTCCCCGCTGGGTGGTATACTGAGGTGTTGTGCTCTATCTGGGTTTTTTTAATGTAATTTTTGAAAATTTCGGACACAAATTGTGCCCTGTTGTCACTGACTATCTGTTTGGGAAGGCCCTCTCTTGTGAATACCTCGTCAAGAAACTTGACTATGCTTAAGGCATCAGGTTTGTTGATACATTTTAGCTTGGGCCACTTTGTAAAATGGTCGATGAGGACTATAATGTACCATTGCTCCAAGGGTTCTGATATGGGACCCATGATGTCCACACCAATCCTCTCCCATGGCATGGATGGGCATGGAATGGGGTGTAGTGGGGGTCTGAACATGACCTGAGTTTTATCAGAATTGAGGCAAAGGGTGCAATCTCTGACCATCCTCTCTACTGCTAAACTAATGTCGGGCCACCAGTAGTTGTTTTTGACCCTGTTTTTTGTCTTACCAATGCCTAGATGACCCTCGTGACACAAATTAAGTATCTACATGTTGAGGCCGCTGGTTGGTACAACTCTTCCTCCCCTAAGTAACAATCCATTTTCGTGGGATAGTTCGTTTTTAATCTCCCAAACGTGCCTTAATGGTTCTGTTAATTTGTTCTTACATGTCAACCCATCGGTTAACATTTCAATGACCAGGCATATTACAATGTATTTGCTCTGCTCAGTGAGCCATTCTCCTTTTGAGATGCCATTAAATTTTTCAAGCACGTTGGCTATGCAAGACTCTTAATTCTCGGTTAGTTGGTCACTGGCAGAAGTTTCAACAGGCATCCTGCTCAAAAAATCTGCCACAACATTTTTCACCCCTGGCACATATTGAATGTTATACATGTAATCAAATAAGCGCACAGATAGCCTAGCTAATCTGGGCGAAGCTGCATATAGCCCCTAAGTCGTGATTACTTTCGTTAGGGGCTTGTGATTTTTGTTAATAAGGTGACTGTTACCCCAAATAAATTGTCTATAATGTTCCAAGGCCCACACGCATGTCAGTGCTTCGTGTTCTATGACAGAGAATGTTTCCTCCAGGGGGGTCAGTGAGCGAGAGGCAAAAGCTATGGTATAATCTGTACCTTTCGCATCCCTTTGGGTAAGTACAGCGCCTAAGCCTTTTGAACTGGCGTCTGTAGTGACAACGTTTTCTAGTAAAGGGTCGAAGCCTTGTAGGGGTAACGGTGTACACATATCCTTTTTGAGGGAACTGAAAGTCTGTTGACACTCATCAGTCCATTCAAATTTGTTTTTAAGTTTAAGAAGTTGCCGCAACACATACGTGTAGAGACAGTCTAGTTGATGCACGGCATGTCGGCGACGTGACGTGCGGGCGGCCAGGATTGGCTGCGCACACAGTGGGCGTGTCAGGAGCGCGAGAGGCGCGAACGAGAGCGGAGAGAGACAGCGCAGGGAGCAGAGGCTCGGCGCTCTTTGGGAACATATAATAAAGTTAAGAGTTAAGACAGCCTGGCTCCAGAGTCATCTTTAATGTGTGCCTGCATCTTTACAATGGCGACGAGGGTGGGATGAAGACCCCCCAACAAGGCAGGACCACCGACTCGACCCCAAGGCGACCAGGAAGTACCAGAGACTCCAGAACCACCACACAAGAGATAAAGGAGCAGGATCACCCTGGTACAGGACAACAGGTACCCCAAAGAGCGTGGCAGAGCCCTACATACCGGAGGGTGTGGTGCATAGGAGCGAAAAAGGGGGACAGACCCAGGCACCAAGAAACAGGGCAGGATAAGGACACTGAACCGCGGGGCGAACAGCAGACCCAGGGAACACGCGCTGGAGAACTCACAGGGACCTGAGGGGGCCGACATAGACAGTCCCCGAGCCCCAACGAGTGGAGAAGAACAAGACGACACACCAGGGAGTCCCCGCAGCCAAGGAGGGACGCTCACTGCAGTAAAGAGAGAGAAGATGAGCGCGCAAGCAGGTTATGCGACGGCACCAGTACAGTTCTTACCCAGGCCAGGAGAACCGCTCATGAAATGGGAGGACTGGAGAGAGTACATAGACAATTTCATAGGTGTCCTGGAAGATGAGAACGAGGAAGAGTTCAAACCCCAGAGGAAGAAGCGCATCCTGCTACTGAACCTAGGCCCGGAAGGTCTCCGAATATACAAAAGCTTAGTTCCGAAACAGAGAACATCCACTGACGATGATGTGTATGCACAGGCGCTCGAGGACCTCAATGAACACTTTAGACCGGCAGTGTGTGTATCGGTGGACAGGTTTAACTTCCAACAGAGGAAGCAGAAGCAAGGAGAAACAGTGGAGGAGTACGTGGCGGCACTGAAACGACTGGCAGCCACGTGCAAATACGCCAACTGGGAAGATGAGTTTATCAAGGACCAGGTGGTGATGCACACCACGTGCACGACGGTGCAGGACAAGCTATGGGCGAGCGGAGACACGACACTGAAAGAGGTGCTAGTCATCGTGAAGAGAGCGGAGCTAGCTCGTCGGTGCGCGGAAGTGACGAAGAAAGAAATGGCGCCCAGCACGATGGTGAACAAGGTGGATGAGGAAGGGCCTCGCAGAGAGTATCAGAACCGGAAACCAACGGCAAGGGGGCCCAACAAGTGGCAAAGCAACACAAGCACGGCAGAAAAACAGGCGGGGAGCAACAGGAAGTCATGCTACAGGTGCGGAAGCTGGTCGCACGAAGCTCATGATCGGAAGTGCCCCGCATTTCGCGCCAAATGTGCATTTTGCGGAATAATGGGCCACTATGAGAAGGTTTGCAGGAAGAAGGCCTCCAAGAGCATGGTGAGGTGTGTAGATCAAAGCAATGAAGATCAGGACGACGACACCGAAATAGAAGAGGTCACAGTGATCTACATCGAGGACCAGGTGCTGAGCACAGAGGGTAGAGTCCTGGACAGAGATGGAAAACGTACGATGAAACCGGTCTTGGAAATGGCCATAGGTGGTGTCAAGATCAACGTGGTAGCAGACACAGGGTCACCCTTCACCATCATCCAGAGAGCAGTGTGGGAGGAGAAATTTGCACCACGCCTCGGCCCGGAGCTAGAGAGACTAGATATCCGCCCAGTCACGTACAATGGAGACCGGATTCCAATGGCGGGATTTAGGCCCCTGACCTTCGAATTTCGGGGACGGTCGGCACGATGCAAGCTCTATGTATCGGAGAGGGGCCCGTCGGTCCTAATATGGCTGGATCAAGGCGACCTGGGCATCAAGCTAGATCCAGGAGGCAAGGAGCAAATACTCCTGACGGACCAGGAAACTGAGCCAAGACTAGACAAATGGAGAAGCGAATACTCCAAAGTGTTTGGAGGCACCGTAGGGAAGCTGGAGAAATTCGCCCACAAAATCATCCTAAAGGCGGATGCCGTCCCGGTGGCCCACAAAGCGAGGAACATCCCGTTGGCGGTACGAGAAGCGGTAAGGGAAGAACTCCAAGACTTGGAAAGAAAGGGGATAATAGAACCCATCACGTGTGCAGAGTGGCTGGCGCCCCTGGTAGTGGTCAAGAAGCCCAACGGAAAGGTCCGGTTGTGCGTTGACCTGAGAGAACTGAATAAATGCATAGTGGTGGAAAGATTCCCCTTGCCCAGGATAGAAGAGATGCTGGCCAGCACCAGGGGGATTAAGTGGTACTCAACCATAGACTTGACGTCCGCGTACCACCAAATTGTCCTCCATCCAGACAGCCGCAGACTAACATCCTTCATCACCCCATTTGGGTGCTACCAATTCCGCCGGATGCCATTCGGCCTAGCTTCAGCAGCGGCGGTGTTCCAGAAGATGATGCACCAACTATTCAGGGACCTCACTGACGTCCAGTACTTCCAAGATGACATTTTGGTGATGGGAAGAGACATTCCAGACCACGACGTGAAGTTGGGAAGTGTGTTGAAGATCCTGGAAAGCAAGGGACTCACGGCCGAATGGTCCAAATGCCGAATAGGAATGAACTCGGTAACCTATCTGGGCCATGAGATAGGAGTGCAAGGCGTAACTCCTAAAGCAGAAAAAGTCAGAGTGATCTGTGAAGCACCATCCCCCGTCACCAAGGAAGAAGTCAGATCGTTCCTGGGGATGGCAGAGTATTACGGAAAATTCGTGCAGCACTTCGCCTCGAAGACCCATCACATGAGGCAGCTCACGAAAGAAAACACAGAATTCAAGTGGTCAGAGGACACACAACAGGAATTTGAGATCATCAAGAAGGAAGTGGCTGGGGCTATACCCCTACAAGGATTCGACCCCCAATGCAAGACCGTCCTGACCACCGACGCCAGCGACAAAGGACTGGGCGCTGTCCTCATGCAAGACCGGGGCCACGGACAGTTGGAGACGATCAGCTTTGCCTCGCGCACACTAAGTGATACCGAAAGAAAATACAGTGTGATAGAGAAGGAGATGCTGGCGGTGGTGTGGGCTACCACGCGCTTCCGACAGTTCCTGTGGGGCACCAGATTCCAATTGCGGACCGACCACAAGCCGCTACTGAGAGTGCTGACATCGAGTGGCCATGCCGATGCAACGCCCCGGATATCAAAAATGTCGCTAAAGCTTCTAGAATTTAGGTATGACGTGGAACACATACCGGGCAGCAAGAACAAGGTTGCAGATTACCTGAGCCGAGCGGCAGCTATGGAACCGAGTGAGGAAGACAAGGCCGGCACGGAAGAATGGGTGGCGCTAATGGAGGACCACGAAAGAGTCATCAGCCTCCAAGAATGGACACAGGCGTATGAGGAGGACCAGACACTGAAGGAGGTGAAAACACACATTACCCAAGGTTGGCCGGAAAAGAGACACGTCCGGAGAGAACTCAATCCATATTTCGAAGTGAGGGAGGAACTCTCCCTGGACAATCAAGGGACATTTGTATACAGAGGTGAGAAAGTCATTCCTCCCACGAGCATCATACCCAGACTGCTGGATATGCTACATGAAGGACACTTGGGCATCGGGAAACTCAAACTGAGATCTAAGCAAGACTATTGGTGGCCAGGAATGGACATAAGAGCAGAACGGCACGTAAGGGAATGTGCGAGGTGTCAAGGTGCAGACAAGACACTCAAACCCCTGCGTCCAGCGTTAGGAACATTTGAAACACCCAGGAACCCATGGGAAGAGCTGTCAGTTGACATCCTAGGCCCTATCCTAGACACCCAAGGAGTCCAGAAGTATGTGTGTGTCCTCATCGATAAATTCTCGAAATGGCCAGAAGTCATGATTGAGGAAGCCATGGATACGGAAACAATAGTGAAGTTTCTGGCAGACACTTTTGTGAGGGAGGGCATACCCAAATCCATCCTCAGTGATAATGGGCCCCAGTTCCGATCGGAAAAATGGGACCACTTCCTGAAGAGGAACGGCATCTTGGCGAAGCACACATCCATTTACCACCCGGCAGGAAACGGCCAAGTTGAACGCTTCAACAGGGTGGTGATGGGGTCGATCCAAGCAGCCATCTCGGACAACAAAGACTGGGAGAAGGACATATGGCACATGTTATGGGCATACAGGATCACTCCCACAAGCACAGGATATAGCCCCTTCCAGCTGTTACGTGGTCGAGAACCATTCACCCAGGACAACCGGGTATGGAAGGAAAAGACCATAGTGAGTGAATGGTCCCCTGCGGTGGTGCGAGCCAACATAGAGAAAGCTCAGGCAGTGTACACAAGACACTACAATGCAAGGAGAAACGTGAGAGACACAGAACTCAAAGAAGGAGAATGGGTGAGAGTGAAGTTGCCCACCTTACAAAGAAAGGGAGAGAGCAAATACAGCAAGCCCATGCAGGTGAAGGAAATCAAGGGCAGAGCGGCCAGGCTGAGTGACGGTAACATATGGTCACAAGACCGCATGGCCAGGTGCAATAAGATACTCGCGTGGGACTGTGGAAGAGCCGGCGGAGAAATAGAAGAGAGTGAGAGGGAGAACCAGGAACATCAGGGAACCGAAGTCACACTCAGAGAAGGAGAACAACGACAAAGAGAAGCAAGGAACACTGAGCAGGAGATAAGAGCCGATGAGACCGGCGGCAACAGGAACAGGCACGGCGAGGAAGAGAACAACACCACCCCGGTAAGACAGACTCGGAGTGGTAGAGTGGTGGTGAGACCAGCGAGATTCAGAGACTTTGATTTGAGCGACGGACAGTAAGTTGATTATGGTTGTGTGGAAAAAAGGGAGATATGTAGAGACAGTCTAGTTGATGCACGGCACGTCGGCGACGTGACGTGCGGGCGGCCAGGATTGGCTGCGCACGCAGTGGGCGTGTCAGGAGCGCGAGAGGCGCGAACGAGAGCGGAGAGAGACAGCGCAGGGAGCAGAGGCTCGGCGCTCTTTGGGAACATATAATAAAGTTAAGAGTTAAGACAGCCTGGCTCCAGAGTCATCTTTAATGTGTGCCTGCATCATTACAATGGTGACGAGGGTGGGATGAAGACCCCCCAACAAGGCAGGACCACCGATTCGACCCCAAGGCGACCAGGAAGTACCAGAGACTCCAGAACCACCACACAAGAGATAAAGGAGCAGGATCACCCTGGTACAGGACAAAGGTACCCCAAAGAGCGTGGCAGAGCCCTACACACCGGAGGGTGTGGCGCATAGGAGCGAAAAAGGGGGACAGACCCGGCACCAAGAAACAGGGCAGGATAAGGAAACTGAACCGCGGGGCGAACAGCAGACCCAGGGAACACGCGCTGGAGAACTCACAGGGACCTGAGGGGGCCGACATAGACAGTCCCCGAGCCCCAACGAGTGGAGAAGAACAAGACGACACACCAGGGAGTCCCCGCAGCCAAGGAGGGACGCTCACTGCAGTAAAGAGAGAGAAGATGAGCGCGCAAGCAGGTTATGCGACGGCACCGGTACAGTTCTTACCCAGGCCAGGAGAACCGCTCATGAAATGGGAGGACTGGAGAGAGTACATAGACAATTTCATAGGTGTCCTGGAAGATGAGAACGAGGAAGAGTTCAAACCCCAGAGGAAGAAGCGCATCCTGCTACTGAACCTAGGCCTGGAAGGTCTCCGAATATACAAAAGCTTAGTTCCGAAACAGAGAACATCCACCGACGATGATGTGTATGCACAGGTGCTCGAGGACCTCAATGAACATTTTAGACCGGCAGTGTGTGTGTCGGTGGACAGGTTTAACTTCCAACAGAGGAAGCAGAAGCAAGGAGAAACAGTGGAGGAGTACGTGGCGGCACTGAAACGACTGGCAGCCACGTGCAAATACGCCAACTGGGAAGATGAGTTTATCAAGGACCAGGTGGTGATGCACACCACGTGCACGACGGTGCAGGACAAGCTATGGGCGAGCGGAGACACGACACTGAAAGAGGTGCTAGTCATCGTGAAGAGAGCGGAGCTAGCTAGTCGGTGCGCGGAAGTGACGAAGAAAGAAATGGCGCCCAGCACGATGGTGAACAAGGTGGATGAGGAAGGGCCTCGCAGAGAGTATCAGAACCGGAAACCAACGGCAAGGGGGCCCAACAAGTGGCAAAGCAACACAAGCACGGCAGAAAAACAGGCGGGGAGCAACAGGAAGTCATGCTACAGGTGCGGAAGCTGGTCGCACGAAGCTCATGATCGGAAGTGCCCCGCATTTCGCGCCAAATGTGCATTTTGCAGAATAATGGGCCACTATGAGAAGGTTTGCAGGAAGAAGGCCTCCAAGAGCATGGTGAGGTGTGTAGATCAAAGCAATGAAGATCAGGACGACGACACCGAAATAGAAGAGGTCACAGTGATCTACATCGAGGACCAGGTGCTGAGCACAGAGGGTAGAGTCCTGGACAGAGATGGAAAACGTACGATGAAACCGGTCTTGGAAATGGCCATAGGTGGTGTCAAGATCAACGTGGTAGCAGACACAGGGTCACCCTTCACCATCATCCAGAGAGCAGTGTGGGAGGAGAAATTTGCACCACGCCTCGGCCCGGAGCTAGAGAGACTAGATATCCGCCCAGTCACGTACAATGGAGACCGGATTCCAATGGCGGGATTTAGGCCCCTGACCTTCGAATTTCGGGGACGGTCGGCACGATGCAAACTCTATGTATCGGAGAGGGGCCCGTCGGTCCTAGGATGGCTGGATCAAGGCGACCTGGGCATCAAGCTAGATCCAGGAGGCAAGGAGCAAATACTCCTGACGGACCAGGAAACTGAACCAAGACTAGACAAGTGGAGAAGCGAATACCCCAAAGTGTTTGGAGGCACCGTAGGGAAGCTGGAGAAATTCGCCCACAAAATAATCCTAACGGCGGATGACGTCCCGGTGGCCCACAAAGCGAGGAACATCCCGTTGGCGGTACGAGAAGCGGTAAGGGAAGAACTCCAAGACTTGGAAAGAAAGGGGATAATAGAACCCATCACGTGTGCAGAGTGGCTGGCGCCCCTGGTAGTGGTCAAGAAGCCCAACGGAAAGGTCCGGTTGTGCGTTGACCTGAGAGAACTGAATAAATGCATAGTGGTGGAAAGATTCCCCTTGCCCAGGATAGAAGAGATGCTGGCCAGCACCAGGGGGATTAAGTGGTACTCGACCATAGACTTGACGTCCGCGTACCACCAAATTGTCCTCCATCCAGACAGCCGCAGACTAACATCCTTCATCACCCCATTTGGGTGCTATCAATTCCGCCGGATGCCATTCGGCCTAGCTTCAGCAGCGGCGGTGTTCCAGAAGATGATGCACCAACTATTCAAGGACCTCACTGACGTCCAGTACTTCCAAGATGACATTTTGGTGATGGGAAGAGACATTCCAGACCACGACGTGAAGTTGGGAAGTGTGTTGAAGATCCTGGAAAGCAAGGGACTCACGGCAGAATGGTCCAAATGCCGAATAGGAATGAACTCGGTAACCTATCTGGGCCATGAGATAGGAGTGCAAGGCGTAACTCCTAAAGCAGAAAACGTCAGAGCGATCTGTGAAGCACCATCCCCCGTCACCAAGGAAGAAGTCAGATCGTTCCTGGGGATGGCAGAGTATTACGGAAAATTCGTGCAGCACTTCGCCTCGAAGACCCATCACATGAGGCAGCTCACGAAAGAAAACACAGAATTCAAGTGGTCAGAGGACACACAACAGGAATTTGAGATCATCAAGAAGGAAGTGGCTGGGGCTATACCCCTACAAGGATTCAACCCCCAATGCAAGACCGTCCTGACCACCGACGCCAGCGACAAAGGACTGGGCGCTGTCCTCATGCAAGACCGGGGCCACGGACAGTTGGAGACGATCAGCTTTGCCTCGCGCACACTAAGTGATACCGAAAGAAAATACAGTGTGATAGAGAAGGAGATGCTGGCGGTGGTGTGGGCTACCACGCGCTTCCGACAGTTCCTGTGGGGCACCAGATTCCAATTGCGGACCGACCACAAGCCGCTGCTGAGAGTGCTGACATCGAGTGGCCATGCCGATGCAACGCCCCGGATATCAAAAATGTCGCTAAAGCTTCTAGAATTTAGGTATGACGTGGAACACATACCGGGCAGCAAGAACAAGGTTGCAGATTACCTGAGCCGAGCGGCAGCTATGGAACCGAGTGAGGAAGACAAGGCCGGCACGGAAGAATGGGTGGCGCTAATGGAGGACCACGAAAGAGTCATCAGCCTCCAAGAATGGACACAGGCGTATGAGGAGGACCAGACACTGAAGGAGGTGAAAACACACATTACCCAAGGTTGGCCGGAAAAGAGACGCGTCCGGAGAGAACTCAATCCATATTTCGAAGTGAGGGAGGAACTCTCCCTGGACAATCAAGGGACATTTGTATACAGAGGTGAGAAAGTCATTCCTCCCACGAGCATCATACCCAGACTGCTGGATATGCTACATGAAGGACACTTGGGCATCGGGAAACTCAAACTGAGATCTAAGCAAGACTATTGGTGGCCAGGAATGGACATAAGAGCAGAACGGCACGTAAGGGAATGTGCGAGGTGTCAAGGTGCAGACAAGACACTCAAACCCCTGCGTCCAGCGTTAGGAACATTTGAAACACCCAGGAACCCATGGGAAGAGCTGTCAGTTGACATCCTAGGCCCTATCCTAGACACCCAAGGAGTCCAGAAGTATGTGTGTGTCCTCATTGATAAATTCTCGAAATGGCCAGAAGTCATGATTGAGGAAGCCATGGATACGGAAACAATAGTGAAGTTTCTGGCAGACACTTTTGTGAGGGAGGGCATACCCAAATCCATCCTCAGTGATAATGGGCCCCAGTTCCGATCGGAAAAATGGGACCACTTCCTGAAGAGGAACGGCATCTTGGCGAAGCACACATCCATTTACCACCCGGCAGGAAACGGCCAAGTTGAACGCTTCAACAGGGTGGTGATGGGGTCGATCCAAGCAGCCATCTCGGACAACAAAGACTGGGAGAAGGACATATGGCACATGTTATGGGCATACAGGATCACTCCCACAAGCACAGGATATAGCCCCTTCCAGCTGTTACGTGGTCAAGAACCATTCACCCAGGACAACCGGGTATGGAAGGAAAAGACCATAGTGAGTGAATGGTCCCCTGCGGTGGTGCGAGCCAACATAGAGAAAGCTCAGGCAGTGTACACAAGACACTACAATGCAAGGAGAAACGTGAGAGACACAGAACTCAAAGAAGGAGAATGGGTGAGAGTGAAGTTGCCCACCTTACAAAGAAAGGGAGAGAGCAAATACAGCAAGCCCATGCAGGTGAAGGAAATCAAGGGCAGAGCGGCCAGGCTGAGTGACGGTAACATATGGTCACAAGACCGCATGGCCAGGTGCAATAAGATACTCGCGTGGGACTGTGGAAGAGCCGGCGGAGAAATAGAAGAGAGTGAGAGGGAGAACCTGGAACATCAGGGAACCGAAGTCACACTCAGAGAAGGAGAACAACGACAAAGAGAAGCAAGGAACACTGAGCAGGAGATAAGAGCCGATGAGACCGGCGGCAACAGGAACAGGCACGGCGAGGAAGAGAACAACACCACCCCGGTAAGACAGACTCGGAGTGGTAGAGTGGTGGTGAGACCAGCGAGATTCAGAGACTTTGATTTGAGCGACGGACAGTAAGTTGATTATGGTTGTGTGGAAAAAAGGGAGATATGTAGAGACAGTCTAGTTGATGCACGGCACGTTGGCGACGTGACGTGCGGGCGGCCAGGATTGGCTGCGCACGCAGTGGGCGTGTCAGGAGCGCGAGAGGCGCGAACAAGAGCGGAGAGAGACAGCGCAGGGAGCAGAGGCTCGGCGCTCTTTGGGAACATATAATAAAGTTAAGAGTTAAGACAGCCTGGCTCCAGAGTCATCTTTAATGTGTGCCTGCATCATTCCTTCATCACCCCATTTGGGTGCTACCAATTCCGCCGGATGCCATTCGGCCTAGCTTCAGCAGCGGCGGTGTTCCAGAAGATGATGCACCAACTATTCAGGGACCTCACTGACGTCCAGTACTTCCAAGATGACATTTTGGTGATGGGAAGAGACATTCCAGACCACGACGTGAAGTTGGGAAGTGTGTTGAAGATCCTGGAAAGCAAGGGACTCACGGCCGAATGGTCCAAATGCCGAATAGGAATGAACTCGGTAACCTATCTGGGCCATGAGATAGGAGTGCAAGGCGTAACTCCTAAAGCAGAAAACGTCAGAGCGATCTGTGAAGCACCATCCCCCGTCACCAAGGAAGAAGTCAGATCGTTCCTGGGGATGGCAGAGTATTACGGAAAATTCGTGCAGCACTTCGCCTCGAAGACCCATCACATGAGGCAGCTCACGAAAGAAAACACAGAATTCAAGTGGTCAGAGGACACACAACAGGAATTTGAGATCATCAAGAAGGAAGTGGCTGGGGCTATACCCCTACAAGGATTCGACCCCCAAGGCAAGACCGTCCTGACCACCGACGCCAGCGACAAAGGACTGGGCGCTGTCCTCATGCAAGACCGGGGCCACGGACAGTTGGAGACGATCAGCTTTGCCTCGCGCACACTAAGTGATACCGAAAGAAAATACAGTGTGATAGAGAAGGAGATGCTGGCGGTGGTGTGGGCTACCACGCGCTTCCGACAGTTCCTGTGGGGCACCAGATTCCAATTGCGGACCGACCACAAGCCGCTACTGAGAGTGCTGACATCGAGTGGCCATGCCGATGCAACGCCCCGGATATCAAAAATGTCGCTAAAGCTTCTAGAATTTAGGTATGACGTGGAACACATACCGGGCAGCAAGAACAAGGTTGCAGATTACCTGAGCCGAGCGGCAGCTATGGAACCGAGTGAGGAAGACAAGGCCGGCACGGAAGAATGGGTGGCGCTAATGGAGGACCACGAAAGAGTCATCAGCCTCCAAGAATGGACAGAGGCGTATGAGGAGGACCAGACACTGAAGGAGGTGAAAACACACATTACCCAAGGTTGGCCGGAACAGAGACATGTCCGGAGAGAACTCAATCCATATTTCGAAGTGAGGGAGGAACTCTCCCTGGACAATCAAGGGACATTTGTATACAGAGGTGAGAAAGTCATTCCTCCCACGAGCATCATACCCAGACTGCTGGATATGCTACATGAAGGACACTTGGGCATCGGGAAACTCAAACTGAGATCTAAGCAAGACTATTGGTGGCCAGGAATGGACATAAGAGCAGAACGGCACGTAAGGGAATGTGCGAGGTGTCAAGGTGCAGACAAGACACTCAAACCCCTGCGTCCAGCGTTGGGAACATTTGAAACACCCAGGAACCCATGGGAAGAGCTGTCAGTTGACATCCTAGGCCCTATCCTAGACACCCAAGGAGTCCAGAAGTATGTGTGTGTCCTCATTGATAAATTCTCGAAATGGCCAGAAGTCATGATTGAGGAAGCCATGGATACGGAAACAATAGTGAAGTTTCTGGCAGACACTTTTGTGAGGGAGGGCATACCCAAATCCATCCTCAGTGATAATGGGCCCCAGTTCCGATCGGAAAAATGGGACCACTTCCTGAAGAGGAACGGCATCTTGGCGAAGCACACATCCATTTACCACCCGGCAGGAAACGGCCAAGTTGAACGCTTCAACAGGGTGGTGATGGGGTCGATCCAAGCAGCCATCTCGGACAACAAAGACTGGGAGAAGGACATATGGCACATGTTATGGGCATACAGGATCACTCCCACAAGCACAGGATATAGCCCCTTCCAGCTGTTACGTGGTCGAGAACCATTCACCCAGGACAGCCGGGTATGGAAGGAAAAGACCATAGTGAGTGAATGGTCCCCTGCGGTGGTGCGAGCCAACATAGAGAAAGCTCAGGCAGTGTACACAAGACACTACAATGCAAGAAGAAACGTGAGAGACACAGAACTCAAAGAAGGAGAATGGGTGAGAGTGAAGTTGCCCACCTTACAAAGAAAGGGAGAGAGCAAATACAGCAAGCCCATGCAGGTGAAAGAAATCAAGGGCAGAGCGGCCAGGCTGAGTGACGGTAACATATGGTCACAAGACCGCATGGCCAGGTGCAATAAGATACTCGCGTGGGACTGTGGAAGAGCCGGCGGAGAAATAGAAGAGAGTGAGAGGGAGAACCAGGAACATCAGGGAACCGAAGTCACACTCAGAGAAGGAGAACAACGACAAAGAGAAGCAAGGAACACTGAGCAGGAGATAAGAGCCGATGAGACCGGCGGCAACAGGAACAGGCACGGCGAGGAAGAGAACAACACCACCCCGGTAAGACAGACTCGGAGTGGTAGAGTGGTGGTGAGACCAGCGAGATTCAGAGACTTTGATTTGAGCGACGGACAGTAAGTTGATTATGGTTGTGTGGAAAAAAGGGAGATATGTAGAGACAGTCTAGTTGATGCACGGCACGTCGGCGACGTGACGTGCGGGCGGCCAGGATTGGCTGCGCACGCAGTGGGCGTGTCAGGAGCGCGAGAGGCGCGAACGAGAGCGGAGAGAGACAGCGCAGGGAGCAGAGGCTCGGCGCTCTTTGGGATGTGCCTGCATCTTTACAATACGTCTTGTGTGAAAAGGTTTTGCTGATTTTGGCGTAGAATTCCACCAATCCCATCCTCGTCGCCAAATTGTAAAGAACCTTCTGATGACACGAGAGTTCAGTCCACATAAGTTCTTTATTCATTCACCAACATAGGCTCCTTGAAGGCCGAGTGTAACGTACCATGCTGCTGTATCAGTTATCAGCTGTCAACTGTCCAAGGGGACAGTAGAATGCCGGTGGCACACAGATGGTACGGTGTCCACACACGGACACTGGAATGCAGGAAGAATTATGGTGTCCTAGGACACAAGAATGCAAATCACAACATCAGCCTGCGCCCCACTCGAAACGAATGATACTTTAAAGATATCACTTTTGTGGATTGTTTATGCACCAGAGTATTTTACATTCGATTTACGTTGTGACGTCTTCCTTTTGCGTCCCTATATTGTGCCGCATTGGTTTGAACAAGTCTTCAGAAGGCGGGTTGTTATTACGTTTAACCAATCAGCTGCAGCCTCCTCTTCCGGGTTCTCCTCACTCCGGAAGCTCTCGTTTCCGACGGATGCTGGATTGACATCTCGGCGATAGCCAATAGCGGCAGTGGATGTCACGTGACGCGAAGCCTCGCGCCTGGGTCAGGTGACGCAGACCCTGTTTCCTGCTGAGTGTCAGTCCAAGATGGAGGGGCTGAGGCTGGTGCTGATGCTGCTGATGGCGGGGTGCGCCCGGCTCGGCAGGGCCTCGCAGCACGTCCCGCTGCTGCTCTGGTCCAGCGACGGGTAAGAGCCGAGGATGACAGGGGCTGTGGACGGAGCTTGAGGGGGTTGGGCGTCCGTCGGCATGGGGAGGTGGCAAAGATAGCTGGGGGTCCTGTTCTGGTGCCATGTACAGGTCTTGGTGTAATAATGTGCTACATATATTGGTGTGGGTTTCTTTTCTTATGGTGTGTTGCTTCAAGAAAGACTTTATTGCGACAGGAGGGGAGTTTTTATTTTTAATTTTTTTTTCTCTTCCTTTTCGTTCCTTCATTTGTATTGCTCTCCATTTCTCCTTGGATATGTTTCTTTAAAGGTCAAAGTCATGATGATGTAAACGCATCATGCAGAAGTTTCTGGGGTACTGAGCTCTGCCTCATATGTGCTATTTGACAAATAAAATCTGTTAAAATAAATAACTGGGGGGAGAGATCGAGGTGGGAGTGGAGCTTGAAGCAAGGGGTGACGATATAGGGAGATGGCAGAGTGAGTTGGGGGAAGGCGAGGGAGCTGGGGCAGGTGAGAGGGATAGCTCCCAGTAGGTAACTGTTATCTGGGCAGGTTGGAGAGTGATCTTGAAGGAGGGGGCGTCGACATGGGGGAGATGGCAGAGCTGGAGAGAGAGTGATCAAGAGGGAGGTGGGAGTGAGCTATGGGGTGGGAGAGTGAGCTTGAGGGGGGTCAGGTTGGGGCAGGTGACAGATAGCTCACAGTAGGTAAGGGCTAGCTGGGGAGGTTGGAGAGTGACATTGAAGGAGGGGGCGTCGGTATGGGGAGATGGCAGAGCTGGAGAGAGAGGGATCAAGAGGGAGGTGGGAGTGAGCTATGGGGTGGGAGAGTGAGCTTGAGGGAGTGGAAGTGTCAGGTTGGGGCAGGTGACGGAGATAGCTCCAAGTAGGTAAGAGCTAGCTGGGGAGATTTGAGTTGTGACCTTGAAGGAGGGGGTGTCAGTATGGGGATATGGCAAAGCTGGAGACGGGAGAGCACTGGGGAAGGTAAGAGAAGTGGGAGAATAAGCTTGAGGGAGGGGAAGTTTTAGCTGAGTGTGGGAGAATGAGTTTGAGGTGGGAAAGAGAGCTGGGGACGCATAAGGGTTCTGGCAGAGAGAAAACTCTAGGAGATGAGATATTATGGGGTATTTGCACCGCTGGGGTTGCGTGGGATTAGGGAGATATAGTTGTGGTAGCATTGTTGCAGCATTGTGGCAGTGAGCTGTGGTGGGAATTAGAGATTTGTTTAATCTATTAAGCAACGTAGCGCTGTCTAGTTTAGAGGTATATTCAGAATTTACATGGTCATAAAAGAAACAACATACATAGAACTAAGCACAACGACGCCACAGGACTGATGGAAATTGCAAATGCAGTATTGGTGAGTTAAGAAAAGGATGTGGTGACATCTCCAGGCATGGTGGAGTGGCAGCTGCAGGCATGGCTGGAGTGATGGAGATAGTGAAAGCGAGTTGGTCAATAGATACGATCTTGTTTTCATTTCTAGTGCTTTACAGCCTCTTTCTCAAAATAATCCCAAGCATCTAATCTCCTCAGAGCAGCTGAAAGCAGCAAATTAATTCTCAATCTCCGCACTGGACTTCGAGATTGTTATTCTAGCAAGTACTACAAACCACTGCTTCATTCTCGGCCAGACTAGTCAACAGCACAAACCTTATTCAGCCACTCCAACCCCACCCCTCCTGGTCCTTACAGATTACCCCCTACTAATAACATCTGCTGACATGGTCCTGGTGCAATTTGCTGATAGCGGAGAACATTTAGGTGCCCACATTTTATGTACTTTTTATTTAAAGTACCATTTTCCAAGAAGTGAGGGTGGTCTCTTTCAGTTTCAGGTGAGACTAACACAAATCTCTTACTTAGCAGGCCAGCAGCGCTGCTTTATTTCGAGTCTCATCCAGGCTGGAATCCACCTGAATGAGCCTTTAACACCTTAAAGCCAGTACCATCAAGGAAACAGTCACTCGCCTTATAATTTCAGATGGGCTTGATTTAAACTATTTATGGGGCAGGTTTTTGAATTTTCCAAGCTGTATACAGAAAATTCATGAGTGCATGTGTATTTTTAGTTCCCTCACTCATGTGCTGCTTCACCCCTCAAATATTCTCCTCTACCCCCTCCCAGAGCTCTGTTGCTCTCCACCCCTCCCAGCTTGTTTATAAAAGCACAGCAACAGGGATATGTTTGCTGGGGCATCCCTGAATAGCAAACTTTAAGGGTTGTTTTTATTTTTTCTTCTGTAAATTGAATGAAAACACAAGCTTTAGCATACAAAGACTTAGATGGCGCTGGGGATCTGCTACACTCACTCAACTGGCATCTGAGGCAGCAGGTGTGCATAGCATGAAACTTCTCTTGGAGGCCCTTAACTCTGCTCCTTGGGCCACTGCGGAAGACTAAATGTCTAAATCCTATGAAAAAGTAATTTGGGCCTTGACATGCCTTTGCCTTTACATTCTGGTTCTTCTTTATTCTTTCTAAATTCCTTTGTTTCCTGAGTAAAAAGTATTTGAATAATAATCCAATGCCCATATAAAGATTCAAAACATTAAATGTACAGCTTTGAGAGGTCATAAGATGTTCTCGCTTTTCCTCTGCTATATATATTTTTAATTGAATTTTTTTGAAACCATGCTTTGGAGACAAACATTGGGAAAGGCCAATAGCTCGACGCTCACTATTATAAATATAAGACGTATTGGCTTTGCAAATGCTTGTTTAAATATAAGTAAGTCTTCATATTTTTTCTCCCCTGAATTTAGAGGCAGGGACTTAACTTTGATAGCTGACTTCGGTGAAAGATCTTTTAAAGTAATTTAATTTTGACCTTTCTTGATTTTGTCCCAAAATGTGTGTGGTGTCCAAAGAGCGTTCCTTGTTTTTGGATTTTGCCAAACTCTTGTCATGTAGTGTTGATCAGTCCAAACCGTGGGCGCTTTGTTCATCATTGTCTGATTTTTGCTGCATTGAAGTCGATTCATTGTAATGCTGATGAGAAGAGTACTCGGCGAGAGGAGCTTTCTTCTGGTTTTAAGGTCTTCATGCAGCTCCTTCCTTATTTTTGTGTTTGATCACCTGAGCATGTCCAATCCTCCCTAAATGTTGTTTTTACCCACCACCCTATTTGAGTTGTCACACCTCCTTCTTTCTCATGCCTAGTGTGGTCCTTCGCGGTTGTTTCTCCTCCTGGGGTAAGGTGGGCCTGAAACTCCAATTCTTCTGTCAAGATTCTGGTAGGCCTCTCAGACCACTCCGTTTAGATGTGACTTAGGACAACCTGCCTCTGTTCTCCTAACCAGATTACTATACTCTAGTCACCACTGTCCGCCTTCTTAATACCAATAAGGGTATCTCACATTACACACCAGTGTTTGGTGGGTTGAAGTTCTTCAGCCATGTTCTACACATCCACATGGACATTTAGTATAACACCAGAGCTAGTCTGGATAACCTGTCTTTAGCTAAAACATCAGCCTTGAAAGTGGGAACTAATGCAGGCTATGTGGCTTAGTGGGTCAGAGGTATATCTAGGAGTCCAATCCTTTTTTTATTATTGCGTGCATATGCGTGAAATATTCACAGCCTTGACTGGCTCAGTGTTGTATGCACGAGTTCATCACACTCCACCGCTCAGCGCTGTCCCATGTGTACAAAAATAAAGCAATAATTCCAGCTGAAGTATATCCTTTTTCTAAAGCATTTTCTTCTGAGATGCAGGAGGCATTTCATAGAGCTCTTCTCTTCTATTTGTCCATTTATTCATTTTGAGGAGCATTCCCTACTTCTGTTTTATGGGGCTAATATCCCATTCAGAGTACGCAGTTAAGCGGTTCTTAAACTCTCCCACAGTGGTGCAGCAGTTCATGAGGAAAAGGTGATGGCCATCTCTGAATGAATGTCCTGTGGCGGAAAAAAGAGCAGTCGTTTGTCACAGCCCGTAGCCTCCATCCTCTCCTCACTGGTCAAGTTAATAATCAAAGGCTGTGGGGAGGAAATAGCGAAAAAATGTCCACACCTAATTCCAACTGTCAGGCTTACGCAGCCTAAGATAACTATCCATCTGAGATACTTTGTTGCTCATGCTTCTCTTTAAAAAAAAAATGCCATTGTTTATTTTATGAATGTAAAATTCATACAACTTGTTGAACTAGCTCAGTCTATATACTCCCCTGCAATATCAATTATCCACATGCTAGAAGATTTTCTTCAAAATTGATTTGGCTGCCATTGATCCGTTTCATGATTAGAAGAATTTTATTTTCAGTTCTTCAGTTTGAACTTGAGAAAAGTCAACAACACTTGACTACATATGCACATGTGGATCCTGTGTAGGTGGAACTGTTAAAAATATGTATATTCCTGAGCAGATACCATTGATTTCTGTGACGTGATATTATGTGGTAGTATCTTCTAAAGTACCAAATTTGTTACATTTTGTAAATATAAAAAAACCTTCTTTGTCATGCCCTCCCATAGCTTCCCACCTCTACCTCTTAGCAAAAGATGCTCTTTTGTGTCCTGCTTCTGGGCACAGCTGAACATGTGCCCCTTTTTTGACGTACTTACTGCTAATTGCAGGCATAAATACAGTCCGATTCATTGTGCGAGCAATGATTCATCGAGTCCTGAGACCAGTGTTTGTACCCATGTGATGCTACTAGTCTCTCATCCTGGATGTACTGTGAGGAACTCAAGTCTAAGTTTCCTGCATGAGTGGAAAGTGAGTGCTTAAATTCCTGTGGCTGGCATACCATATTTTCCTATTGATGGCACTTTACCAAACATGACAAGCTATGAATGTGGAAGTGAGATTTCAACGACTTTTTCCCCCCTTCTGCATACGGGAATAAAAAGCAGAACTATTGTTGGTCAGACCGTGACTTTTATTGCCATTGCATGTTTCAGTGCATTTTGTTTGCCCTGGCGGCAAAGATCGTCTGATTTCGACCTATCTAATGTCCCAATGGCGTCTTGTATGGTCGAATTGGAAAAACCTATTGTTGGTGTTAGTCAGTGGTTGGATTCTGTGGTGTAGATATTATGTCTGGTAGGAAACAGTAATGAGGGCAATAGATTCCTGGGTCCTGAGCTATCCCTCAGACTGATAAAACTGCCAGTCGTCTCATGGATAAACTACTGTAGTACCTCCCAAATGACCCATGCTAATTCTTTTTAAACATCTTTATAACTGAGCAGAACTCTGCGTTGGGAAAGAGAATTATCCTTTTTCATACTCTGGTCTATCTTTTAATGGAAATAATTTCCCCTCACATTTGCTATGGTAGCGTTGGGAATAGTAAGCACTCTTCTCCCAGGAGTAAGTGGCAGAAGCATGTTCACCCCTACATTTTCTGTGGTAGCTGGCTGTGCCCAAACGCTGAGAAGCACCAACACTCTTCTTCTCATACCCCCCTCCCCTACTAAAAAAAACCGCTTAGAAATCCCGCTCCTTCTCTGGCAAGGCCCCAACCATATGGAACGCCCTCCCCAAAGACCTTGATGCAACCCCTCCTATGCCACCTTCAAAAGAAACCTTAAAATTCACTTACTCACTAAATTTTGGGGAAATTAAATCCCTGATCTCCTCTTACTACTTTCCCTCCTCCTTCCTTCGCCTCCCCCTCACTCATTCACCCCCCTCATTATACCCCCTTACTATTTCCAATGAGTCCCCCTTGACATGCTGTAAAATTACTATTTGTAACAACATTCTGGTTCTTTAAATTGGTTTTATGTTTATCCTATATGTATTTTGCTCACTACGTACCCTAAATTGTTACTTTTATTTTTTCTGACCACCTGTATAATCTGTTTAGTTAATTGCTATGATTGTTTCCTTGATTTCCACTGCTGATGTAAAGCGCTCTGATACCCTCGGTTGGAGCTAGCGCTATATAAAACCTTCAAAATAAATAAAATAGAGTTGTGAATAGTAAACACTTCTCCCAGGATTCAATGAAGGAAGCATGTCCACCCCTTCATTTTCTGTGGCAGAGTTATGAATAGTGAACAGGATTCAATATAGGAAGCATGTCCTTCTTACATTTTCTGTGATAGAGTTGTGTGTAAACCCCTTCTGACTAGATTCAGTGAGGGATGCAGATAAGCACTCGGGTGCAGATTGCAGGAGGGCGGGAGGCTAGAGTGGCTTGGTTGTCAACATAGTATTTAACATCTTTTCCGTCCCTTCTGTCGATAAGTCTTATTTGCAGTCACGTAGGAGTGGCAACAGGATATTTCAGAGGCTTTGTGTACATGGCTTAGCTTAACTTTAGAAGATGTCTAATACTACTACACTGTGTGCATGTTATTCAATGCTTGTTCCTTTGTTACATCCATCATGCTCTGCTGTTAAACGCACTATCATATAACTTACAGTATATTATTATTGTATTGTTAATGAGAGAATGTGTTTCATGCAGGAAGTGAAGTTGCATTTTTTTTGACATCCAGAATCTAACCCCTCCCCAGATAATAAAGTGATTTGTCTATAACTGGAAACTCCTAATGCCACTACGCTTTTCTTGTGACTACAAAGGGGCCCTGGAGGACAGAGGTGTCACATAACCATCTTCAAGTTGAAAAAATGAAAGCGAAGCAAGAGCAGTTTCACTAACCTATGTAGTGCAGAATTTCATGCTTGATCTGCCAAATATTGCTTGTCTGGCAGCACAATCCTCCGCATAATGGAATATGCCTTTATTTGACACAGCCGCCTGCCTCCTGTGCACTCTAGTACTTGTAGTGCTTAATATTCTTAGTATAAAACCTTTAAAGTGGAGTGTGGTGGGGTCAGTTGTAGGTAGAGAGCAGAGGGGCAAACTGCTCCACAGTCCTTATCAAATCCTCAAGTAATCAGTCATTTGTAAAGGCAATTGCTGCTCAGTAAGTACTGAAAAACTCCTATGTGCTTCTCAGCAGCTGTCAGAGAAGAGTGTTCATACCTTTTCAGGATGAAGGTGCTGGTATGCTGTCCTTCTGATCATTTTGGTTCAGTATCATCCAGGAAACAAGGTGCACAACCGGACAGCCCTGTTCTATTTAAGTATTGCAGGGTCTGGCGGCGCACTTCTCCGCATAGTGTTCTTCATTCTTTTCATTTGGCAAAACTGTTGGGCTCTGCAAGCATGATGGTGTTTTCAGTGTTTAGATATTTTCATTCTAAAACTGGTATGTGAGGAGAGTGAAAGGGTGCCACACATTCATATTCAAATCAAAATATAAGTGCTTATTTTATCTTTGTGTGTCCTGATAATTCAGTGCTTAAAGCTATTTTGCTTTTGACTTCCAAGTCAAAACTAAGGGTCGCTTCTACTGTAAAGGGGTGGCTGTGTGATAGGGTATACTGCAGCAATCTCCGGAGCTGTGTTGTTTCTTGATGTACTGTGTCGTTCTTCATTGCAGGTCCCTGTGGAACTCCATCAGTGACCCGCATGAAGGGCATGTGACAACGGACTCACAGTTGAATTCCTTCCTGGATCCAGCCCTGACGAGCGGCCCCAAGAATGTCTTGCTCTTTCTTCAGGAGAAGGTAATGGCTGAAGGTCCTTTTGGTGTCTGCCTTCCAAAATGATTGTGTTTTGTTCTGCCCCTCATGTTTTTTGAGCCTGACATAGAGGATCCTCAGATTGCCAGAATCTTCTGACATTTCCCCTTTGCCCCCAAACTCTGACCTTCTTCGCGGCTGTAGTTGGCTCGCATTGTAGGCTTCGTGATGGTGCTCACTGAATGGCATTTGTGTCTTTGGGTAATACCCAAACTCGTTCATGTAGCAACTGTGAGTAATTTAACTGTGTCTTCATGCCTCAGTTTTTCTCTTCTCAACACTTGTTAACTTGGTTGTATTTTCCACTGCCCAGAATTTGTTTACTGTTGTATTTTTCTTTCATGGTGTTTAGGAAAGGCCAGTTTCCTGCTTGCCCTTTTTCGTGCGGTCCGATCCCTGTGCTCAGCTCATTTGTTCACCATAGATTTGCTTTTGGGGTTCCTCTGACAAACCTGGAAGCTCTGAAGTCTGTACTCCAGGTCCAGGAGGAAGGTTTCAACTGAAATCTTAGATTCTGTAGACGCAGTAGGGTTGTATTCCAGCAGTGAGCTGGAATATCTCCGGCTGTGAATTTTTCAAGGACATCTTCACTTGTGTTGGTGTGTGAGAAGTGAGTCCTGCAGATACTTTTGATTAGCTCTAGATATATTGCAAGTGATGACAAACAATTTGTTAGGTTTATAGAAATACTGTGGCATGAATTACAACTATTATATGTATATAGTTTGCTTGCACTTGTAGATGTTATGCAGTTGACTGGCCTTAAAGGCAACGCTGGGCAATAAGGGCAAGTCCCAAGTTATCAGTTTCTTTTGGGGATGTTGTCTATAATGAGGGGACGCATTGCAACACAGTGTCTCATGGCTGGTCACAGTGCTGCAAGTTGCTGGTGACCAGAGTGATTTGAAGAGTGGCCACAGTGAAACACAGGCTGATTTTGTATTGGTCTCCGCATTGCTTGGTTGGTGAATTGGGTGATCGGGAGACACAGCAGGACTTTCGTACTTGGTGTGTTGATTAGGGGATGCTTTGTGATGATGGGGTATGTGTGCCCCATTTTCTGAACTGGTATTAAGGGTCAGAGATGATTTTGTTATGATAATTGAGCATTAGATTGACACTGATGTGACTAGGAGAAAGGAGAACATGCGTTTGCAATGCCATTGGTCTCTCATTTGTGAATGTTGGAGCCATTGACATTGTAATTGATGGAGTATTTTTTTTGTAGTGGGGGATTGTTAGACCTAGGGTATCCTAGACTACATAGGGTAGCCTGGCACAGTAGGGGAAACAGCTAAACTCCAAGGCGTTGGTTAAGTGCTTACAGGACCCACTCACAGTAACTCAATGACTGACCACTAAAAATAAAAGACGCTACACCAGTTTAGAAAAATACCAGTACCTTTTATAAAAATTCTCTTTTGTTCTTTTCTTAGGCAAAAGCAGTACACTTTTAGTTCAGTACAGATTTCATATATATCACATCAACTTCAATACTTTTCTCAATTCAGTGCAGATCAATCAAAGGTACATCACATTTGAGGTAAATTACTATCAGTTTCACAGAATGCTTCTTCACTTAGTTGTTACAGAAGGGAAAACTCGCTTTACACAATCTTGGCATGTACATTACCCATCTGCACTCAGGGCCCAGGTCAAGCTTGTCAGACTTCGACCCCCAGCAGCGTTGTTCACAAAGCCCACAGCCAACTATATAGTTAAAGAGGAGACAAGGTACATTAATTAGGCTTCCTTGGGACTATTCTACGGCTACTCCTCTCCTGTAATAGAACTGACTCCGAGTGATTAACTGCCTGGGAAGTTGTTGTGACTGAGCTCTGTTCGTTACCGGCACCCTATGGCCAAACTTGCACCACTCCTACGCAAGGCACAAGAACCTCATGCTTCGTTTCCCTTTGTCACTGCTCCCCCTGTTATTAGCTTGATTTTAACGGATACTAATATACTGAGAGGGTTGATGGCCAAGTTCCTCACGTTTCTATTCCTGACGGTTCATTAGTTTTTCAGTAGTTTTTCCCAACACTGCCGCTTCAATGCTCTGTGTCAGCCGGCTCTGCCGCCTCCCGCTTTCCCTCGTTTCTCCCCCGCTTACTTTATCTGAAGGCAATCCGGCTTGAGATGTCCTCGCGCTCGGTTGTTCTCTCCTAGCGCTGAGGAAGTCGGCGTCGGGGCGGGGAAAACGGGAAGGGCTTACTCTAGCCGGGGACGCTCCTCTGGCGGTTCCGTGGCGGCGCTTCTGCCTCCTTCCGCGTTACCTCAGGCCGAAGCTCCGCCTCGGGCGCACCTCCTCTGACGCGCCGGGTCCTTCCTCCTGGCTCCGGACTCCGCCTCGGGCGCACCTCCTCTGACGCGCCGGGTCCTTCCTCCTGGCTCCGGACTCCGCCTCACCTCCAACGACGACTCCTCCCGTCAACACACGGGACAGCTGGGCATTTCACTCGCGTGTGGGTCAGGCTTGATGACGGCGCTACACACAGGTAGGAGCCTCAGCCGATCTCACCGCCTTTCTCCACAGTGTGAGAGCTGGTCTCGAGTGGGGTGAATGTGGCTGTCCTCACTCCTCAGCCAGACAATACAGCTCTGGATCGACGTCCACCTGCTCCGCCCACAGCCTTCAGGGCAGGTGTTCAGGTCACCCACAAGGGTCGCTTTACAGCAGTTTGCAAGGGTCTTTTCAACACATGACCCGGTGATTTGAAATCTGATCACAATGTCTCTGGTCACAATTAATGGATGACGTGACAGTGGGGTTTGGTCAGCCTGAAAGGGGGCACTTCCCAATAACGCGACAGCCGGCCCACAGGTCGATCTGGTCACCACTGGTGCGCAATCCTCCTCCACAAGTCGCCTCTCTCCTCACTGGTCACTCCTGAGACTGCACAAAATGGCTGCTGGTCACTGGCCTTTTATAGAGTGGCCTGAGACCTCTGGAAGCCACTAGATGTTTCTGGAACCTTCCTCATGTTAGTCTATGGGTCTGTCCTCCTGGAATGTCCGTTATGGCAGTTGGTGGACACCATTTTAGGTTCATGAGTGTCCCTAGATTTTCCAGGAGCTAGACTAGGCCTCACAGTGTATGAAGGGAAAATGGCGTCATAGTCAAGGAACACCTAGCCCCCTGACAGCACTGAAAAATCCTGGTGGACATAAAAAATAAAAATAGAAACACTGGGAGGCTAAGGGGGACAAAAATAAATCATGATGGTTAGAACACCCCCAGATGCAGACAGGTCTAACACGCGTCCCCCCCAGCTGAAAGTGGGGAGAGCTACCCAATCCCTTGGGAGTTCTCATCACTAAGGCGGAAATACCTGGATAGACCGTCTGCGTTGGCATGGTCCAATCCAGGCCGATGTTCCACCCGAAAGTCCATTCCCTGTAGGGAGATGGACCACCTTAACAACTTGGGGTTCTCCCCCTTCATTTGCATCAGCCAACGAAGGGGCCGGTGGTCAGTCTGAACCAGGAAGTGCGAACCAAACAAGTATGGCCGCAACTTCTTCAGAGCCCAGACCACCGCAAAGGCTTCTCGCTCAATGGTACTCCACCTCCGTTCCCTGGGGAGTAGTCTCCTAGACAGGAAAACCACGGGTTGATCCAAGCCCTCATCATTTAGCTGCGATAACACTGCCCCAATGCCATGTTCTGACGCATCTGTTTGGACAATGAATTCTCTAGCAAAATCAGGGGCCTTGAGTATTGGAGCAGTACACAATGCTTGCTTCAAGGTCATGAAGGCTCGCTGGCAAGCCTCCGTCCAGACTACCCGTCGGGGTTGTTTCTTGGAAGTAAGTTCAGTGAGGGGTGCCACAATGGTGCCATACCCCTTCACAAAGCGACGGTAGTATCCAGTGAGGCCCAGGAAGGCTCGGACCTCAGTTTGAGTCTTGGGGGGCTCCCAGGCTATGATAGCCTCAATCTTTGCCTGGAGGGGCTGCACCGACCCTCTGCCCACCAAGTGGCCTAGGTACACCACCGACCCCTGCCCGATCTGACACTTGCTGGCCTTGATTGTCAAGCCAGCCTGTTGCAGGGCATGAAGAACAGCTTGCAAGTGTTGCAAATGATCCTCCCAGCTGCTACTGAAGACAGCAATGTCATCCAGGTTAGCAGCAGAAAAAGCTTCCATACCAGAAAGGACCTTGTTCACCAACCGCTGAAAAGTGGCAGGGGCGTTCTTGAGCCCGAAGGGCATCACACAAAACTGGTACTGTCCCTGAGGTGTAGAGAAGGCTGACCTTTCCTTCGCCCCCTCAGTAAGGGAAATCTGCCAGTACCCTGAAGTTAGGTCAAAGGTACTTAAGTATTGGGCTGCTCCCAGCCGGTCAATAAGTTCATCCGCCCTAGGGATGGGATGAGCATCTGTCTTGGTTACTGAATTTAGTCCTCGGTAGTCCACACAGAATCTCAATTCAGGTGTGGTGCCCGGCGGGGCAGCTTTCGGTACCAAAATCACCGGACTAGACCAAGGGCTACTAGAAGGTTCAATCACTCCTAGCTCCAGCATCTTAGCGACTTCACTTTTGATGCTGGCCTTCACCTTGTCCGACAGCCGGTAGATCTTAGACTTCACAGGTGGGCTGTCTCCTGTGTCCACGTCATGGGTACACAGGTGGGTCCTACCCGGGACAAGGGAGAACAGAGGAGAAAATTGCTCCAGGATCTGACGGCAATCTCTCTGCTGTTCAGGAGTCAGGGATGGTGAGAGAATCACTCCCTCCACTGACCCATCCTTTTCTTGAGACGAGAGAAGATCAGGGAGAGGTTCACTTTCCTCTTCCTCTGCTCCATCGGTCACCATCATTAAGACAACCTCGGGCCTCTCATGGTGTGGCTTGAGGCGATTGGCATGCAGTACCCGGTGGGGCTGTCTCGGGGTCTTAAGATCCACCAAGTAAGTGGCTTTACCCTTTTTCTCCAATACCTCAAAGGGGCCTGTCCAACGATCCTGGAGGGCATTTAGCTCTCCAGGTTCCATCACCCACACGTTTTGTCCAGGCTCCAGTTCCACTGGGTGAGCATTGTGGTCATACCACTCCTTCATAACTGCTTGGCTGGCTTCCAAGTTGTCAGAAGCTTGCTTCCACAACTTGGCCATTTGGCTCCGGAAGGCCAGCATGTAGCTCACCACGTCCTGGGGAAGCTTCCTGGGAGTCTTTTCCCATCCATCCTTCACCAGGCTGAGAGGACCCCGTACAGGGTGCCCGTACAAAAGTTCGAAGGGGCTGAAGCCCACTCCCTTCTGTGGCACTTCCCTGTAGGAAAACAAGAGACGGGGTAGGAGGACGTCCCATTTCCTCCGCAGGCTCTCAGGCAGACTTCTTATCATGCCTTTCAAGGTTTTATTAAACCTTTCCACAAGACCATTGGTTTGTGGGTGGTAAGGGGTGGTAAACCGATAGGTAACACCGCACTCCTTCCACATAGCCCGCATATATGCTGAAAGGAAGTTAGTCCCCCTGTCGGACACAACCTCCTTGGGGAAACCCACTCGGGTGAAGATCCCCATCAGGGCCCTTGCCACTGCGGGTGCAGTGATGGTCCTCAGAGGTATTGCCTCTGGGTACCGTGTGGCATGATCCACTAAAACCAGGATGAACCGGTGACCAGCTGAAGTTGGTGGATCCAATGGCCCTATAATGTCGATGCCCACCCTCTCAAAGGGGGTGCTAACGACAGGTAGTGGTTCCAGGGGAGCTTTTAGCTTCACCCCTGTTTTCCCACTGGCTTGGCAAGACACACACGTCCGACAATATGTATCGGACGCCACTCTCATCCGAGGCCAGTAAAAGTGGGGGACAAGCCGGGCAAAGGTCTTGTCCTGTCCTAGGTGTCCTGCCAATGGTATCTCATGAGCCAGTTCCAAAAGAAAGGCTCTAAAGCATTGAGGGACCACCAAGGCCCTGGATGAACCATGTCCAGGTGCCTTGGGCTCACTGTAGAGGAGTCCATCCTCCCAGTAAATCTGGTAGCTCCCTACAATGTTCCCTGCTGCCTGGGCTTTGGCCTGTTGCCGCAGCCCCTCAAGAGTAGGACACTCCTTCTGAGCTTTGCAGAACTCTTCCCGGGAAGGACCTCCCTCCACATGCCATTCAGTAGGGATGGGTAGGTTCTCCAAGGAAGCAACTTTCTCCCCTGTGGACTCCAGATCCACCTCCGCAGGTGGCCTGTCTGTCTCACGAGGTGGAGATGCCGAGGCAGGGTCCTCCGGCCTCCTGTCCTTCTCTTCTCTGGCAGCCGGCTGGGCCATTGTTCCAGGCTCCAGCGTAAGTGAACTCCCCCTTCGGGTAGTCGCGGACCTTGTGCTGACACAGGCCCAGTCAGGGGGTCCCAACATCTCAGAATGAGTCTGGTACTCCACCCTCCTCCAAGCATTGTGCTCCATATCATTTCCTAACAGGCAGTCAACAGGCACGGCAGGGCTTACGGCAACTCGAATTGGGCCTGCAACCCCTCCCCACTCAAAGGGAACCTCGGCCACAGGATAGTGGCCCAATCTGCCGTCAGCCATCACGGCGGGATGGAGTACATCTGGGATGACCTGCTCTGGAGACACCAGTTGACTCCTTACCATAGTCATACTGGCTCCTGTGTCTCTCAGAGCCTCCCCTCTACGGCCGTTGATGGTGACCCACTGCTCATACTTGGTAGTATTAGAGGGCAGTTGGGTCTTTGGCACCATCTCCTTATCACCCAGGGACACTAAAGTGACACCCGCCCGCTCCCCTCCGTTACCCAAAGGCATCTCCTCCCCGAGCACTACACTAGTTATTCCCGGGGCTTTTCCTCCTGTGGGAGGGGGTGGTCTTTTTGGGCATCTCAAATCTCCTTTATAGTGTCCCACACCACCACACTCGAAACAATGAACAACCCTTGACTGCTGGCTTTGGCCAGGATTAGGGTTGCGAGGGGGGTTACTCTTAGGGATGAATCCTCTGCCCCTTCCTTGTGAAGTATTTTGTGGACCTTTTGAGAACTCCCTCTTATTATCCCCGCCCTCTTTCTTCTGGGGGGCGCCCTGTCCAGACTTCTGGGAATCCCCTCCAGTCCCCTTAGATGACACCCGGGTACTAGCCCAGATGTCCGCCTCCTCAGCAAGCTTCCTGGGGCTGGTCAGCTTGCTGTCCACCAGATGCTGGCGCAGCTCGGGAAAACATTTCTCGAGTAGGTGTTCCTTGAGTATGAGGTCATATAAACCTTCATAGTCCCCTACCTCGCTGCCTTTCACCCAACCCTCCAAGGCCTTCCTGGCGTAATCCAAAAAGTCCACCCAATTCTGTGTGCCTAGTTTGTGGCTACCCCGGAACTTCTGCCTATACTTCTCAGGGGTTAGCCCAAACTTCCTTATCAGCGCCACCTTCATAGCAGGGTAGTGGGTTTGCTCGCGCTGCTCCAGGGCCAACAAGGTATCCCTGCCAGCAGGCGGCATGTATTTATACAACCCACCCCCCCAGTGGGCTTCCAAGATCCCATGGGCCCTCAATGAGACCTCATAGGCGGCTAGCCATTTTGCAATATCATCACTTGGTACGTAGCTAGCCATGACATCTTTGGGTAAATAGGGTCTGGGTTCTCTGGTGTTCACCTTGGTTTCGCTGCCACCATTTGGAGTGATGTTAGGGGCCTGGAATTCGAGTTCTCGTAGCTTGAACTCATGTTCCAACCTCCTCCCCTCCCTCCTTTCTTCCAACTCCATTTTTGCTATTTCCCACCTTAACAGTCTTTCCTCTCTCCTGTCAGCTAACTCGGTTTCTGACAACCCTCTCGATGACACACTGCTGCCCTCCCTTGAGGTTGCCTTGGGGCTGATTGACATCTCACCCACCCCCGGGGGACATTCCGCAGTCCTATCAATGACAGTACCTCTGTCCGATTCCTCCTCCTCTACCATTCCCTCCATGTGCGCTTCCACCCAGGCTCGCAGACTAGTACGGAGCTCTTCTCTTTTGGCCCCTCGCCTAACGAACACTCCCCTTTCCTGAGAGAAATCCTTGAGCTGTGCCACAGTATAGGTCTCCAGCTCTGACATTTCGAATTCCATCTTGTCAGTGAAAAGTGTGGATAACCACCCCGAAGTAAGTTACAAGGATAGGAAACTCTGAGGGTCACCTCCACCCACCACCAGGAGTAAATTTAGAAAAAAACAAAATTCAGATTAGGAGGGCCGCAGGGAGAAAACTCCAGGTGTAGTCCCGTGGTAAGCACTGCGTTAATACTAAGTGAGTGTAAGCACAAATCCGCAATCCCACCGCTGAAACACCAATTATGTTAGACCTAGGGTATCCTAGACTACATAGGGTAGCCTGGCACAGTAGGGGAAACAGCTAAACTCCAAGGCGTTGGTTAAGTGCTTACAGGACCCACTCACAGTAACTCAATGACTGACCATTAAAAATAAAAGACGCTACACCAGTTTAGAAAAATACCAGTACCTTTTATAAAAATTCTCTTTTGTTCTTTTCTTAGGCAAAAGCAGTACACTTTTAGTTCAGTACAGATTTCATATATATCACATCAACTTCAATACTTTTCTCAATTCAGTGCAGATCAATCAAAGGTACATCACATTTGAGGTAAATTACTATCAGTTTCACAGAATGCTTCTTCACTTAGTTGTTACAGAAGGGAAAACTCGCTTTACACAATCTTGGCATGTACATTACCCATCTGCACTCAGGGCCCAGGTCAAGCTTGTCAGACTTCGACCCCCAGCAGCGTTGTTCACAAAGCCCACAGCCAACTATATAGTTAAAGAGGAGACAAGGTACATTAATTAGGCTTCCTTGGGACTATTCTACGGCTACTCCTCTCCTGTAATAGAACTGACTCCGAGTGATTAACTGCCTGGGAAGTTGTTGTGACTGAGCTCTGTTCGTTACCGGCACCCTATGGCCAAACTTGCACCACTCCTACGCAAGGCACAAGAACCTCATGCTTCGTTTCCCTTTGTCACTGCTCCCCCTGTTATTAGCTTGATTTTAACGGATACTAATATACTGAGAGGGTTGATGGCCAAGTTCCTCACGTTTCTATTCCTGACGGTTCATTAGTTTTTCAGTAGTTTTTCCCAACACTGCCGCTTCAATGCTCTGTGTCAGCCGGCTCTGCCGCCTCCCGCTTTCCCTCGTTTCTCCCCCGCTTACTTTATCTGAAGGCAATCCGGCTTGAGATGTCCTCGCGCTCGGTTGTTCTCTCCTAGCGCTGACGGCGGGGCCTCTGAGGAAGTCGGCGTCGGGGCGGGGAAAACGGGAAGGGCTTACTCTAGCCGGGGACGCTCCTCTGGCGGTTCCGTGGCGGCGCTTCTGCCTCCTTCCGCGTTACCTCAGGCCGAAGCTCCGCCTCGGGCGCACCTCCTCTGACGCGCCGGGTCCTTCCTCCTGGCTCCGGACTCCGCCTCGGGCGCACCTCCTCTGACGCGCCGGGTCCTTCCTCCTGGCTCCGGACTCCGCCTCACCTCCAACGACGACTCCTCCCGTCAACACACGGGACAGCTGGGCATTTCACTCGCGTGTGGGTCAGGCTTGATGACGGCGCTACACACAGGTAGGAGCCTCAGCCGATCTCACCGCCTTTCTCCACAGTGTGAGAGCTGGTCTCGAGTGGGGTGAATGTGGCTGTCCTCACTCCTCAGCCAGACAATACAGCTCTGGATCGACGTCCACCTGCTCCGCCCACAGCCTTCAGGGCAGGTGTTCAGGTCACCCACAAGGGTCGCTTTACAGCAGTTTGCAAGGGTCTTTTCAACACATGACCCGGTGATTTGAAATCTGGTCACAATGTCTCTGGTCACAATTAATGGATGACGTGACAGTGGGGTTTGGTCAGCCTGAAAGGGGGCACTTCCCAATAACGCGACAGCCGGCCCACAGGTCGATCTGGTCACCACTGGTGCCCAATCCTCCTCCACAAGTCGCCTCTCTCCTCACTGGTCACTCCTGAGACTGCACAAAATGGCTGCTGGTCACTGGCCTTTTATAGAGTGGCCTGAGACCTCTGGAAGCCACTAGATGTTTCTGGAACCTTCCTCATGTTAGTCTATGGGTCTGTCCTCCTGGAATGTCCGTTATGGCAGTTGGTGGACACCATTTTAGGTTCATGAGTGTCCCTAGATTTTCCAGGAGCTAGACTAGGCATCACAGTGTATGAAGGGAAAATGGCGTCATAGTCAAGGAACACCTAGCCCCCTGACAGCACTGAAAAATCCTGGTGGACATAAAAAATAAAAATAGAAACACTGGGAGGCTAAGGGGGACAAAAATAAATCATGATGGTTAGAACACCCCCAGATGCAGACAGGTCTAACAGGGATCATTTAGAAAATGCATGCTATACCAAAAAAAGGAAAATTCTGAAAAGATTGGTTGCACAGGTTTCTAACCGTTTACTGTGCTGGACACAAGAGAGTGGCGGACTTCAAGCCATAGGAAAAGTAATAAACGAAAATACACAAAGCGGGAAAAGGGTGCGGTACTACAGGCTGTTACTAGGTGTCCCTCTGGACCTGTATTAGCCACATAAGGTACTGCGCCCTGCAATCCTGAAGAATCCAATCAAAAGCACACTGATGAGTAAATGTGATCCTCCTCAAATGCAAAATAATGTAACTTATCCATGCATTAGCTCACTGGAGGCCGGAGTTTAGTTTTTGATGTGCTTTCTGTTACACATGGGCCACACAGTATGAAAACGGAATTCTGATAGTTTGGTGAGGATTGTGTCAGGAAAAGAATCTCTTACTGCAGGGGCTCCCGCCAAGCAAAACAAAACAGGCTCTCCATTTATGCTCCCTTTTCTAGAGCTGCACGTTTACGCATTAGTCCTTTTCTTCTGTTGTTGCAGTGTCGTGGCACCAAAGTAATAGGGGCAAGGTGTTCTACTGTGCCTGACACAAGGGAGTCTCTGACTCCCAGCACTAGCATAAGAAATACATAGAAAATACACAAAGCAGGGAAATGGTGCAGTACCACAGGTTACTAGGTGTCCCTCTGGAGTGTGAAAGGGACCTCCATTAGCCACATAAGATACTGCACCCTGCAATCCTGAAGAATCCAATAAGAAGCACACCGATGACTAAAATGTCATGCAGTATAAAACAAAATACCAGTACTGTTTGGTGAGCATTGTGTCAGGAAAAGAGAAACACTTAAATCAATGGTTCCCATCAAGAGTTAATGATAGCCCAGGAAGACCCTGGCAAGCAAAGTCTTCCAATACGTCTCTGTTGATGCTAACTGGCAAGCTACCTGACCTTACTAATTGTATGCTCGAGTAGGAGAGCAATGCCCTCCATGGCTGAGCAGCCATCACACAGAGCTTTTGTTGCGGTGCAGCGAGGAGCGGGAGAAGTAGAGCAGACGCTTCGGTTGTAGGAACCTTGGATGCTTTTATAACTCGGGCAACTGGGATTCTGGAAAAAGAAATTGCTCTTACAGAAAAGCGATTATCATTAGATCTGTTAACAGGGAAACGGTCTTCATTAGGACGTATTGGTTCTATAACTACGCCTGATAAAAGCATCATAATCAACCCTGTACTCAGTCCAAATTTATCTATTAATGTAGCCTCTCAATTAGCATCTCCTAACAGCCTGGTGGACTGCTTAAATGCAGACTGATCAAGTATTGTTAGTGGGGGTAGCATTCAAAATTGTAACCTGATTCATACAGCGCCTATACCGGCACAACTCCATGTTCCAGAACTCGACCAAGAAGTAATTGAAACTTTTAAAACAAGTAAACGGAAAAGAGGAGGGGGCCATAATAAGGGTAGCAGAGCTAAAACAGCTAAAACCAATGCTTATCGAGTTGTGGCCAAATCCGCAAAACAAAGGGGAACAGCATCTATGGATGTTGAACCCACAAACAAATCTTGCCCAAACGATGAGTTGCTCCTTAACATTGAAAAGCTGGTTAAAACTCTTTTGATGCCTTTATTGGAAAGAACGAAAATAATAAATTTGAAACTGGACCAATTAGAACATCTTAGATCGGTTAACACCGATTCCCTTGATATATTGGTTAAGAACAGTGAGGGCATTGAGAACTCGGGTGGCAAACCTACTGCTATAAAGAAAGTAGGCTCAAAGAAGCCAGTAGGGGTGTTACAAACGGCCACAATTACTGATCCTGGTAAAGCTGCATCTCAAATAGTCTCAAACAACCCCACTCTGGCGGCTGTTGTAGGTGGCAATCAAAAGCCTGCAGTGGCTGCTGCATCTGCACCAAAGTTATCTGTACCTAAGCAGGCGGTTATTACTAGGCCTAAGGTAATACCACAACAGGGTCCTATAAACCAAGGAGTAAAAGCTCCAGTTAAAAGGGCGGTTTGTGTAAATCTACCTCCTGAGTCTGCCCCTTTCACAGCTATATTGACAGGAGTGCCAGGGGCCAGGCCCAATCAACTGGAATCAAATAGGGACCTTAGAAACAAGGTAATTGTTTGGCTTAACAAAAATAGACCGCTTCGCCCTGCCTCTAGGACAGAAATTCTAAATGTTAGAAGGGTTCCTTGGGTGGGCCCAAGTGACAAAGATTAGGAGGGGGACTGCATCCTCATAAATTTTAGGGATAATTGGGTTAAGGATTTTATTTGTCATGCACCAAGGTTTGGTAGATTGGGGGACATACAATGTATAGGTTTAGAATATTTCTACCCCAATCTAAAGCATGTTCTCTCCCATCCACCCCAAAACTATCCTAGAATGAGATTCCAGGGTGAGGAATATCTTGGGTGGACACCAAATGCTTTGAACCATTGATGGGGTTGGAGGGGATAGACTGACTACCAACTAGCCAAAAGCTCACTGAACCGTGTGGTGAAGTGGGTAGTTTTTTAGTGGAACATAAGAGTGAAAGATTGAGGGGTGATACTAATGAGGTGGCATCAACTTGTATTGTGCCGACTGAAAATCTTGTTGAAAAAGAGGTTTGTGACATTGTAAATTGTGTGTTAGACTTGCCTGACCTTAGGTTGGATGTGGCCACGCATATAGATCCATTAGGTGACTCGCCGGGGGAAACGGGGCTTCGCCTGATTTCGTGGAACATTGCGGGTCTCTCTAGGAGGCTACAAGATGATGCATGGCTGAATTATGTAGGAACCCATGATATCGTGTGTCTCCAGGAGACATGGAGTAGAACTGACCGGATCTTGATGGATTCCAATCATTTAATGTATTAGCTGTGCCATCGCAGGCAGGCAGGGCAAAAGCTGGTATCATGACCGCCATTTCTCTTAAATGGAATAATTTAACAACATCTAAGATAGTGGATACCCCCGGTATCAATTACTTTTGTTACAATCCCTGTTTCCCGTCCCCCTGTTGTTGATTAACTGGTATTACAATGTCTTTGATAATTATGAGACCGCTGTAATTGTGAATTTGCAGTAGGATATATCCAAGGCGCATAGTAATTTACCTTCATTATTTATTTTATGGGTTGGTGATTTTAATTGTTCCTTGTGCAAATTTGGTGAGTCAAATGTTTGTGGTTTGGTAGATCTAAATGATCACCCTATGCAACACTTTAAGCATACACCTCAGGGTGACGCGTTAAACAATATTATTGTCATCAATGACTTATGCATAATGGAATCATGGGTTGCCCCAAATTCACTTCCCATACCAACTTTCCAGGGAACTGGAGGCTCTATGATTGTTATTGATTTTGCTATTGTATCTAGTAGCCATTTACATTATATTGATAAATTTGAGACCCATGTAAATCCGGTGAGCGATCATAATCCTCTAACTTTAACTTTGTGCCCTCCTGTTACTACAAAGCATCCAATGTGGGACCAACCAATAACATATAATAGGAACAAAGGTGTTACTTTGAAGTGGGAGAAAGTAGATGCAATTGGGTTGGAGGTAGAGGTCTTAAGTGCCAATAGTTCTGAAATTAAGTTTTGTTTATCACCAATCACAGACCCTGAAAATATAATCAGGAATTTTGAAATTTTGTGTGGGAATGTGGCAGAGCATCTTAAAAAACCAATGGTTAATAAACAGTCTAAGGGCTTTAAATGGTTTGATGCTGTTTGTTCCGCAGCTCAAAAATTATTAAAAAGGGCCTTGCAACAAAAACCAAGGAATAAGGAGTTGGTATTAACTGCGAGAAGCACCTATAAAGAGGCAATTAAAAAACGGAAGCTAGATTTAAAAAAGCTAGCTTGGGATGACCTAGAGAAAGCCTCAGATTTGAAAGATAGTAGGCTTTTCTGGGAAGTGATAAATCGTCCTTTCCTTTTTAGTGATGGCAAGGATAATATGGTGATGCAGATAACGGGCGAGACATAGGAAGCCCATTATGGGAAATTTTGTAATCCTAAGTCTGTACCCCTTATAGGTCTGCAGGATGAAATAAAGGAGGTGGACTTCCCGGTTACAGCTTCCCTGCTTAATTCTTCGCTTACACTCCTGGAAGTGTAAGAGGCCTTGAGGAAAGGTGTCCCACTAAAAGCCCCTGGCCCAGATGCGGTGCCGTTGGACTTTTTTAAACATAATACTGTTGTATGGGCTACATTGTTATTGAATGTATTTAAAGCAGCTATTGTTGGTCGCATTCCCCTATCCTGGAAAGAGGCAGTGGTGGTGCCGATTTTCAAGAAGGGTGAGAGGTGCGACCCACGTTGTTATCGCCCTATATCACTAATTGACGCATCATGTAAGCTTATTGTGGAGGATAATTTTGGCCAGATTGGAGACATGGGCAGACTCCGTGGGCCTAATTGTAAATTCCCAATATGTGTTTAGGAGAGGAAAGGGAACGACCGAACAGTGTTTAAATTTGGCACTAATTATGGGTAAGTACATGAAGGCCAGGGGTTCTTCTATCCACCTGGCCTTCATGGACTTATCCAGTGCCTTTGACACTGTTTGCAGAAACAAACTGTGGCAGATGATGGAGGACATGGGCTTTGAAGAACCCCTGGTTACCCTGCTCCGAGTACACGCTGCTACAACTGTGTCCATAAGATTTGGGTCGGGGGGGGGGGGACTAAATCTATCCCCTCAACCGAGGGTGTGCGACAAGGCTGTATTTTAGCGCCTTTTTTGTTCCTAGTTTATACTAATGGCCTGGAAAAGTTTTTGTTGGAACATTGCTCGGATTTCCCAAAAGCAAACGGCAAGAAGATACCTATGTTATCTTATGCCGACGATACAGTATTAATGACTCTTACAGCTAATAGTATGCAGACCTGCTTGGATGCATTTAACAACTTTATGCTGGACCTGGACCTAAAGGTAAACTTTGCAAACTCTTTTGCAATGGTCTGTGGTCCCAAAGGGACAAAAACCCGTAAGTTCATGGTAATTAATTCTACCATTGACAAAGTTGACAATTTTAATTACTTGGGTAATTTATTTAACAACAAACTGAGCTGGGTTCCTTTGATGAAGGCGCGTGTACAAAGTACTAGCCGATCTATAGAGGGTCTATTTCGCTTTTGCAGTAAATTAGGACAAAAACCAGTTCCACACTTAAAAACCCTGTACAGAGCAAAATGCCTATCTGTGGCCACTTATGGGGCAGGGGTTTGGGGGATAGTAAGCCCAGCCATGATCCAGGTCATGGAAAATAAATTTCTAAAGTGTTTGTTATCAATCCCACCAGGTTCATCTAATAGTTTCTGCCACACTGAGATGGGAATGGAATACGTGACTGACATCATCCGCGTTTCCCCTTTACTATTCTGGGGTAAAGTGTGGTTATCAGAAGACCTTCAGCTCTCAAAAGATATCCTCCGGGCCTGTAAAAATCTTGAACATGCGATGAAGATCCGATGGCTTTCATATGTTAGTGACACTCTGCATAGAATTGGTTTGGGCCATTTGTATGACAATCCCGAAAATATGCAGGGGGATATAAAATCTTTAATTAAAACAAGTTATCGTAATAGCTTAAGTATGTTACATTCAGATCAGCCAACAAATTGTTTGGGTAAATTGAAGGTCCAATTTTATTTAACATTTACTACTCATGTGCAATGGCACTTTTATCTGACAAGGTTTAGATTAAACACACTCCACTTTCTTTTTGCCTTTCCAAAACAAGGGGTTTGGTGTGAGAGGCTGCCCCCTTGTCCTTGTGATAACAAAACCAGTCAAAATACTATTCATTTTGTCCTTTTTTGTTCTCTTTATAAGGAACCAAGAAGCAGGTTTATTAAGCCTATCCTAAAAGTCGGCGACCATGTAACTATAAAGAGGGTTATGACTATTTGTTATCGTTATCATCACCTGGAGTATGCTGCCCCATGTTAAGCTTCATACGACTGTCATTACAATTTAGGAAACGCATTGTTAGTTTGGTTAAAACCTTTTTTCATATGTTGGCGCAATTGGTTATATGATATAATAATATTCTTTGGTACAGGGTGTGATTGATTGATAAATGATATGTAATATTTGTATAAGTTCCTTTTGGACATTTTTACTTCTATTTTAGATTCTTATGTATAAATTGTAGAATGAATTATCCTGTCCTATTGGTGTCAATATGCTTTTAAATTAAGGTCTGTATACTTTTGTGATTCTATTATTTTGAATCGAATAAAGTTTATGAATCGAATCGTATTATAATGTTTCCAAAACAATGAGCCAGCCTGCACTGAGCAACACTGTGTGCGGGGACAGGTAGTGCACCTCATCCTCCGTTAGCCTTCAGCACTTCCCGTATGAAAGCGTTGCTGATAATTTTGGAAGCCTTGATTCACTACTCACCGTGATCAATTTATTCGTAATATAAATATGTTTAGAGTCCATGCACATGGATTTCAGCCGCGCTCGTTGTGTGAAGTAACTGCATTTTCGTCAAACGACGTAGTGCTGAAGGAACACCGGTTTGCGGGGACAGGGAGGACATAAAAATAGGGCAGGAGAGAGGGTGAAACAAACAGAGTGAGAGGTGGATGGGCAACAACAGTGTAACATAAGGAAAGTGCGCGTGCGCTCTGCAAAATTAAAAAGTACGCAAAAACAAAGGGAAAAGTACTACAGAGGGCGGACACCCGTAATAGGCCAATATTCCAAGGTAGGAGCAAGACACAAGAAGGTGGGACATATAACGCTAAGCAGCCGTATAGAAACAAGCTATTCAGAACGATGCAACCTTTAACAAGTCAGAAGAGAGGGGCTGAATTGAAACCCACATACTGAACACAGCATGACTCGAAGAGACAGCGCATGCACTGCCTAGGCAAGACCTAAAAACGAAAGGAACGAGGGAAGGGCCGGAAGCACAGAAGGGAAGAGAGCAGATGAATGCCCAGCAGTGGTAAGAAAATTAAAAGCTTTCCTTATGTGGGCTTTGAAGCAACAGCATGGGCCCTATGGCAATTTCAGCGTGCTGCAAGAGATTAGCATCGTAGGACTATTTATTTATTTGCAAAGTTTTATATAGTGCGCTAAACCCGGAGGTATCGGAGTGCTTTACATGAGGCTCAGCGAGTTACAGGATACATAATTATATCAGTTTGAATCAAGAATCACAGCGGGAGGAGGAGGCTGAGGGAAGGAGACCCGAACGGGGAGACGAGGAAAAACAATGTCAGATGACCGGCTGGGTATGTGACGACCACGGGGCCAGACTCCTCTATAGCTGTATAGGACAGCTCCACCGGGCATCGGCCAAGGTTGCCCGGGCTTTGCGGTAGGTAAAAACTAACTGTTTTGGTATCCGCCCAGGGGGCGTCGTTGTAGTTCCATCGAAGGGGGAGGGAAAGAGACACAAACGGGGAGACGAGGAAAAACAATGTCAGATGACCGGCTGGGTTGGTGACGGCCAAGGAGCCAGACTCCTCTATAGCTGCATAGGACAGTTCCACCAAGTATCGACCAAGGTTGCTCGGACTATAACCGAAGCTGCTGGAAGTATGCAGCAGGATTAAGCAAATTATGCAGCGCAATACTGCTAATTTTGAGATGGTATAACTCCATTATTGTGTTATTTTTTTCTTTTTTTTTTTGCAGAGTTTTATATAGCGCGAACTAGAACCGAACCGAATCAGTTATCAGAGCGCTTTACATAGCACCAGTTACGTTACATGAGGACACACTTTCATTTTTAGGCACGGGGAGATTAAGTGATTTGCCCAGAATCACAAGGGGTTTTTGGCGTTGTTACCGAGACTCGAACCAAGTTCCCCAGGTCCGAGGTCGAGCGCCTTAGCCGTTAGGCCAACCCCTCTCCCCACTTAACACTGTTTAAGTGTTAACACAGTTAACACTGTTTGGGCATTGATTGCACCTCTTTATTTAAGTACCAGTTTAGCACCCTAATATCGCAAAAAGGTGACGAGTCAAACTTTGCAAAGGGTCTTCCACTCTGAAAAAACAGGTGTTGCTGCATTTTCAGTAACCTTTAAACATTCAGATTTTCACAGGAGCAAATCTACACAAGCATATTCGCTCATGCTAAAATGCAGTTCACAAATATTTTCTAGGAGTACTCTTTCTTGGCCTACTTCTCTACATTCTTGTGAATTCATGGACACTGTATATATGCACTTAATGCAAGGATGTATACCATGGATGCACTTTTGATACTTTCTTTAATAATTGGGCCTCAAATTAGGCCTGGCGTCAACCATGACCTTTTGTGTTTAATACAATTCTGTCTCTCTCTCTCTCGGTCTATCAGTTTGCTTCACTGTGAGTAACCGTAGTCTGCTCTTTTACAAGGAGCATTTTTTTTGCTTTTGCCAATGCTTGTTAGAATGGTGAGTGCCTTGCAGCTCCCACACCGATAAGGTTTTACAAAAACCATGCCAAAACAAGTCACATATTGACAAAACCAAAAGCCTGACCACCAATTACAGATCTACTGGCTTTGCCAGTGCTCGTTTATTTTTGTTTCCCATAATCGTATTTAAACTGGTTTCACTGATTTTACATTAAACTTTGAAAACCTGTGTACACGTTTGTACTGGAAACACCGTCTGTAGTGCAGTCCGAGCTTACAACATTTACTTTTAGTGCTCACCCTTATAAGAAAGGCTTTGCATTAATGAACCATAAATACAAGTTTGAACAGCATTAACACATGGACGCACACATTACTTTAACTGTAGACAATGTCCTTCCTTGATCCATGATGATCCATAATGCGGTACTGTAAACTGGCAGCCAAAGGGTTTGTGCTGTAGGGGGTTGGGCCTACTTGTCCGAAGGACAAAATACACATGACAACTTGTTGCCCTTGACCCCAAACAATATGTCCCGGGTGTCGGTCTATAGGAATTCCACATCCCTGTGTCAGAGTCCTCGATTTCTTGGTATCTTGATGTACTCATCCCCTTAATCCAACAAGCGTAGACTAGCTTCACAGAGGTGGGGTGTATCCATAAAGAGGTCTCATGGTACGTGGTGAACTGTGTCATGTAATGGTTATTTTAAAAGGGGAGGGTAGAATGTAGTGCTGCACCCTTCTGTCCCATGATTCAACCTAAAAAAAAAACAAATCTTGCTACCAGAAACTTACTGGAATGGCAGAAATCGCACCCCTCCTTCTCTTTTCAAAGAGTGTGTTTGGGTCCCTACATGCCCAGTTTGCCTCGACCAGGCCCGACCCCTTGTCTTATTGTGCCTTCTTCTCTTCCCCCTCCTCCCGGCCCCTAACCTCTGGCCATGGGTTGACAATTTCACAACAGCCTGTCCCAACTTCCTCATTTCAGTGTGACTGATCATTGCTCACGCATTTCCTGCAACAGTTTTCTTCTTTTCCCTGTTTACAGAAATATCCACTTCTGTAAATCTGGAACACTAAGAATCATGTTATCATGGCTAGGACACTTAAGGAATATTTGTGTCACAGCAGCTGTGCTGCTTCACACCTTCCTTACACTGAACCCCCACCCACCCCACATCAGCTCTGTCCCTATGTAACATCTGCTACACTCCAGGCTTCAGTGACATTTTAATTATACCAGTGAAATTATTAAAATTCCACATTACACAGTTTTGTGAGTTAGTAGCTGGAGACTTGTTTGCACAGAACCATGACTTTTATGTCAGTGGTGTTCTTGCTTATAGTCTCACAAGATACTGAGAGTTCACATTTCGTTCTGAAAGTCTCATTCTTGTGAAATTTTATTCAACGTTTTCTACAAAAATTTCCTAATTTTGTACACCTCTCTACGCTATCCCACTGTACTCTATGCAAATACACCATGCACCACTACACTCTGCACCACTGCATCTACTCTGAAAGGTACTCTATGCCACTCTACTCTTTTCCACTAAATTCTACACTGCATCTACTCCGCACAAATGCACTCTACGCCACTCTACTCAACGCTACTCTACACCCCTGCACTCTGCCGCACTACTCCGCTCTATTACACCTAAAACATGTCTGTAGTTTTAAAGCTGCGTTGTTATAAACATGATTACTGTTAATGACACTGGTAGCAGATGTTATTACCCTAGTTAATGATCAGAAACTATTTACTTGACCCCGTACTTCAACCTTAAAGCTCTCTGCGGCTGCTTGTGCCACAGCACCCTTGTATGAGTAGTGTGGTTTTGATATACTGCTAGTCTAATACATAACCTGTTGCTTGCTTTCCTTTGCAGCTGAGCATTGAAGATTTCACAGCTTATGGCGGTGTATTTGGCAACAAACAAGACAGCGCTTTTCCAAATTTGGAGGTGAGGTCACTATCTTCACTTTATAATTGATCTGGGGGCCTTGAGCCCTTCTTACCTCAATTTCTACTTTCTGCTTTGCTTGAACCAAAGTGAGATGGGTGGTTAGGTTCCCTCCTCCCTTTTCTGACAGCCAGTAGAGGGGCATGCTCTTTCTTGTTTGGGTGTAACTTGCAGCAGTGTTTATCTGCAGTATTTGGCTGTGGACACACTGTTGGATGCTCTATAAATATTTCTGCAGTGGATTTGAGGATGTTATCTGCCTAAAGAAGTCGCAGCTAAAGGAATTGCCTGTTTTTAGGTCTAAGCGTACCAGATAGCGAAGTGGTCTGGTTTGTTACAGACATCTTGGGACTATCCAGAAAGCTTCCATGGGAATGCATTCAACTTTTACCTACCATTGGCTTTGTGGTTTGTAATTCACATTTTCTGGCTTTCTATTTGCTGGCTTTGTTTTAGGCTGTGCAGTGTGAGTTCGGCCACCCTAGGAGCAAAGCCTTTTCACATTACCTCCAATTGTATTCTTCCACCAGGGCTCCTTTCTGTAAACAGGCCTGTAAATCTTGTGCTTGGCACATTTGCTGTATATTCAAAGAACGAGGACAGATGTCATGCTCTGTCTCTGAGGGAGCTTGGTGTTTAATTTTTCTTTTCTTACTTTAAAGTGAAAGGATTTATGTGACAATCTTGCTGGATACTGGCAGTAGGAAATGGGGTCTTTTTCTAGCACGCAACAACATTTAAAAACTGCAGGTATTTCAAAATACATCAGAATGAGAAACACAAATGAAGCATGCTTTTTTTTTTTTCTCAATTCTGAACTGTTTGAAATGAATACTTCGATATGATCAATACATTACGTGATGCCATTTCCACACATTATCTTTAGTGTACTGTATAGTTTTATTAGTAAAAGTGTTTGTCTGTGCAAATGTAATGGTCATTCCAATTGAAAATGTGTTGTCTGTAATGGCAGTGTTCTACCACACCAAGCATACTCCACTCTATGCCATTGCACTTTACTCTGCACCACTCGTCACTACACTCTCTGCCTCACTGCTCTGCACCACTCTACTCTATGCCAATGCATTCTACGCCACTCTACACTTTTCCAGTCTAGGCCACTCCACTCTGCACTACTCCACTCTGCGTAAATACTGCAACTGCACTCTGTGCAAATACACTCTATCCAATGCACTCTACCCTGCACCACTCCACCCCACTTCATTCTACTCTGAAACCATCTACTGTATTCCACTTCGTGCCACTCCACTCTATGCCACTGAACTCTACGCCACCCCACTCTGTGCCACCCCACTCTGTGCCACCCCACTCTGTGCCACCCCACTCTGTGCCACCCCACTCTGTGCCACCCCTATCTGTGCCACCCCTATCTATGCCACCCCTATCTATGCCACCCCTATCTATGCCACTGCATTCTACAGCCCTGCATTGGTATTAGCTACTGCACCCCATGCCATTGCTCTATATGCCTCTATACTCTACAACACTGCGCCACTGCACTCTGCGCCACTGCACTCTACAACACTCTACTTTGCACTACTGCATTCTATGCTAGTGCACTCTACGCCACTCTACTGCACCAATCCACTCTACGCAAATGAACTCTGTGGTACTATACTTTGCGCCTGCGCCACTGCATTCTAAGCTGCTGCACTCTATGCCACTATACTCTACAAAATTCTCTGCCAATTCAGTCTATACCAGTCTACTCCACTCTACGCGACTCCACTGAATGCCAGTCCAATACGCAACACTCTGTTACTCCGCTCTGACACTCTACTTCACTCTTCGCTGCACCCCACGCCACTCTCCTTTACGCCACTCTCCTTTAGCCATGCTAAACCGCAGCCAAGCTGATGTACAACATGACTAAAACACATAGGCAAAGCCGATATCTCTTGCATAGGCAAGACATATTGGCTTTGCTAATACTTTCTGGTTTCTGCTTCTTGCTAGAGGAACCACAACAATCGCATATCCTAAAGTCTAATTTATTTTAAGAATCTGCTCAGAGCATGCGTTTCAGAGTTTTAAAAAAAAAAAAAGTATCAATCCCAGCTTCGGTTACTTTCTTGTATTTTAGTTCGAATTTCTTTGCTTCTGTGTTCTTGAAGATGTAGAGTCTAAAGATCTGTGGTCTGCCTCAGAAGGTGGAACTTGTAATCCATTCATGCACACCTCTTATGGAACTGTCTACCCCCAATCCATTCATGAACACCCTCCCTGTGGGTCAGCACACCCCCAATCCATTCATGGACACCCTCCCTGTGGGTCCGCACGCCCACAATGCATTCATGAACACCCTCCCTGTGGGTCCGCACGCCCACAATCCATTCATGAACACCCTCCCTGTGCGTCCGCACGCCCACAATCCATTCATGAACACCCTCCCTGTGCGTCCACACACCCACAATCCATTCATGAACACCCTACCCCTCCCTGTGGGTCCGCACGCCCACAATCCATTCATGAACACCCTCCCTGTGGGTCCACACACCCACAATCCATTCATGAACACCCTACCCCTCCCTGTGGGTCGGCACACCCACAATCCATTCATGAACACCCTCCCTGTGGGTCTGCACACCCACAATCCATTCATGAACACCCTCCCTGTGGGTCCGCACACCCACAATCCATTCATGAACACCCTCCCTGTGGGTCGGCACACCCACAATCCATTCATGGACAGCCTCCCTGTGGGTCCGCACACCCACAATCCATTCATGAACACCCTCCCTGTGGGTCCGCACACACACAATCCATTCATGAACGCCCTCCCTGTGGGTCCGCACACCCACAATCCATTCATGGACACCCTCCCTGTGGGTCGGCACACCCACAATCCATTCATGAACAGCCTCCCTGTGGGTCCGCACACACACAATCCATTCATGAACACCCTCCCTGTGGGTCCGCACACACACAATCCATTCATGAACACCCTCCCTGTGGGTCGGCACACCCACAATCCATTCATGGACACCCTCCCTGTGGGTCGGCACACCCACAATCCATTCATGAACACCCTCCCTGTGGGTCCGCACACCCACAATCCATTCATGAACACCCTCCCTGTGGGTCCACACACCCACAATCCATTCATGAACACCCTACCCCTCCCTGTGGGTCGGCACACCCCCAATCCCTTCATGGACCACCCCCATCCTGTGGGTCAGCACACCCACAATCCATTCATGGACCCCCTCCCTGTGGGTCGGCACACCCACAATCCATTCATAAACACCCTCCCTGTGGGTCGGCACACCCACAATCCATTCATGAACACCCTCCCTGTGGGTCTGCACACCCACAATCCATTCATGAACACCCTCCCTGTGGGTCTGCACACCCACAATCCATTCATGAACACCCTCCCTGTGGGTCGGCACACCCACAATCCATTCATGAACACCCTCCCTGTGGGTCTGCACACCCACAATCCATTCATGAACACCCTCCCTGTGGGTCCGCACACCCACAATCCATTAATGGACACCCTCCCTGTGGGTCGGCACGCCCACAGTCCATTCATGAACACCCTCCCTGTGGGTCGGCACGCCCACAATCCATTCATGAACACCCTCCCTGTGGGTCGGCACTCCCACAATCCATTCATGAACACCCTCCCTGTGGGTCGGCACGCCCACAATCCATTCATGAACACCCTACCCCTCCCTGTGGGTCGGCACACCCACAATCCATTCATGAACACCCTCCCTGTGGGTCTGCACACCCACAATCCATTCATGAACACCCTCCCTGTGGGTCTGCACACCCACAATCCATTCATGAACACCCTCCCTGTGGGTCTGCACACCCACAATCCATTCATGAACACCCTCCCTGTGGGTCTGCACACCCACAATCCATTCATGAACACCCTCCCTGTGGGTCGGCACACCCACAATCCATTCATGAACACCCTCCCTGTGGGTCGGCACAACCACAATCCATTCATGAACACCCTCCCTGTGGGTCGGCACAACCACAATCCATTCATGAACACCCTCCCTGTGGGTCCGCACGCCCACAATCCATTCATGGACACCCTCCCTGTGGGTCCGCACACCCACAATCCATTAATGGACACCCTCCCTGTGGGTCTGCACACCCACAATCCATTCATGAACACCCTCCCTGTGGGTCTGCACACCCACAATCCATTCATGAACACCCTCCCTGTGGGTCTGCACACCCACAATCCATTCATGAACACCCTCCCTGTGGGTCTGCACACCCACAATCCATTCATGAACACCCTCCCTGTGGGTCGGCACGCCCACAATCCATTCATGAACACCCTCCCTGTGGGTCGGCACGCCCACAATCCATTCATGAACACCCTCCCTGTGGGTCGGCACGCCCACAATCCATTCATGAACACCCTCCCTGTGGGTCGGCACGCCCACAATCCATTCATGAACACCCTCCCTGTGGGTCGGCACGCCCACAATCCATTCATGAACACCCTCCCTGTGGGTCGGCACGCCCACAATCCATTCATGAACACCCTCCCTGTGGGTCGGCACGCCCACAATCCATTCATGAACACCCTCCCTGTGGGTCGGCACGCCCACAATCCATTCATGAACACCCTCCCTGTGGGTCGGCACGCCCACAATCCATTCATGAACACCCTCCCTGTGGGTCGGCACGCCCACAATCCATTCATGAACACCCTCCCTGTGGGTCCGCACGCCCACAATCCATTCATGAACACCCTCCCTGTGGGTCTGCACAACCACAATCCATTCATGAACACCCTACCCCTCCCTGTGGGTCGGCACACCCCCAAACCCTTCATGGACCACCCCCATCCTGTGGGTCAGCACACCCACAATCCATGAATGGATTGCCCCCCCCCCCCCCCTTTTTGGAGTAGTGTATCCACTATTCATTAATGGGCATGTTCCCTGTGGAGCTACTTACCCACAATTCATTTAGGCGCCCTTCCCTGTGGAAAGGAGTACCCACAATCCATTTATCAGTTCTTGCCCTCTGGAGTAAGAACTTGCGAAATTCGCATAATATGATTAGGCGTAAATATGTGAAATTGCAGCTAAATGACTAAAAATGCAAATCTGTCATTTTGAGAAATATTTTAGCGTGACTTTTTGACACGAGGAAACGTTGAAACAAAATTACTGCAAACAGCCTCTCGTGTTCTGTTGTTCCTGTGCATTGACTATAAAATTGCATTGCAAATTACCCCATTTTTTTGTGTGCGAATGGTATGTAATTACGTGATGTGGTCAGGCCTCGAAATATAATGAAAATGTTACTAGACCTGCATGTCTACTGACTTATAAAATCTACTCGACCCAATTATGATTCTTGACCCATCAACTGGTTTCAAACTATGTGATCCTGGGCAAATATTTTAATTCAATGAGCCCCCTTTGTCTTCTTTATTCCGTATGAGAACACCTTCAAATAAGCGACTTCAGAATGCCTGCTGTGCATAAAACACTTTTGTTTGATTTAATAGCCTAAACTTTTGCTCCATATATAATACAAATCTAGCCACATATAGGATACACTTGACCCCTGACTTGCCTCTTAGTTCATCAACCGCATTGTCATCAGGGCGGGGCAGAAATGTTTCTCAAGTCATGTTGAACAACTATCACTTTTAATAAATACATACCCGAAGCATTACGCTGTAGCACGCTAACTTGTAATTAGCAGATTTTCTATTGAAATGGCAACAACATTTCCCACTGACGTGGTTTTACTGATAAAACAATATAGTGTATAGTGTTCGGAAATAGTTTCTGCAAATATTTGTCTTTTTCACCATCACCAAGCAGTGTTCTGATTTGTTTGGTTCCTATTTAAATTTTTATTTGCATCACACTTCTGAATTACAAAAAAGTTCTATCGTAATTCCTGACGTTCGAGGCATGTGGGCTGCTAAATTCATATCTTAGCATTAGATCGCCGCCTAGTGTTGGGTCCGGATGATCGCACATTGTTGTCCTGGAAGAGTCTTCGAAGTATCCTGAGATAGGTGGCTCCTCCCCTGGACTACAGTGCCCATGGGCATCGGCTCCATCCTCAGATTGTTTTTTTCCGCCATTGGGTTCGGATGCGGTCTCGACTTCTCTCTGTCGGAACCGAGTAAAACTTACTTTTTAAGACCAAAAGGTCTTATATTTTTATAGCGTCGGTATTGTTTGCGCACGGTCTCGAGTTCTTCCAACTCTTGGAGTCGGATTCAGCGGAGTTTTTCACTCTTCGGACGTCGAGGCCTTCTCATCGCGACACGACCGCTACTTTCAAGCATGGAGCGGAGTCCGTTTAAGTACTGTCCGCTCTGTGGGTCTAAGTACCCACATATAGACCTGCACCCGGTCTGTAACAAATGCCTTTCACCGGACCATGACGACGGCAAGTGCAAGGCTTGCGCTCAGTTCCGGTCAAAGAAAACTCTTAAGCTCCGGCGCGCGGTGCGCCTGGAGGCCAGACAAGCGGCCCCGGATCCAGAAAACATCTTCGGCGACCAAGAAGAAGATGAACAGGGTCATCATCTCCAGATATCCCCACCCGAAACGGAGGTCGAGGCGGATCCGACGGACGACGACGGAGTCGCGGGTCAAGGCCTTGAATACGTCGACGAGGTAGGGGACGTCGAAGAAATTTATGGGGCCGCGGAAGATAGCTCAGGGGACGAGCTATGCCCCGAAGGTTTCGAAGATCACGATCGGGTCACGGGATCGCCAGTCGGCCTTACCCAAGACCCCGTGCCGCAAGCCACGGCCCCGCCATCAGGCCCGGCCACAGACATACTTGCTGAGCAGGCCACATCGAAACCGAAACCTACAGTGTCGACTACACCTAAAATGGCCGACCCGAAAACGAAACCGAAAGTTATGGACTCGAGCGTCCCTAAAATGGCGGCCGGCACACAGAAAACTACTGCACCCGCCGCCGCATCGGCTCCGTCGACCTCCGGTCCGCAGAAGTCGAAGAAGCCGGTCGATTCCAAAGGGTCAAAATCGGCGCAAGAGGAGGGATCCTCTACAAAAGGTGCTCGGCACGGATCGACCGCGGCGACACCGTCTAAGCACGCCAAGGCTAGCGGCACGGCTCCGGTTACGCCTGGGACTCCGTTGGTCGGTCGCGTAGTGGACGCGGAACCGACGAAGGCGCACGGATCGACAGCTGGCACATCTGCGCATCGATCCAAGGACTCTGGGTCGGCGACAACTGCATCGGCGTCCAAACCTAAGAAAGGCCACCATGACGTCGGATCCGAGGGGAAGGTCAAGACACCCTCGTCAGCGCCAAAAGACACTGTGAGTGAAGCGTCCCCCATCGCCGCTTCGCTACAGAGAATCAGGGACAAGGCCGCTGCTATGTCGGCTCCGTTGCCGTCGCCTCAGACGCCGACGGACGCTCCGGCAAAGCCTAAGAGTAAGCTTCTCTTCCTTCTGCCGCCGAAAGAGGCTCCGAAGGCTTTTTCCACGAAATCGACGCCAAAGAAGTCGGATTCTTCTACGGCAGGTGCACCTTCAGGTCGAGAACTCGAATCAGAGGACGATTCGGAGCACTTCATCGACGCCAACACAGGCAAATTAACCCTATACAAGAGGAGGATCACTTCGGAGCCTCTGGACTCCTATCTCATCCCACTAAAGAAGAAAAGGGTGCCTCTGGACGCTTCTAACCTGATAGAGCCTATCCAGCCTCCTCCTAGAAGAAGCCCTACTCCCTCACCAGACCAATCTGAGGGTGAGGGATATGATGAACAGGACCAATACACCTTCCCCATCAATGAACCAGATGCACATCCAGATGCATATGATAACATTGGTGACCAAGGCACCCAGAGTGTGGGGCAAGATCCACAACCATTCAGTGCACGTGCATCCCCAACAGAGGATTCTGCAGGTTTTCATGCACTAATTGAGAGGGCAGCTGCTAATCATGATGTGGACATGCATGCTGACCCGGTTGAAGAAGACTTTCTCTTTGACACGTTTTCAGTCTCTGAGAGGACTGTAAAGACACTGCCTATGCTCAAGGGAGTCCTCAAACATGCTGCGGACATCTTTAAGGAACCCACTAGAGCGAGAGTGGTCAATCCACGTATTGAAAAAAAGTACAGACCAGCACCTGCAGACCCTGCATACATTCGGGGACAGTTGCCGCTAGACTCCCTGGTGGTCGCCAATGCCCGCAAACGGGCCAACTCCCAAACAACGGGTGAAGCTCCTCCCCCGGATAAGGAGTCCAAAGTGCTAGAGGCAGGGGGCAAAAGAGTAGCTGCACAGGCTGCCAACTTTTGGCGTATTTCTAATACACAAGCACTCTTAGCACGTTACGATAGGGCGCATTATGACACCCTAGAACAGATTGTACAACACCTGCCTCCAAAGTTTCAAGAGGGCACAAAACTGCTTATAGAGGAAGGAAAATTGATCTCCAACGCAGCCATCAAGTGTGCACTTGACGCCGCAGACACAGCAGCTAGGGCGATCAACACTAGCGTCATGCTAAGACGACAGGCTTGGCTCCGCATATCTGGGTTTAAACCTGATATTCAGACAACCATCCTTAATCAGCCAGTCAATCCTGATCGACTGTTTGGTCCAGATGTTGACACCACCCTCGAAAAGATAAAAAAGGACACAGAAACTGCTAAGTCCATGGGGGCCCTACAGTCACAACAGTTTCGTGGCAACAATTTTCGTCGCTCAGGTGCACGTGGAGTCACCAGAGGACAAATGGGTCAACAATCTCAATTCTCAAAAGGTGGAGCACAATCCTCGTTCACAAAACAGAACAAGGGAGGTTACAGAAATAACAGCAACAGAGGTCGCGGCAGAGGAAACAACAGCTCCCGCTCCTCTACCCCAAGCAAACAGTGACTCTCTGTCACTGCCCCCCGACCACTTAACACCTGTCGGGGGGAGACTGCAGCAGTTCCTGCCCGTCTGGAGAAACATCACCACAGACAGGTGGGTGCGTCAACTAGTCCAGTATGGTTATTGCCTAGAGTTGAAATCCACTCCACCCAACATCCCGCCAAGGCAAAGGCCTATGTCCGCAGAGCACTTGCACTTATTGCAGCAGGAGGTAGTGGTGATGCTGCAAAAAGGCGCAATCGAGCTCGTGCCAGTGGAGGAGGAAGGCACAGGGGTGTATTCCCTGTACTTCCTTATCCCAAAGAAGGACGGATCTCTCAGACCCATTCTGGATCTACGTCCCCTACACCTGTATATACTGTCAGAACATTTCCATATGCTCACACTGCAACAGATTCTTCCCTTATTAAACCAGGGGGACTTCTTAGCAACCTTAGACCTCAAGGATGCTTACTTCCACATACCACTACACCCGTCCCACAGAAAATACCTCAGGTTCACTATCCAAGGCAAACATTATCAGTTCAAAGTCCTACCCTTCGGAGTCACCACAGCCCCAAGGGTGTTTACAAAGTGTCTGGCGACAGTAGCGGCGCACCTCAGGAGGCAGGGCATCCATGTCTACCCCTACCTGGACGACTGGCTCGTTCAAGCCAAGTCAGAACAACAGTGTGCCGCGGACATGTCGACTACCATTCACCTCCTTCACGATCTAGGTTTCTCGTTGAACTACCCAAAGTCGCTCCTTCAACCGGCGCATGTCCGGCAGTTTCTAGGCGCGACGATCAATACCCTGACAGCCGTGGCTCAACCAAACCAAGTCAGGATAGACAGCATGCAGTCTCTGATCCAGAAGTTCAGATCACAACACTCGCTTCCAGCGAGAGTGTTCATGCAGTTGATAGGCATGATGGCCTCCTGCATCTTCATAGTCCCTCACGCACGGTTACATATGCGCCCGCTCCAGGAGTGCTTAGCAAATCAGTGGACACAGGCTCAGGGACAATTAACAGACCTAGTGTTGGTTACCAGTCGGGCATACGACTCTCTGCATTGGTGGACTCCACACAACCTTTGCAAGGGCCGACTGTTCCAGGAGCCAGTGCCACAGATTACCCTGACAACGGACGCATCTCTCCAGGGATGGGGAGCACATCTGCTCAATTACACTGTGCAGGGACTATGGACGACGCAGCAACAGAAGATGCACATCAACTATCTGGAACTGATGGCAATCTTCATGGCACTCAAGTCCTTCATTGTACATCTGTGCAACAAGGTAGTGTTGGTCCGGACGGACAACATGACCGCGATGTACTACATTCAAAAGCAGGGGGGCACCCACTCGCCACAGCTGTCTCATCTGGCTCAGGGCATGTGGAAGTGGGCCATTCAAAGGAACATCTTCCTCATGGCAGAACACCTCCCGGGCAAGGACAATCTAATGGCGGATCTGCTCAGCAGACACAGCCATCAAATGCACGAGTGGGAGTTACACCCATCTGTACTCCACCCGTACTTCCAGCAGTGGGGTCATCCGGAGATAGACCTGTTTGCAACAAAAGAAAACGCAAAATGCCAACACTTTGCCGCCAGGTTCCCTCACCCACAGTCGCAGGGGAATGCGATATGGATGAACTGGTCAGGCAAATTTGCGTACGCTTTTCCGCCAGCCCCTCTGATACCGCTGGTGGCAAGAAAGCTAAGGCAGCACGCGATGACTCTCATCCTAGTTGCTCCAACGTGGGCGCGCCAAGCATGGTACACCACGTTCCTCGAACTCTCAGTGGTGCCACATCAAAGACTGCGCCTCACGCCCAGACTTTTGACGCAGAACCATGGAGAAATTCAGCATCCAGATCCGCAACAGCTCAACCTGGCGATCTGGCTCCTGAAGTCCTAGAGTTCGGATACCTTAACTTACCTCCAGAATGCATGAACATCATCAAGGAGGCAAGGAAGCCGACTACCAGAGCATGCTATGCTGCAAAATGGAAGCGTTTTGTCATTTACTGTACGGCTAAAGACATCACCCCGCTAGATGCATCTATCCCTAACATCATTTGTTATCTGCTACATCTGTACAAGTGCAATCTAGCGTACACTTCCATTCGGATACATCTATCCGCCATCGCAGCATATCTTCAGAATAGGCAGCACCTCTCTGTCTTCAGAGTGCCGGCCATCAAAGCTTTCCTTGAAGGTCTGAAACGAGTCATTCCCCCAAGAACACCGCCAGCTCCGGTGTGGAACCTCAATGTGGTCCTCACCAGACTGATGGGACCACCATTTGAACCACTGCACTCGTGTGAACTCCAGTTCCTAACGTGGAAAGTGGCTTTCCTAATTGCTATTACGTCACTGAGGCGTGTTAGTGAGCTGCAAGCGCTCACAATCCAAGAGCCATTCATTCAGATTCATCCAAATAGGGTAGTACTACGTACTAACCCCAAATTCCTTCCGAAGGTGGTGTCACAGTTTCATCTCAACCAAACTATTGACTTACCGGCATTCTTCCAAAACCCACAAACGGTGGCGGAAAGAATGCTCCATACGTTAGACGTACGGAGGGCGTTGATGTACTACATTAACAGAACACAACACTTTAGGAAAACAAAACAACTTTTTGTTGCCTTCTAACCACAACACAAAGGCAACCCTATTTCCAAAGCAGGAATAGCCAGGTGGATTGTTAAGTGCATCCAAATATGTTATCAAAAGGCCAAGCGCACTTTAACGATACCCCCAAGGGCGCACTCCACACGCAAATTGGGGGCATCCATGGCTTTCCTAGGAAACATTCCTTTAGAGGATATTTGCAGAGCAGCCACGTGGATTACACCACATACCTTTACAAAACACTACTGTGTTGATGTACATTCCAAGCAGCAAGCTGCTGTAGGACAGGCTGTTCTCAGGACACTTTTTCAAGTTTCTGCAGCTGGCACGGGCAACCGCCGCTGATGGAGGGACTGCTATATATTCTATGCTAAGATATGAATTTAGCAGCCCACATGCCTCGAACTGAATATGCTACTTACCAGTATGCATCTGTTCTTGGCATGTAGGGCTGCTAACATTCATATCGCCCACCCTCCTCCCCGGTGCCTGTCGCAGCTGCAGATATACTATTGTATTCAATCATTAGCATGGACATCCTTTACACTTTTCACTCCATCTTCTGCCACAATGGCGAAAAACAATCTGAGGATGGAGCCGATGCCCATGCGCACTGTAGTCCAGGGGAGGAGCCACCTATCTCAGGATACTTCGAAGACTCTTCCAGGACAACAATGTGCGATCATCCGGACCCAACACTAGGCGGCGATCTAATGCTAAGATATGAATGTTAGCAGCCCTACATGCCAAGAACAGATGCATACTGGTAAGTAGCATATTCAATATTTTGAAATACTTGTACAATTCATGTACAAGCTGTTTAAATGTGTTAGAGAAAAGACCGGACATCTTATAGCCTTTTGTTTCACAATGATAGTCACTTGACAAAATCCTCTAACTGGAATAAGAGAAAAGTAAACACCACTTTCTAGGGTAAGATAAGCAACAATTAGTAAAAAGGCAAACTGACATTTGACCTCTCAACAGGCAGAAAATGTGTAAAGATAAAAACAAGATTTAAAGGCTTTTTTATTGCTCATTCACTTTCTGAATGAACGGAACACCTGTTCTTCCAGCTTAAGTTCACTCGCCAGAAGGGACGAGTAGGTGCTAACTTGACCTGATAAAACCTGACAACATTCTGGATTGTACGCTAATTATGCAAGCGTAATTTAAATGTTATCCAGGTCCACTTCTGGAGCCAGCTGCATTGGGTAGAGTGGGCGCTAGGTTTCCTTGACTGTATAAACTTGTGTAGGGGTTTGTAAATCTATGCATTACTTTGTTTCAGAATGCCCTGGAGACATCCCCATCCTCGCTGGTCTTGCCTTCCGTGGACTGGTATGCAGCCAACACGCTACCCACTTACCTGAAGGAGAAGCTGGGAGCCAGTCCCCTGCACGTGGACCCCTCCACGCTACAGGAGCTAAAACTGAACAAGAGCATCCCGTCCCTTCTGGTAGTAAACCTGCCCTACAGTTCCAGGTGGGTCTAGTGCTTAATCTGTCAAAACAGAGCAAGCTCTGTAGTGGCACCCTTTTTCCTGATATACGCTGAAATTTGATGTGAGGCTGTGCATGCAAGTTTCCTTAAACATCATTGATGTTCAGTGTGCATAAAGCAGAATGTGTGGAAAAAAAGTATTGTACATCCCGAAAGCTAGGTTAGCGTGTATGTGCATGCCCTCTCCTGATTTTAAATATTTGGTTGGAGGTCCCTTTTGAGTGTTTCTTAAGAATAGACCCTATCACTCTCTTTACCCTACATCAGCTGAGGTCCCGGTAGCGCCCAGAGACCCACTCCCTCAAGAATGCCGTTGCCTGTTACCACTTAGTGTGAATGCCACAGTTCTGGCCACTGCTGAAGTCTCTTTGTAGGAAACCGGTCCTGCATGCTGACAACCTCCAGGCTCCAGGTTAGGCTACACCTGGCGCTGTGATGGCTTCTGCTGGTGAATTATGAGCTTCTGAGCTTTAAATATTGTACAGCACGTGGACGGGTCAGTCTTGGAGAGCAGTCATTCACGCCAACCCACCCAGTATTAACAGCTTTTTGCTCCTGACAAACACCCCATGTGCACACTGTATGGGTACAGAACACCCATGGCGTGTTTAGTTGTGAAAGTTCTTCATGTACATCATTACCTTGAGATTTTTCCAGTTCATTTCACCACTGAACAACATAAAAGCGCATAATACTGACTGCTATTTACGCTTATATTCTCCTTAACCTATTGTTTTTTTGGTAACCTAAACACAGTATTACATATTGAGTTGTATCCCATTAGGAAGCTTAATGTACACTAAGATCCAGGGAAAGGTGGGTGGGGGTAGGAGAGGGGGCAAGTGGCCTGAATGCACAATAAAGTGCAATTGAACTGTATTGCAACACTGTGTGCTTAGCACCCAGTAGTGTAAGTTTATGCTTAACTGGTCTTTGAGGTGGCTGGATGTAGAAATCCTTTTCAGACAAAAAGTATTGTATGCTTGAGAATGGGACTTAAAAAGGATCGTTTTACAGGGCCCTTCCCAAGGGTGATGGAGCTAAAGTAAAATCATGGTTTTCAATTCTACATAAAATAAAACTGCTCCATTTATCTTGAAATTTATGGGAACCAGAACTGGCATGCTACAGCACATGAAAAACAAAACTTGATAGAAGTAAAATATCCAGAGGCTGAAACCTGAAGTTCAGCTGAAAATGAGCATCCTTTTACCTTTCTCAAAGCACCACCTCTGCTCCTTCTAGACCCATTGTTTTATTGAGCAGAACTCTCCTACTTCTGCATCAAGTGCAACTCCAACTCACCGCTCACATGGACTGACCAGTCCATCATCCACTTCCAGATAAACACAGCGCAAGTCAATGCATCCACCAGCGTCACCCTATCCAGCCGCAACTGGGGAAAAATCTCTGAAGCAGACTAGCTTGATGCCCTCAGCACAAATCAACCTGACCCCACAGACCCTCTCAATGAGGTCTTAAACAACTAGATCAAGAACTGTGCAGGTACCCTCACATCCATCAAATCCAACAAGCAAAGAAGAAAACAAGCAGGCCACCTGATACTGAAAGCCACCAACAAAACCACCTACAAGGCTGCACTCAGACGCTACCACCAGCAACTGAGAGGCACCAAGCAATGGGTGCTAGCTGAACGCATCGAAGGGTGCTCCAACCGCTGCAAAGAGATCTTCTCTATCGTCAAGGACTTAACCACACCCTTGTCCTCAGTGAACAGCATCACCCGTTTCCAAGAACTCTGCGACGACCTATCAAACTTCCCTCACAGCAAAACCGCAAACCGTTGGCATTACTTGTTCATCAGTTCTTGTTCTGTAGTAAAGCTGGCGATTAAACTGGTCCTTTAGAAATAGAAAAGGCTGTGTGCTTACAAATCGCTCAAAGGTCTTTTGTGGAGCTGGGCAGCAACCAGTGCTTAATTTGAGGCAGTGGTTTCTGGTGCTCGGCACCTGCCCCTAAACGTCAACACTTTTCTTATGACAGTCTGCCACATGGTGGTGCAGCTCATCTAAGGGATAAGAAGAACAAAGGTTGTTTGAGTACAATAAACATTGCAAAATTACTTCTACCTGCCTCCACATCCATTCGTTTAGTTTTGGGGACCATGAATAGTCTGAACTGTCTCACTTGCAGGTGAGAGAGATTGTTAATAGCTGTTTGGCACCATCATTTGCAGGACTGACCGGGGCAGTGGGTGGTGCCTCCTGGTCAGGGCCCTGGAACCTATTTTACAAATTAGGCACTGGCAGCAACGGTCTTCCCAAGAGCATTGCATCCTACTCCTGCCATTGATGAGTATTGAGTGAGTCTTCCCTTTCCAAGGTTCTGTGATGACTTCCACCAAAGGTTTCTGTCTTGGTGCACGCTGAGTAGGAAAGCTAGTATTTCTACAATTTGGATCCTCAACCTCATCAGACTGAAGGTAAACATTGTTTACCATGAATCCTTTTTCTCTCAGGCAATTACAACGCGGTTGTTACGGCGACTGCATTGTACCAATATACCCTTACTCCGCAAGTTGGACCGACGACTTGCACAGGGGGCAGAATGTGTTAGATTTAAAATCCAATCCTTCCCTACTGTTGCACATACTTGAGTTGGAATAGTAAATTATACTATTCCAACATCCAGCCCCCCCCCCCCCCAGAGCAAGTCGTTGTTATGACTTGCAGGGTAATGATATGCATTGTTACAATGCGGTTGTTGTAACAACTGCGTTGTAATTGCATGCGGGGGAAAAGCATGCGGAATAAAGTGGCATATTCCAGACTGAAAGCCATGCATGGTGTACATCCAGCTCCAACCAAGATCATGCTTGAATAGGATAATTAATAAGCCACTCTGTTGCCTCCCAGCTAGATTCACACTCTAGGCCTCAGTAAGGACATAATTTGAGTTTCATTAACCCTAGATTGACATAAATTAGTCTTTCGTACACCTGCTGGAAACTGTAGTCTTTCAGGAAGTCTCCTATTTCACAACAGACCACTTGCAACCTCTGAAATTACCATATTAACTGATGTGGAGTTAGTTAACACTTCAAGAAATCCCTATTTTTGTTTTTCTTTTCATGTATATCCCAGTGTGGTTTTCTGTAGCTGTAGAGGGCAATTTACACTGAGCTTATATGCGTTGTTTTTGTTTGTTCAAGGCGAAAGTTGAAATGTTATAACAATTACTTTTTTCCCCCCAGCTCTGTCCTGTTGGCAACCAAGGAAGTCCTGAGAGGCAATGGTGAGTGTGACGTCTGCCAGCAGTCCACCCACAGGGGCAGAATCCCTTCAGGAAATGGTTACCACATCCTTTGTCCCCTCCTTTAAATGAAACTAGATGGGAATATACTTGTCACTTCAGTTGGATGTCTCTTCAGGGGCACTGAGTTGTCTTTTTGTATAAAAAAAATCTATTTCCTTCTATTCTTTGTATTAAGTATCCATTGTATCCTAGCTAAAAATGTGATGGGCTCCACTCTAAATGCCACTGCTGCTCACTTCATTGGTATTTGTATTGTTTCACAATTTTAGTCCGAGGTGGGAACTCCACTGCAATTATTTAGTGTGACTGGATTGCACATACAATTTATTTTTGTTTAGGATTTTCATTTAGAAGCACTCTAGAAAAACCATGGGATATGTATGGAGAGGAAAAAAACACAACTTTAGTGTGGTTGGTACCAATGTGGCTTTCAGTGCAGTGACCTGGATTCTAGTGCAAAATCAAACTCCCACCGTGTGATCTGTGGCACGTTATCGGGTTGCCTTAGCTAGGTATAGGCAGTGCTCAGTAGCAGCAGTGACTAACATGAAACACTCAAAGTGCATATTTACAACACTAGTAGTAAGACTGATGAGTTGTTTCCTGTGGTCTACGTCACTATCTCATGGCTCCAGTATGCTCCATCTGCGGAAGAGTGTGCTGAACAGCCGCAAAGCTTACAGGAAGGTGAAGTTCTAGCTGGTGTGCTTTCTGGCTGTCCAGTTCACGTTCTGTGATGTTTTTTTGACATTGGACCTTGTGTGCTCAAAGGAAAGCGTCAGAGTGGTAATAGTTACAGACAGCCACTTGTTTTATTAATTGTCAGAACATGGCATTTTAACACTATTCTCTCCTTCCTGCAGTGTCTGCATATGGGCACAGAAGCTTGCTTTGTAACTAGGTGACTGGAAATTTAAATATGTGAGTGGCTGCAAATGCAGGACAGTATTTGCCCTTTTAATCATTCAACTCAGGTTAAAAATATACTGTGTGTTCGTACAAAATGGCAAAACTTGGAACCTGCCACGTTCTTTGTTAAAAAATGGGAGGTGCAGTCCCCCAGCGGTAGCCTCAGTATATCATGATGGGCAAGTACTTTCATCTGCCGCCTTAGTAGATCATGAAGGGGCAGTACCCTCATGTGGGTTCTCATGTACATCTTGAGGGTAGAGTCTTTTAGCCCTAGATGGAATTTCACGTACATTGAGGGTGAAGGCTTGTTGTTTGATAGAATCTTGTGTGCGTCACCAGGGTGGATTCTTGAATCTTGGAATGGAGCCTTGTGTCCATCATGGGATGGAGGCTTGTTGTTTGATAGAATCTTGTGTGCGTCACCAGGGTAGGAATAGAATCTTGTGTGTGTCACCAGGGTGGATTCTTGTATCTTGGAATGGAGCCTTGTGTCCCTCATGGGATGGAGGCTTGTTTGTCTGATAGAATCTTGTGTGGGTCACCAGGGTGGATTCTTGTATCCTGGAATGGAGCCTTGTGTCCATCATGGGATGGAGGCTTGTTTGTCTGATAGAATCTTGTGTATGTCACCAGGGTGGGGATAGAATCTTGTGTGCGTCACCAGGGTGGATTCTTGTATCCTGGAATGGAGCCTTGTGTCCATCATGGGATGGAGGCTTGTTTGTCTGATAGAATCTTGTGTGCGTCACCAGGGTGGATTCTTGTATCCTGGAATGGAGCCTTGTGTCCATCATGGGATGGAGGCTTGTTTGTCTGATAGAATCTTGTGTGCGTCACCAGGGTGGATTCTTGTATCCTGGAATGGACCCTTGTGCCAATCATGGGATGGAGGCTTGTTTGTCTGATAGAATCTTGTGTGCGTCACCAGGGTGGGGATAGAATCTTGTGTGCGTCACCAGGGTGGATTCTTGTATCCTGGAATGGACCATTGTGCCAATCATGGGATGGAGGCTTGTTTGTCTGATAGAATCTTGTGTACGTCACCAGGGTGGGGATAGAATCTTGTGTACGTCACTAGGGTGGATTCTTGAATCTTGGAATGGAGCCTTGTGTCCATCATGGGATGGAGGCTTGTTTGTCTGATAGAATCTTGTGTACGTCACGAGGGTGGGGATAGAATCTTGTGTGCGTCACCAGGGTGGATTCTTGAATCTTGGAATGGAGCCTTGTGTCCATCATGGGATGGAGGCTTGTTGTTTGACAGAATCTTGTGTACGTCGCCAGGGTGGATTCTTGTATCCTGGAATGGACCCTTGTGCCAATCATGGGATGGAGGCTTGTTTGTCTGATAGAATCTTGTGTGTGTCACCAGGGTGGATTCTTGAATATTGGAATGGAGCCTTGTGTCCATCATGGGATGGAGGCTTGTTTGTCTGATAGAATTTTGTGTGCGTCACCAGGGTGGATTCTTGTATCCTGGAATGGAGCCTTGTGTCCATCATGGGATGGAGGCTTGTTTGTCTGATAGAATCTTTTGTACGTCACCAGGGTGGGAATAGAATCTTGTGTGCATCACCAGGGTGGATTCTTGTATCCTGGAATGGAGCCTTGTGTCTATCATGGGATGGAGGCTTGTTTGTCTGATAGAATCTTGTGTACGTCACCAGGGTGGATTCTTGTATCCTGGAATGGAGCCTTGTGTCCATCATGGGATGGAGGCTTGTTTGTCTGATAGAATCTTGTGTGCGTCACCAGGGTGGATTCTTGTATCCTGGAATGGAGCCTTGTGTCCATCATGGGATGGAGGCTTGTTTGTCTGATAGAATCTTGTGTATGTCACCAGGGTGGGGGATAGAATCTTGTGTGCGTCACCAGGGTGGATTCTTGTATCCTGGAATGGAGCCTTGTGTCCATCATGGGATGGAGGCTTGTTTGTCTGATAGAATCTTGTGTGCGTCACCAGGGTGGATTCTTGTATCCTGGAATGGAGCCTTGTGTCCATCATGGGATGGAGGCTTGTTTGTCTGATAGAATCTTGTGTGCGTCACCAGGGTGGATTCTTGTATCCTGGAATGGACCCTTGTGCCAATCATGGGATGGAGGCTTGTTTGTCTGATAGAATCTTGTGTGCGTCACCAGGGTGGGGATAGAATCTTGTGTGCGTCACCAGGGTGGATTCTTGTATCCTGGAATGGACCATTGTGCCAATCATGGGATGGAGGCTTGTTTGTCTGATAGAATCTTGTGTACGTCACCAGGGTGGGGATAGAATCTTGTGTACGTCACTAGGGTGGATTCTTGAATCTTGGAATGGAGCCTTGTGTCCATCATGGGATGGAGGCTTGTTTGTCTGATAGAATCTTGTGTACGTCACGAGGGTGGGGATAGAATCTTGTGTGCGTCACCAGGGTGGATTCTTGAATCTTGGAATGGAGCCTTGTGTCCATCATGGGATGGAGGCTTGTTGTTTGATAGAATCTTGTGTACGTCGCCAGGGTGGATTCTTGTATCCTGGAATGGACCCTTGTGCCAATCATGGGATGGAGGCTTGTTTGTCTGATAGAATCTTGTGTGTGTCACCAGGGTGGATTCTTGTATCCTGGAATGGAGCCTTGTGTCCATCATGGGATGGAGGCTTGTTTGTCTGATAGAATCTTTTGTACGTCACCAGGGTGGGAATAGAATCTTGTGTGCATCACCAGGGTGGATTCTTGTATCCTGGAATGGAGCCTTGTGTCTATCATGGGATGGAGGCTTGTTTGTCTGATAGAATCTTGTGTACGTCACCAGGGTGGATTCTTGTATCCTGGAATGGAGCCTTGTGTCCATCATGGGATGGAGGCTTGTTTGTCTGATAGAATCTTGTGTGCGTCACCAGGGTGGATTCTTGTATCCTGGAATGGAGCCTTGTGTCCATCATGGGATGGAGGCTTGTTTGTCTGATAGAATCTTGTGTGTGTCGCCAGGGGCATTCTTGTGTGCGTCGCCAGGTGGATTCTTGTGTGCGTCGCCAGGTGGATTCTTGTGTGCGTCGCCAGGGGGATTCTTGTATCTTGGAGTGGTCACTGTTGTAAATCATACGATGGAGCCTTGTTCTCTGATAGAATCTTGTGTGCATCGCCAGGTTGAGGTGTGGCCCATGTATGGTTGCAAGACTCCGTGTGTGGTGAGAACATGATTGCCTGGGCTGTGTGAGCCATGCTGAATTGCCACTCTTTAGCATGGTTGCAAGATGGAGGGTGGATGTAGTTCACCCAGACAGTGAAAGTGTTTTGCCGGCATTTATCTAGCTGGGTGGTGAAGAGACAGAAACTGAAGTGAGAGGATGGAGGCAGGGCTACCTATCTATGAGAATGCTGATTGATTAGTCCTTCCTCTTCCTAATCACTGCTATTTCGTGGATGGTAGGAATGGGTTGAATCTGCAGATTCTGTTAAATGTCAAGAAGGTTCTAGCCAGGGCCTGCTTTTTGTCTCCGATTGGTAGGAATGCTGATGACAGCCAAGCTCGGTGTCTTCACAACTAGTGTCCTTGTTTAAGGTCCTTGTACTTGGAGCCAGCATCATCACTACCTGATGTGAGCGCCATCACCTTGTAAACATAAGTCTGCACTGCAGCCAGAAACTAACAGTTGAAAGTGAACCACCTCAGACTGTTTTTATGCCCTTCGACAGTGGATCCATATCCCCTGTCCTAAAAAGAGTATAAAAGTGGGACCAGCAGCACCTCACTTTGTTTCTTCAAGTTCTTCTTGACCAAGGAAGTGAATGCTCTGCAGAGAACTCAGAGGTTCTTTGAGTTGAGATGGTGCCTGCAGAACAGCCAGTCTCCCAGAGATGAGGGTGTAACACCAGAAATCTACACAACTTGCTGGAGAAATTGTGAGTCTGACTTGATCCTAGAAGCCTACCTGTCTGTCTAGAGAGGTTAAGAAAGTGGCTGACCTTGAAAGCGGTGGACTATCTAGAAGAAGAGGAGCAGCTGTGCCCTTGGTTCATGGAATACCAAAAAAAAGCAGAGTTTCATTCTTAAGGGAGCATAGTGCTGAATCAAGCATTGAGGAAACACCTGGCCTCCCTACGTGGTTCATTTGGAAAACTGCTTTAAGGAACACCAACTTCTAGTACCAGCGTGCTGTCTAGCATCTTTGCGAACTGAGGGGCTTTGCCTTCCACTGAGCAGTGCATCCAGATGTCCTCGCACCCCGAAACTGTCAAGGTGAAAATACCTGCTAACTCTCTGTCTGTCATGCCGCAGCTCCCATTTGACCTGAGAGATGAGGCCACTACTGTGTCTCCACTCCTACTGTCCGGGGACCCTACCATTTGCTGCAACCCGACTGCATCTACTACTGCTCCGTAGGAACAGGTAACAGAAGGCAGTGTTTAAAAGGAAAAACTGAGAGACCCTGCATTGCCATAGACCTGCAAACTGATATCCGGGAGGAGTGCCACTACGAACTCTTTAGCAAGAAGCGATTTAAACTGACCTACGGGTACCCTGCATCGCCAAGTTCTTGCCAAAGATTCCCATCAGCAGCACGTCCCCTTAGACGGGTGGGAGCTAGAGCCATAGTACTGGATCGCTGTAGTAGGGCAAGAGTTGGTGCCCCTTATTTAGATCCCCAGGTCGGTGTGGGGAAACTTTGCGATTGGTTGAAATCTACAGTATCAGAAGAGCCTTGTAACGAATACCCCATTACCATGTACAGTATTATGATTTGTCACATTATTAAAGTACTTATATTTTTTACACAAAACCTCTGGGCTGGATGGCATTCTATTGAGTCCATAGATTGGTTGTTGAGTTCTGACTTCTTGGACCTCAGACTACCTCTCTCAGAAGTCTTTGACTGCTTGTCCCCATACCCTGCGAGTCAAGTGCGGAATGGATATTTTTAGATCCAGACTTTGGAGCCGTAGTATAACGGACACCCACGGCATCAGATGCATATGATCCCCAACCACCACGTTTGTAACCCAGTAGCCCCGTCAGCAATGTGAACTTGCGCTCCCATAAAGCGCCGGGACTTTCCTCGGAGTAGCTGCGCGCTATATAAATCCGATTTTAACATTAACATATGGGTTCTGACAGTGTGTTTGAATGATTTTACTTGAAGAGTAAAGAACAGATTTTATTGCACCCACTCAGCCCCCATCGCAAGTGCATGCAATAATTTTACCTCTTACTGCATCTGATTTAACCACACATGAGGCCTCTATTGGAGGGGGGGCGGGTGAGAGAGGGCATTGAATGAAAGGGGTCAGTCCTTTTCTCACTGATATCAGCATCTTTCTCTCCTTCTAGATGAGGTAATTGGACAGGTTCTGAACACCATGAAGTCAGAGGACATCTCTTACATTGCGTTGCTCACAGCTATGCGGCCTTCCCGGGTAAGTCTGCTTCTGTCATCTCAAAAATATCAGATGAGGCTAAAAAAGGCTCCATTTGTGTTTGTGGTTTAGTTAGTTGCAGCAAATGCCTAACAGTACTTTTTTGACCTACGGAGGAACTTTTTATTCATAAGCACTTGAATGTACATCTGTGCGGGGTCCCAGAACACTTTCTGAATGGAGCGGAAGTAACACTGTCCAGTTTGGCAGCCAGTATCACAAAATGCAATGAACTCTGGCGTTCTGGGCCAAGGAGACTTTGTACTTCACCTGCGCTTTGAGACTGAGAGGATCAACCCCCATACAGAAGCGAAAAACAGCCCAATGCCCACGTAACTGAAGCACTGCATGGAGGACACCTCAAGAGAGCAAGTTACTCTGGGGTCCATGAGAATGTTACTGCTTGCATGCCCCACATAAGAATGTGAATTATTAATTGGAGTGAAACGTGGTCCGCCGCAAGTAATAACTCACTCCAGGAGAGGTCACCAGCAGATTCCAGTCATTTTCCAGTTGCAACTGATCACTTCAGGGATAAGGCCTCTTGCAGCCTGTGTCGCAGTACCAAACACAGGAGGTCAGACAATGTAAATGTAAATTGATACTTGTATAGCGCACTACTCACCCGCAAGGGTCTCAAGGCGCTTGTACGAATACCACTGTGGAACCCATCCTGGCTTTCCCTGTGAGGTGTCCACTCCTGGGCGCCCCCAAGGTGGAGGCCAGGCATCCTTAGCGTTGAGGGGGCCGTTGTGGAGATTAAGCAAGCTATTGCCCAGAGTTGCAGAGTGGGACTCCATGATTGGAATAGGCACCGAGGCGAGAATTATCAGGTCCGTGGAATTTTGAGCCCAAGACCCGCTGAGGCGGGGAATTGAACCCTGGTCCCGGGCTAGACCTCCGCATCAGGGTCTGCCGCTCTAACCATTGAGCCACACAATTGAACTTTAGAGTTCGCCTCTTTGTCCTTGGTACAAGCAGGGACAGTTCTAGCCCTTCAGGCCCCCTCACAGGCCTCAAACAGCAAGTACAGTCCTTCCTCTGTCCTAACATAGGTCCAGAAAGTTGTGAGTTCCACTTTTGTACAGTATCCTTTGGGAGTGGTGAGTCCTGAACAATCCCTAACCAGTGGAGAAAAAGTTACACGTTGTCACCCTTCTCACTTTACAATACATCCTGTTTGCCTTACTGCAAACTCTCCCAGAGTGCACTATTCTAATGAAACTCAAAGATGGCCCAAACCTTCTGGGGTTTGAGGGAACTTGTGCAGGGCATGTGTTTAGGGAAATGGACAACCCCTCCTCCTAAGCTACACTACAATGGTTCTAGGACTAGCTCCCCCTCCACTGGTGCAGTCTAATTGGCCTGGGCCTAAAGAGCTGTGGCTTAAAATCTCTGGTCTCTCCTTTCACTAAACTATGAGTGGACAAGCTTCAGCTCTGTCACTTTCTTTTTAATATACAAAAAAGTTTTTCCTTTCTGTGTCAATCACTTTAATTATCTGAACATAATGTCTAGGTATTATTTAGACCAAACGAGAGACCTATATATAGAAATATTCTAGCACGCTGAGGTATAGTTTTGGGTTTTTATTTTATTTATTAATATAAAGATTTTCTTTTTTTAAATAAAATCAATACAGTTCATGAATTGCAATTTTAAAAAACATCTGAATATACAATATTCATATACATTCCCAAATATCAAAACATGTTGCAAAAAATCACATAGTATACATAATACAAATTACAATTAATACATTCAATAAAAAAACATCTTTTTGGTCCTTGTGTCGACGCGTTTCGGTGTTTTTCTTTAATGTGCTAACACCTTCCTCAGGACTGAACAATTAAAATCTTGAATCTAAAAACAAATATATGCAATTAGTTTTGAATCTCCCACGTGTACACATACTTTTGCTTACAACCTATACTTCTGCTGTCATTCACTCGTACTGGTCCTCTACCTGTTATTCTTACATTCTGGTTAATGACATTCCCTGAAGCTCCTTCACTGCCCTTTCTGAGCTTCCAGGAGGGATAAAAACTGGGATTGGCCATTGTTTACGATTTAAAGGTAGGAGGTACTATCTCCTTGTGTCACTTCTAGACATTCAATAGAGCGCCCTTTAAATATATTTTAATTCAGAAACGTGAAATTACTGCCATGCAAGACAAACTGATGAGCATTGTCCTTCTGTGGTACCTCCCTTCTGCTAAAGTCATTCGCCGTCCATAAATGTCCTGCCCTAGCTCAGTGGAAGCAAAGACCATGTTGAAGCCAGAAAAATCATGGAACAAATCTGGATGGAGCTGCTGAATTGTAGGACAGAATAAGACTCCATGATGTACATGTGTAGAGTTCACCACTGCCCCACACCTGCCCTGCAACATCACCTTGGCAGTTCTTTGTGTTACTGATGTTTGTCCCTAATGCTTATGTTTGGGGTCCATGTGAGACACTAAGATCAATGTACAATAAAAAGTAAGCAGTTGTCTTGGAAAGTGACTGGGTCTGTAATATACCCTCATAAATGAGCGTTAGGAGTCTTCAGGTCTGAGGAAAGAGTAGTTTTAGAGGCATCTGTACATATGTTAGCCACCTAAACCTCCCTCTCTTTTTACTCCTGTTCTTCCAAGTCGCCTATGTCTTTTTGTTCGTGTCCTTCCTCCACTGCACATGTTTTTAGAAGAAAGCTTGATCTACTTCCCATTTATTTCCTTTTCTCTCGCAGGTGTCTAGAGATGTTTCGTTTGAGGTGGACCACGTAGGGCGACAGTTGCTGCAGACAGAGGTGACTTACCCTCCTCTAGCCTTCAATATCTCAAGCGGCGCTTGCATCCTCTTCTGGGCCAAGAACGTTTCAGTGTTTGTTGCTGACCGCTGGCATGATTTGACCAATGACACCTTTGGCAGATCCTCCATCATTGACCAGCAGAAGTCTTTCTGTACCTCAGAAAACAGCAGGTGAGTGCAGGTCACAGCTCTTGGACGCGATTTCTGTAATGTTCTAACCTGTGCGCATCCAACCAATATACTCCATTCCATTCCCTACTTGGAACAAGTTCACTTTTTCTAACACCACCTTTTCTTTTCCTTTAGCTTGGTGTTGACTTACCCTAATGTGTCTGGCTCCGCGCTGACCCTTAAGTAAGTACAGGAGTTTGGAATGATTGTTTATCGTCTTCGTGGCTGTGTGTGTCTGTCTTCCATCATAGCTTAGAATACTGAATTAATCTGCCCTTCAAGAGATGCAATCTTTCAGGTCTCAGCCTTCATTTTACAAACAAATGTTAACTAATAACTAAAATTCATTGGATGAGTTGAAGTCAACAAGAACTACATGTCCCAGAGTGCATGAGGTTTTGAATTAAACTTATCACATACAATTATGGTGTTTTACTTGGTGATATTGTTGTCTTGTAACTTTAGTCACAGAATACAGGAGGAATGCTTTTTTAATATTCTATTGGGCGTTTAAGTCTTTGCTAGGAATCCGCAACATTCATGTGGCATGGCTTATGTATGTATTTGTTTGTAAATATCGATCTACTCACCAATATATTTTAATTATATAGTCCGTACTTGTCCATTCCCTGATCTACAGGCATTTGACAGGGGTGATTTTGTGTGCTTGTGCTTATTCCAGTCATTCTTATCCTTCCAGATTCGATCTTGATAACCGCTTCTACAAAGTTTCAGCCAGAATGTGGTTCTCCTTGTACAATGTCCAGATAACACATGGTAGCGAGCAGCTTCCATTCAATGTCTCGCAGGTCAATGCGCCCAGCATCTATTCTTATCACTGCAAGTTTCTGAGCAGCATTCCCCTTTACGGCCCCATGCTTACTACCAATCGCCGGAATAAGAGCACCGAGGCATGGCAGATTCGACTGGAAGGCTTTCAGGTACGTGCCTTGTTTACTATGAGTTTGTATTTGTTTTCTTTATCGTGGGATAACTCAAAGTCCCAGTTTGTTTTTAACCGCATCGCTGCGGCGGCTATTCCGCCGCAGCGCTAAGGGGGCTGTGCTCATGACGTAGCTGTTCTGTCATGGCCCCGCCCGCTCAATAGAACGCGCCGCGCAGGCGCAAAATCAGCACCACGCAGGCGCGGCGGCGGGGCCATGACGGAACCGCTCTGTCATCAGCACAGCCCAACCGCAGCTGATGACGGAGCGGTTCCGTCATCAGCATGGAAAGGGTTAATAACTAATAGGTGAACTACAGCCCTGAGCAGAGGAAGATGCATTATCTAGCACTCCACCAAGTGTAATAGGTCTTCACTTGGACAGTTTTTTCTGGAGAACACTTATTGGATGTAGAAAGTGCCAAGCCTCATCCATGGTCTTTTGATTGGTCAAACATGGACATATGAACCATGTGGGAAGATATTTTCTATCTATATAAGGCAGTTATTGCAATGCCATACATGAAGTCACCATGGCGTTGATTGATTCTTACTAGACCTGGCTGGCCATCTATCATATTTCTTTGAAAGACTCCAACTGTGCCAACTGAATATCTTTGGCTTTTTATGGTCTAATTGTGTGTTCCAATAAAGCGCCATTTAATTTGAGGTGCCCCCATTATTAATAAACTCTTTTCTGCACACTGACAGCGCCGACCTCCAGCTATGGTCCTCTAGCAGGAATGAAGCACATGAGGGTAAATAAGCATAATTGTGCCTTCCACAATTGAACAAAAGATCCTTCATGCTTTTTGAGTCTTGGATACAAGAGATTAATCAATGAAACTGCAAAATGAGTACAGTTCAATACCCTGTCATTTGCCAAGCTATATCAGAAGGTTAACTAATATTAAAAGCTGAGGTGCGCGAAGTTGGACCTATGGCAGGAAAATATGTTTGTGCTCCCGTCTCGCTGGAGCATTTTTTAATCTCCCGCCAGGTGGGAGCAAACATGCCTTTCCTTTCCTGCAGGAGCACAGGCAGGGAAGGGGTGTCTGCCCCCACCCCGCACCAAAGCACACACTCAGAATCTAATAAAGCCCCCCCAAAAAGGGTCCCTAGGGCCTTTGAAAGCTTGAGGAGCGGCCACAAGACCACTTTCTTTTTTTTTTTTTTGCATTTTACCCTATTGAAATATGGCTCGGGGAGTGGGGGGGGGGGGTCATGTGCCCCCTCCCCTATAATTAAACTATGGCCCTGTGGGATGGGGTTCCTAGGGCCCATTAGCACTGGGGGAAGGGGGTGCCATGCTCTCTCCTCCCCTATTAGTAATGCATTTGGCCCCAGGGGATGGGCTCCTCAGGGCTTATTAAGGCAAGGGGGAGGGGGCCATGTGCCTCCTCCCGTATAAGTATGGGGATGTGGTTTCCAGGCCTGTTTGGGTTTGTACCCTTGCTTCCCTAATATTACTGTATTTGGCCCTGGAAGATGAAGACCCCAGGCCCTGGTTTTTTTTTATTTCTTTTTTTTAAAGTAATTTTTATTGATGTTCAACCCGTACACCCCACTTTTGCGGGACACATTCGCAATGGAAGGCACAATTTAAAATACATTGCATGATTATTCAGCATCCATAGTTGGAACGACATCAGTACCTTTAGACGATGCCGCCGTATATTACACTCAGTTCACTTTACTTATTAAGGTCTCTTCCGATATATGTATGTGATGTCATCCCCTGGCGCAATGATCCTCCAGCTTAGTGCCTCCCGCAAGCTCCAGCCCCACCCGCCCCCTACCCCTTAACTCTCCCCACCGGTGTGCTCCAAGCAACAGAAACAAGAATAACCGAAAGTTTTTCCGTGCTAAGGGATGTAGGTCTTGGCCCCTCTCCAATCATTCCCAGTACTGTTGATTTCGCCCCCACTCCTACCCTCCCGTGGATTTCTCATACCTATCTACATGCTATGGGGGCTATCAGTTCCTGGAGAACCCTCCAGTGAGCCTGTCCCCGAATCCGTCTCAGCAGGAATCAGCTGTGCCACCAATGCTTCCCACGCCTGCGTGGTTTCCACCGCTTTGTCGTTGTTCATTCTCCTTGCCTGTTGCATTCTAACCATGCTCTCACTGGATGCCCATTTCGCAAACTCCGCCCTCCACCGATCTACACTAGGGCCTTGCTTGGACTTCCACTGCCTCGTCAATTCTCGCTTGGCCAACAACAACCCCAGGTCCATGAACTTGCTCGTAATCTTTGTATGCTTCGTGTGCGGAAACCAATGCAGTACACATACCCCCATGTCAGGTTCTACCTGTCTATCCGTCACTCCGCACAGAACCTCCACCACCTCCTCTCAGTATGTTCCGAGCTGCGGGCAGCTCCACATCATATGCCAGAAATCTGCTGCTCGCGTATTGCACCTGGGACAGCATACCAAGTCCGCGTGAAAATATTTAGCAATCCGCTCAGGGGTTAAGTAAGCCCTATGCACAGTGCAGAAATGAATAAGCTGGAAAGTCAAAGTCAAAGTCAAATAATTTATATAGCGCACTACATACCCAGAGGGTCTCAAGGCGCTTGTGGAAGGGTGGGAAATTACTTGTCGAATATCCAGGTTTTAAGCTGCTTTCTGAAGGCTAGGTGGTTTTGAGTAAGGCGGAGGTGAGTGGGGAGGGAGTTCCAGGTTTTAGCCGCTAGGTAGGAGAAGGATCTTCCCCCCCCCCCCCCCCCCCATGGTGGTTTTGTTGATGCGTGGAACAGCAGCGAGGGCTTGGTTAGAAGAACGTAGTTGGCGGGAGGGGGCGTAGAAGGATAGTCGCGTGTTGAGGCATTCGGGTCCAAGTTCGTAGAGTGCTTTGTGTGCGTGGGTGAGGAGGCGGAACGTTATCCTCTTATTGACAGGGAGCCAGTGGAGGTCTTTCAGGTGACCGGAAATGTAGTCTTTACGCGGGATGTCTGGCTGAAGCGTTTTGGATGCGTTGGAGTTTTTTCTGAAGTTTTGCGGTGGTACCGGCGTACAGGGTGTTTCCGTAGTCCAGGCGGCTTGTAACCAGTGCGTGGGTGACCGTTTTTCTAGTTTCGGTGGGGATCCAGTGAAATGTTTTTTTGAGCATGCGAAGAATGTTGAAGCAAGATGATGAGACGGCGTTGACTTGTCTAGTCATCGAGAGTGAGGAGTCCAGGATGACGCCCAGGTTCCGTGCATGGTCCGTTGGGATGGGTGCTTTTCCTAGGGCCGCTGGCCACCAGGAGTCGTCCCAGGCGGAAGGGGAGGTACCTAAGATGAGGACTTCTGTTTTGTCTGAGTTCAGTTTAAGACGGCTGTGCTTCATCCACTCGGCTACTTCTTTCATCCCTTCGTGTAGGTTGGTTTTGGCGGTGTTAGGGTCTTTGGTGAGTGAGAGGATCAGTTGAGTGTCATCAGCGTAGGAGATGATGTTGAGGTTGTGTTGGCGTGCGATGGTCGCGAGGGGGCTCATGTATACGTTGAAGAGGGTGGGGCTGTGTGAAGATCCTTGTGGCACGCCGCAGATGACTTCGGTGGCTTCTGACTTAAACGGTGGGAGGCGGACTCTCTGAGTTCTTCCGGCAAGGAACGAGGTGATCCAGTCCAGTGCTTTTCCTTGAATTCCGATGTTGAGGCGTTGTATAAGGGTGCTGTGACAGACTGTATCGAAGGCTGCGGAGAGGTCAAGCAGGATGAGGGCGACTGTGTCTCCGTTGTCCAGTAGTGTTCAAATGTCGTCTGTTGCTGCGATGAGTGCGGTCTCGGTGCTGTGTTTGGCTCGGAAGCCGGATTGTGAGGAGTCGAGGGATTTGTTGGTTTCGAGGAAGGCGGCGAGCTGGTTGTTGACGGCTTTCTCGATGACTTTGGCCGGGAATGGTAGAAGCGAGATGGGGCGGTAGTTTTTGAGTTCGGTGGGGTCTGCTGTGGGTTTTTTCAGAAGGGCGCTGAGTTCGGCGTGTTTCCAGCTTTCCGGGAAGGTGGCGGAGTTGAGGGAGCAGTTGATGACGTCTCGGAGGTGGGGTGCGATGATGGAGTCTGCTTTGTTGAAGATGTGGTGGGGACATGGATCTGTGGGGGATCCTGAGTGGATGGAGTTCATCAGGCGAATAGTGTCCTCAGTGGAGATTGGGTTCCAGTCGTAAAGGATGTTCAAGGGGGGTTTAGGTTCGGTGGGTTGGTCTCCGGGTTGGTTGTTGAAGCTGTTATGGATGTCGGCGATTTTGTCGTGGAAGAATGAAGCTAGGGAGTCGCAAAGGATTTGAGAGGGAGTGATGTCGTTGGAGTTGGCAGTGGGGCTGGTAAACTCTTTGACGATGTTGAATAGTTCCTTGCTGTTGTGGGCGTTGTTGTCTAGTCGGTCTTTGAATGCGGATTTCTTGGCTGTCCGGATCAGTTGGTGGTGTTGAAGGGTGGAGTTTTTGAAGGCGTCTCTGGTGCTAGTGTTTGGGTCTTTTTTCCAGGCTTTCTCAAGGGAACGACAGAGTTTCTTGGATTTCTTAAGGTCATTGTTGAACCAGGGGGCGTTTTTGCTGCCTAGCTTGATTTGGCGTTTTTTCAAGGGTGCTAGGTTGTCGGCGCTGTGGGCTAGCCATTGTGTGAGGTTGATGGCTGCTTGGTTAGGGTTCGACGAATAGGCAGGGGGGTTTTGAAGAAGAGATGTGGAGATCTGGTCGATGGTGGTTTTGTTCCAGTTTCTTCGCAGAGAAGGTTGAGGGTGGTTGTGGATTGTGTTTTTTTTGTAGTTAAAGTGGACGCAGCTGTGGTCCGTCCAATGGAGAGCTGTGGTGTGATTGAAGGAGATGTGCTTGCTGGAGGTGAAGATAGGGTCGAGTGTGTGTCCTGCGTAGTGGGTGGGGGTGTTTACTAGTTGTTTGAGTCCGAGGTTGGGTAGATTGTCCAGGAGGGTGGTGGTGTTGCTGTCGTTGCTCTTTTCCAGGTGAAAATTGAGGTCTCCCAGTAGAATGTATTCCTCGGAGGGGAGTGCGTGTGGGGTGATGAAGTCAGTGATGTCTTCACTGAATTGTGTGCGGGGTCCCGGTGGCCTGTAAAGGAGGGTGCCTCTGAGTGTGGTCTTAGGGTCGGTGTGGATCTGGAAGTGAAGATGTTCGGCGATAGTGAAGTTGACGTCTGAGCTGGTTGAGACGCGGATGGAGTTCTTATGGACGATGGCGATGCCTCCTCCTGTTTGGTTGGTGCGGTCTTTTCGGATGATCTTGTAGCCGTCCGGGATGGCTATGGTGATGTCTGGAGCTGAAGAGGCGTTCATCCATGTTTCTGTTAGGAAGGCGACGTCCGGAGAAGTGGTGTCTAGTAGATTCCAAAGGTCGATGGCGTGTCTGTGGGTCGAGCGGGTGTTGAGCAGGATGCATTTTAGGTGGCAAGTGTCGGATCTCTGTTTGGTGTTTGTGGATTTGGTGTGGGTCTTGGTGCAGTCGAACTTGCAGGAGTAGCATGTGAAGGGTCCATGGGTGTTTCCCGGTGCGGCTTGGTGGCAGTGGAACCTAGCATTCCGCGTACCCTTCCATGCCCTTGCCACTATTTTGGTCCATGCCGTATCGGGAATATTCTTTCCCAAGTCAGTTTCCCATTTTTCGCGGAGCTGTGTCAGTGGCTGCAGTCCCTCCTCCACTATTCGCCTGCTAAGGCATGTCACTGCTTTCACCGTACCCACTGCCATCACCACGTATTAACACATCAAGGACATCTGGGGCTCCAGTAGCCCCACCCCCCAATGCTTCTGAATCGCCGCCAACAGAGCTGCATGTAGCAAATAGCCACCTCTAGGTAGGCCATATCTGTCTTGCAATGCCTGGAAAGGTATGAGGGCCCCCTCCTTATATAGGTCCCCAATCATCTGTAGTCCTAAATCTTCCCACTCTGCTAGGGCAGTCCAGCCCCCCCCCCCGTGCGGGAAGGCCGTACACATGCCCAGGGGGATTGCCGGCGCATACGGGCGCGGAACACCACATCTACGCTTGTAGCCGTTCCAGCTTGCTCTGAGCGCTTTCTCCTCTGTCGTCGTCGAGTCACAAGAGTTGTTCAAGTGCCACAAATGAGAGACTATGCCTCGGCAGCCATCTATCTTAAGGTCCATCCGGCCCTCTAAATTCTCTAGCTACTGCCTGCGTAAACCACTGCAGCTGTGCAGCCAGATAATACACTTCAAAGTGCGGGACTGCCCATCCTCCTGTGATCCTAGGCCTCATCATTGTGGTCAGTGCAACCCGCCGCCTACCATTCCCCCACAGAAAGACCCCCACAATGGATCGCAGCGCCCTGAACACCGAGCACGGTATCCCGATCGGCAGTGTCCTGAAGTAATATAAAAGTCTAGGCAGTGCTACCATCTTCAGCAGTGCTACTCTGCCCACAGCCGAGAGCGGTAGAGCGCCCCAAAATGCCATATTCCCTTTAAGCCCTCGCACTGCTCTGTTCACATTGCCCTCCAATAGATCCACCTGTTCATGGTAGATGTTAGTTCCCAGGTATTGTAGGCAACAAGGCTACCATCTCAGCCTCTCCAGGCCTGCGGGGGTTACCATTGCCCTGCACAACGGGAAAAAGCAAGTCTTCCCCCAATTCACACATAGCCCGACACTCCCCCAAACCTCCGTAACAGCTCCGTCGCTCCTGTGTCTATTTCATCGGGCTCGGCCAGGAACATCCGTAAATCATCCGCATCAAGCGATATGTAGTGTACTTTCCCCTCCCGCGCCCCCCCCCCCCCCGGACCTCTATCCCCGCATAATGCTTCCCTGACCTGGCTTGTATTGCCAGTGGCTCAATTGCCAATGCAAACAGAAGCGGAGATAACTAGCAGCCCTGTCGCGTCCCCCTTCCTACTGAGCAGGGCGCCGATACCGCCCCCCCCCTGTCCGCACCTGGGCCGTCGCTGATTCAGATAATATGCAGGTCCACCTGACAAACTTCTCGCCGAACCCCATCTTACGCATTACCTGGAAAAGATATGGCCATTCCAGGCTATTGAATGCCTTCTCTATATCCCCCGAAAGAATCAAGGCCGTCATTGCCGTCTCCTGGCATTCCTCCAGGGTCCGCAACAAGCGCCTCATATTGATAGCCGTACTACGTTTAGGGATAAAACCCGACTGGTCCCAGTAAACTAATTGCGACATATGCGGGAGTAGGCGTGTTGCCAGGATCCTGCTCGGGATTTTCTAATCGGTCGTCAGCATTGAGAGCGGGCGGTAGCCTTTCACATCCTCCGCTTCCCTACCCGGCTTCAGGAGGGAAATAATAATAGCCTCCCTAGTAGTCCCTGGCAGCCTCCCTGTTGCATGCGCTTGCTTATAGATTACTTGCAGACGCGAAACCAAATAGTCGGCATACTTTAAGTAAAATTCTATGGGAAGGCCTCCCACCCCAGGTGTCTTATTGCGGACCATGTGCTTGATCGCGCAACTGACCCCAGGGCCTGTTAATGCTCCGGAGGGGGTCCACACCACCCCCTTGAGGATAGGGTACCTGGGACTCACTAGGGCTCGGGAGGGAGAGTCGGCCCCTCCCAAACAATATGTTCGAGACATATGAGCTGTAGATCATATGCGTTAGCATAGATCCCCATCTGGTGTTATGTTCAGATGTTTGCACTTTGTTTTTCTTCGAAGAAGTCTTTGTAGAGGGCGGTGACTCCTCCTTTCGGTGATAGTGCGCATGGGCATCGACTCCATCCTTAGATTGTTTTTTCCGCCATCGGGTTCGGATGTGTATTGCTGCGGTTCGGTATCGTTCTTGAACCCCTTCGACGCGCAATCCTCTCCCCTCGACGTATTGTCTTAGTTTGCGGTTTCCCATTCGTCGCGTGTCAAACTTGAAAACCTTCGATCGGGAACTTCGAGGTGGGCCGTCAGGCCTACCTGTGCCGACCACACCAGCAGTCGATGGAACTGACTCCGTTCAAGCTATGTCCTGGGTGTCGTGCAAAATTTCCACGCACCAACTTGCACGAGGTCTGCAACCTGTGCTGGATCCCTTGAACACAAGGGAAGGGGCTTCACTCTCAACCCAGGAGCTATGGGCAGATCCGCAAGTTTCGTGGCTTTGGAAGAAACATGTCCTTTTGTGGCAGGCAACCACAACAGCAGGCAAATCCCTTGTACAGGTCCTACAGGGGAAAGGGCAGAGGTAGTCTGGGGGGAGCTGCGCAAAAACAAGTCTCCTCCTCCTCCGCACCTCCAGCTGTTGCGGCAGAGGAGCAGCTCTAGCTCCACCATCTAGGAGCATACTTTTCCCATGGGAGGACGGGTGTCCCATTTTCCACAGCATTTGAGATCTGTTACTACAGATCTCTGGGTTTTTAACATTGTGAGAGAATGGGTGTGTCCTACCCTTGTTGGAGTTCCACCCCCTTTACTTCTCAGTCAGGGCATTTGCTTGGAAGAGCATCTTCTGCTTCTCCAGCAGTAGGTCTTGTCGTTGCTGTAAAAAGGTGCAATTGAGGTGGTTCCGGAGCAGGAAAGGGGTCAGTGGTGCGACTCTCGGTACCTGGTGCAATCTCAGTGCAGCCTGTTCCAAAGGGCAGTACTGAAGAGTGCTGTAGCTCGAGCCTTCCAGCCTCTACAGAGGATTCAAGACATCCAGGCTACGATTCCACTTTTTCAGAATGGAGCAGCTGTTCCAATCTTGAAGGTCTTGTGCCTGCTCGGTCTTTTTGCTTCCGGCATACTGTTGGTCAACCATGTACACTGGCAAATGAGGGCACTCCAGTGGTGCCTCCGCAGGCAGTGGTTTCAACACAACGGCGATCTCGAAGAGGTGGTCAGAATCTCCAGCGACACTGCACCGGATCTGATATGGTGGAGTGTTTCAGGCAACCTGTCTCAAGCAGTTTCAGCCTCCTTCTCTGGTGGCCCCAGTGATCACTAATGCCGCTATTCTAGGGTGAGGAGCCCATCTGGAGGTCAAAGGTCTTTGGTCTCCAGAGGAAAGATTGTTTCACATCAGTCTTCTGGAATTGTTGGCAATATGTTTGGCTCTTGATACCTTCCTTCCTTCACTTCGCTGTCAGTCTGTTCAGGTCCTAATGGACAACACTACCTCAATTTGGTACATCAACAAACCATGAGGTGTAGGGTCGTATCTTCTCTGTGAGAGGCTCTGCGACTCTGTTCCTGGGCTCAGAACCATCAGATTTGCATAAACGCAATTCTTGCCGGAGAACTGAATGTGCGTGCTGACAGTCTCAGTTGGCAGTATTCGGCTGATCTTGAGTGGTGTCTGCATCAGAGGTGGTCCTTCATATTTTCAGGATGCGGGGATTTCCTCAGTTGAACCTATTTGGCACTTACAAAAACACGCATGGCCCTTTATTCTGCAATCAATCTCCAATAGCCGACGTGGGGAGCGTTGGGAGACTCGTTTAAGTTGGTTTGGGGCTCATAGCTTCTTAACGGGTATGTCCACCTCTCCCCTCCCCCCCTTTATAACCTTGATCCCCCTAGTTCTGAGGAAGATTCGCCAAGACCGGCCCCAAGTCATATTGATCGCCCTGATTGGCCGCGAAGGGTGTGGTACACAGACCTCCTTTACTTCTCATTCCACCCTCCTCTCTGTCTCCCTCTCAGGGCAGACCTCCTCTCTAAATCGCAGGGGCAGATTTTCCATCCCCACCTCCAGAGCCTGGAGATTGAACATGGCAGCCTGAGTTCTTTCTCTCTCCCACTGGATGTGGTGGATGTTATATTATCAGCAAGAAGACACTCCACCAAATCTGTCTATTCTGGTAGGTGGGCCAAGTGTGTTAAAAGATGTGGAGAGAGATCGATTAATCCTTTACAGGCCCATTTGTCTGATGTTCCAAGTTTCTCTCTTTCTCTAGCGCAACAGGGATGTGCAGAGGCTACTGTTAAGGGCTACTTGTCTGCCTTGTCAGAGTTAATCGGTTTGAGATTAACCCTCATTGTTTAAATCTCCTAAAGTTATGAGATTTATGAAGGGTCTCACTAATAGGTTTCTTCCCACTCCTTTTTATCATGCCTCAGTGGGATTTAAATGTGGTTCTCACATTTTTAGAGGGTTCACCCTTTGAACCATTGCATAGTTATTCCTTAAGGTTTCTAGCTTTTAAAACTATATTTTTAGTGGCAATCACTTCCGCTAAGAGGGTGAGTGAATTGCAGGCTTAGTTCCAAGCCTCTCTTTACGTCTTTCCATGTGCATAAGATGGTTCATAGGACCAGAGTTGCTTTCCTGCATAAGGTGTTCACTCCTTTCCACTTGGGGCAGTCCTTCACCTTACCCACCTTCTATCCTCCTCTCCCCCTTTTAAGGAGAAGGAGAGACTTCATCAGTGGGACAGGCCGGCTCCTCCGAGAGCAAGACTGCTGTGGATTCAATTCAAAAGGTGAGTAATTCACATGCAAATGTATCCATCAGAAGGACAAGTTGCTTACCTTCGGCAACGCTTTTTCTGGTGGATACAGTACCTGGCTGTGAATTCCTCACTGACCCATACGCCTCCCCGTTGCCTGTCTGCTTAGACCGGAAATTAATCAATGTATATCTTATATGAATTATTGTTGGAATCGTGTGATATTTGTCACTAGGAAATTTCTATGATGAAGAATATCCAGGTTGGTTTGTGTTTGTATACTGTGTATACTTGTGAAAATGTTGTCGGTTCAGCCGTTTGCATTGAACGCACAGAAAAAATGGGTGGAACTGACATCACGCCAACCAGGTCTTATGGCACACGTAGGCATTTCATTGTGACGTCCTCTTCGCTGTGGGATAGCTGAGGAGAAAAGTGTCTGTTACTTGTTGCGCATTGAGGTAATTAAAAAGGTGAGGAATCCACAGGCAGATACGTATCCACCAGAAAAAGCGTTACCGAAGGTAAGTTACTTGTTCTTCAAGACCTAAAAGAGGAGTTCCTGCATACTACACAAAGGATGGGGATACTGACCAGGCAATACATGTTGCATTCTGTTGCATTTGTCATGTGATACTGCTGTAAGTTGTGAAATGAATGCTTCACTGCCCAGTAGCATAATATGCTAGCTTGTGGTTGTGAGAAATGCCACCCTAAACTACCAGTGTTACAGGTAAATAACCTATTCTTTGGATCATGAGTTTTTCTTGAGTAGAACATTGGAGAACACATATATTATGGGTTGGGTTATTTACATTCTCTGAGCATTGGTGAATCAAATACCCTCTGTAATATCCCTATGGATAAGTACTAATGTTACGTAAACATTGTCTAACTCTGTATCTGTAGTTGTACATTTATTAGAGTTTAGAAACGTTGTCTTCTCTTTGTGAGCAGGGGAGACTTTTGTCAAAGCTCATTAATTTAATAAATGTGCGGAGTCTCATCTGTCAAGACCGTGTCAACGCCATCATATTGTGTCTTGCCTAATTTTTCTAACTCTTCTGCCCTTTCATTTATAGATTCAAGGTTTTAATGTGACCGGGATGAGCTTCTCCTATGCCAGCGACTGCGCAGCCTTCTTCTCCCCAGGGATCTGGATGGGCCTCATCACCACCCTCCTCTTTGTCTTTATTCTTACCTACGGACTTCACATGGTGATGAGTCTGAAGACCATGGATCGCTTTGATGACCCCAAAGGTCCATCCATCTCTGTCCCCCAGACTGAGTAAAGGTGTTCAGAGAGGATGCACAGGGCGAGGATGAAGAGATGTATCTTTCTAGACAGTAGCTACCAGTTTGTAGCTCAAAACCAATAAAAGTATGGGTGGGGATATAAGAGGTCACGTCCTACAAAAGCAAAGATAAATGGGGAGGGAAGGATGGGGTAATATAATTGAAGGAATATTTTGTGATAAACTGTTTGTTGCTGTATTTTTTTTAATCATACATACATTTCTAAACCGGCTGTGCTGCTGAGAGTACCATCATGGCACTGGCTGCGCTACCCGTTGACGGCTTCTTGGTGATGGAAGCCAGCTTGCATGACTCCCAGATTCATATTGGAAATCCAGCCAGCAGTGGTTGCTAGCGCCTGCTCTGCCCCACCCCGGCATCCTGAAGCACCCTCACATTTTCGAAGCATACGTCGTGTGTCCTGGCATTTGCCAAGTCTGTTCTTTAGTGAGTCGTAGGAATCTGCCCCTGAACGCGCTAGCTGGTCGACTCCGTATCCTCGGACAGGGCCATTGACGCCACCAGACCTTCACCCTTGGTGTCTTTCTCTAGTGTGGTTTCTGCTTTACGTTTACGGGGCAGTCGGTTCTTCTAGCCTCTACTGTGGCTCAAGACTGTAGGAGTTTGAAGGCCAGTGGATGCTCCATACGCCACAGTGCACTAGTGACTTCCAGGGATGGGTTGTCTGGCCTGATTAGCGAGGGAGTGTGTGGGACTTTTTTTGGCTCCAGCTATCACAACGAGAAGAGGCCGCTGTGAAGTCTCTGCTACTTCGCTTTGGCTTGTACAGGTTTATCCCTTACAGAAGGTTCTTCTGGACGTCTTGTTGTTATTGGTGTCTTACAGTAATCCTTATGAAATAACCCATGCACCTGGGTTTGTTGTTGGCTACCAGGGAGCGCCTGACTGCTCGTCTGCTGTGGCCCTGAGCCCTTGCTAGGATCTGCCTGGTCAGAGAGGCCTGCTGGACTGCGCCTGCTGTGTGATCGAGTCGCAGAAGAAACCCAAACATGTTTAATGAGACTGATAAGAAACAGCTGCATAATAACTACCATCCTATGGAGTTATGTGCTGTAGACACCAGTCTACGGCATGTTTGTTCTTATGCAGCTCTGTGTAGCCAGCGAGTCTAGAAAGGCAGGGATACGACTCATCACAGGGCTTTGGTTTACTTCAGTAATCTGCTTACCCCACAGTTAGGTTACAATTTTACATGACTTGCTGGTGAAAAGCCTTTGTATGTCATACACTGGATTTAGGAATTTTATTCACCCCTACCTAAATACAAAAATTATTTTTAAAAACGTAAAGGCCCGTGTCCTTTGACACGCGTGCCAGAGGCTAAGAGAGGTTGGGCCTGATTACAATCTTAGCAGACCGTGTTGCAAACGTGACTGATATCCCGTCCGCCAAATTACAATTCTATTATATCCTATGGAACTTTTAACACTGCAGACGGAATATCCGGCACATTTGTAACAGAGTATCATATCCGCCAAGATCGTAATCATGCCCGTAATCATGCTTTGTCCTACAGCCCGTTTAGGCAGGAGTACATACCGAAGTAGATTTTACCTCTGGCGAAGCAATTGGCCCCTGAATTCAGAATCTTTATTTCTGACTAAATCAGATGTGAGACCACGGCCTATTTGCAGATTTGAAGCCGCACACATTTTCCCTTTTCTCTAATTATTTGTATTCCTCTCCCACAGCCTTGTGTTTGGATTTCCCAGATCCACACCCTTTTATTCACATTCATTTATGGGACCCACTAGGCCGGTGCTCGAAAGATGTACAAATTCCTTCCCTGTCTGCGAGGCATCGGCTTTCCTTGTATTATAGCAGAGCTCAGAAGAGCACTCCTTTTAGAAACGTGATGTGTGAGCTTGTGTATTTATTTGTGAAAAGTGTCTCCTGTGGTTGTTGCAGTTTAGTATTTTCAGCTGTTAGTCAATTTAATAAAGATCTCTGTGTACAAAGGGCCTCAGTTCACGACCTGGGGTACAATGCAGGCGGTTTGGGGTCCGAACACCTCTAGGTTCAGTGTGATGACGTCCTGCAGGAATGGTGTGCAGGGTGCGCGTCCCATTCTTGTGAAAGGAGATTTTTCATCCTTTGTAATTTCTTTGTGTTGTGTCCCAGGACTTTTGAAACAGGAGCCCAGGAGGCTTCAGTCCAAAAGGGTGTGTTTGGCTCCAAGTCCTTTGGGGGTTTGTATTACATGTAGGTCAAACCTACTGAATGGTGAGTGAGGGATATATTTTATTTCTGGGTTCCAAAGCAAGTCCGTATCTCACTCGCTGGGTGGAGGCACAGTTCTCAGAGGCTTGGTTGGGGAGTGGGCCACCTGAACCTGGAGGTGTTCACAGGTTTAAATTGCTGTTTACTTCTTTCCGTAACTCGTCACTGTATAATGTAAATGTACAAAATGGAAATAAATCTCCAGAATGACCTAATTTGTGACAGTCTTTTATTCTGACTTCCAGCTCAGGGGTTTATTCGTTCCTCTTTGGTCGGCTGAGTATTGTTCCTCCTTTACTCCTCTGGCAGTCGCTTTGTCCCACCACAGTGATCTTTCGTGATGTTGAGGAAGGCTGAACACTGCCTCATATGGATGGAGACTGGGATGGAACCCTGGATACAGTACTGGGGTTCCAGGGAGGGGCCCCTTTTATAGCCTGCTTCTTAAAAGTTGGTAGCACAGTATTTTAGGATGAAGAGACCGATAGGTGACAACAGACTCCCCCACCCTCCTTCCACCTCCACCCGCAGTGTCTTGCTGTCTTCAAAGGGCGGGGACACACTGCCAGTCTAAAATCTAGCTGAGAGCACACCTCTCATGTCTGGGCCCAACATATCAAACAAAGTCAGCTGCAGCAAATGCACTCGGGCAGCATTGTGAGGATGCAGCAACTACCCTCGGGCAGCATAGTGAGGATGCAGCAAATGCACTCGGGCAGCATAGTGAGGATGCAGTAAATACACCCCGGCAGCATAGTGAGGTTGCAGCAAATACACCCCGGCAGCATTGTGAGGATGCAGCAAATGCACTCTGGCAGCATTGTGAGGATGCAGTAAATGCACTCGGGCAGCATTGTGAGGATGCAGTAAATGCACTCGGGCAGCATAGTGAGGATGCAGCAAATACACCCGGGCAACATTGTGAGGATGCAGCAAACGCACTCGGGCAGCATTGTGAGGATGCAGCAAATGCACTCGGGCAGCATTGTGGGGATGCAGCAAATGCACTCGGGCACCATTGTGAGGATGCAACAACTACACTCGGGCAGCATTGTGAGGATGCAGCAAATGCACTCAGGCAGCATTGTGAGGATGCAGCAAATGCACTCGGGCAGCATTGTGAGGATGCAGCAACTACACTCGGGTAGCATTGTGAGGATGCAGCAAATACACCCGGGCAGCATTGTGAGGATGCAGCAAATGCACTCGGGCAGCATTGTGAGGACGCAGCAAATACACTCGGGCAGCATTGTGAGGATGCAACAACTACACTCGGGCAGCATTGTGAGGATGCAGCAAATGCACTCGGGCAGCATTGTGGGGATACAGCAAATGCACTCGGGCAGCATTGTGAGGATGCAGCAAATACACTCGGGCAGCATTGTGAGGATGCAGCAAATACACTCAGGCAGCATTGTGAGGATGCAGCAAATACACTCGGGCAGCATTGTGAGGATGCAACAACTACACTCGGGCAGCATTGTGAGGATGCAGCAACTACACTCGGGTAGCATTGTGAGGATGCAGCAAATACACTCGGGCAGCATTGTGAGGATGCAGCAACTACACTCGGGTAGCAGTGTGAGGATGCAGCAAATACACTCAGGCAGCATTGTGAGGATGCGGCAACTACACTCAGGCAGCACTGTGAGGATGCAACAACTACACTCGGGCTGCATTGTGAGGATGCAGCAAATACACTCGGGCAGCATCGTGAGGATGCAGCAAATACACTCGGCAGCATTGTGAGGATGCAGCAAATACACTCGGCAGCATTGTGAGGATGCAGCAAATGCACTCAGGCAGCATTGCGAGGATGCAGCAAATACACTCAGGCAGCATTTTGAGGATGCAGCAAACACTGGGGCAGCATTGTGAGGATGCAGCAAATACACTCAGGCAGCATTGTGAGGATGCAGCAAATACACTCAGGCAGCATTGTGAGGATGCAGCAAATGCACTCGGGCAGCATTGTGAGGATGCAGCAAATGCACTCGGGCAGCATTGTGAGGATGCAGCAACTACACTCAGGCAGCACTGTGAGGATGCAACAACTACACTCGGGCAGCATTGTGAGGATGCAGCAAATGCACTCTGGCAGCATTGTGAGGATGCAGCAAATACACTCAGGCAGCATTGTGAGGATGCAGCAAATGCACTCGGGCAGCATTGTGAGGATGCAGCAACTACACTCAGGCAGCATTGTGAGGATGCAGCAAATACACTCAGGCAGCATTGTGAGGATGCAGCAAATACACTCAGGCAGCATAGTGACGATGCAGCAAATACACCCGGGCAGCATTGTGAGGATGCAGCAAATACATCCGGGTAGCATTGTGAGGATGCAGCAACTACACTCAGGCAGCACTGTGAGGATGCAACAACTACACTCGGCCAGCATTGTGAGGATGCAGCAAATACACTCGGGTAGCATTGTGAGGATGCAGCAAATACACCCGGGCAGCATTTTGAGGATGTAGCAAATACACTCGGGCAGCATTGTGAGGATGCAGCTAATACACTCAGGCAGCATTGTGAGGATGCAGCAAATACACTCGGGCAGCATTGTGAGGATGCAGCTAATACACTCAGGCAGCATTGCGAGGATGCAGCAAATACACTCTGGCAGCATTGTGAGGATGCAGCAAATACACTCTGGCAGCATTGTGAGGATGCAGCAAATACACTCTGGTAGCATAGTGAGGATGCAGCAAATACACTCGTGTAACATAGTGAGGATGCAGCAAATACACTCGGGCAGCATTGTGAGGATGCAGCAAATACACTTGGGCAGCATTGTGAGGATGCAGCAGATACACTCGGGCAGCATTGTGAGGATGCAGCAAATACACTCAGGCAGCATTGCGAGGATGCAGCAAATACACTCAGGCAGGATTGTGAGGATGCAGCAAACACACTCGGGCAGCATTGTGAGGATGCAGCAAATACACTCTGGTAGCATTGTGAGGATACAGCAAACACACTTGGGCAGCTGTAACGAGGTGGGGGCGCCTACCTCACGTGATTGGTGGAACCCTCACCCTGCTGACCAACCATCGACTCCTTCTTTTCAGTCAGGACGATGGGACGAAGGACGACGCGATCCGGAAGACGACCACAACAGCGGCTCCTTTAACTGGGCGTTCTCAGTAGATGAGGTGGACACTCCCCCAAAGGACGTCAGAGCGACGGGATTGGAGAAAAGCAGGGAAGTCCTCTTCGTTGGGTGTGCTAGCACCTCGGAGGAGGAGAGACAGGCGGAAGCAAGAGGAACGGAGGACGGAGGCGACATCGAAGAGAACGTGGAGAAAGCCAGCCCGGAGGAATATCACGGAGGAGACGGAGAGACGGAAGTCGGAGAGAAGCCAGGAGGCCTACGACCCTGTGGACCGCCGTGCCACGCTCCCGAGGGAGGAGTGTGGCTGTCACAGGTACGGCGGCGTTGGGCGGCTTGGCTGGGGAGGCGAAGCAAAAACGTGTAGATAGTGCAAATAGACCCTGTTCGTTCCTACCCTGTGTTGTGTTCCCGTCCCATCCACTCTCCCATTCCCACCCCTTTTCCTTCCTTTTCTTCCCCACCTCACAAGCACGCCAAGCACTGTAATATAAAGAGGCACGATACACTGGGTTTCCCTCACATACCCTGGACCCCCTGGTGCAACCCCATTGTGGACTGGACCCTAACGGCTCCCTTTCTGTTGGTTTCTTTCATGCACCCGAGACTGAGGCAGCGGAGAGAACACCTGATACCGGAGAGACCAACCATTCTACACCCGAGTAAAAGAAAGAGAAAACCATCGCCACGGACCCTAGCGTGTTCGCCCGAGAGAGACTGACATTTAGAAACAAAAAGACGTTTATGTCTAAACCTGCCAGAGCCATAAAAATAAAGCCATCATTAACCCCATTACTTGGTGTCACGGTCGTCCCTTCTCCCACGCCCACAGCAGCATAGTGAGGATGCAGCAAATACACTCGGGCAGCATAGTGAGGATGCAGCAAATACACTCGGGCAGCATAGTGAGGATGCAGCAAATACACTCGGCAGCATTGTGAGGATGCAGCAAATACACTCAGGCAGCATTGTGAGGATGCAGCAAATACACTCAGGCAGCATTGCGAGGATGCAGCAAATACACTCAGGCAGCATTTTGAGGATGCAGCAAACACTGGGGCAGCATTGTGAGGATGCAGCAAATACACTCTGGCAGCATTGTGAGGATGCAGAAAATACACTCGGGCAGCATTGTGAGGATGCAGCAAATACACTGGCAGTATTGTGAGGATGCAGAAAATACACTCGGGCAGCATTGTGAGGATGCAGCAAATACACTCTGGCAGCATTGTGAGGATGCAGAAAATACACTCGGGCAGCATTGTGAGGATGCAGCAAATACACTGGCAGTATTGTGAGGATGCAGAAAATACACTCGGGCAGCATTGTGAGGATGCAGCGAATACTCTCAGGCAGCATTGCGAGGATGCAGCAAATACACTCAGGCAGCATTGTGAGGATGCAGCAAACACTGGGGCAGCATTGTGAGGATGCAGCAAATACACTCAGGCAGCATTGTGAGGATGCAGCAAATACACTCTGGCAGCATTGTGAGGATGCAGCAAATACACTCTGGCAGCATAGTGAGGATGCAGCAAATACACTCGGGCAGCATAGTGAGGATGCAGCAAATACACTCGGCAGCATTGTGAGGATGCAGCAAATACACTCGGCAGCATTTTGAGGATGCAGCAAATACACTCAGGCAGCATTGCGAGGATGCAGCAAATACACTCAGGCAGCATTTTGAGGATGCAGCAAACACACTCATGCAGCATTGTGAGGATGCAGCAATTGGAATCGTGTTTTTCAGGGTTTCCTCTGATATACTAGTATTCATTGGTACCACATAAATGGAATTGGTCCCTCGACCAGTACTACCAGGGGCGTGTTTATCCTGAAATAAGATACACTAGACACGTCTGTACTGGGAATCTGCAGGGCCATTGTACAGTGCACCCACTCTGGGGGGGGAGGGTCCTCTCTACTTCCACATTAGTCACACTTGGCACTAGCATATGTATAAATATAAGCCGAGATAGTCTGAAGAAGGGTTGTGCATTCAGTACCAGTCCCTTGATCTTTCATCCTTCGGACCACCAGCCTGTGGTTAGTGTCCAATAGTGAAATGATGCTGCCTTGGAGTTGAACCAAAAAGAAAAGCACAGTAGACGATGCTCCTGGACATCTCAACTGCTGAGGAGGTGCAGCAGAGCCCTGGTGCAAGCATTTTTAGGCCAGTGCCCATCTGCTGCCTCTCACAATACACATGACCCGGGATCCCCTGGTAGAGAAGTCTTCTTCGTTGTTTGGCCTCTTTGGTTTCCTGGATCCCATGCAAGCTTCCTGGATAAAAGCCCTAACAAGTCTCTCCTTGTGACCGATTCCTTAACTCCTGTCCCCAGCTAGATCTGGATGTGCACTCCCTGCTTGCAAACGTACTTCCGCCTCCCCCTCTGGAGCACCTGCTCGCCGTGCTCTATATGGCCCGTAGACCCTCTTCAGCTCATGTTTTGGCCGTTCATCCTTTTGGCCCTGGAGTTCTCAAGTTCACAGCCCCCTTTGATCACTACAATCCTTCCTCCCTTTCTTAGACCAGTCAGAGCCTCGCAAAGCGAAGTTGATAGGGTGTATAGCCCAGTTTGACATCAAAATTTATAAATATTTATGGCTTTGAGTCAACAAATACTGTCCTTCCAAATAGAAGACCGGGCTTGCCATCCGGTGCTGGGTCAGAGACTGCCCATAACTCCTGTGCCAACGGCTGATGCCCTGGGACCCTCGCCCATGCCTGCTGCCCACTGCTGTTTCTGCCTTCCACTTATGCATGGAGACCTGGAAACTAACAAAGACCGTGAGGACACAAGCAATCTGTCAGGGATTTCTAGAATTCGAAAAAGCCTGGATTGGGTTGACAGATGATGTCCAAACCAGGTACTTCCTTCTGAGAGCTCATAGGCTGTATTTCCAGGATGCTATGTTCAAGGTGACCTGTGACTCTACTGTTTCGATATTGTGTCTCTAGAGTTATATATGCACCACTCTCCCAGATTTTTAGCATTCAATAAAGATTTATTTAAGCCATTGCCTCCTCCATCACCTACGTGTTTTGACCGGCAGGTCTTGATCACAGTGTTTAGCCGTGATCAAGGCTAAACACCGTGATCAAAACCTGCTGGTCGAAACGCGTAGGTGATGGAGCAGGCAATGGCTTAAATAAATCTGTATTGCATGCTAACAATCTGGGAGAGTGCAGCGTATATGTTCTTGGTGGAGGATTTAGCTCGACCCTGCCGCGAGCACCAGCTGTGTGAAAGCGCGCCCTTTGTCTATGGACTGGTTTGGTGAAAAAGTTGTAGAGCACATGCTGTGTGCACTCCTGCCCACTAGTGTTGCAACTGGTTTGGAACTACAATGGTCCAGGACACATACTGCCCCTCAATTTTTCCTTTTCCTTGTGGGTTATTGGTGTGGAGAAACGAAGCATTAGTATGTCTCTAAACTCCAGTGTAAATGAAACTATAGGGCCAGGCATTCTGGCATATGCTTGCATCTGGGGAGGTGGCCCATCTGAGTCTACAGCACTACTAACCGATTGTTACGGGTAACTAACATGTTCGAGGCATGTGGGCTGCTGAATTCATATCTGTAGCATAGATCGCCGCCTAGTGTTGGGTCCGGATGATTGCACATTGTTGTCCTGGAAGAGTCTTCGAAGTATCACGAGATAGGTGGCTCCTCCCCTGGACTACAGTACGCATGGGCATCGACTCCATCCCCAGATTGTTTTTTTACGCCATTGGGTTCGGATGCATATTTGATCACTGAAGATCGGAATCGATAGAAACTTTTCTTTAGGCCCGAAGGCCTTTTCCTGTATCGTCGGTATTGTTTTGCGTTCAGTGCCCAGCTCTGTTCCGGCTCAGTTCCCGAGTCGGACATCCGGAGGAGCCGCGTGGCTCTTCGGTGCTCGAGGCCCAGTCAACGCAACAAGACTTATTCGACAACACATCATGGAACGGAGCCCGTTCAAGAGGTGCCCCGTGTGCAACTCCAAGTATCCCCACATCGATGTCCACCCGGTGTGCAACAAGTGCCTGTCGCCGGATCACGATGAAGCCAACTGTATGGCTTGTTCCCGTGCTCCAAGAAGACGATTCGACTTCGGTGCGTGGCGACCCAGGAGGCCCAGCAGACGGCCCCTGACCCGGTGAACATTTTCGAGGGGGAAGAAGCAGACGAGCAGGAAGATCAAGAGCCGATTTCACCTCCAGCGGCGGAGATCGACTCCAGCTACAACGCAGACGTCGAAATGCTCGATACCGAAGACGTCGTCGACGAGGTAGAAGACGACGATGAGGCCTATGGGGCCACGGAAGATAGCTCAGGCGAAGAGCTATGCCCCGTTCGAACAATCACTAAGGCTCAGGTCGAGGGATCGCCAGGTGGCCTTACCCAAGATCTTGCACCTGGATCCACTGTCTCGCCTACGGGCCCGGCTACGGACCCGCCATTGGTAAAATCGAAACCGAAAGTGAAAGCTTCGGTCTCGACAAAACCGAAAGTGATAGAGACGCCGTCGACACAGAAGACGCCTGTCGCTTTGGTCGCCTCCACGTCTTCGGACATGTCGGGCCAGCCGAAGCAAAAGAAGGTTGTTGATCCGGTGAAGTCGCTCGAGCGTCGAACTGAAGTCGCTCAAGGGCGTCGAGCCGAAGACTGGGGCACCGAAAAAGGTTGTCAAGGCCGCCGACCCGAAACCGTCTGCGCCGAAGGCCGTCGACACAAACAAAGGACTCGAAGCTCCAAAAGCACGTCGCCCGGAAAAGGCCAAAGGTAATGTCGCCCTCGAGTCTGCACATGGTGGTGGATCGAGAACACCTGTCGGGTCGACGAAACCGTACGCATCCTTCACGAAGCAGGTGTCGGACTCGTTGCAACGCATCAGGGACAAAGCTTCCGCGGTCGATCCGAAGGACACTTCCACCCCGAAGCCCGCTGCCAAACCGCCAAAGTCGTCGGCACCGATCCAGTTCACGCTGCCGCCGAAAGTGGCGCCGAAGGCGTTCGCGCCCAGGACGGTCATCGACGCGCCCAAGACGGTGTCCACGGGGCCGAAGCAAACCCCTGCGGTTGTAGGCACAAAACATCGACAACCCCTGATGGAGGAGCAGTCGGAGTACTTTATCGACGCCGACACCGTTAAACTTTCCATCTACAAGCGAAAGATCACGCCGGCACAGCCTATGGAGTCCTACACAATTCCTTTGAAGAGGAAAAAGCCTTCTACGGATTCCCCAGTTCTAATTGAACCTATTTATCCACGGACTCAGGACACTGCTCCAACCTCACCCACTTACTCTGATGTGGAGGCTGGGGAAGGGGAGGATGAAGAGTACAACTTCCCTACTGACACTGATCCTGAGGGTCACCATGACTCATGGGCAGATGCTGTGGACCCAGGGGATCCGCAAACTGCCCCGGACACTCAAGTATATACTGTTAAAACCTCACCTACTGAGGATTCTGCGGCATTTAATGCTCTAATTGAGAGGGCAGCTAAGAATCACGGCGTCCAGCTGCATGCTGACCCTGTTGAAGTAGATTTTCTGTTTGATACCTTTTCCACCTCTGAAAAGACTGTCAAAACTCTGCCTATGCTGATGGGTGTTTTGAAACATGCTGCGGACATTTTTAAAGAACCCACACGTGCCAGGGTTATAAACCCCAGAATTGAAAAAAAGTATAGGCCGGCACCTGACGACCCTACCTACATCAAGGGCCAGTTGCCGTTGGACTCTCTAGTTGTTTCTAATGCCCGGAAGAGGGCGAATTCACAAACTACTGGTGATGCTCCTCCCCCTGACAAGGAATCAAAAGTGCTAGAAGCATCAGGGAAGAGGGTGGCGGCTCAAGCGGCCAATATCTGGCACATTTCAAACACTCAGGCACTCTTGGCCAGATATGACAGGGCACACTATGATACACTTGAGACCCTGTTACAACACTTACCAGATGAGTATAAAGAGGCAGCGGAGATGCTCATTCAAGAAGGGATACAAAAGGGGGTGGTGATGGACGGAGCATCTGAATCAATCAAACACTCCCACCCAGTCAAAAGATCTGGGTTTAATCCATCACCGTTCTTTCGCCCACTCTGCCACCCCAGTTCAGACATTCAAGAAGGGAAGCTCATCTCAAATGCTTCTATTAAGTGTGCACTGGACGCAGCGGACACCGCGGCCAGGGCCATTAACACCAGTGTAATGTTGCGGCGACAGGCCTGGCTCAGAATCTCCGGGTTCAAGCCGGAGATACAAACCACCATCCTCAATCAGCCAGTAAACCCTGATCACTTATTTGGACCTGAGGTGGATACCACCCTGGAAAAAATAAAGAAGGACACCGAGACTGCGAAGTCCATGGGGGCTCTCCAGTCCCAGCAGTTCAGGGGTAGTACTTTTCGTCGCTCAAGCAATAGAGGTGTTTCCAGAGGCCAGATGTCCCAGCAAACACAGTACACAAAAGGTGGTGCACAAACCTCTTACAACAAGCAGGGTAGAGGCGGCTATCGCGGCAACAGCACCAAGGGCAGAGGTCGTGGAAACAACAACTCCCGATCCTCCGCCACCACCAAACAGTGACGCCTTGTCACTGCCCCCCGACCATACCACACCTGTTGGGGGGGAGACTCCAACAGTTCCTGCCAGTCTGGAAATCCATCACCACAGACAGGTGGGTCAGAAAACTTATACAGTACGGTTATTGTCTGGAGTTAACATCCACTCCACCCAACATACCCCCAAAGCACCGTCCTATGTCCACAGAGCATTTGCACTTATTGCAGCAAGAGGTACTCGTCATGCTGCAAAAAGGGGCAATCGAGCTCGTGCCAGTGGAACAAAGAGGCTCGGGAGTGTACTCCCTGTACTTCTTGATCCCAAAGAAGGACGGGTCCCTGCGACCCATACTGGACCTCAGGCCCCTAAACCAGTACATTCTCTCAGAACACTTTCATATGCTCACGCTGTAGCAGGTTCTTCCGTTGCTCAATCAGGGGGATTTCCTCGCAACATTAGATCTAAAAGATGCATATTTTCACATTCCACTACACCCGTCACACAGAAAATACCTCAGATTCACCATTCACAATCAACATTACCAATTCAAGGTCCTCCCTTTCGGAGTGACCACAGCGCCCAGGGTGCTCACGAAATGCCTGGCGACAGTGGCTGCGCACCTCAGGAGACAAAACGTTCACGTCTACCCTTATCTGGACGACTGGCTTTTCCAAGCAAAGTCAGCCCAGCAGTGCGCTGCCAACATGTCCCACACCATTCACCTTCTTCACGATCTGGGTTTCTCGCTAAATTATCCAAAGTCGCACCTTCAGCCAGCCCATGTGCGGCAGTATCTGGGCGCGACAATAGATACTCTGGCAGCCACAGCTCAGCCAAATTCGGCGAGGATCAACAGCATTCAGTCGCTGATCCAGAAATTCAGACCGCAACACTCGCTTCCAGCACGAGTGTTCATGCAGTTGATAGGCATGATGGCCTCCTGCATCTTCATAGTCCCGCACGCGAGACTACATATGCTTCCGCTTCAAGAGTGCTTGGCACGTCAGTGGAACCAGGCTCACGGACAGTTGAACAACCTAGTGTTGGTGACCGGTCGGGCATACAACTCTCTGCATTGGTGGACTCCACACAACCTTTGCAAGGGCCGACCGTTCCAGGAGCCTGTTCCACAGATCATTCTAACGACGGACGCTTCTCTACAGGGTTGGGGAGCTCATGTGCTCCACTACACGGTGCAGGGACTATGGACAACACAGCAAAGGAAGATGCACATCAACCTCCTAGAGCTGATGGCAATCTTCATGGCGTTGAAGGCATTCAAGGTGCATCTGTGCAACAAAGTCGTGTTGATCCGGACGGACAACATGACAGCCATGTACTCCATTCAGAAGCAGGGAGGTACACACTCTCCACAGTTGTCTCATCTGGCTCAGAGCATGTGGAAGTGGGCCATTCAGAGGAACATCTTCCTCATGGCGGAACACCTCCCAGGCAACGACAATCAGATGGCGGATCTGCTCAGCAGGTACAGCCACCAAATGCACGAGTTGGAGATACATCCATCAGTACTCCACCCGTACTTCCAGCAGTGGGGTCATCCAGAGATAGACCTGTTCGCCACAAGGGAAAACGCCAAATGCCAAAGCTTGGCCGCCAGGTTCCTGCACCCACAGTCGCAAGGCAATGCGATATGGATGAACTGGTCAGGCAAATTTGCGTACGCTTTTCCCCCAGCACCTCTAATACCGCTGGTGGCACGAAAGCTAAAGCAACACTCGAGGACGCTCATCCTGGTTGCTCCAACGTGGGCCCGCCAACCATGGTACACCACGTTTCTAGAACTTTCCGTGGTACCGCATCAAAGGCTGCACCTCACACCCAGACTTTTGACGCAGAGCCATGGCGACATTCAGCACCCAGATCCGCAACAGCTCAACCTGGCGATCTGGCTCCTGAGGTCTTAGATTTAGGCTACCTCAACTTACCTCCTGACTGCATGGATATCATACGGAAGGCAAGAAAGCCCACCACCAGAGCATGCTGCGCAGCAAAATGGAAGCGGTTTGTCATTTATTGCGTGGAACACAACATTGACCCGCTTGACGCGTCTACGCACAACATCATTTGTTATCTGCTACATCTTTACAAATGCAATCTGGCGTATGCTTCCATTCGGATACATTTATCCGCCATTGCAGCTTATCTCCAAAACCGGCAGCATCTCTCCCTTTTCCGGGTGCCTGCCATTAAAGCTTTTCTAGAAGGGCTCAAGCGAATCATTCCTCCCAGGACCCCACCTGCTCCTGAGTGGAATCTTAATGTGGTACTCACCCGACTGATGGGTCCACCTTTTGAGCCTCTACACTCATGCGAAATTCAATTCCTAACCTGGAAAGTGGCTTTCCTAATAGCCATTACATCACTGCGACGTGTTAGTGAGCTCCAGGCGCTCACTGTGCAAGAACCTTTCATACAAATTCACTCCAACCGGGTGGTGCTGCGCACTAACCCTAAATTTCTGCCTAAGGTGGTTTCACAGTTCCATGTCAATCAAACTATTGAACTGCCCGTGTTCTTCCAAAATCCAGAGACAGTGGCTGAAAGAATGCTCCACACTCTGGACGTCAAACGAGCTTTGATGTACTACATTGATAGGACCAAAGATTTTAGGAAGACAAAACAACTCTTTGTTGCCTTTTCTGCCCACCACAAAGGCAACCCCATTTCCAAAGCAGGTATAGCCAGGTGGATCGTTAAGTGTATTCAAATTTGCTATCAAAAGGCTAAGCGCACTTTAACGGTCCCCCCCCTAGAGCCCACTCCACCCGTAAGTTGGGGGCCTCCATGGCTTTCCTTGGAAATATCCCTTTGGAAGACATTTGTAGAGCAGCCACATGGTCTGCCCCAAACGCATTTACTAAACACTACTGTGTAGATGTGCACTCCAAGCAGCTGTAGGGCAGGCTGTTCTAAAAACACTTTTTCAGATGTCTGTAGTTGGCACAGGCGGCCGCCGCTGATGGAGGGACTGCTATATATTCTATGCTATAGATATGAATTCAGCAGCCCACATGCCTTGAACTGAATATGCTACTTACCAGTATGCATCTGTTCTTGGCATGTAGGGCTGCTAACATTCATATCGCCCACCCTCCTCCCCGGCGCCTGTAGCGGCTGCAGACTTTACACTTACTCTTAGCATGGCCATCGCTCACACTGTTACACTCCATCTTTGCCACAATGGCTAAAAACAATCTGGGGATGGAGTCGATGCCCATGCGCACTGTAGTCCAGGGGAGGAGCCACCTATCTCGTGATACTTTGAAGACTCTTCCAGGACAACAATGTGCAATCATCCGGACCCAACACTAGGCGGCGATCTATGCTACAGATATGAATGTCAGCAGCCCTACATGCCAAGAACAGATGCATACTGGTAAGTTGCATATTCATTTCCATTTGCAGCTTGGGTTGTTGTAGCTCACACGCGTACATTGACTGAAAAGCAATACCCCTTCCCCTTAAGCGACAGCTTGCAAACAGAGAAGATCAGGGATTGGCTTATCCTTCAGGTCTGTGTTTGGTGTCATCCTTGTAGTGCTGAGTATCCAACCTCCTTTAGCGGTGAAGTGCCTGCAGTGCACCCTGGAATTGAACTTTCAGTTATTTATGAACATCTGCATCCCTCTGATTGTCACCTAAAGGAGGTTACTTGGGAACCTGTGCATGGGAAGAGGTGCAGTGCAGATAGCTGCTTCCTCTCCAAGGGCCTCCACTCTTTCTCCACATGTGTTTGTACTTTTGAAAACTAAAAACTTGGACAGTAAGGGCTGATCTGGAATCGCCTGCATCTCTAATCGGTACCCATGAATAGTCCAAACGGTGCATGGGAATGCAGTGCTCTCTTCCCATTTGCCCCTAAATAATGATGGGCTACATAGTAATTTTAGGGTGGGTGAATGGGAAATGCCTACCCAAGGCAAGGTGTGACTTGCCACTTGGTCTTTTAGCTAGTCTCGATCCAAACCCTGAAGGAAGCAGACTGACCAGTTGTGCCCGTTACAGTGAGGGTCTGATTTTACTAGACTATGCAAGTCTTTTCGTGGTGCACGCGTGGCCCCTTCCGCTGCTGGGCTTTGGAAGACCTCAGAGGTGGGAGAGAAGACCCCCTTGGCTTAAGACAGCAGGTGGACCAGCATCTTGAGATGTTCTTGGGTGAAGCCATCCCCGAACAGATGACCTTGTGCCTGTCACATCCCTAATTTTCCGTCCCTATTGACAGCGTATGCCTTGCTTTGAGGTACCACTGTTTCCATTTCCTAAGAGGCAGGCTACTCTTTGCCCCAAGCATCCCACTGTCGGTGGCTTTGTTGGTTCTTTATAAACCTTGGCGTCGAGTGTACTAACAGGTTCCATCGCATCATTCGCCTTGACCTGCCTCCTTTCTGGGCAGGTCTTTAGTAGTATCCTACATGCTGGAACACAGGATTCAGGCTGGAGAGATTTGACTTTTTCAAAGGAAAAATGGGCTTTATATCAACTTTCTCCTACCTGAAATTGCCCCTCCCCCTTTCACTGCAAGTCAATGTGGAAAATACATTCCCCCGTCTATTTTTCAAAATTTCCCTACTCCTATTATCCAAACGTTGACATGTTTCTACTAGGTCAGATTAGAGGTGTGTGTCGTCTCCAGAACAGCTGATACTTTCTTCCAATTGGTGGCCCGAGGCCTCTCAAAGAGTGGCTGCTTTCCACATACATTATTGAAGAGCCACGACGACAACACCACCGCCACCACCACGCGTTGATATCCTATTTCCCACCAAGTAGTATCTAAGTAGGTTGTATGACTCAATAACTACTGCCTGAACCACGACCTCCTAAACCACGAAAGGTTTAACAACGATCTATTCGTTACAACTACTTTTTTTAGAACGACTTCTTGAACAACGAAATTCCTTTAATTAGTCATTTTTTGTGGGGGAAAAACCCCCACACCCCTCAAAAATCCCTTTATAACGTGTTGCAAGATTTGAAAGTGTTTACACGTCATATTTAATACAAATTTAAAACCACTAATTTTAAAAATTATACTTTTAAATATAATTTTAAGTATCAAAAATATTCATTTAAAGAAATCACCTACCTTTGACACCAGCCATGGTGCATACGAAACGTTGCTAGTGTTAACTTTTTTTTCTTAACCTATCGCGGGAGACATTTTGTGATTGGGCAGAGATGAGTGACGTATCACTCCAACAAAGCCCAATCGTAGTGAGCGTAAGGGGATGGTAGGCGGAAGACAGCGGAGAGTAGTGACGTGGCCGTCAAGTCGTGGTTCCGGTCGTCGTGGTTCCGGCATTCGATGTTGAGCAGTCTTCGTTGTTCTCTCCTCATTGTTCAGGTGAGTCGTTGCTCAAGAATCGTGGTTTAGGATGTTTCCCATCTAAGTAATGTCTTGCTTTTTGAATAACCTCTAGCCCTTTTGATCGAAGCCTCTGCTTACAGTATCCTTAGCTTGCTGAGCACCTGGACAATCTAGAACAAGTTGGTGAATGCGCCTGTGTCTTTGGTGCACTTCAAATGCAAGGAAAGCACATACTCCTTTTTGGGATTGGTGTTCGCCAACATCTTTTGATATTGCGGAAATTGAATATTTAATACACTTACTTATAGGGACTTTCTGCTAGCCCTCTTCATCCATTGGTGTGCTGTTGTGCCATTCTAATATTTCTTCCAATTACAGCATGGGGAAATCAGTCAGCCCACTTCAACCATTGGTTAACATCACTGTGTGTGACATCATTCCACTCTTTCACAAAGAGCACATCCACACACAACATAGTTCCCCTCAGTGCCAAAAAATACTATGGCATTCTGATGGATACTTCTAACTGCAGGTTCTTTAATTCAAAGTATTTTATTGAAAATAAATTTTACAAGTATAATACAATGCAGTATAACAAAATTCTTGGCTGCGGTGGAGAGAGAAGAAGAGAAGAGGAAAAGAGAGAAAAATGCCTGTGTTTTTCCAATTAGTTAGGATTGTTTTGGCCGCCGCTGTTAGCAGGAGGTCAACTAGGTCGCGGTCTTCTTTGGATTGGAGCTCTGTGGTCCTAAAGGTCGTGGCAAGACCAGGTAGTCCACGTTTTGTGTTACTTCCTATGAGCGTGTCAATGAAGTTGTGTACTTTGCGCCAGAACACCAGGACCTTGGGGCACTCGTATAGGATGTGGGATTCTTCACCTTGTAAATATTCCCCAGGTGTCAAGCTGGATCTAGAAACATTTGAGCAGTACTCCTGCATGCCTGTAGGTGGTGTTGTGCGGTCCCGCACTGACATCATTCCGCTCCGGCAGAGACTAACTTCATCATTGCCTTTGCTATTACTCTTATCCGGAATGTATCGCTTTATTGTACTATGTTCTGCTCTCTTTTGCTCTGCTCTGTAACTGTTGCGAAGCGCTCCGATACCCTCCGGTCAGGCTAGTGCTAAATAAAACTTCTTAAATAAATACAAATATAAGTGTCCTCTAAGAGTGCAGTCGTCCGTTCCTTTCTTTCCATGCTTTCATAAGTGATCCGGAGTTACTCTTCCTCCTGAGACAACGTTCTTTCCTTTCAAATTTCCAACATTGTTTCAGTGTGCCAGGGAAATGATCACCTCCCAAAACTACAGGTTTTAAGCCTTGTAAGGACTTTTGCAAATATGTCTGTAACAGATCCCCACAAAGTATGCCTATGGTGCCTGTGATCAGAACACAACTCTAGGACATGCGACGGCTGCACCCAAATGAATCCAAAGGTCATACGGGGCAGTAAAGCAGAACTTTAAATCCCCAAATAACGGAAGACACACCATGACCAGTCTAAGCAAAAAGGAGGGGTTTGTTCCTGAAGTCAGTCCCATATGACGCTGAACATCCTGTGATTCTGGGCAAATCACTTGAGGCCCGATTCACAGAACTAACTTAAGACAAAATCCCAAACTTACTACTTTGGTATTCACAGAAGTTAGGAGTTTGTCTTAAGACAGACTTAAGTTACGATTTTGTCTTAAGTTTGTCATGAGACAAATTTAAGACAAAATTTCCCCGTGCCTAACTAAAATGAATGTGTGTCCTCATGTAACGTAACTGGTGCTATGTAAAGCTCTCTGATACCCGATTCGGGTCAAGTTCGCGCTATATAAAACTCTGCCAAAAACAAAAAATACTGCATCTGCATAGCCTATAGGTCTCACCTTTGCACCCTATTGGCTTTGCCAATGTTATTTAGCCATGCTGGATGGAAACCCCGTTTCGACGTAGCCACAACACGTGTGCCTATAGAAATGGCACATTTTTAAATTAAGTCACTGATCCAAGTTTGATTGGTTACTGAAAAGAGAATGAACTTGGAAGCAACACCGGAGGCAATGGGGAGGTGGAAGCAACAATCGTGGGGATGCAAAAGCAACAGTGGGGAGGGCTGGAGGAGACACAAAAGCAACTGGAAGGAGGGCTGAAGCAGATGCAAAAGCAGCAGGGGAGAGGCCTGAAGGGGACATGAAAGCGTTATGGAAGTGTGGGAGAGACACAGAAGCAACACAGGATTTTGGGGAAAAAGCAATAGTATGCTTATTTCCACATCCCCGTCCTCCAGGCGCTATCTGCGGTTCACAGTGGATCATAAGCATTTCCAGTTTGCCGTACTCCCTTTCAGCCTTACCCGTGGCGATCCCAGTCTTCCTCCACCTCGATGAATGGCTATTGAAGGTGGACTTGCACCAGACAGTAGCCACCCACTTCCAAATGACGATCAACCTCCGAACATTCAACATGCGAAGGAGTTGGTTCGGTAAGGATTTGGCAGTGGTGGCTGCTGTCAGTGAAAAGTGGTGAGGCAGTGGTGGGGGACAATAACAAAAAAACAACTAAAAGATAACTTACAAGCTGCTGGTGCTCAGGCTCCCAGATTCCCTTACGCCAATCCATGCGCTGCTCTCATGCTGGTAATAATACTATTACGCAGCATGAGAGAAGCACCGGCAATTGGTCTGAGCAGGCTGGTTTTGTGCTCCCACAGAGACTGGGAGCCTGTGCCTACTGTTCTCCACCCAGCTGTGCAGCACAGCTCGGGCTGGAGCTATCCAAGTGCGCGTGTCGATGTGGCCCTCCTAAGGCAGCCGGCCAAACCGACATGCGCACTTGCAGTGCCCACCACTCTTCCTCCATGCTTGCTTCTGTCAGGATGGCCCCGCCCCCAAGGCGTGGCTCTGTGATGAATCATAAAATGATAATAAAATTGTTTTATTTTTCATGTTTTCCTCCACTAGTTCTCAGCAGTGGGGAGACACTCTTCTACTCTAACGGAGGAGCTGCCACTGAGATTTGGCCCGGTAGTTTGGGCTGGGCTGCTCTGATCAGAGCAAGGGCAAGACTAATTTGCATATGGCTGGCTCCAACTGAGGTGGCATTTTTTGCAAAATTACAATGGACTGGGATGCGGCCAGATCAATTACCAGTGGCTGAGGTTAATTCAAGCATTCAAACCATTCCACCCTCACCCAGCACCCACGCCAGGAACCTCAGAAGGATCCTCGACCGCAAACTGGACGTGACCACACAAGACAACGCGTCACTGCGTCCTGCTCCCACACCCCGAAGATGCTGAGGAAGATCTTAAAATGACTTCCAAGCAACACTAGAAAACTGGTCACTCGTGCTCTACTTACCAGCTATTTGGACTATAGGAAAACCCTCTACGTTGGGCTCACTTGAAGACTCCAAACCATCCAGAACTTGATAGCCAGATTCATCCTCGACCTCCCACACGGAACTCGCATCGCAGCTCCGGGATCTCCACTGGCTTCCGATAAACAAATGCACTCATTTCAAACTCCTCACACACACATTCAAGGCACTACACAGTTCAAGCCCCAGCTACCTGAACAGTTGCATCACCTACCGCTGACCACCCAGACACCTCTGCTCTGCAGGACTCTTCCTCGCACACATCCCACACATACACCGATCCAGACTAGGAGGATGGGTGTTCTATTGCGTTGCTCCTAAAGCCTGAAACGGCTGCCCACTCCACATCGGAGCTTCCTCCTTCCCCAAGACTCTGAAGACCTGGCTTTTAAATTACCCAACTTACCACAAGTAGGAGTGGGCACACACACACCTGCTCAGACCCAGGATACCGTCACAGGTAATAGTGCACTTTACAAATAAACATAACTTAGCATCCATCACGTTTGCACTTCAGAAATATGCCTGTGCTGGCATCGATTCATACATTCACAAACTACTACTTCCTCAACAGTGAGATCTGGTGAGAGTAGCAATTTACACACATAGGGGTCGATTATGATGGCGGACGGACCTGCGTCCGTCCACCACCCTGAGGTGGAGGGACCGTCCGCAGGGGCAGCGGCGGCCCCTCCGTTGGAATTAGGATGTGACCGCCACCCTGGCGGTCACATCCCGTATAAGTAACATTGCGGCGGGTGCTGCTTTAAGCAGCACCCGCCGCAAAGTCAAATATGCATGCTGTGCATTTGCATGCACAAAGCGACAGGCACCACGCGGTGCCTGCCGCATTGTGCATACAAATGCAGGGGTTACCATAGGTACCCCCCGTGTGCACCCCCAACGCCCTGGGGGCTCGCAACGGGCCCCCAAAAACAAATGACCACATGCTTTTCCACGGCGGAAAAGCCGCCATGGAAAAGCATGTTTCCGCCTGCATCGTAATATGGCTGGCGGTGTCTTGCAGACACCGCCACCATATTTGCGTACACCCACTGCGGATCAGCGGCGGACGGACTTGCCGTCTGCCGCTGATCCCAACGCCATCATAATCTGGCGGTGGGTGTTTGCTATGACCGCAGCGGTGAATCTGCACCGCCATCGTAATTGACCCTTTAGTCGTGACGGATGTTTGGTCTGTGCTGGCTCACAGACCCACAACCTTGGGAGGTACTACTATGGTTTTTATTCACAAGGTGAGGAATCGGTGGTTAGAAGTATCCATCAGAAGAACAAGTTACTTATCTTTAGTAATGCTCTTTCTGGAGGATACTCTTCACTTTTAGAGCAGAACAACACCCGTGCGGAGCCACATGAAGCCATCTACGGGTGTGCAGAAGTAAAGCTTAAAAGCTTCTGTATCCAGCACGATGCCTGGGGAACATTCACTAAATGAGGGATTTGCGGTTATATAGAGTATCCATCAGAAAGAGCGCTGTTCCTGTGTACTTTTTTTAGATAACAAATTATTTTTGCTATTGGCCTTTGTGTTTTTTAGGTTTCGTAACCTGGCGAGGGGCGAAGCCCCTCCCAGATCGAAATCTATTGTTTTTAATAGTGAGGTTAGGACAGCCTCTGTTTCCAATTGGCTAGCTCCATAAATGGAGGCTAGCCATTTGGAGGCAGAGGCTGTCAATCGCGCTTTCGCACGAAAACGCGATTCGGGGGCGTTTCTGGTGCTTTTTTTAAGCCCCGCCCCTTTGTCCCGGGCCGCGCTGCGATTGGCTGCCGGCCCGGGACACCCCCGTGACGTCATTCCCGGGCCGCGCTGTGATTGGCTGCCGGCCCGGGACACCCCCGTGACGTCAGCCAATCACAGCGCGGCCCGGGACCTGACTTGTTTATCCTCGTTTTAATGTTCACATATTTGAGCTGTCCAACGATGTTCCTCTGCTTAAGTTACATAGGTATTTAATTACGCAATGAATATGCTTGGCGATTTACGTCATTCTGTTCGTGTCATTTGTACGTTTGCAATATAAAATAAAATAGACAATATTGTTCTTGTCTACTTGTACTGTGACTACATTTCTTTAAAACTCATCACAAATATACTCACACTTAATAAAGTAACAACATCAGGACTTAAGTGTTCCCATTTTCATAGAAATGAACAAGCAATGAAACTGAATAGCTGCAGCTTGGAAGGAAGGGCGTGCACTCTGCGCATGCGCATGCTCCTGGTGACACGAAAACATACTCGCCAATTGACTCACCTTTAATAATTCGTGGCGGGCATTTTGAAATCGCCGAAGCAATAGCTGCGCACTGCTCCTGAAAGGAGGAAGCGACCGTGTGAGCGGCAGCTTCTAACCCGCAGCCCCCGCACCCCACAGCGAGCAGAGGCGCGATCGGAGGACCCCCGGGTCTGACCGGCACCTGGCACTGAGGGAGGGGCCCCAGCGAGTACCCATTGGCAGAATTTGCCCCGTCCCGTAAATCCGACATTTTGCTATCGCTTTTAATAATAAATCTGTCCCCTTTGCGAGACCTATTCACGATTTGCCCAGGATCACACCATTGCAGCTAGTCTGACTCTTTTTAAATTCAGTGATTTTTATTCACACTCTTCAATTCGGAGACGAGCATAGCATGGCGGGTGAGTGTCCGCCGATGACACCCCTGAAAAGTGCCCCTTGCCACGATGACTCCGGCTTCGCCTTTTCTCCTGGTCAGACCCCGTGGGGACAGACTCCCTCTCCGCCAGCACAGGTCCAGACGCACCGCAATGGCGTGTCGCCCACCAGGAAGAGGCGTGAATTTGAGGGCGATGCCCTCCTAACCATCGGGGGAAGCACAGAGGAGGAGGAGCGGAGCTCGGAGCAGGCAGATCCGCGCCAAGCCGGACCCCGCGGGGACAAGTGGGCATGGACGAGAGATGGACGAGTGCTTATAGGTGAGCAGCGGGGGCAGCTGGGCCGACGCGCGCCCCCGAGATACAATGTATCCAGCCTCGGACACAATGTAGCCTCTCCCACACACACCACCCGTGGCTCTGAGATGGGGAGGGGGTGGACTCCAGTGGCTCTTTTTTATGTGTCCTCTGTAGCCCAATGTGTGTCTTTACACATTGTGTAAACAGGCGAACCTCCCAAAGAGGGCTTCTGTACTGCCGTGATGGGGTACCCCGGATTCTAAAGGTACCAAAGAATGTCTCTTGTGTGCCACATTACTGCAACCCTCTCCTCCTCACATGCGCAATACATGTTAGGGGATTAAAGATGGACTCCTTCGAACCCCGTGCAGAGGTGGTAGTGGCTTGCAGAGTATCACAGGAGCGCGCGCGCATTTTACAATGCTGGACACTTCGGGATTAAACCGTTTTTTTTTTTACATAAACAATTCCACATTGTTCAGGTCTACAGGGGGCTTGGTTACTCAGAACTATCCACATTAAGAGAAAAGGCGGTAGAAAACATACACAAGCACACGATGACTCACACATCGCTCATACACACTTCCTAGCGCTCCTACACACACCCACTCTCACACAGACAGTAGCCGTATATAAATCTCCCACACAGTTAAAAATAACGTTCTGTCCCACAAGAACACTCGTCCAAGCGCACACGTACAAACACACACGCACAAACCGACTCTGTTACACAGACATGTATAACGTAAACAAGCACTTCGCACACGCCCATTTCAGTGTACAAGGGTGGAGCGTGTAGGTTTAGGGCACTTGAGCTTCTGCTTGCAGTTTGTTGGCTGAAGGGGTGCAATGTGTCATCTATCGACAGCAGTGCTGCAGTGTATAGTGAGTCTGCACAGTTGAGCTGCCCTGCAGCATCTCATCTCTGGGCAGCAGTGCTGCAGTTTGTAATAAGACATGTTCACTAGACATAGGGCAGTAGGAGTGCGCTGGTGCAGCATGGTCTTTTTTTACCTGTCGCCTGCCCAAGATCAGGAAGCAGGCACACCGAACAGGCAGCTCCTCACCACTTCTTGTCAGCAATAGCAACCCCCATGCCCAGCATACACAGAGAACTACACTGCTATGGCACAGCACTACCAACTGCCTGCCTTCCTGCCCCTACACTGTTACCACAGGACAGTGGCGACATTGCCCGTGTCTGCCCCGCAACACGTTGTTCCTGCCATGGAGGTTTCCCACAGCTGGGTGCAGTTAATAAGTACAGGGACCCAAAGATATGTGGCATCGCAGAATAAGAACGGACGTGGTACAGGTAGGCTTTTTAAAATGTATTTATTACTTTTCACTTTTATATAGCGCAAACTTTACCCGCAGGTATCAGAGCGCTTTAAATCAGCATGCTTATAACAAGCAAGACTAGCACTCTATATTACTGCCAACTTTGCTTAGCATAAGCAACAGCTAACCATTCACAAACAATGTTTATATACCACTTGCAAATAAATAAAAATTATAATAATTATGCAAAGCATTGTCATTCACAATGCCAGTAACTCAAACTTTAATGCTGCGAAACCTATTGCATTGTAAATGCTTGTTAATTGTTCTTTCTCTTTTTGTGGGATCTGCTTGATATTAAAAAATAAATGAAAGCATGTGCAAAGCCAAAAGGTCTCGCCTTTTGTTAGAGCTATCGACTTTGCCAATGCTTTTTTAACTGTTTTGCACAGCAGCGTGGCTAAATTGGAGTGGAGTGGAGCGGAGCGGAACAGTTGTGGGTGTAAGTAACAAACAAGAAACCGAACCTAAAATCAACACAAAGGTATGAGGCAATGTAAAAGGAATGCAGTAGCAAGCAGCAGGAAGGTATAAATGGCATTTGTACATTAAAATGGCTTAATCCAAGCCACATAAAATATAATTTTATTTTAGTTGCACTGGTAAGCCAAAAGATGCAGACGTACTTAAATAATGTTCAGAAATGCAGAACAAATGGAGAAAGTAGCATGAGAACTAGGAAGGGAGGAAGTGTCCTGAAACGCTACCTCAGTGACCGCGTGATCAGTGGACGGACACTAAACAAGCAGAAGCAATCTGTGCTTGGAGCATGCTCCACAGAAAGAAAAGGAAGTGACTCGTGTCATTCGCTGAATGATTAGGAGGCAGGAAGGAAGAGTGACAATGAAACCAACGAATGGTAAGCAATGGTCGGGCTTCAAGCCCTTTATTATAAACAATGCCCCTTGCAAGCTAATGTGCATGCGTGGTTGTATGGGAGACCCAACAAGCGAGAGAGCATGCATTTTCTATGCTCTATTTCAGACAGAGCCTCATTACCATCATATCAGATTGCTAAAGCCAGATGTATTAAACAATATATATATATTATCCAAGAGTCCCCCAGAAGTCTATCGACCCATGCTGTCCATCGCCTGCTCTTGGTACAGTCCATCATAACTTGGGTGTAGCTGCTCTCTTCTCCTTCTAGCCTTTCCTTGGGGGCTGGGGGCTGACCTTGAGATCTAACCACACTTTAGCCAGATGGTGTGTTGGCATCGTGCCTGGTTTGCACACCGCCATGGTGGTGAAATCGTCCTTTGTGCTGAATCTTCCCCCAGTGTGCTCCGTGCTCTGCTGTCTCGGTAGCATACGTGCCAGTTGACCCAACTCGGTAGGGACACTCAATTATTTCTTTGTTTTGTTTTTTTTTAAGCCAAAAATGCATGGATGTCATTGATGTAATTTAGGGGGTCACCTGGTGTCTCAGCTGCAACCTGTTTTCTGTAGTAGGGGATCTCTGTGTATAGTCATAATCTAGTGAATAGTCCCGCTCATTTGCGAGGACCCCGGAGCAATCAAAAATAATCTCTTAAACTGTCTTCTGTGCAGACCTGCATAGACACTTAAGAGAGAATTAAAGACAATAATGCAGCCTATACATGCAAGGCTACACTGTCCAGTACTTCAACTAGAAATGCAAAAGATATTCCACCAAAATCATATACACCACAGTCTGCCAAGTTTCACCCATAGAGAAACTTCCCCCTTCACCAAATCCTTGGAATGATAGACAGGAAGGGATGGACAGACAAGCCCCCCATAGGCTGCCATTATGTGGCTTAAAAAGGGATACTGTGCCTTTAAGGAAACTTTCCAGAACTCTCGGTATCCCAGAATGCACAGCAACTCCCTCCACTTTCAGTTCTTTTTGGAGGTGTATTAAGCTAGACCTGTAGCATTCAATATTCCATCCTTTTCTCCACCGGGGAGGAGGGCGGGCGCTTATGACTATAACAGAGATACCCCTACTACAGAACTGGAGTTACAGGACAGAAACTACTCCTCCTGTAGTAGGGGATCTCTGTGTATAGTCATAATCTAGTGAATAGAATGGCAAGCCCATCCCCATACCAAAGCGGCGGTGGAGGAAAAAGACAACACCACTACTGTGCAAACAGATTTCTTAACGAAGCCTGCCCAACCTGAGCATCTGCCCTGGCATCAGTGTCCAGACAGTAATGCTTAGCAAAGGTGTGGACCGACTTCCAAGTGGCAGCCCTGCAGATGTCTGCAATGGGAACATTACGGAACAAAGCTGTAGTAGCCGCTTTGCCCCTGGTGGAATGAGCCTTAGGCTTACCCCCTAAGGTCTTATTAGCCTTTTGATAACATAACTGGATACAGGACACAATCCACCTAGAGATGGACTGTTTAGAGGTAGCAAGACCAGTCCTGACCGACCGATAGTTGATAAACAATTGGCCTGACCTACGAATATCCTTGGTTTTATCCAGATAGAATTTCAACACCCTTCTGATATCCAGGGAATGAAGAGACCTTTCCGCTGGAGTGGAAGGATTCTGGAAAAACGTAGGTAAAGTTATAGTCTGGTTAACATGAAAATCAGAAATCACCTTAGGAATGAACCTTAGCAGCATGAAATACAGTATAAGGTTCTTGGCAACAACGCCTGAATTTCACTCACCCTGCGGGCCGATGTAATGGCCACGAGGAACGCCGCCTTCCAGGACAGGTGCTGCAGCGAAGCCTTATGGAGAAGTTAAAAAAGGCTCCTTCATCAGCCTGGACTGCACCACATTCAGCTCCCACGAAGGCGTAGGAAGCCGGACAGGAGGGAACACTTTCTTCAAGCCTTCAATAAAAAACCTTTATCACAGGAATCTGGAAGAAGGATGTCTGTGAAGGGCATTTCCTGTAGGCAGTCAGCGCAGCAAGATGAACCTTAATAGAATGGAAATTAAGGCCAGACTGCGCCAAATGCAAAAGGTACGGAAGGATGACATCTTCCTTGCATGTCGTCGGATCATAGTTCTTGGACGTGCACCAGATGCAGAACCTCTTCCACTTGTAAGCATAGGAAGTCCTAGTGGAAGGACGCTTTGCCTCCTTTAGTATGTCCATACAATCGTCAGGGAGATTCAGGTGTCCATAGTCCATATTGCACTGTCTCAGGAGCCATGCTGCCAAATTCAAAGACGAGAGGTTGGGGTGCAACATCTGCCCCCCGAACTTCGTGACAAGGTCCGGCCGGCACGGCAGCCATATGTGAGGAAGGAGAGACCGGTGAAGCAGGTCCGTGAACCACCACTGCCCGGGCCATTCCGGGGCAATCAGGATCATCCGCGCCCTGGACTGGACAGTTTGATGAGCACCGCCGGAATCGGGCTCGCCCCTTGCTACTCCTGGCTCGCCCCCTGCAACCCCTGGCTCTGCCTTAGAAAACCCCGGCCTCAGAGTTGGCAAAATCAATGCCAGAAAAACATGGGCAGCTCCTCCCTATGGACGTTAATTGTGGAGTTCAACTTTCTTTGTTTTCTGTACATTTTTTATATTATATATATATATATATATATATATATATATATATATATATATATATATATATATATATATATATATATATAAATAATAGTGAATAATACTTATTCACTATAAATGCAATAAAGAATGGATTACAGTTAGCTGAAATATGACCCTACCTGGAAACTGAGGTAAATGAAGCTTGCTTTTATATGTATGTTGTGTAGTTGCTTGTGGGTGAGAGTGTTTGAGAATGTGTGTGTGAATGGGTAAAAGTAAATAATAAATGATGTGTGATGTCACTTCCGCTATACATGGCATTTTGGTAAATTGATGTTCGTGCAAAAATGGCTTTATTTTAGCTGTCTCCACCCTGAAATGTACTCTGCTTCAAGAGGAAAAGACATTTCCCTCCATTAAAAAATAAAATAAAAAATATATCCTACTTTCCTGTTCTAAATGTTGTCTTGTATTAGGTAGTTTTCAGGCCTCCCAAATGGCCATGTTGGCGTTATGTGAATAACACACGCTAAAGTTTGAAAAGTTCACTAATCCAGAGCCCACGGAGGTGAAATGCGAATCTGAGCCTTTTTTCAGACCCCTAAATTTTGTTTAGGTTAAAGCTGGCCCTCGCGATGAGGTCAGAGGTTACACCCTGGCCCTTCCCTTCACTTTTAGAGTTGGGACCACCCCTGATATTAAGTCTCCACTCCAGACTCTCACTCCGAAGGTGTGGTTTGTATTGTTAAAAATCCAAGCTTTTCACTTTAGAAAAGGCAAACGAGGGTTACTGTAATTCTAATTGCATTTATATAGCGCTTACTACCCTTGATGAGGCGTTGAAGCACTTTACGCCAGGCAGCACGCTGGTGGTTAGTTCAGTGTTATTGGTTACTGTTTGTTATTAATTGGGATTCGTTTTGTGTTCTCAAAGCAATCCATTCCATGCCTTCATTTCAGTTTTTTATGGGGGACTAAAGTAATAGTGGTTGGTTGCAATCAGTGTGGGGGTGTGTGAGCTCAAACACATGGTTGGTGGGATTAATACAGGAGTTAGAGGAGATTAGGTATTGTTAGGGTTGTTAGGTATGACTTTCAGCAGAGGGAGGAGAGAGTGTGATTTTGTAAATGAGTTGCGGGAAATTTACTGAAATGGAGGCCAGTCAAAGGTGCATGTGTCAGAGTAGGTTGTGCTCAAACAAAGGAGTCCTGCAGAAGATGGAAGGAGAGGGACATTTTTTTTTATTTCAAAAAGATATTACTAGAGAATTTTTTTATATACAGTACAGATATACTGAAGGCAATACTGGTGTCGTTATACGCCGTTGGGGTTACAGTAGGCATATCTTTAGCAAGGTTGGTCACGCGTACATTTGAGTAGGTAATCACGATCTTGGCGTATGTTGCCATTGGTGGTCTTATGTATTACCCTCAAAGGGAGGAAACGGAAGTGGGAAAAGAGAGAAAGGAAAAGAGGACAGGCTAGTTAGCGCGCTAGTTAGCCGCCATATTTCCAGAGTTTGCGGTTGGGAGTGAGGCACCGAGCCGCTCTCACCAGGACAGTTTTTTTAAATGACGGATTTAGGGAATGTAGTGAATATATTTGAGACAGCATGCAGTTTGAGGATGCAGGAATGTAGAAACATTATTTACTTGTGAAGATTGTGCTATATTGGAAATTTTAATAGGTACCAGAAACAGGTGAACCATCTCTCCGTTGCTGTGGGCAGAGGAGGGAAATTCATCATGAATTAATGAATAGATGAACAAAGGTAGAGATAGACACAGCATGCTCAACAAACTGCATTACCTCAAGCAGAGAACACCGTGGGTAGCTCACTAAGGTAAACACAAAGAGAAGACCGAATGTACTCAAGCCAGATTTCAGAGACAGCCACAGAATGCTCCCAATAACGGTAAGCAGCCATGACAACGCAGGCATTACCCCGCTGCTTTTACAACGCAAGTCGTTACAACGACTTGCGCTGGAGGGCGCTGTTGGAAAAGGAATAGTTTAATTTTCTATTCCAACACCTTCCCTACTGTAACGTGGGCTGAAGTTGGAATAGAAAATTAAACTATTCCACTATCCAGCGCAAGTCGTTGTAACGACTTGCGTTGTAAAAGCAGCGTTGTAATGACAGCGCGGGGTAAAAGCCTGCGTTGTCATGTCATACATCCCTCATAACACGATGCTGATAAACATGGCTACGGGAGGTCACACCAACTCACTTGACTTTCTTGGCATCGAACTTGAACTGAGGAGACACTTGCTGGGTGGAAGACAGGGTGCAGCTGTGCTTCCGGGGCGTGCTGGACTGCGGGAACTCGCTTCCACCAGGCCATTGAGCCCTAAGACAGAGTGCATGATATGTGCGAACATATCTGCTTGAGCAGAGATGCCCCTGTGATGTCTAGTAAGCATGAGCGCAAAATCCGCTCCGATCGCGGATTTTGCGGATTTTCGGTAAATCCGCGATCCGCGAACTCTCGCGGATTTACCGAGAATCCGCAATCCGCGATCGGAGCGGATTTTGCGGTCAAAAGTTCAAGCCTGCATAATTTACGATGGCGCCGGCAAGCTGCCAGCGCCATCCTCAAATGGTTACTTAATTAGCTTCGACAGGAAGCTCTAATAGATAAGATACAGCAGGGGCTCGAGCGCCTGCTTTATTTTAACAGTTGGAGCTTCCTGTTGAAGCTAATTAAGTAACTATTGCAGGAAGGCGCTGGCAGCTTGCCGGCGCCATGGTAAATTATTTCAACGGTGCCCTAGTTGAAGCTTTAATTCAGTGACTCATTGATCAGCCCAAAAATTAATCTGCTGCTCTGATCGGTCTCTGCCCTTTTATACACACAAGAGGCATGCTCGCATGGACGCCCCGTCCGTTTGGCCCCGCTCACACACTCGAGGTGTGCACCGTCTTCCCGCCATTTACCCACTATGATGGACATTTCACTAAAGGGACCCCTGCGCACTTCGGCGCGATTGCATAGTAACACACACTTGGTCGCTGGAACTAGTTGAAGCGCAAATGCAGTGACTCATGCATCAGCCCCAAAAAAATCGTGAGCGTTGGGAGGCTGGGCAGATGTGCCTTCTTCCCAAATATACCATCGATGCTGCTCTGACCTTTTATACACACAAGAGGCATGCTCGCATGGACGCCCCGTCCGTTTGGCCCCGCTCACACACTCGAGGTGTGCACCGTCTTCCCGCCATTTACCCACTATGATGGACATTTCACTAAAGGGACCCCTGCGCACTTCGGCGCGATTGCATAGTAACACACACTTGGTCGCTGGAACTAGTTGAAGCGCAAATGCAGTGACTCATGCATCAGCCCCAAAAAAATCGTGAGCGTTGGGAGGCTGGGCAGATGTGCCTTCTTCCCAAATATACCATCGATGCTGCTCTGACCTTTTAGACACACAAGAGGCATGCTCGCATGGACGCCCCGTCCGTTTGGCCCCGCTCACACACTCGAGGTGTGCACCGTCTTCCCGCCATTTACCCACTATGATGGACATTTCACTAAAGGGACCCCTGCGCACTTCGGCGCGATTGCATAGTAACACACACTTGGTCGCTGGAACTAGTTGAAGCGCAAATGCAGTGACTCATGCATCAGCCCCAAAAAAATCGTGAGCGTTGGGAGGCTGGGCAGATGTGCCTTCTTCCCAAATATACCATCGATGCTGCTCTGACCTTTTAGACACACAAGAGGCATGTGCGCTCGCGTGGAAGCCCCGTCCGTTTGGCCCCGCCCACACACTCGAGGAAGCCCCGCCCCCAATCCGCAAATCCGCTGAATCCGCTAAATAGGCGGATTTTGCGGATCCACGATCCGTGGATCCGCTAAATCCGCGAATCGTGGATCCGCAAAATCCGCCCATGCTTAATGTCTAGTTCTATTACTGGATATTGCAAGTGAGCAGGGAAGTCACCTTAAGGTATGTACTGGGCACTGGTCAAAGCGAGTTCCACAGCAACATAATGGCTTCACTGACACTTATTGTGTTTGGTATCAAACACCTCGTATTAATGATACAACACTTATTCCAGTGATGGATTTATTGATGCATGCACCTTAAAGGTACCCCCTGAACCTACCAGCCCCTCTAGTCTGCCGGCTGATTGGTCCAGTCTGTCACCACGGACGAGTTTCTGACCTCCAGGGATGAGAGTCCATGAACAGTGCCTGTTCTGGCAGGGGGTCTTTTACACCTCCTCCAGGAAGGCTGGTGTATTAGCATTCCAAAGTGGTACAAAAGGGGGTGGTGATGGACGGAGCATCTGAACCAATCAAACACTCACACCCACTCAAAAGATCTGGGTTTAATCCATCACCGTTCTTTAGCCCACTCTGCCACCCCAGTTCAGACATGGCCATATGCAAATCAGTCTGACCCTGTGCCTCATGGGAACAGTCCAGCCCGAACTGCCAAGCCATGCCTTCCCTGGACCGGAAACAAGCTTCCTAGGACCGGTTTCTGGCTTTTCAGCCGTCTTCAGCCCGGCTTGCTTGAATCCAGTGGCAAAGTGAGCAAGGGACTCGCGTCTCAGCATACCCTGCCAACTTATGGCGAACAAAGCAGTACAAAAGGGGGTGGTGATGGACGGAGCATCTGAACCAATCAAACACTCACACCCAGTCAACAGATCTGGGTTTAATCCATCACCGTTCTTTAGCCCACTCTGCCACCCCAGTTCAGACATGGCCATATGCAAATCAGTCTGACCCTGTGCCTCATGGGAACAGTCCAGCCCGAACTGTCAAGCCATGCCTTCCCTGGACCGGAAACAAGCTTCCTAGGACCGGTTTCTGGCTTTTCAGCCGTCTTCAGCCCGGCTTGCTTGAATCCAGTGGCAAAGTGAGCAAGGGACTCACATCTGAGCAATCCCTGCCAACTTATGGCGAACAAAGCAGTACAAAAGGGGGTGGTGATGGACGGAGCATCTGAACCATTCAAACACTCACACCCAGTCAACAGATCTGGGTTTAATCCATCACCGTTCTTTAGCCCACTCTGCCGCCCCAGTTCAGACATGGCCATATGCAAATCAATCTGACCCTGTGCCTCATGGGAACAGTCCAGCCCGAACTGCCAAACCATGCCTTCCCTGGACCGGAAACAAGCTTCCTAGTATATTAGCATTCCAAGGCAGAGAGCTTCAAAGAGCCCACAGTTTTATGTGAATCTGGCTTCCCTCAGAGGTGCGGGGATGCCAACGGCCCTGACCAAGGCCCATTTGGCACCAGGACAGGCAGGAAAATTAGTAGTCAGAGAGGCATGTCCACCCTCAGGCTAGTTCTGCCCCTACGGTGGGCCACCTGATGTGGCCAACATTAAGACAGATGCGCATGCCTTATATGGAAGAATTCAGAAAATACCGAAAAGTAAGGATGCAAAACAAAATAAGAAGACTAATTTAAAATATTGGCTGCCCAGTCTGAGCAGAATTGATGTGCAAACGCAATGCGACTTACTTACAAGTTAAGACGTAGAGTAGTCCCAAAATATATAATAGTAGCCGTTGCTAGAGTCCATTAAATGATGCTGACTGGGCGAGGAAAGTGAATTTTTTGAGCAATAGTATAATAATGAAGCTGAAAATGGAGATATTGTATTGTAATTGCATTTATATAGCGCTTACTACATTTATATAGCGCTTACTACCCCTGTTGAGGCGTCGAATCGCTTTTTCGGCGAGTAGCACGCTACTCCGGGACCCATAGAGGATTAGTGTTGAGTTAGTATAGTGAAACATGCAAGTACATTTTAAGTGGTGGATAGGGTAGTCAGTTATTTGGATTCGGAATGATAGCAGGAGGATAGAGGAGGACAAAGGTTTGTATTTATATAGCGATTGTTTGCCCCTGATGGGGTGTTGACGCACGCTATTCAGGAAGCCCATAAAGGATTAGTGGTGAATTAATATGGTGAAATATGAAGTAATTTCAGCGGTGGATATTAGTCAGTTATTTGGAGTGAGAAGGATAGCGGAGGGATAGAAGGGGGAGAAAGGTTTGCATTCATATAGCACTTGTTACCCCGATGGGTGTTGAAGCGCTTTTCTGGCGAGTAGCACGCCACTCCTGTAAAACGTATGTAATATTGTGTTAGACCGCTAAGGGTACTACTACCTAATAGTTCAGTGGTTCCATCCGGAAAGGCAAGAATTAAAGGTTAATGGGAAGTTGACTTGGCATAGTGAGTTTTTAGAGGCAAAAGTGGCAAAAGGCTATGATAAGCCAATGATGCCTGAAACAAAATATGACAAGCTGGAAGATATCCGTGAGCCAACTGTTAGAAAAATAAAACAGTTTAAAGCAACTCACGGTCCCATATGCAGTGTGGAGCGGCCGCGACCAAACCTGTGAAGTCCCAGGATTGGGGCATGTGTGACCTGTCGGATGCCAATGGAGCATCAGCTTTCATGAACCAAGACAGAAGCATGGAATGAAGTTATAGGTCTGTGAAGAAGTGGAAATCATAGTGGCCATATTGAATGAGGAGTTAAAAGCATAGAAAGTAACAACGTAGAAAAAAGTCAGTACCAGAAATTAAGAGAGTATGAAAAGAAGAGAAAGACATGACAAGCGAACTACTTCTAATTTTAGCCGTGTGTCGTCCACTAACTGTTCATGTTTGTGACCAGATAAAGAAACAAGCATTTACAATGCAATGGTTTCGCCTTTGGAAAAGTTAGAGCTATTGGCATTGTAAATGACAAAATTTGTATTTATGTGTTGGTTTTGAAAACAGATAAATAAATGGCATTGTCATTTACATTGCCATTAGGTTAATCTCGGCAGCCACTCTGCACTCCCTAGCATTCTGCAGTCACTCTGCACTCCCTAGCACTCCCTAGCAGTCTCTCTGCAGTCCCTAGCACTCCCTAGCACTCACTAGTCACTCTGCATTCTCTAGCACTCCCTAGTCACTCTGCACTCTCTAGCACTCCCTAGTCACTCTGCACTCTCTAGCACTCCCTAGCACTCACTAGTCACTCTGCACTCTCTAGCACTCCCTAGTCACTCTGCACTCTCTAGCACTCCCTAGGCACTCTGCACTCTCTAGCACTCCCTAGGCACTCTCTAGCACTCCATAGCACTGCAGCCAGCCTTCCCGCCCCAGACTGATAGCCACTGAAGCGACGAGGAGGTCCGGGCACTCCCTGGGACGCTCCGTGCCAGGGGCTGAGGGTGGCGATTAGCGAACGTGCATTCCACCGGAAATCTTTGAAATAAATCCAGTTTAAAGAAAACGGAGGGTCGGTGGCAGTCAGAATAGAAATTCTATTAAAAAAATATATAACCTGCAACCCACGGGCTGGTCCAAGCTACGAGGGGAGATACGCAGCAGCGCGCGTCACCCGAAATAAACCCACGCAGAGAATAAAGTATCTAAGAGAAGAACTGGGCAAAAGCAAGACAAGCTGGTTAAATACAGTAAGACTTGTGGCAATCGGAGGTTTGAAGCCTGGCAACAATGTGATGCAGCCTAGATGAACAAGGCTTTGAGGCGCCTTCGGACCCGGGAGAGCAGGTGGGAAGCCGGGCACAGCGCTCGAGCCACATCCGGGGAGCCCGACTGGCAGGTCGGTGCCGGGGCTAAGGGGCGTGTGCACTGCCGCGGAGCCGGTGGGGCGGGCCAGAAGTCACCTTGAGGGTCCGCTCCGATAGAAGACAAGCGAAAGGACACCATGAAAACTTTCAGGGAGCCGAGCCTTCCAGCTGGCAAGACGAGCAATTCATTCCAACCTCCCCTGTCTGTCTCCCTCTCGTGGCCTCCTCCTCTCCCCTTCTTTCTGCCCTCCTCCTTCCTTCTTTCCCTCCCCTGCACTGCCCTGCCGCCCCCTTTCTGCCCTTTCTGAGCTATTGGCATTGTTAATGACAACATTTTTATTTGAGTTGGTTTTGAAAACAGATAAATAAATGGCATTTTGTCATTTACAATGCCAATAGCTTACTCTCGCAGCCTACACAATGGATACGCTCTACGTACATCCTCCAGATGTGTCTGCAATGCATGCCTTCACACCACCCAGTACCACCTTAATACCCAAATCAAATCAACAGGTGAGCAACACGCCATCCAGAACTCTCTGCAAAGCCTCCTCACACCATCTAAAGCCATGTGCACACCCTCCCCATCACCAGAGGAGGAGTACAGCCCCCCAGAAGCTTGTGTACAGCCCCTCACATCTTCCAGTACCCTGTGCACACCCTCTTACATACCCAACAAGGGATACAGCCTTCAAAACCCCATACGTGCCCAGTTCACAATAGCCAGTGCACTTTGCGCGCACACTAGACCTGGGGTACAGCCCTCATAACCCTTTCATTGACCTACTCCATCTAGTGACCTGCGCACACACACACCAGACGAGGGGCAAAGCCTCAAAAACTCACCATAGGGCACCCTGTGCACACCCTCTCACGCGCCAGATGAGGGATAGACGGTGCTAAATTTGTTAAATAAGTAAGTGCCAGGGCCTTCATCAGGAGGCCACTGCAGCTTGCACCTCCCATTGCCCCTGCCTGCTCTTTCAGTGACAGTACCAACGCAATTACTAACCACCACGCTCTTACAAGTGAGACAATTAGGACTATTCCGGGTCTCCACAACTGTAAGAGTGGCTTGGGTGGCAGGTATTAGTTATTTCTAAGGTCTGCTCTATTGAAATAAGAAACAACGTGTGCTCATCTCTAAATTAGACAATGAGCGCTGCCATGTTGCAGACTGTCAGATGTGCCGGTGTTGATAAATTAAGTGCCCATGTCAAGCACTGGAAACCACTGGATCAAATTAAGCACTGGGTATAGAGCCTCCAGAACCAGCTGCATGTCCTACTCACTCCAACCAGTGCTGTGTGAAACATCCTCTAATACATCAAATAAGTGATACAACCCCAACACGCTTCCTCACACCGTCTAGTGCCATGTGCACACCCTCTCACATAGCACACAACAGATGCAACCCTCATAACCCTTTGCACGTCCTACTCACACAGTCAGGTGCCATGTGCGCACCCTCACATATACACACACTAAACAAGGGACAATGCCACAAGTATCCATGCCATCCAATACCTTGTGCATAGCCTTCTCACACACGGGGTCACACACACACACACACACAAGTGCATCTACCAGACGTCCCTAAAGTAAACATTAAACGTGCCTACTCTGAATGGAGAACATATGACACCTTCCTGCAATGCACCAGCATGTTACACAAGGCGGGCAATGCACTAGTATTGCATTACATTTGTTTGGGAAAGTAATAGCCAGAGCCATAAGAATACAGCGTGTGAAAACTAACACTGATGTGGGCCGTGAGAGGCGGTGAAAAAAGTTAGAATACAGGATCGATTCCATCTTAAATGGATTGTGTTTGTGGTAATTTTGTGTGAGGGACATAAGACTTAAACCTGAACCAAACAGCAGATTCCCATACATGCAAGTACAGCGATGCAAATGTTTCACAGTGCAGAGGATGCACAGACAGCAGTGACTTGCGAACTGAGACTGGTAACACCACCGCCACCCACACGCTCATCCTACAGCAACAACAGTGAATTGTAAATCTGTAGACTTAGTATACCCAAAAAAAGTGACTTAGTAAAGCGGCCGGAGCTACTAACAAAGAAATGGGTTGTGGACAAAAGGCAAGTATATCCACCAATCAATCTTCTGTTCCATGTTTGAGCAACAGCCTATGTTGTGCAAAATGAAATTGAGAAACCGTGTACTCCAGGAACACAAGCAAGTAACAAATATGGCCAGACCCCACTATTCAATGAACTTTATCAAGCAAACTGATACTTTGCAAATAACAATGTAGAAACATACAGAATGTTGAGATCTTAGTCTCCAGCTCTGCTGTGTCCTGTCACAGAGGCGCATATGGAAGGGGTTAGGTCCAAAGTGGGGAAAGAGAGCTGGTACTAGATGCCCCGGCACCTGACATTCCAGGGATTCCCAGGTATAATTTACACCGCAGCCTCCAGTCTCCAGACTGCAGGAGCTGCACGGAAAGAGAGTACCAGTACCTCAGTGCAATTGAGAGCTGAACCCACTCACCTTACTCTTCACCTCCACGGTGCTGTTACTCTCCAGGAAGCGCAGGTTCTGCGACCTGCTGAAGCTGCGGTTTATGGCCACTGCTGCTTCGGACGCCTTGGCTGCGCTGGCTGGGGATGCAGGTGCCCCTACCGGGCGCGGAAGGCTATATGCAACTGCTTGTATCCGGGGGCTGTGCGCACTCCGGTGGGTAAATTCACTACCTCTCCCTGGACGCTAGGATACTCTCCCACACCTTGTTCCCGCAGTTGCTCCAGACTCCTGGGATTGCTCACTCCTTTAGGTAGGGGAGGGGCCGCTTGCTGCTCTGGGGCAGTTGCCACTTCCTGACTGGGTGCAGCTTGGGCACGGACCTGGAGCGGCCTGCACCCAGGGAGTAGGCCGGACTGAGGTCTCCGATCTGCATGTACCTTTAATGCAGCGCAGCTGGCTTCTAGCGTTCCTCCTTGCAGGCCGCATGCAGGACGCCACACCTGTGCCGGCGACACCGGTGGGGGAATATCAGCAGTGTTTTTTTCTGGGTTTTTTTATTTCCTTTTTTTATGCGTTTTTATATAGCGCGGACTTTACCCGAAGGTGTCCGAGCGCTTCACAATAGCAACAGTAGTGATACATGAGGAGAAAATTACAAGTGAACAAATTACAAAAGCAAACGTTGACTCCATCTCCTATCCCATCAGTGATCGCCGTGCAAAAGAGATGCAAAGTTTCACGTGTAAAGGCAACACCGCTCTGTTTCAGACCCTGTCGTGGCCTGCCACCTCGCCTCCTCCCACCCAAAAGACACAGGAAGCGGGGAGGCAATATCAAAGACCCGAACTGCCTCGGAGAACCAGGACTGACCGCTGGACCCTCATGGGGCCTCTTCTAGGGAGCCCGCCCGAGCCTGGCACCCGCACAATAAGGGAAGCACGAAATCTTGAAAACTGGCACAACATGCCCCTTTCTCGAGTTCCATTGGTCCGAGTGACCCCCCGCCACCAAACGGATCTAACGCACAGAGACGATCATTCTGGGCACACACTGAAGTCTCCTGGAAGTGGAACATCACTCCCTCCATCAAACAACTTAACAGCAGAAATGCTGCATTTTAGGAACATTCTGACCTCTCCAATCCATATATACCCCCCTAAGCCCGGATACAATTCCCCCAACAACAGATCTGTAAATAAGTGACTTGGGTGTCAGACACGTTGCTGCTCCTACCCCCTCCTCTAGGCTCTAAACACACTCTCAGCGCACTGAAGGCGGCCCCAAGCGATGTGCGCCCAGACATCGGTGTGAACTTCTGTGGCTGTCTCAGCTCGTATCTAACACCGAGCACATGATGCGGGGCACTTCTAGTGGAAACACAGGAACTCAGAGACCACAGGCTCTCTCCCCACACTCCATACCCCCCCCTTTACCGGGGGCACCCACTGCCTTTTCTACCCCCAGCCGGGCAGCGGGGACGTCGCCCAGACTCGAGCACAAAGCACAGCCCCGCACAAAAGATGGCAGAAGTTCGGGTCCTACCTTGAGACAGAGTGTCCGAGAGAGTCAAAATCCAGAAGAGCAAGATCAGCATGCTCCCTACTGCGGCCCCCAGGCGGCGGCTGAGTGTCGGGGGGCTTGACAAGGGGGGTGTCCGTTCCTTGGCGTCGCCGTCCTTTCTTCCTCCTCAATGTTCCTCCAGATAAATCATCCCCCACTGAAACGAGCTGCCAGACCGTCCGCCCCCTTGCCTCTCACACACTCTCGCGCACACAAAAAAGTCTTGTGTTAAGAGTCATGAAGTGAACACAGGCAGTGACGGCAGGTGGCTACACTGCTTCAGTCCCACTTGCAGTGCGAATTCGCTGCTCTCACCCTGCCTTGGCGCTTCAAGCCAATGTGCACCGGAACCAGCCAGGACTCTGAGCTGTACTGGGGGGGCGGAAAGGCACAGGGAGGGGGCGGGAGAGGACACGGACGGCCGGAAACGGCCGGAAACATTGCCAGGACAGCGAGGGGGGGCGGAAAGGCACAGGGAGGGGGCGGGAGAGGACACGGACGGCCGGAAACGGCCGGAAACATTGCCAGGACAGCGAGGGGGGGCGGAAAGGCACAGGGAGGGGGCGGGAGAGGACACGGACGGCCGGAAACGGCCGGAAACATTGCCAGGACAGCGAGGGGGGGCGGAAAGGCACAGGGAAGAGGCGGGAGAGGACACGGACGGCCGGAAACGGCCGGAAACATTGCCAGGACAGCGAGGGGGGGCGGAAAGGCACAGGGAGGGGGCGGGAGAGGACACGGACGGCCGGAAACGGCCGGAAACATTGCCAGGACAGCGAGGGGGGGCGGAAAGGCACAGGGAGGGAGCGGGACGGACGGCGGGAGGGGGCGGGAGAGGACAGCGCTTCTGAATTCACTTTCAGTGAAAGGGGAGGGAACGGGAAAAAACGTAACTCCGCCCTGGGAAAAAATCTCCGGAACGCCCCCGAATCTGGTCCAGCCTTGATGGACAGATCCGGCACTCAATGGCTAGCCTCCATTTATGGAGCTAGCCAATGAGAGCCGGGGGACGTTCCAGGAGTCCTTATTGACGACATAGGATTTCACCTGCGCTGAAGAGCTGCGCAGAGCGCAGCCTTCGGCAGGCGAAACCCAAAAAGTGAGTATATATTGTATTGTATTGTAATTGCATTTATATAGCGTTTCCTACTCCTGACGAGGCGTCGAAGCGCTTTTTCGGCGGGTAGCACGCTACTCCGGGACCCATAGAGGATTAGTGTTGAATTAGTACAATGAAACATGCAAGTACATTTTAAGTGGTGGATAGGTTAGTCAGTTATTTGGATTTGGAATGATAGCAGAAGGATAGAGGAGGAAAAAGGTTTGTATTTATATAGCGCTTGTTGACGCACGCTATTCAGGAAGCCCATAAAGGATTAATGGTGAATTAATATGGTGAAATATGAAGTAATTTCAGTGGTGGATATTAGTCAGTTATTTGGAGTGAGAAGGATAGCGGAGGGATAGAAGGGGGAGAAAGGTTTGCATTCATATAGCACTTGTTACCCCGATGGGTGTTGAAGCGCTTTTCTGGCGAGTAGCACGCCACTCCTGTAAAACGTATGTAATATTGTGTTAGACCGCTAAGGGTACTACTACCTAATAGTTCAGTGGTTCCATCCGGAAAGGCAAGAATTAAAGGTTAATGGGAAGTTGACTTGGCATAGTGAGTTTTTAGAGGCAAAAGTGGCAAAAGGCTATGATAAGCCAATGATGCCTGAAACAAAATATGACAAGCTAGAAGATATCCGTGAGCCAACTGTTAGAAAAATAAAACAGTTTAAAGCAACTCACGGTCCCATATGCAGTGTGGAGCGGCCGCGACCAAACCTGTGAAGTCCCAGGATTGGGGCATGTGTGACCTGTCGGATGCCAATGGAGCATCAGATTTCATGAACCAAGACAGAAGCATGGAATGAAGTTATGGGTCTATGGAGAAGTTGAAATCAGCAGCCATATTGAATGAGGAGTTAAAAGCATAGAAAGTAACAACGTAGAAAAAAGTCAGTACCAGAAATTAAGAGAGTATGAAAAGAAGAGAAAGACATGACAAGCGAACTACTTCTAATTTGAGCCGTGTGTCGTCCACTAACTGTTCATGTTTGTGACCAGATAAAGAAAAAAGTGAGTATATATTGTATTGTATTGTAATTGCATTTATATAGCGTTTCCTACTCCTGACGAGGCGTCGAAGCGCTTTTTCGGCGGGTAGCACGCTACTCCGGGACCCTTAGAGGATTAGTGTTGAATTAGTACAATGAAACATGCAAGTATATTTTATGTGGTGGATAGGTTAGTCAGTTATTTGGATTTGGAATGATAGCAGAAGGATAGAGGAGGACAAAGGTTTGTATTCATATAGCGCTTGTTGACGCACGCTATTCAGGAAACCCATAAAGGATTAGTGGTGAATACATATGGTGCAATATGAGGTAATTTCAGTGGTGGATATTAGTCAGTTACTTGGAGTGAGAAGGATAGCGGAGGGATAAAAGGGGAAGATTAGCATTAATATAGCACTTGTTACCCGTGATGGGTGTTGAAGCGCTTTTCTGGCGAGTAGCACGCCACTCCGGAACCCATAAAGGATTAGTGTTTAAAATTAGTATAGTATAAATATGAAGTCATTTGAGTGGTGGATATGTTATTCAGTTATTTGGGCAGTATATTAGTATAGTTTAATATGGAATTTGAGAAGTGAACATGCTAGTCTGTTAATTTTGATTGAAAAGGATAGTGGAGGGATGAAAGAGGGAAAGTTTTTTTTAGTTTTTTTTTTTAGGTCTTAGATAAACTCTGAATTGTTTACAAAGCGCATTCTGCAAACTCAAATGCCTCTAGACTTATGAATAACGTACATTAGCAACTCGGTGTGCCCTCCATCGACTTCAGAAGAATGAAAGCTTCTAAACTGCAGGTTGCACACTGGTTCTAGCAGCAGGCTCTCCACCCACTGAGCTGTATTACGAGGGTTGGAGCTCCCATTAGTGTGAGTTATGATGACGTCGCTGCTGACCTGTGACCTTGTTGCCGAGCTGCTGTGCATCAGATTTCAGGACTGTAAGAAAATTAATGAGATGCTCGACTTCCAAGGGAGGCCAGCAAGAGGATTCAGAAATCAATGGCCACGCCCACTGCATATGTAATGAGGGCACTGGTGTATGCCCCGCCCCCACAGCCCATCTGCTGCCACCCTGATTCTCAGAATATTGCTCTCAAGGGTCTGCGTGGGTCTCTTCTGTTAACCCAGAAAAGGACTGGTGCCCAGTGATCGAAGTGAATAAAAAAAATTAAAAAGTATGGGAACTCTGCAGTCCCACAGGCTATATTTTATTTTTATTTATTTATAAAACCTTCGGTTCAAGGTCAGCCAGGAGCATTTTCAGTTTGCAGTGATCCCCTTCTGCCTCACCAGCACCCCTCGGTGTTCACGAAAGTGATGTTGGTTACCAGCGGCGGTTACTTCATAGGGGCGGAGGAGCATTGCCCCACTAATTTGCGCTGCCAATACCCCTGGAAAAGAAAGCAGTTTGAATTCTATATTTTATTTTTTGTTACCTATTTAAATAAATTTTTGGTGAGGTTTCGTTCCCTGTGCTGACTTTGATGTCACATGCCAACAGGGTTGGATGGGTGTGGATGTTGCATGTAGAGCAGAGGAGCTGTGTAAATAAACTGCGCATGTCAGAATGACTGGTCTCTGGCTTCGGCCAGCCTGACCTGCGTACTTAAGGCTTCGCACTACATATCTACTCTGTCTTGAGGGCAGGGGCTGGGCCACCTAACGCAGGGACGCTGTGTTGGCTTGCCCATCCAATCCCGGCATAGCTCTGATGCTATTAAATATAATAAATATAAGAGCTACGGTCCCATTGGCTCTTTGGCACAAAGCAACCTCCAGGCTCGGGCACAGCGAGTCACATAGTGCAGGGGTGGGAACAGCATACAACATGGCCAATCATAGTGCAGCTTTATTTTAAAGTGCACAATGATCGGCCATTTTAATAATAGAAAAAAATATATACTATCTTCTGCTGGGGTTCCCTTCCTTCTGGTAGTGAGCGCAGACACATGAACTTAAGAAGTCCGTGCTGACAGCAGTGGCCTAAGAAGGGGGGAGTAAATGGGTGCGGGCCGCCCCGGGTGTCATCACTGAAGGGGGTGACAAAATGGCAAAAATATGTGTTTTATCATGCCATTATATGAAGCCGGGGGTGACACGTGTTTTTCAGCACTGGGTACCACCTGACCTTGCTACGCCACTGGCTGAGCTGTGTACTGCTCGTCTGACACTGCAGACGAGGCTCCCGCACCAGTAGTATTCAGTTTTAGAGGTGGATACAAGAGTGATGGGTCCCCGGGCTGAAATTAATTCTATATATATATATATATATATATATGAGTCCAAAAACCACGTGAAACGGGCAGCTTGAGACATGCCTTTATAATACATATGTACAACATCGATAACAGGATGTTTAAAGCTGTCCTAGATTCAGTCTTTTTTTTCTTCACAAGCACACTTACTCCACCAGTGTGCATATACCATAAGCGTGTGTTAATAGCTAGCATGGGTGGAACCATCTCCTTTATGTACAGCAATGGCTTTGGGGGCGGCCGCGATTCTACGCCTGTGCGGCACTTCTAAAGAGTGGGCGGGATCATGACGGCCCCAGCCGTCATCAACAAACACCCATCGTGTTGCATGACACGGACGGGGGCCGTCATCAGCATGGAAGGGGTTAAAACACAGGGAACAGCACTGGTGTGGCCTGTCTGTAGTGTGTGACACATTGTGCTCACCATGCATTGAAAAACAAGGGGCCCCAATATTTGAACCTGGGGTACACGACGATCTTATAGGAAAACAATAGTTCATGCAAGGCCGAACAAGTCCCAGAGCAGCAACAGCTGTTGGGTTAAGGAAGTGTTAATCAATATGCCTATAGCATCGGGCATCTACAGTCAATTAATGCCAGGAGGAGCAAAAATAGGCAATTTTCTGAATATTCGTAGGGACACAGATGGGCCTTCGCATTGTAGAAGATTTATTTACAAATAATATTGCAAAGCTTTTTTATGAGAGATATAGTTCAAGGGCTCACAAGAAAGTGAAGACAAGCGTGATGTTAAAGTGACATTTAAAATATATATACATCACATTGACAACATAGACAGAAACTCCTTATTGTAATTTTAACAGTAAAGGAGTTTTGTGCTGTATAGAGGTCGCGTCACTCATCCGAAGTATCGAGACCGAGTGGCCCAAGTCATCCTGGTGGCTCTAGATTTGGCCAGGAGAAGATGGCCAGATGTTCCTGGTACCATGAACATCTGTCTTCTGATGATACTGCTTCTACGCAAGGTCCTCCTGCCGCAGCAACAGGGCAGGGTCCTCCACCTATATCTAAGCCATCTACATCTCCTTGCATGGAGACTGAGCGGTGACATTTGGCCACATCTGTTCCGCGGCCTGAAGTCGTGGATGTCCTACTCGCCTCTAGTTGCTCTTCCATGAAGTCCATTCCAGTTGATTTGCCCGTTATGGTAGCCACAACATCTCTTTACAGGCCCAGCTGTCGGATGTTCTTTTGTTTGTTTTTGTCTTTGGCCCGCCAAGGTCTTGCAGTGGGCACTGTTAGAGGCTATTTGTTGGCCCTTTTGGCCTTCTTACATTTACTGAACCAACTGTCCTTGTTTAAATCACATGTTGCAATGTGGTTCAGAAAATGTTTGACACAATTCCTCCCCAAACCGTCTGTGATGCCACAGTGGGACTTTTGGTCGTAACATTTCTCAGGTGCACGCCCTCTGAGCCGATGCATAGCAGCTCGTTGCATCTCTTAAATTTGTAGACTCTTCCTCATTGGGATTAATTCGGCTTATCACATGAGTGAGCTTCAGGATCTGCTGGTGCAACAGCCATACACCACCTTTCCCCCCCCAGACAAACTGGTATTGAAAACACAGTTGTCCTTCTTGTCTAAAGTTGTGTCTCCTTTCCACGTTGGACAACCTATCACCCTGCCTGCGTTCTTTGCCCCATCTCATCCCTCAAAAGAGAAGGGAAGGATGCATCAGCTAGATCCTCAAAGGACATTTATATTGATCGTAACAAGGAACTCCTTGTTGATGATCAGCTTTTTGTGGGGTTCTCCAGGGTAGAGAAAATGAAGGCTGAACAAGGTGGAAAGTCCTCTGCATTAAGATCTGTGATGCACTGGCCAAGAAGCAGCTGCCAGAAGGTCTGAGGGCGCATCCATAGTGTGGCAGGGTATGCTCAGACGTGAGTCCCTTGCTCACTTTGCCACTGGATTCAAGCAAGCCAGGCTGAAGAAGGCTGTAATGCCAGAAACCAGTCCTCGGAAGCTTGTTTCCGGTCCAGGGAAGGCATGGCTTGGCAGTTCGGGCTGGACTGTTCCCATGAGGCACAGGGTCAGACTGATTTGCATATAGCCATGTCTGAACTGGGGTGGCGGAGTGGGCTAAAGAACATTGATGTATTAAACCCAGATCTTTTGACTGGGGGTGTTTGATTGGTTCAGATGCTCCGTCCATCACCACCCCTTTTTGTACCGCTGAGAGCGCATCCCACCAGGGCTGAAGCTGCTACAACTGCTTTGGCATGCTGAGTGCCTACCTTTGGCATCTACCAGGCTGCGACTTGGGCTTCAGTGCATACGTTCACAAAGCACTGCTGCCTTGAGAGGCTGGTCCGGCGGTAAGGACATTTGCCTGCACGGTACTGTAAGACTTTTTTGTCTGGGACCACTCAGCAGAGCTGCTGCTTAGGTGTCTATTTCAAAGGTGAGGAATCTGTGGTTTGAGGTATCCATCAGAAGAACAAGTTACTTCCCTTTGGTAACACTCTTTCTGGTGGATACTCTATCTAACCCCAGATCGCTCACTGTCCTCCCACCTCTCCGTTCTGTGCCTCTTTTTAACATCTAAAAAAGTCCCAACTTTGGAATCTCAACACTGGTACCGACAATTGTTCATGCTCTACATCTGTGTGGAATAAGACAAGCAAGAAGCTTACGTCAGCACGTAGAGCTGGCACTTTTATCACTCCCAGGACGGGGCCCGAAAATGTTGCTGTAAAACGTTTCCTGATCCAGTCTGGTGCCTTCGGAGCATTCTAAGGGGAGGAATCTGCAGTTAGAGTATCCACCAGAAAGAGTGTTATCAAAGGTAAATATATTGTTCTTCTGCACATAGCTCTCAGGGTAGCAAGGACGAGCGTTCCAGGCCTCTCTGGCTGGTAGCGTGGGAAGCAAGAGCGTGGAATAAGGAACACCCAATAGGCACAATAACTTAAATGTCAAGCCCAGTGCTTATCTTTCCAGCTAAATAAACTGCTTTTAATCAAAAATCATTACTGAATATTACATAGTCCAACTTAGTATGCAAGCCAATGATGCTAATTGTGATTATCCCTTGTGGTGGTACACCCGCATTGGTCCCTTTTATTCATCACACCCCAGGTGACCCCGTGATGGCTGGTCCACCCCAGGAGTTTGGACAGAAGCACGAATCTGGATTCAGTGCAGCCTCAAACATCCCATTGGACAAATGAGCCCAAAGTTTGTGTTTTCTTAAGTCTCTTACCCCTGGTGGTATGGTGGGTAATTTAATATAGCCTTATAGCCCGCCATAGCGGGCTATACCAGCTATTAAAGATCCGCTACAGCGTTAAAGGCCCGAGCCAAAGGCGAGGGACTTGAACAAAGCCACTAGAGGACAGAATGTTCTAACAAATAAAACAAAGCCTTATGGGAGCGCGAGGGGATTGGAATCCCCTCAGGCTCCCCGAAGCCTTTGTTCACAGCCAGAGCTGTGTACAAAGAAACATTGGAATGTTGGAGCTCCGGGCGTATACCAGCCATTAGAAGCCCGGAGCACTCCATTGTTTTCAATGGAGCTCCCAACATTCCAATGTTCTAATAGTCCTTGATACTCCCCCTCCCTTGGATCTAGAGGCCTTGTAGTCCTTGCCACAAATGGGCCTATGGTAAGCAACCACAGTCTCATGGGCTGTTGAGTAGGCCAGGCAGGGCCAGCTTATCTTTGTGGTCAGCGTCCCTGGCTTGAGAGCGCAGGTGCCGGCTTGGCTGCTGCTGCTGCTGCTTCCATATGGCCACGAGATGGGGTCGGCCCCAATTGACCCAACTAGTTGAAGCAGGCCCAGGACATGTAGGGCCCATACCATTCTCTATGGCAGATGCAGCTTCAATTGAACCAACGTTGGAAGGTCCAGCCCGACCATGTCAGTACAGTCGGCTGCAGGCCCGAATGACCTTATAGAGGTACAATGCGCGAAGGGGATTCCACCAGAAATTAGTTCTGAGAGACCAGGACAGCCCTGTGCACCACAGATTACTCCTACCTCTCTCTCGGATAGTCCGCGTCCTCTGAATGGTCCTCAGTCCTGGGGACATCCTCGGATTCTCCTCCTGCACAATCTCTCCTCCTGCACATCCAGACAGACGTCTTCCAGCAGGCAGGCTTCTGAGGTGGTTCTCTTTTCAAATGTCTTTCCCAGGCTGGTCTCCAGACACAGTCATTTGACAGCTGGTAGCACTGAGTTTGTCAACAACGTGGAGCACCCACAACACAAGCCCAGTGAAGTGTGAGGTTTCTGCACTGGGCTGCCATTGGCCACTCTGAAGTAGAAATTAGGGATAGACAAAATAGAAGGCCTGACATAGAAACTTCTTGACCTTGCAGAACAGAAATTGGAGTCCCACCCTTCACACCTACCATCCACCAAATGACAGCACTCAGGAAGAGCTAATCAGCAGCCCCTTACTAACTAAAGTTCTCATGAAACTTCTGAGGCCCTGTTTCCACCCTTCTGGAATCCCCGCCCTTCTGCCACAGGAATGCAGGCAATACACTACCACTGCCTGGGGCAGATATTATCTCCCTCCATCATGTTGTATTCCAAGCCAGGGATATCAAACATAGATTGCACTGGCTTCAGTACCCAGACTCATTCACACACAACTACAGTATGTGTGCTACTCATGCACGGTCGGTGTACTCTCCATACGCTATGCAGAAGATACCAGCACTAGGTTCTGGGCATGCACAGAACCGCTTACCCATATATTCGAGGGGCCTGTAGACGACACATTGTTATGTGGGTAAAAAACTCTGGTCACAATGTCAACCTCTAAAACATGGTACGCTGCCACCAAAGCTTTATGAACTATATTCTGGGTAATTCAGATAAGTTTCGGATACAAGAAGCAAACGGTCATTCAGCTTCTGGAAGACAATAGTTTGCTAATCAGAAAAGGAGGGGGAGGGGAATGAACCCTATGGTCAATATACCAGAGTTTCAAGGAAAGTTGTCCCGGACCACAACTCAACCGCACATTCCTAGTTTGCTGTGTATATTTTCTCGACATGTATGGTTTGGTGGATAGTGTCATCATTGGCCTGTCACTTGAGTGTTCCGTTCTCCAAGTGACCCGCTGTCCTTCACCAGGTGGGAGACTGTCTGGATGTTGACAGTAGTGAGCAGTTAAAATTATTTCCTATTCTATGCAGACAAATGTTTTTTAACAGAAAGAATCAGGATAGGGACATGGGTAAAATAAGGGGGTGGTGTTCAGTGGATAAATAACTGGTCCACAACACCTAGTGATGGGGTCGACATGTTTCGGCTGGAAATCCTGGGCCATCATCTCTCCACTATGAGGGCACGCTTGTTGCTTCCCCTTCAGTTCACAGGTCAGGTCCAGCACTTAACACAGCCTGGGACAGACCTAGATGGCTGCACACTCACTTAGAGTGGCACGCTACCAGGACCCAAATAAAAGGCAGGATACCAGATATACAGGCAATCTGGCTTTCAGAACAGAAGAACATCCCATATACCAGGCAGGAGACATTCCCATCACAGCCGGAAAAAAACAATCTGGGATAGAGAAGATGCTCATGCGCACTGTGGTCCAGGGGAGGAGTCTCCTATCTCGTGATACTTCGAAGACTCTTCCAAGACAACAAAGTGCAAACATCCGGACCCAACACTAGGTGGCGATCTAGGCTAAGATATGAATGTCAGCAGCCCTACATGCCAAGAACAGATGCATACTGGTAAGTAGCATTTTGCTTCTTTACATCACATCCCTATCCTCTCTGCTGCGGGGTAACACAGGGATCTACCATCTCTGCTCTTCTGTTCACCCTTTTCAGGGAACTGCTCGGTCCAATGCTAACCGGATGACACTACATAAGTACTCAGATTCACTATTGACCAAAATACATCTCTGACGCCCCGGCGCTCCAGTTATTGAAACTCACCTCTTTCCAGGTCCACCTTCTCAGAAAACACAAACTTTCCAACATATCTGTAGACTTTAGTACCACTGAGCAGGCCTTGGTCCTCTCACACCGGGATGATGGCCAGATGATGCCTTCAGGCCTTCCTAAATCAGTGCTGGCCCCTCTCAGAGCCATCCCTTAAATTGTTGTATTTTTGTCCAACCTGCGAAGAAATCAGATTATATCGCTTGCGTCAAAAAAGGACTCCACGGGCTCGCCCGAGAGCTCAGACTTGCCTGGAGCGAAGACAAGTACCACAAGTAAGTCATGGTGGAGCCTAGAAATGTCCAACGTAAAAGGTAAGAAAACCAGGAACAAGCCCTTTTGAGGTCTGCATGCAATAATTTGTCTGTCTGAGGACAACCTGTTACCATTCAGGAGAAACCTGAAGCCCCAGATCCGAACTGAAGACTAAGGGGGCAGATTTACTACCTCTGGCGCATCTCTGCGAATCAGCAGGCATGCGCCAGAAGAGTTGCGATGCATCTGCCCACCCGTGCGCCACCACTGATGCGCCGCATTTATAATGGCGCACAGATGGGCAGATGAGTGTCGCATCCCCGTCGGAAAGGTGGCCCATTGCTGGAGTTGCGTCGCAAGCGTGACGCAGCTCCAGCAAGGCTCGGGGGTGCCCTATCCCTAACATGCTGCGTCAATCCTTACGCCTGCTTCGAGCAGGCGCAGGGTTTTGCCGCAACATGGCCTTAAAAGTGACTGAGTGAAATCTTGTAGAACCGTGCCAGAACGCTTACATGTGGTGCCGGGCTTTACAACGTGACGCATCTCTCAGATGCGTCACGTTGTAAATACCCCGCAGCATGGCGCTGGCTTTGCGCTGCCGTTGCGTCACAAATTTGATGCAAAGGCGGCATAAAAGAGGCGCAAGGGACTTGTAAATCTGCCCCTAAATTTAGCAAGAGTCCCCTCTACCAGCGGTGTGAGCCATCAATTGCCACCGCCCCCCCAGTCAAGCTTCCTCTGATATGTCATATAATGTACTTATTAGATGTGGAGGAGGAAGACGCCTGCCGCACAGTGCAGCTGCAGATGGCCACCCCTCCCACACCCATGCCCCCCAGAACCTGAAGACCCCCCATCATTGCCCTGTCTCCCATCTTTGGAAGATGAAGGCTCCTGTATGTCTCAGAGCATACCCTGAAGAATGAAGTGCCCCCTCTCATGGCCTTAAGTGGGGCGGGTCCTGCCAGAGCTCATGACCAGCAGAAATTAAAAACAAACATATTAAAGGCAGCACATATTGGGAGTTGTGTTATGCACAGAATATAAGTTATCTTACGAAATGAGACTGTTTTTGCGGCTTGTGTTAGCTTCTCTTGTAAATTCTGTGCATTTATTATTGAGACATCTTTCTACAACCACAGGATAACGACATCTGCAGCTGTGTTTTTTTAAGGGATATTTGCACATGGTTTAATGGTAAGTTGTTTCTACATAGGATTGTTATTTAAGATGACTTGTCATGGGGATTTTAACACTTGGAAATTTTAATTGCGAGCCCAATGAAATTGTTACAATGAATTGTATGTTTTTTTAACCGAATTAAGATTTTGTAAAAACAAAAAATAGAAACGCATCCCTCCTGGGCCTTTTGTTTATGTTTTTAACTTAAAAAATACCAATCTTTTATAATTGTGCAAACCCCACGAAAGTAATCTAAGGCAGCGAAGCAGCCCCTGTTACGTTTCATTATTTAAATGCATGTTACATGCATCTTTATTTCCTAAGAGTAGTCCTTTTCCCGCATTTTTTCTGTAGTTTTCTTATTCATTCTGAATTTGAATCTTGTATAGCACATAAAGCACACTGAGCTGCCTCTAGGCGCCTTGGTGATTTCAGGTTGTGCCCGGATCATAATGTTGGGGTAACTTCGAGAGCTCTGGGGTAAACACTGAAGGCTGTGTGAGTTTTTCAAGCGCCTTTTTGTTGCTCATAAAGGTATTCAGACTACATGCTCATTCAGTGATTGGCCTCTCTGCAAACACAGCAGTGCTGATTAAACTGAAAGTTGTAATTACTATTTTTAAGAACGTAAAGGAGGTGCCCAGCTGTGAAATATTGACAGTGGCAAGGGGATAATAAATAAAGGCAGCGTGTGTTAGTGAAAGGAGATGATGACGTGGCGGAGACGAAGGTAGTACATGCCGGAAAGTGTGAAAAGAAAGCGATGGAGAGAGAAAGATGCGTGACACCTACAGGTGAAGGCACTCCAGGGAGAGGTGGTGTGCAGAAAAATGGCATAAGTGACGAACGCACAGATCACAGGGAAGTGACGTGAATGGAACATGGTATTTCACTCGTTCATCTGATATTTAAATAAAAAATAAGTGCAAAGCACAGGGCTGTAGTTGACGCTATAGTCTTTGCCTCTTGTTAATTATTCGTAGATATGTTTATGTGGCCCCACAGCCGTTTATAGGACCCCTCTCCCACACTTTTCACCCTCTTGAAGCTATACACACTCTAGCGTCTAAAGGCGCTTTGTGGGCGTGCATGCGCTATAGTGCACTAGTACAGTCGGTCCTCTTTGCTGAATGAATGACTCGAGCCCCCTCTCCCTCCTCCTCCATTTCCTGGACGGCAGCGCCCCTCCCTTTCCTGAATGCCTCCCTTGACGGTGACCCCCCTCCCCTGGGGCTTTTCTTGAGCCGGGGTCTGCCCCCTGCACCTGGGGACGCACCCTCCTGCTGGGCGTCTGGCACAGGGTAGGCGATGCCCCCGCGCAAGGATCCCTGGGAGCCTCATCACTGGGGTCTGGGCCCTCCCCCCTCTGAAGGGGCGGGGCAGTGGCCAGCATCTGGCCACTCCCCTCCATACAATGCAGTAATTCAGTGCCATGCTGCACACTGCAGACAAGAGCAGGGCCAGTGTGGTCAAAGTAAACACGTGGCAGTGCAGACTGCACTTCCTGACCCTTGCCCCTTCGTTTTTACCCAATCAACGTGCCCCTGCCTTGCACAACAACCCTTGCAACACCCTTCTCTACCCAAATAACTGAATAACATATCCACTACTCAAATTACTTCATATTTTACTATACTAATTTTCAACACTAATCCTTTATGGGTTGCGGAGTGGCGTGCTACTCGCCAGAAAAGCGCTTCAACACCCATCAGGGGTAACAAGTGCTATATGAATGCAAACCTTTCTTTTTTTTATTTATTTTTTATTTGTTTTCTTGTAAAGCGCAGGAATTCGATCTCCGAAGAGATATCTCCGCGCTGTGTTGTTTTGAAGATAGGTGAGAGCAGGAGGATTGTGTGACTTAGCTAGGGTTGCTGGGTGGGAAACAGATACGTTTTCAGATATTTTCTGAAGGTAGCAAGATTGGAGTTCTGTCTTATGAAAAGGGGTAGTGAATTCCATAAGGTAGGACCTCTGAATGCTAAAGCTCGGCCTCCCTGTCTTTCTCTTCTGATCCTAGGGATCTGCAGCAGGGCTTGATTTTCAGATCTTAATGATCTACCTGGCTGATACAGTTGGAAAATTTCATTTAGGTACCTAGGGCCAGTACCATACAAGCATTTGTGGATGGTACAACAAATCTTGAATAGCACTCTCTGGCGAATTGGGAGCCAATGTAGTTTGCTCAGTAAAGGATGTGAGGGAGATCTCGCAGGGGCATTGAGGATCAATCTAGCAGCAGTATTCTGAACAACCTGCAATCTCTTTGTAGGAGAGTAGGGTCTGCAATCCTATGATCACCCAGATTTTTGCTTTTTGCTGCACTGGTTTACGACTTTCCCTGGCTGTGGGCCTGCTAATCAGACCCACAGCCTAGCTGTTCTCTCTATCCAAATTGTACTCAGGTACTGAATTGGCACTGGGCCCTCTCCAAGTCCCTGTACCCAGGGCTGAGGTGTACCCAGAAGTCTCCCAGGGGCTGAAGCATGTATTATGCCACCCCTGGGCTGACTAACTAAACTGACACAACTGGCTGCACGACAGCTGGGGCAAGGTGGTGTACTCACCCTTTGCTTTAGATATAGTATACCTATATCTAACCCTAAAATGGACACACAGATCTCCTATCAGTCACTCCTATGGCAGGCCTTAACAATCCTGAAGGCAGAGTGCTTGGAATCGTGTGAGATGGTGCTCTGGCATGAGCTGAGCCTGTCTGCGGCTTTCGGGATCCATCCCTTAGCCGTTTCCATGATATCGCATACCATATACTCTTAAGTGCATTATAATCCTCGCGGTTATATGCCAACTCTGGTATCGCTTTATCAAAACATGTCGAGTAAGGTGTCATACGAATTGGAATACTAACCCCTCGCCAATTCTGGCGACGGGGTTAGCATTCCACCCTTCTAGAGGGACACGACATGTATGTAACCCCTAACCCCGGTTAAAGTCAAACAGAGCCTCAGCTCCACAAAATGGATGCTGCCACCGAGACACAAGTCTGCCCTCCTGCAGCTGGGAGTCCTCCCAGAGCAGGAGATAAGGACAAAGGGTTTCCTGCCAGGGGCGGTGCCAGCACCGTCCCAGACAGGGTTTTGTGTATTGTAGGTAGGCAGGGCTTTAGAGGAAGGTGACTGCACGTGGCACCCCGGTGCTCACTGTGCATGGGCTGGCTGGAACCAGTTCCAGGGTCACTCCAGACCCTGTGCTGGGGAAAAGCCCGCCAAGGAAGTGGGTGTAACCACCCCCCTCCTAGTCCCACCCCTAGGGCAGGACTTAGTCGCGTGCCAGCCCCTTTTTACAGGATAAAGGTAGGAACTGGCCCCCTTCCAAATCAGATCATCTTTGAATCCTGAACCTACTTTCCACGAAAGGAACTCAAGACTTCTTCCTAAGATTTCTCCCTTGTGACTAAGGAGTAGTCACCCTGCATCCGCAGGCACCATCTTAAGAACACTGCGGTCTGCTGCAAGTCTCTCCTCCGGATCAAGACTGCCCAGCTCGACGAGAACCGGCTTCCCTGGCACCTCTGACCTCTACCTGCATCATCAGTCACGCTGAGATTCGTGGGTGTGACGAGACCTCGAGGGACCGGCCATCTTCAAGACTGCACGACTTCTTTCCAGCAAGCCCGCCGAGTAATTTCCTGGTGAGTGCTTTGGGGTCCGAGAAGCCCCGACCCTGAGCAGCTCCAGCACCGAAGTGCAGCCTCCCAGCATCTCCACGATCTGCGTGGGGCCCTTCTGCTTTTTGCTGCTCACCGCGTTGTTTGGCTACTAGCCCGCTGGCTTGTGGCCTTCTGAACGACGCCCGACGACATTTCTGCTGCTGGTCTGGTTGCTCCAGGCTGGCCCTTGCTCCCTTCCAAAAGAGGAGCACCCCGGACCCTCCTGGTCCACTCAAGACGCCATTTTGAGTCCACCGCGTGGGCTTGAATTAGCCAAGGCTTGTTGCCCAATCCTGGGTAACTTCGACGCCGACAGCTTCATCCATCGTGGGACAGCTCGCCTCTCCATCCTGGTCGCCGACAACGCCTCCTGGTCCGTGAGATCTGCAGAGCCAGCGTCGCCCACTCACCTAGTCGAGGTGACTTCGCCCGGTGCCATCCTGGTGCCCACTTAATCACTGGCTAGTGATTCAAGAACTTGGTCCCCTCTGCTTTCAGGTTTCTTCTTCCTCGATCCAGGCTTGGATCCAACGAACTTTCCTTCACTGGTCGCCTGCCAGCAACTTCCTTCTTCCAGGCTCCTGGTCCGGCAACGAGATCCCCGACGTCTTTTCAGACCTATGCAGCTGCAGCCCCTGGGCTAGGTAACTTCGGCACTTCGGTGTCCCAGCATAGCCTCACTATCCTAGGGTCAGGATCCACTGTCGTTTTCTTCCTACCAGGTCGGGTTCGCCCGTAAACACTAACTTTGCCTTTACTAGCTCCCATAGACTTTGTCCCGCATCCCGCGTGAGAGTGCACACTCTGCACCCGAGTCCCCTAGGCCTCCTAGAAGTAATCTAACGATTCTATAGTCAAGTCCTAGCGAGTCCAAAGCCTATTAGTACTGTACTTACCTGCTAGTAATTTCGCATTCCACTTTTAAAGTATATGGTTTTTCGTGCCCCTCGGGCATTTGTGTATAACGTGCTAACTTAAGTATTTTCGTAAGAGTTTTGTGGTGTGCCTAGCACCCTGTCCTCATAAAGAGTACAGGGTTGTTGTGATTCTAATAAATACACTGTTTATTTTCATAACACTTGTGTGGTGTCCTTTCACTGGGTGTTCAAGGGGTAATGTGATGGTAAAACAGCTGGCTTAACACGCCCTCTAGAGTCTTAGCCTTAGACTGCTCGTATCCATGCTACTAGGATAGCTGGTCTATAAGGTTGACTTACAACCAATCATCAATAAGGGTTGTTTGGACTGATATATAGTGATCACTAGAATAGTGAACACTGCACATCAGGCCAACTTCTCACACTCTTCAACTGTTCTGTATTAGCGGAAATAAGTAATCCGTTGCAGTAGTCTACCCTACTCATGACTAGGGTTTGTACGAGTGTTCTCCGGTGATGGTCAGCTAAGTATGGGAACACCCTTCTGAGTAGGCCAATGACTCTCATGCAGGTTCCTGTGACCTGTGTAGCGTGGTCTTTTAGTACCAGGGATTGATCTAACTTAACGCCCAGATTTTTCACGCTTTCCTTAGGACAAGGAGCTGTACCCAATTCTGGGGGCCACCACTCAGGTGTCCAAAGGAGTGGTGCATTCCCAAAAAGCATGACCTCCGTCTTGCCCACATTACACTGTAGGCAATTGGAGGTCATCCATCCAGCAATGGCTCTCATTCCAGCAGCAAAGGAATTCCTTACTGTAGAGGTCATGTTTTGGAATGGGAACAATAGCTGGGTGTCGTCTGCATAGGATATTGGTATAAACCCAAATTTCCTTGCGACCTTCGCCAGGGGGGCCACATACACATTAAATAATGTGGGGCTTAGACATGAGCCCTGTGGAACCCCCTTAGTGAGCTCTCTAAAGATGGAGTAGTGAGAGCCCAGGCGAACATTTTGGGATCGGTTGGAAATGAAGCTTTTCAACCAAGATAGAGCAGTTCCTTGCACTCCTACTCCCTTCAGACGACTGATCAAGGTGTCATAAGACTTCCTCTTTTATCCCTCCGCAATCCTTCTCAGTCCAAGTTACTGACTAATATCCACCACTGAAATTACCTCATATTTCACCATACTAATTCACCACTAATCCTTTATGGGTTCCGGAGTGGCGTGCTACTCGCCAGAAAAGCGCTTCAACACCCATCAGGGGTAACAAGTGCTATATGAATGCAAACCTTTCTTCCTCTTTTATCCCTCCGCAATCCTTCTCAGTCCAAGTTACTGACTAATATCCACCACTCAAATTACCTCATATTTCACCATACTAATTCACCACTAATCCTTTATGGGTTCCGGAGTGGCGTGCTACTCGCCAGAAAAGCGCTTCAACACCCATCAGGGGTAACAAGTGCTATATGAATGCAAACCTTTCTTCCTCTTTTATCCCTCCGCAATCCTTCTCAGTCCAAGTTACTGACTAATATCCACCACTCAAATTACCTCATATTTCACCATACTAATTCACCACTAATCCTTTATGGGTTTCCGGAGTAGCGTGGTTCAACACCCCATCAGGGGTAACAAGCACTATATAAATACAAAAAACAAAAACCTCCAGTGATTCTGGGCAAATCACGTAATCTCCCTGTGCCTAAAATGAATGTGTGTCCTCATGTAACGTAACTGGTGCTATGTAAAGCGCTCTGATACCTGATTCATTTCGGGTCTAGTTTGCGCTATATGAAAACTCTGCAAAAAAAAAAATATACATACCTTTTTCATCCTCTATCCTTCTGCTATCATTCCAAATCCAAATACCTGACTAGCCTATCCACCACTTAAAATGTACTTGCATGTTTCACTATACTAACTCAACACTAATCCTCTATGGGTCCCGGAGTAGCGTGCTACCCGCTGAAAAAGCGATTTGACGCCTCGTCAGGGGTAGTAAGCGCTATATAAATGCAATTACAATACAATACAATACATCTATCCAAACTCTTCCCTTCAAGGCACACTCTTCACCATAACTCCTCCCTGCACAGCTCAACTCTGGGGCGCGGCTCTGACCCGGCCTTGCAATGCATAACTGTAGGAGTCTGGCTTCGTATATGGTGCTCATGTATGTAAGTGTAGCACTCTGCACTAATCCAGACAAACCTTATGGTAACCATAGAAAGCTCTCTAAGTAGTAGCTGTGGAGAGCAGCCTTCAGGCTTAGTCCAGAAGGCGTGTAAAGCAGCTTGTTTAACTAGAACTTAATCTTATGGTGCAGGTTAAGTGAAAAAGAAACACACAGGGTAGTTATAAAAATATGTATTTATTATAAGCACTAACACATTGCAATATCTGCTACCCGGAGATATAAACACAATACACACAAATACTTTGGCAATAGAACACGTAAGTAGCACAAATATGCAGTGGACATAAGGGAAGACCAAACCATATACTAAAATAGTGGAATGCGTACCACAACTTAAGTCAAGACTGGACCCAGAAGACGAAGAAGAGTGGGAGACCCAAGGAACCACCAAAGGTGAGTATCTAGGAACCCCACGGAGCAAGTGTGTAGTTGGAGAACACGACCGCATACTCAATGCAAGTAAATGGGTAAGTCGCTGTTGAGGTTTTAAAGGAGGACCCTTTCCAGCGGACCCTGAAGAAACCCCGTGGAAGATGGAAGGTTGGAGAGTCGCCCCACCCGTGGATATCCCAGGAACCAGAATACTTGCACCAGGGAAGAGCTGCGTGCATAGGTGCGAAGTGACGTCGGAAACCGCCGTAGATCACAATGGAGGACTTCAGAAAAGATGGCGCTGGCGAGGAAGGTGATAGAGTCCGGTGGAACCCAAGGATGGGTTCAGGATGAGCGGTACATGCAAGCAAAGGGGGCAGAGTCTATGCCACGCAGGAGTGACCAGGAGGCACGGAAGACTAATGCCCACTGATGTCGGAGATGCAGGGAAGTTGACGGTGCCCTTGAAGTTGCAGCTGTGTTGACCAGGCGATGCTGTGGAAGACCAGGAGCCGTTCACGAGCTGCCCCACGTCAGATGTCAAGAACCAGGGGGCCAGTGTCTAGCAAGGGCACCAACAAGCCTTGGCAACGGGAACCAACGTAGTCGTCGAAAAAGGTGCAGTGTCGGGACCAGCAAGGTCCAAGTGACTCTCCACGAGCAGGTAAGTCAGAGCAGGCCCTGAGCAAGCAGGGGAGGCCACTGGAGCCACAGAAGACCCTCAAGAGGACCAACAGGCTGGAGGCACAGGAGTCGCAGGAAGACCTTGAGCAGCTCACCAAAGGATGAAGGCCCACGGTGCAGGCGAAGATCTTGGCTGCAGGAGATGCTTGAGACTGAAGATTCTTGGAGCCCAAAGCTCTCTGGAGGGGAGAGTCAACAAGCCTTGGCAATGGCAAGTCGACGCGAGGCACAGGGGTACTGCTCCAGCAGTTCCGACAATTGATACTGACTTCAGACTTGTTGTGAAGACAGGGCAGCCCTTAGCTCACTTTGCCACTGGATTCAAGCTAGCCTGGCTGATGAGGGGTGTTACCCCGAAACTGGTCTCAGGATGATTGTTTCCGGTCCAGGAAAGACCTGGCTTGGCAGTTCAGGCTGGACTGTTCCCAGAGGCATAGGGTCAAGACTGATTTGCATATAGCTGTGTCTGACCTGGGGTGGCGAAGAGAGCTAAAGAATGATGATGGATTCAACCCAGATCTGTGACTGGAAAGTTTCACCGCTCTGTCCATCATTTCCTTGTGTTTGCTAGCACCAGCTTACACAGGCTGCAATGGCAGGCCTATTGTCACAATTTGAGTGGTCTCTCATGGTTGGCATTATACATGCTCTCATGGTTGGCATAATACATGCTTCAGTCCATGGGAGACTCCTGGTGTACCTATGCCCTGGGTACCATATACTAGGGACTTACAAGGATACACCAGTAGCCAATCTGGAGTGTACCTAAGTACTCACCATGTCCAATTTAGAGAAGAAGCACATAAACTGATTAGCAGGATCCCAGTCATATTAGTCAGCAAAACATAATGACACCAGCAAAGAGTGGGGGTGACCATGAAAGCAGATCCTACTTTCCTACACAATCCCCTCAAACGTAAGGAGACAAGACTAACCTGGCCCAGTTGAGTCTTCATTTTCTATGTGGAAATATCTGGAGAGTCCATCTGCTTTGGCATGGCTACTGGATCACTGACATAATATCGAGAGTCACAATATCGAGATGTCAAAATATCGAGGTAAAAATATCGACTGACAAAATATCGACTTCCTATCTTCAAACAGGTAAGTACAAAAATATCCACCCCAAAATATCGAGTGTAAAAAATATAGACTGTCAAAATATCGTTTTTTTTAAATGTCTTAAAAGTAATTTAAAAGTAATATAATAATAAATCAAATTAATTTTAACTTATTTAAAATACTTAAATAAACATAACATTAAAACAAATTAATATAACTTTAAAAATAGTACTTTATTTTGAATACATATATATATATATATATCCAGCACTACTTCCTCCACATTCTTGAAAGGAATGCACCACACACTGGACTGTCAGAAGAACACTGGTTTATTCATCATCTACGCAGAGTGCCAGCAAGCAGATAATCTTTTGTAGAAGTCTTAAACCCAACCTGACGCGTTTCAGCTGTCACAGCAGCCTTGTTCACAGGTAACTTTCACGGGGAAGTGGAGGAAGTAGTGCTGGATGTTTTGGGGATGCTCCGTACCCCTGCACCACCTGCCCTGTGAGGTCGAGGCTCCTTAACGGGGAAATTACGTTGGATATATATATATATATATATATACATATTATTAACAAAACATATACAATATTTTACCGTAGGATAGCAAGAGGTTTAAATGTACTGTAACGACTCCAGTGAGTGCAACAGAAGGGAAAGCGTTGGATAGCGTAGGGGTAAAAATTACTATTCCCACTCCAGAGAGTGCAACAGTAGGGAAAGCGTTGGATAGCGTAGGGGTAAAAATTACTATTCCCACTCCAGAGAGTGCAACAGTAGGGAAACCGTTGGATAGCGTAGGGGTTAAAATTACTATTCCAACTCCAGAGAGTGCAACAGTAGGGAAAGCGTTGGATAGCGTAGGGGTAAAAATTACTATTCCCACTCCAGAGAGTGCAACAGTAGGGAAAGCATTGGATAGCGTAGGGGTTAAAATTACTATTCCAACTCCAGAAAGTTCAACAGTAGGGAAAGAGTTGGATAGCGTAGGGGTTAAAATTACTATTCTACCTTCAGAGAGTGCAATAGTAGGGAAAGTAAATACTTCATATATAAATATAAATAACATAAATAGTAATACCAATTACAAATTGATTAAAATATTTAACAATTGTATAAAATATATTAAATAATTATTTATAAATACAAATTAAAATTATTTAATTATAAAAATTACCTACTAATACTAATTAATTACCTATTAACAATAAATTAATTTACAATTTAAAAATTAATCTATTATTTTTAATTACCAATTATATTTTAATTAATTACCAATTAATAATTAATTAACAATTATTTCTAAATAAATATCAATAAATAAATTAACAAATGTGATTAATTATAATTAAATTACTTCCCACCCTATTCCCCTATAAACCCACAACCCGCTACAGAAAATAAATTACTAAAATTAAAATATTTATCAATTAATCAATTATAATTAATTACCAATTATATTTTAATTAATTACCAATTAATAATTAATTAACAATTAATTCTAAATAAATATCAATACATAAATTAACATGTTTAATTAGTTATATTTAAATTACTTCCCACCCTATTCCCCTATAAACTCACAACCCGCTACAGAATTATATTACACAAACAATTAAAAATAATATTAACTTACCTTAAATTCGATATTTTTGTTGTCTATATTATGTCTAGTCGATATTATGTCCATTCTATATTTTTGATTCGATATTATGTCCATTCTATTCGATATTAATTTTTTCTAGTCGATATTTTTGTTCTCTATATTATGTCTAGTCGATATTATGTCCATACTATATTTTTAACTCGATATTGTGTCTAGTCGATATTATGAACTCGATATTTTGACTCTGTACCATGGCTACTCTCAGGTCTATGTTCCAATGAAAAGTCCATCCCCTGTAGGGTAAGGGACCGCCTCAAAAGTTTGGCCTCAACTTCTTCAAGGCCCAAACCACACCAAAGGCCTCCCTCTCTGTAGCTGACCAACATTTCTCCCTGGAGGTCAACCTTCTGCTTATGAAAGCAACTGTTGGTCCTGGCCCTCTGCATTTAGGTGTGACGAAACAGCTCCTACCCCTATCTCAGATGCATCTGTCTGGACAATTAAGGTTTTGGAATATTCAGGACTTTTGCAGAATGGGAGCAGTGCACATGACCTGCTTCAGGTCATCAAATGCCTTTTGACAGTTAACTGTTCACAGAACTTTCTTAGGCATTCTCTAGGTGAAATCATTAAGGGGAGTCACATTGGACCCACAGATTTACAACTTCTGGTGCATCTCTGCAAATCAGCAGGGATGCGCCAGAACAGATGCGTCATGCAATCCCCCCCTTGCGCCACCACAGATGCGTCGCATTTACAATGCGGCGCACCATGGTGCAAGGAGGGGCAGATGTGTGACGCATCTTCTGGCGTATGGGCGGCGCATTGCTGGAGTCGCGTTGCAAGCGCGACGCAACTCTTGCAATGGACAGGGGCCGCCCATTCTCTTAACTGCTCCGTTCAAGTAGATACTTCACTGATATGCATGGTGTAAGAAATGGGGTTACCCAAATCTCCAAGGGGGTAGCATGGAACCAAGCGGGCAGGCCAAACTTCGAGGACATGTGAAGCACTCACGCAGTACCCAGAGACGACACACCAGGCACACCACAAAAGAGGCAGGACACCAGTTTGAGTTGGAAAATTAAGAAGTTTAGTATCTCCAACCTGCAAAGCAAAAATGCATAACAGTGGTATCATCACATGGCGCCAACTGGCACCAGAGCCAAGTGTATCAAGGGGGGGATTATTTACATGGGAAGTAAGGGCTGAGTCTGTAAGTCCATACCTGAAAATAAAAATGTGACTAAATTAACATTGATCCTGGGGCCTATATGGCGGGGCCAACTCAGGCTCTCATCCTTAGTGAAAGGCTGTAATTGCAAATTACTATCAGCAGGAGTACACACCGTGCACTATAACTCCAGCCCGACCCCTGCAAAGGAAAACGTCAGGGCATCACAGTAAATCCCAACATACAGGAACACCTGCAATAAATCAGCCAGGGGATATCAAACATCAGGCAGGAAGCATTAATATGCATTGGCATCAGTAACATCAACAACAGGGGGTACTGTTAAACATTTCCTATCTCCTGGTCACTGTGCAGGAATAAACATTCTACTAAGGCAGCCTAAAGATCTCCTCAGGTGAGTAACACTTCCCTAGAGGGTCATACCCATTCCATCAAAGGGACAAACCAAGGGTCCTTAGTCAGCAATAGCTTCTCAGTTGGCCAGAATAACCCGGGCATCAGGCAGAAACAAACCTCTCCTCAGGGTAAGACTAACCAGTACCTACAGAGGGATGCACCTTTCATTACGTACGCACAATCACCAGGCTTCAGGCAGCATCTCTTGATGAAAGAACATTACCCCTCTTACATGACGGCAGGCATAGGCCTAAATCATGGGCCAGGACACCTGCAATACAACATCAAGGCTCACTCTATAGCCTGGAGCCTAACCCTGGGCCTGGGATATCACGACAGGCAGGAGCTCCTGTCACTTAAGCACCTTAGGAGAAACAACAACCTAGGGTGCATAACACGGGCCCGGAATAGCATATCTGGCCAGCACCGGGGCACATCGGGCACACACCTGTAAAGGAAAAGTCACATTCACCTGCCCGGTGGGCACAAAAGCCTTATCTATAAAATCACCTAGGCAGTACATAACAGTAGTATCAATCATAGGCAGGGGCGCAGTAACCCAAGCACCCAGCATTGACATAAGGTGTGGCCGTGACTCAGGGGGGCATCGATAATTCCTTGGGGGACCCTATGGGCTAGTTATCGGCCTCCTACAACTGGCACAGCCTACTGGGGCCACTCGCTCCGCTGGGGCCCAACGTTGCAGGTGCCCACTGCCAGACGGGGCACCTGGGAAGTTAGTCTGGTCCTTGGGGCGGGCACCGACCATATGCCCCGACACACCCCCAACCCACGATGCGGCTGAGTCCCCACTCACCGGAAGACCTGCGGTGGATGGTGGGGCTCCGGCTCTTCTGGGGTCTCACTAGATGCGGGGGAGGGGCCAGGCATCGATCCTGTGCCTCGACGCTCCCTCTCCCTCTGCAGCTGTTCTGTGCGGGTCTTCACCTGGGCCCCTATTCGACACAAGGGGCCCGGGGTTTCCAAACGGCCTCCACGCGGCACAATCGGGGCTCCCTCGTCCTCACGGGAGCCCCGCAGGCACTCTGCTCCTCTGGCCGGCTCGTTAGGGGAGGCGGGGCTCTCTTCAGCTCAGGAGAGCCCCACCAGCAGCAGCACTTCCTCTGTGGCGGCGGGGCTGGCACCGACAGTGTGCCCCGGCCCCGCCTCTTCCACCGGCTGCTCTCTCCGGGGCACAGACCGGCGGGGTGGGCTCCCGCTCCGGTCGCTCTCGCTTCGGGCCTCCCCCTCGACCACGGGGGCCCCGCACCGGCTCTTCACCCGGGTCCCCCTCCTACCTCACGGGGACCCGGGGCTTCGACTCGGCTTCTTCCTCTGGTCTCCCGGCCGGCAGCCAATCGCTGCGCGGCCTTCAGGGGGTGCAGCCGCTGGGCCAATCCGTGCGCGGCGTGGCTGGGGGCGTGGCGGAAGACGTCACCGGCGCCCCAGCCACGTGATGCGGGTCAGGCCGGCTTCAGGGCCTAGCGCTGCCTTCTCTTCACATCAGCGGCGCTCTCCTTGCACTGGGGGCCGCCGCGACAATGCCGAACACGGTGGGGGTCTCCTTGGCGGCGCCGGGCCGCGGCGGTGACGACGGCAACAATAAGGGGTAGGCACCCTTCGATTTAATTATTACAATTGGCGCTGTAATTAATTAATAATTAATTACAGCGCCAGGACACCCCCGGGTAACAGAGCGCTCTACAAATGTGTTAAATAAAATAAATAAATAAATAAATATGGCGCTATTCACAGCGCACCGCTCTTCCCTCGGCCCACACAGCTTTCAGGGCCAACAGCACTTTGGGGGCCATACCAGCCCCAGCGCTTCCACAGGGGTCACAACTTCCCAAGGGGGGCGGACAGTCCCTGAACAGCACACTCCCACTGCAGCGCTTGATAGGCCGTACCTCACAAGGGGCAACAGTTCCTCCAGACAGCCCAGGGGCACACTCCTCACCTCTGGGGCTTCTGTCGCGCTGCACTGGCGCAGTTCCAGGTCCAAACAGCGTCAGTGACCTGGGTAGGGGCCCTCCCTTGTCAGGGGCCCAGGGGACAGTAGAGTAGGGGGTTTTAGGGGTGCAGGGCCCAGCTCACAGGCCCATGTGGCGGTAGTTCCTCGCAGCAGGTCCCCTCTCTTTCTTGTCCCAGCGCTGACTGACTCTCTGGTGGCACATCCCCCTTACTTATACCCTCCTCCCAGGCAGTGCCAGAGCCTTCTAGAATGTTGGCAAAACTGGCCTAAACTGGCTCAAGGGGAGGGGTTGAGCACCCTGGGTGCCAGGCTTTCCCTCCAAAAGCTAGGGGTAGCTGGGTAATAATAACTAGACCGCTGACCTATGGCAGTTCAGTGGCAAAACCCATGGCCATGGCATCCATTTTAAATATAGGACATTTCAGTCAGGTGCATTTTACAATGGGGGGAATTTACAAGTGCTCACACCATTACATAACATTCCATATTAACAAGGTGTCTCACACCACACATGGCCTATACAGGTTTAATCCCATGGGGGAGACATTCCAAATTAGGGGGGCAAAAGCGAAAAATTTCAGGGGACAGGCCAAGTCCAACACATGGTGACTCACAAAGCGCTGCAGCAGCTCTCAGAGCAGCACAGTGGTGGTTATTACTGGCAGTCAGACCCTGCCAAACAGTACTGCCATGTTTTCTAGGTCCCGGTGTGATGTGCTGCTCCAGTCCAGGGTTTTTAGGTCGAGCCTGGACAGTGCAAGCGCTGCTCTGAGAGACATGATGTATTCTGGTATGGACTTGAGGCTCCGCCCACTCTCCACCCATATTTTTCATTGTCTTGTCATAGTCTTAGTGAACTGTGGCTTTTCATTGGCCAATAGGCTTAGTAGTCCCTCCTTAGTACCGCCTTGTCTCATTTTGTTACCTCCCATCAGGACACCACCTGTTACATGTATTGTTACTCGGTAAGCTTTAATCACAGCCTCAAAGCACTATTTGATTAAATGGTTTTGAGCAGGCAGGACACAATCTCTACAAATGCTTTTTTTTGGGGCACGTCATGCAGATACAGTGGTGGCCGTGCCTTTAGTTTGTTGTTTGCGGCCCAAACGCCTATTTTTCATTCTTACAATTTTCTCCCTTTTATTTAATACAAGCACCCCATACGGCGCTTTCACTTTAATGTTGGCCACACCCCTTTTATAGCCACGGCTCGTCTAAAGAAAGGGGTGCACCTTTATTAAAGTCAACTTGACAAACAGATGTTTTTTTTTGTAAAAGCGCCCCATACCGCAATTTCACTTTAATGTTAGCCGCTGCCCCTTTCTTTAGACGAGTCGGGTCTAAAGAAATAGGCGTGGCCGCCATTAACGTGAAAGCGCGGCATGGGACGCTTTTCTCAAAAATACAATAGGACTCGCACGTTCAAGAGTTTAACCTATTGGCATTGTCATTTACAACAGGTCTCGCATTTAAGAGAGTTTGAGCTACTGGCATTTACTAAGCCAATAGATCAAACGCTCGTAAATGCAAGACCTGTTGCATTGCAAATGCTTGTTTTCTTTGAATTCTGGGATGATAGTTTTGTATATTCCATTATGATACATGGCTACAAGTCAGATTTCAAAGACAACAAACTGGACTGGAGCAGCACATCACATATGGACCTGGGGAACTTAGCTATACAAGAACCATGCATCAGGGATTCGACTAACGCGCTGCGTGCAGTGAAGTCAAAGTCAAAGACGTAGATAAAAAGGACAAAATATTTTATAACTATTTTGTTGGCCTTTCACTCTCAAGTAACTGCATATAAAATAGTGCTCACAGCTTAAATGTTAAAGGAGCGTGAGAAATTCCTTATAGGTTCCAAAACCTCAATTGGTTAATGTAATCACTGCACATGTCTCTGTGTGTAACCAAAGACAGACAAAATGAAATCCTGGGTAACACAGAGTGGAATATTACCAGATTCATCAAAGTAAATTCGGCTCGCAAGGGGCCAGATTCTGAGAATCTGGCCCTTTGCGATCGCAATTTTTGCATTTGGGATTCATCACCCCAAATGCAAAAATCGCAAATTGCGAAATCGCTAAATTGCGAGGAATTGCATTTAAGGAATCTCTATTTGAGATTCCTTAAATGCAATTCATGAACCATTTTTGAATTGCGAAATCGACATTTTTGGCCGCTATTTACCGCGAAGACCGACTTTGTGGTAAATAGCGAAAACTTAGAAAAATGCACTTTAGTGCATTTTTCTAAGTTGTATGTTACACACACACATGTCCTTTGGACATGTGTGTGCGCAACATCAGTCTACATTTACATTTCAGGGGTGCTACAGGGTGTCCTTTGGACACCCCTGGCACCCTTGAAATCGCATCCTTATTTGCGATTAGCAATTTGCTAAGCGCAAATAAGGAAGCTGTAGAAATCGCAAATAATATTGCGATTTCTACATGAATGCCGTTTTGCGAGTCTTAATAATCGCTATTAAGGACTCGCAAAACATTACAATGATGAATCTGGGGGATAGTCACTTGTATATTTATTTTGCTACAAGGCCCCAGTGTACAACTGAGAAGGCACCACGAATATGAAAGCCATTATTTTAAATTGCATTACAACACTATAAGATGGGCTGGTGCAACGAGTGTTAGCATTAAAAAAAAGAATAAAACAGTGCTTAGCATTTTTTTTTTGTAATACACAAAGGTCATTGCCTTAAAAAAACACGCACCTCAAATAAAGATACGTGCTAGTTAAAGTAATTAGTGACAAATGCACTCTATTACATTACAAAAAGTAATTTGATTAATGAAATCACTGCAGAGGTTTGGTTGTGTGAGAGAAATAGAAGTGAATCCTAGTTGGCGCAGTGAGGAATTGCAAATGTATTTATTGTGTTACAATGTTCCAGCCTGCATCCTGGAAGGCACTGTGAATATGTAAGACACCGAGACACCTCCGGGTATTTGTGCGCTATACAAATTGCATAAATAAACAAATAAATATTTAAAAATTGAATTAAAGACAGTGTAAGTGTGTCGCAAACTGTCACTTATTTTGACAGTGCAATGTCACTCATAAGTACACTGACCTATGGCAATTTTACACATAAGCAATCTGAAAATTTAGCGCTATGACTTTACTGCCCCAAGCAAAAGTAATGAGCTGGTTGGGGAAAGGTGACTTTGGTTGCTATAGAAATTAAATCTCAGCCTGGCCCCGGCTAAATTGTTTATTTTAATGTCTGGAATTACATAGTAACACATTTAGAGTTGTCTCTGAGGCCAGCTGTTGGCTCATCTTTTCATGTGGGGATGATGTCGTGCTTCAACACTCCATCAGGGGTAACAAGAGCTAGATAAATGCAAAATTTTTTTAGGGCTCGCCTGCTGATGCGCTTCAGCGCATAGCTGGCGAAGCTCTATTGTGGCTTAAACAGAGGTTAACCACCACTGGCGATTTCACTGGCGATTGCATGCAGTGCATGTGCTTTTTAGGTCATTGCGCAAGCGCAAGCCCTAAAAAGCGCGTGCACAATGCCACCAGCCGCCTGCCTGCCTGCCTCGCATTACCACATCAAAGGCAGCCCTCCCAGCAGCATTTCTCACCCCCTAATTATTCACGGCCGGCCGGCCGTACTTTCAGTTTCACGGCCGCAGGCCGTGTCTCCTTTTAAAACTTGTTTAACTTGTTTCTTTGAGGTATAAAGAAATTAGAGACAGGCGTTTTATTTAGGGATTGTAGACTTCCATGCATGATAAACGGAATATACGGCTTGAGAGGATTTTAGGTCTGATTTATAACACACCCTTGATTTGCACTGACAGTCTTTGTCGTTCAAAGTCCGTCCTGATAAAATTCGGTAAATGCACCACTTGTCTCACATTTCAAAGAGGGGAGATTTAAGCACAAAAGGAAGCAACTCTTCTCCGGAACTCGTGCAGGACAAGTTTGCAGCAGTCATCAAAAAAACAATATAAGTGACACAGATACCGTGTTTCTACGTTGCACTTAATCTTCCCCTGGAAAGTACCCACAAAAAGCTAACTTTGATACCTTTGTTCCTCATCGACGTCAGTTTTCCATGACGGTAGGTGCTGTCAATTAGGTCATTCCGTACCATCCGACTGCGGCAAAACTGTAGTCCTAATTTTATGTCTGTTATGGCCTGATTTTTGCTTTAAAAAAATCTGACCACCATATATCTTAAGTGATCAGAAACCAACATATATAATTCAAAATGGAATGGAGAACTGGAAAGGGATGCTTCCCCACAGGTGTCCGACACATCTCCAATCCGTCGCCCAATTTATCTTCCCAGCCGACAATGTATCAATCTGACATCATCCCACAAATGGATATTGGCAGATATCATCCTGTCTTCCTCTACATTTTTCAGTTTTATTGCTGAGTTAATTCAACAGCATTTTCAGACCGAGACATTTGAGAATGACATATTAGCTTTTGCTGGAAACTCATCAACGGCATATTGTAATTTAAGTCTGTGTTCACTGTGCCAACAGTACCGTTTAGCGTTGATAGGTGGAAGTACAGGTGTAAAGACAAACGTGTTAAACTTTTTTTTCTTTTAAACAAAGAGGCCTCCTCCAGTTCCTGAAAATAAATATTGTGCCTCAGAACCTAAATGGTTCGAAGAAAAATGTGCATTTCAGAAACTTTTCGTGCCCAACATCACAATTTCTCTGGCCCAAGATGATGTAAAGTGTCTATATTCTCGCCGGTAAATTTCCCCTCTTGACGAAATTTTGTGACTCCCTACCAAAAGACAAGTGTTGGAAACTCGCCGACAAGCACACAACGAGGTACGGTCACGTTTACAGGTGAATGTCCACATGCATGAAGAAATTAAATGAACGCCACGAAACAGATTTATTTGTACCGAACGAAACTAGTCATTCCATGGTCAGCAGTTTAACCACTCTGATGCTGAGTGAGTAAGCACTCAGATTCTAATATTGCTAAACAACTTTCTTGAAGTTGATTTGAAATACATCTCCAGATAATGTACTATCCGTTGTTTTATTACAACATGAGTGTTCTGACACCAGGGCCTCCTCGTAATAAGACAATTGAATCCAGCTCCACCGAGGCACCCACCATACAGCTCCACCGATGCACCCACGACACAGCTCCACCGATGCACCCACCACACAGCTCCACCGAGGCACCCACGACACAGCTCCACCGATGCACCCACCACACAGCTCCACCGAGGCACCCACCACACAGCTCCACCGATGCACCCACCACACAGCTCCACCTACACAGCTCCACCGATGCACCCACCACACAGCTCCACCGATGCACCCACCACCCAGCTCCACCGATGCACCCACCACACAGCTCCAACAACACAGCTCCACCGATGCACCCACCACACAGCTCCACTGATGCACCCACCACACAGCTCCACCGATGCACCCACCACACAGCTCCACCGATGCTCCAACTAAGCTCCACCAATGCACCCACCACACAGCTCCACCAATGCACCCACTAAGCTCCACCGATGCACCCACCACACAGCTTCACCGATGCACCCATCACAGAGCTCCACCGAGGCACCCACCACACAGCTCCACCGATGCACCCACCACACAGCTCCACCGATGCACCCACCACACAGCTCCACCTACACAGCTCCACCAATGCACCCACCACACAGCTCCACCGATGCACCCACCACACAGCTCCACCGAGGCACCCACCACACAGCTCCACCGAACGACCCACCACACAGCTCCACCGACACAGCTCCACCGATGCACCCACCACCCAGCTCCACCGATGCACCCACCTCCACCGACACAGCTCCACCGATGCACCCACCACACAGCTCCACCGATGCACCCACCACACAGCTCCACTGAGGCACCCACCATACAGCTCCACCAAGGCACCCACCACCCAGCTCCACCGATGCACCCACCACACAGCTCCACCGAGGCACCCACCATACAGCTCCACCGAGGCACCCACCACACAGATCCATCGATGCACCCACCACACAGCTCCACCGATGCACCCACCACACAGCTCCACCGAGGCACCCACCACACAGCTCCACCGATGCACCCACCACACAGCTCCACCGATGCACCCACCACACAGCTCCACCGATGCACCCACCACACAGCTCCACAGATGCACCCACCACACAGCTCCACCGAAGCACCCACCACACAGCTCCACCAATGCACCCACCACACAGCTCCACAGATGCACCCACCACCACCGATGCACCCACCACACAGCTCCGCCGAGGCACCCACCACACAGCTCCACCGATGCACCCACCACACAGCTCCACCGATGCTCTAACTAAGCTCCACCGATGCACACACCACTCAGCGCAACCACAGCATCACTCAGCGCAACCACTGCATCACTCAGCGCAACCACAGCATCACTCAGCGCAACCACAGCATCACTCAGCGCAACCACAGCATCACTGGTTCAAATATGTTCTTTCAATGTTTCAAGCTGTTTTCAAGCTTTCTTGCTTTATTACAAATCACAAAAAGATGTTAATATTTCACTTCTGTTCTTGGATTTTCGTCACAATAAAAAACACTGAACATAATCTTCACAAAAGTTATTTACAAAAGTTTAAGCTATTGCCATTACAAATTAAATAAATTATTTAAGTATTAATTATTTAAAAAAATTAAAAGCCATTGTTATTTGTAATATCAATACATCTAAGTCACGTAAATACAAAACATGTTGCATTACAAATGCTATAGGTGTTTGCGAAAGTTAGAACTATTGGCATTGTAAATGACAAAGCTATTAATTTAGCTATTTTAAAAAAATAACACATAAATAAAAAAAATGAATTTATAAGACCAATAGCTCAAACTTTCCTAATGCGAGCCCTATTGCATTTCCAATGCTTGTTTCCTCTTCTATCCTTTTGTATCATTCCAAATCCAAATAACTGACTAACCTATCCACCACTTAAAATGTACGTGCATGTTTCACTATACTAACTCAACACTAATCCTCTATGGGTCCCGGAGTAGCGTGCCACTCGCCGAAAAAGCGCTTCGACGCCTCGTCAGGGGTAGTAAGCGCTATATAAATCCAAACCTTTGTCCTCCTCTATCCTTCTGCTATCTTTCCGAATCCAAATAACTGACTAACCTATCCACCACTTAAAATGTACGTGCATGTTTCACTATACTAATTCAACACTAATCCTCTATGGGTCCCGGAGTAGCATGCTACTCGCCGAAAAAACGATTTGACGGCTCGTCAGGGGTAGTAAGCGCTATATAAATGCAATTACAATACAATACAATATCCTGTTGTGACCCCCCCTGTCTACTGTGAGAGGGCCACAAAGTGTTGTGGACACATTTTTTTCCCACTTGTAGAGTACAGGATGTTTTCTTCTGCTAAGTCCTCATCCTGGCAGCCCGGGATGTGACTCCCAACCAGGGATCTTGGATCAGACTATACCACAGCCCAATCTGTCACATGTCTGTGCATCACGGGTCCCATATTGTCTCCCGGGCCTGGACTTGAAGTTTAAAGTGTGTGCTGCATAGCAGGTACCCCAAAACACACAAGATGATGGACGGAATGTTGTACATTGGCAAAACATTCACCCCCAGTCACAGATCTGGGTTTAATCCATCGTTATTTTGCTCACCACGCCACCCCAGTTCAGACATGGCCATATGCAAATCAGTCTTGACCCTGTGCCTCTTGGCAACAGTCCAGCCCGAACTGCCAAGCCATGTCTTCCCTGGACTGGAATCAAGCATCCTAGGACCGGTTTCTGGCTATCAGCCATCATCAGCCAGGATAGCTTGACTCCAGTGGCGTAGTGAGCACGGGACCCACATCTGGGCATACCCTTCCCACATAGGGCGAACAGCAAAACACACAAGGTGATGGACGGAATGTTGCACATTGGCAAAACATTCACCCCCAGTCACAGATCTGGGTTTAATCCATCGTTATTTTGCTCACCACGCCACCCCAGTTCAGACATGGCCATATGCAAATCAGTCTTGACCCTGTGCCTCTTGGCAACAGTCCAGCCCGAACTGCCAAGCCATGTCTTCCCTGGACTGGAATCAAGCATCCTAGGACCGGTTTCTGGCTATCAGCCATCATCAGCCAGGATAGCTTGACTCCAGTGGCGTAGTGAGCACGGGACCCACATCTGGGCATACCCTTCCCACATAGGGCGAACAGCAAAACACACAAGGTGATGGACGGAATGTTGCACATTGGCAAAACATTCACCCCCAGTCACAGATCTGGGTTTAATCCATCGTTATTTTGCTCACCACGCCACCCCAATTCAGACATGGCCATAAGCACACCAGGTACCCAGCAACCTCTGAGCTCAGCAGTGCAAGCAGCAGCACCCAGAGAACTATGCATGACGTCCTGGCCATAGTGCTGAACTGGTCCGACCAAGGCAAGTCAGGCCTGAACTCCATCAGCTTTCAGCACTGTCCGGCAGCCCCAGATAGCCCAACAAGAGAAGTACATGGTGTCAACTGTACCAAGGCCAGCGCTTGACAAGGTAAACAATGGTAACAGCGAAACTTTATCTCCGCGGGGAATCACAACGCGGTCGTTGTCACAACCGCGTTGTGATTCCGCATACCATTACTCCGCAAGTCGGAACAACGACTTGCGGAGGGGGGGGGAGGTGTTGGATTTAAAATCCAAAACCTTCCCTAGTGTCCGCACAGACTGGAGTTGGAATAGTAAATTATACTATTCCAACTTCCAGCGCCCCCCCCTCCGCAAGTGGTTGTTACGACTTGCAGAGTAATGGTATGCGGAATCACAACGCGGTTGTGATAACGACCGCGTTGTGATTCCCCGCGGAGATTAAGAATGCGGGATTTGATCGTATATTCCTTGACAATGACAGCTGAAAAGGGATCAGCAACAACATGTGCAGCACAGCGAGTACCTCTCTGCCAAACTGAAGGTGCGTCTGGCTCATTTAGAGTTGGGTGGACTTTCATGACTATTTCAAAGGTGGATACTGCTCAGTCTTCACCACCGACATAAACCTCTGATGGTCCAACAGACTAAGGGCCGCCGGAGCTTTGGCCGCATGTCTGCTCACCTGATTTAGAGTGGGCAAACACATGGCTAGTTTTCACAGTCCATCACCGCCAGGTAAAACATGGCGGTAAGGGACGATGAAAACAACAAAATGCCCTCGCTTCATGAGAGAAAAATACCACTGCAAGAGAGGCAATGATTTTTTGAAAATTTCCCAAAGCAAAATCACACTGTGGGTTTCTATTAGTGCTCGAGATGTCTACTGGGCTGCAAGACATCCAAACATTTGGCAAACAGGAACTCTGTCAGGGTGACAGCGTACCGGGCCCACGCTCTTTTGCGGTCAGCCTCAAATTGCTGCTAGGTCCTGTGCACCATGGCCGTTGACTATCATTGGCACTTTGTGCTTTTTTGGTGCTATTTATACCTTAAAAATCATATATCCGGTTCCTCTCATTGGATTTTTATCATTTTCGTGTCATTTTGTTTATTAACTTTTACTCTTTTTTTCTAATTCTGTTTGGGATTTGTATTGTTTTGCATTCTGATGTTATTGCTGTTTTTAGTGCTGCATAAAAACTTTATACATTGCCCTAAGCTAAGCCTGTCTGCTGTGTACTACCAGGGGGTTGAGTTCAGGTTAGTTTAGTGACTTTGAGGGTCCACCCGGAGCAGGACTGTGATTGTTCCTTGAAGTGGGTGGTCACCCGCCCCAAATAATGATCCAATATCCTACAATGGGATGAATCCCACCCTCTCCTTCCTCCCCATGATGATGACAGTGTTTACATGGATTGGCCGGAGGTCAGTGGCCATGACATATCCCATGATACAGGGTTGACTCCCCTCTTGGGCCACCAATGGAAGAGAGTGCTTTCTTTGCTTAGGGAATTTGTCGTGTTGGGACTTACGACTGCCTTGTGTTGAAGTGAAGAAAAATGTCCTTCCAGAAGCCCTGCAACCTGGCCTGTTTCCTCTGAGCCCTTACTTCTGTTCAACAGAGCCCTGAACTCTGATGGGCTCTTGGTCTAAGCCTTGATCTTGCCCACTGGTTAACCGGCAGATGGCCGCAAGCCACAGACTGGCACCCAGTGACCCTGATCTTCTTATGTAGCATCCTACTCCTGACAGTTTAGTGGTCCGAGCTTCCACCAGAAAGGTGAATCCTAATTTATTGCCCACAACCCGCCTAGACTAGTATAAAGAAAAGAACTGAGGTTTTCGGAAAATTAATGTTCTCTTCGGCCAGCTTAGCCTTGAGGTCGGTCAATGCAGTTTGCCTATTAGGGCGACTTATCCGTGTCCTCTGGGGAAAGATCTTGCCAGGAGTCACAAAACAATGTAGGGCTTCCCTAGCTCAAATTATCTGAGATGGTTTGAGCTGTGGACCCCCTAGTGTGGTGAGCCATCGCCTAGCGTGGATTCAAGTTGCAGGTTTTTTAGATGTGCAGGCATCCCTCATGGATATGCCTTTCAGTGGATCTTGCCTATTTGAGAAAAAAGCGGACTCTGCCTTATAACACTTTGAGGAAAGTCGGGTCTCTCGAACCCTGCCAGACAGTTTCCCATCACTTTTGGCCCTTCCTCGTCTACTTCAGAGGGTTGGTGTAGAGCAAATGCCAGGGCCTGCCACCCCCACTGCAGTTACTCCAGTCCTTTTGTGGCCGAGGATAAGGCAGGCAACACATAGGTCATCAGGGGGATTGATCTTCCCAGTCCCCATTCCTTGATACATCAGCATCCAAGCCGCTTTAGTTCACACTAAGTATGAGCAAAGAAATCAGCGAATTTGTGCGAACTTGCGGATTTTTTTATTTTGGCCTGTTCACGAGGTTTTTGTTCAACGCGGCTACCGCGAACTTACCCATGCGGTCGTTTTTGGGCGCAACTATCTTGTTCGCGGGAGGAAAACAACTTGGCAAACGCAGAATCAAGGTAAGTCAACGCAGCGTGCGGCAGATTGTATTTTTGAAGCGCGAACAAGCAAAAAAATGTTGCTGAATTGCGGATTGTTTGGCAATTACGCGCGATTCGCGGAACGCAAAATTGCCAAAAATCTGCAAATTTTGCGAGCGGAACGAATTTTCAACCCATGCTTAGTTCACACCTAGCGGTGGACAACTGTGCTGTGGGAGGCAGGATCCAACACTTCCTTCTACGGTTGCAATCCATCACATCTGGCGGATGGGTCCTTCAGATCATTCTGCAGGGCTACGCCCTTCCGTTGCTTTCCACCCAGCCGCAGCATACTCCCACAACATGGCGGCTCTCAGAGGAGCACCTATCTGTTTATTGAAGGAGGTGTAATTGATGAAGCAAAGCTTCGCATATTTGCGGACTTGCTGTACTCAAGAACCTCGTTTATGTGTAACAAGATAATAAGTATACGTCTTACTAACATTTATATTAAGTTTGAGTAAAAGTTTATGAAGCTTGCTTATGTGTATTTCTAATGCATTTAATCCGTGTACTTAAAAATGGCCGCCGCTTGTATTTTAGTTACTGCGCATGCGTCAGCCACACTCACGTGTCCTGACGCGTCTGCAGAAGTGGAGGGAAATTTATGCGCATGCGTAATACATAGCTGTGCCCATCATGTGGTACTGCTCGTGCCACTGCTCTTGTGATTGTATCCATGTAGCTAACATATAGACTGCATAAGTATATTTCTTGATGATAAGTTAGAAGTACAAACCCTGTGATGTGCTTTCATGATGACATTATTATGTATTAATTTGTTTTCGCTTACTTTTCATGTACCGCGGGGAATGGTGGTCTGAGAGAGAGGAGAGCCATATTGGAGGTCCCTTCTGCGCCTGCGCAACTCTCTGCGGCACAGTGGACCTTGACTGATGGAACACAGCCAGTTGGCAGTGATGGGCAAGATGCTCCTGAGAACCGACCTGAAACTCGGCTGAACGGAGTCACATGTCCTTATTCAGAAACATTGTAATATTCCTACTGTATTTCTCTGCAATTTCTCATGAGAACCCCAATCTCTCTAGGCGGTACCCAAGTATGCAAATACAGGCTTGAAATGTTGTGTTATGATTGGTGTGTTACCCAAATCCTACCTTAGGACCAATCCGAATTGAGGGATTCTGACACTTTGCAACATTGGGGGGTGGTACACTGCCCCAAAACGTATATCTACCCTGGGTTCACCTAGGGAATGGTCCGACTTGTCTGGTTTAGCTGACCTGTCACTGACCCATCGCACTCAATAGGTGACTGAAGATACAGAGAGCTGCAGAGCACTCTGTCCGAAATTGACCATAGACTAAGGTTCTACTGAACCTTAAAGTGCTGGCGAAGCACTTTGCTGGGAGTTCGCTGACCCAATCGGGGTCTTGATCGATAGTTGCAGAGCGGGTGGAGCGCAGGCGTTGCTTCCGAACTGTGGGTTCCGGTCCTGTCCTGAGCGGTCCTGTCCTGAGGGTTTGCTGTCCTGTCCTGAGGTCCTGTCCTGATTCCCAATCCGAGGGTATCCTGTCCTGTCCGGGGTATCCATTCTGCACCTGCTGTCCTTTGAGGGGTATCCTTCCTTGAGGGTTTCCTGTCCTTAAACTGACCCGTGGCCAGGGTTTGGTTTCCACACCAGTCTAGGTAAATACTGTTCTAAGTTCTTTAAACTTGCACCTTTCTATATTTCTACCTTTTGCTTTAATAAAGCGATACTTTGGCATATGTTATTTTCCATGCTTTCCGCAAACCATTGAAAGTCATTTGCAATTTATCTCGCAAACGTGTTCCCATGTCATCTCACCTGTTAGAAATTATATTTTGCATTGCAGTTTGTCATTTTCTGATATGGTCTAGAACCTCCTTACCTAGACTATTCAAAGGCCCATTCACTTTAAGCTTAGCGTGTTACTCTTTATAGGCCTGCCTATAGTTACCCATGCATAGTCTGTCCATGCTTGAAGATTTTTGAGATTCTGTAGTATTCTTCATTTATATTCCATAGCAATTTTCAATGATTACCTTGTCTTTATTTCTCTATAGTTATATCATTTACATTTTACTAGTCATTGAATGTTTTATTCTTGTACACTTGATGCATGAAAACAATGAACTTTAGATAAACATTTTAAAACTTCCAGTTGTCCGTGGTCATTTCAACAGTATTTGAATGTTATTGGTGGGGTTTGTATTTGGTTGCCTTTCCTTTTACAGCTAGCTCCCTGATTCATTGTGGTCATTAGGTACCCGCATCGGTGGATGGTAAGTCGGGTGCACTGAGAAACAATAGTAGGGAACACACACAAATTGGTAGAGCTCGTGAAGTCACCTGGTCAATGTATATGGTGATTTGAAAGTATATGGGCCCTGAAGCCGGAAACGGCGAAAATTATTGGTCGGGTGGCCTCGCGCGCTCTATCATAAGTTCTACTGACCAAAGAGGTAACTGAGAAGGTTATAGACTCAGAATTAGGTACCAGTTGTAATTCAAGCTATTTCCTCATCCCAAAAAAGGATGAGGGATTCATTCTGTTTTGGATCTTCGCCCGCTGAATGTCTTCCTGCAGAAGGACATATTGAAAATGCTCACAATGGGCAGTTTCTGTCTGGCCTCAAAGCAGGTAAATGGATAGTGGCCTTGGACATGTGGGACGCATACTTTCACGTGCTTGTTCTGCATCCCCACAGACGTTACCTGCATTTCAAGGTTGGCTATGAGTATTTTTTCTTTGTTGTGCTCCCCTTTGGCATCACCACTGCCCCTCTGGTGTTTATTAAAATGGTGGCGGCGGTAGCTGGCCATCTTCAGAGGCTCAGAATACTAGTTTTCCCCTATTTCAGTAACTGGCTCTTGAAGGCGGGCTCGCCACAGTCAGTCGTAGTCCACCTCTAGATGATGGCACACCTCCAGACATTGTTGGAGGTCTCATTCAATAAGCCAAAGTCACATGTGACTCCTTTTCAGAGACTTCCTTTTATACGTGTGGACTTGGACTCAGTACAGTGAAGGTCCCTTCCTCCATCACTATGAGTCCTGGAGATTTAGGATATGATTCTGATGTTTCAGCTTTGGTCTTAGCCTCGGTGCGAGCAGCCTTGAGGCTTACAGACCTGTTGGCACATGCATCCTGCTTGTCTACGTCAACAGGTGGCATACGCAGGGCCTGCAGTGGGCCCTGAAGTCTCAGTAGGCCCGGCAGCAAGGAACCAGGTCCGATTTCCTTGGATGTATAACGTTACAACGCATACTTTTACAACGCATACTTTTACAGCGCTTTTTTACAACGCTTTTTTTACAACGCAACATCCATTACAATGCATTCCATTACAACGCATGCCATTACAACACATTTTTTAAAACTACCTTTACAATGCATTTCATTACAACGCATACTACCTTTAAAACGCATACCATTACAACGCATAACATTACATTGCATGTATGGTAAGTATTGAATAGTGTAGGGGTAAAAATTAATATTCTAACTCCAGGAGGTGCAAAAGTAGGGTAAGTGTTGGATAGTGTAGGGGTAAAAATTACTATTCTAACTCCACGGGGTGCAACAGTAGGGTAAGTGTTGGATGGTAATGGTATGCGTTGTAATGGTATGCGTTGTAATGACTGCGTTGTAATGACATGCGTTGTAGTGGTATGCGTTGTAGTGTCATGCGTTGTAATGGTTGCGTTGTAATAGCATGCGATGTAATGGATGTTGCGTTGTAAAAGTTTTGTTGTAATGGTAGTGCATTGTAAAAGTTGCGTTGTAAAGGTTGTTTCCCGATTTCATTCAGGTCTCAGAGGAGACTGCACAAGATCTGCAGTGGTGGCTGCTCTACCAAAACAGCGGCAGGCTCATCTCTCTTCCCCACCCAAAGCTGGCAGTGGTGACAGATTGACTGCTGGGTTTGGGGGCGGGGCCATCTGGGAGAGGGGTAGATCAGAGGGCTCTGATCTCCAGCAGAAAACCAGCTCCATATCAACCTGTTGGAGTTGCGGGCCATTCGTCTGGCTTGAAAGCCTTCCTACCGTCCATCAAGGGGAGGCTGGTACAGGGACACAAAAATAATACCACTGCGATGAGGCACCGCAACAAGCAGAAGGCTCTACACCTTTGGAGGTGGTTGGAACATCAGAGCATCTCCCTAATCGTAAATCATCTGGTGGGATCGTTGAATGCCAGGGCAGATGAGCATAGCCGACAGACCCTGGCAGATCACGAATGGTGGCTGCACCCAGAGGTGGAAGTGTCCAAATGTAGTAAATCTGTTCCAACCATTTAGTTTCCCAGGAGTTTTCTCTTTGAACTATCCCTTTTTTGGACTTTTAGTGTGAGACTCACTACCCTAGTCTCAGTTATGGTAAATTCATGGTAATTGGACTGAGCACGCTAACCACCAGTGTCCGCATTTTAAGATGAGGCTAATGTTGCACAGCCAGGGTAATAGGCCCTGGACTGTTTACACACATGCACACGCCAGTACGATGTGAAACTACTATCTTGCGCAACCCATTATAAGAACACAAGGAGCTTGTCACAGCAGGAACTCTTCAGGGATTGGTGCTGACCTAGGGTAGGCCTTATAAAGGGAGCTGTTATCCATAGCGTAGGCCTGTAATGCTTACTATAGGTCTGTGGTGCTTCCATAGTGTAAAACGTTAGGTAAAATCTGCCCTACAGTTTTGCACTATTACGGCCTGCACTGTCCAGCGAGGTATCAATCTGAGGATAAACATTCACTCCAGGTGTGAAAGTGGAGTCCCAAACAACTCACATATTATGACACTAAGATTTGTCATATTTCCCTGGCTCAGCTCAGAATCAGATTCCTGGCCTTTCTCCCCCTTACTCGGCCAAGTTAATTACTCTTTTCCCAGCAGATGGATCAAAGACCTTCCCACAATTGACAGTGCTTGACCCAGATCCTGGGAAAGGAAGGGATGAGGGAGGAAATCTGCATCTGTTTATTAGATTGTCACACTACACCTGAGCAGGGGCAGCACAGGCCCATTGCAACAGAGAAGGGCCAGACCTCTTTAACACACACAGGAGGGGCTTGCATTTGTAGTTTTCATGGGAAGGGGTCAGGCAGCTGCGTCATCAAGTTTCGTAGCGGAGGTTCTCAGGGATGCTCTTTTGACAGACAATTTGAAGTTGCCATATTGGATTGTCCCAGAATGCTGTGCAGGAGGGTTAGGACAAGGATGGATTGATGAAGTGACTGTCCTCATTTTCATTCTTACAAAATGTTAGAATTTTCTTTTTTCAGATTTATCCTTTGTGGCTTTGTTAGTCGTTTGCATCAAGTTTCCTCCTTACAACATGCAAAGGAAAGTTTGTTTTTATTGGTTTTTGTGTAAAAAGTGCTTGCAGAATGCTTCTAACATAAAGATTGTTTCAAGAAATTGCACACACACATTAAAATCCTTAAAACAAATGGAGTCATATTTAGTAAAAGTTACTGCTATTGTGTCACATACTTTGTGCAACATGGCACAATTTAGCCACCATTATCATAATACTATAGTCTCGGGTCTCATTGCTGTTGAGCATCAGCAAACAAGCCTTTTTTTTTCTTTTTGCTGCTGCTGTATAGCATTAGCAAAAAAAATAGATAGCCAATAGTTCTGAATTGGCAAATCCAAAAAGTGAGACTTCTTGACTTTGCTAATGCTCTTTTAAGCTGCTATGGAGCCTCTGTGGTCTTGTTCGAGTCTCGGTTCATGTGCAGAGCCCATATTTAAAAAAAATGGGCTTCTTTGTGCTCTTCTAGGACCATAAGAGATCTTGTTGACATCAATGTCCTCATATGCCCTGAAAGATATTCCATCTTCAACTTTCTTTTTTTTCTTTTTTGAAATATATTTTTATTGTTTTTCTTTGACACAAGATGCACATATACATATAACAATTAGAACAATTCGCTGTTTCGTTTGGCATTCATACATTACATAAAGGTGTTTGGTAGATGGTTATCGAATGGCTGTGGATCGACCTCTTGTCTTTCGGTCCTGTACCTAGTTGTAACATATAACGCAAAACATATAACATACAAGCCTTTGGCAGCTGGTTGTGGATTGACCATCGAACACTGTGGATGGGTTTCGCTGTTTTGCTTTTCTCGCGGCTGTCTACGGTGGTTTGTACGGGTCTAGAAACCTATCTAAGGATGCCCACATCTCTCTGTTGGGGTTTATCCAAGGTGTGTTTCTTAGTGCAGTGGTGTCGGCTCCTCTTAGGTACGTCACCCAATTCAGCCGACGCTGTAGCAACAGAGTAAGCCCCCCTGTGATCACAACAGTTACTTATAGTTCATTTACACATAACATGCTGACAAGCTGATCAGCTTTCTTCATTGTGATCTCAAGGAAAGCACAGATTACAAACCTGATGCCAATTGGATTGCACCTACTTCAGTTGACTAAAAACAGAATCAAAATGGTGTATTTTCAACCCCTACACTCCAAAGTGTCACTCTCATGCTCTCTGGAAGATGAGAATGCAGGATTTGTAAAGTGTCCACTCGTCGAGTTGGTGTTTTCCCAAGCCTGATGTGTAGTATAGGTCCTCAAAGCCGTTTGGGACCATCTGCATTTGTTTCTAGCAAATAAAATGTTGATTTTCTTTTTGTAATACAGTTTCAAAGATGCATCACCACAATTTGGGTAGCAACTCAATTGCAGGAAATTAATAATCTAAATTGGAGTCTTTGTGCTAAAGCATTGTGAGTTTTGGGTATGTGATCATGGGTCATTCCTAAAAGCAAAAATCTTTGGAGTAAGCAAATTGAAATATTCAGGGCCCGATTCACAGAATTAACTTAAGACAAATCCTAAACTTACTACTTTTGGTATTCACAGAAGTTAGGATTTTGTCTTAAGTTTGTCTTAAGACAGACTTAAGATAAAATCCTAACTTCTGTGAATACCAAAAGTAGTAAGTTTAGGATTTTGTCTTAAGTTAGTTCTGTGAATCGGGCCATTAGAACCCAACAAAAGATGGCTGGGTAATGGATACATTTGATCTGCTAATATTCAAATAGCATTAATGTAAATAGAAATTATTTATATTGTCAATGATTATCTATGTTTATCCTAAAAATGGGGCATAGATACAACCCTCCACATTTACCCTCACTCACCTATTATTATTCATATGTTTCTGTTTTTAACTTGGAAGGTGGACAAACTCAGCATGCGGCGGACACAACAAATGAAAGCTTGCAGTATTCTTTCCACAATGTTTTTATTTGTACTATTGTGGTTAAATACACAGTAAATGGACAACATCCACTTGTTACTTTCATCTGGGGACAATGCAGGGGCCAACACACAAACCAAGAAATCAGAGGGGGCAAAGGCAGGACAGGACAAAGTACAGAGCAGATTTCCAGTATACAAGGTGTATAGAACCCCAAGAGATAATATAGAATATTAGTTTGACATCCACCGGTGCTGGGACAGAGTGTCGTCGTCCCCCCCACCCCCCCAGTGTGAGTTTCACATGACCCAGCTTGGGAACTATAACTCAGTGTGGCAATCCTAACGAAACAGCCCCCAAAATCTCTTAAATCTACGTACACATGCAACTCCAGTGTTCACAGAGTTACCTTGCTAAGGACAGACAGACAATTTTCCAAAATAAGAGCACATTTTTATTGTACCTAGTTTTTAAAATTTATTCCACTGTCTATTAGTTTTTTTTTCTGCGGGAATTGGCCGAAAACCAATTAAATGTTATTAACTGTTAGATTAATAAAAACATCTTTCCTGTGAAGACCTTTGTGAAAGTTAAGTGTTGTGAATGGAATTACCAATCAAAACTGTGTAAGAAATGAAAAGAAAAACACAAACAACAAAACGGAAAGACATTTTGGAAAAATAAAGAGATGCGGATGAAATATTTTTTTCTGTTGAATTATTGGCAACCTGCCTGCTGCCTTAATTAAAAAAAGAAAATGTTAACTTACCTATAACCAACTATTTGCAACTTGTTGTGTTGCAGATTCACATTATGTGCATTTATCCCACAACTAGTGGTTGGAACTACTACCTATTCTTATCGAAGTAAAAATCTTTAGGAGTGGACATGGGAGTGTCCGAGTGCAGGCCGCCGCATGATGCAAGGCTACGGAGGCCCCTCTCACCATACCAAGGTTAGATTATATTTTTTGCCATTTGGTTCCGGACTGGTAATATACGTTTGTTGATTTTCTTTCTTTTGGTTACATTATATATTTATATATATCTATATGTTGTATTTTGAATGCTCTATTCTTCGCTTGCCCTATAAGTGACAGTTTCAGTACTAACCACTTTTTTATTTAAACTCTTCATTAGTGACTGCAGAGAAAAAATGCTCTTATACAAGTAAAAATAGTCATCACAGTCAATTTTCAATTTTCACCACTATATTACATATGGTAAGTATCTACGTCTTGAGTCATCTGCCAATACACATCAATCAAGAAAACAGAGTGATTGTCCCAGTCGACTGATGTCTGTTTCATACACAGACTATGTAACTTGGGTCATCCATATGTACACCATTTTCTTCTCAAAAACTAATAACACCACCCCCCCACCCCCCAACAGTCCTAACCACTTGTGGCAGGAAGTAATGCATAGTTTGTAATAAACCAAATGCAGCAAATCAACTACATGCAAGTAATGACTGTTGGGAACACGCCGGTGCAGGCACAGTGCCCACCACTCGTTGAGCGCTAACACTTATGGTGGAGAGCGAGTTTCTTCTGTGCAAGTACACAACAGCACATCTGCACTTGCACTGAATTCTCAAGAGGCTAAAACCTCTGGAGTTGTGTGCCACAGAGTAGTGGCAACGTCAATGACAAACACAAGTGCCCTCTCACTTCCATCGTGGCAAAAGTATTTACGCCTTACTAAACACCATTGCATGCTTTGGAATGGATTCCATACTTCTTTCCCAAAAATGTCATCAGTGCTTCACTTGCAGCCTCACTGGTGTCTTTGGCTGGTGTCTTTTCCCTGCTAATACTCTGCAGGAGTCTGCAGCCATTGGTTAAATCCTTGCCTTGTTACAGGCCCTGCGTATAGATAAGCCTAACATCTTGCTTGGAGACTGGACTTCCTCCATGTGGTTTGTCTCCTGCATCGTGCGTGGCTCGAGACTGTTATAGGTTTGGATTTGTTTCTGTCTTTGCTCCGCCATTATATTTCACATCTGGCCTGCCGCTGCCCTGATCCTTCGCGGATGGCGCAGTTGTGCTAATGACCTAGTTTAGAAATGTATCCTTGACTCCCATCCACATCTGATTAGATAGTTCCCTGAAGGGTCTTCTCCACTTTTCTTACCTGGTTCCTTGCTCCTAATTAGCGTGATAGGATCTTCCACAGCCCAGCTCCAGAGCAAGGACTTCTTGAGTCTCAGACAAAATCAATTGTTTTGTTTAGGGGCCCACCATGTAATTTACTTGGCCCTTTGTGGAAACGCCAGCCATAGGCCTGTAACGTTGATACCGACTCCTTCCACGTGAAGTGGAAGTCACGGTCTTAGAATTGTCCATCTCAGGTCTCGCCAGCCTCTGCGCCACATCTCTTCTAGGCTCATGGTCTTCTTTAAAATCTGCTGCGCGACCACGCAATATTAACAAGTTTTAATATTATTGTATGTTTTGAGGGATTTCATCTAATGGGATTACAGATGTATAATCAAAAAGTATTTGGACTGACTGACTTGAATCTTTTAGGCCATGAGTTTTATCTCATGGACAGTAACGAGTGAATGTGAATCGCCTTTTGGAGAATTGTTCCAGCCTCCTCTTTTCCTTGGAATTTCTCTGTATATACAACTTCTGGGACACTCTCTCCCACCAGTTTAGTGTTCCAATCTGTGACAGGTGAGGAATGCTCTGGAGGGTATCGTGTGTTTTGCTATTATTGGGTGATGTAACATTCCACAGACACGTTCCAAAATCAACTTATTGGGTTATTCCACTTCCAAGAGCACCGAATACAGGAAAATCCCACTCCCAGGAGCTCCTGATATGGACAAATTTAATTCCCAATACCAACGTTTACAGAAAAATCCCCCTTCCTAGAGATATAGTAACATTCCACTCCCAGAATAGTCTTACATTTCCTTACAAAAGAACTCTTGCATTACTTTCACAAGTTACGATTTTCTTCCACTTCTAGAAGTGACTCTTACATTACCCTAGAAGAGCGACTTTTACATTTCTTGTCAAGAGCACTCTTCCTGGGGTAGGAAGTGGCCCTGTTCATGATGACCATGTATTTCATATACACGGGATTGTTTACCGACGATGCTCTCTGTAAGAATTGTATTGTGCTATTTGTTCAACTGAAAACAAAAAATAATAATTAAAAAAAAGATCACTCTTCCATTCAATTCCGAGAGTGAGTCTGACACATCCTGAGACGGCACCTCTTACATATAACTTCCTAAAGAGAGTCTCACATTCCCTGCCAGGAGCAACTCTTGCCTTCCACTTCCAAGAGCGACTCTTACATTCCCTGCTAAGGGCAACTCTTATATTCCACTTCCAAGAGAAACCCTTACATTACACTTCCAAAAGTAACTCTTATATTCCACTTCCAAGAGTAACTCTCACATTGCACTTCAGAAAGTAACTCTTATATTCCACTTCCAAGAGTAACTCTTATATTCCACTTCCAAAAGTAACTCTTATAGTCCACTTCCAAGAGTAACTCTTACATTACACTTCCAAAAGTAACTCTTATATTCCACTTCCAATAGTAACTCTTACATTACACTTCCAAAAGTAACTCTTATATTCCACTTCCAAGAGTAACTCTTATATTCCACTTCCAAAAGTAACTCTTATAGTCCACTTCCAAGATTAACTCTTACATTTCACTTCCAAAAGTAAACCTTATATTCCGCTTCCAAGAGTAACTCTTATATTCTACTTCCAAGAGTAACTCTTATATTCCGCTTCCAAGAGTAACTCTTACATTTCACTTCCAAAAGTAAATTATATATTCCGCTTCCAAGAGTAACTCTTATATTCTACTTCCAAGAGTAACTCTTATATTCCGCTTCCAAGAGTAACTCTTACATTTCACTTCCAAAAGTAAATCTAATATTCCACTTCCAGGAGTAACTCTCACATTGCACTTCAGAAAGCAAGTCCTACATTCCCTACCAACACCAAATCATGCATTCAATTTCAAAGAACTGCTCTTACATTCCACTCCAAGAGCTACTTTTACATTTGACTCCCAGAGCAACTCTTACACTTTATTTCAAATATCAATTCTCGCTTTTTATTTCCTCGAATAGCTCTAAAGTTCTCTTTCAAGATCATCTTCTATATTCCATGCCCAAAAGCGACTTTCATATTAGATTCTCTGATAAATCAACCTTTGGGTTCAAAGAGCAGCTCTTCCATTTTACTTCCAAGAGTGAAACTCTTACACTCTTCCAACTCTTATTTTCCATTTCAAAAAGTGACTCTTACATTTGTTTCCAAGAGAAACCCCTTTCCAAGATCAACTCTCACATTGTCTTCAAAGAGCCAGTCTCACTTTAAACTTCCAAGACTTACATTTTATTTCAAGAGAGACTCCCCTTCCAAGAACAACTCTCAAATTCAACTTCTAAGAGCAACAATCATATTTAACTTCCAAGAGTAACTCTTACAGTATCTTCAAAGAGAAAGTTTTACTTGTACCGTACATTTCATTCAAGGACAAATCCCCCTCCCTAGAACAACTCTCACATTTAATCTCTTACATCTCTTACATTGTCTTCAAAGAGCATCTCTAACTTTTAATGTCCAAGACTCTTATATCTTATTCCAGGGGAAACTCCCCCTCTGATAGCATCTCTCACATTTAACTTCCAAGAGTAACTCCTACATTGTCTTCAAAGAGCATCTCTCACTTTTAACGTCCAAGAATCTTACGTCTAACTCCAGGGGAAACTCCCCCTCCAGGAGCATCTCTCACATTCAACACCCAAGAGTAACTCTTGCATTGTCTTCAAAGAGTAACACTCATATTTAAATTCCAAGAGTAACTGTTACACTATCTTCAAAAAGCAAAAGCAACTCTCACATTTAACTTCCAAGAGTAACCTATACGTTGTCATCAAAGAGCAACTCTCACATTTAACTTCCAAGAGTAATTCCTACATTGTTTTCAAAGAGCAACAATCATATTTAACTTCCAAGAGTAACTCTTACAGTATCTTCAAAGAGAAAGTCTCACTTTTACCGTACATTTAATTCAAGGGGAAATCCCCCTTCCTAGAACAACGCTCACATTTAGTTTTCAAGAGTAACTCTTACATTGTCTTCAAAGAACATCCCTCACTTTTAATGTCCAAGACTCTTACTTGTCATTCCAGGGGAAACTCCCCCTCCAAGAGCATCTCTCACATTTAACTTCCAAGAGTAACTCTTGTCTTCAAAGAGTAACGCTCATATTTAAATTCCAAGAGTAACTTTTACACTATCTTCAAAAAGCAAAAGCAACCCTCACATTTGGGGGCAGATGTATCAACAAATTTTTTAGTCGCAAAAGCTGCGAATCGCAAAAAAACTGCGTTTGCGACTAAAAAATAAGAAAATGGTATGTATGTAAGAATTCGCATTGCAAATTAAGTAATTGCTATATTTACGATTCATTAAGTTGCGAGAACAGCTTTTCTGCGAATTTTGTGCGATTTCTTATTTTGCGTGGTTCTTTATTAGCGAAATTCGCAATCTAAAAATCGCACAATAAGAAATCGCAAAGAGATGTATGAAAGATTCGCAAATTGCGAATTCATTATAATCGCATTTTAAGAAATCGCAATTAACACCAACTACATGCAGGTGGTAACCAGGTTGAAAGTATAAAAAGGAACCCACAATGCAATGAAATGTTTCAAAAAGGCTGGACTTTACCTGATAGCCAGGAGGCTGCGTATCCAAGCCCTTGCACAGAGGAGACAGAGACAGGAGAGAATATTCAGGCTGCGCATCACACTGTTCCAGCAGACTGAAGAGGACATCTATGACAAATACAGACTTCACCTACACACTATTTTGGATCTCATTAATGAATTGAGACCTTTTTTGGAGCATCCAACAGGCAGGACACAATCAATTCCTATCCATGTGCAGGCATTGTGCTCACTGCACCTTTTGGCTTTAGGGTCTTTTCAAAGCGTCATTGCCGAGGTTGGTGGGGTGTCCCAGAGTGCTCTTTCACACTTTTTCCATGCCTTTCTGGATGCAATGCTGAACAGGCTTCAGCATCCCATCTACTTTTCAAACACCCAACAAGCATGCAAGAAACAAAACTGGATTTGTACCAAATTGCACATTTTCCCCATGTGATTGGTTGCATTGATGGCACCCATATTGCCATCACTCCACCAGCAGCCACAGAATATGTGTTTAGAAATAGGAAACGCTACCATTCCCTCAACATCCAGATTGTGTGCAATGCTAAATACATCATCAATGATAATGTGGCAAAGTACGCAGGCAGCACACATGACTCCTTCATTTTCTGACATAGTGGAATTCTTAGACGTCTGAGTGCTGGACAGTTTGGAGAGGGATACCTGCTAGGTAAATGAACCTCATCCATCCATCCATCTATACATTAGTTAATTTTTAATTGGAACACACAGTCACTCTTGTTTTTCTTCCATGCAGGTGATAGTTCCTTTGCAGTGAAAGACTTCATCTTAACGCCATATTTGGATCCATCAAATGCAAGTGAGAGAAGATACAATAGGGCACACTGGTCAACGCGCGGCGTCATTGAACGCACATTTTGTGTATGCACCGGAAACGGCTTTTTAAAAGACCAAAGGGGAGGTGCATTGCAGTACAGTCCTGAAACATGTTGTAAGATTGTAACTAGCAATGCTACATAACATGGCTATGAGAAAAGGCACAGACATTGAAGTGAGTGACTCATACACATTTGATGATGATGCCATACCTCCCCCTGCAAGGGCAACAGCAGCAGTAGGAGCAGCGGCTGGCCAGCAAAGACGGTCTGAGATAACACTAAATTACTTTTAGGTAAGACAAGTACTCTCACAACATATCTTTTTTTTGCAAGTGATGTTTTTAATCACAAATAAAAAACCTTACTACTGTTTTAAACATGACATGTTACTGCAGTCATGCTAATGTACCATAAATGTAAACGAAAGCCATATGTGATAATGCAGTAAGGAGAAACTATTGCAATGTACATGTTCACTTTTTGCGCTGGCGGCTTGGTGCAGGGCGGTGTTCACATTCCATGCTCTCCAACACAGGTGTAGTTGCAGCATGTCTTCCACTTCTGCGCTGCGTCAGTTGAGAAGATTGAGTGGGGTTGTTGATACTCCTGCTGGAGGTGTCCAAGCTGTCTGCTGAAGCCATTAGGGCGCTGGCACCAGAGTTTGCAGTTTGTAAAATCTCAACAGCAGATGTAACCTTGTCCAGGCCTTTGGCAATGTTTTGAGTGCATTCACTCATCTCCCTCTGCATGTTTAAGCTGCGTCTAGTGAAGTTACATGTAACTGTACATAGCCGGTTAATGGCTTTAGTATACCCATGCATTCTGCCATATGCACGGTGAGTCGCCCTGTTCTGAGATGTCTCAAGTGTCAAGACATTCTGTCTATTGAGGCTGCCATACACTTCATGCCCTCACCCATGCTTTGTTGGCTGTTGTTCAATTTTGAAAGCTGTCTATTAATTTAACGTAGGGCCTTATGTTGCAGGCGCTGCACATGAAGCATGTCCTGCTCTAAACCAGCAAAAACTGTGGGTGTTTCCGGATGACCATTGCTGCTCCTGGATCTATCCAAACTATATGTACGTGGCCTTCTATGCGTTTGGGGTTGGTCTTGGCTATCCACAGGGACCACTATGTCAAGGCCACTGTCTCTTGTACCCCCTTCAATGTTAAGGTCATCTTCCAAAGGAGGTAGAGGGGCCACATGTCTGCGCTTTCTGCGCACTATTGGAGTAGAGACAGTCTCATCACTACTTCCTCCTTCTGCACCGGAGACAACATGGAGTGGTGATTCATCGCCCTCTGTGTGATCCCTTGCTTCCCTTGATTGTGCTGTGGATGTAGAGTGAGACATATGAGTTTGTGTTTTGCTGTGCAACTTGAGACAAATAAAGTGTTTTTATTTCAAAATCTGACATTATTTACACTCTATTTCTGTCTACCAACAAAACCACAATGTGGGCCTGTGTTTCTTTGATGTCAGATTAAAAATGTTCACATTAAACTACAACTCCCATGATGCATTGCTTACTGTATGTTAAGCAGTGTTCCTGGACTTACAAATTCCTTACACTGAGTACATCTACCAGACCTATGAACATGCATTACCCACACATTTTGGAATTCATTACATGCATCTTACCGTGGGCACTTTGTGTAGGGTCAGAGCTGTCTATATCAGCCACTCCACTCACACTCTCAGGAAGAAGAGTGGCCTCCACAAGTTCTTCATGTGGTGAAGGTTGCTCTGCTGTGGAAGTTCCACCTCCAGTCTTGTGTGCCTCCTTTATTCTTTCAGCCACCCTTTCTTTTGATCTTTGGCGCCTGTCGTACCATCTTTTCCTAAGTTCATCTATGGTACGGTTGGTCACTCCCACTGCATTCACTTTTTGCTGTATATCCAGCCAGATCTTTCTTTTTCTGGATTCAGGCACTTTTAATGCTGTTTTGCCAAAAAGCAGCTCATGGCTGCAAACCATCTCCTGAATTAGGATTTCCTGCTCCTTTTCTGAGAACTTATGTTTTCTTTTTTTTTCTCACCAGCCATTCCCTCCTGTGTGCTCCGGGACTCCATTTCACAGCAAGCAAGTCTGCTCAGCCTCCAAACAGTCTTCCAACTGCCACTGGGTGTGGCTCAAGCAAGCAGGTGCAGGTAATCACTCCCTCTTCCTGGCTGTGATATCATCAACCTGCTCCTGCATTGCAGATTCCCGTTTTTTTGCGATTTCTTAATTTGCGAATTTCGCAATTTAAGAAATCGCAAAGGATTCTGAGAATTTTTAGCAATTTTTAAGAAATTGCTGAATAATCGCAAAAACCTACATACATCCCGTTTTGCGAATCTGCAATTGCGGATCGCAAAATATCGCAATTACAGAATCGCAAAACACAATCTTGATACATCTGCCCCTTAATTTCCAAGAGTAACTCATACATTGTCTTCAAAGAGCAGCTCTCACATTTAACTTACAAGAGTAATTTGTACATTCCACTACCTGAAGCAAATCTTACATTCCACTTCCAACAGCCACTTTTGCATTTCAAAGCCAAGAGGAACACTGATATTGCCTTCTAGGAGCAACGTATGACAATATTTTAGTTTCAAAGGACAGTTATTACAGCATTTCCTTCCCAGAAGCAATTAGTATAAGAATCTGCAATTTCAAGAGTGTTATTAGAATATTATCCCCTCAATTACAATGTGTGGGCACCTTCTCCGCCCTAGATTGACTTCTGTTATCATTATAGTAACTCTTCCACCCAGTACTGGGTTTTACTTTTTAGGGATATATTTCTGCATAAAAGAAATTTACTCTCAACCCAAGAGAGATTTGTGGGAACATTTTCAAACCAAGGGAAACTCATGGGTGTATTATCACCTGAAAGCGAATTAGGGTATTGTCCGCAGAGAGCAACTTCGGGGGATACACTTTAGTTTACCCAAGAGTGACATTTAACACGATTTTCTTTACAAGAGCATCTGGTGAGGGATCAATCTCTGTACAAGAATGACTGATATTAGCTCAATTACCTTCCAAGAGAGAACAACATTGGAACTTTCCACTTCTATGAACAATTAGTATCTGAGCATTCTCCTTCCTGAAAAATCTATTTGATTATCAACTTCAAGAGAAACCAATGGAGCATTTTTTGTAAAACCGATGCATAGGACTATACCTTTTTCAAGAAGTGACTATCACTAAATTTTTCCGAATCCAATGGCGAATGTTATGGTGCATTCTACTTCCAATCGGCCATACCTTTTGATGATTTTCCATACGCATTGCAATCAATGTTCAACCTGATATTTGTTGTGTGTCTTTTGGTGAGTTGTGCCTTCTTGGAGGGGCACGAAAAAGATCTGGAAGTACTCTGTACCAGTATGTTAGTGCTACAGGAATCAGCCAAAATTATCCCACAAGACTGCCACGAGTCCCTGCTCAATCATCACAACCCGCCACCTCTATAAAAAAAAACCCAATGATGATTTTATTGAAACAAACTACTCAAAAAAAGCACGGCAACTACTTTGACAGTATTCAACCCTTCGCACTGCCAAGAATGTCAAAACAGTCTGAGCACTTGTTGCGATCTCAGAAAGCCTGACCACCTCGCGATTTTGCAGCATGTAGGGATCGGGGATTCATCACCCGTTGAAACCCAATTTGGAGCCCCCGTGAGCAAACCAGGCTTGCATCCATTCCAAGTCCTGAACAACGGAGACGATTTATTCTCGGTCGAGATCACTTGACATATACAGGAATACACATTCTGAGAGATTATTGTGAGACCATGCAATGAGCTCATTATAAATCAAATTTGAGAGATAGATACATCTTCATTGACTGTTCGATAAGAATTCTTTGGTCCTGAGGAGAATCCCCATATGATAGGGGATTCGAAACGCATAGACCATGGTGTTGTTTAGGCCAATCGAAATTGATTGACTTTGATGTCAAATTTGAATTTTGTTTAATCTAGCTGACGGGCTTGTACTCCAAGTTGTGTTCTGTATTTTTATGAAAATATTTAATTGAGTGTGCCTCGTCGAGTAAAGAAAAGGTTTTTTTTTGTTGAGGTACCCCAGGGCGGGCATTTGTATGGATGGTGTAAGAATGGATGTGATGATTAACTTAAGAGGTGTATGATTCTGTCACAGTGTGTATGTTGTGCATAAAGTTTGTATTTTAGAGAGTGATTGCGAAGTTCATTCCAAATGAGTCACTGCACAGAACCTTCTTTTAATTATTTTTTTTTTTTGCACAAAAGAAAGAAATACAGCATAATTAACAAGTTAAAAAAAAGACACGCCCTCCCCTCCAATGACATGAAATATAGGAAGTGAAGGATGAAAGGGTGAATGGGGAGGAGAGAAGGCAACACAAAGAAGAAAGGAGAGGAGCAGTAGAAGGTTAGCTCAGAGTGTAATGATTATTTTCTGTAAGTGGTAGAGAGTATATAAGTAAATATTTGTATACGGTTATGTGGTCTGGAATGAGAAAGGACAGGCCAAGAGAGGATAAAAGGGGTTTAAGGGATTACAGACGTCGTCATCATAAGTTATGGGAAGCAGCAGCTCTAGATCCTGGTTGAGTAGGTGGGTGGTGGTGGTAGAGCGGGGGCCGGAGGAGGTCCCGCTCTCCTGCTTCACTGCTCGTCTTCCCCAAAGACGACATTCTATTTGCGCTGCATGTTCTCAAAATCAACGTAGTCTGTGCCGGTCACTCGCTTGTAGATGTCCTTGACGTCGTTAAAAGTGGTATCGAAGTGGGTGGTGGCGTCATACGAGCGAGAGCAGAAGACCTGCAGAGTGGGGGAGGTTGACATAGAAAGAGAGAAGCGTTGGAGGCGGGCAGCATGGTGGAGATGGTGCTTAGAGGAAAGCCCCTTGATAGGACTTTGCAAGATTGAGTTAGATGAACATGTTACTCACCTGTATAGCTGGATCTCAATCAGCATTTTATTCACATCAGCATGCTACTAGATTAATCTAATGCCAGGTGGACATGCTTCTGGGCGCCTACAATGTCGCCCTGTTGATGCTGGGCATCACAAGTCTGGAAGCATACTCACCTGAAGTCTAAGATGGAGTAAAAACAGATATAGGGCCCGATTCACAGAACTAACTTAAGACAAAATCCTAAACTTACTACTTTTTGTATTCACAGAAGTTAGGATTTTGTCTTAAGTTTGTCTTAAGACAGACTTAAGACAGACTTAAGACAGACTTAAGACAAAATCTTAACTTAAGTCTGTCTTAAGTCTGTCTTAAGACAAACTTAAGACAAAATCCTAACTTCTTTGAATACAAAAAGTAGTAAGTTTAGGATTTTGTCTTAAGTTAGTTCTGTGAATCGGTCCCATACTGCTTTTGCTTGTCGATGCAGGAAAGGAAAAATAGCAAAACATGGGACAACTAATGAAACTAAACTGTACAACACTCTGTTGCTTTGTAGCGAGGTTTACTGTACATATGACCTCAGACATACACATCCGCAACAGCATAGACCTTTCCAGTCATCAGTATCTGCTCTGGCAGTGGACGCCTACATAGAAGAGTAGCCCTTAAAGGTCCAAGTAAGAATGACTGCTGTAGCCTGCCGGCAGCCTCCAAATCAATAACTAAGGTGAACCTTGTCTCCACGTCCTTGTTTTATCCTCTGCAGCTTTCCATACCATTGTTCACAAAGTCATACATAATGTTCTTTTCCTCCCAACTTGGCATCACCCAAGAAGTCCTCTATTGGTTCACGACATTCCTGACAAACTACAGATATGTCCAAATAGACACCTCAGGCTAGTGCTTAATTTGAGGTGGTGGTTTCCGGGGCTTGGCACCTGCACTTAATTGTCAAGACCGGCACTTATGACAGTCAGCCACAAGGTGGAGCTGTTTGCTTAATTTAAAGAAAAGCACAACATGTGCTTTTTAATGAAATATACATTAAAATGACAAATACCTGCAGCCCAGGGCATTCTGATAGCTTTTGGGCAAGGAGTAGTGTGAATTGTCACACTTGTAGAAGTGTGATGGTCAGACTCAGTAGTTGTGTTGGTATGGTATTGGAAGTCAGGGCAGTGACAAAGGGTGGTGCAGGCTACAGTGGCTTTCTGACAAGGGCCCGGCACAAATATATATTTCTTTTATTTACAAATTAAGCACTGCCTTAGACACCTCCTCCCGCACCCCTATTCATTTAAAACAAGGTGAGGAATCCCAAAAGCCTACATTCTTGCTCCTTTGCAATTTCACGAAATCCTGCCACTTATACTCAATTCTTTACAAAGAAAATTAATGTAATGAGAGTATTTAACTGGAAGAAAAAAAATGAGATAAACAAAAGTCAGAGAAATAACAATTCAAAGAAATGCATTTCATCAAAATGTGAATATACTCCAATCAAGAGTCAAAGAAAGAGTAAGAAACAGGGTGTGGATTGGGTGTAGATTTAGGACAATGGTTAAAGTCTGAAATAAGCCTAGACTAAAGAATGTAAAGGAAAAGATTAAGTAAGGTCACAGTAAAGGGCTAGGGATGAAGCTGGAGCAAGGGGCTGAGTTTAGGCTAATATTAAAAGGCAGGTCTTTGGACAGGAATGGGCTAGTGTTAGGGACAGGGTAACACTGAGTCTATGGTCAGTCAGGCCTAGAGTCAGAGTAATAAATAGGGTTAGGGTTGGGAACAAGGTTTGTGTTGGCATGTGTTAAGCTGGTGTTAGAATGTGGATGCAATCAAATAGTTGTAGAAGTTGAGGTGCAGTTTTCAGGTATTTCTAACACATGTTATAAAAAAATAGACATTTGAATAGAAGGGGGGAATAATTGAAGATCAAGTTTATCTTTCAACTAAAATGTTTCCAAACAAATCTTTTTAATTGTAATTTCCATTTCGATGTAAGATGCAGCAAAAGCTTGGTCACAGCCAACACGTTTCGTACCAAAACTTTGGGACTTCTTCAGGGCACAAGTGTCTGAGGCTTTGGCTGTGTCCTTGTCCGTACTTTTAAAGTTAAAATATAGAATGAACTTCTTCATTATATGTATTTTGAGATATCTATATCTATTGATTTGAAATCAATGTAACTTATTTGTGACTCGTTTGAGGTTTCAGGTTTCAATTTAGCTCTTTGCTGGACTCTTGTTTCATACGATTATCGGAGTTCTTCTACTTCCTGTTTGTTATTAGTAAAAAATGAATTGCTGAACCATGTGTAGCAGAAGCATTTGCTACAAAGTTATGCTTTATAAATTTGAAGTTTTTATCTTTTAAAGACAGTCCCATGGAGCTGTCTTGACGTCATATGTGTTTATGGGTAGAAAACAGGCAAAGAAGTATGCTGCTTTAAATAAATTCCAACAATCTCTTGAGAGTAAGTTCTGGTGTACCATATCTGTGTGGGAGCCGGTCAACGCTTGTCCACAAACAAAAACATGAATCTCACTAACTCTTCAAGCAAATGTCATGTCAACAGAGAAAGTTACCTTCAAAGAAACCAACTGTGTGTCAGCTTTGAACATGAGCTTGAAAGCAGGATATGTTTGTTCAATGCTGATCACACTGATCTCACATACAGAGACATTTAAATCTTGGAAGAAACATCCTTTTCAAACACCCAGTAAGTTTCTCTTTAAACAACAGTTTCTGTTGGCTGAGAAGTCTAATTAAAGTACCATTGAAGAAAACTATATGACTGTCACAGTAATGAACAATGAAGCATGGCACAGCATCTTAACTGCAGATGGGTGAGGTTTTAAATTCCTGATTTACATCACAGGTCAAATTGCTTCCCCTATAAGAATATCTTGCCCTTGAGAAGGATGCTTCACTTTCACAGGATGTCCATCCTCTAGTGCAGAGATCAAGGTAGCTATGGGGCAGATTACGATGGTGGGCGGACAAAGTCTGCCCGCCATCGCTGCTGGAAAAGGGATCGCCCGCCATAGGTGCGGCGGTCCCGCAAAACAAATTAGGATGCGCCAGCCACACTGGCGGGCGCATCCTGTATGTCTACATTGTGGCGGGTTGCAGCACCCGCCACAATGTAAAAATACATGTTTTACATTTGCATGTACAACGTGGCAGGCACCGTGCGGTGCCTGCCGCCTTGTACATGCAAATACCCCCCAGGTGCAGCACCCTACCCCCGTCACCCACCTGGGGGCCCGCAATGGGCCCCCAAAGGCATTTTCCACCTGTCTTTTTGCGGCGGGAACTCCGCCGCAGAAGACAGGCATCATAATGCCCACAGCGGTGCCTGCACTGCAACGCCTCCATAGCCCCATAGTACCGGGTCCCGCATGGGGGGCGGAAAGGGACCGCCTTGCGGGACCACGGCGGATGGTCTTTCCGTCCGCCGCGGTACCTTTCCCATTCCCATCACCATCCTAATTTGGCAGTGGGAATATTCAGGGTGATGGCGGGAAATCCGCGACCGCCGGGTCGGCGGTCCTCACTGCCGGGCCGGCGGTCGCGGATTTCCAGCCATCGTAATGGGCCCCTATGTTATCTCTCCAGGTGAGTCCCGTTTGAGGGACGCCTCATACTTCGCTTGCCTTGCATGAGGTCCTGCGAGGGATAAGAAAAGTTGACATTCCATAAGTGTCTGCTCCACATCTGTCCTATGGGGCTCACAGTGGCCTAGAAGTGCATGCCACCACAGGAAGAGTCATTACTGCTTCCCGTCGAAGGGGCGATTGCGCAGTGTTTCCTGAGCACCATTTTATCAGCGTGCTGGCTTGAGGACATGCCAGGCAGAATCATCTACAGACACCCCTAGGGAAACTCAAGAATGGTCCCTCCCAGGGTCTTCTACTGAATTTTGCAATAACGTTTGCACAACTTCCATTAACAATGAATTATTTCTGTTCAGCATATATGTGGAATTGTACTGTCTGAAGCATAGGCTGGAGTTCTGACAGATTTCTAATATGTTGGCTGGAGAAAATAGAAACAGTTGTCTGGACACAGGAGGGCTGCTCTGGATGGCATGAGGCGAGACAGAGCTGTTTATCCGCTGACAATCATTTGCTACCAGTTGTAATGAATACCACTGGAAAGGTATGTAGTGTCATCCAGTAGGTCTTGTAAAGTGGAGAATGGTGGCCTGCTGATCCTGCTGCCTGCTAGGGTGACAACATTGGCCCAGTTGCAGAAAGAGTTCCTCAGCTCTTTATGTCTATTGAATGTCACTGTCCATAAGCAATGAAAAGTGATGAAGGGTGTAATAGAAAGGGTTTCTTGCAGCTAAGGTGCCACTTCTCTTCTGGACTCATGCATAGGCAGACTGCTCTCTCCGCTCACACATGGTGCCGTGATGCACAACACTGGGGCGCCCAAGAGCGTGGGCTTTGAAATCACTCTTACCGCACACCTACTATCATGGGTGTGTGCCTGATGGATTTAGAAGAATTGAAATAAAGGATCAGAGGATGGATGAAATGCAAAAGACACACCTAGTCTCTCCACTATGCTGCCCACTCAGACAGTGCGGACCCTATAAGGTTGGAAGAATACCCTTTAACACCGAGATATTTACCTGGCTTTTGGAGCCGTCATCCGTTGATTCAAAAAGGTCGCTGATTGCGATGAACCTGCAATGACAAGACAATGCATTTGGAAAATTTACCATGGTTTGTAGGCTTGAAAAACAAAAACAAATAAATATGGAAGGTAAGAGAGAAAGACAGGTGGGCAGAATGGCAGTCCTAGACCCCACCAGAGCACAGGCCACCTTTGCATGCTTGGAACGCTACCTAAAAGAATCGAGCAACTGATTTCCTTAGTCTGGATGGTGTGGTCGTATATACCAGGAGATTTAGAACTTTGTGTGCACCATTTAATTAAATTAGTCACCTATGGGAAGAACAGGCCGGAGGCACCCTGTGAACTCCATACATGTCTTGGAGCCTTGGCGTTCCAGTATGTGAACTGTAACATGCCCAGTAGTGACCAGCGGGTCAGAATCTGGATTTCATCTGTCCGATGGGAAGCCTAGGATGGTAATAGGAGTAGCTTTAGGCATATCGGTGACAATCAACCCCCTGCTGTGAGCCTGGCTGAGAAGAACCAGATATCCAGTGACAAGAATTACGTTCAATGACAACAGCAGACCTCATGTACACCAGGGAATGCAGAAAGCACTTTGCAGACTTCTGCTCTGTGAAGTACAACACCTCTCAGGAATGGCCTACATCAAGCCATCCAAGGCAGTCTATAACAGTCCTGTAGCTTAAGACCGCAGGCCTTGCTCCTGCGGGTCCATAAACCATGGGCAGTACCCTCACCGGTTCAACTCACCTCAAGGATAAGGGGTGGCGCCTTAGTGAACAATGGGTCTAGGTTTCTTCTGGCGTAAATCCTTAATTTACGGAGACTAGCTAAGGCTCACCTGCTTGGACTCTTGGCCGTTTAATTACAGAAACACAACGGTGAATTAAAACTACAACGGAACAATGGTGAGTCAGTGGGAAGCACCTTGTACAATATGTTCAGCATGTGGTGTGTCTGATGACTCTGGGAGTCTAATCGTTTAAACTCCCCCCCTCTTTCTCCCTGTATTCTGTAAGCACAGTGATGAGCGAGTGAGAGAGTTCGTGTATACGCCTCGCGTCATCTCTATGAGTAGAATCATCAGCCTCACTATTAAATAGCCTCAAAGAAGCAAGAAACGCCCCGACAGCCTCTTCCATTCTTACTTCTGGTCGACGGGGTCTAAAAGCTCCAGCGCAGGCGCAATTTCCTTCTCGGGCTCGCTGGTCTCCACAGTCGTGCTGACGATGGCCAAGTATTTCCCCTGGGCGGCGACTTTATGGGCATTGGAGATCATACACACATAGATGTCTGGCAAGAGAAAGATGTACACATAAATATAAAGAAAGCACACCCCCACTGCCAGCCCAACACACTACACAGATCATGCCTGAACACACAGTGCCCTTCTGCAAAAATGACACACCACAACCAGTGTCAGTAACCAACCGTTCATGGTAACCAGCGCACACCCATCTTCTACCAGTAATCTGGCCACAACCTTTTGGACAGCCCAAAGGAGGCAAGAGCTGCCATAACTTACTGTTCATTCTCTGTGCAGCATAATTGAGCTCAGTACTAGTCTGTGTGTCAGGTTTCACATAGACTCGATACCTCAACCAGGCAGAGGCCAGTGCTGCTTTACTGCCCATCTTTTTTCCAACTATTCGCTCTACCCAAGCAGAGACCTGTTGTGCTTGACTACACAATTTACCAACCCATTGCTCTGCCTTACCCGCTGATAAATCAGTTCTGCTTGACTATCCATCTTTTACTAACTACTCGTTCTTCCCAACCCCAGGAGAAATCTGTTCTGCTTGACTACCCTTGTTTTACTAACCATTTGCTCTACCCAACTGTAAGAAAGTGGCTCTGTATACACTGCACCAAAGTAAGGTACAGTGTGCACAGAGTCCACAGTCCCCAGAGGTTTGGCAGAGATTAAAGTTAGATATAACCTAAAGTGGTAGCTTGGTCGAGCAGTAAGGCAGTATCATAGGACAATGTAAAGCATTTGATGTACACACTCAGTCAGCAAATGGTCTCACACACTCAAGAAGTGAACTCTAGGCCAATTGTTTTGTATATAAATATATATTGTTGTTTTATTTTATTTTAGAACTACAAGTAGGTATAAAAATAGTTTCTCAGCATGAGATGCTACAGTTGAATACTTTCAATGAGCAATAGACTTTTAAATGCAATAGATACAGTTGTTGCAATATGCAACACAAATTAAACACAATTATAACATTGAGCTCAATGGGAATTTTAAGTAAAATGCAATCAATATTGGTTACTTTACGTATGTTTCTCTTACTCAGGGCTGAATCCTGGATCCAGCCGTGGTGCATCTCCCGTAAACAGTTGAAAGAAATCGTTTCTGTTACACAGGCGATTTTTAAGGAATATTTGTATGTTCCAAAAATTGACACTTCTGGCAAAAACCAGCCAATGTTATCCTATGGAGGAAAATCAAGTTATTGGAAAATCACAGTTGTAATTAATTTTTAGGGCCAGTGCTGGGCACAAAGATCCAGCACTGGGATCTTTCCTGATAACAGGTGAGTAATTTCGTTTTTGTTGATCGGGTGATTTTTAGTGAATATTTCAAAGTTTCAAAACTCGACACAGAAGAATTTCCAAGTGAAAACCAGTCAATGTTACCCTATAGAGAAAATGTAGGTTATCAGCTTTCAGGTAAGTACTCTACTGTCAGAGTTAAGGTTCGGGGGATAGACTCAGGGGTCTCCCAGGTTCAGGTAGGTACAGTAGTTGCACCCTCAGCGGTACAGGGGAAGCCGGGTGCATTGAGAGTAGGCCAAATGTTAGCCTATGGCGGGTAGGGGGCCTTTGGTTGGTGGCTGATAGCAGGCAGGCCACGCGGCTGTGGGAGCTGAGCTCCTGGTCCCTTACACAGGGCAAGTGGGGAAGTAGAATAGGATAGTTGCTGCACTTCCAGTGGCACTTGGGCCGCTGGGTGCAGGCTGCTGTTGGGCCGTTGGGCGCCCAATGTATTTCAATGAGAAAGCTGCAAGACGAACAAAGGCTGCAAACTCAGGGACGGAGATTCTTCAGGTACGACCACCACTTCGAGAGGTAAGTTGGGAAGCTGTAGGATGGGTAGACACCCAGGATTTGGGCACAGGGGGCCGTGGGGCGCCGGATACAGGGGTGTCTTTTGGTGTCGGGAAATCTTACCCTCAGCTGGTCGCGGTTGGAGGGGTCCCTTGTTGTGAGGCTGCAGGTGTCATCAGGAGTGACGAGGAGGGTCCTTGGGTCACAGTCGCGGGGGGGACGTCCTCATGGTGTTTGTTCCCTCAGGCACAGGCACAGGCCGGGCTCGGCGTATGCAGAGTGTGCTGGATTCGCAGTTCCTGGCTGGCACCTGGGGTTTTAGATCTTTGAGTAGAACCACTGCTCGTTGGAGTCCCAGTCTTTGGATGAGCAAGGCAGTAAGGTCCTCCGGTGTTTTCGAGGTTACTGACCACAGGAGATGCAGCGGGTTTAGCAGGAGCAGGTTTGAGGGTCGACAGGCCGGTAGGGCTGGGGCCATGTCAGTTTATGTCGTCCTCTTGTTAGCAGCTGCACAGCAGGTCTTCTTGTTCTTCTTTGTAGTTTGGGAATCGGGATCTGAGGAAGGAAGGTTCCGGGTGCCCCCAAATACTAAATGTAGGGGCGTTACAGGTAGGGCAAGGACAGGGACCAATGGGTACACCCCCTATCCTACCACTCTCCAGTGGGAAGGGGGCAGGAGCCTAGCTCTGATTGGGTAGGGCTCCCCATTCTCAAAATGCCAAGAGCCCGGAGTTGTGCTTTACCTCGCCTCCCCCATCGGTGGGGTTGGCAGAGGCTGGCACACCCCCTTTCCTCACTTAGCTTTTGCCGCCTGTCTTCCCGCCAGAGTGGGGGTCTGAACCCGTGGGGGCCAGTTGCTGAGTACAGCAAGTGGCCTGGAAAAGCTCATAAAGGCGGCATACCTTTGATGCTTCCCCTGCCCATCCTGGGGGAGGAGACCTAGCACCTCGCCCCAGGATATGCATTGTTGCAGGCCCACGAGAGCAGATGGCTCTATACCCAGGGGCCCAGCAACATGTCTGCTGTGTGGCAGCCTAGGCAGCCTCTCAATAAGGACGCTGGATTCAAGCAAGCCGGGCTGACGACGGCTGTAATGCCAGAAACCGGTCCTCGGAAGCTTGTTTTGGCAGTTCGGGCTGGACTGTTCCCATGAGGCACAGGGTCAGACTGATTTGCATATGGCCATGTCTGAACTGGGGTGGCAGAGTGGACTAAAGAACGGTGATGGATTATACCCAGATCTTTTGACTGGGTGTGAGTGTTTGATTGGTTCAGATGCTCCGTCCATCACCGCCCCCTTTTGTACCGCTCTGTTCGCCATAAGTGTGGCAGGGTATGCTCAGACGTGAGTCCCTTGCACACTTTGCCACTGGATTCAAGCAAGCCGGGCTGAAGACGGCTGTAATGCCAGAAACCGGTCCTCGGAAGCTTGTTTCCGGTCCAGGGAAGGCATGGCTTGGCAGTTCGGGCTGGACTGTTCCCATGAGGCACAGGGTCAGACTGATTTGCATATGGCCATGTCTGAACTGGGGTGGCAGAGTGGGCTAAAGAACGGTGATGGATTCAACCCAGATCTTTTGACTGGGTGTGAGTTTTTGATTGGTTCAGATGCTCCGTCCATCACCACCCCCTTTTGTACCGCAGCACACAGCATCAGCAGATGAACAATGCCAGTGGCCACCAGTAGTGTGCTGCTGCCTGTATCTGCTCAGCCTCCAATTTGCAACTCAATTTGCAACTATCCTTTACCTATCGGAGACCATTACTGATTAACGATTCTCTTCAGCTACAGCACAACAGAAACCAGATCACCCTCTTGTGTAAGTTATCCAGCAACTGCTCTATCTTCTCAACCCAACACAATTGCTGGTGAGTCAGCATGCCTTCTCTGAACAAGTGCATGGACCACATACGCTCCGGCCATTACCAAAGGCAAGCATCCTCTTTATACTTGGTAGTCCACCAATATCCATACTGTTCCCATCCTCGACATGTAGCCGTGACGAGCACTGAGTAGCCCAGTGCACCCTCTGCTCTCTCACCTGACTTCCTGTTGACCTGGTTTTGGGGGATGATGATTTGACAGGAGTTGGCATCGTTGGTGTCTTTGATTGGGTGGCTCAGGATGCAGAAGACGCGGATGACCTGACCAGCCTTGCGAACACGATCCTTAATGTAGCTTGGGTCACAGATCAGCTGTTTGCAGCGCGCCACCTGCAGAAGCGGAACAAAAGAAAGCATAAGACGTGTGTACTCTTAGTCCACAGCCTTCATTTCATTACAGACTCGAGGGAATCATGGCCCAGTCCGCAGGCCGGACATAGCACCGTAACACCTTTGTGTGGGACTTGGTCCTCGTCTCGCATTGGACAATATTGTGTCGCGGTGAAAGATACCTAGAAGTTTGAAGTAAAAGCGAACGAGACTCAAATTGGGCTCTCTCTTTGGTTGGCAAACATATAAACTCTCAATCTAGACTCCTAAGGAACATGGCATCACCACTGTGTGTCCTTGTGACAGGGAAGATCAGACTACAAATTCCCCAGCATATGCCTCAATTCCAACCTTTACGACTACCAGAATTCAAAAACGTGCACCAAAAAGTGAAGAGGTGCTCCAAAGTCCTACTGAAATCTGAAAGGGGTAGGAGGGTTTGCACACTGCCCCACTTGCCTTCATTGTCTAGGCACAATCCCACCAACTTCATTCAAATTCTCCTCATCATGGTCCCCGCCGCGCCTGACTCAGCACTGAGTTCCAATGATAAAATCATGCAAGCGAGCCCTAGTATTTGCACAGTCTGCTATCAAACATGCCTTGAGACACGTTCCACTGGTAGTGAGAACTATTAAGAGTCATCGCATCAGGGGGTAAATCCCTCAAACTCATGGCCCTCAGTGAGACCTGGTTCATCATCGCCTCCAGCTCAGCTATTCCTGACCTGCTGCCAGTGCACCGTAACATCATGACCATCAAAAAAGCACAAAGTTGAAGCAGACGAGTACCCTTCCTTTGCTCAGATCCTGTCTCACCCAAAAGAAATAACATCTTCAAGAGTTGAAGCCTTCTAATATCTACTAATCAAAGGCACCTTAACCCTGGACATCGTAGTGCATGTTGGTCTGCCACCCACACTAGCAACTTCACAATTTATTTCCTAAAGACATCCTCAATCTCGCCCAAGATGTGCCCCAGCGTTTCGAAACATGGTTTCGTTAATGGACAACCTGATTATCTGGGTCGATGACCCCTTCAGTTCGACCTTGAGAAGTGCTAGGAACATAGGCACCCTATATATTGAGACCGATGATCCTTCAACGCTGGCGCCCCAAGAGTTTTGAGGACTTGGACAATCTACACTTTGGCCAATGAGGAGAAAAGTAAACCCATGGCGCAAGGCACAGCCTCAACCTTCTATTCTCCATAATCAGTACCTTCCATCACTGACACCGACTCCCTTCTGATAGTACTCTAATCAAAGACCTCATAATGCCCTCATTAGTCCTCATAATAACCCTCATAGAACTATGCTAATGCCCTAATCTGTCCTCATAATTCTCTCAAAATACTTTATTAATGATCGCGTAACACTATGACAATGCCCTCATCAAGATCTGTATTCTACGACATTGGCATTCTCCACAACTACCGTCACATGAGGAATGGCTCGCGGACATGTACAAGACCGCGTCTTATGAAAAGGTCATTTACAACATAATGGACAAAGCAGATATTTTTCTTCTCACATGGTCTCCCCTGCTGAGGGATGCCACACCCTACCACCCCCCCACATTTGCCATGACTCTTGATTCTGCCTCGTCATTGTAACTGCCTCCCCCACCCCCCCAGCATTACTATACTTGGGCTCTGCCTGAATGATCCATTTCACTGCCCTCTCTTCCCTGCTTTCGTAGTTTAGTCTTCCCTCCCTTCTTTTTCCTCCTTTAATTTTTTTTCTTCGCTCCATCTATAGCTCATTTTCTCACTCTTTTCTATCTCTTTTCTTCCTTTCTTATATGTTAGTAACGTTTGGTATTGGTACATGTATTGCAAACAGCATTTGTATCTTAATATGGATTTATGCTGGACTTGCATGTCATTGCATTTGTTGACATTTCTCTTTTGTTACTTAATTTATGCCAGTTCAATATTTGCTACAAAAAAAAAGATTTACATACAAGCTGAACTGCTAACTGAGAATCCCGAACACACAACATTCAGCCTGAACCCCACAATTAGGCCTGGGTGGTAATTTCGGTTCCGCTTGCGGAATTTGCAGAATTTTGGTAATTTCGCGTTCTGCAGAGAACGCGAAATTGCCCAAAATTCTGCGTTCCGCGACTTCGTGAAATTTTTTGCTTGTCCGCGTACTCAAAATGCGTGTACACTAGATATTTCCCCCCGAGCACGCAAACAGCGATTGCGAACAGGAAAAAAGCATTGTGAACAAGCAATTCTGTGTGTTTGCGGAATTTCTGCGTGTTCGCGGAGATTTTTTTACCATTTTGCAGAGATTTGCTTAACGTGATTACGCAAATTCCACCCACCCCTACCCACAATAAGTGCTCCTAGCAGCAAAAATAAATTAATCTGCCTCCTCCGCTCAAGAAGTGAGACTTGTGCAGTCTGGAAAAGGTTGGTCCTCAAACCTCAACAACAACAAAAAAAACACCTCTTAGAAGGGCAACATGTGCTCTACAGATGAACTCTACTTCATGACACACATGGGCAGAGCACCCGAAAGACAGTGGCCAAAGTTTTAACCCACTGCAGACCGCATACAATAGTGGGGTACCACCGTGAGTACACGAGAACTCACCTCTGGATCAAACCGACTCACTTCCCAGCCTGCATCTTAGAAACTGGGAACTCCAACAAAGAGCTATTCCTACTATATCGGTGATGGGTTTAGATTATTCACAGGAAGCGATGGCGCTCTCGCTTGTGCATGTATGAGTTGTAACTGTGGCAACTAAGTACACGGTGCAAACAGTTCAGGGGAGAACAAACCCAAGTTAAAACAACCCCTGCACAAGTGTGGATGTGAGTCCACACGTACAAATGAACAAGAGTTCTGTGCACACGTTTGTATGTAATGGGTTTTAGTGTAAAAAACAAAAATTCTAACACAATGAACTTGTAGAAATAATGAAGGTTGATATCTTGAAAGGTTTCAGTAGATGGATTTATAAGTCAATCCAGATCAATACAGAGTAAATTCAACCAGACGACATGTGTTTCGTCACAACGTGTTACAATTGTGACTCTTCAGGGCCGTAGGTTGTGTGTATGTGGCAATAAATTTGGTGAAAATTATTCCAAACGGGTAGTCTGTGAAGAAACGAGCGATCCTGGTAAAGATCGGGAGATATATATTGACTATCTCTGCACGTCTCAGGGTAAAGACAAACGATTGTAAAGGACGGGTCCGTCCCTTACGGTGTTGGATCTGTGATGTAGTTGCAGCACGTCTCGAGGTCCGTTCTGTCGTATCCGGGTAATTTGTAGTCTGGAGGGGGGCTCGCATCACCTAGCCAACCTAACATCTGTGACAACCTTATGTCATTGTCCTTCTTCTGAAACTTGAACAATACTTACAGGGCAAACACTGGTCCCGCTGACCTACCCATCAACAGGACTGATGGTAAAAAGGCATAACATGTTGGCGGCCTTACTAATTCTCTCCCATCCGAGAGCACAAAGTCATCAAATTCCCTTCATATGTCTTCACCATTTGTAAATCTCAGTAATGCTAACATAACCGTCCTTGACCTGTCCATCAAGGCGATGCATATCGATCGCCTTATCAGCTGCTCCCTTTACAAAGGTGAAGGCATTCAGAGACCCAAGCATACAATTATCTCCACTTTCTTCACGAAACAAGTGCATACTGTGGACAATTAAAAGCCCTGTAAACTCTGCCCACTTGGAGTCAAATGTTCCCAGCCTAGATTGTCAATCAAGCCTCCGACTACTAAATCTTTTCACTAACACCACTACTAACAATGCACCCAAGGGCAAGACAAATCCACACCCTACCCCTTTTGCAGACAACAAACGCAGAGTGGGGCATCTGCCTAAGGACTGAGTGTGGCCAGAAGCCCTTCTTACATCTGCCTCAGATGCAAAGTGAGCTATGTAGCGCATCCAGAACGCCTCAGCACGGCTCATCCTGGACATCCCCCGACACAGCCACATCGCCGGACACCTGAGAGACCTGCACTGGCTCCCCATCAGCAAGAGAATCACGTTCAGACTCCTCACCCACGCACACAAAGCTCTCCACAGCCAAGGCCCCAGATACCTCAACGACTGCCTGACCTTCTACACTCCCACCCGCCAGCTACGATCGACCACCCACGCCCTCGCCGCCGTCCCCCGCATCCGAAGAGCCACTACGGGAGGCAGATCCTTCTCCTACCTGGCTGCCAAGACGTAGAACTCCCTCCCCATCCACCTCCGGCTGACCCAGGATCATCTCTCCTTCAGGAAGCAACTCAAGACCTGGCTGTTCGAACAGTAGAGGACCCCCCTCCCCCAAGCGCCTTGAGACCCTCCGGGTGAGTAGCGCGCTATACAAATGCTTTGATTGATTGATTGATTGATTGTAGGCGAGGTCAAGAGAACCTGCTGAAGATGCAGAGCAGGCTAGGAACAGTGGACACAAGTTCCAGCTACAACTGTTTCCTCTACCACTGCCAACACAGACTGGGCCATGCATGCCAGGACACAAGCACCAGCTGAAGCATTACCTACCTCCCCTTTTGACTTGACACCCACCACCTTGCCATTTTCCACCACAATCTCATCCACTGGCTTGTTGAGCATGTAGGTTCCTCCATAGGTAGTACCCAGCCTGCACAAGAGAGAGAGAGAAAACAGGGTATCAACCGGGCGGTTCTTAAATGTACAAATATTCTAAAGCGTGAGGCTTTGGCGTAGCTCCACTTTTGGGGAAGGGACTCGATTGGCAGGCTGGACATGAAATACACATTCCTGTGGGTAATAAACCAGAAAAGATTAACCTAAAATTCAATTCATGCCTCTGGCCACAAACCCAAACACAAACCCTCCATTTCAAAATATTTCAGAGGAGCAGAAAGCAACACCATATTGCTGGGTATGAGGCAGCTCACACATTCACCATTCCTTCTTTTATTCTTCAAAATAGGCTTCTCAGAGATTTTGCAGTGGACACTTTGCTACAGTTCATGCTGTGCATGCATGCACTCCCTCCTCCCTTGATGGTTAAGGTATGAGAGTGATATGGGTGGGTATAGCAAAGACCGTCCAGGGATTCCTTACCTAACGAAGCCCTGGGGCAGCTCGCCGAGTCCATATATTGGGTAGAGGTAAGGGCTCTTGCCGAACTGGGACAGGGAATCACGGTACAGCGTGATGCGGTTGATCGTCTCCAGGCAGGGTTCGTCCAGGTAGCTGTGGGTTCACAATGGGACAAAGGATCAGCCTATATCGTCAATTCAAGGGACCGCGCGTTCAGGATCAGCATTAGGAGGCAGCCAGGGGAGTGCGTGGAAAGACACTGTACATGGAAGACATGTCAAAGCAGAAAAGCCAATGTCCAGCTTTTCATAAGGTGCTGCACTGGTGCTACCCTAGGCGATTGTCAGCTCTTAGCGCTTCCGACATACCTCGAGAATGGATATCACTCTGTTATTTTTCTATTGTATCTGCTCCCCTTGCCGTTAGGTTTTCAATGCCTAGCACGTTACACACCTAGCCAAGGCCTATATTGGTCTTCTCTTGTGCACAATTTTAGCATTGCCTATGTATATTCCCTATTTGACTTTCGTATTGATGTTACTACATTCCCTCAATTTGTAAAGCGCTCTGATATCCTTCGGAATCAAGTTCGAACTATATAAAACTTTATAAATAAATAAAATAAATAAATGCAAAGGAGCTTCAACTGAAGGGAAGAGACCTGCACCTTGACCAAAACTCATCAAATAAAGCTGCTTTGGAAATTTCCATGACCTATGCCAAATATCCTGGGATGAGTGTCACCCTAGCAGCATCAGCAGCAGTAGCAAAAATAAAAACAGTCCTCACTCCTTACATGGTTCACCACTTCAAAGCACTCCAGATCAGGGGTGTCGACGGTGGGTCCAAGAGCCGTTGCAGCTTCCTACTGTACCTCTGAATAATAGCGGCACCCGTTCAGATCTCTTCACAAAATGGTGAACTGGGCTCCTGTTGCCAGAGGAACAGCACTTTGTGATGTGGTGGAAAGTCACCTGAACTTTCAGCCAATGAACAGATCAGAATGCTCTTTAACTCGGCAAATAGTCTGGTGACCTGGCCGGAACTCCAGGAACTATACAGGAAAGTCCTGTCCTCATTGCTAGGGGTGCCAGGTCCATGACCAGGAATTGGCAGACCTATTTGTTTAAAAAAAAAAATGAACTAACTTAAGACAAAATCCTAAACTTACTACCATTTTGGTATTCACAGAAGGCACTTACTCATTTTGGTATTCACAGAAGGCACTTACTCATTTCGGTATTCACAGAAGTTAGGAGTCCTAACTTTAGGACTCCTAAAAGCCTTCTGTGAATACCAAAAGTCTTAAAGTTAGTATTTTTCTCAGATTAGGAGTAGTAAAGTTAGGACTCCTTACTTTAGGACTCCTAAATGCCTTCTGTGAATACCGAAAGTCTTAAAGTTAGGATTTTTCTCAGTTTAGGAGTAGTAAAGTTAGGACTCCTAACTTTACTACTCATAAACTGAGAAAAATCCTAACTTTAAGACTTTCGGTAGTCACAGAAGGCATTTAGGAGTCCTAAAGTTAGAACTCCTAACTTCTGTGAATACCGAAATGAGTAAGTGCCTTCTGTGAATACCAAAATGGTAGTAAGTTTAGGATTTTGTCTTAAGTTAGTTCTTTGAATCGGGCCCCCTGACTTTACTATAAATTCCCGCCTCCATAAAATTGTATCTAATGTCAGCCCACACCTAAGTCCTAGCTATAATTACAGGTGCCCGGTGAATCCAATAAGCTTAGAGCTTGCAAGTAAAAGCAACATTAGCCATTTGATAGCAAAACCCTAACAAATGTGGACGTCCACCAAGAAATTCCTGAACATGACACTACCTTACCAAGTGCTGATGACAAAACATAAGTAGCATCTACTTTATCAACGGCATATCCTTGATGCCCTCTACCTATTGCTATAAAACCCTCTTTGCATCAGGAAAGCACACCAAGTGACCAATAGGATGCCAGATCACAAAAACGTTGATGTGACTGATCTATATGAAAGATCAGCACTCCCTTTGGGCAGACACTTAGATGGAGTCTAAATACAATCTTGTCTCAATTGCAAAAATTGGAGAGGCAAAAATAGTGACTCACACAATTGGTCTGCATACCTTTACATGAAATTAATTCATTGGAGCTTCTCCCATTATTGGAACAAAACTAATCATTTGAGTGGAAATTGATAAACAGCATCTGACCCAAGATACAAAAAACACACCCAGTGGGAAGATGTAAAAAAAACATTCATTCAATCAAGGACTACATTAAAAAGTGTTTTTAAGGTTGTAAAAACATTAAATATTTACTCAAAAGGCAGTGATAATATATCTTAAAATAAGTAAACATAGTTAACAAATTGACATTGTGTCACATGGAATATTGTTCCCATGAAAACTTCCTTCTATTTGCTTGGTCCTCCCATTTTCTGAACTCGATTTGTGGTAACTTTGATTCTGGGTAATGGGAGATTGATTCCAGTACACGTACTTGGTCTCTTTAAACCTGTTAACATTAGCTAATTATGATTGGCATACCAGATTATTTAATACGCCCACTGTATTATGGCGCCCTTGTAGGGAAACCCTGAAGATCAGTGGCGTAGCAAGGGGAGGGGCACGAGTTTTACTTACCTGCGGCCGTCGCGGTCTTACTTACCTGCAGCCGTTGTGGGGCAGCAAATACAGGGATTGCCAGCACCATCCACCCCCCTCGCTCCTCCCTGCTGCCGTTGCAGGGCGGCAAATGCAGGGATCGCAACAGGCGGCTAAAGGTCTAGCTACGCCACTGCTGGTGATTCTTGCAATATTCTGCAGTCCAAAGCGCCAAAACAAAGAAAAATCACAACTGCAGGCTTTTTGTAACAAAATCTCCATGAAATTGATCTCCAACATTAAAAAGTTACAATATTACTTTACGGGGAACACAACTGGCAGTGTCCCGACATATGACTCAACCACCAAAAATGAGGTCAAAAGTATTCTTCCACCACTTAATATTTTCAATACCATCTCGTAAAAAGAGTTCCACGACATTGTCATCACAAGAAGAGCATCAGGATCTTGTTTGGACCTAGCATCTTTAAAAATATTTAACGATATCCTTGGCACAACGTAAACAGGAAAAGGTATCTATAAGATTACTCACCAAGTCCTTAGAAATAGGTTAATTCCTACTATAGCTGAAAACCATCATCAAAAAGAAAAAGCTTGACCCACGCGCCCTGAGAAAACTACAGACCAATGTCTAATGGCTTTTTCCAAGGTAAAATATTAGAAAAAGAAGTGTTTACTCAACTTTTAAAGTTTGTGGAGGAAAATGACTTGATGTCAGACTAACAATCTGGAATCAGGTCAGGTAGAGGCACACAATCAGCCTTTGTAACCACTTGTTCCACTAACTCGCCTGATACAACTACGCAGATGATACACAAACCATTCTAACAATGGATGACCCGGAAAACCTCTACAACTTGAGAACTGACAACTGCCTTTGTGACTTACGTGCACAGATGATGAGTAACTACCTAAAGCTCAACATCGCAAAGACAGTGGTCATGACCGATGGACAATTTCAAAACACCAGCCTACGGGCATAGGCCGAAGGAGCTTGAAGCCCCTCTAACAACATCAAGAGCGGTAAGAAGTCTGGAGACAACCATGGATTGAGACCTTGATACCACGAGTCAAACACTGCGATGCAAGAGTACTCTAATTTAATCCACCACTTTGGGCCCCAGCTAGCTATGTACTATGACCACTTCTTGACATCTCAAAATGAATCATGTATGGGATGTTAGTAATAAAGTTCACACCAGCAGATCTCCCCACCATAACTCCCTGTAACGTATGAATATGCAGGACCATAAAACGTTTAATAAAATATATCAGCCAGGACAACCCACTGCTTAATGCTACGACCCATAAAATAAACAAAACAAAGACATCAGCCTTCCAAAAACACATCCTATGCAGTGTGGCATGCTAACCATGTAGGAAAGTGCTTCTGAGCCCCACATAGGAGTATATAAATGTTGCAATATAATGCAATACAATGTATTCATTGGAAATTATTCTACAGGGTAGTAGTTATAGAACTTTTCCTCATTCCCTCTACTAATTGTCTTTGATTTGGTCCTGCGTGGAAGTGTTTTCATGTTGTGGGTGATGGCCGCCGAGGGTTGGTAATCGAGTTGGGGACGCAGTGTGTAGCAGTGACATAGATAAAGAAGTGCGAGAGAGAGTTGTTATTTGTGCTCACTATCAGTACAAATATGCGGAGTGAGATACTCCAGCCGTCGGATACTTACTCGTCAGTCCTGTACAGGGCGAGTGCATGCCCTGTGAAGTCCATCACATCCTGGCCAAGACCAAACTTTTTGTAGACATCTCTCATGGTGGTGTCCTTGGGATCCACGCCTTCGAAGGTCTTAGGGTCATTCTCGTCAAAGTTGGCGATGAAGATAAGGAACTTGCGGAACCGTTGCTTCTCGATTATGCCCATCAGATCTGCGTAGAGAAGGAGTATAGTGTTTACGGCCATGGAGGGGAAGAAAGGAAGCATACAAACAATCATTCCAGAGTAGTACACCAAACTTGGACCCAACAGTAACTAAAAACTGCCACTTTGTTGAAGTTCCATTGCTCCATGCAAGGACACTCCCATCCCATTTCTTATCTGCCTATGCTGAACCCCTCGCTTGCGTGCCTGCCCCAGGGTGAGGAAGGTGCACATGCCTCAGACGACCTGCGCGAGATGGAGCTAAATGCCTAAAACAACACACACTGTGCAAGACCAGTTTCCTAATTGAAGAAGATGAGCATTCAGAAATAGAAAAATACGCATGGGTGCACATCTGGCACAGGAGTTCCTGCAACTTCCTGTTCGACTTCCCAACAGGAGCAATGGCTGACAGAAGGGATGCGCCACCAAATAGCCTACAGGGTGATGGCGTGCCATTACAGAGTGGTTATTTCTCCTTTTACCACCTTTCTCCTGCTCTCGTCTTACTGCGCTACAAGAGCTATCCATAAACCTAGGAGACCTGAGTGTAAATGCTAAATTGAAACAATGGCCCTCGTAGGTATTGCTTAAGCCATTAATAAATCATGTAGATGGTTAGATTGTCAACTGCAATCAAGGCTGTAATCGTATAGTCATAATCCTGACCACCATAATGATTTCAAACAATATTTATCATAATCAAACATAGCAAATAGCACCTACAATTTTTTTACATACACTAAATTAAATCAAGTGCAAAGTGTCTCGAATGACCAGAAAACACCAGAAGAAAAACATGTTTTAAACAAATTCTTGTGTTTCGCACAACAAACAGAGTTCTTAGAAACAGTCCCTATACCTTATCCACTACTACCTTTGCTGTACCTGCTTTTGTGCGAGCGAAGTTTGCTGCACGGCAACCTTTGCTGAACCTCTTCTGTGAGCGAGTGAAGCTTGCTCCACTGCTACCTTTGCGGTCCTTGCTTTTGTGCGAGCGAAGCTTGCCGCACTGGGGAGGGGGGGTGGGGTGGGGGAGGGTGGGGGGGTGTGTGTGTGTGTGTGTGTGTGTGTGTCTCTCTCTCTCTCTCTCGGGTTGTACAGTTACTTGGGCTGTACTTGTTTTGTCTCCGCGTGTAGAGTTGGCTCTCGACTGCACCTACTCTGTGTAGTTGAAGCCCGGGGAGGTGTGTGATGATAATGCAGGGTAAATAAGAGTATGTGAGGGCTTAGGGCCCAGAACATGAGTGCAGCATGGGATGGAGGACAAACACTCAGAACTAGGACACGGGCGGGGCAAAGAAGAATGAAAAAGCATGATCGTACAAGCCAGATGGGGGTGCGGAGGACAAGGTATAGGTGTAATCGGAGAGCACAAAGGGGAGGCCTACAACAAGAGAGGGTTGGGTAAATGTGCCTTCAAGGGATTTATTCAATTGAATGATTAGTTTATTTTAAGATAACATTTGGGAGCAAGATGGAAGATATGCTTGCTAATTGATTTCTTTCAGCTCGTCAATTCTTTTAGGCAATTTCTTGTAAACGGGTACAACTGCGTTCAAGAGCGAACAATCATATGGAGTAAATCTCAAAAAGGTGTATAGAACAGACAAAAACGGGTGTATATATGAAAGTATTACATTTTATATTAGAAGTTTTCAGGGTACTTGTATACAATACATGCAATGAAACAAGAAGGTAATTATTATGCACTTGAAAGTCTTCACTGTAACAATTGCAACACTTCTAGAGAGGACAAGCCTGGACAAGAGAGTATGACCAATCAGGAAGAGGTAAAATGGTGAGTGTGCAGGATCAGTGTACAAGACTGAGATACAACATGCAAGATGGTACTCACTGGAAGCCAAGGCCTCGGTCTCAGTGGAAGGCACTTTGTAGATCTTTCCTCCCTTGTAGACAAAGCTGCCCTCCACAACCTTGAATTCTAGGTAACGAGTCAACTCGGCGTGCAGCATCATCTTCACCAGCTGGCCTGGAATGGAAACGACACGGGGACAACCATGAGACGAAGCAAGAAATGGGAGGAACGAATGGGCGCAAATCAAGGGAATAAGAAAGGAAAGTGGGTAACCAACGAGAGGGTTAGAAACAAGGACCACAAGTGAGGAGCATGGAAGGAAAGTGGAAGAGGCCAAGGAACAGAAGCAAGAAAGGAGAAGGAAGGATATTAGCCAACAAGGGGAATGAAATAGGGGTGTCGAGTATGGCAGGTAAGAAGTGAAGAGAGAAAGAACGAGACAGAGGTAAACAGGGAGCCAGGGAGGACATCCATAAAAGCAGAAAAATTAAGTGAAGGACAAATGGAGAAGCGAGAGGAGAGAGAGAAGTTTAGAGTTGGTAGAAAAGAGTAAGAATGACAAATAAGAAAGATCAACAGCACATACACAGCTCTCTGTTGCAAATCTACACAAACACCCTCTGGAGTCAACCAGTGCAGCACACGAAGCATTCTAGCCACACGAGACATGCACATGAGCCACGGTGCACAAGACACACGACGACACACACGGTACACAGTGTCATAAGCCCGGCTGTTAAACTACGCACCCTAAACATCATTGCAAGAGCACTACACAGAGCACACACAACCCTCTGCAGCTGCAGTACACACCGATGACAGCCCTCTGGGAGCACGGTGTGCAGCTCAGACGAGGGGGGAAGCTAGGTTAGGGGACTACAGGGCAGCAGTGTGGGGGTATGGAGAAAATGATACCCACCATTTGCCATCAGCAATTTGGGGATCAGGTCCACGTTCCAGTCGAGGCCTTTGCCCATGCCCTCTGGGGGTCCATCGGGGATGTCAAACTTTTTATAGACCTAAGGGGAATAGACGCAAAGGGTCAGGGAGACGGACACTGGCTGCGTGTGCAGGATGGACAACGTGGAAACACACGAGGCAAGGTTTTGGAACATACCTGTCAAGACACCACGAAGGGTTGTAAATGCAGCGCAAGTCATCAGTAGCTAGAGGGCCTCTCACACATCACAGGAACTCCTCATACGTGATCATAAAGACTTTAAAATTAGCTGCTGTCCCATGTATTTCCAACGCGTTCATGCCAGCATTCACAAACGGCAACTCTGCCCCTTCTGACTCAGGCACAGCTAGACCACTGTGTGCCGCTCATGCTCCTCAGTGCATCTTGTTTCTGCGATCCCTTCTATCTGAGGTCTTATGGCTTGAGAAAAGAACTGACGTCAGCGCACCTAAGTGGCACCTATAAAGGTATTGCGACATCACTCTGGCAAGGATGACGCATGCAGAGCCGAACGATGCCACCTACCGGCACACAAGGGTACTGCTCGACAAATCTTCCGGATCCAGTCTGACACCTGGGAAATTCAAAGGTAAGGGCTCTGCGGCTAGATATAGTCTCTACCAGATAAGGTGGTACCGAAGGTAAGTAACTTGTTCTTTAGTAACCAGGTCGCCACAGTGTGTGCATCGTCCAGCATTCGTCTTTAGTTAGCCAGTTCTCGTGAACCTTTTTAAAGATTTACATTTCTAATCAATTCACATTGTTGAAGGGCCCTCCATTTTGAACGGATCAAGTGATGGTTTCAAAACAAACATGTAGTGTCTGCACTTCATCTTCCTTCCCCATAATCTCCTGCTCAGCCCTGTAGAATGTTGACATCATGATGTTGTATTAGAATGCTACAGAGCTCTAGGATTTCAGTTGAGAGTTAGGGCTGAGCTGGTACCATCCTGCTCCTGGTGGGGTCTTTATTTCCTTTACTTTTACTTAATGAATGTACTACTACCCTGTACCGTCTTAACTTAAATAAATATATTTAATTAACTACCTGGATTCCTGATCATCCTTCACTACAAAACATTATTTTGAAGTTTGGCTCAAATATAATTTACTTTGCTTGTTTAGCACACACTGCTAGCAAAATAATTTCTAGGCCCTCACCTGTGTAAAACCTTCCACAGAACCTGAAAAGCAAACCAGGAATTGTACAAGAAGTCAGAAGGATGCAAATCTAGATTTTCAGCTTATGTAACAACTGGTTCAAAAGCACTGGGCAGAGTCTGATGTTTAGAGCTGGATGTTAAGACTTTACTGGGTTTGTCTAAGGGCACGCTGCCTTGAGGCACGCGGTGCCACGCCAGGAGTGTAAGTATGCGTCAAAGCGCGTGCTTTGGGTAAAGCGTTCAGTTTTGTTTGCACAAATAATCATGACTTCCGCCTCGTCCAATTTTAAGCAGAAGAAGTTGGATCCTGTCCAGGGACAGGACGCTCGGGCAGGAAAGCAGGATGCAGAGCCTGAGATATTAGTGCAAATCAGGGTGTTGGCACACGGAAGGGGAACTCAGAACTGACGCTGATTTACTGGAGCTGGAGCAAGGGTGGTCAAGGAAGGACTTCAAACAGGAGGAGAAGCTGTGATGGACTCCACAGGGTCCCAGGCAGCAGCTGCCTCAGCTCTACCAACCCCCCTCGTGTGACAAGAGCAGGCTCCTCACCTGACAGGCACCCGCGTCACCACAATGACAATGGTGACCAAGATCACACCGAGCGTCAAAGGCATCTACGTCGCACAGGATTCATCACACATTGTTGTGCAGTCAGTCATCTTTCGAAGGTCAGACAGACAAACTCCACTTCGCATGGCTTCTGAAGTCTTCCTCATCAGTGTTACTGCGCCTCCTCTCTCCTCCCACCTGGATTATTAAACTTGGACTTCGCAGAACCGGTTTGTCTTCCATTTTGTAGTTCCATATTTTCCTCCCTTCTCTTTCTCCTTCTTCCTGTCATCTCCTTACCTACTTCATTCTATAGCTTATTCTCTTCATCCCTTTCTCCCTTTTTCCATATTTTCTTAAATACTGTAAATAAATATAGTTTGTTATTGGTGCATGTACCACACAATTAACATCTGTAACTCAATATGGAATTAAGCTGGACTTGCAAGCCACTGTATTTGTTGTATCGCTCAGTTATCAGTTTTTACTAATAAAATAATTGCTACACACAAAGAAAAAAGAAACGCCACTCTTTGATGCCTCAAGCGAACGCTCAGCTGTGACGTTCAGAAACCAGTCGAACTAGAGGACTCCTCATCTTCTAAGGAGGGCCAGAGAGCACAGGCCTCAGCAGAACATTGAGGGCTTAGGTCATGTGGTGTCCGGTGACCCACAAGTCAGCTCCGATCAGGTGACCTCCTCCTCGTACGGCGGGTGTACATACCACGGGGTAGAGGGAAGGAGATTTGTGGTCACCGTGAACGAAGGCAGGACTTAACTGCGATACTACTGCCCTAACTACTGGGAGTACTGTGTTTGTCTACTCCCAAGCCCCCTTTCTTTCCCACTCATAAGAAAACTCTCAGGGATGGATTTTCTGTAGGGGGAGGCGGCTCCTCCTCAATGGCGGAGGAGCTTGGCCCCACTGCTCACAAGTAAAAGTACAATGATCATAACGTACCGTTATGATCACCATATGTTTCCTATTGAATTCAGTGGGTCTCTGGGTGGGGCTGGGCAGAGCAGGGAAGAAGTGTTGCTTTCACTCCATAAGTGGGCATTACTAGGGCCGGCCAAACAGTCATGGGCACTCTGCATCTTCCGCTGCATTACACAGCCTGGTGAGGAACATGCAAACCCTTCCAGTCCCCGTCGGCGCTCAGACCACTCACAACGCTGCATTGTAGCGTTGTGATTGGCTGTGGGGAGGCTGGATGCCAGGTGCTTCCTGGTGCCGGGACTGCAGGACGAAGAAAGCTGAAAAAGATGGAGGAGAGCTGGTGGCCGGCGAAAAGGTAAGTGTTTTTTATTTTTTAATTCCCCTCCTTCCTCCTCCCGGCCCCACCTCTTTTGTCTTGTAGTAGCCACTAGCCCTTCACATTAAATTAAAATATTTATTCAAAATGGCCTGATCAGGCCGAACTACGCCTTTAGAACTTGTATCCTGCGCCCGGTGTCTGCTGAACGCATTGGGCACAGCAAAAAGATTGCCTTTACCTGCAGCCATCGTGGGTAACAAATTAGCCTCTGGCTAAGGACGATTGCATTGTGCTTGTATTTATTTGTTGACCATAACGAACAGTAAAGCTTACAGAAGTTACATTAAACAGCATATAAGAATTGAACACATGGTGTTTTCAGAAGGTGAGTGTTAGGCAGAGAATTTGGGGAGTGAGGCAGGATAACAAGATACTGTAGCAATCGCTAGTATTTGAGGGCTAGGATGCTAGCTGGAGGATTGTACGTTGATGGCTACCCTGACAGTGAACAATAAACCATGGTGGCTGCTGCGCTTAATGCAATGCACGGTGCCAGGGGCGTTATCCATGGGGCTGTAGAGATGGTGGATCCCTTGGGTGTAGGGAGCCGGTGCTTGAGGGGCGTCCTGACGTAGTGATGGCTAGAGGGTTCAGAGAGCGCCTCTCCCAGTGGATGTCATCAACGGAAGGAGATCCGATCCCACAGAGGAGGAAGCGGGCGTGTTGATGCCATGTTGGGTTTATGAACAAGGGGCCGAACCAGGGTCCACAGATACAGGATTTGTTTAGACCAGAAGGGGCGAGGGGTCGGCTGATTTGAACTCAAAGATGAGAAGCTTCTACTAGGAAGCAGGGGGCCTGGTATTTGTAAGGGAAGGAATCTGGAGAAGGTTGCAAAGAAAGTAGGTTGGAGCTTTGAGGACTCGTATAAGGGTTGAGTTGGAGATGGCAGCATGGCGAAGGAGGGAGGCTGCTGGGTAGTCTCACACATGGATTGCTCAAGTGTTGGTGGAGTGAAAAGAGGATTGGTTGCAGACTTTGAAAGATGTCGGCCTGTGTTATTGGACTGAGGCGGCCGAGGAGAGGACAAAGGTGTATAGCACATATCGCTGCAGAAGACAACGGAGAGGCCACAGGCCAAGTGCAATCGAAAGATGGACTGGTGCTTTGAGAAGAGAGAGGATTTCATGTTTTTAGGTGCAGTAGACAAAGAAAAGTCAATGATCTTGGTTTTGCTTGTGTTTGGCGTTGGGTGCGGTGTTGCGATCCAATGTCTCAGCAAAGCAGCTAGTTACCACAGCACAGAGTGAGGGCGGTGGGAAGAGGACACGGATGCCATAACCAAAGAGATAACAAATTGAATCACCCAGCGAGGATATGTTTGTCAGAAGGGGAGGCGGCCGAGGGTATCTGTTCCTGGTGCAGCAAGATGGAAGAACACCACGACAAGGTGCATAACTGACCAGGAGCAGGACCGGACCAGTAGAGCGTCACCAGGGATAAACTGGGTTAACACGAATATGTCTAGATCTGCTGAGCATAATCAAGGTAATATTTACTATTTTTTAATTTCATATTTAACTACACCATGCTTACCATGCTTACCCTGTTCAGCTGATGTAGTGGATTCCGTATTTGTGTCCTACGTTATAATGCATGCCTTGTAGAGTGGAAATACAGCTGAAATCGATGAAACACTCTGGATATCAAGGCCATGAGTGGAAAGACACACAGGGGCATGTTCGGGCATGGTAGGACGGGATCACACCCACACAAACATGCCCCTCACTCACCGAGATGTGTGTTGGGGCAACACGTTTCACAAAGGCGGAGAGGTCTAGCTGGGACTCACCTGAGTGGTTCTAGATCCTTTTCACCTTGAAGAGACCGCACAAGTAATTTATTTTATTTTATTTATAAAGTTTTATATAGCGCGAACTTGATCCCGAAGGATATCAGAGCGCTTTACAATTAGAGGGAAAGGTAACCAATCAAAACATGAGTCTAACATGGGGAATATAATAGACGTTGAATCAAAAGGTACACACATAACAGCTCATTTATGAAACCTGAGTGAACGAGAATGGGCTATACGATGGAGAATAGTGATATAAAGGGGAGTAAGTAAGGGTTCATGTAATCGATTGCGCATGTCCACATTCCGAGTGCACGCCCCCGCTAGGAGGGTAGCATACATGAGGTCCAGGACGAGAGCATGGAACCACAATCCCCTGTCCAGGAGACGCAAGAAGGTGGAGGGTGCACACCGGCGGCTTGTTCACCTGGAGGGTGGAACTCTGCTGTTTACCCAGACAAGGAACAGGTTCCTTCTGATGAGCAAAAGCAGGGCTGCTGAGCCGGAAATACAGACCTGAGCCCCAAGACACTCACACCAAGGAGTTGACATCTACGTTAGAGGCCATGAACATCCAGGTGTGTCTCGTGGCAGCACCTCAACTTTATCTGAAGATTCTACCAGCAAGGAATGGTAGAAGGACGCAATACAACATGAGATTCTCTCAGGGAGAGTCCTTTCAGAGTAGCAACAAAGAGGGTTCTGCCCTTCAAATCACTAATTCTGATGGTAAAAACCATATTGCTTTATGTACCATTTCACCAGCTTCATACTAAGATTGGGCAATAAAAAATGGTAACAACTTTAATAACTTTGTTTGCGTCTGTTTATACACAACCTACAAGAGACACCCATTTAGTAACAAGCAGAAACATCCTTGAAGTGGTCTGTAAATGAGGCCACCTGGACAACTTGAGGGAGATTGGAAGGAGACAGCGTAGTGCATCCTTCAAGGTGAAAACAAGAGGAACAAGCGAGGGGTCTGAACCACTTGGACTCAGGATGCGGTAAGGCACAGGTAGAAATGAGTCTATGAAAAGAAAGCGGTTACTGACCCAAACAATAGCTTTCAAGTTGACGTGCATGCGGCTTAATATTCCAACCATTCAAGTGACTGGGTCAACAAATATTCTTCAGATCAAACAAAGTTTTATTCTGGGTGCAAACCACAGGTGGCACCTGTAAGACTCATTAGACCTCGAACGCAAGCCCACAATGCCCACGTACACAGCCTCAATATCCAGGTTCTTTTTTACCTCTACAGTACACACACTAAGGGTTTTGTTCTGTTAAAGATTATTGGGCCATGTGTATCACCTCCTTATTTGCGATTCTCAAATAGCAATTTTTTAGAAATCGCTATTGGAGAATTGCAAATAAGGATGTATGTAAAAAATCACAATTTTTTTGCGATTTTTTAATATTCCTTAATTGCGATTAGCAAATTGCGAATCGCAATTAAGAAATACTTTCCCATTCATTTCTATGGGCCAGGAGGCCCATAGGAATGAATGGGAAGTTATTCTCAATTTGCGATTCGCAATTTGAGAATCGCAAATTGAGAATAATTTCAAAGGTGTCTTAAGGACACCCTGCTGCACCCCTGAATTCGACATGTGTGCGCATATGGCGCACATACATGTCGTGAAGGCATGTATGTGCGCCACTTGGCACCTTTACAAGTGCCAAAAAGTGCATTTGTGAAAGAAATCGCACATTACCACCAACTTGAAGTTGGTGGTAATTTGCGATTCCTTAAGACCAAATTGCACTTTTTTGGTGCTTCTTACATTGCATTTAAGGAATCGCAAAATTTGCAAATCCTTAAATGCAATTGCAAAATAAGGAATCGCAAATTTTGCGATTCCTTATTTTGCCTTAATACATACCATTTGGCAAAATTGCATCGCAAAAGCCGAAATTCTGCGAATTTCGGCATTTGCAAATGCAATTTTGCTTGATACAAATGGCCCATTTTCCTGTGCGCGGCTCTTCGCCAGGGCAGTGGAAGAGTCTCATGTGAATCTAGAAGATTTCAAACACCCAAAACTATTGTTACAAGAGAATAACTTATTTATTTTGCAGTGTGAAGCTATCCTGGATTTCCTTGATTTGCATGAACTATGTAGTAGCAGTGTCCCTTGTAGAGGAGGGTGTGAGGCAGAAGTAGTGTCCTCTGCCCTACCTGCGCTTCCCTGTTAGACTGTGAGTCCTGTTCCTGTGCGTCTACGTCACCACGTTGCTGCTCTCAAATGTCATTAATTTAATTTAATTTAATTTAATTTAATTTAATTTAATTTAATTGCGGGTTTATATAGCGCTAGGAATCGACTCCCGGAGGAGTATCTCCACGCTTCGACCGCTGGGAAACCCGTCCTGGCTCACCCTGAGAGATGGTCCCTGATGGGTATCTCTAAGGTGCGACCAAGCATCCCCGGCGGTCTAGGGGGGCCGTTGTGAAGATGAGGCAAGCTGATGCCCAGAGTTGCCGAGTGTGGTTTCTGACTAGAGTAGGCACCGAGGCGAGAATTATCGAGTCCGCTGACCCTGGTCCACGACCCTGCCGCGTCGGGAATCGAACCCTGGTCCCGGGCCGTTCTCTGCTTACGGGTCTGCCGCCTCTAACCAGTGAGCCACACTTCTCCACCTAATGGAGGAGCCACCATACATGTGAACACTGCCCCTTCCTTCCTTGTGGAAGGTAACTTTAGCTTCATCTCAGATGCTTTCCCTGCTAAGGAGTGGCACAGTTTAATTGTTTTCATGGAGAATGGTGTTCCCTTTCTTTGAGGGGAGTGTGATCCAGAGAGCATTGTTGTGGGTTCTCACTGGTTTAGTATCCTGCATTGAGCACAAACACACTTCTGATGTGCCATGTGGACATGGATTTCAGCGGTATTTTCGCTCTACAAGGCATGCATTATAACGTAGGACACAAATACGGAATCCACTACATCAGCTGAATAAGGTAAGCAAGGTAAGCATGGTGTAGTTAAATGTGAAATTAAAAAATAGTAAATAGGGACTTACCTTGATTATGCTCAGCAGATCTTGATATATTCTTGTTAACCCAGTTTATCCCTGGTGACGCTCTCCTGGTCTGGTCCTGCTCCTGGTCAGTTATACACCTTGTCCAGGTGCCCTTCCATCTTGCTGCACCAGGAACAGATACCCTTGGCCGCCTCCCCTTCTGACAAACATATCCTCGCTGGGTGATTCAATTTGTTATCTCTTTGGCCAACAAAACATTTCAATATCTCAGGGTTACAAACTGCAAACCTTTTTCCCTTTTTTACCCCTCCTCAACCCTTCTCAATCTAAATAACTGACTAACATATCCACCACTCAAACTACTTCATATTTCACTATACCTATTTTCAACACTGATCCTTTATGGGTTCCGAAGTAGCCTGCTACTCGCCAGAAAAGCGCTTCAACACCCATCAGGGGTAACAAGCACTATATAAATGCGAACCTTTCCTTCCCTTCTATTCCTCCGCTATCCTTCTGACTCCAAATAACTTACTAATATTTACCAGTAATCCTTTATGGGTTTTCGGAGTAGCGTGCTACTCAAAAAAAAGAAGCGCTAAAACACCCCATCATGGGTAAGAAGCACTGTATAAATACAAAAATGTTTCCTCTTCTATCCTTCTGCTATCCTTCCGAATCCAAATAACTGACTAACCTATCCACCACTTAAAATGTACTTGCATGTTTCACTATACTTATTCAACACTAATCCTCTATGGGTCCCGGAGTAGCGTGCTTCTCGCCGAAAAGCGCTACGACACCTCATCAGGGGTAGTAAGCGCTATACAAATGCAATTACAATACCTTGAGAATGCATTTTACATTTGTTTTCAAAGCTACCTCAACTTCTTGCAATTCTAGATAATGTCCTTGTATTATTTGGGAGTCAATGTCACTCCACCAATATAAAGTAGTAATAGCGATAACAAGTGCTGTCTTTCTAGTCAAGTGTTTCAAGGTCGCTTTTCACATTGGTACAAATGGAGACTTCACGAGACCCCCAAAAACACGATACACAAGTTCCAAGTTGGCGTTGGGACTGTAAGTGAAGGAGACGTCTTCTCCCCCTTGCAAATGTTCAAATGGCTGGCTTGATTTCACTGCCCCAGTCTTCTGCAACTGAATGAGGTTTGACTGATGGATGCCAGGTGTTTATTGTCTAGTAGATACAAGGGGCTTTGAACGACCTTCATTTTCAATGTTGTTTGTGGATGAGACCCATTGTTTTTACACCAGAGAGCAAAATGCGTCCACTTTCCTGAGCTGCACTTCTGATGCTGGTTTTCTTGCCTATTTTATCACCTAAACATCTCTTTGTGGCAGATTCATGTGTGGGAATTTAATCCTAGACTTCTGGGCTCAAGAAACTAAATCCAAACTCTTGGGTGATAAATCCTTCTGCTTCCCATCGTCAGTCTATGTGGAAGAAGCCTAAGCCGGCACGTGATCTGTGGTAACATTGCTATAAGAGCTGAGTAACATGTTTGTGAGACCCACTGTGATGAAAGTAGTGTCATGCATGGTCATACATGTGACTCTTCACCTGATCATCCTTCGACTTGCTGGTAGCAGTGGAAAGGTCCACGCAAAAAGCGATGTTTTGGCATTTCGCGTTTTCTCTTGAATCAAACAGATCTATGATACGATAGGTCTTGACTAGAATTTCAACAAGATGGACATAGAGTTCTAGACATGTTGCCTGCCCCACAAAAGCACGCGTAAATGGAAGATTTCCATGTCCCTGATTGACTATATATATGAATGTCTTAGATTGCGCCTTGTTTCAGTTTCCATGTTCCTTTTGGTTGATTCTTTTGTCATTGAATTAAAGCTCGAGAGGGACAATGCAGCTCTTGACATTTATCTGCAAGAAACTGCGTAAAAATGAAAAAAACTACAGATTGGAGAACTTATAGATATCAGAGAGAGAACAGGGACCTGATGGAGTGATCTTACAAAAGGTACAATTTCAGCTTGGGTTCACCTTCCTGGATCTCAACACATCCTGACTTGGATTTCTAAAAAGTGTTAAATCTTTCCGAATTCTAATGTTCTTTCGGTAGAAGTTGTACATTTATATTTGTTACTAGCAGCCTGTCCCGACGTTGTCGGGTATGAATTGCTGCCGGCCAGTACTATATTGTTTTGTAGGATTTCGTTTTTATAGCATTTCTTATCTGTGACAGGCCTGTGAAACGCTCCGATTCACAGTGCACTGCTGATGCACCTAAGATTGCGCGTTCAGTAGTGTGTGAACTCGAGTTTCCCTCCTTTATTTTTCCTTGCAATATTATATAGCGCGAACTCGACAACATGGCATGAGCACAATTTACATTACAGAAGAACACATTCATTTGTGGTAGGCACAGGGAGACAAAGCGATTTGCCTGGAATCACAGGATGTTGAGCTGATGCCGAGATTCGAACGTAGCTCCCCAGCTCTAAAGTTCGCAATTCTAGAACTTGTGGCGGGAGGTGTGTCTAAAAGTGTATGTCGGTGCTGGCCATCAATGAGAGAGACCTGTGCATTTTTCAAATCGGTGGTGAAAAAATATGAGTATGTTGCTGGAGATGTGGGCCGCCGTGCCACCAATGTACTTACCGGGGGAGGGTAAACACCCATTATTCCGCAACTTTCTTTCCGCATACCATCACTTCGCATACTTTCATTACGAAAGTACCATGACTCCGCAATGCCATTATAACACATGGCATTACATTTTATATGCTTTTACCATGCATACATTTACAACGAAATTCGTTGTAAATGCATGAATGATAAAAGCATGTTTTTTAAAAAAATGTTTGTATAAGGTAAGTATGGGTATAGGGGTATATGTTTTGGGGTACTGAGATATATGTTTTGGGGTGTTTGGGTATTTTAAGGGTTCAGAGATAGTTTTGAGTTATGGGGTACAGGGGTAGTTTTAGGGTTTAGGGATAGGTATGGGTTTTGGAGTACAGGGGTATTTTTAGGGTTCAGGGCTAGGTTTGGGTTTTGGGGTACAGTGGTATTTTAAGGGTTCAGGGCTAGATTTGGATTTTGGGGTACAGGGGTATTTTTAGGGTTCAGGGCTAGGTTTGGCTTTTGGTGTACAGGGGTATTTTAGGGTTATGGGGCAGGTTTGGGTTTTGGGGTACAGGGTTATTTTTATGGTTCAGGGCTAGGTTTGGGTTTTGGGGTACAGGGGTATTTTTAGGGTTCAGGAGTAGGTTTGGGTTTTGGGGTACAGGGGTATTTTAAGGGTTCAGGGCTAGGTTTGGGTTTTGGTGTACAGGGGTATTTTAGGGTTCAGGGGTAGGTTTGGGGTTTGGGGTACAGAGGTATTTTTAGGGTTCAGGGCTAGGTTTGGGTTTTGGGGTACAGGGGTATTTTTAGGGTTCAGGGGTAGGATTGGGTTTTGAGGTACAGGGGTATTTATAGGGTTCAGGGCTAGGTTTGGGTTTTGGGGTACATGGGTATTTTTAGGGTTTAGGGATAGGTTTGGGTTTTGGGGTACAGGGTATATTTATAGGGTTAAGATGGTTTAGTGTTTAAGGGTGTTGGGGTATTTTAAGGAGTAAGGGTGGGTTATGATTATGGGGTGCAGGGGTATTTAAAGGGAGCAGGATGGACACCCGGAGCTGGAATGTACAGAACCTGGGAAGAAAAAACAATGAAATATTGGGCACAACGCTCGCTTTTTTCCGTAATCCCGCGCCCCGCACACGCCCACGCCCCCAGCACATGCCCACAGCACACGATAGGAGACATGGCATGAAGGGCGGAACATACCACACGCCCCCAGCATTTGTCACGCCCCCAGCACACGCCCACAGCACAACGCAGACACGTCCACAAGGGACCACTTTGCTGGCACGGTTCTTTTACCTTTTAAATGTATATGGTGGGCGTCTGTATAGCCTATGTCCTTCTGCTGCAACTGCCCTTTCCAACGCTGTATTGGGTGTTGTGATTGGTGCTGTGGTTCCTGAGATTACCCGCCTCAAAGGTTTGGGCTCTCTCTTTATTATATTAGTATGGATGTCTGAGTCAGACTTAGAATACAGACAAGCAGTAACATTAGCACTTTAAGAATCTTTCCCCCTAGGGTCCTCCTACAACAGTGATGAACTAATCTAGAGTTTAGGTGTTTGTGGAGGAATTTCTCCTTGATGAGGGTAAGAAAGGAAGTGATCGCCCTTAACAAACACCCACAAAAACAGCTTTGGGACCAGACAGTCCCATATTCCAAGATAATAAATAAAAATGTTCAACTCTTGTCGAAGGGGGCAGTGAAAGAGAATTATGGCAAAGCATTGTTGTCTCATTGAGATGTATTTTTTGTAACGATCATAATGTACCTTTTATTTGTATATACATTTGATGGGCGTTGTTGTATTGTTGAGGATTTAATTCATCATAACAATACATTTCTAAGACTGGCTGGTGTACCACCTATTTCCCACTTGTAAAACCTGCCAGAATGTCGTGTTTGCTCAGAGCATCTGCCTCTGAATTGTGTGCTCCAGGCAATTGATGTGCCGCCAGTGAAATGTGATGTTGAATGGCCCTTGCCAAATGCCTCGAGACAGTCTTGCTTGTTTGTGCACAACGTCCGCGTGGTAGTGTCTATTTGCATTCTGTAACTTTCCCCTGTATTGGCTTTGGAAAGCTGTTGCTGCTATCAACACAGTGTCTAATTCTAAGGCATGTATGTGCTTGATCACATCAGCTTATACCAATTTCCTCCGACTTATAGTTGGCTCATACGTGCACCTCATACCGTGAGTGATGTATCTGCGGCTGCCCGACCCCACCGCAGGAGGCCACTCAAGAAGGCGGCCCTCTAGTGGCATCGGGCACCCCACCCCCCCCTCCTCCTGAGGGGGCAGGGACTCTGGTGGAGTCCCCCTCTTGGGCATGGGCGGTGCCGCGTCATCCGGTGCACGAGGTGGGGTGAGGGGTATATAGGTCCCCCTCACCACGCTGACGACCTATTTGCCGTCGCACCGGACACGCCGCAGCTGCTGCCTCGCGGGACACCCCGTCTCCCACCCTACTGCTTACCCGGCGTGGATGGTGGTAGGAAGTATGGTGAGAATGTTGTAATCTTGTACTTTTTTCGTTGCAGGTGGAGTTACAGGGCAACCTGGAAGCAAATGGGTACAGAAGGGTACCTCTTCACGGCACATAGGGGTGCCAGAGGTAGAGCCCAGGAGCCTCATGGGAGGTTCCTGGAAACCGTGTCGGCGCACCGCTAGTCCTTCGGGCGGTTGTGGGCCTGAACAACCGGGGGCTTGCCTTGCTACGCTCCGCCCTGAAAGGGCTGTGAGTAATAAAGGACCAGGTGTCACGTGATCCGGGAAGAGGATCACCAGAAGGGGCAGCACAGATGGGCTTCGCCCCAGGGCTGCTTAGCTCATCCGGCGGGCAGGTGGCGAGTATGCTGCCTGCCCTTGGATCGCCCGTAAGATAACCCACCATATTACATAACATTGTATGTAATAAAACTGCAGCAGTTTTTCCCAATAACAAAATCTGTGTGGTGTGTATTTATTTGCATGCATGCTATGTGCTTGGGGGTGGGGAGTGTTGCCATGATGGTACTATGTTATGGTGACGGGGGGACCGGGTATGTGAACAATTTGCTCAATGTTGTGTTTTCTTGTGTTCACCACCATACTTTTCTTTGCATCCTGGTTTGTACAACCACGAGCCTCCTCGCGTCTCCAGTATTGAGACCACTAGTACAGGTCAAGTCAGATGTTTGCAGACGCCGTCACTCCCAACATTTCATCACAGTTCGTCCTCCTAGGCTGAGACATCGGTACTTGTTATGAAATGCCAGTGTTCTGTTAGGTTGATACAGCCATAGCTGTATTTGTGGTCAACTATGCGCCAATAATGGTTCTCGCTGGGATAGAGTGAAGGGTTGATGTCTTCATGTTGACTGTGAATTGCAACAAATATATCAGTCGGATACATGCTGGCTCAGCATTATTGAAATAAGTTTCCTTTGAAAAGCCCGTTGCAACGGAATGCTTGGTCACCTTCGATGCATGGTTCCTGCCACTAAAGACTTAGTAAACAATCTTTGAGCAGACTTTATCCAGAAAGTCAATTCTCTGAATTGTGAGTGAACTGTAATCTGAAAGTAGACATCAGGAGGTCTAATGTCACCAAGTACCCTCCTCTTGCCAATAAAGGAACATGTCATCTGGAATCGATGATTCCGGATACACTTTTAACTCAAGTGCAGAATCGGTTGTAGTATTTAGTCTTGTTTCGGTATTAAGATATATACTCGCTCTTTCCGTTCCTTGCGAGGTGTTACCTTGATCAGCAACTCCTAACCCTTTCGCTGAAGTAGAATATACAGCTACTTGTACCTCTGGTCTTATGAACTCAGTCCCTTGTGCTTTAATCACAGGAGATTTGTTCTAATATAGTGATGGATTGATAGCTTGCAGAGGGGCGGTAGCAAGGTGTAAGTGATGGTGAAACACCACCATAGATGGTGCCTAAACCAGAAAATCATTACTGAGGGTAGAATTGAATCAACCTACCCTTGGATGCGCTGCAGCTGCAGCACAAACAAGGTGGAACCATGGAAGTCAAATATAAGAAGAGGGGAGCAACATTTACCAACAGAGGACAATCTCACCACAAAGTAGTTAGTTTCATGATACGGTTACCAAACTGTGTAAGATCGGGTGAGTGTCTTGTCTGTCAATGGCACTCACCAGGTCCTGTCGTTACAAGGAAGACAGGATCTACACACCGCTCGTTGACTGTATCCTTGATTTTACCCCTCGACAGCGCTTTGCTTCTTTTATGCCCGGTTCCTGCGACACAAATACCACAGGTATACATACATACACACATGTTGCCTTCAGAATATCGCCAGCAGTCAGTACTTGGTGAAAAGGTTTATGGCTAGGATTGGCAATAGGCAACGAGTTGGCTCCCAAAAAATCTAAAATTAAAGCCTTGACCCACCTTTCAGAGTGAATTCAGTGCAATAGTATTAAACCACAGCAAATGTAGATCATCATTTAGTCTGCTTTATTGTTAAGAGGAAAATGACATCACACTCTCCCTGTCGTAAAGACAAGGCTCTTCTAGTGCTATTCCTGCCATTAACGCATATTAATGCGCAGCCACACACTCTCCCTGTCGTACAGTGGTGGTCAACCCTTCTTAGCCCCAGAACCGTGTTCTCTCCGCTGTGGTGTCCACAAGGAAGGGTCTCCTTGAGATATCAAGCCCTCCTCGCTGTGCACCGCACTCTCCCAGCTGTGGTGTCCACAAGGAAGGCTCTTCTAGCGATGTCTCGTTGCGCAACACGCAGTCCCTGCTGTGTACAGGTTATGCTCTTACCTTCTCCAGAGGGGTGATGGACGAGCTCTCGCCACCGTAGTGAGGATTCCTGTCCATGGTAAGTACCTTCTTCCCATTCATAGACAAGATGCCCGACAAGATGCATTCCTGACGGAAAGAGAGAAAGCAGAGGACGAAGTTAGGGTTTGTGATGAGTCGAGTACGGAAGGAGATCTGTGGCAGTGCACGCCTCGATGTCCCACACTGTTGGAAACACAAACCCACCTCTACCACCCACAGAAAATCATTCCAACCAAGATGTCCAACCGCAAAGGCTAAGCCTTTTACAGGGTTTTTGCCACAGCGCTTAGATACGTGCAGGCAATGAAAGGACGAGCGGGGTTCGAAGGTCCAATGAAGATCAACCGAGAAGCCGAGGGTTTTCCAGTATCGGCGGTAGGTGCCACAGTGAGTTGACTGACTGGCATCAGCATGAAAAGACAGATAGATTTTTAAATGATATTAAGGGCTTAGAACCAACAGAACCAGTCTGCCATTTAAACCCTACTCTCTGACCAACATAACAAGAGAAGATCAGGCATTCAAACAATGGACAATGTTTACAAGAACAGGATGGCATGCCAACCAGAGGTGCCCAACAGCAGGAAGAACATTCAGCAATCTAATGATATCCATTGACCAACACTCGCAGGAACATGGTAGGGTTCAGACAAAACTCATCAATGACAGCAAAACAGAGCGACGTTCAAACCCTACTCTCCAGACAACGCTAACATTAAAAGTACGAGCAGTCCAACCAACTCTCCAAGGTGAACAAGAACCGGGTGACTCCAACATACATCCCCTTATTGCAATACTAGTCGATTACTGACAAGAACATAGGAGAATTCAGACAAAACTCATCAATGACAGCAAAACAGAGAGACGTTAAAACCCTACTCTCCAGCCCACGCTAACATTAAAAGTACGAGCAGTCCAACCCACTCTCCAAGGTGAACAAGAAAGGGATGACTCTAACATACAGCACCCTTATTGCAATAAAAGCCGATCACGACAAGAACATAGGAGGATTCAGACAAAACTCATCAATGATAGCAAAACAGAGCGACGTTCAAACCCTACTCTCCAGACAACGCTAACATTAAAAGTACGAGCAGTCCAACCAACTCTCCAAGGTGAACAAGAACCGGGTGACTCCAACATACATCCCCTTATTGCAATAATAGTCGATCACTGACAAGAACATAGGAGGATTCAGACAAAACTCATCAATGACAGCAAAACAGAGAGACGTTAAAACCCTACTCTCTAGCCAACGCTAACATTAAAAGTACGAGCAGTCCAACCCACTCTCCAAGGTGAACAATAAAGGGATGACTCTAACATACAGCACCTTTATTGCAATAAAAGCCGATCACGACAAGAACATAGGAGGGTTCAGACAAAACTCATCAATGATAGCAAAACAGAGCGACGTTCAAACCCTACTCTCCAGACAACGCTAACATTAAAAGTACGAGCAGTCCAACCAACTCTCCAAGGTGAACAAGAACCGGGTGACTCCAACATACATCCCCTTATTGCAATAATAGTCGATCACTGACAAGAACATAGGAGGATTCAGACAAAACTCATCAATGACAGCAAAACAGAGAGACGTTAAAACCCTACTCTCTAGCCAACGCTAACATTAAAAGTACGAGCAGTCCAACCCACTCTCCAAGGTGAACAATAAAGGGATGACTCTAACATACAGCACCTTTATTGCAATAATAGCCGATCACGACAAGAACATAGGAGGATTCAGACAAAACTCATCAATGATAGCAAAACAGAGCGACGTTCAAACCCTACTCTCCAGACAACGCTAACATTAAAAGTACGAGCAGTCCAACCCACTCTCCAAGGTGAACAAGAACCGGATGACTCCAACATACATCCCCTTATTGCAATAATAGTCGATCACTGACAAGAACATAGGAGGATTCAGACAAAACTCATCAATGACAGCAAAACAGAGAGACGTTAAAACCCTACTCTCCAGCCAACGCTAACATTAAAAGTACGAGCAGTCCAACCAAATCTCCAACGTGAACAAGAACGGGATGACTCTAACATACAGCACCTTTATTGCAATAATAGCCGATCACGACAAGAACATAGGAGGATTCAAACAAAACTCATTATCGAACAATAAATGACATTCCAGTCCAACTCAGATGCAGCCAAGAGCAGCATGTCATTCTAAAGAGGGGTTTATTAAACTGGGCACTTTGACGTCTGCAAATGTAACAAAATGTGTGCTTAAAAAATCTTAAATATTTTCATTGTTTTATAGTCACCAGATTAATATTCTTAGGAAATGCATCTATATACCTGAAATCTGGTACATAATTGTACATCAATTAGCAACGTTAGTTCACTTTTTTCCACAAACTTTTGGACCCATAACATTTAAATCCCAATGCAAGGATATGGCTTTTTATGAGGTGACGCTCAGTGGCACTTTCTGCAGAATTGTTCCATGGAGTTTTGCAGGGTTTTCAATGAAATAATATAGCAATCCTTTGAAAAAGGCCTTTATTTTGCATTTCTGGGGTTCCCTGGTGCTGTCTGTGAGATATCAAATATTTTGGAATGGTCCCGCAGAAGTTGTTTTCATAGTTTCGCCACTACCTATGTTAAAAGTCACCAGTAGTATCATGCATTTCTAAATTACTTGGACCTGCACCTTTTAATTTTGAAATTTGATTGGTCAGTAAACTGATGCAACTTTTGCTATAGGTTCAATATCAAGGCTTTATGTGCTATTTTAGTAAAGTTGTCTATTGCCATTTGCCTCATTATACTCAATGAATACTTTCTTAGTGTCCAAAATGGCAGATATCAGTTTCAAATTTCAGAGGTCTCTATTTTGCTACCTTTAATACTTAAAAAATGAAGGCATATTTTTGATGGAGGATTTTTTTCCCACCCAAGTACTGTCAGTGAAGAGAAAAAACAACTATTTTACAAGAGGTTTTTTTCTCCAAACGATTATGTCGAAAATCATAAACTGGTTCTCAGCGTGTTATTCCTTGTTATTTTACAGGGTTTTCAACTTTGTCTTAAAGTTGGGATAAGATTTTAACATTTTTGAAAATACTATAAAAAATGGATGATTTTCAACTTTCTGAGAAGAAAAAACAACCAGATTGCATTTGAAAGATAAAATAATTTGTTTACGTTGTTCTACAACTGAATAATAAATGGAATCCCCTACATAGCGTACATCGGAGTTTTCATATTTTTGTTGGAAGATAATGCAGCACAATACATTTTGGCAATTTTATTTTCTCAGCCAACGGGGTCAAAAATCCATACCTTTCTCTGCTTATTTTGACAGTATAAGATATGGCAAGGCAGCATTTTGTAGTCTACTTTACCCAGCGAAAGGGAGTTTTCAAGATTTATCCCTCCACAAAATGAGTGAACAATCATTAGGATTTTTTTTAAACTTGCTACATTTTGTGAAAGACGTTTCTTGTAAAATACATTTCTGCAGGATAATTTTTCTAGAGGCACAACTTGACAAATTTAATAATGTTCCAATTTCAAGTAATGCTGTATTACGAATTATGTGAAAGCTAAAATTTCACTTGTATCCAATTATAACCAAAGCCACAGACTGGTGCCAGCAAAGAGCAGGTTTTCCATCTAACCATACCCAGATCAACATCAGGTACAACAGCATGGAAATCCATCCATTATGATAGAGCAACAGCAGCAAGTGCACACTGGCATCACACCAGACATACTGGCTGATGCCAGCAAGAACAGGCTGGTATTCTGCACAAATTCATGGCCAAAGTCAGTAAACACAAACCACAGCCCAGCATCAGTAAGCATGTGACACTATCATGACGATGCTGGCAAGGTTGACCGAGAAGTAAACAAAAGGCCACCTTACTTTTTATAGACATTGGCCAGTCAGGCATTCTCCATGCTGTATGGATGGCAGTCATGTGAGTCTCTAAGAGAGATGAGTTAGGAGCCAGCAATGAATGTAGAAATTATTTATCAGCTAACAATGAAAGAGAGGCGTTTTATTTATTTTTACTGTGGAGGGGCCTTCTGTGGACCAGATGTTGAATGGACCATCCCTGGAAATGTAGCAGGTGGAAGGAGGAACATATCAGGCTTTCAGTGTCACAGAGGTTGAGAGATGCAAAAATATCCTGGGGCAGATTTACAAATTACAGGCGCATCCATGCAAATTAGCAGGGATGCGCCAGTAATTGTGCGCCGCAGCTCTGTCACCCACGATGCGCTTCATTTACAATGCGGCGCACCTTGGGGCCAAAACGGCACAGATGCGTCACGCATCTGTGCCGTAAAGGTGGTGCATTGCTGGAGCTGCTCCAGCAATGCTCTGGGGGGGGGGGGGGGAGGTCCTACTCTTTCACTGCTGCCTCAAGCCTTACGCCTGCTTAAAGCAGGCGCAGGGTTTTGACGCAGTATTGGGCTAAAAGTGACTGAGTGAAATCTTGTAGAGTTCACTCAGCCACTTTTGGGGGGCGTTTCTGCGCAGGAACGCCCCCCCCTCCACCCCCCCAAACCCCTCCCTGTGCATGAACGCCTCCTTACAACGCAGGGCTTTACAACGTGCCGCATCTCCCAGATGTGGCACGATGTTAATACATCGAACCATGGTGCATCTTTTGCGCCACCGCTGCGTCACAAAAGTGACACAACGGCGGCGCAAAAGAGGCGCAATGGGCTTGTTAATCTGCCCCCCTGTGTCTATACTGCTCAACCTCGCTGAAGTCAACGCATGCACCCACACATACAACTATATCCACCAACCACAATCACCCTCAGCAGGCCACAACTCCAAGCCCAATTCTCTTCAAAACATGCAGGAAAGGAAACAAGATAATCAGCAGCAATGCGCACTCGTACATGAGCAAATACTAACCATGTTAAGCGGCTCCCGCCTTCACTGGAGTCATACAGACTAAGACACCACACAAAAACACAAGAATACAGCCTCTAATAGATCTACACACTGGAGTCACACAGACTGAGACACCACACACACATGTAAACAACCTCAAATAGATCCACACACTGGAGTCACACAGACGGAGACACCACACACACACATGTATACAACCTCAAATAGATCCACACACTGGAGTCACACAGACTGAGACACCACACACACATGTATACAACCTCAAATAGATCCACACACTGGAGTCACACAGACTGAGACACCACACACACATGTATACAGCCTCAAATAGATCCACACACTGGAGTCACACAGACTGAGACACCACACACACATGTAAACAACCTCAAATAGATCCACACACTGGAGTCACACAGACGGAGACACCACACACACATGTATACAGCCTCAAATAGATCCACACACTGGAGTCACACAGACTGAGACACCACACACACATGTAAACAACCTCAAATAGATCCACACACTGGAGTCACACAGACTGAGACACCACACACACATGTAAACAACCTCAAATAGATCCACACACTGGAGTCACACAGACGGAGACACCACACACACATGTATACAACCTCAAATAGATCCACACTGGAGTCACACAGACTGAGACACCACACACACATGTATACAGCCTCAAATAGATCCACACACTGGAGTCACACAGACAGACACCACACACACATGTATACAGCCTCAAATAGATCTACACACTGGAGTCACACAGACTGAGACACCACACACACATGTAAACAACCTCAAATAGATCCACACACTGGAGTCACACAGACGGAGACACCACACACACATGTAAACAACCTCAAATAGATCCACACACTGGAGTCACACAGACGGAGACACCACACACACATGTATACAACCTCAAATAGATCCACACTGGAGTCACACAGACTGAGACACCACACACACATGTATACAGCCTCAAATAGATTCACACACTTGAGTCACACAGACTGAGACACCACACACACATGTATACAACCTCAAATAGATCCACACACTGGAGTCACACAGACTGTGACACAACACACACATGTACAAAACTTCAAATAGATTCACACACTGGAGTCACACAGACTGAGACACCACACACACATGTATACAGCCTTAAATAGATCCACACACTGGAGTCACACAGACTGAGACACCACACACACATGTAAACAACCTCAAATAGATCCACACACTGGAGTCACACAGACTGTGACACAACACACACATGTACAAAACTTCAAATAGATTCACACACTGGAGTCACACAGACTGAGACACCACACACATGTGTACAGCCTCAAATAGATCCACACACTGGAGTCACACAGACTGAGACACCATACACACATGTAAACAACCTCAAATAGATTCACACACTGGAGTCACACAGACTGAGACACAACACACACATGTACAAAACTTCAAATAGATTCACACACTTGAGTCACACAGACTGAGACACCACACACACATGTATACAACCTCAAATAGATCCACACACTGGAGTCACACAGACTGAGACACCACACACACATGTAAACAACCTCAAATAGATCCACATACTGGAGTCACACAGACTGAGACACCACACACACATGCATACAACCTCAAATAGATCCACACACTGGAGTCACACAGACTGAGACACCACACACACATGTAAACAACCTCAAATAGATCCACACACTGGAGTCACACAGACTGAGACACCACACACACATGTAAACAACCTCAAATAGATCCACACACTGGAGTCACACAGGCTGAGACACCACACACATGTATACAGCCTTAAATAGATCCACACACTGGAGTCACATAGCACGGACTGAGACACCACACACATGTATACAGCCTTAAATAGATCCACACACTGGAGTCACACAGACTGAGACACAACACACACATGTACAAAACTTCAAATAGATTCACACACTTGAGTCACACAGACTGAGACACCACACACACATGTATACAGCCCCAAATAGATCCACACACTGGAGTCACACAGACTGAGACACCACACACACATGTATACAACCTCAAATAGATCCACACACTGGAGTCACACAGACTGAGACACCACACACACATGTAAACAACCTCAAATAGATCCACATACTGGAGTCACACAGGCTGAGACACCGCACACAAACACAAGTATACAGCCTCAAATGGATCCACACACTGGAGTCACACAGCACGGACTGAGACACCACACACATGTATACAGCCTTAAATAGATCCACACACTGGAGTCACACAGACTGAGACACCACACACACATGTATACAACCTCAAATAGATCCACACACTGGAGTCACACAGACTGAGACACCACACACACATGTAAACAACCTCATATAGATCCACACACGGGAGTCACAAAGACTGAGACACCACACACACATGTATACAGCCTCAAATAGATCCACACACCGGAGTCACACAGACTGAGACACCACACACACATGTATACAGCCTCAAATAGATCAACACACTGGAGTCACACAGACTGAGACACCACACACATGTGTACAGCCTCAAATAGATCCACACACTGGAGTCACACAGACTGAGACACCACACACATGTGTACAGCCTCAAATAGATCCACACACTGGAGTCACACAGACTGAGACACCACACACATGTGTACAGCCTCAAATAGATCAACACACTGGAGTCACACAGACTGAGACACCACACACATGTGTACAGCCTCAAATAGATCCACACACTGGAGTCACACAGACTGAGACACCACACACATGTGTACAGCCTCAAATAGATCCACACACTGGAGTCACACAGACTGAGACACCACACACACATGTAAACAACCTCAAATAGATTCACACACTTGAGTCACACAGACTGAGACACCACACACACATGTATACAGCCTTAAATAGATCCACACACTGGAGTCACAAAGACTGAGACACCACACATGCATGTAAACAACCGCAAATAGATACAAACTGGGGTCAGACAGACTGAAACACCACACACACATGTAAACAACCTCAAATAGATACACACTGGGGTCAGACAGACTGAAACACCACACACACATGTAAACAACCTCAAATAGATACACACTGGGGTCAGACAGACTGAAACACCACACACACATGTAAAAAACTCAAATACACCCACACTGGAGTCACACAGACAGACACCACACACAAACACAAGTATACAGCCTCAAATAGATCCACACACTGGAGTCAGACAGACTGAGACACCACACACACATGTGTACAACCTCAAATAGATCCACACACTGGAGTCAGACAGACTGAGACACCACACACATGTATACAGCCTTAAATAGATCCACACACTGGAGTCACACAGACTGAGACACCACACACACATGTACACAACCTCAAATAGATCCACACACTGGAGTCACACAGACTGAGACACCACACACACATGTACACAACCTCAAATAGATCCACACACTTGAGTCACACAGACTGAGACACCACACACACATGTATACAACCTCAAATAGATCCACACACTGGAGTCAGACAGCCTGAGACACCACACACACATGTATACAACCTCAAATAGATCCACACACTGGAGTCACACAGACTGAGACACCACACACACATGTATACAGCCTCAAATAGATCTACACACTGGAGTCACACAGACTGAGACACCACACACACATGTAAACAACCTCAAATAGATCCACACACTGGAGTCACACAGACTGAGACACCACACACACATGTATACAACAACCTCAAATAGATCCACACACTGGAGTCAGACAGCCTGAGACACCACACACACATGTATACAACCTCAAATAGATCCACACACTGGAGTCACACAGACTGAGACACCACACACACATGTATACAACCTCAAATAGATCCACACACTGGAGTCAGACAGCCTGAGACACCACACACACATGTATACAACCTCAAATAGATCCACACACTGGAGTCACACAGACTGAGACACCACACACACATGTATACAACCTCAAATAGATCCACACACTGGAGTCAGACAGCCTGAGACACCACATACAAACACAAGTATACCGCCTCAAATAGATCCACACACTGGAGTCACACAGAGAGACACACCAAAATGGGGGCATTCAGCATGTCAGGGAGGCATGGGTGCAATCAGGACTTAAGGGGCTCAAACCATGTCCCTGGGGGCAGATGTGAACATTCTATGCACAGATATTCCATCAACACATGGGCGGGTGGGTAGATAGATCATGAAAGTATACCCACAGCTGTTTAAGGGCATGAACCTGCAATGATTCATCGGGGGTGGGGGCATGAACAAACCAGGAGGGACAAAGATGCCATGATTATGCCATTTTTAAAAAAATTTTTTAATTGTATTTATTTTATTTTAGGCGTTTTTATATAGGGCGGACTTTACCCTAAGGTGTCAGAGCGCTTCACAATAGGAACAGTAATGATACATGAGGAGTAAACTACAAGTGAACAAATTACAAAAGCAAACGTTAAGTTACATGAGACAAAAGTGACAACTGTGAGCAAACAAAATACAAGAGGTAGCAAACGGTACATTACAGGAGGAAAAAGTGACGTGTGCAAGTAACAAAGGCGTACAAAGTACAATAGTCGGGGGGCTCCGCTAAGATGGGGGGAGGGGGGTTCACTCACCGTCAGGCCGGTGCCCAGCACTATGACGTCATACTCTTCATCCATGGCGGCCGTGGGGATGATGATGGAGCCAGAGGAGGAAGACGAGAGCTGCTGCTGCTGCTGTCAGAGAACCAAAGATTGCATTGCACCACCGCCCGGGAGGTGCTCCTCTAAGAGAGAGAAGAGTCCGCCTCCGGGAGGGGGCGGCAACGGGCTCGAGGGGGCGGGGGGGGGGGGGGGGGGGGGAGGCTGGAGTTTATGTGCTTTTGACTGTTTGCATTTTTATTGATGCAAAACACATCCTTCTAATTTTGCATAATTACGTTAATTTTGCACACATATAGTTATGATGCCTCTAAAAAAAAATCCTGGGAGCAAGCCTCTTTATGCAAGGCCGACAGGTTATTACACTTCTCCAGCAGTACCCCAAGAAACTAACTCTGAGAGGTAAACTCCAAAGGATTATGATTTTTTCTGGCAGGAGGTAAAGATCTAGCCAATGAAAGGCCAATAATCAGCCATGCACGCATCATGCCTTCAGACACATTTAAATGTCAGGATTGGCGTATATGGCGCATGGGATCTTGATGTTTAACTTGATGGATACAAACATAGGTCCTGTGCACACGTTTAGGGTGATGGGTAAAAACCAAACAGTTAGGTACATTCATTGGAAGAGTGTAATAAAAAGTCGAGATCCAGCAGTGCATGAGGAGTGATTTATAGTTCAGTCTTGATCAGTACATTCGAAAATAAAGCAAGCCGACACGTGTTTCGTCACATCGTGTGAAGATATGACTCTTCAGGGCTGAGAAGGACATAAAATTTGAAAACAATAAGCAATGATGGTAAATGAAACAAAATACTGGTAGAGAAAAATAATGGTGTGTAACAGAAATTGGGAGAAGGCTGAATGATCTGAATCTAAAAAACCTAACGGTGTAAATTCGCGGGAAAAGACACCCATACTTGGTGGAAACCCTATGGTGTAAAAGAAAACATAATGATGTGACAATTTACAGAATACATACAAACCGAAATCACGTGTGGTGATAAAGTGCATTAAAATGGCATACATGGCGAAATAAGAGTGACATAACAACAATGAGGGCGTTCCTAAGAGAAGACAAAATTCCGTGTGCTTGAAGGAGCAAAAGAGTCTCTGTTACAAACAATAATGGTGGCTAAACATACTCAAAATAAATTAGAAAACGTTTAGGATCGAACTCTGTTGTTCTGGCTGAGGCTGTTTCTAAAAGAAGGCAAAGATATCCATGTGCAAAAGAACAAACAAATGTATGGTATGAACAAACCCGATTGAAGAAACATAATGCAGTCAGTATCACAATCTCTTCTAACTTGATGGATACCTTTGGATTATGTTATTGGAAGTTATCAAGGACCCCCTGAACTTAATGTGATACAGTTCCTAGGACAGGGAAAAACAAGTGCGGAAAACAATTCCTAGGCAACTCAAACAATTAATCATACACTGATATACGGAGAATGTTGCAGAAATAATAAACTAGATGTTTAAAGAGAAATGGTTACATTTATTGAATACATGTCATATTTTCTTTTAAAAAGCTATTGCTCCAACACATTATTTGAATTCATAACATAGGCAAAACATATAAATCAAACAAAATTATAACTTTATACATATAATTCACAATTTACAGAAATAAAAAAGTGTTACACAATGTTAAAAAATTCCTTTTTGTAGTAATTATCTACGCGCGTTTCGGCGTTTCACACGCCTTCTTCAGGAAATTACTTAATCGTCTGTAGATTAGCATGAAAAAACTTGAACGGATAACCTATTTTCTCTACGTGATAAAATTAAAAAAATTCTTTATATTGATATAGGGATAATGCTGTATACGTTGATATGATGGACAGTTGTTTCTTAGAGTCAGTCCTCTTTGTTTAAACTTCAAGTAATAATGGAATTGACGCCTCCTCACTTAAAAAATTACGGTTAATACCATATAGTTGATGTATCATAAAGTTTAAAAAGAGATGTAAATTCGCTTCGGGATGAGGCTAAACAGAAGATAGTCCTACGATTGTCGGCCGAAGAGATTTCGGTATTTAAATTCAATAGCGTCAGTGTTGATGGAGCTGATCACCTGCATTCAAAGATGAATGTTTTGTAATGTCTTCCGTGAGTTCGACCGCTTCTGGTGTCTGACGTCACTGGGACGGAAGAGGAGGCGTCAATTCCATTATTAATTGAAGCTTAAACAAAGAGGTCTGACTCTAAGAAACAACCATCCATCATATCAACGTATATACCATTATCCCTATATCAATATAAAGACATTTTAAAATTTTATTGGAGCAATAGCTTTTTAATAGGAAATATGACATGTATTCAATAAATTTAACCATTTCTCTTTAAACATCTAGTTTATTATTTCTGCAACATTCTCCGTATATCATTGTATGATTAATTGTTTGAGTTGCCTAGGAATTGTTTTCCGCACTTACCTTTGGATTATGGGCAGGGCTTCTGGGAGGCAGTGACTATATAAACTCGGCACAGGAACTCAGTCAGTGCTTTCCAACATTTCCCAGTTGTTTTGGCTCTTCGAAGTGTGCAATTCATCCATCAGCATTCCGTACTCTCACCTTTGTTGTTTTGTTCCATCAGTTCCCTACCCCTCCAGACCCTCTACCCTGCCTCCTTGTGATGCATACCTCAGCTACAGGTACTACTGCTCACCGTCCTGGTAACCTCTTCATTGGCAAGTTACATCATAGAGCAATTACATTGCATAACTTTACTGCTCCAGTGAGCCACCTTTCTTCACCTCAGCGGTTCCAGGGCCTGTCCGTGGCTATTTAGCTCTAGGTCTGATTCTGGGTAGAACAGTGGCTGGCCACAATCTATCATCGGCAAAAGTGAGGCAAGTTTTATGGTGCTGTTTGTGTAACATACGCTATAGATTGCATGTTTTGTTACAGATGTATTTCAAAGTGGGTTGAAGAACCTTCTATTTCAACAGCACTGATCCCTCTGACTCCTCCAACAAACCTACCAGCACCATTCAAGGTGATGCCTCAGAACACACGAACGAACGCAGCTAACAGCATCCGGATGACTTGTTTGTGTTGACTCCTATTGCTAATTTACTTAGTATAATATCATCTGACTTGTTCATTACACTTTATCATTTCCCATCTATCAGGTCTTAGTGGTGTGTGCATACATTCCGCTCTTGTATTTGTTTTTTTACCCTCTCTCGCCTTATTGTAACATGTCCGTACCAGGTCTGAAACATGCTGCATCAAACTACAGAATATATCTATACTACTATTATAAAGAGAGAACTGGGAACCTTTGAGGCGGGTAAACTCCAGAAGTACAGCACCAATCAGAACACCCAATACAGCGTTGGAAAGGGGAGTTTCAGGAGATGGACATAGGCTATACATCTGGCCACCATATACATTACAAAGGTCAAAACAACATTAGAGGTAAAGTAGTCCCTTATGGGCGTGGGCGTGTCGGGGGCGTGTGGGTGGCCGTGCGCCTTGAGAGACGCATGCAGCCTGACAACGTTGTCCGCGTAGAAAAAAGGTGGGCGTGTGGGTGGGTGTGTGGGTTCAGAGACGCATGCAGCCTCAGAACGTTGCCTGGGTAAAAAAGATTTAGGTGGGCATGTGGGTGGGCGTATGTTCAGATCCCACAATGCACACGCCCACACACAACAACTCTGAACAGCACGCACACCTCGCAACGTGCACTAACGCTAATCTCACTGTGATGAGATTAGCGTTCGTGCACGTGGTGACGTCTGCGTGCTCTACAGCATTGTTGTGTGTGGGTGTGTGCATTGTTAGACGCCTAATTCATTGTAAAGCACGGAGGGGGGTAGCGTTCGGTAACGTTTCCCATCCTTCGCCTGCTTCATTGTAAAACGTGGAGGAGGGTGTGGGGGTAGCGTTGGGTAACGTTTCCCATCCTTCACCTGCTTCATTGTAAGCGTGGAGGGGGGGTGGGGGGTAGCATTGGGTAACGTTTCCCATCCTTCGCCTGCTTCATTGTAAAGCGTGGAGGGGGGTGGGGGGTAGCGTTGGGTAACGTTTCCCATCCTTTGCCTGCTTCATTGCAAAGCGTGGAGGGAGGTGGGGGGGTAGCATTGGGTAACGTTTCCCATTCGTCGTCTGCTTCATTGTAAAGCGTGGATGGGGGTGGGGGGGTAGCGTTGGGTAACGTTTCCCATCCTTCGTCTGCTTCATTGTAAAGCGTGGAGGGGGGTGGGGGGTAGCGTTGGGTAACGTTTCCCATCCTTCACCTGCTTCATTGTAAAGCGTGGAGGGTGGGTGGGGGGGGGGTAGCGTTGGGTAACGTTTCCCATCCTTCGTCTGCTTCATTGTAGAGGGGGGTGGGGGGGTAGCGTTGGGTAACGTTTCCCATCCTTCACCTGCTTCATTGTAAAGCGTGGAGGGTGGGTGGGGGGGGTAGCATTGGGCAACGTTTCCAGTCCTTCGTCTGCTTCCTTGTAGAGGGGGGTGGGGGGTAGCGTTGGGTAACGTTTCCCATCCTTCGGGGAAAATTCTCGGACAACGCAGTCGGCGCTTATCACTCGGCCGGTTCCTGCCACTCACTGCTGCACAAGCGGACAGTCCACAAGTACAAAGGTAAAAGACGACGTGCAATATCTTTGTTGAACAACGCCTCTACCTCATTATACAGTTTTTAATAACAAACATGTGGTGATCTGCATTGTCTACTGCTTGTTGTGATTCCATTACTGAACCCTTTTGCCTGTTCCTTCCCCTTCGAGCTGCGCTTTGTTTTTATGACGTTTTAGAATTCCCAACGAACATCAACCTAACGTCATCACGCCTCACGCTTGCTGGTTGCCATAACGATCTCCTCTCTTCAAGACGTCCATGCTGCTTGTCATTCGGCTACCACGTCACAACCACGCTCTTGCTGCACGACGTTTCTGCTGTCCCTCAGCTGTTAAACGTCACAAAGCTTTCACTCGTCACTGAAGCTTCATCTACTGCCTTCAAGCCTTCATTGTTTCTGTCGTCACAAAGGCTCCACCTGCTGCCTTCAAGCTTTCATTGTTCCTTTCGTGCACAGCCAACCAGCCAGAAATTCTACATCTTCGCTGATGCACACAGCAACTCTTCATTCACACGCTGATGTACACAGCTCTGGTGTACATATTGATGCATACATGTACAATCCTTTTCTGCTGAAAAGAGCCTCATCACGCTGATGTGCACACCTTGCGCACACAGCAAAAATAATTTTTTTTTTATGGTTCTTGTTCTGTTACGCTGATGTGCACAGCTATATATATATATTTATATATATTCATCATTTAAAAAAAAAAAACAACTACGTGTTCACGCTAATGTATACAAGCCTTTACTTTCTAAAGTGACATCTACTTACTAAAATGCACACAGCCTTTACTTTCTAAAGTGATATCTACACGCTGGTGTGCACAGCTTTTCTACACGTCAAAACTTCTACATATCTGTTTTCTTTTTCGTTTCATTTAATAAAAGAAAATAGAAGATTTTACAATGCAAAACGTTTCTCCTCTAGCTCCATTTCTCCAGACTCCTGGCGATCCTCCTCTTGAATGGAAACTCTGGTTGAGATCTTTCATGGCTTATTTAGGTGCTATTGATGGTCTTAGAAATCGTGCAGAAAAAAAAATCTTATGTATTATCATCTTGGTGTAGAAGGCCAAAATGTTTTTGACCATTTACCCCCTTATGCTCCGCCTCCTGGTGAAGCTCCAGATGAATTCGACATAGCTATAGCCAAATTAGACAAATATTTTGTCAAAACCAAAAACATGGTTGTACATCGTTACACATTTTTCACCAGGGCTCAAAAACCTGAAGAAAGCATTGACACCTTTGTTACTGCCTTGAAAATCCTCGCTTCCAAATGTGAATTTGATCATTTCACTTCACAACTTATTAGGGATCAACTAGTTGCCCGTTGCTCTTCCAAACAAATTCAAGGGAAATTATTATCTTGCAAAGACCCTTCCCTGGATAAGGCTATTGATATAGCTAAAAGTATAGAGACATCTTTGGAGGATTCTAAACAATTAGAAGTTTCTCTTTCTAATACTTCTATTTCAAGTGCAGTCTCCACCAAAATGCCTGTTTCTACCAAGACACCTAACTTTATTCCTCGTGACACACGTGGTTATTTTAGACGAATGGGAACTACTAGTACAAGAAGACCTTTTATGCCTAATAGACAATTCAGTCAAAGTACTTTTTGTTTCAGATGTGGTTCTTCTTACCATGTTTCTAACTTCAAAAATTGCCCTGCTGTTAACCAACAATGCAGCCAATGTGGCAAAAATGGTAATTTCTCAAGAGTTTGCATGAGAGGTAGAAGAGGCAATGTGCGATGTGTCATGAATGAGAATGATCCTGCTTCGGATTTAAATTCCCCAATGCTTTCTACTGAATATTCTGATTGTGATGTAACTACTCAAGAGTATGTAGTTGTGGTGAAAGATAGTGACAACCTCAGCCATACATTTCATGTTCCTGATCCCGAAGTCGATACCATCATTGATAATCATCATGTTCAGTTACTTGTAGACACTGGGGCTCGTATCACTATCGTTTCTCATGACAAATACTCTCATTTTTGGCGAGACAAGTGTTTACTTCCTCCTGATGTTCTGACTGTAGCTTTTGAAGGGAGCAGAATTAATCTTTTAGGATACTTCTGGGCTGAAATCTCAATTTTTAATAAACATATTAAAGGGAAGGTTTATGTTGCCAAGCGAGGCATTAATGTCCTTGGTCTTCTACATCAGGCTGAATTCGGTATTACCATCAAACCTGGATTACCTAATCCTGTATTTATTGAAGGGTGTAATTCTCCTTGTTCCATACCTTCACCTTCTGTGCCTGTATGCAACATTTTAAATGGTAAATGGTGGGAAAGTAAATATGAGAACATTTTTGAAGATCGCCTTGGTAAAATTACCAATTTTCAGCATTTCATTAAGGTCAAAGACAACATTACTCCAATCAAACACAAACTCAGAAATGTCCCACTTAGCATTAGAGATGATTTATCTAAACATCTTAAGTCACTATGTGAACAAGAAATCATTGAGAAAGTAGAATCCACGTTATGGCTTTCTCCCATTGTTCTTGCCAGGAAAAGGTCTGGTGACCTTAGGATGTGTGTGGATTTACGCAGTCTTAATGAGGCCATCTGGGTCGATGGTTTTCCCCTTCCCCGTATTGAAGATTTAATAGCTAAGGTGGGCTCATCTACTTGGTTTTCCAAACTTGATCTTAAGGCAGCTTACCACCAGATTGAATTGCATCCCCTCTCACGACATCTCACTGCTTTTGTAACGCCTGATGGTGTTTTCCAATTTCGTCGTCTCCCTTTTGGCCTAGCTTCTGCCGCTGCTGTTTTTCAGCGAATCATGTCTGAAATGTTTGAGGAACTCTCTAATGTAGTCGTTTTCCAAGATGACATTCTCATTTTTACTCAAACTGAGACTGAACATGAGAAAGCCATTGACCAAGTTTTCAATATTCTAGAACAAAGAGGTGTAACTTTACAGAAGAGTAAGTGTGTATTCAAAACCAGAGAGGTAGAATATCTTGGTCATATCATTTCTGAAAGTGGCATCAAACCCAGACCAGGTTTAGTCAAAAGCATTATTGAAGCTCCCCCTCCCTCTAACAAAGAACAACTTTTGTCCTTTCTTGGTCTTTGTGAATTTTACTCAAAATTCATGAGAGACTATGCCAAGACTACTGAATGTTTTAGACTTCTACTTAAAAAAGGTGCTACCTTCAGCTGGTCTGATGAGTGTGAAAAAGGCTTTCTGCTTATTAAAGAGCACATTACTAAAGCCCCTGCTCTTCAGCCCTTCAATGGTGATAGAGAAACTGTGGTCACCGTTGACGCCTGTGAATATGGCTTAGGACCTGTTCTTTCACAATTGGCTTATGGAAAGGAATTTACAGTGGGGTTTGCCTCCAGGACCCTTCGTCCTGTTGAGAGAAAATATTCAGTCATAGAAAAAGAGCTCCTAGCTTGCGCTTGGAGTGTTGAGAAATTCAAGTCTTACTTATGGGGCAGACCGTTTGTTCTTCAGACCGACCATCGACCTCTTGTCGATATTTTGTCAGGAAGAAATATCAAACGTACTACTGCACGATTGGCTAGACTTTCTACTAAATTATTGGAGTTCAATTGTAAAGTTATTTATATCCCAGGTGGCAAAAACAAACGGGCAGATTGTTTGTCCCGGTTGCCCATACAAGATCCTGATGAAAACGATTGGGAAACTGAGATCGAAGAATGCTTTGTGGCCAACATTTCCGAAGATTCCATTTCTTTTGCTGAAAGTGATTGGATCGAAGCAGTTGAAAATGATGTTGTACTTAAAGATGTGACTTCTTTCATTCAAAAGGGTTGGCCCAAAGAAAAATCTCTTTCTCCCGAACTTCAGATTTATTGGAAAATTAATTCAGAACTTTCCTTAGAAAATGGTAAAGTTGTTAGAGGCAATAAATTCATTCCTCCTTCTGTTTATCGGGAGAAAATAATTGCTGATGCCCATTCTGGACACCTAGGAGCCACCATTACCAAGAGAAATGTCAGATCGAATTTTTGGTGGCCTAAAATGGACAATCAAATTGTTGAAGCTATTAAAGTTTGTACACGATGCAACACCAGTGACAAGGTCCTTGTCTTAGAAGGTGTTAGTAATTCTGTTGTTCCTCCTCCTATCAGAGCCTGGCAGAAAATTGGTCTGGATTTTCTAGGTCCATTTCATGTCCTTCCCAACACTTCCAAATATTTCTTGGTTCTTGTTGATCATCTTTCCAGATGGGTTGAAGTTGAACCCATCAATGTTCCCAACTCTAAAAGTGTCATTGATTGCTTGAGTAAAATATTTTTGAGGGAGGGTTGTCCGGAAGAAATTCTCACCGACAACGGTGTACAGTTTATTTCCAAGGAAATTGGTGTTTTCTTGAAAAATTGCTGTATTAAACACACCAGAACTCCCTTGTATCATCCCCAGAGCAACGGCAAGACCGAAAGATTCAATAGAGTCATTGTTGAATGTGTGCAAGCTGCTTTCAGGTCTAATAATTGTATTTTTCAAGCTGTAAGAGATCTTATTTGGTTTTATCGCATTTCTCCTCATGTTACCACTGGCTTTTCTCCCTTCGAACTCATGAGAGGAAGGAAAGCTTGCTCCCAAGCTTTCCCTTTTTGGATGGCCAAAAGTTTCCACCGGGGCTGTGATTTAGAAGAGGTTTGGCAATGTGCTAACAAAAAATCTTCAAGTTCTCTGCCCAATAATGAACAACTATGCAAAAAGTCTTTTCCCAGTATTCGTACAGGTGATTGGGTTAGAATTAAGAATCCTGTCACTGTCAAAAAAGGTTTCTCAAAATTTCTTGACTCTCAACAGGTTGTGGAAGTTCGCAAAAATGCTGTCAAATTGTCTAATGGTAATTGGTGGAGCACTTCTCGTGTTGCTAAAGATCCTTCCCGTGCAACTGCTCCTTCTCCTAAAATTGTCAATGTTGGGAATAGTTTAAGGAAAAGTTCTAGAGCAACGGTTAGACCTAACAAATTTCGTGATTACATCTAATTTGTTTTTCATTGTCATTTTGCTCTCAGGATTGTTTTTTTTTTCTTCTTCTTTTGTTTTTTTTCTTTAAAAAGGGGGGAGGTGTGTGGTGATCTGCATTGTCTACTGCTTGTTGTGATTCCATTACTGACCCCTGTGATGTCACCTGTGGGGCTTCCATGCTCAGAGTATTCCACTCCTGTATTCTCTGTGTGGCAGTTGCAGCTGCTCTTCTTTCCCTCAAGCTGGACGGCTCTCTTTCTTACAATAAATCTTCGACTACCATTTCCTGTCTGCGCCTCGTCTTTACAAAACACCATTGCACACATTCTCTTTATTCCCCGGACAACGTCGGGACGGGCTGCTTGTCACTTAATAAACTGATTCAAGGGAGCAGTGCTTGAGCCCTGACAAGGAAGGAGGAGAGTGGGAGAAACCCACACATGGAGCAGCCCTGTGAAGAGGGTAGCCACATTTCCCACAGAAAACTACTAGTCATGTGTTTACTTTTTAAGAGTCTGCCAGGGCCAGGACATGATACTTAAAAACAACTTTATGGAAATTCACCTGTATTCAGTTTTAATGTGGCTTGTCTTTGCTTACTTTAACTATCACTCTGGGATGTTCAAGGAGCTGTAGAACACATTTTAAAGTGCTTTCTTCTCATAGTTACAGTTTTAAGGCTTTAATGATAAAAGGTAAAAATACCAGCTTTAAGGTATTTTCCTTATTTTTGTAACGCCTGGGACACTAAAAACAAATGCTATAAAAGGTGGCCAGGTGGAAACCCTTCCTGTGAATCATCTGCAATAGCCCAACCCCAGCCAGGTTCAATCAGATGGGGTCTTCGGGTGACATGGAGAGCCAGCCTGAAATTCACAGAAGTGTGGATTTATGGTTTCACAAAAGAGAAGAGGCCAGAAAGCCCAGCACTGTTATTTCCAGTACTGACCATGGACACCTGTACACTCTCTTCTTGTGCTACAATTCACTGCCTGCTAAAACGTGGCATGTGTTTGACTGATGTGGCCATATTACATAAACTATGCAATAGCACAAAAAAATACATTATGGAGCTAATAGAGGAAGTGGGTGGAGCCAATGGAGGAAGTGGGTGGAGCCAGAGAAAAGTAGGTGTGGCCTCCGACAAAGATTTGAGCACCTGCACTTCATATTTTACAAATTAAGCACTGTATAGTGCTGGCATGCTGTGATCTTCTCGATGGGGGATGTCAGTGGGTAATGTTAGACAACAGAGACGAGAGTGGGATCTGTAGGGTGCGGTGATGTGCGACGGGTTTCCGGAAGGTGAAGCGGATGCAGTGGTGGTCGGTCTTAGGTGGGTTCGGAGACGTGGCTGAAGGAGATGTAGGGGCTTGAGTAGAAGATGGCGTCGAGCATGTGTCCGACGATGTGGGTCGGCGTCGTGACGAGCTGATCCAGTCCGAGGTTGGCGAGGTTGTCTGTCAGGGTGGAGGAGTTGCTGTCGTTGTTGTTCTTCAGATGTTAGTTCAGGTCTCCGAGGAGGATGTAGTCGGTGGAGGTCAGTGTGTGTGTGCTGACCATGGACACCTGATGTGGCCATATTACATGAACTATGCAATAGTGCAAAAAAAAATACATTATGGAGCTAATAGAGGAAGTGGGTGGAGCCAATGAAGGAAGTGGGTGGAGCCATATGTGGACCTGGCCCACCTTGGTGTGGCTTCAGACAAAGATTTGAGCACCTGCACTTCATATTTTACAAATTAAGCACTGTAATAGTGCTGGCATGCTGTGAACCTCTCGATGGGGGATGTCAGTGGGTGATGTTAGATAACAAAGACGAGAGTGACTGTCTCAGTGCATTGTGGAGGTGAGTTCAGAGGTGCCTCACGAGAGTGCTGTGCACGGCGCAGTTCACAATAGGGGGGGAGGCAGCTCCATAAGATACGATCATATAATACTGATTATTAGGAATAGTGGGATGCAAATGCTGCAATGCATGCATTCAGTGCATCCATGTTTTTATTCATTCAGAGAATCAGATTCGCTGAAGGCCCACCGGCCGTAGCGGTATAATCGTGCTGGCGCCGCAGTACTGTACTGGCCTGCGCAGGCTGCGGGAATATGTCAAACTAGGGCTAGGCCCTGCTGCCCTAGCCTACTCGCCCAGCCGCTCGCTGACTTGCCCAAACATGGCGGCTGGTGCGCTTAGCCGATCCCGGTGGTTTCACTTTCTCAGGTCACACTTGGGTGTGATGGCGTGGCGTTGTCGTTAATAAACGGCTCTGAGTAGTAACCCTGGCCCGGGCAACACTCTCAGAGGGCAGGGGGACATCACATCACCACACTGAGGCTGCAGATGCAGTGTGTGTGTGCCCGGCCCCGGTAGTAGGTGGGGGGCATGCAGCATCACTAAGGCAGCAGTGTGACTGTGTGCAACACTTGGTGGGGGGAGGGGAGCGGGGGAAGAGGGAGGGACACATTCACACAACTGGTGCCTCGCAGCCTCAGGCAGAGAGTGCTAGAGACTCAGGGATCAGAGTAGGGGCGGCTCTAGGCTCATGGTGGCTCTGGGCAGGGAGCGTACGTAGGGGGCCCCAGAAGAGGGCCCCGGAATAGGAGGCCCCAGAAGAGGCGCGGAGGCCAGTGAAGAGGGGGGGGTCAGGGCGTTTGGAAGTGGAACAGACCCGGAGGCCGCCAAATCCCTGCCACTGGGGCCGAAACGCAAATATGTATCCATCCTCATAGGATTATTATATTAAGGATATATATTGGCGTGGCGGCCCCTGGGGTTTGGCGGCCCTGTGCAGGTGCACAGCTTGCACATGCCTAAGGCCGGCCCTGGTCAGAGTCAGACTGAGTATCACCGTCGAAGCCACAGTGTGTGTGAGCAACGGCAACCCCATCAGAACCAACCCGGTGCCATTCACTGTAAACATTTACAGCGAACGCTCTGATTGCCTCAAGTGCCCTAGAAGAACAGAACATGAGTGGCTGGTGTTTATGTGCTTTTAATTGTTTGCACTTTTATTAATGCAAAACGTATCCTTCTAATTTTGCATAATTATGTTAATTTTGCACACATATAGTTATGATGCCTCTAAAAAAAATCCTGGGAGCAAGCCTCTTTTATGCACGCCCGACAGGTTATTACATTTCTCCAGCAGTACCCCAAGAAACTAACTCTGAGAGGTAAACTCCAAAGGAGTAATGCTTTTTGCTGGCAGGAGGTAAAGATCTAGCCAATGAAAGGCCAACACTCAGCCATGCAGGCATCGTGCCTTCAGTCATATTTAAATGTCAGGATTGGCGTATATGGCGCATGGAATCATGACGTTTAACTTGATGGATACCTTTGGATGATGGGCAGGGGGGCTTCTGGGAGGCAGTGACAATATAAACTCAGAGCAGGAACTCAGTCAGTGCTTTCCAACATTTCCCAGTTGTTTTGGCTCTTCGATGTGTGCAATTCATCCATCAGCATTCCGTACTCGCACCTTTGTTGTTTTGTTCCATCAGTTCCCTACCCCTCCAGACCCTCTGCCCTGCCTCCCTGTGAACCGTACCTCTGCTACAGGTACTACTGCTTGCCATCCTGGTAACCTCTCCATTGGCAAGTTACATCGTAAAGCAATTACACTGCATACCTTTGCTACTCCAGTGAGCACCTTTCTTCACCTCAGCGGTTCCAGGGCCTGTCCTTGACTATTTAGCTCTAGGCCTGATTCTGGGTAGAACAGTGGCTGGCCACAATGTATCATCGGCAAAAGTGAGGCAAGTTTTATGGTGCGGTTTGTGTAACATACGCTACAGATTGCATGCTTTGTTACAGATGTATTTCAAAGTGGGTTGAAGAACCTTCTATTTCAACAGCACTGATCCCTCTGACTCCTCCAACAAACCTACCAGCACCAGATTGTGGGGTCCTTTGTTGAAGTTACCTTTCAACAAAGGAAGGTCAAATACAATCCTTTGAAGAACAAAAAGACTTTCTATTGTGTCTACTTTGTTTCATTTACTACCTATTGTGTTCTTTTGATTAAGCATGATACATGTATACACCTCGCTTAACGTGTGCACAGGATTCTCGTCACAAACCTACCAGCACCATTCAAGGTGATGCCTTAGATCACGCTAACGAACGCAGCTAACAGCATCCGGATGACTTGTTTGTGTTGACTCCCATTGCTAATTTACTTAGTATAATATCATCTGACTTGTTCATTACACTTTATCATTTCCCACCTTTCAGGTCTTAGTGGTGTGTGCATACATTCCGCTCTTGTATTTGTTTTTTTACCCTCTCTCACCTTATTGTAACATGTCCGTACCAGGTCTGAAACATGCTGTATCAAACTACAAAATATATCACTTAATAAACTGATAACAGAGAGCACTGCTTGAGCCCTGACAAGGAAGGAGGAGAGTGGGAGAAACCCACACATGGAGCAGCCCTGTGAAGAGGGTAGCCACCTTTCCCACAGAAAAATACTAGTATTTTGTTTACTTTTTAAGAGTCTGCCAGGGCCAGGACATGATACTTAAAAACAACTTTATGGAAATTCACCTGTATTCAGTTTTAATGTGGCCTGTCTTTGTTAACTTTAACTATCACTCTGGGATGTTCAAGGAGCTGTAGAACACATTTTAAAGTGCTTTCTTCTCATAGTTACAGTTTTAAGGCTTTAATGATGAAAGGTAAACATTCCAGCTTTAAGGTATTTTCCTTATTTTTGTAACGCCTGGGACAATAAAACAAATGCTATAAAAGGTGGCCAGGTGGAAACCCTTCCTGTGAATCATCTGCAATAGCCCAAACCCCAGCCAGGGTCAAACAGCTGGGGTCTGGGGGGGACATGAAGAGCCAGCCTGAAATTCACAGAAGTGTGGATTTATGGTTTCACAAAAGAGAAGAGGCCAGAAAGCCCAGCAAGGTTATTTCCAGCGCTGACCATGGGCACCTGATGTGGCCATATTACATAAAGTATGCAATAGTGCAAAAACAAAATACATTATGGAGCTAATAGAGGAAGTGGGTGGCGCCAATGGAGGAAGTGGGTGGAGCCAGAGAAAAGTAGGTGTGGCCTCCGACAAAGTTGCGAGCACCTGCACTTTTACAAATTAAGCATTGTGTGCAGTGCTGGCATGCTGTGAACCTCTCGATGGGGGATGTCAGTGGGTGATGTTAGACAACAAAGACGAGAGTGACTGTCTCAGTGCATTGTGGAGGTGAGTTCAGAGGTGCCTCACGAGAGTGCTGTGCTTGACGCAGTTCACAATATGGGGGGAAGGCAGCTCCATAAGATACGATAATATAATACTGATTATTAGGAATACTGGGATGCAAATGCTGCAATGCATGCATTCAGTGCATCCATGTTTTCATTCATTCAGAGAATCAGATTCGCTGAAGGCCCACCGGCCGTAGCGGTATAATCGTGCTGGCGCCGCAGTACTGTACTGGCCTGCGCAGGCTGCGGGAATATGTCAAACTAGGGCTAGGCCCTGCTGCCCTAGCCTACTCGCCCAGCCGCTCGCTGACTTGCCCAAACATGGCGGCTGGTGCGCTTAGCCGATCCCGGTGGTTTCACTTTCTCAGGTCACACTTGGGTGTGATGGCGTGGCGTTGTCGTTAATAAACGGCTCTGAGTAGTAACCCTGGCCCGGGCAACACTCTCAGAGGGCAGGGGGACATCACATCACCACACTGAGGCTGCAGATGCAGTGTGTGTGTGCCCGGCCCCGGTAGTAGGTGGGGGGCATGCAGCATCACTAAGGCAGCAGTGTGACTGTGTGCAACACTTGGTGGGGGGAGGGGAGCGGAGGAAGAGGGAGGGACACATTCACACAACTGGTGCCTCGCAGCCTCAGGCAGAGAGTGCTAGAGACCCAGGGGTCAGAGTAGGGGCGGCTCTAGGCTCATGGTGGCTCTGGGCAGGGAGCGTACGTAGGGGGCCCCAGAAGAGGGCCCCGGAATAGGAGGCCCCAGAAGAGGCGCGGAGGCCAGTGAAGGGGGGGGGGGTCAGGGCGTTTGGAAGTGGAACAGACCCGGAGGCCGCCAAATCCCTGCCACTGGGGCCGAAACGCAAATATGTATCCATCCTCAGAGGATTATTATATTAAGGATATATATTGGCGTGGCGGCCCCTGGGGTTTGGCGGCCCTGTGCAGGTGCACAGCTTGCACATGCCTAAGGCCGGCCCTGGTCAGAGTCAGACTGAGTATCACCGTCGAAGCCACAGTGTGTGTGAGCAACGGCAACCCCATCAGAACCAACCCGGTGCCATTCACTGTAAACATTTACAGCGAACGCTCGGTTTGCCTCAAGTGCCCTAGAAGAACAGAACATGAGTGGCTGGTGTTTATGTGCTTTTAATTGTTTGCACTTTTATTAATGCAAAACGCATCCTTCTAATTTTGCATAATTATGTTAATTTTGCACACATATAGATATGATGCCTCTAAAAAAATCCTGGGAGCAAGCCTCTTTTATGCACTCCCGACAGGTTATTACATTTCTCCAGCAGTACCCCAAGAAACTAACTCTGAGAGGTAAACTCCAAAGGAGTAATGCTTTTTGCTGGCAGGAGGTAAAGATCTAGCCAATGAAAGGCCAACACTCAGCCATGCAGGCATCATGCCTTCAGACACATTTAAATGTCAGGATTGGCGTATATGGCGCATGGGATCTTGACGTTTAACTTGATGGATACCTTTGGATGATGGGCAGGGGGGCTTCTGGGAGGCAGTGACAATATAAACTCAGAGCAGGAACTCAGTCAGTGCTTTCCAACATTTCCCAGTTGTTTTGGCTCTTCGATGTGTGCAATTCATCCATCAGCATTCCGTACTCGCACCTTTGTTGTTTTGTTCCATCAGTTCCCTACCCCTCCAGACCCTCTGCCCTGCCTCCCTGTGAACCGTACCTCTGCTACAGGTACTACTGCTTGCCATCCTGGTAACCTCTCCATTGGCAAGTTACATCGTAAAGCAATTACACTGCATACCTTTGCTACTCCAGTGAGCACCTTTCTTCACCTCAGTGGTTCCAGGGCCTTGTGAGAAAGTGGCTCTATATATACTGGACCAAAGTAAGGTACAGTGTGTATAGAATCCACAATCCCCAGAGGTAAAATAGAGGCTAAAGTCAGGTCTGACCTTACCCTCTAAAGTGGTAGCTTGGTCGAGCAGTAAGGCAGTACCAGAGAACAGTGTAAAGCATTTGTTGTACACACTCAGTCAGCAACAGGTTTCACACACTCAAGAACTGAACTCTAGGCCAATTGTTTTTATATCAAAAGATATAGTTGTTTTATTTTTAGAACCAACAGGTATCAAAATATACTTTTCTCAATATGAGTGACCTCAGATAAGTACTTTTCAGAAAGGCAATAAACTTTGTAAACACAATAGGTATAGTGGTTGCAGTAGGCAACACAATTCTAAATACAATTTCACATTGAGCTCAATGGGTTTTTCTACATAAATGCAGTTGATTACTTTATAGATTACTTTTGTAACTCCAGAGCTGGATCCTAGATTCAGTCCTTGGGTCTAAGCTGAAAACAGTTTAGTAAAAACGTTTTGGTTATTGCGATGCTTTTTAAAGAATAAAAAGGTATTTTAAAAGTTGACAGAAACTTTTCAGTGAAAAACTAGAACTGTTATCCTATGGTAGGAAATTCAAGTCACAGGTAAAGTAGGTTCTCATTACTTTTGTAATCCAGGACTGGACTCCTAGGTTCAGTACTGGGGTCTCTACCTAAGACAGGTAAGTAATTACGTTCTAGTAGTTGGTACGATTTTTAAGGAATATTTGTAATTTTCAAAAGTAGACAGAAGAAATTTCACTGAAAAACAGTCAATGATTTCCTATTCAGTTTTAATGTGGCCTGTCTTTGTTTACTTTAACTATCATTCTGGGATGTTCAAGAAGCCGTAGAACACGTTTTAAAGTGCTTTCTTCTCATAGTTACAGTTTTAAGGCTTTAATAATGAAAGGTAAAAATACCAGCTTTAAGGTATTTTCCTAATTTTTGTAACGCCTGAGACAATAAAACAAATGCTTTAAAAGTTGGCCAGGTGGAAACCCTTCCTGTGAATCATCTGCAATAGCCCAAACCCCAGCCAGGTTCAATCAGATGGGGTCTGGGGGTGACATGAAGAGCCAGCCTGAAACTCACAGAAGTGTGGATTTATGGTTTCACAAAAGAGAAGAGGCCAGAAAGCCCAGCACTGTTATTTCCAGTGCTGACCATGGCCACCTGTACACTCTCTTCTTGTGCTACAATTACACTGCCTGCTAAAACGTGGCATGTGTTTGACTGATGTGCCCATATTACACAAACTATGCAATAGCGCAAAAAAATACATTATGGACCTGATAGAGGAAGTGGGTGGAGCCAATGGAGGAAGTGGGTGAAGCCAGAGAAAAGTAGGTGTGGCCTCCGACAAAGATTTGAGCCCCTGCACTTCATATTTTACAAACTAAGCACTGGCTGTAACCAACCCCCTTCTGAGGAACCTCCCTGTAGGCAAAGAGATGGCAGGGTAGTAAGGCATCCCAGTTTCGCCTGAGCTTTTCTGGGAGTCTCATGATCATACCCTTTAGGGTCTTATTGAACCTTTCAACAAGCCCATTGCACTGTGGAACCCCTACCACTGGGAGTGAATTAAGGGGGCCTTTGTAGTGCCATCTGACTTGCCACTGTCTTAGCAAGTGATACAGGAGTGACAAAACTCCTTGGTGTCTTCTGACATATGAGGCCAGTGAAAGTGAGGGACAATCCTCTCCCAAGTCCCACTTTGCCCAAGGTGTCCTGCAAGGGGAATGTCATGTGCCAGAGAGAGAAGAAAACCTCTGAACTCCTGGGGTATTACCAATCTCCTGGTAGCACCAGGCTTGGTGTCTCTACCTTCGGAATACAGGAGCCCATCTCCCCAATAGATCCTATGGGACCCACAGACATTTCCTGCTCCCTCAGCTGCTGCTTGCTGTCTTAGCTGTTGAGAGGCAGGTTTTTAAGGACCTTGAAAAGACTACTTTTTGTCTTGGCCCTTCTCCCCACTCTTCTCCTGGGGTTTAGAAGAATCTTGCTTCTTCTGGTCACCTCCACCACCATGGTTTTTCTGCTTAACCCTGGATCAGACCCATTTGTCTGTCTTCTTTCCCAATTCTTGGGGATAGGTCAGATCAGAGTCCACCAGTACTGGTGCAGTAGTTGGTTCTGACAGTTATTTAGGATGTGCTACCTCGTTATCAAATTGTACAATCCTTCATAGTCCTGTATCTTGCCTCCACTAAGCCAGAGCCTTAATATCACTGTCAATCAAATCTACCCACTCCTGGGTGTGTGCCTTCTGGGTGTATCTGAACTTAATCCTGTATTGCTCAATGGTTAAGCCAAACCCATCTATGAGTGCACTCTTCAGAACTCTCTAACAGTGAGGAGCGTATCTCTACCTTTGTTAGCAAAGAAGAGCCACAGGATAGCTGCCCACTGCCCTTGAGGGACTTTCTGAACTTTACAGGCCCTCTCCAAAGCAGTGATCCGTGTATGGATATCATCCCCCTCCTGGTAAGGAGGGGCTATCCTGCTCAGGTTCCTAGTGTCAAATGATGTTTCCCTGATTCTAGGGACACTATTGCTGCCACCATGGGACTCTTTCTTCCTAGGTCTCCGGGGTCTTTTGTCAAGGGCCAACTGGTCTTGCCTGGGTCTTACTCTCTCAAGTTTGATCAGGTGGTATTCCCTCTCCAAGGAGTCCTCCCTCGTGCTAGATATGGAGGTCCCAATGGAATTATCAGAAGCATTGGATTCGACAGAGGGGGGCCTAGACCTCCTCTGCCTACTCTGAAGCCTCCCAGTAGGAATAAAGGGGACGCCATCTGTGCCATCTGCACTTCTCCCTGCGGGATCAGAATTTGCCAGCGTGGAGGCACCAGATTCCTCTTGGCCATACTCTGAATTGTGGTCACTAGCGGGATCTCCTGGTGCCCCTCTTCAGGAGCATCCCCACCCACATTGTCCTGTTCTTCTGCCCCTCCGGGATTCATGACATCCTGATGTAGCTCTAAGAGCAGCTTAGTAGTGAAATGTCGCTTTTAACACCTCCCTACAGTGCATGACTAATGCCACACCAACTCTCTGCAGTGCATGTCACTTTAACACCTCCCTGCAGCGCATGGCTAATCCCACACCAACTCTCTGCAATGCATGTCCCTTTTAATACCTCCCTGCAGTGCATGGCTAATGCCACACCAACTCTCTGCAGTGCACGTCCCTTTAACACCTCCCTGCAGCGCATGGCTAATTCCAAACCAACTCTCTGCAGTGCATGTCCCTTTAACACCTCCCTGCAGTGCATGGCTAATTCCAAACCAACTCGCTGCAGTGCATGTCCCTTTAACACCTCCGTACAGTGCACGGCTAATTCCAAACCAACTCTCTGCAGTGCATGTCCCTTTAACACCTCCGTGCAGTGCATGGCTAATTCCAAACCAACTCTCAGCAGTGCATGTCCCTTTTAACACCTCCCTGCAGTGCGTGGCTAATCCCACACCAACTCTCTGCAGTGCATGTCCCGTTTAACACCTCCCTGCAGCGCATGGCTAATCCTACACCAACTCTCTGCAGTGCATGTCCCTTTAACACCTCCCTACAGCGCATGGCTAATCCCACACCAACTCTCTGCAGTGCATGTTTCACTCACCCCACCCTGCAGTGCATGGCTAATCCCACACCAACTCTCTGCAGTGCATGTCCCTTTTAACACCTCCCTGCAGAGCATGGCTAATCCCACACCAACTCTCTGCAGTACATGTCCCTTTTAACACCTCCCTGCAGTGCATGGCTAATCCCACACCAAATCTCTGCAGTGCATGTTTCACTCACCCCACCCTGCAGTGCATGGCTAATCCCACACCAACTCTCTGCAGAGCATGTCCCTTTAACACCTCCGTACAGTGCATGGCTAATCCCAAACCAACTCTCAGCAGTGCATGTCCCTTTTAACACCTCCCTGCAGTGCGTGGCTAATCCCACACCAACTCTCTGCAGTGCATGTCCCGTTTAACACCTCCCTGCAGCGCATGGCTAATCCTACACCAACTCTCTGCAGTGCATGTCCCTTTAACACCTCCCTACAGCGCATGGCTAATCCCACACCAACTCTCTGCAGTGCATGTTTCACTCACCCCACCCTGCAGTGCATGGCTAATCCCACACCAACTCTCTGCAGTGCATGTCCCTTTTAACACCTCCCTGCAGAGCATGGCTAATCCCACACCAACTCTCTGCAGTACATGTCCCTTTTAACACCTCCCTGCAGTGCATGGCTAATCCCACACCAAATCTCTGCAGTGCATGTTTCACTCACCCCACCCTGCAGTGCATGGCTAATCCCACACCAACTCTCAGCAGCGCATGTCCCTTTTAACACTTCCCTACAGTGCATGGCTAATGCAACACCAACTCTCTGCAGTGCATGTCCCTTTAACAGCTCCCTGCAGTGTATGGCTAATCCCACACCAACTCTCTGCAGTGCATGTCCCTTTAACACCTCCCTGCAGCGCATGGCTAATCCCACACCAACTCTCTGCAGTGCATGTCCCTTTTAACACTTCCCTACAGTGCATGGCTAATGCAACACCAACTATCAGCAGTGCATGTCCCTTTTAACACCTCCCTGCAGTGCATGGCTAATGCCACACCAACTCTCTGCAGTGCATGTCCCTTTTAACACCTCCCTACAGTGCATGGCTAATGCAACACCAACTATCAGCAGTGCATGTCCCTTTTAACACCTCCCTGCAGTGCATGGCTAATGCCACACCAACTCTCTGCAGTGCATGTCCCTTTTAACACCTCCCTGCAGTGCATGGCTAATGCCACACCAACTCTCTGCAGTGCATGTCCCTTTAACACCTCCCTGCAGTGCATGGCTAATTCCAAACCAACTCGCTGCAGTGCATGTCCCTTTAACACCTCCGTGCAGTGCATGGCTAATTCCAAACCAACTCTCTGCAGTGCATGTCCCTTTAACACCTCCGTGCAGTGCATGGCTAATTCCAAACCAACTCGCTGCAGTGCATGTCCCTTTAACACCTCCGTGCAGTGCAAGGCTAATCCCACACCAACTCTTTGCAGTGAATGTCCCTTTTAACACCTCCCTACAGTGCATGGCTAATGCAACACCAACTCTCAGCAGTGCATGTCCCTTTAACACCTCCCTGCAGCGCATGGCTAATTCCAAAGCAACTCTCTGCAGTGCATGTCCCTTTTAACACCTCGTTGCAGTGCATGGCTAATCCCACACCAACTCTCTGCAGTGCAAGTCCCTTTAAAACCTTGCTGCAGAGCATGGCTAATCCCACACGAACTCTCTGCAGTGCATGTCCCTTTAACACCTCCCTACAGTGCATGTCTAATCTCTCATCAACTCTCTGCAGTGCATGTCCCTTTTAACACCTCCCTGCAGTGCATGGCTAATCCCTCCCGAACCCTCTCCAGTGCATGTCCCTTTTAACACCTCGCTGCAGAGCATGGCTAATCCCACACCAACTCTCTGCAGTGCATGTCCCTTTTAACACCTCGCTGCAGAGCATGGCTAATCCCACACCAACTCTCTGCAGTGCATGTCCCTTTAACACCTCCCTGCAGTGCATGGCTAATCCCACACCAACTCTCTGCAGTGCATGTCCCTTTAACACCTCCCTGCAGTGCATGGCTAATCCCTCCCGAACCCTCTGCAGCGCATGTCCCTTTTAACACCTCCCTACAGCGCATGGCTAATCCCACACCAACTCTCTGCAGTGCATGTCCCTGTTACCACCTCCCTACAGTGCATGGCTAATCCCTCACCAACTCTCTGCAGTGCATGTCCCTTTAACACCTCCCTACAGTGCATGGCTAATCTCACACCAACTCCCCGCAGTGCATGTCCCTTTAACACCTCCGTACAGTGCATGGCTAATCCCACACCAACACTGCAGTGCATGTCCCTTTTAACACCTCCCTGCCGTGCATGGCTAATCCCACACCAACTCTCTGCAGTGCATGTTTCACTCACCCCACCCTGCAGTGCATGGCTAATCCCACACCAACTCTCTGCAGAGCATGTCCCTTTAACACCTCCGTACAGTGCATGGCTAATCCCATACCAACCCTCTGCAGCGCATGTCCCGTTTAACACTTCCCTACAGTGCATGGCTAATGCCACACCAACTCTCTGCAGTGCATGTCCCTTTAACACCTCCCTGCAGCGCATGGCTAATCCCACACCAACTCTCTGCAGTGCATGTCCCTTTTAACACTTCCCTACAGTGCATGGCTAATGCAACACCAACTCTCTGCAGTGCATGTCCCTTTTAACACCTCCCTGCAGTGCATGGCTAATGCCACACCAACTCTCTGCAGTGCATGTCCCTTTAACACCTCCCTGCAGTGCATGACTAATGCCACACCACCTCTCTGCAGTGCATGTCCCTTTAACACCTCCCTGCAGCGCATGGCTAATCCCACACCAACTCTCTGCAGTGCATGTCCCTTTTAACACTTCCCTACAGTGCATGGCTAATGCAACACCAACTCTCTGCAGTGCATGTCCCTTTTAACACCTCCCTGCAGTGCATGGCTAATGCCACACCAACTCTCTGCAGTGCATGTCCCTTTAACACCTCCCTGCAGCGCATGGCTAATTCCAAACCAACTCTTTGCAGTGAATGTCCCTTTTAACACCTCCCTACAGTGCATGGCTAATGCAACACCAACTCTCAGCAGTGCATGTCCCTTTTAACACCTCCCTGCAGTGCATGGCTAATGCCACACCAACTCTCTGCAGTGCATGTCCCTTTTAACACCTCCCTGCAGTGCATGGCTAATGCCACACCAACTCTCTGCAGTGCATGTCCCTTTAACACCTCCCTGCAGTGCATGGCTAATTCCAAACCAACTCTCTGCAGTGCATGTCCCTTTAACACTTACGTGCAGTGCATGGCTAATTCCAAACCAACTCGCTGCAGTGCATGTCCCTTTAACACCTCCGTGCAGTGCATGGCTAATTCCAAACCAACTCTCTGCAGTGCATGTCCCTTTAACACCTCCGTGCAGTGCATGGCTAATTCCAAACCAACTCCCTGCAGTGCATGTCCCTTTAACACCTCCGTGCAGTGCAAGGCTAATCCCACACCAACTCTTTGCAGTGAATGTCCCTTTTAACACCTCCCTACAGTGCATGGCTAATGCAACACCAACTCTCAGCAGTGCATGTCCCTTTAACACCTCCCTGCAGCGCACGGCTAATTCCAAAGCAACTCTCTGCAGTGCATGTCCCTTTTAACACCTCCCTGCAGCGCACGGCTAATCCCACACCAACTCTCTGCAGAGCGTGTCCCTTTAACACCTCCATACAGTGCATGGATAATCCCACACCAACTCTCTGCAGTGCAAGTCCCTTTAAAACCTTGCTGCAGAGCATGGCTAATCCCACACGAACTCTCTGCAGTGCATGTCCCTTTAACACCTCCCTACAGTGCATGTCTAATCTCTCACCAACTCTCTGCAGTGCATGTCCCTTTTAACACCTCCCTGCAGTGCATGGCTAATCCCTCCCGAACCCTCTGCAGCGCATGTCCCTTTTAACACCTTGCTGCAGAGCATGGCTAATCCCACACCAACTCTCTGCAGTGCATGTCCCTTTTAACACCTCGCTGCAGAGCATGGCTAATCCCACACCAACTCTCTGCAGTGCATGTCCCTTTAACACCTCCCTGCAGTGCATGGCTAATCCCACACCAACTCTCTGCAGTGCATGTCCCTTTAACACCTCCCTACAGTGCATGGCTAATCCCTCCAGAACCCTCTGCAGCGCATGTCCCTTTTAACACCTCCCTGCAGTGCATGGCTAATCCCTCCCGAACCCTCTGCAGCGCATGTCCCTTTTAACACCTCCCTACAGCGCATGGCTACTCCCACACCAACTCTCTGCAGTGCACGTCCCTGTTACCACCTCCCTACAGTGCATGGCTAATCCCTCACCAACTCTCTGCAGTGCATGTCCCTTTAACACCTCCCTACAGTGCATGGCTAATCTCACACCAACTCCCCGCAGTGCATGTCCCTTTAACACCTCCGTACAGTGCATGGCTAATCCCACACCAACACTGCAGTGCATGTCCCTTTTAACACCTCCCTGCAGTGCATGGCTAATCCCACACCAACTCTCTGCAGTGCATGTTTCACTCACCCCACCCTGCAGTGCATGGCTAATCCCACACCAACTCTCTGCAGAGCATGTCCCTTTAACACCTCCCTACAGTGCATGGCTAATCCCTCACCAACTCTCTGCAGTGCATGTCCCTTTAACACCTCCCTACAGTGCATGGCTAATCTCACACCAACTCCCCGCAGTGCATGTCCCTTTAACACCTCCGTACAGTGCATGGCTAATCCCACACCAACACTGCAGTGCATGTCCCTTTTAACACCTCCCTGCAGTGCATGGCTAATCCCACACCAACTCTCTGCAGTGCATGTTTCACTCACCCCACCCTGCAGTGCATGGCTAATCCCACACCAACTCTCTGCAGTGCATGTCCATTTTAACACCTCCCTGCAGTACGTGGCTAATCCCACACCAGCTCTCTGCAGTGCATGTCCCGTTTAACACCTCCCTGCAGCGCATGGCTAATCCTACACCAACTCTCTGCAGTGCATGTCCCTTTAACACCTCCCTACAGCGCATGGCTAATCCCACACCAACTCTCTGCAGTGCATGTTTCACTCACCCCACCCTGCAGTGCATGGCTAATCCCACACCAACTCTCTGCAGTGCATGTCCCTTTTAACACCTCCCTGCAGAGCATGGCTAATCCCACACCAACTCTCTGCAGTACATGTCCCTTTTAACACCTCCCTGCAGTGCATGGCTAATCCCACACCAAATCTCTGCAGTGCAGGTTTCACTCACCCCACCCTGCAGTGCATGGCTAATCCCACACCAACTCTCTGCAGTGCATGTCCCGTTTAACACCTCCCTGCAGCGCATGGCTAATCCCACACCAACTCTCTGCAGAGCATGTCCCTTTAACACCTCCGTACAGTGCATGGCAAATCCCATACCAACCCTCTGCAGTGCATGTTTCACTCTCCCCACCCTGCAGTGCATGGCTAATCCCACACCAACTCTCTGCAGTGCATGTCCCTTTTAACACCTCCCTGCAGAGCATGGCTAATCCCACACCAACTCTCTGCAGTACAGGTCCCTTTTAACACCTCCCTGCAGTGCATGGCTAATCCCACACCAAATCTCTGCAGTGCATGTTTCACTCACCCCACCCTGCAGTGCATGGCTAATCCCACACCAACTCCCTGCAGTGCATGTCCCGTTTAACACCTCCCTACAGTGCATGGCTAATCCCACACCAACACTGCAGTACATGTCCCTTTTAACACCTCCCTGTAGTGCATGGATAATCCCACACCAACACTCAGCAGTGCATGTCCCTTTTAACACTTCCCTACAGTGCATGGCTAATGCACCACCAACTCACTGCAGTGCATGTCCCTTTAACAGCTCCCTGCAGTGCATGGCTAATGCCACACCAACTCTCTGCAGTGCATGTCCCTTTAACACCTCCCTGCAGCGCATGGATAATCCCACACCAACTCTCTGCAGCGCATGTCCCTTTTAACACCTCCCTACACTGCATGGCTAATCCCACACCAACTCACTGCAGTGCATGTCCCTTTTAACACTTCCCTACAGTGCATGGCTAATGCAACACCAACTCTCTGCAGTGCATGTCCCTTTTAACACCTCCCTGCAGTGCATGGCTAATGCCACACCAACTCTCTGCAGTGCATGTCCCTTTAACACCTCCCTGCAGCGCATGGCTAATTCCAAACCAACTCTTTGCAGTGAATGTCCCTTTTAACACCTCCCTACAGTGCATGGCTAATGCAACACCAACTCTCAGCAGTGCATGTCCCTTTTAACACCTCCCTGCAGTGCATGGCTAATGCCACACCAACTCTCTGCAGTGCATGTCCCTTTTAACACCTCCCTGCAGTGCATGGCTAATGCCACACCAACTCTCTGCAGTGCATGTCCCTTTAACACCTCCCTGCAGCGCATGGCTAATTCCAAACCAACTCTCTGCAGTGCATGTCCCTTTAACACCTCCGTGCAGTGCATGGTTAATTCCAAACCAACTCGCTGCAGTGCATGTCCCTTTAACACCTCCGTGCAGTGCATGGCTAATTCCAAACCAACTCTCTGCAGTGCATGTCCCTTTAACACCTCCGTGCAGTGCATGGCTAATTCCAAACCAACTCGCTGCAGTGCATGTCCCTTTAACACCTCCGTGCAGTGCAAGGCTAATCCCACACCAACTCTTTGCAGTGAATGTCCCTTTTAACACCTCCCTACAGTGCATGGCTAATGCAACACCAACTCTCAGCAGTGCATGTCCCTTTAACACCTCCCTGCAGCGCATGGCTAATTCCAAAGCAACTCTCTGCAGTGCATGTCCCTTTTAACACCTCGTTGCAGTGCATGGCTAATCTCACACCAACTCTCTGCAGAGCGTGTCCCTTTAACACCTCCATACAGTGCATGGCTAATCCCACACCAACTCTCTGCAGTGCAAGTCCCTTTAAAACCTTGCTGCAGAGCATGGCTAATCCCACACGAACTCTCTGCAGTGCATGTCCCTTTAACACCTCCCTACAGTGCATGTCTAATCTCTCACCAACTCTCTGCAGTGCATGTCCCTTTTAACACCTCCCTGCAGTGCATGGCTAATCCCTCCCGAACCCTCTGCAGCTCATGTCCCTTTTAACACCTCGCTGCAGAGCATGGCTAATCCCACACCAACTCTCTGCAGTGCATGTCCCTTTTAACACCTCGCTGCAGAGCATGGCTAATCCCACACCAACTCTCTGCAGTGCATGTCCCTTTAACACCTCCCTGCAGTGCATGGCTAATCCCACACCAACTCTCTGCAGTGCATGTCCCTTTAACACCTCCCTGCAGTGCATGGCTAATCCCTCCCGAACCCTCTGCAGCGCATGTCCCTTTTAACACCTCCCTGCAGTGCATGGCTAATCCCTCCCGAGCCCTCTGCAGCGCATGTCCCTTTTAACACCTCCCTACAGCGCATGGCTAATCTCACACCAACTCTCTGCAGTGCATGTCCCTTTTAACACCTCCCTGCAGTGCATGGCTAATGCCACACCAACTCTCTGCAGTGCATGTCCCTTTAACACCTCCCTGCAGTGCATGGTTAATTCCAAACCAACTCCCCGCAGTGCATGTCCCTTTAACACCTCCGTACAGTGCATGGCTAATCCCACACCAACACTGCAGTGCATGTCCCTTTTAACACCTCCCTGCAGTGCATGGCTAATCCCACACCAACTCTCTGCAGTGCATGTTTCACTCACCCCACCCTGCAGTGCATGGCTAATCCCACACCAACTCTCTGCAGAGCATGTCCCTTTAACACCTCCCTACAGTGCATGTCTAATCTCTCACCAACTCTCTGCAGTACATGTCCATTTTAACACCTCCCTGCAGTGCGTGGCTAATCCCACACCAGCTCTCTGCAGTGCATGTCCCGTTTAACACCTCCCTGCAGCGCATGGCTAATCCTACACCAACTCTCTGCAGTGCATGTCCCTTTAACACCTCCCTACAGCGCATGGCTAATCCCACACCAACTCTCTGCAGTGCATGTTTCACTCACCCCACCCTGCAGTGCATGGCTAATCCCACACCAACTCTCTGCAGTGCATGTCCCTTTTAACACCTCCCTGCAGAGCATGGCTAATCCCACACCAACTCTCTGCAGTACATGTCCCTTTTAACACCTCCCTGCAGTGCATGGCTAATCCCACACCAAATCTCTGCAGTGCATGTTTCACTCACCCCACCCTGCAGTGCATGGCTAATCCCACACCAACTCTCTGCAGAGCATGTCCCTTTAACACCTCCGTACAGTGCATGGCTAATCCCATACCAACCCTCTGCAGCGCATGTCCCTTTTAACACCTCCCTACAGTGCATGGCTAATCCCACACCAACACTGCAGTACATGTCCCTTTTAACACCTCCCTGCAGTGCATGGATAATCCCACACCAACTCTCAGCAGCGCATGTCCCTTTAACACCTCCCTGCAGTGCATGGCTAATCCCTCCCGAACCCTCTGCAGTGCATGTCCCTTTAACACCTCCCTACAGTGCATGGCTAATCCCACACCAACTCTCTGCAGTGCATGTCCCTTTTAACACTTCCCTACAGTGCATGGCTAATGCAACACCAACTCTCTGCAGTGCATGTCCCTTTAACAGCTCCCTGCAGTGTATGGCTAATCCCACACCAACTCTCTGCAGTGCATGTCCCTTTAACACCTCCCTGCAGCGCATGGCTAATCCCACACCAACTCTCTGCAGTGCATGTCCCTTTTAACACTTCCCTACAGTGCATGGCTAATGCAACACCAACTCTCTGCAGTGCATGTCCCTTTTAGCACCTCCCTGCAGTGCATGGCTAATGCCACACCAACTCTCTGCAGTGCATGTCCCTTTAACACCTCCCTGCAGCGCATGACTAATTCCAAACCAACTCTTTGCAGTGAATGTCCCTTTTAACACCTCCCTACAGTGCATGGCTAATGCAACACCAACTATCAGCAGTGCATGTCCCTTTTAACACCTCCCTGCAGTGCATGGCTAATGCCACACCAACTCTCTGCAGTGCATGTCCCTTTTAACACCTCCCTGCAGTGCATGGCTAATGCCACACCAACTCTCTGCAGTGCATGTCCCTTTAACACCTCCCTGCAGTGCATGGCTAATTCCAAACCAACTCGCTGCAGTGCATGTCCCTTTAACACCTCCGTGCAGTGCATGGCTAATTCCAAACCAACTCTCTGCAGTGCATGTCCCTTTAACACCTCCGTGCAGTGCATGGCTAATTCCAAACCAACTCGCTGCAGTGCATGTCCCTTTAACACCTCCGTGCAGTGCAAGGCTAATCCCACACCAACTCTTTGCAGTGAATGTCCCTTTTAACACCTCCCTACAGTGCATGGCTAATGCAACACCAACTCTCAGCAGTGCATGTCCCTTTAACACCTCCCTGCAGCGCATGGCTAATTCCAAAGCAACTCTCTGCAGTGCATGTCCCTTTTAACACCTCGTTGCAGTGCATGGCTAATCCCACACCAACTCTCTGCAGTGCAAGTCCCTTTAACACCTCCCTACAGCGCATGGGTAATCCCACACCAACTCTCTGCAGTGCATGTCCCTTTAACACCTCCCTACAGCGCATGGCTAATCCCACACCAACTCTCTGCAGAGCATGTCCCTTTAACACCTCCCTACAGTGCATGTCTAATCTCTCACCAACTCTCTGCAGTACATGTCCATTTTAACACCTCCCTGCAGTGCGTGGCTAATCCCACACCAGCTCTCTGCAGTGCATGTCCCGTTTAACACCTCCCTGCAGCGCATGGCTAATCCTACACCAACTCTCTGCAGTGCATGTCCCTTTAACACCTCCCTACAGCGCATGGCTAATCCCACACCAACTCTCTGCAGTGCATGTTTCACTCACCCCACCCTGCAGTGCATGGCTAATCCCACACCAACTCTCTGCAGTGCATGTCCCTTTTAACACCTCCCTGCAGAGCATGGCTAATCCCACACCAACTCTCTGCAGTACATGTCCCTTTTAACACCTCCCTGCAGTGCATGGCTAATCCCACACCAAATCTCTGCAGTGCATGTTTCACTCACCCCACCCTGCAGTGCATGGCTAATCCCACACCAACTCTCTGCAGAGCATGTCCCTTTAACACCTCCGTACAGTGCATGGCTAATCCCATACCAACCCTCTGCAGCGCATGTCCCTTTTAACACCTCCCTACAGTGCATGGCTAATCCCACACCAACACTGCAGTACATGTCCCTTTTAACACCTCCCTGCAGTGCATGGATAATCCCACACCAACTCTCAGCAGCGCATGTCCCTTTAACACCTCCCTGCAGTGCATGGCTAATCCCTCCCGAACCCTCTGCAGTGCATGTCCCTTTAACACCTCCCTACAGTGCATGGCTAATCCCACACCAACTCTCTGCAGTGCATGTCCCTTTTAACACTTCCCTACAGTGCATGGCTAATGCAACACCAACTCTCTGCAGTGCATGTCCCTTTAACAGCTCCCTGCAGTGTATGGCTAATCCCACACCAACTCTCTGCAGTGCATGTCCCTTTAACACCTCCCTGCAGCGCATGGCTAATCCCACACCAACTCTCTGCAGTGCATGTCCCTTTTAACACTTCCCTACAGTGCATGGCTAATGCAACACCAACTCTCTGCAGTGCATGTCCCTTTTAGCACCTCCCTGCAGTGCATGGCTAATGCCACACCAACTCTCTGCAGTGCATGTCCCTTTAACACCTCCCTGCAGCGCATGACTAATTCCAAACCAACTCTTTGCAGTGAATGTCCCTTTTAACACCTCCCTACAGTGCATGGCTAATGCAACACCAACTATCAGCAGTGCATGTCCCTTTTAACACCTCCCTGCAGTGCATGGCTAATGCCACACCAACTCTCTGCAGTGCATGTCCCTTTTAACACCTCCCTGCAGTGCATGGCTAATGCCACACCAACTCTCTGCAGTGCATGTCCCTTTAACACCTCCCTGCAGTGCATGGCTAATTCCAAACCAACTCGCTGCAGTGCATGTCCCTTTAACACCTCCGTGCAGTGCATGGCTAATTCCAAACCAACTCTCTGCAGTGCATGTCCCTTTAACACCTCCGTGCAGTGCATGGCTAATTCCAAACCAACTCGCTGCAGTGCATGTCCCTTTAACACCTCCGTGCAGTGCAAGGCTAATCCCACACCAACTCTTTGCAGTGAATGTCCCTTTTAACACCTCCCTACAGTGCATGGCTAATGCAACACCAACTCTCAGCAGTGCATGTCCCTTTAACACCTCCCTGCAGCGCATGGCTAATTCCAAAGCAACTCTCTGCAGTGCATGTCCCTTTTAACACCTCGTTGCAGTGCATGGCTAATCCCACACCAACTCTCTGCAGTGCAAGTCCCTTTAAAACCTTGCTGCAGAGCATGGCTAATCCCACACGAACTCTCTGCAGTGCATGTCCCTTTAACACCTCCCTACAGTGCATGTCTAATCTCTCATCAACTCTCTGCAGTGCATGTCCCTTTTAACACCTCCCTGCAGTGCATGGCTAATCCCTCCCGAACCCTCTCCAGTGCATGTCCCTTTTAACACCTCGCTGCAGAGCATGGCTAATCCCACACGAACTCTCTGCAGTGCATGTCCCTTTAACACCTCCCTACAGTGCATGTCTAATCTCTCATCAACTCTCTGCAGTGCATGTCCCTTTTAACACCTCCCTGCAGTGCATGGCTAATCCCTCCCGAACCCTCTCCAGTGCATGTCCCTTTTAACACCTCGCTGCAGAGCATGGCTAATCCCACACCAACTCTCTGCAGTGCATGTCCCTTTTAACACCTCGCTGCAGTGCGTGGCTAATCCCACACCAACTCTCTGCAGTGCATGTCCCTTTAACACCTCCCTGCAGTGCATGGCTAATCCCACACCAACTCTCTGCAGTGCATGTCCCTTTAACACCTCCCTGCAGTGCATGGCTAATCCCACACCAACTCTCTGCAGTGCATGTCCCTTTAACACCTCCCTGCAGTGCATGGCTAATCCCACACCAACTCTCTGCAGTGCATGTCCCTTTAACACCTCCCTGCAGTGCATGGCTAATCCCACACCAACTCTCTGCAGTGCATGTCCCTTTAACACCTCCCTGCAGTGCATGGCTAATCCCACACCAACTCTCTGCAGTGCATGTCCCTTTTAACACCTCCCTGCAGTGCATGGCTAATCCCTCCCGAACCCTCTGCAGCGCATGTCCCTTTTAACACCTCCCTACAGCGCATGGCTAATCCCACACCAACTCTCTGCAGTGCATGTCCCTGTTACAACCTCCCTACAGTGCATGGCTAATCCCTCACCAACTCTCTGCAGTGCATGTCCCTTTAACACCTCCCTACAGTGCATGGCTAATCTCACACCAACTCCCCGCAGTGCATGTCCCTTTAACACCTCCGTACAGTGCATGGCTAATCCCACACCAACACTGCAGTGCATGTCCCTTTTAACACCTCCCTGCCGTGCATGGCTAATCCCACACCAACTCTCTGCAGTGCATGTTTCACTCACCCCACCCTGCAGTGCATGGCTAATCCCACACCAACTCTCTGCAGAGCATGTCCCTTTAACACCTCCGTACAGTGCATGGCTAATCCCATACCAACCCTCTGCAGCGCATGTCCCTTTTAACACCTCCCTACAGTGCATGGCTAATCCCACACCAACTCTCAGCAGCGCATGTCCCTTTTAACACTTCCCTACAGTGCATGGCTAATGCAACACCAACACTCTGCAGTGCATGTCCCTTTAACAGCTCCCTGCAGTGTATGACTAATGCCACACCAACTCTCTGCAGTGCATGTCCCTTTAACACCTCCCTGCAGCGCATGGCTAATCCCACACCAACTCTCTGCAGTGCATGTCCCTTTTAACACTTCCCTACAGTGCATGGCTAATGCAACACCAACTCTCTGCAGTGCATGTCCCTTTTAACACCTCCCTGCAGTGCATGGCTAATGCCACACCAACTCTCTGCAGTGCATGTCCCTTTAACACCTCCCTGCAGTGCATGACTAATGCCACACCACCTCTCTGCAGTGCATGTCCCTTTAACACCTCCCTGCAGCGCATGGCTAATCCCACACCAACTCTCTGCAGTGCATGTCCCTTTTAACACTTCCCTACAGTGCATGGCTAATGCAACACCAACTCTCTGCAGTGCATGTCCCTTTTAACACCTCCCTGCAGTGCATGGCTAATGCCACACCAACTCTCTGCAGTGCATGTCCCTTTAACACCTCCCTGCAGCGCATGGCTAATTCCAAACCAACTCTTTGCAGTGAATGTCCCTTTTAACACCTCCCTACAGTGCATGGCTAATGCAACACCAACTCTCAGCAGTGCATGTCCCTTTTAACACCTCCCTGCAGTGCATGGCTAATGCCACACCAACTCTCTGCAGTGCATGTCCCTTTTAACACCTCCCTGCAGTGCATGGCTAATGCCACACCAACTCTCTGCAGTGCATGTCCCTTTAACACCTCCCTGCAGTGCATGGCTAATTCCAAACCAACTCTCTGCAGTGCATGTCCCTTTAACACTTACGTGCAGTGCATGGCTAATTCCAAACCAACTCGCTGCAGTGCATGTCCCTTTAACACCTCCGTGCAGTGCATGGCTAATTCCAAACCAACTCTCTGCAGTGCATGTCCCTTTAACACCTCCGTGCAGTGCATGGCTAATTCCAAACCAACTCCCTGCAGTGCATGTCCCTTTAACACCTCCGTGCAGTGCAAGGCTAATCCCACACCAACTCTTTGCAGTGAATGTCCCTTTTAACACCTCCCTACAGTGCATGGCTAATGCAACACCAACTCTCAGCAGTGCATGTCCCTTTAACACCTCCCTGCAGCGCACGGCTAATTCCAAAGCAACTCTCTGCAGTGCATGTCCCTTTTAACACCTCGTTGCAGTGCATGGCTAATCTCACACCAACTCTCTGCAGAGCGTGTCCCTTTAACACCTCCATACAGTGCATGGCTAATCCCACACCAACTCTCTGCAGTGCAAGTCCCTTTAAAACCTTGCTGCAGAGCATGGCTAATCCCACACGAACTCTCTGCAGTGCATGTCCCTTTAACACCTCCCTACAGTGCATGTCTAATCTCTCACCAACTCTCTGCAGTGCATGTCCCTTTTAACACCTCCCTGCAGTGCATGGCTAATCCCTCCCGAACCCTCTGCAGCGCATGTCCCTTTTAACACCTTGCTGCAGAGCATGGCTAATCCCACACCAACTCTCTGCAGTGCATGTCCCTTTTAACACCTCGCTGCAGAGCATGGCTAATCCCACACCAACTCTCTGCAGTGCATGTCCCTTTAACACCTCCCTGCAGTGCATGGCTAATCCCACACCAACTCTCTGCAGTGCATGTCCCTTTAACACCTCCCTACAGTGCATGGCTAATCCCTCCCGAACCCTCTGCAGCGCATGTCCCTTTTAACACCTCCCTACAGCGCATGGCTACTCCCACACCAACTCTCTGCAGTGCACGTCCCTGTTACCACCTCCCTACAGTGCATGGCTAATCCCTCACCAACTCTCTGCAGTGCATGTCCCTTTAACACCTCCCTACAGTGCATGGCTAATCTCACACCAACTCCCCGCAGTGCATGTCCCTTTAACACCTCCGTACAGTGCATGGCTAATCCCACACCAACACTGCAGTGCATGTCCCTTTTAACACCTCCCTGCAGTGCATGGCTAATCCCACACCAACTCTCTGCAGTGCATGTTTCACTCACCCCACCCTGCAGTGCATGGCTAATCCCACACCAACTCTCTGCAGAGCATGTCCCTTTAACACCTCCCTACAGTGCATGGCTAATCCCTCACCAACTCTCTGCAGTGCATGTCCCTTTAACACCTCCCTACAGTGCATGGCTAATCTCACACCAACTCCCCGCAGTGCATGTCCCTTTAACACCTCCGTACAGTGCATGGCTAATCCCACACCAACACTGCAGTGCATGTCCCTTTTAACACCTCCCTGCAGTGCATGGCTAATCCCACACCAACTCTCTGCAGTGCATGTTTCACTCACCCCACCCTGCAGTGCATGGCTAATCCCACACCAACTCTCTGCAGTGCATGTCCATTTTAACACCTCCCTGCAGTACGTGGCTAATCCCACACCAGCTCTCTGCAGTGCATGTCCCGTTTAACACCTCCCTGCAGCGCATGGCTAATCCTACACCAACTCTCTGCAGTGCATGTCCCTTTAACACCTCCCTACAGCGCATGGCTAATCCCACACCAACTCTCTGCAGTGCATGTTTCACTCACCCCACCCTGCAGTGCATGGCTAATCCCACACCAACTCTCTGCAGTGCATGTCCCTTTTAACACCTCCCTGCAGAGCATGGCTAATCCCACACCAACTCTCTGCAGTACATGTCCCTTTTAACACCTCCCTGCAGTGCATGGCTAATCCCACACCAAATCTCTGCAGTGCAGGTTTCACTCACCCCACCCTGCAGTGCATGGCTAATCCCACACCAACTCTCTGCAGTGCATGTCCCGTTTAACACCTCCCTGCAGCGCATGGCTAATCCCACACCAACTCTCTGCAGAGCATGTCCCTTTAACACCTCCGTACAGTGCATGGCAAATCCCATACCAACCCTCTGCAGTGCATGTTTCACTCTCCCCACCCTGCAGTGCATGGCTAATCCCACACCAACTCTCTGCAGTGCATGTCCCTTTTAACAGCTCCCTGCAGAGCATGGCTAATCCCACACCAACTCTCTGCAGTACAGGTCCCTTTTAACACCTCCCTGCAGTGCATGGCTAATCCCACACCAAATCTCTGCAGTGCATGTTTCACTCACCCCACCCTGCAGTGCATGGCTAATCCCACACCAACTCCCTGCAGTGCATGTCCCGTTTAACACCTCCCTACAGTGCATGGCTAATCCCACACCAACACTGCAGTACATGTCCCTTTTAACACCTCCCTGTAGTGCATGGATAATCCCACACCAACACTCAGCAGTGCATGTCCCTTTTAACACTTCCCTACAGTGCATGGCTAATGCACCACCAACTCACTGCAGTGCATGTCCCTTTAACAGCTCCCTGCAGTGCATGGCTAATGCCACACCAACTCTCTGCAGTGCATGTCCCTTTAACACCTCCCTGCAGCGCATGGATAATCCCACACCAACTCTCTGCAGCGCATGTCCCTTTTAACACCTCCCTACACTGCATGGCTAATCCCACACCAACTCTCTGCAGTGCATGTCCCTTTTAACACTTCCCTACAGTGCATGGCTAATGCAACACCAACTCTCTGCAGTGCATGTCCCTTTTAACACCTCCCTGCAGTGCATGGCTAATGCCACACCAACTCTCTGCAGTGCATGTCCCTTTAACACCTCCCTGCAGTGCATGGCTAATGCCACACCAACTCTCTGCAGTGCATGTCCCTTTTAACACCTCCCTGCAGTGCATGGCTAATGCCACACCAACTCTCTGCAGTGCATGTCCCTTTAACACCTCCCTGCAGCGCATGGCTAATTCCAAACCAACTCTCTGCAGTGCATGTCCCTTTAACACCTCCGTGCAGTGCATGGTTAATTCCAAACCAACTCGCTGCAGTGCATGTCCCTTTAACACCTCCGTGCAGTGCATGGCTAATTCCAAACCAACTCTCTGCAGTGCATGTCCCTTTAACACCTCCGTGCAGTGCATGGCTAATTCCAAACCAACTCGCTGCAGTGCATGTCCCTTTAACACCTCCGTGCAGTGCAAGGCTAATCCCACACCAACTCTTTGCAGTGAATGTCCCTTTTAACACCTCCCTACAGTGCATGGCTAATGCAACACCAACTCTCAGCAGTGCATGTCCCTTTAACACCTCCCTGCAGCGCATGGCTAATTCCAAAGCAACTCTCTGCAGTGCATGTCCCTTTTAACACCTCGTTGCAGTGCATGGCTAATCTCACACCAACTCTCTGCAGAGCGTGTCCCTTTAACACCTCCATACAGTGCATGGCTAATCCCACACGAACTCTCTGCAGTGCAAGTCCCTTTAAAACCTTGCTGCAGAGCATGGCTAATCCCACACGAACTCTCTGCAGTGCATGTCCCTTTAACACCTCCCTACAGTGCATGTCTAATCTCTCACCAACTCTCTGCAGTGCATGTCCCTTTTAACACCTCCCTGCAGTGCATGGCTAATCCCTCCCGAACCCTCTGCAGCTCATGTCCCTTTTAACACCTCGCTGCAGAGCATGGATAATCCCACACCAACTCTCTGCAGTGCATGTCCCTTTTAACACCTCGCTGCAGAGCATGGCTAATCCCACACCAACTCTCTGCAGTGCATGTCCCTTTAACACCTCCCTGCAGTGCATGGCTAATCCCACACCAACTCTCTGCAGTGCATGTCCCTTTAACACCTCCCTGCAGTGCATGGCTAATCCCTCCCGAACCCTCTGCAGCGCATGTCCCTTTTAACACCTCCCTACAGTGCATGGCTAATCTCACACCAACTCTCTGCAGTGCATGTCCCTTTAACACCTCCCTGCAGTGCATGGTTAATTCCAAACCAACTCTCTGCAGTGCATGTCCCTTTAACACCTCCCTACAGTGCATGGCTAATCTCACACCAACTCCCCGCAGTGCATGTCCCTTTAACACCTCCGTACAGTGCATGGCTAATCCCACACCAACACTGCAGTGCATGTCCCTTTTAACACCTCCCTGCAGTGCATGGCTAATCCCACACCAACTCTCTGCAGTGCATGTTTCACTCACCCCACCCTGCAGTGCATGGCTAATCCCACACCAACTCTCTGCAGAGCATGTCCCTTTAACACCTCCCTACAGTGCATGTCTAATCTCTCACCAACTCTCTGCAGTACATGTCCATTTTAACACCTCCCTGCAGTGCGTGGCTAATCCCACACCAGCTCTCTGCAGTGCATGTCCCGTTTAACACCTCCCTGCAGCGCATGGCTAATCCTACACCAACTCTCTGCAGTGCATGTCCCTTTAACACCTCCCTACAGCGCATGGCTAATCCCACACCAACTCTCTGCAGTGCATGTTTCACTCACCCCACCCTGCAGTGCATGGCTAATCCCACACCAACTCTCTGCAGTGCATGTCCCTTTTAACACCTCCCTGCAGAGCATGGCTAATCCCACACCAACTCTCTGCAGTACATGTCCCTTTTAACACCTCCCTGCAGTGCATGGCTAATCCCACACCATATCTCTGCAGTGCATGTTTCACTCACCCCACCCTGCAGTGCATGGCTAATCCCACACCAACTCTCTGCAGTGCATGTCCCGTTTAACACCTCCCTGCAGCGCATGGCTAATCCCACACCAACTCTCTGCAGAGCATGTCCCTTTAACACCTCCGTACAGTGCATGGCTAATCCCACACCAACACTGCAGTACATGTCCCTTTTAACACCTCCCTGCAGTGCATGGATAATCCCACACCAACTCTCAGCAGTGCATGTCCCTTTTAACACTTCCCTACAGTGCATGGCTAATGCAACACCAACTCTCTGCAGTGCATGTCCCTTTAACAGCTCCCTGCAGTGCATGGCTAATGCCACACCAACTCTCTGCAGTGCATGTCCCTTTAACACCTCCCTGCAGCGCATGGCTAATCCCACACCAACTCTCAGCAGTGCATGTCCCTTTTAACACTTCCCTACAGTGCATGGCTAATGCAACACCAACTCTCTGCAGTGCATGTCCCTTTAACAGCTCCCTGCAGTGCATGGCTAATGCCACACCAACTCTCTGCAGTGCATGTCCCTTTAACACCTCCCTGCAGCGCATGGCTAATCCCACACCAACTCTCTGCAGTGCATGTCCCTTTTAACACTTCCCTACAGTGCATGCTAATGCAACACCAACTCTCTGCAGTGCATGTCCCTTTTAACACCTCCCTGCAGCACATGGCTAATCCCACACCAACTCTCTGCAGTGCATGTCCCTTTTAACACTTCCCTACAGTGCATGCTAATGCAACACCAACTCTCTGCAGTGCATGTCCCTTTTAACACCTCCCTGCAGTGCATGGCTAATGCCACACCAACTCTCTGCAGTGCATGTCCCTTTAACACCTCCCTGCAGCGCATGGCTAATTCCAAACCAACTCTTTGCAGTGAATGCCCCTTTTAACACCTCCCTACAGTGCATGGCTAATGCAACACCAACTCTCAGCAGTGCATGTCCCTTTTAACACCTCCCTGCAGTGCCTGGCTAATGCCACACCAACTCTCTGCAGTGCATGTCCCTTTTAACACCTCCCTGCAGTGCATGCTTAATCCCACACCAACTCTCTGCAGTGCATGTCCCTTTAACACCTCCCTGCAGCGCATGGCTAATTCCAAACCAACTCTCTGCAGTGCATGTCCCTTTAACACCTCCGTGCAGTGCATGGCTAATTCCAAACCAACTCGCTGCAGTGCATGTCCCTTTAACACCTCCGTGCAGTGCATGGCTAATTCCAAACCAACTCTCTGCAGTGCATGTCCCTTTAACACCTCCGTGCAGTGCATGGCTAATTCCAAACCAACTCGCTGCAGTGCATGTCCCTTTAACACCTCCGTGCAGTGCATGGCTAATCCCACACCAACTCTCAGCAGTGCATGTCCCTTCAACACCTCCCTGCAGCGCATGGCTAATTCCAAAGCAACTCTCTGTAGTGCATGTCCCTTTTAACACCTCGTTGCAGTGCATGGCTAATCTCACACCAACTCTCTGCAGAGCGTGTCCCTTTAACACCTCCATACAGTGCATGGCTAATCCCACACCAACTCTCTGCAGTGCGAGTCCCTTTAAAACCTTGCTGCAGAGCATGGCTAATCCCACATGAACTCTCTGCAGTGCATGTCCCTTTAACACCTCCCTACAGTGCATGTCTAATCTCTCACCAACTCTCTGCAGTGCATGTCCCTTTTAACACCTCCCTGCAGTGCATGGCTAATCCCTCCCGAACCCTCTGCCGCGCATGTCCCTTTTAACACCTCGCTGCAGAGCATGGCTAATCCCACACCAACTCTCTGCAGTGCATGTCCCTTTTAACACCTCGCTGCAGAGCATGGCTAATCCCACACCAACTCTCTGCAGTGCATGTCCATTTAACACCTCCCTGCAGTGCATGGCTAATCCCTCCCGAACCCTCTGCAGCGCATGTCCCTTTTAACACCTCCCTACAGCGCATGGCTAATCCCACACCAACTCTCTGCAGTGCATGTCCCTTCAACACCTCCCTACAGTGCATGGCTAATTCCAAACCAACTCTCAGCAGTGCATGTCCCTGTTACCACCTCCCTACAGTGCATGGCTAATCTCACACCAACTCCCCGCAGTGCATGTCCCTTTAACACCTCCGTACAGTGCATGGCTAATCCCACACCAACAATGCAGTGCATGTCCCTTTAACACCTCCGTACAGTGCATGGCTAATCCCACACCAACAATGCAGTGCATGTCCCTTTTAACACCTCCCTGCAGTGCATGGCTAATCTCACACCAACTCTCTGCAGTGCATGTCCCTTTTAACAACTCGCTGCAGAGCATGTTAATCCCACACCAACTCTCTGCAGTGCATGTCCCTTTTAACACCTCCCTGCAGTGCATGGCTAATCTCACACCAACTCCCCGCAGTGCATGTCCCTTTTACACCTCCCTACAGTGCATGGTTAATCCCTTACCAACTCTCTGCAGTGAAACACTCCCCCCCTCTCAATCAGATCTGAGCCTAAACTACTTACCTTCCGTAAACTCCTTAAAACCTGGCTTTTTAATAAATCATCCTTTTAATTAACCATCTTGAAAACTCTGTCTAAATCCAGCGTACTCCGCTTTAGCCCAACCTCTGTAGCGCTGGGACGCCCCTGGGTAGCCATCGCGCTTTATAAATAATTTTTTCATTTCATTTCATGTCCCTTTTAACACCTCCCTGCAGAGCATGGCTAATGCAACACCAACTCTCTGCAGTGCATGTCCCTTTAACACCTCACTGCAGTGCATGGCTAATCGCACACCAACTCTCTGCAGTGCATGTCCCTTTTAACACCTCCCTACAGTGCATGGCTAATCCCTTACCAACTCTCTGCAGTGCATGTCCCTTTTAACACCTCCCTGCAGTGCATGGCTAATCCCACACCAACTCTGCAGTACATGTCCCTTTTAACACCTCCCTGCAGTGCATGGCTAATGCAACACCAACTCTCTGCAGTGCATGTCCCTTTAACACCTCCCTACAGTGCATGGCTAATCCCACACCAATTCTCTGCAGTGCATGTCCCTTTAACACCTCCCTGCAGTGCATGGCTAATCCCACACCAATTCTCTGCAGTGCATGTCCCTTTAACACCTCCCTACAGTGCATGGCTAATGCCACACCAACTCTCTGCAGTGCATGTCCCTTTTAACATCTCGCTGCAGTGCATGGCTAATCGCACACCAACTCTCTGCAGTGCATGTCCCTTTTAACACCTCGCTGCAGTGCATGGCTAATCTCACACCAACTCTCTGCAGTGCGTGTCCGTTTTACACCTCCCTACAGTGCATGGCTAATTCCAAACCAACTCTCAGCAGTGCATGTCCCTTTTAACACCTCCCTGCAGTGCATGGCTAATCGCACACCAACTCTCTGCAGTGAATGTCCCTTCAACACCTCCCTAAAGTGCATGGCTAATCCCACACCAACTCTCAGCAGTGCATGTCCCTTTTAACACCTCCCTGCAGTGCATGGCTAATCCCACACCAACTCTCAGCAGCGCATGTCCCTTTTAACACCTCCTTGCAGTGCATGGCTAATCTCACACCAACTCTCTGCAGTGCATGTCCCTTTTAACACCTCCCTACAGTGCATGGGTAATCCCACACCAACTCTCTGCAGTGCATGTCCCTTCAACACCTCCCTACAGTGCATGGCTAATCCCATACCAACTCTGCAGTACATGTCCCTTTTAACACCTTCCTGCAGTGCATGGCTAAACCCACACCAACTCTCTGCAGTGCATGACCCTTTTAACACCTCCCTGCAGTGCATGGCTAATCTCACACCAACTCTCTGCAGTGCATGTCCCTTTTAACACCTCCCTGCAGTGCATGGTTAATCCCACACCGACTCTCTGCAGTGCATGTCCCTTCAACACCTCCCTACAGCGCATGGCTAATTCCAAACCAACTCTCAGCAGTGCATGTCCCTTTTAACACCTCCCTACAGTGCATGGCTAATGCAACACCAACTCTCTGCAGTGCATGTCCATTTTAACACCTCCCTGCAGTGCATGGCTAATCCCACACCAACTCTGCAGTACATGTCCCTTTTAACACCTCCCTGCAGTGCATGGCTAATGCCACACCAACTCTCTGCAGTGCATGTCCCTTTAACACCTCCCTGCAGCGCATGGCTAATTCCAAACCAACTCTTTGCAGTGAATGTCCCTTTTAACACCTCCCTACAGTGCATGGCTAATGCAACACCAACTCTCAGCAGTGCATGTCCCTTTTAACACCTCCCTGCAGTGCATGGCTAATGCCACACCAACTCTCTGCAGTGCATGTCCCTTTTAACACCTCCCTGCAGTGCATGGCTAATGCCACACCAACTCTCTGCAGTGCATGTCCCTTTAACACCTCCCTGCAGCGCATGGCTAATTCCAAACCAACTCTCTGCAGTGCATGTCCCTTTAACACCTCCGTGCAGTGCATGGTTAATTCCAAACCAACTCGCTGCAGTGCATGTCCCTTTAACACCTCCGTGCAGTGCATGGCTAATTCCAAACCAACTCTCTGCAGTGCATGTCCCTTTAACACCTCCGTGCAGTGCATGGCTAATTCCAAACCAACTCGCTGCAGTGCATGTCCCTTTAACACCTCCGTGCAGTGCAAGGCTAATCCCACACCAACTCTTTGCAGTGAATGTCCCTTTTAACACCTCCCTACAGTGCATGGCTAATGCAACACCAACTCTCAGCAGTGCATGTCCCTTTAATACCTCCCTGCAGCGCATGGCTAATTCCAAAGCAACTCTCTGCAGTGCATGTCCCTTTTAACACCTCGTTGCAGTGCATGGCTAATCTCACACCAACTCTCTGCAGAGCGTGTCCCTTTAACACCTCCATACAGTGCATGGCTAATCCCACACCAACTCTCTGCAGTGCAAGTCCCTTTAAAACCTTGCTGCAGAGCATGGCTAATCCCACACGAACTCTCTGCAGTGCATGTCCCTTTAACACCTCCCTACAGTGCATGTCTAATCTCTCACCAACTCTCTGCAGTGCATGTCCCTTTTAACACCTCCCTGCAGTGCATTGCTAATCCCTCCCGAACCCTCTGCAGCTCATGTCCCTTTTAACACCTCGCTGCAGAGCATGGCTAATCCCACACCAACTCTCTGCAGTGCATGTCCCTTTTAACACCTCGCTGCAGAGCATGGCTAATCCCACACCAACTCTCTGCAGTGCATGTCCCTTTAACACCTCCCTGCAGTGCATGGCTAATCCCACACCAACTCTCTGCAGTGCATGTCCCTTTAACACCTCCCTGCAGTGCATGGCTAATCCCTCCCGAACCCTCTGCAGCGCATGTCCCTTTTAACACCTCCCTACAGCGCATGGCTACTCCCACACCAACTCTCTGCAGTGCATGTCCCTGTTACCACCTCCCTACAGTGCATGGCTAATCCCTCACCAACCCTCTGCAGTGCATGTCCCTTTAACACCTCCCTACAGTGCATGGCTAATCCCACACCAACACTGCAGTGCATGTCCCTTTTAACACCTCCCTGCAGTGCATGGCTAATCTCACACCAACTCCCCGCAGTGCATGTCCCTTTAACACCTCCGTACAGTGCATGGCTAATCCCACACCAACACTGCAGTGCATGTCCCTTTTAACACCTCCCTGCAGTGCATGGCTAATCCCACACCAACTCTCTGCAGTGCATGTTTCACTCACCCCACCCTGCAGTGCATGGCTAATCCCACACCAACTCTCTGCAGAGCATGTCCCTTTAACACCTCCCTACAGTGCATGTCTAATCTCTCACCAACTCTCTGCAGTACATGTCCATTTTAACACCTCCCTGCAGTGCGTGGCTAATCCCACACCAGCTCTCTGCAGTGCATGTCCCGTTTAACACCTCCCTGCAGCGCATGGCTAATCCTACACCAACTCTCTGCAGTGCATGTCCCTTTAACACCTCCCTACAGCGCATGGCTAATCCCACACCAACTCTCTGCAGTGCATGTTTCAATCACCCCACCCTGCAGTGCATGGCTAATCCCACACCAACTCTCTGCAGTGCATGTCCCTTTTAACACCTCCCTGCAGAGCATGGCTAATCCCACACCAACTCTCTGCAGTACATGTCCCTTTTAACACCTCCCTGCAGTGCATGGCTAATCCCACACCAAATCTCTGCAGTGCATGTTTCACTCACCCCACCCTGCAGTGCATGGCTAATCCCACACCAACTCTCTGCAGTGCATGTCCCGTTTAACACCTCCCTGCAGCGCATGGCTAATCCCACACCAACTCTCTGCAGAGCATGTCCCTTTAACACCTCCGTACAGTGCATGGCTAATCCCATACCAACCCTCTGCAGTGCATGTTTCACTCACCCCACCCTGCAGTGCATGGCTAATCTCACACCAACTCTCTGCAGTGCATGTCCCTTTTAACACCTCCCTGCTGAGCATGGCTAATCCCACACCAACTCTCTGCAGTACATGTCCCTTTTAACACCTCCCTGCAGTGCATGGCTAATCCCACACCAAATCTCTGCAGTGCATGTATCACTCACCCCACCCTGCAGTGCATGGCTAATCCCACACCAACTCTCTGCAGTGCATGTCCCGTTTAACACCTCCCTACAGTGCATGGCTAATCCCACACCAACACTGCAGTACATGTCCCTTTTAACACCTCCCTGCAGTGCATGGATAATCCCACACCAACTCTCAGCAGTGCATGTCCCTTTTAACACTTCCCTACAGTGCATGGCTAATGCAACACCAACTCTCTGCAGTGCATGTCCCTTTAACAGCTCCCTGCAGTGCATGGCTAATGCCACACCAACTCTCTGCAGTGCATGTCCCTTTAACACCTCCTGCAGCGCATGGCTAATCCCACACCAACTCTCTGCAGTGCATGTCCCTTTTAACACTTCCCTACAGTGCATGGCTAATGCAACACCAACTCTCAGCAGTGCATGTCCCTTTTAACACCTCCCTGCAGTGCCTGGCTAATGCCACACCAACTCTCTGCAGTGCATGTCCCTTTTAACACCTCCCTGCAGTGCATGGCTAATGCCACACCAACTCTCTGCAGTGCATGTCCCTTTAACACCTCCCTGCAGCGCATGGCTAATTCCAAACCAACTCTCTGCAGTGCATGTCCCTTTAACACCTCCGTGCAGTGCATGGCTAATTCCAAACCAACTCGCTGCAGTGCATGTCCCTTTAACACCTCCGTGCAGTGCATGGCTAATTCCAAACCAACTCTCTGCAGTGCATGTCCCTTTAACACCTCCGTGCAGTGCATGGCTAATTCCAAACCAACTCGCTGCAGTGCATGTCCCTTTAACACCTCCGTGCAGTGCATGGCTAATCCCACACCAACTCTCAGCAGTGCATGTCCCTTCAACACCTCCCTGCAGCGCATGGCTAATTCCAAAGCAACTCTCTGTAGTGCATGTCCCTTTTAACACCTCGTTGCAGTGCATGGCTAATCTCACACCAACTCTCTGCAGAGCGTGTCCCTTTAACACCTCCATACAGTGCATGGCTAATCCCACACCAACTCTCTGCAGTGCAAGTCCCTTTAAAACCTTGCTGCAGAGCATGGCTAATCCCACATGAACTCTCTGCAGTGCATGTCCCTTTTAACACCTCGCTGCAGAGCATGGCTAATCCCTCCCGAACCCTCTGCAGCGCATGTCCCTTTTAACACCTCCCTGCAGTGCATGGCTAATCCCTCCCGAACCCTCTGCAGCGCATGTCCCTTTTAACACCTCCCTGCAGTGCATGGCTAATCCCTCCCGAACCCTCTGCAGCGCATGTCCCTTTTAACACCTCGCTGCAGAGCATGGCTAATCCCACACCAACTCTCTGCAGTGCATGTCCCTTTTAACACCTCGCTGCAGAGCATGGCTAATCCCACACCAACTCTCTGCAGTGCATGTCCATTTAACACCTCCCTGCAGTGCATGGCTAATCCCTCCCGAACCCTCTGCAGCGCATGTCCCTTTTAACACCTCCCTACAGCGCATGGCTAATCCCACACCAACTCTCTGCAGTGCATGTCCCTTCAACACCTCCCTACAGTGCATGGCTAATTCCAAACCAACTCTCAGCAGTGCATGTCCCTGTTACCACCTCCCTACAGTGCATGGCTAATCTCACACCAACTCCCCGCAGTGCATGTCCCTTTAACACCTCCGTACAGTGCATGGCTAATCCCACACCAACAATGCAGTGCATGTCCCTTTAACACCTCCGTACAGTGCATGGCTAATCCCACACCAACAATGCAGTGCATGTCCCTTTTAACACCTCCCTGCAGTGCATGGCTAATCTCACACCAACTCTCTGCAGTGCATGTCCCTTTTAACAACTCGCTGCAGAGCATGTTAATCCCACACCAACTCTCTGCAGTGCATGTCCCTTTTAACACCTCCCTGCAGTGCATGGCTAATCTCACACCAACTCCCCGCAGTGCATGTCCCTTTTACACCTCCCTACAGTGCATGGTTAATCCCTTACCAACTCTCTGCAGTGGAACACTCCCCCCCTCTCAATCAGATCTGAGCCTAAACTACTTACCTTCCGTAAACTCCTTAAAACCTGGCTTTTTAATAAATCATCCTTTTAATTAACCATCTTGAAAACTCTGTCTAAATCCAGCGTACTCCGCTTTAGCCCAACCTCTGTAGCGCTGGGACGCCCCTAGGTAGCCATCGCGCTTTATAAATAATTTTTTCATTTCATTTCATGTCCCTTTTAACACCTCCCTGCAGAGCATGGCTAATGCAACACCAACTCTCTGCAGTGCATGTCCCTTTAACACCTCACTGCAGTGCATGGCTAATCCCTTACCAACTCTCTGCAGTGCATGTCCCTTTTAACACCTCCCTGCAGTGCATGGCTAATCCCACACCAACTCTGCAGTACATGTCCCTTTTAACACCTCCCTGCAGTGCATGGCTAATGCAACACCAACTCTCTGCAGTGCATGTCCCTTTTAACACCTCCCTACAGTGCATGGCTAATGCCACACCAACTCTCTGCAGTGCATGTCCCTTTTAACACCTCCCTACAGTGCATGGCTAATCCCACACCAACTCTCTGCAGTGCATGTCCCTTTTAACACCTCACTAGAGTGCATGGCTAATCGCACACCAACTCTCTGCAGTGAATGTCCCTTCAACACCTCCCTAAAGTGCATGGCTAATCCCACACCAACTCTCAGCAGTGCATGTCCCTTTTAACACCTCCCTGCAGTGCATGGCTAATCGCACACCAACTCTCTGCAGTGCATGTCCCTTTTAACACCTCACTACAGTGCATGGCTAATCGCACACCAACTCTCTGCAGTGAATGTCCCTTCAACACCTCCCTAAAGTGCATGGCTAATCCCACACCAACTCTCAGCAGTGCATGTCCCTTTTAACACCTCCCTACAGTGCATGGCTAATGCAACACCAACTCTCTGCAGTGCATGTCCCTTTTAACACCTCCCTGCAGTGCATGGCTAATCCCACACCAACTCTCAGCAGCGCATGTCCCTTTTAACACCTCCTTGCAGTGCATGGCTAATCTCACACCAACTCTCTGCAGTGCATGTCCCTTTTAACACCTCCCTACAGTGCATGGGTAATCCCACACCAACTCTCTGCAGTGCATGTCCCTTCAACACCTCCCTACAGTGCATGGCTAATCCCACACCAACTCTGCAGTACATGTCCCTTTTAACACCTTCCTGCAGTGCATGGCTAAACCCACACCAACTCTGCAGTACATGTCCCTTTTAACACCTTCCTGCAGTGCATGGCTAAACCCACACCAACTCTCTGCAGTGCATGTCCCTTTTAACACCTCCCTGCAGTGCATGGTTAATCCCACACCGACTCTCTGCAGTGCATGTCCCTTCAACACCTCCCTACAGCGCATGGCTAATTCCAAACCAACTCTCAGCAGTGCATGTCCCTTTTAACACCTCCCTACAGTGCATGGCTAATGCAACACCAACTCTCTGCAGTGCATGTCCCTTTTAACACCTCCCTGCAGTGCATGGCTAATCCCACACCAACTCTGCAGTACATGTCCCTTTTAACACCTCCCTGCAGTGCATGGCTAATCCCACACCAACTCTCTGCAGTGCATGTCCCTTTTAACACCTCCCTGCAGTGCATGGCTAATCCCACACCAACTCTCTGCAGTGCATGTCCCTTTTAACACCTCCCTGCAGTTTATGGCTAATCCCACACCACTCTCTGCAGTGCATGTCCCTTTTAACACCTCCCTGCAGTGCATGGCTTATCCCACACCAACTCTCTGCAGTGCATGTCCCTTTAACACCTCCCTACAGCGCATGGGTAATCCCACACCAACTCTCTGCAGTGCATGTCCCTTTAACACCTCCCTACAGCGCATGGCTAATGCCACACCAACTCTCTGCAGTGCATGTCCCTTTAACACCTCCCTGCAGTGCATGGCTAATCCCACACCAACTCTCTGCAGTGCATGTCCCTTCAACACCTCCCTACAGTGCATGGCTAATCCCACACCAACTCTCTGCAGTGCATGTCCCTTTAACACCTCCCTGCAGTGCATGGCTAATCCCAACCAACTCTCTGCAGTGCAATTCCCTTCAACACCTACCTACAGTGCATGGCTAATCCCACACCAACTCTCTGCAGTGCATGTCCCTTTTAACACCTCCCTGCAGTGCATGGCTAATCCCACACCAACTCTCTGCAGTGCATGTCCCTTTTAACACCTCCCTGCAGTGCATGGCTAATCCCACACCAACTCTCTGCAGTGCATGTCCCTTTTAACACCTCCCTGCAGTTTATGGCTAATCCCACACCACTCTCTGCAGTGCATGTCCCTTTTAACACCTCCCTGCAGTGCATGGCTTATCCCACACCAACTCTCTGCAGTGCATGTCCCTTTAACACCTCCCTACAGCGCATGGGTAATCCCACACCAACTCTCTGCAGTGCATGTCCCTTTTAACACCTCCCTGCAGTGCATGGCTTATCCCACACCAACTCTCTGCAGTGCATGTCCCTTTTAACACCTCCCTGCAGTGCATGGTTTATCCCACACCAACTCTCTGCAGTGCATGTCCCTTTAACACCTCCCTACAGCGCATGGGTAATCCCACACCACTCTCTGCAGTGCATGTCCCTTTTAACACCTCCCTGCAGTGCATGGTTTATCCCACACCAACTCTCTGCAGTGCATGTCCCTTTAACACCTCCCTGCAGCGCATGGCTAATCGCACACCAACTCTCTGCAGTGCATGTTCCTTTTAACACCTCCCAGCAGTGCATGGCTAATCCCACACCAACCCTTTGCAGTGCACGTCCCTTAAACACCTCCCTACAGTGCATGGCTAATCCCACACCAACTCTCTGCAGTGCATGTCCCTTTAACACCTCCGTGCAGTGTATGGCTAATCCCACACCAACTCTCTGCAGTGCATGTCCCTTTTAACAACTCCCTACAGTACATGACTAATGCCACACCAACTCTCTGCAGTACGTGTCCCTTTAACACCTCCCTGCAGTGTATGGCTAATCCCACACCAACTCTTTGCAGTGCATGTCCCTTTTAACAAATCCCTACAGTGCATGGCTAATGCCACACCAACTCTCTGCAGTACGTGTCCATTTAACACCTCCCTGCAGTGTATGGCTAATCCCACACCAACTCTCTGCAGTGCGTGTCCCTTTAACACCTCCCTGCAGTGTATGGCTAATCCCACACCAACTCTCGGCAGTGCATGTCCCTTTAACACCTCCCTACAGTGCATGGCAAATCCCACACCAACTCTCTGCAGTGCGTGTCCCTTTAACACCTCCCTGCAGTGTATGGCTAATCCCACACCAACTCTCTGCAGTGCATGTCCCTTTTAACACCTCCCTACAGCGCATGGCTAATCCCACACCAACTCTGCAGTGCATGTCCCTTTTAACACCTCCCTACAGTGCATGGCTAATCCCACACCAACTCTCTGCAGTGCATGTCCCTTTTAACGCCTCCCTGCAGTGCATGGCTAATGCCACACAAACTCTCTGCAGTGCATGTCCCTTTTAACACCTCCCTACAGTGCATGGCTAATCCCACACCAACCCTCTGCAGTGCATGTCCCTTTAACACCTCCCTACAGCGCATGGCTAATCCCACACCAACTCTCTGCAGTGCATGTCCCTTTTAACACCTCCCTACAGTGTATGGCTAATCCCACACCAACTCTCTGCAGTGCATGTCCCTTTAACACCTCCCTGCAGTGTATGGCTAATCCCACACCAACTCTCTGCAGTGCATGTCCCTTTTAACAACTCCCTACAGTACATGACTAATGCCACACCAACTCTCTGCAGTACGTGTCCCTTTAACAACTCCCTGCAGTGTATGGCTAATCCCACACCAACTCTCTGCAGTGCATGTCCCTTTTAACAACTCCCTACAGTGCATGGCTAATGCCACACCAACTCTCTGCAGTACGTGTCCATTTACCACCTCCCTGCAGTGTATGGCTAATCCCACACCAACTCTCTGCAGTGCGTGTCCCTTTAACACCTCCCTGCAGTGTATGGCTAATCCCACACCAACTCTCGGCAGTGCATGTCCCTTTAACACCTCCCTACAGTGCATGGCTAATCCCACACCAACTCTCTGCAGTGCGTGTCCCTTTAACACCTCCCTGCAGTGTATGGCTAATCCCACACCAACTCTCTGCAGTGCATGTCCCTTTTAACACCTCCCTACAGCGCATGGCTAATCCCACACAAACTCTGCAGTGCATGTCCCTTTTAACACCTCCCTACAGTGCATGGCTAATACCTCACCAACCCTCTGCAGTGCATGTCCAGTTTAACACCTCCCTGCAGTGCATGACTAATCCCACACCAACACTGCAGTACATGTCCCTTTTAACACCTCCGTACAGTGCATGGCTAAAGCTACACCAACACTGCAGTACATGTCCCTTTTAACACCTCCCTGCAGTGCATGGCTAATCCCACACCAACTCTCTGCAGTGCATGTTCCTTTTAACACCTCCCTGCAGTGCATGGCGACTGCCACACCAACTCTCTGCAGTGCATGTCCCGTTTAACACCTCCCTGCAGTGCATGGCTAATCCCACACCAACACTGCAGTACATGTCCTTTTTAACACCTCCGTACAGTGCATGGCTAATCCCACACCAACACTGCAGTACATGTCCTTTTTAACACCTCCCTGCAGTTCATGGCTAATCCCACACCAACTCTCTGCAGTGCATGTCCCTTTTAACACCTCCCTACAGTGCATGGCTAATCGCACACCAACTCTCTGCAGTGCGTGTCCCTTTTAACACCTCCCTGCAGTGCATGGCTAATGCCACACCAACTCTCTGCATTGCATGTTCCTTTTAACACCTCTCTGCAGTGCATGGCTAATCCCACAGCAACTCTCTGCAGTGCATGTCACTTTAACACCTCCCTACAGAGCATGGCTAATCCCACACCAACTCTCTGCAGTTCATGTCCCTTTTAACACCTCCCTGCAGTGCATGGCTAATCCCACAACAACTCTCTGCAGTGCATGTCCCTTTCAACACCTCCCTGCAGTGCATGGCTAATCCCACACCACTCTCTGCAGTGCATGTCCCTTTTACAACCTCCCTGCAGTGCATGGCTAATCCCACACCACCTCTCTGCAGTGCATGTCCCTTTTAACACCTCCCTGCAGTGCATGGCTAATCCCACACCAACTCTCTGCAGCGCATGTCCCTTTTAACACCTCCCTGCAGTGCATGGCTAATCCCACACCCACTCTCTGCAGTGCATGTCCCTTCAACACCTCCCTGCAGTGCATGGCTAATCCCACACCAACTCTCTGCAGTGAATGTCCCTTTTAACACCTCCCTGCAGTGCATGGCTAATCCCACACCAACTCTCTGCAGCGCATGTCCCTTTTAACACCTCCCTGCAGTGCATGGCTAATCCCACACCAACTCTCTGCAGTGCATGTCCCTTTCAACACCTCCCTGCAGTGCATGGCTAATCCCACACCACTCTCTGCAGTGCATGTCCCTTTTACCACCTCCCTGCAGTGCATGGCTAATCCCACACCAACTCTCTGGAGTGCATGTCCCTTTAACACCTCCCTACAGCGCATGGGTAATCCCACACCAACTCTCTGCAGTGCATGTCCCTTTTAACACCTCCCTACGGTGCATGGCTAATCCCACACCAACTCTCTGCAGTGCATGTCCCTTTTAACACCTCCCTGCAGTGCATGGCTAATCCCACACCAACTCTCTGCAGTGCATGTCCCTTCAACACCTCCCTGCAGTGCATGGCTAATCCCACACCAACTCTCTGCAGTGCATGTCCCTTTTAACACCTCCCTGCAGCGCATGGCTAATCCCACACCAACTCTCTGCAGTGCATGTCCCTTTTAACACCTCCCTACAGCGCATGGTTAATCCCACACCAACTCTCTGCAGTTCATGTCCCTTTTAACACCTCCCTGCAGTGCATAGCTAATCCCACACCAACTCTCTGCAGTGCATGTCCCTTTAACACCTCCCTACAGTGCATGGTTAATCCCACACCAACACTGCAGTGCATGTCCCTTTTAACACTTCCATACAGTGCATGGCTAATTCCACACCAACTCTCTGAGGGTATGCACCTTTTCACACCTCCCTGCAGAGCATGGCTAATCCCACACCAACACTGCAGTGCATGTCCCTTTTAACACCTCCCTACAGTGCATGGCTAATGCAACACCAACTCTCTGCAGTGCATGTCCCTTTTAACACCTCCCTACAGTGCATGGCTAATCCCACACCAACTCTCTGCAGTGCATGTCCCTTCAACACCTCCCTACAGTGCATGGCTAATTCCAAACCAACTCTCAGCAGTGCATGTCCCTTTTAACACCTCCCTGCAGTGCATGGCTAATCTCACACCAACTCTCTGCAGTGCATGTCCCTTTAACACCTCCCTACAGCGCATGGGTAATCCCACACCAACTCTCTGCAGTGCATGTCCCTTTTAACACCTCCCTACGGTGCATGGCTAATCCCACACCAACTCTCTGCAGTGCATGTCCCTTTTAACACCTCCCTGCAGTGCATGGCTAATCCCACACCAACTCTCTGCAGTGCATGTCCCTTCAACACCTCCCTGCAGTGCATGGCTAATCCCACACCAACTCTCTGCAGTGCATGTCCCTTTTAACACCTCCCTGCAGCGCATGGCTAATCCCACACCAACTCTCTGCAGTGCATGTCCCTTTTAACACCTCCCTACAGCGCATGGTTAATCCCACACCAACTCTCTGCAGTTCATGTCCCTTTTAACACCTCCCTGCAGTGCATAGCTAATCCCACACCAACTCTCTGCAGTGCATGTCCCTTTAACACCTCCCTACAGTGCATGGTTAATCCCACACCAACACTGCAGTGCATGTCCCTTTTAACACTTCCATACAGTGCATGGCTAATTCCACACCAACTCTCTGAGGGTATGCACCTTTTCACACCTCCCTGCAGAGCATGGCTAATCCCACACCAACACTGCAGTGCATGTCCCTTTTAACACCTCCCTACAGTGCATGGCTAATGCAACACCAACTCTCTGCAGTGCATGTCCCTTTTAACACCTCCCTACAGTGCATGGCTAATCCCACACCAACTCTCTGCAGTGCATGTCCCTTCAACACCTCCCTACAGTGCATGGCTAATTCCAAACCAACTCTCAGCAGTGCATGTCCCTTTTAACACCTCCCTGCAGTGCATGGCTAATCTCACACCAACTCTCTGCAGTGCATGTCCCTTTAACACCTCCCTGCAGTGCATGGCTAATCCCACACCAACTCTCTGCAGTGCATGTCCCTTCAACACCTCCCTACAGTGCATGGCTAATCCCACACCAACTCTCTGCAGTGCATGTCCCTTTTAACACCTCCCTGCAGTGCATGGCTAATCCCACACCAACTCTCTGCAGTGCATGTCCCTTCAACACCTCCCTACAGTGCATGGCTAATCCCACACCAACTCTCTGCAGTGCATGTCCCTTCTAACACCTCCCTACAGAGCATGGCTAATCCCACACCAACTCTCTGCAGTGCATGTCCCTTTTAACACCTCCCTGCAGTGCATGGCTAATCCCACACCAACTCTCTGCAGTGCATGTCCCTTCAACACCTCCCTACAGTGCATGGCTAATCCCACACCAACTCTCTGCAGTGCATGTCCCTTCTAACACCTCCCTACAGAGCATGGCTAATCCCACACCAACTCTCTCCAGTGCATGTCCCTTTTAACACATCCCTGCAGTGCATGGCTAATCCCACACCAACTCTCTGCTGTGCATGTCCCTTTTAACACCTCCCTGCAGTGCATTGCTAATCCCACACCACTCTCTGCAGTGCATGTCCCTTTTAACACCTCCCTGCAGTGCATGGCTTATCCCACGCCAACTCTCTGCAGTGCATGTCCCTTTAACACCTCCCTACAGCGCATGGGTAATCCCACACCAACTCTCTGCAGTGCATGTCCCTTTTAACACCTCCCTACAGCGCATGGCTAATCCCACACCAACTCTCTGCAGTGCATGTCCCTTTTAACACCTCCCTGCAGCGCATGGCTAATCCCACACCAACTCTCTGCAGTGCATGTCCCTTTTAACACCTCCCTGCAGTGCATGGCTAATCCCACACCAACTCTCTGCAGTTCATGTCCCTTTTAACACCTCCCTGCAGTGCATGGCTAATCCCACACCAACTCTCTGCAGTGCATGTCTCTTTTAACACCTCCCTGCAGTGCATGGCTAATCCCACACCAACTCTCTGCAGTGCATGTCCCTTTTAACACCTCCCTGCAGTGCATGGCTTATCCCACACCAACTCTCTGCAGTGCATGTCCCTTTCAACACCTCCCTGCAGTGCATGCTTAATCTCACACCAACTCTCTGCAGTGCATGTCCCTTTTAACACCTCCCTGCAGTGCATGGCTAAGCCCACACCAACTCTCTGCAGTGCATGTCCCTTTTAACACCTCCCTGCAGTGCATGGCTAATCCCACACCAACTCTCTGCAGTGCATGTCCCTTTTAACACCTCCCTACAGCGCATGGTTAATCCCACACCAACTCTCTGCAGTTCATGTCCCTTTTAACACCTCCCTGCAGTGCATGGCTAATCCCACACCAACTCTCTGCAGTGCATGTCCCTTTAACACCTCCCTACAGTGCATGGTTAATCCCACACCAACACTGCAGTGCATGTCAATTTTAACACCTCCCTGCAGTGCATGGCTAATCTCACACCAACTGTCTGCAGTGCAAGTCCCTTTTAACACCTCCCTGCAGAGCATGGCTAATCCCACACCAACACTGCAGTGCATGTCCCTTTTAACACCTCCCTACAGTGCATGGCTAATGCAACACCAACTCTCTGCAGTGCATGTCCCTTTTAACACCTCCCTACAGTGCATGGCTAATGCAACACCAACTCTCTGCAGTGCATGTCCATTTTAACACCTCCCTACAGTGCATGGCTAATTCCAAACCAACTCTCAGCAGTGCATGTCCATTTTAACACCTCCCTGCAGTGCATGGCTAATCTCACACCAACTCTCTGCAGTGCATGTCCCTTTTAACACCTTCCTACACTGCATGGCTAATCCCACACCAACTCTCTGCAGTGCATGTCCCTTTTACCACCTTCCTACACTGCATGGCTAATCCCACACCAACTCTCTGCAGTGCATGTCCCTTTTAACACCTCCCTGCAGTGCATGGCTAATCCCACACCACTCTCTGCAGTGCATGTCCCTTTTACCACCTCCCTGCAGTGCATGGCTAATCCCACACCAACTCTCTGCAGTGCATGTCCCTTTAACACCTCCCTACAGCGCATGGGTAATCCCACACCAACTCTCTGCAGTGCATGTCCCTTTTAACACCTCCCTACGGTGCATGGCTAATCCCACACCAACTCTCTGCAGTGCATGTCCCTTTTAACACCTCCCTGCAGTGCATGGCTAATCCCACACCACCTCTCTGCAGTGCATGTCCCTTCAACACCTCCCTGCAGTGCATGGCTAATCCCACACCAACTCTCTGCAGTGAATGTCCCTTTTAACACCTCCCTGCAGTGCATGGCTAATCCCACACCAACTCTCTGCAGTGCATGTCCCTTTTAACACCTCCCTGCAGTGCATGCTTAATCCCACACCAACTCTCTGCAGTGCATGTCCCTTTTAACTCCTCCCTGCAGTGCATGGCTACTCCCTCACCAACTCTCTGCAGTGCATGTCCCTTTTAACACCTCCCTGCAGTGCATGGCTAATCCCACACCAACTCTCTGCAGTGCATGTCCCTTTTAACACCTCCCTACAGCGCATGGTTAATCCCACACCAACTCTCTGCAGTTCATGTCCCTTTTAACACCTCCCTGCAGTGCATAGCTAATCCCACACCAACTCTCTGCAGTGCATGTCCCTTTAACACCTCCCTACAGTGCATGGTTAATCCCACACCAACACTGCAGTGCATGTCCCTTTTAACATTTCCATACAGTGCATGGCTAATTCCACACCAACTCTCTGAGGGTATGCACCTTTTAACACCTCCCTGCAGAGCATGGCTAATCCCACACCAACACTGCAGTGCATGTCCCTTTTAACACCTCCCTACAGTGCATGGCTAATGCAACACCAACTCTCTGCAGTGCATGTCCCTTTTAACACCTCCCTACAGTGCATGGCTAATCCCACACCAACTCTCTGCAGTGCATGTCCCTTCAACACCTCCCTACAGTGCATGGCTAATTCCAAACCAACTCTCAGCAGTGCATGTCCCTTTTAACACCTCCCTGCAGTGCATGGCTAATCTCACACCAACTCTCTGCAGTGCATGTCCCTTTAACACCTCCCTGCAGTGCATGGCTAATCCCACACCAACTCTCTGCAGTGCATGTCCCTTCAACACCTCCCTACAGTGCATGGCTAATCCCACACCAACTCTCTGCAGTGCATGTCCCTTTTAACAACTCCCTGCAGTGCATGGCTAATCCCACACCAACTCTCTGCAGTGCATGTCCCTTCAACACCTCCCTACAGTGCATGGCTAATCCCACACCAACTCTCTGCAGTGCATGTCCCTTCTAACACCTCACTACAGAGCATGGCTAATCCCACACCAACTCTCTGCAGTGCATGTCCCTTTTAACACCTCCCTGCAGTGCATGGCTAATCCCACACCAACTCTCTGCAGTGCATGTCCCTTCAACACCTCCCTACAGTGCATGGCTAATCCCACACCAACTCTCTGCAGTGCATGTCCCTTCTAACACCTCCCTACAGAGCATGGCTAATCCCACACCAACTCTCTGCAGTTCATGTCCCTTTTAACACCTCCCTGCAATGCATGGCTAATCCCACACCAACTCTCTGCAGTGCATGTCCCTTTTAACACCTCCCTGCAGTGCATGGCTAATCCCACACCACTCTCTGCAGTGCATGTCCCTTTTAACACCTCCCTGCAGTGCATGGCTTATCCCACACCAACTCTCTGCAGTGCATGTCCCTTTAACACCTCCCTACAGCGCATGGGTAATCCCACACCAACTCTCTGCAGTGCATGTCCCTTTTAACACCTCCCTACAGTGCATGGCTAATTCCACACCAACTCTCTGCAGTTCATGTCCCTTTTAACACCTCCCTGCAGTGCATGGCTAATCCCACACCAACTCTCTGCAGTGCATGTCTCTTTTAACACCTCCCTGCAGTGCATGGCTAATCCCACACCAACTCTCTGCAGTGCATGTCCCTTTTAACACCTCCCTGCAGTGCATGGCTTATCCCACACCAACTCTCTGCAGTGCATGTCCCTTTCAACACCTCCCTGCAGTGCATGCTTAATCCCACACCAACTCTCTGCAGTGCATGTCCCTTTTAACACCTCCCTGCAGTGCATGGCTAAGCCCACACCAACTCTCTGCAGTGCATGTCCCTTTTAACACCTCCCTGCAGTGCATGGCTAATCCCACACCAACTCTCTGCAGTGCATGTCCCTTTAACACCTCCCTACAGTGCATGGTTAATCCCACACCAACACTGCAGTGCATGTCAATTTTAACACCTCCCTGCAGTGCATGGCTAATCTCACACCAACTCTCTGCAGTGCATGTCCCTTTTAACACCTCCCTGCAGAGCATGGCTAATCCCACACCAACACTGCAGTGCATGTCCCTTTTAACACCTCCCTACAGTGCATGGCTAATGCAACACCAACTCTCTGCAGTGCATGTCCCTTTTAACACCTCCCTACAGTGCATGGCTAATGCAACACCAACTCTCTGCAGTGCATGTCCATTTTAACACCTCCCTACAGTGCATGGCTAATTCCAAACCAACTCTCAGCAGTGCATGTCCATTTTAACACCTCCCTGCAGTGCATGGCTAATCCCACGCCAACTCTCTGCAGTGCATGTCCCTTTAACACCTCCCTACAGTGCATGGCTAATCAATCCCACACCAACTCTCTGCAGTGCATGTCCCTTTTAACACCTCCCTGCAGTGCATGGCTAATCCCACACCAACTCTCTGCAGTGCATGTCCCTTTTAACACCTCCCTGCAGTGCATGGCTAATCCCACACCAACTCTCTGCAGTGCATGTCCCTTTTAACACCTCCCTACATTGCATGGCTAATCCCACACCAACTCTCTGCAGTACATGTCCCTTTTAGCACCTCCCTACAGTGCATGGCTAATCCCACACCAACTCTCTGCAGTGCATGTCCCTTCAACACCTCCCTACAGTGCATGGCTAATCTCACACCAACTCTCTGCAGTGCATGTCCCTTTTAACACCTCCCTACAGTGCATGGCTAATCCCACACCGACCCTCTGCAGTGCATGTCGCTTTTAACACCTCCCTACAGTGCATGGCTAATCTCACACCAACTCTCTGCAGTGCATGTCCCTTTTAACACCTCCCTACAGTGCATGGCTAATTCCAAACCAACTCTCAGCAGTGCATGTCCATTTTAACACCTCCCTGCAGTGCATGGCTAAGCTCACACCAACTCTCTGCAGTGAATGTCCCTTTTAACACCTCCCTACAGTGCATGGCTAATGCCACACCAACTCTCTGCAGTGCATGTCCCTTTAACACCTCCCTACAGTGCATGGCTAATTCCAAACCAACTCTCTGCAGTGAATGTCCCTTTTAACACCTCCCTACAGTGCATGGCTAATCCCTCACCAACCCTCTGCAGTGCATGTCCCGTTTAACACCTCCCTGCAGTGCATGGCTAAGCTCACACCAACTCTCTGCAGTGAATGTTCCTTTTAACACCTCCCTACAGTGCATGGCTAATCCCTCACCAACCCTCTGCAGTGCATGTCCCGTTTAACACCTCCCTGCAGCGCATGGCTAATCCCACATCAACCCTCTGCAGTGCATGTCCCTTTAACACCTCCCTACAGTGCATGGCTAATCGCACACCAACTCTCTGCCGTGCAGGTCCCTTTAACACCTCCCTACAGTGCATGGCTAATCCCACACCAACTCTCTGCAGTGCATGTCCCTTTTAACACCTCCCTACAGTGCATGGCTAATCCCTCCCGAACCCTCTGCAGTGCATGTCCCGTTTAACACCTCCCTACAGTGCATGGCTAATCCCACATCAACCCTCTGCAGTGCATGTCCCTTTAACACCTCCCTACAGTGCATGGCTAATCTCACACCAACTCTCTACAGTGCATGTCCCTTTAACACCTCGCTGCAGTGCATGGCTAATTCCAAACCAACTCTCTGCAGTTCATGTCCCTTTTAACACCTCCCTGCAGCGCATGGCTAATCCCACACCAACTCTCTGCAGTGCCTGTCCCTTCAACACCTCCCTGCGGTGTATGGCTAATCCCACACCAACTCTCTGCAGTTCATGTCCCTTTTAACACCTCCCTGCAGCGCATGGCTAATCCCACACCAACTCTCTGCAGTGCGTGTCCCTTTAACACCTCCCTGCAGTGTATGGCTAATCCCACACCAACCCTCTGCAGTGCATGTCCCTTTAACACCTCCCTACAGCGCATGGCTAATCCCTCACCAACCCTCTGCAGTGCATGTCCCTTTAACACCTCCCTGCAGCGCATGGCTAATCCCTCCCGTACAGTGCTTCCCAAAAGTTTTAGAACCAAGACCCAATTTCTGGAACAATAAACGTTCATGACCCACCTAGCTTTAACGGACACATGGTGAGCTGTTTTTTTATTTAACTAAAGTATGGTGTGGCAGTGCACTGTCATTTACAGGCAGCTCATGTATCATTGACATGGCCACTACCTTTGCACAGACACAGTTTTACTGATAAAGCTATATTGCACTCATATGATAAATTGTGGAAATCGTGTTCCATTAAACATGTATCATTTGTGCATCACCAAGTAAAATGGCTTGAAATGTTTTGATCCTGGTAATATCTTTAGTTCTATCACACTTCAGAATTACAGCAAAATATACTTTATATTAGCTTTCCTAATTGCTGAATGTGTACAGATCATATACAGGTATTTACATTTCGGTGCATGTTACCAAAAATTGCAGCCTTGCCTTTCGCACTACCTGTACCCCAGCAAGATTGTCACATAATTCATTTTAGTTTTCTGTCTCTGACTACAAAGTGATAGGAATTTGTAAACACCAATCCCTGTGTTAGAAAACACAAGCACACTTTGTCACAAGTCATGGCCAGACTTTTGACCTCCGTCTTTGAGGTGCAGCAAATGTGAAAAGATAAATACATATTTATTACTTGGACTTTCGCGACACACCAAAATGTGGTTCACGATCCACAGTTTGGTGGACACTGCTGTAGTGCATATCAGTCCAACCTCCTTACAGTATAAGGATCCCTCCCTGCGCTCCATGTCCCTTCTGCTCTGCAGTGTCCCACCTGACTACTTCCTTGCAGCTCCGCCTGCTTTACGTCATGCAATATCTCTACCTTCATGTCCCTCTGCCCTCTCAAGTGACCCACCCTAGATTCTACCTGCAGTGCTGTCTACGCCCTGAGAAACCTCTAACTCCGTGCCCCTCTACCCTCTTGAATGGCCCTCCCTAGACCCCACCCAAAGTGCTCTCTCTGCCCTGCAGTATCTCTACCTCCGAGCCGCTGTACCCTCTTAATAGACCCTCCCTAGACTCTACTTGCAGTGTTCTCTACCGCCTGCTGTATCTCTACTTCTATGCCCGCTACCCTCCTAAAGGACCATCCCCAGACTCTACCTACAGCGCTTTCTACCCCACACAGAATCTGTACCTCCGTGCCCCTCTACCCTCTTAAGTGACCCACCCTAGATTCTACCTGCAGTGAGGTCTACGCCCTGAGAAACCTTTTAACTCCGTGCCCCTCTACCCTCTTGAATGGCCTCCCTAGACTCTACCCAAAGTGCTCTCTCTGCCCCGTAGTATCTCTACCTCCAAGCCGCTGTACCCTCTTAATAGACCCTCCCTAGACTCTACTTGCAGTGTTCTCTACCGCCTGCTGTATCTCTACTTCTATGCCCGCTACCCTCCTAAAGGACCATCCCCAGACTCTACCTACAGCGCTTTCTACCCCACACAGAATCTGTACCTCCGTGTCCCTCTACCCTCTTAAGTGACCCACCCTAGATTCTACCTGCAGTGAGGTCTACGCCCTGAGAAACCTCTAACTCCGTGCCCCTCTACCCTCTTGAATGGCCTCCCTAGACTCTACCCAAAGTGCTCTCTCTGCCCCGTAGTATCTCTACCTCCGAGCCGCTGTACCCTCTTAATGGACCCTCCCTAGACTCTACTTGCAGTGTTCTCTACCGCCTGCTGTATCTCTACTTCTATGCCCGCTACCCTCCTAAAGGACCATCCCCAGACTCTACCTACAGCGCTTTCTACCCCACACAGAATCTGTACCTCCGTGCCCCTCTACCCTCTTAAGTGACCCACCCTAGATTCTACCTGCAGTGAGGTCTACGCCCTGAGAAACCTCTAACTCCGTGCCCCTCTACCCTCTTGAATGGCCTCCCTAGACTCTACCCAAAGTGCTCTCTCTACCCTGCAGTATCTCTACCTCTGTGTTCCTCTACCCTCTTAAGAGACACTCCCTAGACACTACCTGCAGTGTTCTCTACCGCCTGCTGTATCTCTACTTCTATGTCCCGCTACCTTCCTAAAGGACCATCCCCAGAATCTACCTACAGCGCTTTCTACCCTATGCAGAATCTGTACCTCCGTGCCCCTCTAACCTCTTAAGAGGCCCTCCCTAGACTCTACATGCAGCGCTCTCTTTCGCCTAAAGTGTCTCTAAATCTGGGTCCCTCTGCTCTCTTAAGTAACCCTCCGTAGACTCTACCTGCAGTGCTCTCTACACCCTGTGATGTCTATAACTCAGTGCCCCTCTACCCTCTTAAATGACCCGCCATATACTCTACATACAGCTCTCTCTTCGCCATACAGTATCTATAGCTCCATGCCCGTCTAATCTCTTACATGACCCTCCCTAGACTCTTCCTGTAGTATTCTCTATATCCTGGGGTATCTCAACCCCGTGCCTCTCTATGCTCTTAAGTCACCCTCTCTAAACTCTAGTGACAGAGTTTTCTATGCCCTGTGTTTTCTCTACCTCTGTGCCCCTCTATCCTCTTAAGTGACCCTCCCTAGGTACTATTCAGACAGAATTAAAAATGCTAAATGTGGAAATAAAGAATTTTGTAAAATTCTCACCGAATTCCGTATACCTAAATGCACAGAAGGAATCCATCCCATTACTCAAGTTTTCATGGACAAACTGGCAAATCATTACACAACCAAAGCAGACATGTTGGGCTCCTACTTAAAACAAAGGAAAACCACCAACAGAACCCATTTCCAAACACCCCCTACATGAGTAGGCTAACCCAGCCTCTGCATTCTTTTGAACAAGTATCATAAAGTGAATTTATGGATCTGGTCACAGCAAGCAGACCTCCCGGCCGCCCTTCTGACCTTTGTCCACCACAATTTTTCTAGAACATTCTTTTATCTACCTCTGCTGCCACACCTGCAAGAAGAATCATCAATAAGTCTTTAACTATGGGAATCTTTCCAGAAGACCTAAAAACTGCATACATGCGCCCATTATTAAAGAAAACTAACCGGACCTGCATGACCCCAACTACAGACGAATTACAAATGGACCTTTCACGGGCAAACTGATAGAAAGACCAGTATTCACCCAGACGTCACAATTCAGTGAAGATAACTCAATACTGTCAGACTTCCAAACAGGATTCTGCCCAGAAGAGGCACAGAATCTACCCTCATCACCATCTGGGATGACCTTAAAAACACAGTCGACCAGAACGGGGTTGCTGCACTACTTTTCTTTGACCTCTCAGCTGCCTTCGACGCAGTTGACCATGACACACTAATACAAAGACTCTACGAAGCCGGCATAGAGGGGACGGCTCTCGACTGGATCAGATCCTAATTTCAAAACAGAAAAAACCTCATCCATACTCCCCCTTTCTCTTCCAAACCGTACTTCACAAAAGCAGGGGTCCCTCAAGGCTCTATCATCCCACCCATGCTTTTTAATATCTACATGAAGTCATTACCGGCAGTGATCAATGAATTTCAGCTCACCTGCTATAACAACGCAGATGACACAAAAATATTCCTTAAACTGGAAAGCTCCAAAGACATTGGTAACTCAAAAATCTTCAGTTGCCTCAGAGCCGTTGATCAGTGGATGACGTGGAGACATCTCGAATTAAATGCTTCCAAAACTGAAATACTCACATGCGGCGACTGGACAAATTATGACCCGCTTGCCACCTGGCCTGATGATCTTGGACCACCTCCTAAAATCTAAGGAAGTTAGAAACCTTGGAAATACCATGGACTCCAAGCTTTCAATGAATGCCCAGGAGGACAAATTAGCAAGATCAAGCTTCATCACCATGAACACTTTGCGACGCACCTTCCTCCACCTGGGATTTCCACACAAGGTGCAAGCTACTATCACTCTTGTACTGTCCAAACTGGATTATGACAATAGCCTCCACCACGGATCATCTTTAACAACTATAAAAAGTCTACAACAGATTCAGAACTCTGCTGCCAGAGTAATCCTACACATAAAGCCACAAGCCCACATTTCCCCTGCCTCGAGGGCCCTACTTTGGTTACTGATTGCCAGAAGACCCCCCCAGCTGCGCCCCGTGGAGGGATTTTGGTGGGGCAGGGAGGCGGTGCGGGGGAGGGGCAGGGTGGGGGGTGGTAAACAACGGAATATGGAAAATTGCAGGTAAGTAAACAATTTAATAAATAAAACTAATATTGTAGCGCCCACTGCATCGCAAAATGCGATGCAGCGCGCGCTACAAATTCATAGTGGGAAAATTTGCAGGGATCACCATATACTATGATTCTACACTCCAAGCCTGGAGTGTCATTTACAAAAAGTTATGGAGCTCCTCACCCATGTTAAGGCCCCCAGGTGCCTTGCTGTTAAGTGTCATAATGTATTTGGATTCTAACTGTCTGAGACTCTTGTCCATATCGCCACCTCTCTTAGTTTGTGTAACCGCATCTATCACGAAGTATTTCAAATGTGATAGGTTCTTGTTATGCGTGGTCTCAAAATGGCGTGCCACAGGGTAAGACTGATCTGAATGTACTATAGCCCTTAGGTGCTGGAGAATGCGCACGTGGACTGGATGTTTAGTGCTGCCCACGTACACCAATTCTTTTTTATTGTTCACAAACCATTTGGGCTATTTTCAACATCTGATAGTGCATTTGTCATGTGGCTAGTCATGTGATCAAGATCGCAGTTTGCGATCGAAATGCGTCATGGCAGGCACTATGCCTGAGCTATATTAGAGTTTTTATGCTATGAAATAAATTGCTGCACCTGAAACAGAGGCTTTGGAGTTGCCGCATTTCTTCTGTGTGCTGTGGTCCGCACCTGGGTAGTCCCGTTGGAAGCAGTGCGGACCAAGATTTTTTGCTTCATATCTATATATATATATATTTATATAATATTTTTTGTGTTATGCTCAACATGTTTATAGGTCACTGCATAGTTTTGATTCAAGTGACTTGATTAGATGCTCATGGGTCTCTGTGTTATGTACATATGTATATATTATCATAACTATTTTATCTACAAGTGCTGAGGTATTGAAATATTTAAAAAAGCTAAAATAAAAGAGTTATAAAAAAGTACAGAATAAATTAGCTTCAAGTACAGCAAAACTTGAAAGTATGAGTTTATACAACTTTAAATATCAACATATTATCTTCCTTATACCTGTATACGCTTTCTGTGTAGTCATGTATCTAAAAATGTATCACTCTGCTCCTACTGAAGATGAAAGAAAAAAGGGGGGAAAAGTTCATAATCTTCAATGCACTGGTGTCTGACCCTATTCCTCTCTCAATATATCCTCTAACTCAACTCTCTAACTCATCCCAAACCTCATTCTACTACTATGGTCTCCAAAATATCCCTTTCTAGACTCTTCCCTGCTCTATCCTCCTGGCTCACCCAAGCCTCCTTTACTACTATGATCTCCCAAACAATCCTTTCTAAATTCTTACCTCATGTGTCCATCCTTTGACTCATCCCAAACCTCACTTTACTACTATAATCTCCCTAATGACACTTTCCAGACTCTTCCCTCCCTCCATTATCCTCTTCAATTCAACTAACAGACTCATGTCCACTGCTCACCTTAACCCCTATATCCTTACGCTAATCCACCACTAATCCTTTTGGGTTCCGGAGTAGAGTGCTAGTCGCAGAAAAGCGCTTCGATAACTTTTCAGGGGTACTAAGTGCTACATAAATACAATTACAATATGTCTTCAGTCGAGAACTCTGACTCCTCCTTGAAGCATCCCTCCCTAAACCCTTACCTGCCCTGCATGTCTGCCTCACAATCTCACTGGAGAGTGTACATTCCTCCTGTTTGCACTATATCGTCCCTTTACCTCTTCCTGCACTGCATGTACCTCCACCACATGCAGTGTGCGTCTTAATTCCTCCCTGCACTGCATAACCCTTTCCCTAATCTCTTCCTATGTTGTACAGTAGAGAGTCAGAATATCGAGGTGGAAATGTCGATTTGCACTAATATCGAGTGGAGAATATCGAGATACAGAAATATCGACTGCAGGAATATCATGGTCTAGAATATCAAGTTTCAGGTAAGGAATATCGTTTTAAAAAATATAGCAATTTACAGTGGGAGAGCATATGCACTTTAGCACTGGTCAGCAGTGGTAAAGTGTCCAGAGTCATTAAACCAACAAAAACAGGTCAGAGAGAATATTGGAGGAAGGCAATAAGTTCAGGGATGACCCTGCCAAGAGGGCCAAGTCCAACACAAGCCACTTCCAGCCATAACGTAGGGTAGACCAATCACTACCGTGATGGGCTTCTCTGCTTAGGGCGATAGAACATGGACCTGGCCCACAACAGCGAGGGCATATTCCAGTTCTACCCCAATCTGAACCTATTTCAAATCCTCTGTCCATACTCTCAGGGTCCACCCAGCTAATCCATGGGGCACCCTTCTCTTCCTCTGTGGACACCACCTGTGCAGGCTCCAACCTTAACTTGCTCACCGGTGTGTCCCAACAGACAGTCATCAAATCACAGTGGCCACTGACAGTAGTTAGGGCTGAGACCCAGGCCTCATGCCTCTCAGGGCTCTCAAACCTCTGTGGCCTCAGAGAGCGGGGGGCAGTAGCCCCAGGTGCTTGGCACCCTTTGTCCACCCTCCCTCCTGCCAGGTCAGGTATGACATCCTGGCACTGACCCACCAGCCCCAGGCCTGTACCCGGCGGCTGGACCAAAGACTGGGGTGGGCTCTCCCACACCCGGTCCCCTTCCTTTGGGGCTCTGTACCCTCCCACTTGGAGTGGTACCCCCTTCCAGAATTGTCAGTGCACCTGTGGCAGGTGATCTGCATAATTCGCCCACCAGTTCAGGGGTGCTATCCTGCAACTGGGGTACCAGGTCAGGGGGGACACCCTGCACCTGGCCCTCTAACCTAGGGTCTAAACCCTCAAGCTGCACCGGGGTCAGAGGTGAGAACTCCCTCCCTCTGCACCCCCTTCCAGAGTACTGCCCACTCCCAACTTGAGTGGTACCCCTAGAAGTGACATGGATCAGGACACTAATTACAGTGGTCCCACCCTCCAGGTCAGACAGCCTCTGAACCTGGCTTCTCAACTCAGGGACCCAACCCTGCAGTTGAACAATTGCCTGGAACACCAGGACTTCCTTGGGAGCCTGCAGGCCCCCCCTGAGGGTAACACATAACTCCTGTGTTGTGTGACAGTCTGCCTGGCGCAAATCTCCCGTCCCCTGTCCATCTGACAGTACGCGAAGATCCCCCAGGATAGAAGTGGTGTCACCATGGTCATTCCCTGGGGCCGCAGCCCTTCTGCTGGCCCCCTGACCCAGTTTCATCCACCGGGGACTCTTTCTCCCTCTCACCCCTCCATCTGGACCTCTGCACCCTCCCAACTGGAGCGGTACTGTCAGATACCAGAACTACTGGAGCTCTGCTTACAGAGTCTCCACATTCTCTAGATACTGGGAGATCCTCCTCAAATGGCCTACAAGTACAGCCTGGGCCCTCGACCTGGTGTTCCCTTAAGAAACCATCCAGACCCTGAGACTGGGTTTTGGGTACCCTGGGACAGATCCCACACTCACTCCTCCTCCTCTGAGACAGGACATGATCCCCTACACTTTTCCCACTACACTGAGACCTAGCTGGGCTACACTGAACCTCTTCCATCACACAGGACTGGAAGTTACCTGACCCACTCTTGTTGGAATCACTCCCCAATGCTGCTTCAGACCTTCTGGAATCCACCAAAGGGTCAGCCTCCAATGTGAGCTGCCTGGGGTCAGAGAACTCACTCTCAAATTGGTGTTGGCATAGCTCTGGAAAACAGGGACTTAAAATATGCTCTCCCAGAATTGGATCACACAGCCCCCTACAAGGGTCAACCAAACTATCCTTCACCTCACCATCCAGTGCCTCACACACATACTCCACACCACTCTCCTGAGATTGGCAAGACAGTATCTGACGGTCTCTGTCCCACAACCCACACTCTTCTGGGCGGTCTCCATACTCACATTCCAGGACCTCAACTTTGGGGGATCCCCTCTCCCTGTACCTCTCATCTAGAGTTAGTAGAGTGTCCCTCCCACTACTAGGACCATGAACCCCTACGCCAGTTACCCTATTCCCTTCAGGGACACTGCGCACTACTGGAGCTATCTCATGTCCTTGAACCTCCTGGTGTATGTTAACCGCCTCCAAGTCAGGTGCCACATCTCTGGGTGTGTGTACTACTCTCCCAGCACTAGATACCTGAATGTTGCTGCCACCATCTGAGCCGGACTCCACCTCCAACTCAGCAAAGCTCAATCTCTGAGCTACACATATTTCCTGTTGCTGGGCTTAAGCCCTCCTGGCTTCAAGCTCCTTGAGCTCCAAATCAAGTTTCCTCATTCTCAAGTCATGCGCAAGCTGCATTTTCTTTTCTTCCAGGGTGAACTTCCTAGCTTCTAGCTCCAGTTGCCCATTTATTTTTGCCATCTCCATTTCATGTATCCTGGTCTCCTTCCTGTCTGCCAACTCCTCTGGTGACAGACATGTGGCAGAAACACTGCTACCCAATGGGGAGGTTGCACCCCTCCTTTCTGGACCCAGTGGGCCCTCCAGCTGCTGCTCTGCATCCTCAAATTCACTCTCATTTCCAGGGGCATTCCTTGCCTCGACCCAGGCCCTCGGCGCCTTTTGGAACTGCTCCCTTCTGGAGAGTCCGGTCATGGAAATTTTAAAATGTTTGCAGAAGCTCCTGAGGTGTTTGTTGGTGTAGCTTTCTTGTTTCTCCCAATCACAGTCAATACATGAATTGGATGCTGCCTTTTCCATTCTTACTGACACAGGTATGTCTTTTCAAAAACACATGGAGATTTCCAGCAAAAATAAAAATCAATAGATCTGTGGCTGCGTTATAGGTCTGCTCTCAGTATGTGGTGATCAATAATTTACTGTACATAAACTACAAATGCAAATTCGAAAATCCCACCGCTGCCACCAATGTTAGAATTTGGGGTCTCTGGTTGGCACAGGTATGCACTTGTGACAAACAGGGACCCTCTCCTCTAGTCAGGGCAAGGGAACTACCCCTTAAGGATTACCCCTGCTCACCCTCTAGGTTGCGTGGCACGAGCAGTCAAGGATAATCTCAGCAGTGCTAAGTCAGTTCAGCATTTGTAATCCTACACAATAAATACACTGATTCCCCCCACAAATGGACACCAGGCGGTATTTCTATAAAAATATGTAGACTTTATGTAAAAATACTTAATTCTGCAGGGTTATCACAAGACCTTAAATAACGTTTATCAAAAGGAGGCCACAAGGTGTAAAAACAATGTCATGTATTCTCTTTAAGTGTCAAAATAGCTTAGGTCGCTTTTCGATTGTTCAAATAACCTTCAGGACAGTTCTTATGCACTCAGAGCAATCCTTCAGGGCTCCGGTGAAAGGTTCGTCCAGGCTGTGCGCTTCGTTCGGGGCGGGAAGAACAAGCCCTGCTATTGCCCACGCACCTCGCGGTACGCAGCGCGCGGTGCGGTCGACTTCCCAGAGGGGTACGAGTCGTACTACTCTTGTGCGACCCGTACTCCGGGACAAGCCTTTGGGCTCCTATTAAGGTACGGGCCTCGCACACTCCTCGTACAGGGTTAGCAGGCAGAAACGGATGGGAACAGATGAAGGCGCACAGTTAACGGGGAAATAAGAACGTTGCGGGCCTGAGCCCGTGGCGACAAGCTTAGACAGTACAGTACCTTGAAGTGCGTGACGTACACTCTTTAGTTGTCCTTCTTTGCAGGGGACGAGTCGTACGCTGTCAGTGCGCTTCGTGGCACTAGCGTATCTCCGGGTCTCTTTAATCAGCGGTTGGTTTCCAAAAAGCAGGCGCGGCCCACGACCTCCAGTACGGACTGTACTGGGGGGTCACTTCAGGAGGGCGGCACGGCCTGTATTATGACTTGGAGGCAAAGCGGGGCGGCAGGGTACGTTCAGGCGTACGGGCAGCCATCTGGGCGTAGATCGCGCTCCGAAGTGGAATTCCGGCGGGAGGGGCAAGAGAGCACTCTTGCGCGCTCCAATAGCGGGCGGGGTGGCAGAGGAGCAGGCGGCCTGACCCGAGGGGCAGAGAGCGGCTCTACACGAGCGGGGCTCTCAAGGGGTAGAAAGGCAGGCCAGCTCCCGAGTGCCACGGCCCTAGGAGGGGGCACAGACTCAGCTCCGGGGGGAGGAACACACGGCTCGATTCAAAAGACGAGCGAAGACACAAGGAACCCACTGGTCCTGGGGTTCCGTTCAGGGGGCAAGCTCAGTCAAGCCCTTGGAGATAGTTTTTAGCACAATAAAGCAAAGTCCTCTTTGGTCTTCTCCTCTCCTTCCTCAGCAAGGCACACTGCAGGCCAGTCCTTCAGCTTCTTCTTGGTCCTTCTAGTTGGGCAGAGGTTTGTTGTGGGAAAACAGGATCTGACTTGTTAGGAGCAGGGTAAGGTAAGGTAAGGTAAGTATTTTATTTGTTGATTAATTAAAATCATTACAAACAAGAATAGATAAAAGCGACCTACATAAACAAACATATACTATGCACAAAGTTATAATCATATTAAAATGATCATCTAAAATTACATTAATACAGTCAATTCCATAATAATGTTTAAACGTTTACACACTAATTAAAATACAGGTATTAACTTGAGTACGATATATTAGCAGCAATCACTGTTATAGCAGCATTTAACTTAAAGTGACAGTGTTAGCAGCAGTAAATACTAGTATAATACATTTTTTGCTGTTTTCCATTTGCAAGCTATAGTAAAGTGCAATGTGCATAACTATAGTAAATTATACTAATGGACCCTTCAACTGGCATACATTTTGATTTAAACAATTCCTAAAATAAGTTTATTTTTTTACTTTGTATCACGATGAACAGTTATTTACTTGTTCTTTGTCTTTGAGTTTCTTCTCAACAATAATAATGAACTTAACAAAGTGGTAAGTAAGTTTTATATTGGCCCCACTCAAACAGGTAATAATTGCTTGCCTGCATGTTCTAATTCCTAGTTCATTAAAAATTGGTTTTAGGATCAACTTCCGAGCCTCTGCCAATGCTGGACATAAGGTTACGATGTGTGTTAGTGTTTCCTCCCTTTGACTACAAAGACTGCAAATGCTCGATGCCCATTGATTTTCCCATTTTGGTACACCATCCTTTGTCGGATATCTTCCCAGCCTTAAATACATACATTTGTTCTTAAGCCTAGGTTTTAAATGATAAGACAAGTATGATTGAGGTGACAGCCTACAGAAAGAGTTAGCAACTGTCCAGAAATGACTTCTTTTTCTTAGTTCCTCCTTGTCCGCTATAGTCGTTAATAATGCGGCCATTTGATTCATTTATTTTTTTTAATCTGTCCTGCTCCTCAATTCATCAGCCAAATTAGAGCAGTCAAAATTACTTATGTATTCATTTAAATACAGCTGCCAATTTTTTTGAATATTCCCCTTCTGAGATTTCAAGCCAGCATAACTTTGCCAGTGAGCCTTCCTCTGAACGGGCTAATGTTAAAAGAGACTTCAAGAATGTAGATTGACGTGCCAGAGATTGTTTTTTCAAACCAAATTCCAGTCTTATGTTTGCTCGACTAATATATTTGGGGATTTTAAAAACAGTTTTATATATTCTAATCTCTATATCGTCGAGCACTTTAGCGTCTTTGCCCCTAAAGATGAATGAGCAATATTCCAAAGATGGCATTAATTTTGCTCGCATCACCTTTATCAGATGGTCCTAATTGGGGCATAATAGTTTGTCTCTTAATTTTCTAAAAGCAAATGCAAGTGAGCAACCCCTAGCTTCAAGACTGTTAAAATGCTGTCTAAAAATCAAACCATCGTCAAACGTGATTCCAAGGTATTTGTATAATTTCACATTTTCAATTATCATACCGTTAATATTCCACTCTTTAATCCTAGGCTTCCCTTTTCCCATAGTCATTATCTTTGTCTTTTTTATATTAATTGTCAGACCGTTTTGTGTAACATAACCATTAAAAGAGTTAATTAACCTTTTTAATCCTATTTCTGTTTGGCTCATTAAAATCGTATCATCTGCATATTGCATATATTTGATTTCCTGTCCGTGAATAAAAGGCGAATGCGAATTTATATTTTTAAAATGGGCTGGCAAATCAGCCATAAAAAGATTAAAAAGGCAAGGAGCCAAAACCCACCCCTGTTTTAGTCCCACATTTGTAGCTAAACGTTGGGTCATGTGTTTACCATCGCCTATTTTGATTTGCACCCAAGTGTTGGAGTATAGCAGTATAATCATTTTTAATAGAGACTCTGAAATACCCCAATTCTGTAGCTTCCTCCAAAGACTATTTCGTGGTACACAATCGAAAGCGGCTTTTAAATCAATAAAACAAACATATAATCTTTGCTTCCTACTTTTGGCTCTCTCACCTAATAACGTTAATAAGATCAAATTCGTATGGGTTGATTCGCCCCTTCTAAACCCTGTTTGAAATTTAGGAATCAGCTCCTCCTGTGAGGCCCAAGTCTCTAACTCTTCCAGCAAGCAACTAGCAAATATTTTTGCCTCTACGTCAGTGAGTGTAATTAAACGGTAATTAGCCGGATTATCCTGCGGGCCACATTTGTAAATCGGCTGTATCATTTATAGTCAGTTTATTTTGTCTTTTCAGGCCAGGGGGGGCTTTGCATAGTCCATTTCAGTCTCTGGGCACTTTGTTTTGCTGTTCCTGGCTTCTTCTTTCAGTGTGAGGGGCAGGGACAGCAGAGGCTCCGCAGGAGGTGGAGCCAGCCTTGAGAGGACAAGTGTAGTCAGGAGCACTTTGTTGACAGTCTTCCTTCTTCCTGGACCAGGTGTCGGGCAGAGTCATCAGTCGCTCCCCAAGAGGTAGAGCCAGCATTGTGGTGGCAGAGCACAGCCCTATTCAGAGTCAAGGGGCACTCCCACCACCCACCTTGGTGTAATCCCTCCATTCACCACCTGTCATCCCCAGCCCTGTCACTCACAAAACCCAGACAGCAGATTCACATCCTGGCAGAGGCGGGCTGAAATGGTCAGGCAAGCACATGCTAACTTTCTAAAAGTAGCATTTGCAAACACAGGATATTAAAATAAACTTTACTAAAAGAAGTATTTTATTATTCTGAGTTCAGGAATACTAAACGTGACCTTCCACCATGTTCCCTGAGCCTGCTGGGATTATAGAGTGTAATAATTCCAGCAGCCCATTCTGGCCTATGAGAACAGGTAGCCTTACAATAGTGAAAAACGAAAATGGCTGTAATTCACTATTAGGACATGCCGCACACATCAGGGCTTGTCCTGCCTTATGCTTACAATGCACCCTGCCCTTGGGCCTACCATAGGGGTGACTCACATGAAGAAAAGGGAAGGTTTAGGGGCTGGCAAATGTGTGCACTTGCCCAGCCAGCATTACAGTACCAGACTGCACGCAGGTTCTGCAATGGCAGACCTTAGACATATTTTAAAAGGCTGCTTCTGTGGGTGGCGCAACCAGCGCTGCAGGCCCACTAGCAGTATTGGTATTTACAAGCCCTGGCACTCCTGGTGCACTTTACTGGGGATTGACAGTAAACCAAATAAGCCAATCATGGAAATCAATTACATATAGCAATTTACAGTGGGAGAGCATATGCACTTTAGCACTGGTCAGCAGTGGTAAAGAGCCCAGAGTCATTAAACCAACAAAAACAGGTCAGAGAGAATATTGGAGGAAGGCAAAAAGTTCAGGGATGACCCTGCCAAGAGAGCCAAGTCCAACAGTAAAATTTATAATTTGATTATATGTATGTATCTAGATATGTGTAGTTCTTTGTACAAATACATGTATAATAACTATAGTTTTAAAATATATAGCTATTCTTCAGGTCTGCTTAACAAATGTATATATTACTTGTGTATATAAATATATATTTTTTTATTTTTCACAAACCAATTGGGCTATTTTCAACATCTGATAGTGCATACTTGCCATATAAAAGCGTATTTGTCATGTGGCTAGTCATGTGATCATGATCACAGTTTGCGATCGAAACGCGTCGTGGCAGGCACTATGCCTGAGCTATATTGGAGTTTTTACACTATGAAATAAAATGCTGCACCTGAAACACAGGCTTTGGATTTGCTGCATTTCTTCTGTGTGCTGTGGTCCACACCTGGGTAGTATCGTTGGAAGCAGTGACGGACCAGGACTTTTTGCTTCATATCTATCCATCTATCTATCTATCTATATATATATATATATATATGACTATTTAAAATGGTGGTCCGGTCTCAGCGCTTCAGGTGAACAAGATCGCAGAGGCGCTCAAAACGCGTCTGAGGTGGACACTTGTCTGTACTATTATGGGTGAATAAAAATATACAATGGAACTTTGAAACCTGCCTACGTACCTCTTTGGATGTCTACTCTGCTGTGGTCTGTACCGGCTAGCAGTCCCTCCTTTTGACTTGGAGGGTCAGGACTTTTGTTCTCCTATATATATATGTGTGTATATATATATATATAAGTTTGGTCAGGATGTTGAAGGTGTGGCCACAAGCACCCACGAGTACCCACTCTAAAAGCAGTCCGGCGGTTGTATGTGGCAACTTTTTGAACAATCTAAAATCTCTTTGGAAAGCGCCGGACCGCCGTACACCTGAGAATGCCATGCAATCGAAGGATTTGACTGCGACTTCGCAGGGGGACATAACTTACTTAAGTGAAGCCTGATGACACAATCCGGGATGCGTACGGAGGAGTGAGGGTCTCGCTGAACTGCCCGCCTTGCACACAAAAATCTCAGCAGGTATGCTGTAAGGAGCAGACACCGCCCACTGGGGCCAGTACTGATGCCTGATGCCTGCTCCGCGCGGTCTTGGAGTCCGAGTCCGGGATTTCCATTGTACCTGCAGGTTTGCTCCACCCAATCGTAGTGGGGCATGCCATTTAAAAGTGTGGTTTTAAATTGTTTGGTTCTGACTGCATCTGAGGAAGTCCACTAAGGATGAAACGCGTCATGCACCATGTCAGAATAAATGAGCATTTCAAAGTGTGACCCGCGTGTGCTCGACTTCTTTTACCCAGGGAAGTTTGGTCAGGATATATATATATATACTACTATGATCTCCCAAACGACCCTTTCTAAATTCTTACCTCATGTGTCCATCCTTTGACTCATCCCAAACCTCACTTTACTACTATAATCTCCCTAATGACACTTTTCAGACTCTTCCCTCCCTCCGTTATCCTCTTAAATCCAACTAACAGACTCATGCCCACTGCTCACCTTAACCCCTATATCCCTACGCTAATCCACCACTAATCCGTTTGGGTTCCGGAATAGAGTGCTAGTCGCAGAAAAGCGCTTCGATGCCTTTTCAGGGGTAGTAAGTGCTACATAAATACAATTACAATATGTCTTCAGTCGAGAACTCTGACTCCTCCTTGAAGCATCCCTCCCTAAACCCTTACCTGCCCTGCATGTCTGCCTCACAATCTCACTGGAGAGTGTACATTCCTCCTGTTTGCACTATATCGTCCCTTTACCTCTTCCTGCACTGCATGTACCTCCACCATATGCAGTGTGCGTCTTAATTCCTCCCTGCACTGCATAACCCTTTCCCTAATCTCATCCTGTGTTGTACAATAAAGAGTCAGAATATCGAGTTGGAAATGTCAATTTGCACTAATATCGAGTGCAGAATATCGAGATACAGAAATATCGACTGCAAGAATATCATGGTCAAGAATATCGAGTTTGAGGTAATGAATATCGTTCTAAAAAATATCGAAGTCATTAATATCATTTGGAAAAATATATTTGTTAAAAATATTGTTTTTTTAGTTAGTGTTATGTATTTTAGGATGTATTTTATGTATGTATGCGCTCTGTTTTTTTGTGTAAGTATTGCATTTGTTTTTTAATAAATGTGTTACATTTTTAGTAGTTATTAATGTTATTTTGATTAAATTTTGCGTTTTAGTTCTGTAGCAGGTTGTGGGTTTATAGGGGAATAGGGTGGGAAGTGATGTAATTATAATACATTGAATATTAATGTTATGTATTAGTATTTATTTAATTTTGATTTTATAGTGTTCATTGTGGAAATTAATGTATTATTTAATTAATAATTGGCTGTTAATTTTGTTTAGTTAATTGGTAATTATGTTGTGTCATTTTTTTAGGAGCGGGTTGTGGGTTTATCGGAGAATAGGGTGGGAAGTAATTTAATTATAATTAAATTATTAATACTTTTATTAAATACGTTTTTATTTAATTTTTTTATATTGTTAATTGTGGGAATTCAAGTATTATTAATGATTTATTAATTGGTTGTTAATTGTTATTAATTAATTATTTAATAATTATGTTAATTGTGTTATTTTTATAAGAGCGGGTTGTGGGTTGAAAGGGGAATAGGGTGGGAAGTAATTTAATTTTAATACATTTATTATTTCTAATATAATATTTACTAAATGTTATTTTATAGTGTTAATTAATTTATGAATAATTATATATATTTTGATTGTTCATTGTTATTAATTAATTGTTAATTAATTATGTCAATGGTGTCAAGTTTTAAGAAATTGATGGTGGCATTTATAGGGGAATCTGGTGGGAGGAAATGTATTCATAATTAATTGATTATTTGTTAATTAATGCTAATTAATGAATTAAAATTTGAATATGGCAATTGTGTAATTATTTTGATGTGTGAGTTGTGGGGTTTATAGTGGTAAATGCTGGGAAGTCATTTTTTTAAAATTAATTAATGATTTGTTGTTAATTGATATTATTTTTTTATGTAAAATTAGTTATGGAAATTGTGTAAATATGTTTAGGTGTGTGTTTTGGTGTTTATTGGTGTAGAGGGTGAAAAGTAATTTAGTTTAAATTAATTAATCATGACTTGATCATTAATATTTATTTATTTATGGATTCATATTTTTGGTAATTGTTTATTCTCTATTTTGTTTGGGGAGTTAGGTGCTATAGCTGTAACATTTGATTAGTACAATAATCTTTACCTTTTTTAATGTGATTAATTATTAATATTTGTTTAATTGATAATTAATTGTGTTAATTATGGAGGTACACTTTTTTTATTTAGATCTGTATTGTAAATTGTGTGGTGCTATAGGGTAGGAAAAAATATTACATTTATGTAATATGTTTTTTATTAAAATTAATTTCTGTTACAAAATATTTATTTGTTATTTTTTGATCAATTAAAAAAAGTCATATTTTTTGTAAATTTTAGATTTTTTCTACATTTTAATTTGTTTCTATGTTTTGTAAATGTTTGTTTTTATATTTGTTTTGTTTTTGTGTTTTTTATTATATTTTGTATTGTAGTTGATATTTTGTTTGTTTTGACATTTGAATTTTCTTTAGTGGGAATAGTAATTTTTACCCCTACGCTATCCAACACTTTCCATACTGTTGCACTCGCTGGAGTAGGAATAGTAATTTTTACCCCTCCGCTATCCAACACTTTCCCTACTGTTGTATTCCCTGGAGTGGGAATAGTAATGTTTACCCCTCCACTATCCAACACTTTCCCTACTGTTGCACTCGCAGGAGTGGGAATAGTCATTTTATCCCCTCCTCTATCCAACACTTTCCCTACTGTTGCACTGACTGGAGTGGGAATAGTAAATTATTCCCCTCCGCTATCCAACACTTTCCCTACTGTTGCACTCACTGGAGTGGGAATAGTAGTTTTACCCCTCCGCTAGCCAATACTTTTTCTACTGTTGCACTCATTGGAGTGGGAATAGTAAGATATTCCCCTCCGCTATCCAACACTTTCCCTACGGTTGCACTCACTGGAGTGGGAATACTAATTTTTACCCCTCTGCTAGCCAACACTTTTCCGACTGTTGCACTCATTGGAGTGGGAATAGTACATTATTCCCCTCAGCTATCCAACACTTTCCCTACTGTTGCACTCGCTGAAGTGGGAATAATAATTTGTATTCCTCCGCTATCCAACACTTTCTCTACTGTTGCACTTGTTAGAGTGGGAACAGTAATTTTTTTACCCTCCGCTATCCAACATTTTCCATACTGTTACACTCTTTGGAGTGGGAATAGTATTTTTTTCCCTTTGCTATCCAACACTTTCCCTACTATTGCACTCAATGTAGTGTAAAATGTAGGTTTAAAAAATATTAAATATTTTAACATTTTAAGTTATAACATACATTTTTTAATATAATGCTTATGTTACAAGTGTATTATATATATATATATATATATATATATGTATTTATAATTTTTTATATATTTATAACATTTTATAAATAATTAAAAGTATTAGTTATTAATTATTTTAAGTAAATATATGTATATTACATTTTATATATGTACGTTTAATTTATTTTTAAATTAAACGTATTACTTATAATTGTTTAAAATTTACAAAAATCGAAATACTTTTTTAAAGTTAAATGTATTATTTAATTTATTTTACATTGTTTTTTATACATAAAAAACGATATTTGGTACTTTCATATTTTTAACAATGATTTTTCTTTTCAATATCTAGTAGTTGCATTTATGAAGATAGGATGTCGATATTTTTGACAACGACATTTATGTCCCGATATTTGTGTCACTGGCTATTCTGGTATTCGATATTCTGTCAGTGATCCGTGTTGTACGTCTCCTGTGTGCACCTCCGACTCACTTTTCCTTGCATGCATGTTTCTGTCCCCACGCCCTTCCTTGCAGCTCGCTACCACTGTCCAGTACTCTGTGCTGTAAGTCTAACGGTCACTCCCTTCCGCTCCCTGCAGTGAGTGTCCCTCCTCTACCCATGCAGTGCGCTAGCTGACACTCCACACATCCATCCTGCACTGCATGGCTCCTCACACCTTCTTGCAGGGCGTGCCGGGTCTTAACCTCTCACTGCATTCAGCAGCTGTGCAGGTAACTTCTACCCGCAGGCCACTCCTCTCCACCTGCTGCAGGATTCCTCCTCTAACCCTTCCCAGCACTGTGAGGCAACTCCTCACCCTCTACCTGCACTACATTATATTGTATTGTAATTGCATTTCTATAGCGCTTATTACCACTGACTGGGGGAGAATGTTTTGATTTGTTCTGCATTCCATCCATCAGTTGTGTGTCTTTTGCTTTCTCGCCCTAAGTGCGCCGGGTATGCCTAGACGTAGGTCTCGTGCTCTCCGTGCCACTGGATCAAGCTATCCTGGCTGATGAGGGCTGAAACCACGAAACTGATCCCAGGATGCTTGTTTCCGGTCCAGCGAGGACCCAGCTTGGCAGTTCGGGTTGGACTGTTCCAATGATGCACAGGGTCAAGACTGATTTGCGTGTGGCCAGGTCTAAACTGGGGTGGCAGAGTGAGCAAAAGAATGAAGAATTTAACCCAGATCTCTTGACTGGGGGAGAATGTTTTGATTTGTTCTGCATTCCGTCCATCAATTGTGGGTCTTTTGCTTTCACTACCATGGACGTGGCTTCAACGTGATTTTTCGGTGAGTAGCACGCTACTCTGGAACCCATAAAGGATTAGTGGTGAATTAGTATAGTGAAAATATGAAAGTAATTTTAGTGGTGGATATGTTAGTCTGTTATTTGGATTGAGAAGGATAGTGGAGGGAGAGAAGAGGGAAAAGGTTTGCATTTATATAGCGCTTGCTACCACTGATGAAGAGTTGAAGCGCTTTTCGGTGAGTAGCACGCTACTCTGGAACCCACACAAGATTAGTGGGGAATCAGTAAAGGGAAATATGAAATAAATTTGAGAGTGGTGGACATGTTAGTCTGTTATTTGGATTGAAAAGGAATAGTGGAGGGATAGACTAGGGAAGGGTCTTGAATGTATTTTTTATTTTTTAATTCATACCAGTGGCAGGGGGTTTGGGATGAGTAAAGGGGAGGAGGGGGAAGAGTCAGAGGGAAGGGTTTAGAAAGGCTTGTTTGGGGGATCTGAATAGTAAAAGAAGAGTGAGATGATGCAAGGAGGGGTAGAGGAGGGAAGACTCTACAAAAGGTTATTTTGGGGGTGATAGTAGTGGTGTGGAGATGCCCCCATATAGCTCTTTCCATCTTCTCCCTGTACGACCTTTACAAAAGCCAGTCCTACAGCCCTCCTTATGAGCCCTCTTTGCAGCCAGGCCTCGCTCCCTGCACGACCCTAAGCCTCCTCCCTGCCCCTGTGCGGGGCCCTCTCCATGCGCCCTCCCTGCATGACCCCCACGTCACACCCTCTGTGCACTAAATGGTCCCGTCCGTGCAGTGATTAGTCTTGCCCCCACCCCGTGTCCTGAATGGTCCTTTCCGTGCTCTGAATGATCTATCCGTACAATGAATACTACCCCCCCTCCGTGCAGTGATTGGTCCCTTCTGTGCAGAGAATGGTCCCTTCCGTGCAGTGAATGGTCCCTTCTGTGCAGAGAATGGTCCCTTCCGTGCAGTGAATGGTCCCTTCCGTGCAGTGAATGGTCCCTTCTGTGCAGAGAATGGTCCCTTCTGTGCAGAGAATGGTCCCTTCCGTGCAGTGAATGGTCCCTTCCGTGCAGTGAATGGTCCCTTCTGTGCAGAGAATGGTCCCTTCCGTGCAGTGAATGGTCCCTTCCGTGCAGTGAATGGTCCCTTCCGTGCAGTGAATGGTCCCTTCGTGCAGTGAATGGTCCCTTCCGTGCAGTGAATGGTCCCTCCGCGTGCAGTGAATGGTCCCTTCCGTGCAGTGAATGGTCCCTTCTGTGCAGAGAATGGTCCCTTCCGTGCAGTGAATGGTCCCTTCCGTGCAGTGAATGGTCCCTTCCGTGCAGTGAATGGTCCCTTCGTGCAGTGAATGGTCCCTTCCGTGCAGTGAATGGTCCCTCCGCGTGCAGTGAATGGTCCCTTCCGTGCAGTGAATGGTCCCTTCTGTGCAGAGAATGGTCCCTTCCGTGCAGTGAATGGTCCCTTCCGTGCAGTGAATGGTCCCTTCTGTGCAGAGAATGGTCCCTTCCGTGCAGTGAATGGTCCCTTCCGTGCAGTGAATGGTCCCTTCCGTGCAGTGAATGGTCCCTTCGTGCAGTGAATGGTCCCTTCCGTGCAGTGAATGGTCCCTTCCGTGCAGTGAATGGTCCCTCCGCGTGCAGTGAATGGTCCCTCTGGGCTGCATCCCTGCATCTCCCCATCAGTGCTCTATTCTGCACGGCCCTGGCCTCTCTTCCTGCCGGCACTGCATGCCCCGCCCCCTGACCCCTCCCTGTGCACGGCGCGCCCTCTGATGCACCGCATGCAACACCCCCTGTGCTGAACCCGCCCTCCTGCCTGTAATACAGACCCCCCTGGCACTGCCACAGCCCCTCCCTGCGGTGACTTAGACCCCCTTCCTGGCACTGCCAGAGCCCCTCCCTACTATAATACAGACCCCCCTGGCACTGCCAGAGCCCCTCCCTGCGGTGACTTAGACCCCCTTCCTGGCACTGCCAGAGCCCCTCCCTACTATAATACAGACCCCCCTGGCACTGCCAGAGCCCCTCCCTGCGGTGACTTAGACCCCCCTCCTGGCACTGCCACAGCCCCCCCTGCGGTGACTTAGACCCCGCTCCTGGCACTGCCAAAGCCCCTCCCTACTATAATACAGACCCCCCTTTTTTTGTGGCGGAGCCATAGCCCCTCTCGGCCTGTAACTCAGATCCCTGCCCACCCCCTTCCTGGCACTGCCACAACCCCTCCTGCCTGTCACATAGCCCCCCGCCCCCCCTCTCTGCTGGCACTGCCGTAGCCCCGCCCTGCAGTGCACGCCCCTCCCCCCGCTCCCATCTCCAGGGCCTGGTCCTCCCCCCGCTGCCTCCTCTTGGCTCTGCCGGACGCTCCCCGCGCCCCTCTGCCCGCAGCCGCCCCCCCTCGAGCCCGCTGCTGCCCCCTCCCGGAGGCGGACTCTTTGCTCTCGCGGAGGAGCCCCTCCCGGGCGGTGCTGCGACGCCATCTTTGGTCCTCTGACAGCAGCAGCAGCCCTTGTCTTCCTCCTCCGGCTCCATCCTCATCCCCGCGGCCGCCATGGATGAAGAGTATGACGTCATAGTGCTGGGCACCGGCCTGACGGTGAGTGACCCCCCCCCCCCCATCTCAGCGGAGCCCCCCCCCGACTATTGCATAATCGTGCCATCTTTGCCCCTCCTATTGTCACCCTGTCTTCATGCATGCCCGCTTATCACGAGGTGTTAACCCCAACCCCCCCTTCTCCCCCCGCCCCATAGCTCAGCCCCCCCATGGTGAAATGCTTGCACCCTCGCCTCCCTTGGCACACCCACGCCCTGCTCTTGACGCCTTGCTGCTGTCACTATTATGCTTTCTTCATGTCCCCCACCCAATCATTTTTGGTTCATGCCCTCAAAAAGCTGCCCATATGAATGCCCCACCCCCTTATCATGTCATGGGTATACTTTTATTAGCTGCCTACCCACCCGCCCATGTGTTGATGGAAAGCTGTGTGTCCCCCTCCCCCTTAGCATAGAATGTTCACATCTGCCCCCAGGGGCATGGTTAGAGCCCCTTAAGTCCTGATTGCACCCCTGTCGCCCTGGCATGCTGAATGCCCCATTGTGGTGTGATGGAAACACTGTTGAGATCATAGCGCTGCTATGCACTTTCTCCGGAGTCTGTGAGCTGAAAGCGGGCAATGCCCACAGGTCTCTGTCAGTCAGGGCGAAACTCCCGGGGATGGCTGGCATTGCAGGACCTCCTTATGTAATAGCCATGAGGAAGTGTGTGCCATGTGAGGCACCCGGGGCCTCCCTGCTCTGGGCTCACTCATTGCGGGGGTGTGGCTTATGCCCTGGGGTGCCCCACCACAGCCATGCCCCGCTGCCCGCGCCTCTGTGCAGCTGCTGGGGCACCCATGTGCAGATCTCAGCCACTGATGTGTGAGTTCTTGTCTCAGGCTGTCTCCAGGGTGCCTGTTTGTGGCTGTCTGCGGTGTTCCAGTCTGTGTGAGTCCTGTGTGTCGATCTATTTGAGGTTGTCCTCTTGTATGTGTGCAGTGTCTCAGTCTGTGTGAATCCTGTGTGAGTCTATTTGAGGTTGTACGCTTGTCTGTGTGCAGTGTCTCGGTCTGTGTGTCATGTGTGTGGATCTATTTGAGGTTGTACGCTTGTCTGTGTGCGGTGTCTGTCTGTGGATTTACTTGAGGTTGTACTCTTGTCTGTGTGCGGTGTCTCAGTCGGCGTGAGTCCTGTGTGTGGATTTACTTGAGGTTGTACTCTTGTCTGTTTGCGGTGTCTCAGTCTGTGTGAGTCCTGTGTGTGAATCTGTTTGAGGTTGTACTCTTGTCTGTGTGCGGTGTCTCAGTCTGTGTGAATCCTGTGTGTGAATCTGTTTGAGGTTGTACTCTTGTCTGTGTGCGGTGTCTCAGTCTGTGTGAATCCTGTGTGAGTCTATTTAAGGCTGTATGCTTGTCTGTGTGCGGTGTCTCAGTCTGTGTGAATCCTGTGTGTGAATCTGTTTGAGGTTGTACTCTTGTCTGTGTGCGGTGTCTCAGTCTGTGTGAATCCTGTGTGAGTCTATTTGAAGCTGTATGCTTGTCTGTGTGCGGTGTCTCGGTCTGTGTGTCACCTGTGTGGATCTATTTGAGGTTGTACGCTTGTCTGTGTGTGGTGTCTCAGTCTGTGTGAATCCTGTGTGAGTCTATTTGAGGCTGTATGCTTGTCTGTGTGCGGTGTCTCGGTCTGTCTGTCACGTGTGTGGATTTATTTGAGGTTGTACGCTTGTCTGTGTGCGGTGTCTCAGTCTATGTGAATCCTGTGTGAGTCTATTTGAGGTTGTAGTTGGTACGCTTGTCTGTGTGCGGTGTGTGTCTGTGTGTGGATTTACTTGAGGTTGTACTCTTGTCTGTGTGCGGTGTCTCAGTCTGTGTGAATCCTGTCTGAGGCTGTATGCTTGTCGGTGTGCGGTGTCTCAGTCTGTGCGAATCCTGTGTGAGTCTATTTGAGGCTGTATGCTTGTCTGTGTGCGGTGTCTCAGTCTGTGCGAGTCCGGTGTGTGTCTATTTGAAGCTGTATGCTTGTCTGTGTGCGGTGTCTCAGTCTGTGTGAGTCCTGTGTGTGAATCTGTTTGAGGTTGTACTCTTGTCTGTGTGCGGTGTCTCAGTCTGTGTGAATCCTGTGTGAGTCTATTTAAGGCTGTATGCTTGTCTGTGTGCGGTGTCTCAGTCTGTGTGAATCCTGTGTGAGTCTATTTGAGGCTGTATGCTTGTCTATGTGCGGTGTCTCGGTCTGTGTGTCACCTGTGTGGATCTATTTGAGGTTGTACACTTGTCTGTGTGCGGTGTCTCAGTCTGTGTGAATCCTGTGTGAGTCTATTTGAGGTTGTAGTTGTACGCTTGTCTGTGTGCGGTGTCTGTCTGTGTGTGGATTTACTTGAGGTTGTACTCTTTTCTGTGTGCGGTATCTCAGTCGGCGTGAGTCCTGTGTGTGGATTTACTTGAGGTTGTACTCTTGTCTGTGTGTGGTGTCTCAGTCTGTGTGAGTCCTGTGTGTGGATCTATTTGAGGTTGTACTCTTGTCTGTGTGCGGTGTCTCGGTCTGTGTGAATCCTGTGTGAGTCTATTTGAGGCTGTATGCTTGTCTGTGTGTGGTGTCATCTATTTGAGGCTGTATGCTTGTCTGTGTGTGGTGTCTCATCTATTTGAGGCTGTATGCTTGTCTGTGTGTGGTGTCTCATCTATTTGAGGCTGTATGCTTGTCTGTGTGCGGTGTCTCAGTCTGTGTGAATACTGTGTGAGTCTATTTGAGGCTGTATGCTTGTCTGTGTGCGGTGTCTCGGTCTGTGTGTCACCTGTGTGGATCTATTTGAGGTTGTACGCTTGTCTGTGTGCGGTGTCTCAGTCTGTGAATCCTTTGTGAGTCTATTTGAGGCTGTATGCTTGTCTGTGTGCGGTGTCTCGGTCTGTCTGTCACGTGTGTGGATTTATTTGAGGTTGTACGCTTGTCTGTGTGCGGTGTCTCAGTCTATGTGAATCCTGTGTGAGTCTATTTGAGGTTGTAGTTGGTACGCTTGTCTGTGTGCGGTGTGTGTCTGTGTGTGGATTTACTTGAGGTTGTACTCTTGTCTGTGTGCGGTGTCTCAGTCTGTGTGAATCCTGTCTGAGGCTGTATGCTTGTCGGTGTGCGGTGTCTCAGTCTGTGCGAATCCTGTGTGAGTCTATTTGAGGCTGTATGCTTGTCTGTGTGCGGTGTCTCAGTCTGTGCGAGTCCGGTGTGTGTCTATTTGAAGCTGTATGCTTGTCTGTGTGCGGTGTCTCAGTCTGTGCGAGTCCGGTGTGTGTCTATTTGAAGCTGTATGCTTGTCTGTGTGCGGTGTCTCAGTCTGTGTGAGTCCTGTGTGTGAATCTGTTTGAGGTTGTACTCTTGTCTGTGTGCGGTGTCTCAGTCTGTGTGAATCCTGTGTGAGTCTATTTGAGGCTGTATGCTTGTCTGTGTGCGGTGTCTCAGTCTGTGTGAATCCTGTGTGAGTCTATTTGAGGCTGTATGCTTGTCTGTGTGCGGTGTCTCAGTCTGTGCGAGTCCGGTGTGTGTCTATTTGAAGCTGTATGCTTGTCTGTGTGCGGTGTCTCAGTCTGTGCGAGTCCGGTGTGTGTCTATTTGAAGCTGTATGCTTGTCTGTGTGCGGTGTCTCAGTCTGTGTGAGTCCTGTGTGTGAATCTGTTTGAGGTTGTACTCTTGTCTGTGTGCGGTGTCTCAGTCTGTGTGAATCCTGTGTGAGTCTATTTGAGGCTGTATGCTTGTCTGTGTGCGGTGTCTCAGTCTGTGTGACTCCTGTGTGAGTCTATTTGAGGCTGTATGCTTGTCTGTGTGGGGTGTCTCAGTCTGTGAATCCTTTGTGAGTCTATTTGAGGCTGTATGCTTGTCTGTGTGGGGTGTCTCAGTCTGTGAATCCTGTGTGAGTCTATTTGAGGCTGTATGCTTGTCTGTGTGCAGTGTTTCTGTCTGTGTGAATCCTGTGTGAGTCTATTTGAGGTTGTACGCTTGTCTGTGCGCAGTTGTTCGGTCTGTGTGTGGTGTCTGTCTGTGTGAGTCCTGTGTGTGAATCTGTTTGAGATTGTACTCTTGTCTGTGTGCGGTGTCTCAGTCTGTGTGAATCCTGTGTGAGTCTATTTAAGGCTGTATGCTTGTCTGTGTGCGGTGTCTCAGTCTGTGAATCCTTTGTGAGTCTATTTGAGGCTGTATGCTTGTCTGTGTGGGGTGTCTCAGTCTGTGAATCCTGTGTGAGTCTATTTGAGGCTGTATGCTTGTCTGTGTGCAGTGTTTCTGTCTGTGTGAATCCTGTGTGAGTCTATTTGAGGTTGTACGCTTGTCTGTGCGCAGTTGTTCGGTCTGTGTGTGGTGTCTGTCTGTGTGAGTCCTGTGTGTGAATCTGTTTGAGATTGTACTCTTGTCTGTGTGCGGTGTCTCAGTGTGAGTCGTGTGTGGGTCTATTTGAAGTTGTTTTGCTAGTCTGTGTATACTTGTCTGTGTGTGGTGTCTGCACTGTGCGTCTGTGAGTAATCATTGTGGGAATGAGGTGTTTGTATCCACGTGTAGATGATGTGTGATTGTGTGTGGATGTGTCATTTGTGTTGCCTTTGTAGCTCTTATTTCCTTACTCTGAGCTGTGTGTGAAGTTGTTGTGTGTGTGTGTGTGTCTGAGTGACACAGACACATCTGCCTGTGGCTGGCGCCTCCGTGACTGTGGGCTGTCCGTGTGTGTGATCCATGTGTGTCGGTGTTGTCAGTGCTACATACATGAGACCCTTTGTGGTGTCTGTGTGCTGTCCGTTGTGCATCTGTTGTTAGTGTTACATACGTGACTGTGAAGGGTGCCTGTGCTGCGTGTTGGGCGTCTGTGGTTGGTTTATCTGGTGCCCGTATGTTCGGCGTGTGATGGCTGCCGTGTGTGTGACGTGTCTGTGTCATGTCAGTGCGTGTGATGTGTGTTCTTGAGCACTGTAGATCAGGTGATGGCTCGCGCCTCGTGCGCCCTGGAGCCCCGCCCTCCTCCCCCCCATCATCTTCCACGTTTCCTTCTCTCTCCTGTTGGGAGGGCGATGCAGCCAGAGCGACACGCGGCGAGCACCCCCCCCCCTGCTCCCCCCAGACGGGCCCAGCCTGCACCAGCCCCAGACGGGCCCAGCCTGCAACAGACAGGCCCAACCTGCACCAGCCCCAGACAGGCCCAGCCTGCACCAGCCCCAGACGGGCCCGCCCTGCACCAGCCCTTAGACGGACCCAGCCTGCACCCAAAGACAGGCCCAGCCACCAGACGGGCCCGCCCTGCACCAGCCTCAGAGGGGCCCGCCCTGCACCAGCCTCAGAGGGGCCCGGCCTGCACCAGCCCCCAGACGGGCACAGCCTGCACCAGCCCCCAGACGGGCACAGCCTGCACCAGCAGCAGCCCCCAGACGGGCCCAGCCTGCACCAGCCCCCAGACGGGCCCAGCCTGCACCAGCCCCCAGACGGGCACAGCCTGCACCAGCCCCCAGACGGGCACAGCCTGCACCAGCCCCCAGACGGGCACAGCCTGCACCAGCAGCAGCCCCTAGAAGGGCCCAGCCTGCACCAGCCCCCAGACGGGCCCAGCCTGCACCAGCCCCCAGACGGGCACAGCCTGCACCAGCCCTCAGACGGGCACAGCCAGCACCAGCAGCAGCCCCTAGAAGGGCCCAGCCTGCACCAGCCCCAGACGGGCCCGGCCTGCACCAGCCCAAAGACGGGCCCGGCCTGCACCAGCCCTCTGACAGGCCCGGCCTGCACCAGCCCAAAGACGGGCCCGGCCTGCACCAGCCCCAGACGGGCACAGCCTGCACCAGCCCCCAGACGGGCACAGCCTGCACCAGCAGCAGCCCCTAGAAGGGCCCAGCCTGCACCAGCCCCAGACGGGCCCGGCCTGCACCAGCCCCTAGAAGGGCCCAGCCTGCACCAGCCCCAGACGGGCCCGGCCTGCACCAGCCCAAAGACGGGCCCGGCCTGCACCAGCCCCAGACGGGCACAGCCTGCACCAGCAGCAGCCCCTAGAAGGGCCCAGCCTGCACCAGCCCCAGACGGGCCCGGCCTGCACCAGCCCCTAGAAGGGCCCGGCCTGCACCAGCCCCAGACGGGCCCGGCCTGCACCAGCCCCAGACGGGCCCGGCCTGCACCAGCCCAAAAACGGGCCCGGCCTCACCAGCCCCAGACGGGCACAGCCTGCACCAGCCCCTAGAAGGGCCCAGCCTGCACCAGCCCCAGACGGGCCCGGCCTGCACCAGCCCAAAGACGGGCCCGGCCTGCACCAGCCCAAAGACGGGCCCGGCCTGCACCAGCCCAAAGACGGGCCCGGCCTGTACCAGCCCCAGACGGGCCCGGCCTGCACCAGCCCAAAAACGGGCCCGGCCTGCATCCTCCCCAGACGGGCCCGGCCTGCAGCCTCCCCAGACGGGCCCTGCCTGCATCCTCCCCAGACGGGCCCTGCCTGCATCCTCCCCAGACGGGCCCTGCCTGCATCCTCCCCAGACGGGCCCTGCCTGCATCCTCCCCAGACGGGCCCGGACTGCACCAGCCCAAAGACGGGCCCTGCCTGCACCAGCCCCAGACGGGTCCAGCCTGCACCAGACAATCCAAGCCTGCACCGGGCCCAGATCGGCCCAGCCTGCACCAGCCCCCAGACGAGCCCAGCTTCCACCAGACAAGCCCAGCCTGCACCAGCCCCAGACGGGTCCAGCCTGCACCAGACAACCCAAGCCTGCACCGGCCCCAGATGGGCCCAGCCTGCACTAGCAGCAACCCCCACACGGGCCCAACCTGCTCCAGCAGCAGCCCCCAGATGTGTCCAGCCTGCACTAGCAGCAGCCCCCAGACAGGCCCAGCCTGCACCAGACAATCCAAGCCTGCACAAGCCCCAGACGGGTCCAGCCTGCGCCAGCAGCAACCCTCAGACAGGCCCAGCCTGCACCAGCAGCAGCCCCGAGACGGGCCCAACTGCACCAGAAGCAGCTCCGAGACGGGCCCAACTGCACCAGAAGCAGCCCCGAGACGGGCCCAACTGCACCTGAAGCAGCCCCGAGACGGGCCCAACTGCACCAGCAGCAGCCCAGAGACGGGCCCAGCCTGCACTAGCAGCAGCCCGCGACGGGCCCAGCCTGCACCAGCAGCAGCCCCCAGACGGGCCCAGCCTGCACCAGCAGCAGCCCCAGACGGGCCCAGCCTGCAGCACCAGCAGCAGCCCCCAGACGGGCCCAGCCTGCACCACCAGCAGCCCCCAGACGGGCCCAGCCTGCACCAGCAGCAGCGCCCAGACGGGCACAGCCTGCACCACCAGCAGCCCCAGACGGGCCCAGCCTGCACCAGCAGCAGCCCCCAGACGGGCCCAGCCTGCAGCAGCCCCCAGACGGGCCCAGCCTGCACTAGCAGCAGCAGCCCCCAGACGGGCCCAGCCTGCACTAGCAGCAGCAGCCCCCAGACGGCCCCAGCCTGCACTAGCAGCAGCCCCCAGACGGGCCCAGCCTGCAGCACCAGCAGCAGCCCCCAGACGGGCCCAGCCTGCAGCACCAGCAGCAGCCCCCAGACGGGCCCAGCCTGCAGCACCAGCAGCAGCCCCCAGACGGGCTCAGCCTGCAGCACCACAAGGGGTGGTGATGGACAGAGTCTCTGAATTAAGCAGAGTACTCTCACCCAGTCAGGAGATCAGGGCTAGATCCAACACCGTTTTTTAGCTCATTGCACCATCCCAGTTTCAGAACCTGGCTGTATGCAAATTAGTCTGTCCCTGGCCCAGTGCATCATGGGAACAGGGCAGACCAGACTACAAAAGCCAATTCTTACACTATAGGTGTGGCAGGGTATACTCAGACATGAGTCCCTTTCTCACTGCTCCATCAGGATTCAAGCAAGCCGGGCCGAAGAGGCTGAAATGCCAGAAACCGGTCCCCGGTAGCTTGTCTCCTTTCTGGTGAAGAATTGGCTTGGTAGTTTGGTCTGCCCTGTTCCCATGATGCACTGGGCCAGGGACAGACTAATTTGCATATAGCCAGGTTCTGAGCTGGGATGGGGCAGTGAGATAAATAACGGTGATGGATCAAGCCCTGATCTTTGGACTGGGTAAGAGTGGTCTGCTTAATTCAGACACTCTGTTCATCACCACCCCCTTTTCTGTATCGTTTTTGGCCACTATAGGTGTGGCAGGGTATACTCAGACATGAGTCCCTTTCTCACTGCTCCATCAGGATTCAAGCAAGCCGGGCCGAAGAGGCTGAAATGCCAGAAACCGGTCCCCGGTAGCTTGTCTCCTTTCTGGTGAAGAATTGGCTTGGTAGTTTGGTCTGCCCTGTTCCCATGATGCACTGGGCCAGGGACAGACTAATTTGCATATAGCCAGGTTCTGAGCTGGGATGGGGCAGTGAGATAAATAACGGTGATGGATCAAGCCCTGATCTTTGGACTGGGTAAGAGTGGTCTGCTTAATTCAGACACTCTGTTCATCACCACCCCCTTTTCTGTATCGTTTTTGGCCACTATAGGTGTGGCAGGGTATACTCAGACATGAGTCCCTTTCTCACTGCTCCATCAGGATTCAAGCAAGCCGGGCCGAAGAGGCTGAAATGCCAGAAACCGGTCCCCGGTAGCTTGTCTCCTTTCTGGTGAAGAATTGGCTTGGTAGTTTGGTCTGCCCTGTTCCCATGATGCACTGGGCCAGGGACAGACTAATTTGCATATAGCCAGGTTCTGAGCTGGGATGGGGCAGTGAGATAAATAACGGTGATGGATCAAGCCCTGATCTTTGGACTGGGTAAGAGTGGTCTGCTTAATTCAGACACTCTGTTCATCACCACCCCCCACCCCCTTTTCTGTATCAGCCTGCAGCACCAGCAGCAGCCCCCAGACGGGCCCAGCCTGCAGCACCAGCAGCAGCCCCCAGATGGGCCCAGCCTGCAGCACCAGCAGCAGCCCCCAGACGGGCCCAGCCTGCAGCACCAGCAGCAGCCCCCAGACGGGCCCAGCCTGCAGCACCAGCAGCCCCCAGACGGGCCCAGCCTGCACTACCAGCAGCCCCCTGACGGGCCCAGCCTGCACCACCAGCAGCCCCCAGACGGGCCCAGCCTGCACCACCGGCAGCCCCCAGACGGGCCCAGCCTGCACCAGCAGCAGCCCCCAGACGGGCCCAGCCTGCACCACCAGCAGCCCCAGACGGGCCCAGCCTGCACCAGCAGCAGCCCCCAGACGGGCCCAGCCTGCACCACCAGCAGCAGCGGGCCCAGCCTGCACCAGCAGCAGCCCCCAGACGGGCCCAGCCTGCAGCAGCCCCCAGACGGGCCCAGCCTGCACTAGCAGCAGCAGCCCCCAGACGGCCCTAGCCTGCACTAGCAGCAGCCCTCAGACGGGCCCAACCTGTACTTGCACCAGCCCCCAGATGTGTCCAGTCTGCACCAGCCCCCAGACGAGCCCAGCTTCCACCAGACAAGCCCAGCCGGCACCAGCCCCGGACAGGCACAGCCTGCACCAGCCCCGGACAGGCACAGCCTGCACCAGCTCCAGACGGGTCCAGCCTGCACCAGACAATCCAAGCCTGCACCGGCCCCAGACGGGCCCAGCCTTCACTAGCAGCAACCCCCAGACGGGCCCAGCCTGCACCACCAGCAGCAGCCCCCAGACGGGCCCAGCCTGCACCACCAGCAGCAGCTCCCAGACGGGCCCAGCCTGCACCACCAGCAGCAGCCCCCAGACGGGCCCAGCCTGCACCACCAGCAGCCCCCAGACAGGCCCAGCCTGCACTAGCAGCAGCCCCCATACGGGCCCAGCCTGCACTAGCAGCAGCCCCCAGACAGGCCCAGCCAGCACCAGCAGCAGCCCCCAGGCGGGCCCAGCCTGCAGCCCCCAGACGGGCCCAACCTGCACTTGCACCAGCCCCCAGATGTGCCCATCCTGCACCAGCCCCCAGACGAGCCCGGCCCCCACCAGAAAGTCCAGCCTGCACCAGCCCCGGATGGGCCCAGCCTGCACCAGCAGCAACCTCCAGACAGGCCCAACCTGCACCAGCCCCCAGGCGGGCCCAGCTTGCACCAGCCCCCAGGCGGGCCCCGCAATTCCGGACAGGCCCCCCTCTGCCTTCTCCACACAGTCCTACCTGCCATCCGCAGACAATGCCAATAGCTCAAACTCTTGTAAATGCGAGACCTATTTCACTTCAAAGAAGCAGCCGCCATTGTCCCGGTCTGCTTGGAAAGTGAAAGTACGCATTAATGTTGCAGGAAAGCATGTCGTGCCTGCAGTAGGAGAAACTCATTAAAAAAAATAGTGCGTACAGACTTAAAAAGACATACCGTGTAACAACAGAAGTAAAAGGGTCAGTCCTCCTGGGAGGTTACAAATGAAGACAAGCGGTACTAAGGAGGGACTAACAAACCTATTAACGAATCAGAAGCCAGCATTTACAAAGGACAGTGACACAAGCCAATGAAAAATATGGGCGGAGAGTGGGCGGGGCTTCAAGTACATACTCTAATACAGCATGCCTCGCGGGGCATGCGCTATCCAGGCACGAACTAATAAACGTGACAAAAATGTTGACGTACCTCGCTGCTATAGATCCATTACCCCCGTCCTATTCCGGGCCGTGGCATAAGGAAGGAGCAGTGAGGTGGCAGGGAGTGGTGGTGGGACTCGTGTACGAGGAAGGGACCAGGGAGACCCCTAAGCGTGCCCTCCTAGCTGAGATGTGAGGCCTTCACTGCTGCTCGAGTAGTGGGGGCCTCTGTAGGGCAAGACTGGGGTGCCCTGGCCCTACTATGCATGTCCAGCACGGATATGGCAGGGATGCGAGAAGGTGGTTCATTAATATGCAGAAAACAGCTGGTTCATTACTATGCACCTTGTAACTGGCTCATTATGCACAGAGTAGCTTGCTCAAGCAGTCGGCTTGTTACTATGCACCCTGTAACGGTTTTCTTATGCACAGAGTAGCTGCTCAAACAGCCGGTTCATTACTATGCACCTTGTAGCTGACTCAAGCAGCTAGTTCAGTACTATGCACCTTGTAACTGGCTTATTATGCACAGAGTGGCTGACTCGAGCAGCCGGTTTATCACTGTGCACTCTGTAAGTGGCTGATTATGCACACGGTTGCTGGCTCGAGAAACTGGTTCGTTACTATACACCTTGTAGCTTGCTCCTTATGCACAGAGTAGCTAGCTTGTGCGGCTGGTACTTTACTATGCACCCTGAAACTGGCTCCTTATGCATAGAGTAGCTGGCTCGAATAGCAAGTTCGTTACTATACACCTTGCAACTGGTTCATTATGCATAGAGTAGCTGACTTGAGCAACTGGCTCATTATCCAGAGTAGTTGGCTAGAGCAGTTGGTTCATGACTAGGCACCTTGTAACTAGCTCCTTATACACAGAATAGGTAGCTTGTACATTCATTTTATTACTATGCACCCTGTAACTGGATCATTATGCACAGAGTAGCTGGCTCATTACTATGCACCCTGTAACTGGCTTATTATGCACAGAGTAGCTATGCACCCTCTAACTAGCTCATTGTGCACATAATAGCTGGCTCGAGCAGCTGGCTCATTACTATGCAGTATTGTAACGGGCTCCTTATGCACAGAGTAGCTATGCACCCTCTAACTAGCTCATTGTGCACATAATAGCTGGCTCGAGCAGCTGGCTCATTACTATGCAGTATTGTAACGGGCTCCTTATGCACAGAGTAGCTAGCTTCCGCAGCTGGTTTGTTACTTTGCACCCTGTAACTTTCTCATTATGCACAGAGTAGCTAGTTCGGACAGTTGGTGTGTGCTGCGGGTTCATTGTAGTGCGCCAACTAGCTGGTCACTATGCAGAGGGAAGCCGGCCCATTACTATGCACCAAGAAACTGTCTCATTATGCACAGGATAGAAAGGACTTAATATGTTGCCCACAGCCTGCTCCTTTCTATTTGCTTCTAAGGCATGAAAGTTCAAAGGCCACGTGCCAGACTCCGAGGCATCCACAAGCCCTGGGCTAGTAGCCCTGTGAACTGGGCAAGCACCTGGACTCTGTGTGACGTCTACCGCCCAGCACATGGCTTCCTGCCTCCTCATATCTGCTGCCCTTTGAAAGTCCACTTCTGTTTTTTCATACGGGCATTTTTTATAGAGCTGACGTCATCGGCAGAGGCAGCGCCGTGTTTCACAGTGACGCAGCAGGGGACAGAATTTACAGCAACAATGTCAGACGGCAGGAGGCGCTAGAGCTCTCAGACGGGACAAGATGGGGGGGGGCAGTTGATTAATACTCTTTAGATATGTCTGTGACGCTGTTCTGCTGTAATTCGATGCTATAGTACCAATTATGCTGTTTAAGTCATCCAATGTTATGTATGGATCTATATTTATTTGCACAGAGTGATTCCTCGCCTCTCTCTCCTTGTTTAGGGGGTTTGGGGGGGACAAGTTGATGAACTGTAATGTTATATTGTTTTTAAAATCAAGAATTTTGTTTTAACCTAACAAAAAAAAGAAATCTCAGTCGGGGAAGAGGTGGGTTTTGAGCACCTTGCGATAGGTGAATCTGTACACCGGGTCTTGTAGGGCCCTGCTCCACCTCTTGGGAGCGGCACAAGTGTGGCTCACTGGTGTGGAGAAGCGTGGCTCACTGGTGTGGAGAAGTGTGGCTCACTGGTGTGGAGAAGTGTGGCTCACTGGTGTGGAGAAGCGTGGCTCACTGGTGTGGAGAAGCGTGGCTCACTGGTGTGGAGAAGCGTGGCTCACTGGTGTGGAGAGTGGAGAAGCGTGGCTCACTGGTGTGGAGAAGCGTGGCTCACTGGTGTGGAGAAGCGTGGCTCACTGGTGTGGAGAAGCGTGGCTCACTGGTGTGGAGAAGCGTGGCTCACTGGTGTGGAGAAGCGTGGCTCACTGGTGTGGAGAAGTGTGGCTCACTGGTGTGGAGAAGTGTGGCTCACTGGTGTGGAGAAGTGTGGCTCACTGGTGTGGAGAAGCGTGGCTCACTGGTGTGGAGAAGCGTGGCTCACTGGTGTGGAGAAGTGTGGCTCACTGGTGTGGAGAAGCGTGGCTCACTGGTGTGGAGAAGCGTGGCTCACTGGTGTGGAGAAGTGTGGCTCACTGGTGTGGAGAAGTGTGGCTCACTGGTTAGAGCGGCAGACCCTGAAGCAGAGGTCGGCCCGGGACCAGGGTTCAATTCCCGACGCGGCAGGGTCTTGGGTCAATGTCCGCGGACTCGAAAATTCTCGCTTAGGTGCCTACTCCAACCATGGGTCCCACTCTGCAACTCTGGGCAATAGCTTGCTTAATCTACACAACGGCCCCAGCAACGCCGGGGATGCCTGGCTTCACCCTGGGGGTGCCCTCTCACAGGGGAAGCCAGGACGGGTTCCCCAGCGGTATACAGCGCCAGGACACCACGTAACGAGGTAACAGTGCGCTTTACAAGTATACATACATTACATTTACATTACATTACATTACAAGATAATCCCTGTTTACCAGTCATGGTCTTTGGATATGGGGTGGAGATTTCGCGTTGGTGGTGACCCATGGGAGATACCAGTCTCTCTTGGAGGCGGCGTGGTTGGAGGTACCTGCTGGCCTGAAGTTAATGCAGCCATTTTTTATTTGAAAAGTTTTATATAGCGCTGGCTAGACCCGGAGGTATCAGAGCGCTTTACATGAGATAATACATTGCATTAGAACATTGTTACATAGTTACATCAGTTACAGTTGCAGTTATCAGTAGATGCTTGGGAGAAAAACGTGAGCTTACACAATAATATAAGATACTAGCGTGTAGCATAGCCAAGACACACGTCATATGGGGAATGGAAGGTAGTGGGGGAAAGGTAAACAGGGGAGAGGAAAGCAGACTAAGTCAGATAAATCTGAAGGGGGAGAGTACTCCAACGGGAATAAAGCAGTCAGGTAGTCGAAGACAGAGACGAATAAACCATGAAGAACTGTGAAAAACAATGTCCGATGTCCGGCTGGGTAGGTAACGGCTGATGGGGTGACCCAGAGCCAGACTCCGCTATAGTTTGAGAAGGCACATTAGGAAGGTGTTACCGCCACCCAGAAAGGAAGCAACAAGGGCGGGGACCACCCCCCTGAAGCCTTCTGTAGGTCCCAATGGTTTGAGCTTCATGGAAGGTAGAGGTGATGACGTGACGTGTCGATTCGGGGAGTTTGGCTCTAGGCTCAGAGAGAGTTGGATTGGAGAAACCAAGAGATATGACTAATCTTGCAGAAGAGATCGCTATTTCTACAGAAGATATTACATTTAATTGGGATTGGGCAGAGGGTTGAGGGTCACGAGTGTGGAGGAGCAGAGGGTCAGTGTTTGGAGGATTTCACTCAAGATACCAGGACTTCCTGACCACAAGGGAGGAGGGTCGGTGTTGATGCCTCTGAGATGGACCTGAGAGTTTAGAGATCTGATGGTTTATGAGTGAGCACATCGTAGCCAGATCACTGACGGGCACCGCGGACCGGTCCAAACGCAAACCAGGATGGACCACGTGAAGCAGAGATGACCAGGACGGGGGTTCAGCGGAGGTCAAGTGGGGCTGGATCCAGACCAGATATTCAGGATTTCTGCTTTGGACAAATTTCCATCTAATAAATCTGTCAGAACCCCTCGGGGGCACTGTGCAGTCTGGGGTTACTGGACCCAACCGTGGTGGCTGATGTGCTGGGACCCACCCTCCTGTGCCGCTGCAGAGTGGGCCAAGTGGTCCCTTATCACACTTGACTCTCCGGGTAGAGAGAAGGAGCAGTCCAAGGTGTCTTGGGTAGTGTGGTGGGGTTGGAGATTTAGAACTCAACTAGCACACAGGAGCCACATTAAGTGAATGTCCAGCCCTTACTTTTCTTTTAGAAACAAGAGCTTCTTCAATCACACTAAACATTAATGGGCCCATTAGGATGGCGGGTGGATCGCCCCGCCATCCGTGCCGGAATGACCCCCGCCATATTAGCATGGCTGGGGGGGGGTTCGTGGCGGACCCCCCAGCCATGCCGCCACGGAAAGGCATGCAGAGTCTGCTCTGGGGCCTGTTGTGGGCCCTCAGGGACTCCAGGGGGGTTGGGGGGTGCACATGGGGGGTACCTATGGTACCCCCCTGCATTTCAAAGTACAACATGGTAGGCACCGCGCGGTGCCTGTCACGTTGTGCGTCCGCCACTGTGGCGGGCGCATCCTAATTCCCCCCACGGGACCCCCGCCCTTATGGCGGGCGGTCCCTTGTACCGGGAGGATGGCGGGCGGGTAGAGTCCGCCCGCCATCCTAATGGGGGCCTACGGGTAAACATCCTCCACACCGACTGTGTTACAACGCATGTCATGACTCTGCATTTTTTACCCCACAGCAACTTTTACAACGCAAGGCTTTACACCGCAAGCCATTACAACGCATTCCCCATTACAACACAGTGATGGAGTTAGAATAGTAAATTGCGTTGTAATGGACAATGCGCTGTAATGACTTATGGTGTAAAGCACTGCGTTGTAAAAGATGTTGCGGAGTAAAAAATGCGGGCAATGGCACACGTAAACGCGTGCGGAGTAAAGTGTCATATTCAACATTAAGAAGCAGCACCGCTGCGATGCATAGTACAGGGTCTACTGCACAGTAAAGCAGACAGTTCTCCATTAATTACAGGTGGAGGCTCGCTATGGCTAAAGTAGACCAATTTTCCTGTAGTCTGTGACCACAGGGTTATCCGTAATCTCAAGTATGCTGGGCCGATATGTGGCTTTTAGGTTTTCCTCAAAGTCCCGCCCTGCAGCTCTGTCTAGCCATCTCGTAGTCAGTAGTTCACCGCACTGCTGTGTTATCCAGTCATTGATGCACACGGAGTGCTTTCTCCTGACATTGCCTCGTGCTTTATGGGGGTGGGCAGAATTTGCATAATCGCGTTACGCAAATCTCCGAGAAACGGTAAAAAATCTCAGCAAACACGTAGAAATTCCGCGAACACACGGAATTGCTTGTTCGCAATGCTTTTTTCCTGTTTGCAATCGCTGTTTGCTTGCTCGGAGGGAAATATCTCGCGAACACGCATTTTGAGAACGCGAACAAGCAAAAGATTTCAGGAAGTCGCGGAACGCTGAATTTTGGACAAGTTCGCATTCTCTGCGTAACGCTAAATTACCCAAATTCCGCGAACTGAAAAGAATTTACCGCCCAGGCCTAGTGTTTTACTGCTTTCTCCTACCGATTCCGTTTTCGTAATGCTTTCTTCTGCTTTTGCCTCGTTTGTCACTGCTTTCTCTGCGAAGCAGCTAGCAACTCCAGTGCCTTGAAACCCTCATGGGTCATTTGCAGCGCTTTATAAATCCTGATTGATTGATTGAGATCATGCAAGCACAGGTTCTTTGTATGGGGCGAGCGGTCACGTTTGCAGACCCCATGACTCTTCTCGGCAGCCTTGCCTTCTTCGCCCTGTGTCGGCTAGTGACGGGTGCATCGGCTCGGCGAAGGACATCGCTCTAGCCCTTGCACTGGGGAATCTGTTCCCTCTAGTCTGCGATGTTGAGATGCATGTCTTCAGGGGCGGCCTTAGGCATGTGCAAGCTGTGCACCTGCACAGGGCCGCCAAACCCCAGGGGCCACCACACCAATATATATCCTTAATATAATAATCCTCTGAGGATGGGTACATATTTGCGTGGCGGCCCCTGGCAGGGATTTGGCGGGCTCCGGCTCTGTTCCACTTCCAAACACCCTGACCCCCCCCCCCTCTTCACTGGCCCCGCCCCGCCCGGACCCCCTCTTCCAGGGCCCCCTACCTACGCTCCCTGCTCAGGGCCGCCATGAGCCTAGAACCGCCCCTGATGTCTTGGGTACAGCGAAGAGAGAGTACAGGTTCTCTATCCTCTGAGGGTGTCCCCAGAAGCAAACACTCAGGTGGTGTTTTGTTGACTAACATGTTCTTTCCTGGAACAGGAAAGCCGTCAGTCTTTTGGGTTCGTGCAAGTCTGTTCCGGCACACTCCTGTGGACAAACTGTCTTTCCTTAGCAGCTCCTTTCCTAGACTCAGCAGCTGGGTTTCTCTTCCTCAGGCAGACAGCTCCTATGGGACCAGGTGCTCTCCCCTCAGCAGTCAGACAGAATTTCAGATCTCAGACAGACAGCTCCTATGGGACCAGGTGCTTGCCTCCCCTCTCAGCAGTCACACGCTTCCTCAGACAGACAGCTCCTATGGGGCCAGGTGCTCTCCTCCCCTCTCAGCAGTCACACGCTTCCTCAGACAGACAGCTCCTATGGGACCAGGTGCTTGCCTCCCCTCTCAGCAGTCAGACGCTTCCTCAGACAGACAGCTCCTATAGGATCACATGCTCTCCTCCCCTCTCAGCAGTCAGACACGCTTCCGCAGACAGACAGCTCCTATGAGACCAGGTGCTTGCCTCCCCTCTCAGCAGTCAGACGCTTCCTCAGACAGACAGCTCCTATAGGATCAGGTGCTCTCCTCCCCTCTCAGCAGTCAGACACGCTTCCTCAGACAGACAGCTCCTATGGGGCCAGGTGCTTGCCTCCCCTCTCAGCAGTCAGACACGCTTCCTCAGACAGACAGCTCCTATGGGGCCAGGTGCTTGCCTCCCCTCTCAGCAGTCAGACACGCTTCCTCAGACAGGCAGCTCCTATGGGACCAGGTGCTCTCCTTCCCTCTCAGCAGTCAGACGCTTCCTCAGACAGGCAGCTCCTATGGGGCCAGGTGCTCGCCTCCCCTCTCAGCAGTCAGACACGCTTCCTCAGACAGACAGCTCCTATGGGGCCAGGTGCTCGCCTCCCCTCTCAGCAGTCAGACACGCTTCCTCAGACAGACAGCTCCTATAGGATCAGGTGCTTGCCTCCCCTCTCAGCAGTCAGACGCTTCCTCAGACAGACAGCTCCTATGAGACCAGGTGCTTGCCTCCCCTCTCAGCAGTCAGACGCTTCTTCAGACAGACAGCTCCTATAGGATCAGGTGCTCTCTTTCCCTCTCAGCAGTCGGGCAAGCTTCCTTAGGCAGACAGCTCCTATGGGACCAGGTGCTCGCCTCCCCTCTTAGCAGTCAGACGCTTCCTCAGACAGACAGCTCCTATAGGATCAGGTGCTCTCCTCCCCTCTCAGCAGTCAGACACGCTTCCTCAGACAGACAGCTCCTATGGGGCCAGGTGCTTGCCTCCCCTCTCAGCAGTCAGACGCTTCCTCAGGCAGACAGCTCCTATGGGATCAGGTGCTCTCCTTCCCTCTCAGCAGTCAGACGCTTCCTCAGGCAGACGCTCCTATGAGACCAGGTGCTTGCCTCCCCTCTCAGCAGTCAGACGCTTCCTCAGACAGACAGCTCCTATGGGGCCAGGTGCTTGCCTCCCCTCTCAGCAGTCAGACGCTTCCTCAGACAGACAGCTCCTATGGGGCCAGGTGCTTGCCTCCCCTCTCAGCAGTCAGACGCTTCCTCAGACAGACAGCTCCTATAGGATCAGGTGCTCTCCTCCCCTCTCAGCAGTCAGACACGCTTCCTCAGACAGACAGCTCCTATGGGGCCAGGTGCTTGCCTCCCCTCTCAGCAGTCAGACACGCTTCCTCAGACAGACAGCTCCTATGGGGCCAGGTGCTTGCCTCCCCTCTCAGCAGTCAGACACGCTTCCTCAGACAGGCAGCTCCTATGGGACCAGGTGCTCTCCTTCCCTCTCAGCAGTCAGACGCTTCCTCAGACAGGCAGCTCCTATGGGGCCAGGTGCTCGCCTCCCCTCTCAGCAGTCAGACACGCTTCCTCAGACAGACAGCTCCTATGGGGCCAGGTGCTCGCCTCCCCTCTCAGCAGTCAGACACGCTTCCTCAGACAGACAGCTCCTATGAGACCAGGTGCTCGCCTCCCCTCTCAGCAGTCAGACACGCTTCCTCAGACAGACAGCTCCTATGGGGCCAGGTGCTCGCCTCCCCTCTCAGCAGTCAGACACGCTTCCTCAGACAGACAGCTCCTATAGGATCAGGTGCTCTCCTCCCCTCTCAGCAGTCAGACGCTTCCTCAGACAGACAGCTCCTATGGGATCAGGTGCTCTCCTCCCCTCTCAGCAGTCAGACACGCTTCCTCAGACAGACAGCTCCTATGAGACCAGGTGCTTGCCTCCCCTCTCAGCAGTCAGACGCTTCCTCAGACAGACAGCTCCTATGGGGCCAGGTGCTCGCCTCCCCTCTCAGCAGTCAGACGCTTCCTCAGACAGACAGCTCCTATGAGACCAGGTGCTTGCCTCCCCTCTCAGCAGTCAGACGCTTCTTCAGACAGACAGCTCCTATAGGATCAGGTGCTCTCTTTCCCTCTCAGCAGTCGGGCAAGCTTCCTTAGGCAGACAGCTCCTATGGGACCAGGTGCTCGCCTCCCCTCTTAGCAGTCAGACGCTTCCTCAGACAGACAGCTCCTATGAGACCAGCTGCTTGCCTCCCCTCTCAGCAGTCAGACGCTTCTTCAGACAGACAGCTCCTATAGGATCAGGTGCTCTCTTTCCCTCTCAGCAGTCGGGCAAGCTTCCTCAGACAGACAGCTCCTATGGGGCCAGGTGCTCTCCTCCCCTCTCAGCAGTCAGACACGCTTCCTCAGGCAGACAGCTCCTATGGGGCCAGGTGCTCGCCTCCCCTCTCAGCAGTCAGACACGCTTCCTTAGACAGACCGCTCCTCTAGGATCACGTGCTCTCCTCCCCTCTCAGCAGTCAGACGCTTCCTCAGGCAGACAGCTCCTATGGGGCCAGGTGCTCGCCTTCCCTCTCAGCAGTCAGACACTCTTCCTCAGACAGACCGCTCCTATGGGACCAGGTGCTCTCTTTCCCTCTCAGCAGTCAGACACGCTTCCTCAGACAGACCGCTCCTATAGGATCACGTGCTCTCCTCCCCACTCAGCAGTCAGACACGCTTCCTCAGACAGACCGCTCCTATAGGATCACGTGCTCTCCTCCCCTCTCAGCAGTCAGACACGCTTCCTCAGGCAGACAGCTCCTATGGGATCAGGTGCTCTCCTCCCCTCTCAGCAGTCAGACAGGCTTCCTTAGACAGACAGCTCCTATGGGATCAGGTGCTCTCCTCCCCTCTCAGCAGTCAGACACGCTTCCTCAGACAGACAGCTCCTATGGGATCAGATTCTCTTTTTCCCTCTCAGCAGTCAGACACTCTTCCTCAGGCAGACAGCTCCTATAGGATCACGTGCTCTCCTCCCCTCTCAGCAGTCAGACGCTTCCTCAGACAGACAGCTCCTATGGGATCAGGTGCTCTCCTCCCCTCTCAGCAGTCAGACACGCTTCCTCAGGCAGACAGCTCCTATGGGATCAGGTGCTCTCCTCCCCTCTCAGCAGTCAGACACGCTTCCTCAGACAGACAGCTCCTATAGGATCACATGCTCTCCTCCCCTCTCAGCAGTCAGACACGCTTCCTCAGGCAGACAGCTCCTATGGGATCAGGTGCTCTCCTCCCCTCTCAGCAGTCAGACACGCTTCCTCAGACAGACAGCTCCTATGGGATCAGATTCTCTTTTTCCCTCTCAGCAGTCAGACACTCTTCCTCAGGCAGACAGCTCCTGTAGGATCAGGTGCTCTCCTCCCCTCTCAGCAGTCAGACGCTTCCTCAGACAGACAGCTCCTATGGGACCAGGTGCTCGCCTTCCCTCTCAGCAGTCAGACACTCTTCCTCAGGCAGACAGCTCCTATAGGATCACGTGCTCTCCTCCCCTCTCAGCAGTCAGACGCTTCCTCAGACAGACAGCTCCTATAGGATCACGTGCTCTCCTCCCCTCTCAGCAGTCAGAAGCTTTCTCAGACAGACAGCTCCTATGGGATCCGTTGCTCTCCTCCCCTCTCAGCAGTCAGACGCTTCCTCAGACAGACAGCTCCTATGGGATCAGGTGCTCTCCTCCCCTCTCAGCAGTCAGACACGCTTCCTCAGGCAGACAGCTCCTATGGGATCAGGTGCTCTCCTCCCCTCTCAGCAGTCAGACGCTTCCTCAGGCAGACAGCTCCTATGGGATCAGGTGCTCTCCTCCCCTCTCAGCAGTCAGACGCTTCCTCAGACAGACAGCTCCTATGGGATCAGGTGCTCTCCTCCCCTCTCAGCAGTCAGACACGCTTCCTCAGGCAGACAGCTCCTATGGGGCCAGGTGCTTGCCTCCCCTCTCAGCAGTCAGACACTCTTCCTCAGGCAGACAGCTCCTATGGGACCAGGTGCTCGCCTTCCCTCTCAGCAGTCAGACACTCTTCCTCAGGCAGACAGCTCCTATAGGATCACGTGCTCTCCTCCCCTCTCAGCAGTCAGACGCTTCCTCAGGCAGACAGCTCCTATACGATCACGTGCTCTCCTCCCCTCTCAGCAGTCAGACACGCTTCCTCAGACAGACAGCTCCTATGGTGCCAGGTGCTCTCCTCCCCTCTCAGCAGTCAGACACGCTTCCTCAGGCAGACAGCTCCTATAGGATCAGGTGCTCTCCTCCCCTCTCAGCAGTCAGACGCTTCCTCAGACAGACAGCTCCTATGGGACCAGGTGCTCGCCTTCCCTCTCAGCAGTCAGACACTCTTCCTCAGGCAGACAGCTCCTATAGGATCACGTGCTCTCCTCCCCTCTCAGCAGTCAGACGCTTCCTCAGGCAGACAGCTCCTATACGATCACATGCTCTCCTCCCCTCTCAGCAGTCAGACACGCTTCCTCAGACAGACAGCTCCTATGGGATCAGATGCTCTCCTCCCCTCTCAGCAGTCAGACACGCTTCCTCAGGCAGACAGCTCCTATAGGATCAGGTGCTCTCCTCCCCTCTCAGCAGTCAGACGCTTCCTCAGACAGACAGCTCCTATAGGATCACGTGCTTGCCTCCCCTCTCAGCAGTCAGACACGCTTCCTCAGACAGACAGCTCCTATGGGACCAGGTGCTTGCCTCCCCTCTCAGCAGTCAGACGCTTCCTCAGACAGACAGCTCCTATGGGACCAGGTGCTCGCCTTCCCTCTCAGCAGTCAGACACTCTTCCTCAGGCAGACAGCTCCTATAGGATCACGTGCTCTCCTCCCCTCTCAGCAGTCAGACGCTTCCTCAGACAGACAGCTCCTATAGGATCACGTGCTCTCCTCCCCTCTCAGCAGTCAGACGCTTCCTCAGGCAGACAGCTCCTATACGATCACGTGCTCTCCTCCCCTCTCAGCAGTCAGACACGCTTCCTCAGACAGACAGCTCCTATGGGGCCAGGTGCTTGCCTCCCCTCTCAGCAGTCAGACGCTTCCTCAGACAGACAGCTCCTATAGGATCACGTGCTCTCCTCCCCTCTCAGCAGTCAGACGCTTCCTCAGGCAGACAGCTCCTATACGATCACGTGCTCTCCTCCCCTCTCAGCAGTCAGACACGCTTCCTCAGACAGACAGCTCCTATGGTGCCAGGTGCTCTCCTCCCCTCTCAGCAGTCAGACACGCTTCCTCAGGCAGACAGCTCCTATAGGATCAGGTGCTCTCCTCCCCTCTCAGCAGTCAGACGCTTCCTCAGACAGACAGCTCCTATGGTGCCAGGTGCTCTCCTCCCCTCTCAGCAGTCAGACACGCTTCCTCAGGCAGACAGCTCCTATAGGATCAGGTGCTCTCCTCCCCTCTCAGCAGTCAGACACGCTTCCTCAGACAGACAGCTCCTATAGGATCAGGTGCTTGCCTCCCCTCTCAGCAGTCAGACGCTTCCTCAGACAGACAGCTCCTATGGGACCAGGTGCTCGCCTTCCCTCTCAGCAGTCAGACGCTTCCTCAGACAGACAGCTCCTATAGGATCACGTGCTCTCCTCCCCTCTCAGCAGTCAGACGCTTCCTCAGGCAGACAGCTCCTATACGATCACGTGCTCTCCTCCCCTCTCAGCAGTCAGACACGCTTCCTCAGACAGACAGCTCCTATGGGGCCAGGTGCTCTCCTCCCCTCTCAGCAGTCAGACATGGTTCCTTAGACAGACAGCTCCTATGGGATCAGGTGCTTGCCTCCCCTCTCAGCAGTCAGACGCTTCCTCAGACAGGCAGCTCCTATAGGATCACGTGCTCTCCTCCCCTCTCAGCAGTCAGACGCTTCCTCAGGCAGACAGCTCCTATACGATCACGTGCTCTCCTCCCCTCTCAGCAGTCAGACACGCTTCCTCAGACAGACAGCTCCTATGGGGCCAGGTGCTCTCCTCCCCTCTCAGCAGTCAGACATGGTTCCTTAGACAGACAGCTCCTATGGGATCAGGTGCTTGCCTCCCCTCTCAGCAGTCAGACATGCTTCCTTAGACAGACACCTCCTATAGGATCAGGTGCTCTCCTCCCCTCTCAGCAGTCAGACGCTTCCTCAGCTCCTATAGGATCACGTGCTCTCCTTCGCTCAGGGCAGACCCACAGCTTCTCCTGCGAGAGCTCCTCCTTCAGCTGACGTCTCCTTGCTCCGGAGACGAGCTGTCAGGGCACCAGCCTTGCATCACACCAGGTGCTCGAGTGCTCTGTGAAAAAGCCCCCGTCCTTGGTCAGGGCAGCGCATTGGATCTGGAGCCCAGTGGGATGGTTTGGGTCCCACGCTTGGACAGAGTTTTCCAAGCAGGAATGGGGATTCAGAGTCTACAGCTCAGGATCCAGTTAGTGCTGGTCCATTCTCATAACCTAGGGTCAGATGTAGGTAATCCCAGATTACCGATTCTTAAATACCGAATCATACCGATACAGTATTTAAGAACTGGCAATCGGGATGTAGGTAATTTTACCGATTTAATTACCGAATCGGTATGATTCGGTAATTACCGAATTGGTATTTACCGATTCGGTAATTGCCATTCATTCCTATGGGCCTGGAGGCCCATAGGAATGAATGTCAATTACCGAATCAGTAAATACCGATTCGGTAATTGGGGGAAACATTGAAGGGTGGCACTTTGACACCCTGTTGCACCCCTCAATTGTGCATGGGTGCACATGTTGCAGACATACATGCCCTCAGGGCATGTATGTCTGCAACATGGCACTGTTTAAAAAGCAAAATAAATGCTTTTTAAAGGGTTTTCATTATTTACCACCAACTTCTAGTTGGTGGTAAATAACGAATTCTTAAACCCCTGTAGCACTGATTATAGTGCTACCGACATGTCAAAATACAGATTCGGTAATTTTACCGATTCAGTATTTTACAAATTCGGTAAAATTACCGAATCTGTATTTTAACATGCCCCTACATCCCAAACTCCAAATACCGGTCGGAAACGGCCGAAATCGTCCGTTACAGACCGGTATTTGCCTTCCCACATCTGGCCCCTAGTTTCCTCTCTGCAGAGCCAACGCTTTTGTAAGCTGATGACTCTCACAACAGCTAATGATAATGCTGGCGTCGAGGAAGAGTATCCATAACACGAGCACAATGAGTGTTAATCGCTTCACCTTGTTGTCGTCCATCTTGCTGACCACTCCAGGGGTGACCGAAGGACAGGCCCTGCCTAGAAACGCCTCTCCCTTTAACACATGAATCTGATGATTCACGCCGTCCCCTACCATTCACCAAATGGTAGTGCTCAGAAAGGACTCCTCAGTAGGCCTGGGCGGTAAATTCCGTTCCGTTCGCGGAATTTGCGTAATTTCGCGTTCTGCGGAGAACGCGAAATTGCCCAAAATTCTGCGTTCCGCGACTTGGCGAAATTGTTTGCTTGTTCGCGCACTCAAGTGCGTGTTCGCGAGATATTTCCCCCCGAGCACGCAATCAGCGATTGCGAACAGTAAAAATGCATCGCGAACAAGCAACTCCGCATGTTCGCAGAGATTTTTTACCGTTTCACGGAGATATGCGTAACGATATTACGCAAATTCCGCCCACCCCTACTCCTCAGCAACCCCTTGCTAACAAGGAACTCTTTGAATTTCTAAAGGTTGCTCGGTCTCCATCCCTCCCCACTTCAATGTCTGGCTACAGCCTTTAGCCCTGGAATGCAGGGGATACATTTCCACGGTCTAGTAAAGCTGCTTCACAGCCGCCATCTTGGGCCATGTCAAAGCCAAACACAATCCAAAATAGATCCCACTGGCTGGAAGCAAACATACACGCATAACCAATATTGAGTCCAACCAGCAGGCACGTACACACAACATGCACTCAACACACACGCGTGGATGCCACTTTAGGGTCTGGGCATGCCTCGAGCAGGCTGACAGTCCTTGCTCTCTGTTCTGGAAGGCAGGAATAAGGCTGTTCCCTCTCTAAAGATTCAAGAGCAGTGTGTGTTCTTGGACAGATATGGTAGCCATGTGCCGCTACAGTGGTATGCTTTTGTAGAGCCCCACTTAACCTCTGGCTTTCTGCCTCTGAGTCCATTTCGAGCCTTTGTGCATGATTTTATGCATTCTGGGGCCTAAAGAAAGTCAGGATACCAGATTCACTTGCAGTTAGGTAACTAAGGGAAGGATGCAAGGTCCTGTGCAGTCCTGTCCGAACAGAATCTAAATTAAGGATGTACGTTGTTACAACGCATGCTTTTACCACGCATGCTTTTACAACGCAGGTTTGTCAACGCAAGTCGTTACAACGACTTGCGTTGGGGGGTGCTGGATAGTGAATAGTTTAATTTACTATTCCAACTCCAGTCCCCGTGGATAGTATGGAAGGTGTTGGAAACTATTGAAACTATTACCTATCCTAGAGCGCCCCCCAGCGCAATTCGTTGTAATGACTTGCGTTGAAAAACCCGCGTTGTAAAGGCACTGCGTGGTAAAAGTTGCGTCGTAAAGGATGTTTCCCCTAAATTAAGGACCTGAACATTTGGCATGGGTCCAAACTGTCTGTTCCTATGTTGGACACCCTCAATATAGTAAGCTTTTTGTGTTTTTTCCCCCCTAGTGAATCTAGTTACTAAGGGCCCGATTCACAGAACTAACTTAAGACAAAATCCTCTATTTTTGGTATTCACAGAAGTTAGGATTTTGTCTTGGTTGTCTTAAGACAGACTTAAGACAAAATCCTAACTTAAGTCTGTCTTAAGTCTGTCTTAAGTCTGTCTTAAGTCTGTCTAACTTAAGACAAAATCCTAACTTCTGTGAATACCAAAATTAGTAAGTTTAGGATTTTGTCTTAAGTTAGTTCTGTGAATTGGCCCCTAAGAGGTGTAGTAATCCCTAAAAATGGTTGGGTACCCGATTCCCTGCAGCTCTAAATGATTCTGGATGCAGGGAAGTTTTGGGTTTGAAAAAAACTTGCCACCTGTAGGTGAATCCAGAGGGACACAGTAGTAAGCAAATAATAGAACATTTTCTTGCGCTGTACGGTGTAATAGTCTGTGTGTCACAATGAGGAGAAGGAAGTTCGTGGACTGAAAGAGAACCTTTACTGTGCCTTCTTGAGTGTTGTTTGGAGTGGGCGATGCCCACCCTGTGTGATGCAAGTGAGCGACACATCTCACCTGTTCGCCCCGAGACGCACTCGAGGATGTATGACCAAGCGACATGGGCAGGTCACCTGTAAATGAAAGACAAACACACCTGGCCCTCCAGCCTGACTGCACAAAACAGAGCAAACACTGTAACACAATCAGTGATTCTTGTCTAGGACACAGGCTTTAGCAAAGAATTTACCTAAGGTGCCCACAATGTGTCAATAGGTCCAGGCGTGTTTGCAGCAGTAAGCACACAGAGGCGTAGCCGTACTATTGGTGTAAGGAAGCTGCAAGTCCTCAGTCAACGGTTCATGGTGGGAACCATGCCTTGCAGAAGTGTCCTCGAAGTGCCCTGAGGTACAGGCCTCTGCTCACAGCTCCGGCTGGCTGTCTGCCATTTAGCGGCATCGATGAAGACTACTAATGGGTGTTATGCACACTGGAGTTCCGATGGCCATGATATTCACTGGACTGGAAGGAATCCAGCAAACACAAGGACATTATGGACGGAGCGCTGAAACTTTTCAGACACTCACCCAGGTAAAAGATTTGGGTTGAATCCATCATCATACTTTAGCTCACTTCGCCACCCCAGTTCAGACACAGCCATATGCAAATCAGTCTTGACCCTGTGCCACATGGGAGCAGTCCAGCCCGAACTGTGACACCATGTCTTCTCCGGACCGGAAAAAAGCATCCTGGGATCGGTTTTGGGCTAACAGTCCTCATCAGCCAGGCTAGCTTGAATCCAGTGGTAGAGTGAGCAAGGGACCCACGTCTGGGCATACCCGGCCCACTAAGGGAGAAAAAAGCAAACACAAGGAGATGATGGGCGGAGCACTGAGGAATCCAGCCAGGTCCCCATGTGACACTTGGAAATAAATTCAGAAAAGAGACCACCAGTACGCAAAGTGCAAACTGAGGTAGGTGTGCAGTCAACCACTGCTCACCGATAGACTGTGGCATGCAACCTTCAGGTTATCCCACACACACGCACACACACATACGTCTTGGAACAGTAGCAATGGAAGAGGGATTGCATGATGACGCTGATCCAAACTTCCGATGTCTGGCTCCAACACTCTAAACTCTCTACATGGAGATCGAAGTTGCAACGGCCACCTGCTGTCATGCAGCAAACATCCGAAGAGCCACCATTAGCCGCACAAGGATCCTTGCGCGTGTCATGCGGGGTCGGGTGTGTCATAGCTGAGCAATGTGCAGGGCTTGGACTCTGACCTCCTCAGGAGTTCTGCTTTGGAGAGTCATAAGGCTGTGGTTCTTCTGAGGCAACCAGCATCAGGGGTTTATTTTGGTTTGGTTTGTGATGGGAACTAGAGCAAGTTCAGCCTCCTGGCGCTTCTCCAGTAGTCAGTCTGGCAGACAGATTTGAGGTTATTGGTGCTGGGGAAGCCTCCTCTTAATGTAGAGTTTTTACGAATAGGCGCTGGAATCTGCTCCTCTGCGCTGAAATGTATGGACTCGGCCTGTAACCTTCTGGAGATGTTGGTGGATCGTGTGCGAGTGAAGGATGTCTACACTTCCTGCTGGTCCGTGAGATGGGGGATGCTCGTCTGTAGCACGGTGCTACGGTGGAAGACCTGGAACTTCTGTGGTCTGGCTTCTCGTAGAATCGTATGCAGTGGGTTGTCTTGGAACCAGCTCACTGGGATGCTGTGGTCAATCCCATTCTGCTGTTTCCCTGGTCATTTCCTCGCGACTGAACCTCGGAATGACGCTTGCCCTAATGTGCGAGCCTTTTTACCGCATGCCACACCAGGCCTCGGTCCAACTGTTGTCATCGTAGCATCGTGACTTTGTTTAAACATATTTCGGGAGCGTCTCCGTTGCTACTTACATAGAGGAAGGTGTCTAAGGACATACTGGAAATGATGTGACTATGGAAAGCAAATTGCTTGACAATGTTTCTTGTACAACCGTGCGGCCATCGCCCAAAATAGCGCTGGGGCCGACAGAACGACCACCCAAGGCTCTTGCTTGAGAGCGGCCCAGATGGTGGGTATGGTCCACTAAGACACACCCAAGACAAGGAAATGGCACAAGGAATCCAGCCTGTATCGGTTCTTAATGTTAGGCTGTCCCTCCACATCACTACAATCGAATGGAACCTTCCAGTCGCAAGAGACGAAGGGGTTAATCTTGAGCAAATGTAGACACCGCTGGACAGAAACCCACGCCTCACTGCGATGGTCAGTCATTTCATTGCGTCTTGTCGCTGGCGATCCACAGAATTGTGTGACTGTTAGCACAATGGCCTCTAGTATTTGGTGTGTATGGACTTTCTGGCACTTGCCCTTGTCGGCGAAGCTACTAAGAACATTCAAGCAATCACAGACCACTTCATTGGGCCCACACCGACTTCCCCCTTGCAGTCAAAAGAAGTGACAATATCAAAGGCGTGTGAGATGTTTGTGAACTGTGGCTATCCAACAAAAATGGGCTCTAATCTGGGAAGGACTTTGAAAATACACTGTTCAGAGGCATTTGATGCTGTTAGAATAAACACTGCCTACTACTGGCTGCATGAGAATAATCAGACCAAACTTGGTAACTAAACACTGTCTGACATCCTGAAACCACACCAGAAGTCAGTCTTGAGCCACCATGGACTCACCCTCCACCGTGGGGCATACATCTCATTCATATTTAGAAGGTCACACTTTTTTTTCATCAGGCACCTTTGCATATGTGCTTAAAATACAGACTTAGGGTTGACTTGCCACATGTCTGAAAGTAGACTTTGCAGCAGAAGGGGGTCCAGTGCATTTGTTCCATGGAGGTCCTGTCCTCCTCTGGACTGGCAGCACAAAGCAGGCCTGCAGCCCGGTGGAGGGACAGCATGGGCTCCCAGCAGAAAGATCTCGTGGTGTGGCTGCTGAGGCCGAGTCAGCCAGGGGCTGCAGGTCTCAGCGGGCTTTCCATGCTCCGAAGTGACTGGCCGTCACAGCGAGGCGTGTGTTTCTGCCCTGTGGTGTATACATTTTTGTAAGATGGCCCCCTATGTCTCTTGCGATTGGAAGGTTCCATTGAATTCTAGTGATGTGGAGAGACAGCCTAACATAAAGAACCAACTCGGGTTGGATTCATTGGGCCATTTCCTCGTCTTGGGTGTTTGTTAGTGGACCATACCCAGGATCTAGGCCTCTCTCGAAAACATTTTCCATACCACACAAGGATGCTTTTTTGCCCGTCCCTTTTGGGGAGAGATTTGTATCACTCTTAGGGGTACTTGGTGACGGATTCACCCCTCCCCTGAGTTGGCACTGCTCCATGCGTTTGATGTCTGGGAGGCTTAGCGATACCTCAAAACGCTATTAAACCCAGGAGTAGTATTGCCTCACTGAGGCATTGCCCAATTATGACGCGCTGCAGATTGTCCCACATTACACGGTTGGGAGCGACGCTTGAACAGACCGCGCTTCTCGAAGAACAGTCTTACAGCGCGATGGTTTCCTCTCCGAAGCTCCAAAACTTTGGGGAGTCCTAGAAGGACCACTGCCTGACCACCCCGTCTTTCTCGTAGCCTCACATTATTCTTATTTTGAGTTTTATTTAGTGCTGGCTAGACCCGAGGGTATTACGGCGCTTTAACCCCTTGCATGAGTCGGACGGCCCCTGGCCGACCAACGTCACGGTGGGCGTGTGTGTTGGACGGCCAGGGCCGTCCGAACCGCGCACGCATGGAATTGGCCCGCACCGCGGGGGAATTCCAGCTGCGTCCAAGGGGTTAAGGCTACACGAAGACCAAAATTAAAACATATTACACAGCACTGAGGTAGTCAACAATCAAGTAAAAAGAGTGAATAACAATACAGTGTAGAGGCAAAAATCTGGTCTGCACCCAGCTCCCTTCACATTGTTACACATCAGCCATGCCTTGTAACATGCTCTTAATTAGGGGTGGGTGGAATTTGCGTAATCGCGTTACGCAAATCTATGCGAAACGGTAAAAAATCTCAGCAAACACGTGGAAGTGCTTGTTCGCAATGCTTTTATACTGTTCGCAATCGCTGTTTGCGTGCTCGGGGGGGAAATATCTTGCAAAAACGCATTTTGTGAACGCGAACAAGCAAAAAATTTTACGAAGTCGCGGAAAGCAGAATTCTGGGCAATTTCGCGTTCTCCCCCACAGAACGCGAAATTACCCATATTCCGCGAGCGGAACAGAATTTGCCGCCCAGGCCTACTCTTAATACCTGTATCTCACCTTCTGTTGACTAGCTGCTTCGCGCCAAATTTTGCCCTTCATGGAAAGCTGTCGCTGAAGTTTAAAAAACAGTTTGTTTCATTGGTTCCTTTTCGACAGTGTTGCTACTGTAACTATATTGTTATTTGTATACCTTTTGAATTCTGGTAAAGAGTTCTATTAAAAAAAAGATTGGTAAAAGGACAAGGTTTTTTTTATATATTTTTGAATGAATGGGTCTTTTAAATGGAGTAAGATAGTACCTTCACTCACAAAAGGATGCAAACTTCTCACCCACACTAGGTGGCTTGTATCACCATATGGGCACTCGTGTGCCCGCAAACGTTGCTGGTCAGTGGGCTCACCCAGAGCCCTGGTTTGTGAGCAATTTTTTGTATGTGAGAAGGGTCACAACAAATTAAAATGATATTGAGTGTAGGAATATTGAATTCCTTTATTCTATGCTAACCATAACTTACGTAAGTTAAAAGCAATAAAGGATGGGCTTGTGAACGAATTTAAGGCCCGCCCTCATCACTTGAGTGAGGTCAACATGTTTCTGTCCTCTACATGTGTGCCTACTTGTCACAGGGCTTTTATCAGGACCTAAAGGACCTTGACTATATGCAACCCATCCTACCCTATGATATCTGGTGTAGTAGATGTGAAAATGAGTCCAGTCAGCCATGGGATTCTGATGCACAGGAAATGTCCTAAATAAGATGTGTCTTTGAGACTTGAGGTGGCCACAAGACACCCTTTAGTATCCAGTGGGAGGGGGTCTGTTTTTTCTGGGTAGCCCGTGTCGACTCACCAGTCTTCGTGTGTTGACCAGCGTACACTTAGTGGGTAGGCGAACTGAGGAACAAGAAGCACAGAATGGGCTTCAGAGATGGCTTGCATGATAACGTAAAGGGTGGCGGGTGTTATTCTTGGAAAGGGTGGGCACAGTGTCCTTCATCGGGGTGGATAGTCCTAGGTATTCTGAGTTTGGAGGTCTTTTTAGTTAAGAGATGACTAAGGAGATGATGTTTGAAGAAGGGAGTTTGTAAGTCTTTCATGATATTGATTTAGTGGAGAAGCAGGCAGGATAAAAAAAAACCACTGATTAAAGGTCTTTCTTTCATCTGGGTACCTCCATCCAGGCTTAGGCTTGTTTATGAGTGAAGTGGGAGCCACTCTTGATGTTTAGTGTTGCTTTTGTACCAATGCTCATTGGTGTCGATTTCCAGGTTTCCTTTGCATGTTTTGAAGAGCATATGACTTGGAGTGGTGGCCTGCTGAGGTTGATTGTTGGTTGGGGGATATGGATGTATGTGTGGGTGCATGCGTTGACTTCAGCGAGGCTGAGCAGTATAGACAAAGGGTGTTTTTGCATCTCTTAACCTCTGTGACACTTAAAGCCTGAGATGTTCCTCCTTCCACCTGCTAAATTTCCAGGGAGGTTGTATGACATTACAACGCATGCTAATACATCGCATGTCATTACATTGCCGTTTTTACAACGCAAGTCGTTACAATGACTTGCGTTGGAGGGCGCTGGACTTAGGAGTAGTATAATTTACAATTCCAACTCCAGTCTACATACAGTAGGGAAGGTGTTGGATAGCAAATTATTCTATTCCTTCTCCTAGAGCGCCATCCGACTTGCATTCTAAAAACCGCGATGTAATGGCATCGCGATGTAACAACCGCGTTGTAAATGACGTTTCCCTCCAGGGATGTTCCATTCAACATGTGGTCCATAGAAGGCCCCTCCACAGTAGAAGTAAATAAAACACCTCTCTTTCATTGTTAGCTGATAAATAATTTCTACATCCATTGCTGGCTCCTAACTCATCTTTCTTAGAGACTCCCATGGTTGCCATGCCATGCAGAATGGAGAATGCCTGACTGGCCAAAGTCTCTTAAAAGTAAGGTGGCCTTTTGTTTATTTCTAGGTCAGGCTTGCCAGCATGGTCATGATAGTGTCACAAGCTCACTGATGCTGGGCTGTGGATTGTGTTTGCAGACCTGGGCCATGAATTTGGACAGAATATTAGCCTGTTCTTGCTGGCATCAGCCAGTATGCCTGGTGTGATGCCAGTATGCACTTGCTGCTGTTGCTATATCATAATGGATGGGTTGCCATACTGTTGTACCCAACGTTGATCTGGTATGGTTAGATGGCAAACCTGCTCTGTGCTGGCACCAGTCTGTGCCTTTGGTTATAATTGGGTACAAGTGAAATTTTAGCTTTCATGTAATTCGTAATACAGCATTACTTAAAATTGGAAAATTATTACATTTGTCCAGTTGTGCCTCTAGAAAAATTATCCTGCAGAAATGTATTTTACAGGAGACGGCTTTCAAAAAATGTAGTAAGTTTAAAAAAAATCCTACTGATTGTTCACTCATTTTGTCGAAGGATAAATCTGAAAACTCCATTTCGCTGGGGAAAGTAGACTACAAAATGCTGCCTTGTCATATCTTATATTGTCAAAATAAGCAGAAAAAGGTATGGATTTTTGACCCAGTTGCTGGGAAAATAAAATTGCCAAAATGTATTGTGCTGCATTATCTTCCAACAAAAATATGAAAACTCCGATGTACGCTATGTAGGAGATTTAATTTATTATTCAGTTGTTGAACAACGTAAACAAATTTTTTTATCTTTCAAAAGCAATCTGGTTGTTTTTTTCTTCTAAGAAAGTTGAAAATCATCAAATTTTTTTAATAGTATTTACAAAAATGTTAAAATCTTATCCCAACTTTAAGACAAAGTTGAAAACCTGGTTAAATAACAAAGGATAACAAGCTGAGAACCAGTTTATGATTTTCGACATAATCGTTTGGAGAAAAAAAAACTCTTGTAAAATAGTTTTTTTTTCACTTTACTGACAGTAGTACTTGGTTGGAAAATAAAATCCTCCATCAAAAATATACCTTCATTTTTTAAAGTATTACAGGTAGTAAAATAGAGACCTCTGGAATTTGAAATCATTATCTGCCATTTTGGACACTTTAAGAAAGTATTCGTTAAGTATAATGAGGCAAATGGCAGTAGACAACTTCACTAAAATAGCACATACAGCCTTGATATTGAACCTATAGCAAAGGTTGCATCAGTTTACTGACCCATCAAATTTCAAAAATAAAACTTGCAGTTCTAAGTCATTTAGGAATGCATGTTACTACTGGTGACTTTTAACATAGGTAGTGGCGAAACCATGAAAACAACTTCAGCGGGGCCATTCCAAAATGTTTGATATCTCACAGACAGCACCAGGGAACCCCAGAAACGCAAAATAAAGGTCTCTTTCAAAGGATTGCTATATTATTTAATTAAAAACTCTGCTACACTCCATGGAATAATTCTGCAGAAAGTGCCACTGAGCTTCACCTCATAACAAGCATTGGCATAGCCAATAAGTCTCGCCTTTGGGCCTTTTAAGTGTTTAGCCATGCAGCACATTATCCTGAGTGCTGTGCCGCCAGGGATTGAAGCGCTATATAATTACTACAGACCGGGTTATGCAGCCTGATTTAGGAATGCATGCTGCGCCTCAGGAAACATTTATGGGCACATTCCACAGCTTTTTAATGCACAGACAGAAAGACAAGTGCCTTGATGCAAGTCAACAGCACTATAACATTTCAGCACCATGCAAAGGAGGTTCTCGTTGTCTAAAGTGCCTATTGCAGCTAACTAGGAAGGAAGATTTACTATCGGATGTATGACGGTACAACGCAGGTTTTACACTGCAGTACCATTACAACGAGGGTTTTACAACGCAAATTGTTACCACGACTTGCGCTTTAGGGTGCTGGACTTAGGAATAGTAAGATTTACTATTCCAACACCAGCCTATGTACAGTAGGGAAGGTGTTGGAATAGTAAATCTACTATTCCTTAGCCTAGAGCGCCCTCCAGCGCAAGTCGTGGTAACGACTTGCGTTGTAAAACCCTTGTTGTAATGGCACTGCAGTGTAAAACGCGCGTTGTAATGGACGTTCCCCTTTACTATCATGAGGGGGTCTCTGAAAACTTTAAGTGCTCTGGATCCCGACTCTTAAATGCCAAGAACCAGTAAATAAAATACAATCCTCAACATCTTACCATGATTTTACCCAAAACAAGGATCTTGTTAAGTAAAAGATTTTATATGGTCTGTCCTGTGCCCTCACCCCTGGCACAGACAATGCTGCTTGCCAAGGAAGTTTGTTACCATCACCCACAAACAAACAAAGTGAATACCACCTACTCACAGATACATCAGCCAAAGCTAGCTACTTACCAATACCCTATAAGCACTAGCAAAGCCAATAGATCAGCCTGCCATCCTTTCGGCTTTGGGAATACTTATTTTGAGGTATTTTTTCCAAAACCTTATTGTTGTGGAGCTGTCCTGATCAATACAAAAAAATAACGCTGGCTAAAAAATATTTTCTTGTTCTCAAAGAGCACACATTGCCAATAACTAGCCCTTGGCGTGGAAAGGACAGATGGGTGGGTCGGTGTGCTCCTTGCAAAATAGTAGAATGCAGTCCCTTACAATTAAATTAGTCTATGGATGAAGTGGGATGAGCCAGTGCATCAGGTTGTGAACTGTAACTGTATTTATTAAGCGCTTACTGTAATGGACAACAGAAAAATGTGAATAACAGATCGGTGGATGAAAAGGGCCAAATGAAAGCCCTTACAGGTATACATAATTTTAGTATTTTCAAAAGGTCTTGGATAACGTTGTAAAAAGGGGGAAAGGGTCACCACAACCCAGTGTTTATATGAGTACACCCACTCCTCGATAGACATCAAATGCGTTTACAGGAATCACTGACACCAGGATAAGACAACTATTGTTCAGTCAAGTAAAGTCACCCCTTACCCAAAACTAAGAACGGCGCCCCTCAGGAAGAGATACTGCCGAGCCCCTCTTCTAGAAAAAAATACCTGCCATTAGCTCAGTGAGTTCTGCTTGAGTCTGTCTGTTAAATGTATTAAGCGCTTCGTTTGGGCATCACATTGGGTATGAAAGCGCTATGAAAATACAACTGAAATATAATAAAGTTGGCACATTGAAGTGGTGTTGCAATATAATCTGTTTATTGAACATGGGAGATGGCTTTCGGCGGTCTACAGCACCAAAGATGCTGATTCCCTGATGCTGTTTATCAACACAGCTGAAGTCGCAGTTGTATCAGCACAAAACAAATACTAATAAAGCCAAGAGATCGGGTGCTCGGGCAGAAGCTGATATGGCATCCCTTTTTTTTCAAAAATGTTACCCTCCTTGCGAGTGCGTGTCATTATAAGGCGCGCGGCCTGCAAATAAAAAAATTGCTTCAACTCCGAAAGCACACACCTACCTCCTCTCCAAAACGGAAACTAAATTGCAGTAATCTTACCGCCAAGTCTATTGAACCTCCAGTGGTCTGAAAACAGCAGCAAGTCAGCAAACTTAGTGCAGGGCAAATTTAAATCTGCAGCACGCTGCATATAACTGCTCACTGTTGAAAGAGTTAACAGACCTGCACACACTGCTGCCGAAGTAATCTGAGGCAGGCAATGGGTGGGTACTGTTGGTAGGGGGTATCCGCAGTGCAAGGTCTCAGCGATCGTTCGCCGCCGTGCACTGAGAAACCCACAGCAGCATTTCTGTTCGGAGGGTAGGGGAGGGCTAATGCGAGGAGGGAATGGGAAGGCCAAAACAAGAAATGCAGCATCAGAGCGAGCACAAGGCCATCTGTTTTGCATTATCGCGCACGTGTCTGGGCACGATAATCCAAAACAGATGGTGCCTGTGCGGGTAACCGCAAGCAATAGGCCACACGCACGAGCGTGTGCTGAGTTTTTTGAAGCCCCTTTACTATAAGTCTCGCCATACAGCGCATGCGCGCTGCGCTAGGCTCGACCGAAAAAGCCATACCTTTGCATTGGGATTTTGGGTCTAAAAGATTGGGCAAAAAGTGAACTAACGTTGCTAATTGATGTACAAGTATGTACCAGATTTCAGGTATATAGATGCATTTCCTAACAATATTAATGTGATGACTATAAAACAATGAAAATATGCAAGATTTTTTGAGCACACATTTTGTTACATTTGCAGACGTCAAAGTGCCCAGTTTCATCAATCCCTCTTTAGAATCACGTGCTGCTCTTGGCTGCATCTGAGTTTGACTGGAATGTCCATTTGTTGTTAGATAATTAATTTTGTCTGAATCCTCCCATGTTCTTGTCGTGATCGGCTATTATTGCAATAAAGGTGCTGTATGTTAGAGAGTCGTCCCGTTCTTGTTCACCTTGGTGAGTTGGTTGGACTGCCCGTACTTTTCCTGTTAGCGTTGGCTGGAGAGTAGGGTTTGAACGTCACTCCATTTCGTTGTCATTAATGAGTTTTGTCTGAACCGTACCATGTTCTTGCGAGTGTTGATATATTGATATCATTAGATTTCTGAATGTTCTTCCTGCTGTTGGGCACCTCTGGCTGGCATGCCATCCTGTTCTTGTAAACTTTAGTCAGTTGGTTGAAATGCCTGGACTTCTCTTGTTAGTGTTGGTCAGGGAGTAGGGTTTAAATGACAGATAGGTCCTGTGGGTGTTAAGACCTTAATATAATTAAAAAATCCATCTGTCTTTTCATGCTGATGCCAGTCAGTTAACTCACTGTGTCACCTACCGCCGATACTGGAAAACCCTCGGCTTCTCGGTCGCTCCTTATTGAACTTTCGCTCCCTGTTTGTCTCTTCATTGCTTACAGGTATCTAAGAGCTGTGGCAAAAACCCTGTAGAAGGCTACGCCTCTGCTGCTGGACATCTTGGTTGAATGATTTTGTGTGGGTGGTAGATGTGGGTCTGTGTATCCAACATTGTGGGACATCGCAGTACTCGACTCATCACAAATCCTAACTTCGTGCTCTGCTTTCTCTCTTTCCGTCAGGAATGCATCTTGTCAGGCATCATGTCTGTGAATGGGAAGAAGGTACTTCACATGGACAGGAATCCTTACTACGGTGGCGAGAGCTCGTCCATCACCCCTCTGGAGGAGGTAAGAGCATGACTGCTGCACAGCAGGGAGCCCGCGTTGCGCAGCGTGGAGGGCTTGACATCGCAAGAAGAGCCATAATTGTGGACACCATAGCAGAGAGAGCGCGGTGGTGGGGCTAGGAGGGCTTGATATCGCTTGTGGACACCACAGCAGAGCAAGCGCGGTGCGCAGCGTGGAGGGCTTGACATCGCTAGAAGAGCCATCCTTGTGGGCACCTTAGCAGAGCGAGCGCAGTGGTGGGGCTAGGAGGGCTTGATATCGCTTGTGGACCCCACAGCAGGGAGAGTGCAGTGCGCAGCGAGGAGGGCTCGATATCTCCAGAAGAGCTTTCCTCGTAGACACCACAGCAGGGAGAGCACAGTGCACAGCGAGGAGGGCTCGATATCTCCAGAAGAGCCTTCCTCGTGGACCCCACAGCAGAGAGTGCTTAGCGAGGAGGACTCTATTTCTTCAGAAGAGCCTTCCTCGTGGACCCCACAGCAGGGAGAGCACAGTGCGCACCGAGGAGGGCACGATATCTTCAGAAGAGCCTTCCTCGTGGACACCACAGCAGTGAGAGCGCAGTGCGCAGCGAGGAGGGATCGATATTTCCAGAAGAGCCTCCCTCGCGGACACCACAGCAGTGAGAGCGCGGTGCACAGCGAGGAGGGCTTGATATCTCCAGAAGAGCTTTCCTCGTGGACATCATAGTGGAGAGAGCACAGTGCGCAGCGAGGAGGGCTCTGTCTCAAGAAGAGCCTTCCTCGTGGACACCACAGCAGGGAGAGCGCAGTGCGCAGCGAGGAGGGCTCGATATATCCAGAAGAGCTTTCCTCGTGGACACCACAGCAGGGAGAGCGCAGTGCGCAGCGAGGAGGGCTCGATATCTCCAGAAGAGCTATCTATTTAGACACCATAGCAGAGAGAGCGCAGTGCGCAGCGAGGAGGGACTCAATATCTGCAGAAGAGCTTTCCTTGTGGACACCATAGCAGTGAGAGCGCAGTGCGCAGCGAGGAGGGCTCGATATCTCCAGAAGAGCTTTCCTCGTGGACACCACAGCAGTGAGAGCGTAGTGCGCAGCGAGGAGGGCTCGATATCTCCAGAAGAGCTTTCCTCGTGGACACCACAGCAGGGAGAGCGCAGTGCGCAGCGAGGAGGGCACGATATCTTCAGAAGAGCTTTCCATGTGGACACCACAGCAGTGAGAGCGCAGTGCGCAGCGAGGAGGGATCGATATTTCCAGAAGAGCTTTCCTCGTGGACACCACAGCAGGGAGAGCGCAGTGCGCAGCGAGGAGGGCTCGATATCTCCAGAAGAGCTTTCCTCGTGGACACCACAGCAGTGAGAGCGTAGTGCGCAGCGAAGAGGGCTCGATATCTCCAGAAGAGCTTTCCTCGTGGACATCATAGTGGAGAGAGCGCAGTACGCAGCGAGGAGGGCTCTATCTCAAGAACAGCCTTCCTCGTGGACACCACAGCAGGGAGAGCGCAGTGTGCAGCGAGGAGGGCTCGATATCTCCAGAAGAGCTTTCCTCGTGGACACCACAGCAGGGAGAGCGCAGTGCGCAGCGAGGAGGGCTCGATATCTCCAGAAGAGCCTTCCTCGTGGACACCACAGCAGGGAGAGCGCAGTGCGCAGCGAGGAGGGCTCGATATCTCCAGAAGAGCTTTCCTCGTGGACATCATAGTGGAGAGAGCACAGTGCGCAGCGAGGAGGGCTCAGTCTCAAGAAGAGCCTTCCTCGTGGACACCACAGCAGGGAGAGCGCAGTGCGCAGCGAGGAGGGCTCAATATCTCCAGAAGAGCTTTCCTCTTGGACACCACAGCAGGGAGAGCGCAGTGCGCAGCGAGGAGGGCTCGATATCTCCAGAAGAGCTTTCCATGTGGACACCATAGCAGAGAGAGCGCAGTGCGCAGCGAGGAGGGCTCAATATCGCCAGAAGAGCTTTCCTCGTGGACACCACAGCAGGGAGAGCGCAGTGCACAGCGAGGAGGGCTCGATATCTCCAGAAGAGCTTTCCTCGTGGACATCATAGTGGAGAGAGCGCAGTGCGCAGCGAGGAGGGCTTGATATCTCCAGAAGAGCTTTTCTTGTGGACACCACAGCAGGGCGAGCGCAGTGCGCAGTGTGGAGAGCTTGATATTGCTAGAAGAGCCTTTCTTGTGGACACCACAGCAGGGAGCTCGGTGCTGAGGCTAGAAGGGCTTGATATCGCTAGATAGAGACGCGTGTGTGGACCCCACAGAAGGGAGTGTGGTGCTGGAGCTAGGAGGTTTTGATATCTCTAGAAGAGCCTTCCTTGTGGACACCCCAGCTGGGACAGCACGTAGCGCAGAGAGAAGGGCTTGATATTGCTTGTGGACACTAGAGCAGAGAGAACGTGGTTCTGGGGCTAGGAAGAGTTGAGAACTACTGTACGACGAGGAGAGTTTGTGGCTGGGCATGAATACGTGTTAATGGCAGAAATATCACTGTAAGAGCTTTGTCTTTACGCCAGGTAGAGTGTGAAGTCATTTTCCTCTTTACAATAAAGCAGACTCAATGAGGTCATACATTTGCTATGGTTTAATACTATCGTGCTGAATTCGCTGTGAAAGGTGAGTGAAGGCTTTTATTTTAGATTTTTTGGAGTTGGCCCATCGCCTATTGGTCATCCTAGCCATGACCTTTTTCACCAAGTACTCACTGCTGGCAATTGTCTGACGGCAACATGTATGTATGTATTCCTGTCGTACTTGTGTAGCGGGAACCGGGCAAAAAAAGCAGCAAAGCTCCGTCTAGATTTAAATGCAAGGATATAGTCAACGAGTGATGTGTAGATCTTGTCCTCCCTGTAACAACAGGACTTGGTGAGTGCCATTGACAGACAAGACACTCACCTGATCTTACACAGTTTGGTAACCGTATCATGAAACTAACTACTTTGTGGTGAGATTGTCCACTGTGGGTAAATGTTGCTCCTCTTTGCTTATCTTTGACTTCCATGGTTTCCACCATGTTTGTGCGGACAGCTGTATAGTTAATCAGGGACTCGGAAATACGTATGCTTTTGTGGGGCTGGCAACATTTCTGGTAACTCTAGAGTCCATCTTGATGAAGTCCTATTCAAGATATATCATATTATACAACTGTTAAATTCAAGAGAAAACGCAAAATGCCAAAACATCGCGTTTTGCTTGGACCTTTCCACTTCTAGCCGCGAGTCCAGTGATAATCAGGTTCAGAGTCACATGTGTGACCATGACACTACTGGCATCACAGTGGGTCCCACAAACATGTTATTTAGCTCTTATAGCAATGTTACCTCAGAACACGTGGCGGCTTACGCTTCTTCCACAGAGACTCACAATGGGAAACAGAAGGATTTATCACCCAAGACCCAAGAGTTTGGATTTAGTTTCATGAGCCCATAAATCCTAGAATTATATTCTCACACATGAATCTGCCACAAAGAGATATTTAGGTGATACAATAGGCAAGAGAGCCGGCATCAGAAGTGCAGCTCAGTAAAGTGGACGCATTTTGCTCTCTGGTGTAAAAACAATGGGTCTTATCAACAAACAACATTGAAAATGAATGTCGTACAAAGCCCCTTGTATCTACTAGACAATAAACGTCTGGCATCCATCAGTCAGACCTCATTCATCTGCAGAAGAGTGGGGCAGTGAAATCCAGCCAGCCATGTACACACTTGCATGAGGAGAGAAGGTGTCTCCTTCACGTACAGTCACAACGCCAACTTGGAACTTGTATATGGTGTTTTGGGGGGTCTCGCGAAGTCTCCATTTGTACCAATGTGTAAAGCGACCTTGAAACACTTGACTAGAAAGACAGCACTTTTAATCGCTATTACTTCTTTATATAGGTATAGTGATAGTGACTCACTAATAATACAAGGACATTATCTAGAATTGCAAGAAGTTGAAAACAAATTTAAAAAATCATACCCAAGGTACAATCTTATTTCCATGTGGAGGCCTGTCAGTAGCAACTGTTCTTGCAAAACCCAGGTATAGTTGCAGAAAGACATCTGTCTACATGGCACATCAGCAGTGTGTTTGTGCTCAATGCAGGATACTAAACCAGTGAGAACCCACAACAATGCTCTCTGGCTCACACGCCCCTCAAAAAAAGGGAACACCAGTCTCCATGAAAATAATCCAGTTGTGCCACTCCTTAGCAGGGAAAGCAACTGAGATGAAGCTAAAGTTACCTTCTACAAGGAAGGAAGGAGCAGTGTTAACATACATGGTGACACCTCCATGAATGACATTTGAGAGCCGCAACGTGGTGACGTAGACGCACAGTGACCCAGGATTCACAGTCTAACAGGGAAGCTCAGGTAGGGCAGAGCGTCACTACTTCTGCTTCACACCCTCCTCTACAAGGGACACTGCTACTACATAGTTTATGCAAATCAAGGAAATCAAGGATGGCTTCACACTGCAAAAGAGCTAAGTTATTCGCTTGCAACAATAGTTTTGGTGTTTGAAATCTTCTAGAGTCACATGGGACACTTCCACTGCCCTGGCAAAGAGCCGCACACAGGAAAATAATCTTTAAAAGAACAAAACCCTCAGTGTGCGTACTGTAGAGGTAAAAAAGAGCCTGGATATTGAGGCTGTGTATGGGGCATTGTGGACTTGCGCTCAAGGTCTAATGAGTCATGCAGGGGCCACCTGTGGTTTGCACCCAGAATAAAACTTTGTTTGATCTGAAGAATATTTGTTGACCCAGTCACTTGAATGGTTGGAATATTAAACCGCCTGTACGTCAACTTGAAAGCTATTGTTTGGGTAAGTAATTGCTTTCTTTTCATGGGCGCGTTTCTACCTGTGCCTTTCCGCATCCTGAGTCCAAGTGGTTCAGACCCCTCGCTTGTTCCTCTTGTTTTCACCTTGAAGGATGCACTACGCTGTCTCCTTCCAATCTCCCTCAAGTTGTCCAGGTGGCCTCATTTACAGGCCACTTAAAGGGTGTTTCTGCTTGTTTCTAAATTGGTGTCTCAGGCAGGTTGTTTAGAAGCAGGGGCAAATATAGGTATAAAAGTTGTTAGCATCTTTTATTGTACATACCCTCTGCAACGAGAGAAAAACTCTGTTTTTCTTAAAGAACAGAGTTTTTCTCTCATTGTGGAGGATATGTCTATTGCTATTCTTTCCTAATTTACTGGGGTCTTTCTTTTGCTAAAATTGTACATGTGAGGATGGCGAACCCAGATATCCCCCCCCCCCCACACACTTTTCATAGCATCTTTTTTTGCCCAATGTTAGTATGAAGCTGGGGATATCGGGAGAATCGTACATAAAGCCATACGGTTTTTACCATCAGAATTGGTGCTTTGAAGAGCAGAACCCTCTTTGTTGGAACTCTGAAAGGACTCTCCTGAGAGAATCTCATTTTGTATTGCGCCCGTGTACGATTCCTTGCTCATAGAATCTTCGGATAAAGTTGCGGTGCTGCCATGAGACACCCCTGGATGTTCATGGCCTCTTACGTGGATGTCAACTCCTTGGTGTGAGTGTCTTGGGGCTCAGGTCTGTATTCCCGGCTCAGCAGCCCTGCTTTTGCTCATCAGAAGGAACCTGTTCCTTGTCTGTGTGGGCATCAGAGCTCCACCCTCCAGGTGAACAACAGGGGGTGTGCACCCTCCACCTTCTTGCGTCTCTTGGACAGGGGATTGTGGTTCCGTGCTCCAGCCATTGACCTTGTGTATGCTACCCTCATAGCGGGGGGCACTGGGAATGTGGCAGGCACAATCCATTACACGAACCCATTAATTGTGCGGTTTGTGCAAGGTGAAAAGGATTTAGAACCACTCAGGTGAGTCCCAGCTAGACCTATTCGCAAAACATGGTGCCCCTACACATATCCTGGTGAGCGAGGGGCATGTTTGTGTGGGTGTGATCCCGTCCTACCATGACCGAACATCTCCCTGTGTGCCTTTCCACTCATGGCCTTGATATCCAGAGTGTTTCAAGGATTTCAGCGGTATTTCCTCTCTACAAGGCATGCATTATAATGCAGGATACAAATACAGAATCCACTGTATCAGCTGAACCACTACATGGCAAGGTAAGCATGATATTTCAATGTGAAATTAAAAAATAGTAAATATGGACTTACCTTGGTTACACTCAGCAGATCTTGACATATTCTTGTTAACCCAGTTTACCCCTGGTGACGCTCTCCTGGTCCAGTCCTGCCTCTGCCTTGCTGGTCCATTCTACACCTTGTCCTGGTGCTCTTCCATTTTGCTGCACCAGGAACAGATACCCTTGGCTGCCCCCCCTTCTGACAAACATATCCTCACTGGGTGATTTCATTTATTATCTGTTTGGTTATGGCATCCGTGTCCTCTTCTTTCCCACCTCACTCTGTGCTCAGGTAACTAGCTGCTTCTCTGAGACACTGGATCCCAACACCGCGCCCAACGTTAAACACAAGCAAAACCAAGATCGGCGACTTTGCTTTGTCTACTGCATCTAAAAACATGAAATCCACTCTCTTCTCAAAGCACAAGTCCATCTTTCCATCGCACTCGGCCTGCTGCCTCTCCGTTGTCTTCTACAGCGATATGTGCTTTAGACCTGTGTCCTCTCCTCCGCCACCTCAGTCCAATAACACAGGCCGACATCTTTCAAAGTCGGTGCCAATCCTCTTTTAACTCCACCAACACTTGAGCAATCCATGGGTGAGACCACCCAGCAGCCTCCCTCCTTCGCCATGCTGACTTCTCCTACTCAACCCTCATAAGAGTCCTCAAAGCGCCAACCTACTTTCTTTGCAACCTTCCCCAGAGTCCTTCCCTTACAGATGCCAGGCACCCCTGCTTCCTCGTGGAAGCGTCTCATCTTTGAGTTCAAATCATCCAACCCCTCGCTCCTTCTGATCGGGTTGGCCCTTTGTTCATAAACCCAACATTGCATCAACGAGCCCGCTTCCTCCTCGGTGAGATCGGATCTCCTTCTGTTGATGACAACCACTGGAAGAGGCGCTCTCTGAACCCGCCAGCCATCACTACTCCTTGCACCGTCGGGACGCCCCTCAAGCACGGCTCCCTACTCCGAAGAGATCCACCATATGCACAACCCCATGGTTAATGCCCCTTGCACTATGCATTGAATTAAACGCTGCAGACACCATGGTATAGTGTTCACTGTCAGGGTAGCCATCAACGTACAATCCTCCAGCCAGCATCCTATCCCTCCAATACTAGCGGGTACTACGGTATCTTATTATCCTTCTTCACTCCCCTAAAGTATTCACCTTCTGAAAATACCCTGTGTTAAATTCTTATATGCTGTTTAATGTAACTTCTGTAAGCTTTACTGTTCATTATGGTCAACAAATAAATACAAGCACAATGCAACCGTCCTCTCAAGAGGCTAATTTGTTACCCACGATGGCCGCAGGTAAAAGCAATCTCTTCAGCTATGCCCCATGCGTTCAGCAGACACCGGGCGCGGGATACAAGTTCTAAAGGCCTAGTTCGGCCTGATCAGGGCATTTTAAATAAGTATTTTAACCTAATATGAAGGCCAAAGCTGCCTCTACAGAACATTCATCCCTGAGAGTATCCTCATGAATGTAAAATAAAGGTGGCTTGGGAGTAGGTAAACACAGTACTCCCAGTAGTAAAGGCAGTAGCATCACCGTTAAGTCCCGCCTACCTTCACAGTGACCACCAGTCTCCTTCACTCTACCCCCATGTATATACACCCGCCTTACGAGGAGGAGGTCACCTCAACGGAGTGGACTTGTGGGGCGCCGGACACCTTGTGACCTAAGCCATCAATGTTCTGCTGAGGCCTGGGTGCTCTGGCCCTCCTCAGAAGATGAGGAGGCCTCTGCTTCGTTCAGCTGTAGCTTCTACACATCACTGATGAGTGTTTCCCTGAGGAATCAAGGAGTGGAGTTTATTTTTTCTCTTTATGCAAGAATTATTTTATTAGTGAAAATTCAAAATTAAGCAAAAACAACAAATACTGTGATGTGCAAGTCCAGCGTATTCCCATATTGAGTTACAGATGCTATTTGTGGATGACGTACACCAATAACAAACTATTTAGATACAATATTTAAGAAAAGGGAGAAAGGGGTGAGAGACAGTAAGCTATAGAAGGAAGAAAGTAAGGAGAGGAAAAGAAGGAGAGAGAGAAAAAAGGGAGGAGAAGACGGAACTACAAAACAGGGAAGATAAACCGGTCCCGTAAAGTCCAAGTTTAATAATCCAGGTGGGAGGAGAGAGGAGGCGCAGTAACACTGACGAGGAAGACTTAAGAATCCATGCGAAGTGGAGTTTGTCTGTCTGACCTTCGAAAGATGACTGACTGCACAACAATGTGTGATGAATCCTGTGCGACGTAGATGTCTTTGACGCTCGGTGTGATCTTTGTCACCATTGTCATTGTGGTGACGCGGGTGCCTGTCAGGTGAGGAGCCTGTTCTTGTCACACGAGGGGGGTTGGTAGAGCTGAGGCCACTGCTGCCTGGGACCCTGTGGAGTCCATCACAGCTTCTCTGCTTCCTCCAGTTTGAAGTCCTTCCTTGACCGCCCTTGCTCCAGTAATTCAGCGTCAGTTCTGAGTCCCCCAATGTGGCCAACATCCAGATGTGCACTAATATTTCAGGCTCTGCTTCCTGCCCGAGCGTCCTGTCCCTGGACAGGATCCAACTTCTTCTGCTTAAAATGGGCCGAGGCGGAAGTCGTGATTATTTGTGCAAACAGCACTGAACGCGTTACTCATTTCACCTCATGTGTTTGCTGTACACTAAGACCCTTCCTTGTTTTCCTAAGGTTAGGGATGCTGGTGGTTGCCTAAGTAACTCTTAGATGTGGAGGTAACTGGTAAAGCACCCTTCAAAGTCTATCATTTATTGTAATATAGAGATTGGAAAATTGTGTTTATTGATCAGGAAATTCAAAAACCTTTAATTGGGTAGTTACATATTAACTCCTTCCTTTTATTTTTATCTCTCCAGTCTGTTTCTCTTCTACAACGATTGCAGAACGCTGAAGTTAATCCAATCTTCGAAAGCCCTGTCAGTAGTTAGAAGTCCGGAAGGACCACGAGCTGCCTGCTGGTGGGGAACAGACTCTGATTCAAAGCGCGTGCTTTGACGCACACGTACACTCGTGGCGTGGCACAGTGTGCCTCAAGGCAGCGTGCACTTAGACAAACCCAGTAAAACCTTAACATCTAGCTCTAAACATCAGACTCTGCCCAGTGCTTTTGAACCAGTTGTTACTTAAGCTGAAAACCTAGATTTGCATCCTTCTGACCCTACAACCCTCACACAATTCCACGTTTTCTTTTGAGGTTCCACAGAAGGATTTACACAGGTGAGGGCCTAGAAATGATTTTGTTAGCAGTGTGTGCTAAACAAGCAAAGTAAATTATATTTGAGCCAAACTTCAAAATAATGTTTGTTTTGAGACAGTCACTTGATCTGTACAAAATAGAGGTCCCTCCATTAATGGGTATTGATTACGAAATGTAAATCTTTAAAAAGGTTCACAAGAGCTGGCTAACTAAAGACGAATGCTGGACGATGCACACACTGTGGCGACCTGGTTACTAAAGAACAAGTTACTTACCTACGGTACCACCTTATCTGGCAGAGATTATATCTAGCCGCAGAGCCCTTACCTTTGAATTTCCCAGGTGTCATACTGGATCCAAAAGATTTGTCGAGCAGTACCCTTGCGTGCTGGTAGGTAGCATCGTTCGGCTCTGCATGCGTCATCCGTGCCGGAGTGATGTCGCGGTACCTTTATAGGTGCCACCCAGGTGCGCTGACGTCAGTTCTTTTCTCAAGCCACAAGACCTCAGATAGAAGGGATGGCAGAAACAAGATGCACTGAGGAGCATGGGTGGAACACAGTAGTCTAGCTGTGCCTGAGTCAGAAAGGGCAGAGTTGCCGTTTGTGAATGCTGGCATGAACGCGTTGGAAATACATGGGACAGCAGCTAATTTTGAAGTCTTTATGATCACTTTTGATGAGTTCCTGTGATGTGTGAGAGGCCGTCTAGCTACTGATGACTTGCGCTGCATTTACACCCCTTCATGGTGTCTTAACAGGTATATTACAAACCCGTGCCTCCTGTGTTTCCACGTTGTCCATCCTGCACATGCAGCCAGTGTCCGTCTCTCTGACCCTTTGCGTCTTTTCCCTTTAGCTCTATAAAAGGTTTGACATCCCAGATGCACCCCCAGAGAGCATGGGCAGAGGCCGCGACTGGAACGTGGACCTGATCCCCAAATTCCTGATGGCAAACGGTGAGTATCATTTTTCTCCATACCCCCAGGCCACATCTGCTGCCCTCTAGCAACCTAACCTAGCTTTCCCCCCGTCTGAGCTGCACACCGCGCTCCCACAGGGCTGTCATCGGTGCGTACTGCAGCTGCAGAGGGTTGTGTGTGCTCTGTCTAGTGCTCTTGCAATGATGTTTAGGGTGCGTAGTTTAACAGCCGGGCTTACGACACTTTGTACCGTGTGTGTCGTCGTGTGTCTTGTGCACCGTGGCTCATGTGCATGTCTCGTGAGGCTAGAACGCTTCGTGTGCTGCACTGGTTGACTCCAGAGTGTGTTTGTGTAGCCCAGCAGCAGAGAGCTGTGTATGTGCTGTTGATCTTTCTTATGTCATTCTTACTCTTTTCTACCAACTCTAACTTCTCTCTCTCCTCTCGCTTCTCCATTTGTCCTTCACCTTATGGATCTCTTCCCTGGCTCCCTGTTTACCTCTGTCTCGTTCTTTCTCTCTTTACTTCTTACCTGCCATACTCGACACCCCTATTTCATTCCCCTTGTTGGCTAATATCCTTCCTTCTCCTTTCTTGCTTCTGTTCCTTGGTCTCTTCCACTTTCCTTCCATGCTCCCTCTTCTCACTTGTGGTCCTTGTTTCTAATCCTCTCTTTGGTTCCCCACTTTCCTTTCTTATTTTCTTGATTTGCACGCATTCGCTCCTCCCATTTCCTGCTTCGCCTCATGGTTGTCCCCGTGTCGTTTCCATTCCAGGCCAACTGGTGAAGATGCTGCTGTACACCGAGGTGACCCGCTACCTAGATTTCAAGGTTGTGGAGGGCAGCTTTGTCTACAAGGGAGGAAAGATATACAAAGTGCCTTCCACTGAGACTGAGGCCTTGGCTTCCAGTGAGTACCATCGTGCATGTTGTAGGGAAGAGGTGTGGGGCAGCGGCCAGGATGACTGACTCCAGAACCCGGGGGGCTCACGGTTCGATCCCCGGCTTCTGTGGCAGATTAGCCCAGCACCATGTGACTCTGGGAAATAGCTTGCTAAATCTTCCCAACGGCCCCCAGCGCCTAGAGACCTTTACGGGTGATTGTTCGCGCTTTACAAATGTGGATTATTATTATTATTGTATCTCAGTGTTGTACATCTGATCCTCCACACTCACCAGTCTACCTCTTCCTGATTGGTCATACTCTCTTGTCCAGGCTTGTCCTCTCTTGTTGTAGGCCTCCCTTTTGTGCTCTCCGATTACACCTATACCTTGTTCTCCGCACCCCTATCTGTCTTGTACGATCATTCTTTTTCATGCTTGTAAGCCCCGCCCGTGTCCTAGTTCTGAGTGTTTGTCCTCCACTCCATGCTGCACTCATGTTCTGGGCCCTAAGGCCTCACATACTCTTATTTATCCTGCATCATCATTATACACCTACCCGGGCTTCAACTACACAGAGTAGGTGCAGTTGAGTGCCCACTCTACACGCGAAGACAAAACAAGTACAGCCCAAGTAACTGTACAACCCGCCCCACACACACGCACACAGCAGGAGCAGCATAGGTAGAATCAGTGCAAGCTGCCACCCACACACAAAGCATGTACAGCACAGGTAACCGTGCGGCAAGCTTCGCTCGCCCAAAACCAAGGACAGATACGGTAGCAGTGGAGCAAGCTTCGCTCGCTCACAGAGGAGGATCAGCAAAGGTTGCCGTGCAGCAAACGTCACTCCCACAAAAGCAGGTAGAGCAAAAGTAGCAGTGGAGCAAGCTTCGCTCGCTCACAGAAGAGGTTCAGCAGAGGTTGCCGTACAGCAAACTTCGCTCGCACAAAAGCAGGTACAGCAAAGGTAGCAGTGGATAAGGCATATGGACTATTTCTAAGAACTCTGTTTGTTATGCGAAACACAAGAATTTGTTTAAAACATGTTTTTCTTCTGGTGTTTTCTGGTCATTCGAGACACTTTGCACTTGATTTACTTTAGTGTATGTAAAAAAATTGTATGTCATTTGCTATGTTTGATTATGATCAATATTGTTTGAAATCATAATGGTGGTCTGGATTATGAGTATATGATTACAGCATTAATTGCATTTGACTATCTGGAACAATCTAAATGATTTATTAATGGTTTAAGCAATACCTACGAGGGCCATTGTTTCAATTTACGATTTACACTCAGGCCTCCTAAGTTTATGGGTAGCTCTTGTAGCGCAGTAAGACGAGAGCAGGAGCAAGGTGGTAAAAGGAGAAGTAACCACTTTGTACTGCCGCAGGATCACCCTGTAGGCCGTTTGGTGGCGCACCACTTCTGTCAGCCATTGCTCCTGCTGGGAACAGGAAGTTGCAGGAACTCCTGTGCCAGATGTGCACCCATGCGTATTTTTCTATTTCTGAATGCGCATCTTCTTCAATGAGGAAACTGGTCTTGCACAGTGTGTGTAGTTGGTCAATGGGTTCTGTTTTGTTTTAGGCATTCAGCTCCATCTCGCGGAGGTCGTCTGAGGCAGGTGCACTTTCCTCACCCTGGAGCAGGCACGCAAGCGAGGGGTTCAGCATAGGCAGATAATAAATGGGATGAGAGTGTCCTTGCATGTACTACTCTGGAATGAAACATGTAGAAGGATGTACCTGTAATGAGTTTTCCTTACAGTGCTGCATTCAGATCAAAGGTTTAATTTATTGATGACATGTACCCAGGACAGCCTAATTTGCTTGTTTGTGCTTTCTTTCTTCTCCTCCATGGCTGTAAATACCTTACTCTTTCTCTTCGCAGATCTGATGGGCATGTTCGAGAAGCGACGGTTCCGCAAGTTCCTTGTCTTCATCGCCAACTTTGATGAGAATGACCCTAAGACCTTCGAAGGTGTGGATCCCAAGGACACCAATATGAGAGATGTCTACAAAAAATTTGACCTTGGCCAGGATGTGATGGACTTCACAGGGCATGCACTCGCCCTGTACAGGACTGATGAGTAAGTACTCCACGGCCGGCGTATCTTACTCCACATATTTGTATAGATAGTGAGCACAAATAACAACTCTCTCTCGCACTTCTTTAGCTATGTCACTGCTACACACTGCATTCCCTAACTCGATAAATGACCCTCGTTGGCCATCGCGCAACACTGAAAACACTTCCACGTAGGACCAAATCAAAGGCAACATTTTGCAGCAGGAATGAGAGAACTTTCTATCACTACTACCCTGTAGAATAATTTCAAATAATACATTATATTGTAATCTATTGCAACATTTATATACTCCTATGTGGGGCCTGGAAGCACTTTCCTAGATGGTTAGCATGCTACACCGAAAAGGATGTGTCTTTAGAACGCTGATGTCTTTGTTTTTTTATGTCATGGTACGTAGTGTTAATCAGTGTGCCCACTAAGCTGGTTAATGCACTGGGATGTCCAGTCTGAGATATTTTACTAAACGTTTATGGTCCTGCACATTCAAACGGTAAAGGGAGAGCTGGTGGGGAGATCTGCTGGTATGAACTTTATTACTAATATCCCATACAGGAGTCATTTTGAGATGTCAAGACGTGGTCATGGTACATTGGTAGCTGGTACCCAAAGTGGTGGACTAAACTAGAGTAGTCCTGCATCACAGTGTTTGACTTGTGGTATCAAGGTCTCAATCCATGGTTGTCTCCAGGTTTCTTACCTCTCTTGATGTTGTTGGAGGGGCCTCAAGTTCCTTGGTCCTACGCCGGTAGGCTGGTGTTTTTGCCATTGTCCATCGGCCATGACCACTGTCTTTGCGATGTTGAGCTTTAGGTAGTTACTCATCATCTGTGCATGGAAGGCACAAAGGCGGTTGTCAGTTCTCAACTTGTAGAGGTCTTCCGGGTCATCCATTGTTAGACTGATTTGTGTATCATCTGCGTAGTTGTAACAGGTGAGTTAGTGGAACAAGTGGTTACAAAGGCTAATTATGTGCCTCTTCCTGATCTGAATACAGTTTGTTAGTCTGACATCAAGTCTTTTTCCTCCAAAAACTTTCAAAGTTGAGTAAACACTTCTTTTTCTAATATTTTACCTTGGAACGAGCCATTAGACATTGGTCTGTAGTTTTCCCAGGTCGCGTGGGTCAAGCTTTTTCTTTTTGATGTTGTTTTTTAGACTTGGTAGAAATGAACCTATTTTGAAGGACTTCGTGAGTTTACGTTGCGCCAAGCAGATCTTTCAACATTTTTAGAGGTGCCAGGTCCAAACACAAACCTGATGCTCTTCTTGTGATGACAATGTCGTGGAACTCTTTTTACGAGATGGAATTGAAAATATTAAGCGGTGGAAGGATACTTTTGTCCTCATTTATGGTGGTTGAGTCATATGTCGGGACACTGCCAGTTATGCTTAAAGTAACATTCTACCTTTTTAATGTTTGAGATCAATTCCATGGAGATGTTGTTACAAAAAACCTGCAGTTGTGATTTTTCTTTGTTTTGGCGCTTTGGCTTGCAGGATATTGCTAGAATCATCAGCAGCGGCGCAGCTAGACCTCTGTCCGCCTGTTGTGATTCCTGCGTTTGCCGCCATGCAATGGCCGCAGGGAGGAGCAAGGGGGGCGGGTGGGGGTGCTGCTGACGATCCCTTCATTTGCTGCCCCACAACGGCTTCAGGTAAGTAAGACCGCGACAGCCGAAGGTAAGTAAAACTCGTGCCCCTCCCCTTGCTACGCCACTGATCTTCATGGTTTCCCTACAGTGGGCGTATTAAATAATCTGGTATGCCAATCATAACTAGCTAATGTTAACAGGTTTAAAGACACACAATAAGTGTACTGGAATCAATCTCCCATTACCCAGAATCAAAGTTACCAGCAAATCGAGTTCAGAATTTGGGTGGGCCAAGCAAATAGAAGGAGGTTTTCATGGGAACTTTATTCCATGTGACACAATGTCAATTTATTAACTACGTTTACTTATTTTAAGATATATTACCACTGCCGTATGAGTAAATATTTGGGGCCAGATGTAGGTAATCCCAGATTACCGATTCTTAAATACCGAATCATACCGATTCGGTATTTAAGAACTGGCAATCGGGATGTAGGTAATTTTACCGATTTAATTACCGAATCGGTATGATTCGGTAATTACCGAATCGGTATTTACCGATTGCCATTCATTCCTATGGGCCCGGAGGCCCATAGGAATGAATGTCAATTACCGAATCGGTAAATACCGATTCGGTAATTGGGGGAAACATTGAAGGGTGGCAGGGTGTCACTTTGACACCCTGTTGCACCCCTCAATTGTGCATGGGTGCACATGTTACAGACATATTTTTGCCTTCCTACATCTGGCCCTTGATGTTTTTACAACCTTAAACAAACTTTTTAATGTAGTCTTTGAGGGATAGATTTTTTTTATCACATCTGGCCACCGAGTGTGTTTTTTGTACCTTGTGTAAGATGCTGTTTATCAATTTCCTCTCAAATCACTAGTTTTGTTCCAATAATGGGAACATCTCCAATTAATTAATTTCATGTAAGGGTATGCAGACCAATTGTGTCTGTCAGTATTTTTGCCTCTCCTATTTCTACCATAGAGACAATATTGTATTTAGACTCCATCTAGGTGTCTGCCCAATGGGAGTGGTGGATGGACTTTCATATAGATCAGTCACTTCAATCTTTTTGTGATCTGGCATCTGATAGGTCACTCAGTGCCTTGCCTGATGCAAAGAGAGCTTTATAGTTCTAGATGGAGGGCATCAAGAATATGCTGTAGATAGAGCAAATGCTTCTTGCATTTTGTCATCAGCACTTGGTAAGGTAGTGTCATGTTCAGGAATTTCTTGGTGGACGCCCACATATGTTAGGGCTTTGCTATCAAATGGCAAATGTTGCTTTTACTTGCAAGCTCTAAAGCTTATTGGATTCACTGGGCACCTGTAATTATAGCTAAGACTCAGGTGTGGGCTGGCATTAGATTACATTTTATGGAGGCGGGCATTTATAGGAAAGTCAACTTTTTGTTTAAAACAACTGGGTCTGCCAATTCCTGGTCATGGACCTGGCACTCCTAGCAATGAGGACAGGACTTTCCTGTATAGTTCCTGGAGTTTCGGTCAGGTCACCAGACTATTTGCCAAGTTAAAGAGCATTCTGATCTGTTCATTGGCTGAAAGTTCAGGTGACCTACCACCGAATCACAAAGTGCTGTTCCCTTGGCAACAGGAGCACAGGTCACCATTTAGGGACAGAGGTCTGAACAGGTACCGTTATTATTCAGAGCTACATTCAGGAAGCCGCGATGGCTCTTGGACCCACCGTCGACACCCCTGATCTGTAGTGCTTTGAAGTGGTGAACCATGTTAGGAGTGAGGACTGTTTTATTTTTGCTACTCCTGCAGATGCCGCTAGGATGACACTCATCCCAGGATATTTGGCATAGGTCATGGAATTTCCAAAACGGCTTTATTTGATGTGTTCTGGCCAGGCTGCGGGTCCATTCCCTTCAGTTGAAGCTCCTTTGCATTTGCCTAGGGTAGCCCCAGTGCAGCACCTTATGAAAAGCTGGACATTGGGTTTTCAGCTTTGACATTTCTTCCATGTACAGTGTCTTTCCACGCAGTCCCCCGGCTGCCTCCTAATGCTGATCTTGAACGCACCGTCCCTTGAATTGATGATATAGGCTGATCCTTTGTCCCATTGCGAACCCACAGCTACCTGGACGAACCCTGCCTGGAGACCATCAACCGCATCAAGCTGTACAGCGAGTCCCTGGCCCGGTACGGCAAGAGCCCTTACCTCTACCCGCTGTATGGACTCGGCGAGCTGCCCCAGGGCTTCGCAAGGTAAGGAGTCTCACGACGGTCTGTGCTGTACCCACCCATATCACTTTCATACATTAACTATCAAGGGAGGAGGAAGGGCATACATGCACAGCATGAACTGTAGCACAGTGTGCAGATCTCCAAAAAGCCTGTTGTGTAGCATGAACGAATGAAGGATTGAATGAATGTGTGAGCTGCCTCATACCCAGCAATATGGTGTTGCTTTCTGCTCCTCTGAAATATTTTGCAGTGGAGGGTTTGGGTTTGTGGCCAGGGATGCATTTTAGGTTTATTGTTTCTGGTTTATTATGAGTCCCTTCCCCAAAAGTGGAGCTACACCAAAGCCTCACCCTCTAGAATATTTGTACATTTAAGAACCGCCCGGTTGACACCCTGTTTTCTCTCTCTCTCTCTTTTGCAGGCTGAGTGCTATCTATGGAGGAACCTACATGCTCAACAAGCCAGTGGACGAGATTGTGGTGGAAAATGGCAAGGTGGTGGGGGTCAAGTCAGAAGGGGAGGTAGGTAATGGCTTCAGCTGGTGCTTGTGTCCTGGCATGCATGGCTCAGTCTGTGTTGGCAGAGGTAGAGGAAACAGTTTTAGCTTGAACTTGTGTCCACTGTTCATAGCCTGCTCTGCATCTTCAGCGGGTTCTCTTGACCTCGCCTACATGGCTCACTTTGCATCTGAGGCCGAGGTAAGAAGGGCTTCTAGATATGCTCAGTCATTAGGCCAATGGCCCACTCTGCGTTTGAATTCTACAAAAGAGGTAGGGTGTGGATTTGTCTTGCCCTTGGGTGCATTGTCAGTAGTGGCGGTAGAGAACAGCTTTACCAGTCAGTGGCTTGATTGACAATCTAGGCTGGGAACATTTGCCTCAAGTGGGCAGAGTTTGCAGGCTCTTTAATTGTCCACAGTCCCCGGGTATGCACTTGTTTCATGAAGAAAGTGGAGATGATTCTATGTTTGGGTCTCTGGAGGCCTTCACCTTTGTATAGCGAGCCACAGATAAGGTGGTTGATCTGCATCGCCTTGATGGATAGGTCAAGGACGATTATGTTAGCATTACTGAGATTTACAAATGGTGAAGAATTAAGATAGGAATTTGATGATTTCGTGCTCTCGGATGGGAGAGAATTAGTAAGGCCGCCAACATGTTATGCCTTTCTACCATCAGTCCTGTAGATGGGTAGGTCAGCAGGGCTAGTGTGTGCCCTGTAAGTTTTGATCAAGTTTCAGAAGAAGGTCAATGACATAAGGTTGTCACAGATGATAGGTTGGCCAGGTGATGCGAGCCCCCTCCAGACCAGGAATAGCTCTTTGTTGGAGTTATCAGTTTCCCAGATGCAGGCTGAGAAGTGAGTCTGTTTGACCCAGAGGTAAGTTCTCGTGTACTCACGGTGGTACCCCGCCATTGCATGCGGTCTGCGGTGGGTTAAAACTTTAGCCACTGACTTTCGGGTGCTCTGCCCATGTGTGTCATGAAGTAGAGTTCATCTGTGGAGCACATGTTGCCCTTCTAAGAGGTGTTTTTTTTTATTTTTTTATTTTTGTAGGTTTGAGGCCCAACCTTTTCCAGAGTTCACAAGTCTCACTTCTTGAGTTGAGGAGGCTGATTCATTCGTTTTTGCTGCTAGGAGCACTCATTGTGAGCTTCAGGTTGAATATTGTTTTCGGGATTCCCAGTTAGCAGTTCGGCTTCTATGTAGATTTTTTTTGTGGCAAATATTGAACTGGCGTAAATTAAGTACCAAAAGAGAAATGTCAACAAATTCAATGACATGCAAGTCCAGCATAAAGCCATATTAACATACAAATGCTGTTTGCAATACATGTATGTTGTATATTTGTACTTTATTCAATATGGCTACTTGGTGTCAGTAGTCCTTTCTTAGTGTTTCTGTTTTACTAATCTCCCATAGTACCTAAGAGTGTTCTATCTAGTATGTGAAGGTTCCAGCCTTGGCAGTTGATGGTCTGGTCAGCTGTGAGGTTTACTGCTCTGCTGTATATCTTAATAAATGTATCTTAATAACTTGAAGACGTGTCCTGCTGCCTACCTAATCTACTTGCAACATTTTGGCGACGAGGATGGGATTACTTACAACAATGTACCAATACCAAATGTTACTAAAATATAAAAAAGGAAGAAATAAAGATAGAAAGGAGTGAGAAAATAAGCTGTTGATGGAGAGAAGAAGGGAAAAAGGACAGACAGGAGGAAAAAGAAGGGAGGGAAGACTAAACTACAAAGCACAAGAGAGAGGGCAGAGCAATGGATCATTCAGGCGAAACCCAAGTGTAGTAATACTGGGGGGGGGGTGCAGTTACAATGACGAGGCAGAATCAAGAGTCATGGCAAATGCGGAGGGATGGTAGGGGGGCATCCCTCAGCAGGGTAGACCATGTGAGAAGAAATATATCTGCTTTGTCCATTATGTTGTAGATGACCTTTTCATAAGACGCGGTCTTGTACATTTCCGTGAGCCATTCAGATCTTGATGAGGGCATTGTCATAGTGTTATACGATCATTAATAAAGTATTTTGAGGGAATTCTGAGGCTGGATTAGGGCATTAGCATACTTATATGAGGGTTATTCTGAGGACTAATGAGGACATTATGAGGTCTTTCATTAGAGTACTATCAGAAGGGAGTCGGTTTCTGTGATGGAAGATACCGATTATGGAGAATAGGAGGTTGAGGCTGGGCCTTCCGTTATAAGTTTGCTTGTCTCCTCATTGGCCAAAGTGTAGATTGTCCAAGTCTTCCAAACTCCTGGGCTCCCAACGTTGAAGGATCATCGGTCTCAATATTCAGTGGGCCTATGTTGCAAACACTTCTCAAGTTCGAATTGAAGGGGTCATCGGCACAGATTTTCAGGTTGTCCATTAATAAAACCATGTTTCAAAATGGTGGGGCATGTCCTGGGCGCAAGATAAAGGATGTCTTTTTTAAAGAAAGTGTGAAGTTGCTAGTGGGGGTGGCAGACCAACATGCACTAAGATGTCCAGGGTTAAGGCGCATTTGATTATTAGGTATTGAAAGGCTACAACTCTTGAAGATTTTATTTATTTTGTGCGATACAGGATTTGAGTAAAGGAAGAGCACTCGTCTACTCCAACTTTGCTCTTTATTGATGGTCATGATGTTATGTTGCACTGGCAGCAGGTCAGTAATAGCTGAGCTGGAGGCGATGATGAACCAGGTCTTACTGAGGGCCATGAGGCTGTTGGATTTATCCCCTGATGCAATGACACTTAATAGTTCTCACTACCAGTAGAACGTGTCTCAAGGCATGTTTGATAGCAGACTGTGCAAATACAAGGGCTCGCTTGAATTAAATTGTCGTTAGAACTCAGTGCTAAGTCAGGCTTCGGCACGGCGGGGACCATGGGGAGGAGATTTTGAATGAAGTTGGTGGGATTGTGTTTAGACAATGAAGGTAAGTGGGGCAGTGTGCAAACCCTCCTGCCCCTTTCAGATTTCAGTAGGACTTTGGAGCACCTGTTCACTTTTTGGTGCATATTTTTAAATTCTGGTAGTCTAAAAGGTTGGAATTGAGGCATAACCTTGGGAATTTGTGGTCTGATCCTCCCTGTCACAAGGACACACAGTGGTGATGCCATGTTCCTTACGAGCCTAGATTGAGTGCTTATATGTTTTCCGACCCGACAGAGAGCCCGATTTGAGTCTTTTTCGCTTTACTTCAAACTTCTAGGTATCTTCCACAGCGACACAATATTGTTCTATGTGAGACCAGGACCAAGTCCCACAAAAAGGTGTTACGGTGCTATGTACGGCCAGCGGACTGGGCCATGATTCCCCTGAGTCTGTAATGAAATAAAGGCTTTGGACTGAGAGTACACACGTCTTATGCTTTCTTTTCTTCCGCTTCTACAGGTGGCACGCTGTAAACAGCTGATCTGTGACCCAAGCTACATTACGGATCGCGTTCGGAAGGCTGGTCAGGTCATCCGCGCCATCTGCATCCTGAGCCACCCAATCAAAAACACCAATGATGCCAACTCCTGTCAAATCATCATTCCCCAAAACCAGGTCAACAGGAAGTCAGGTGAGAGGGCAGAGGGTGCACGGGGCTACTCCGTGCTCGTCACGGCTACATGTCGAGGATGGGAACACTATGGATATTGGTGGACTACCAAGTTGAAAGAGGATGCTTGCCTTTGGTAATGGCCGGAGCATATGCGGTTCACGCACTTGATTAGAGAAGGCATGCTGACTCTCCAGCCATTGTGTTGGGTTGAGACAATAGAGCAGTTGCTGGGGAACTTACACAAGAGGTGCTCTGGTTTCTGTTGTGCTGTAGCTGATGAGAATCGTTAATAGGTAATGGTCTCCGATAAGTAAAGGATAGTTGTAAATTAGAGGCTGAGCAGATACAGGCAGCAGCACACTAAGGGTGGCCCCTGGCATTGTTCACCTGCTGATGCTGTGTGCGGGGCTGGAGTCAGAGGGTGGAAAGGCACCCATAGACGACACTTTGCGCTAACTTTACAGCCATACAGCCCCTTGATACCGGTATTCTGGAAGATGTCCCCTGTATTCGGAGCTTAGCAGCACATGAAGGCATGTAGTAGGTAGGATGGTTTTTGAGTGGATGACAGCTGTATGCTCTGGGGGTGTGGTGAGATGCACAGGTGAACTGTCCTACTGGGAGACATAAGTGAGACATGGTAATGAGACTAGGGTAATGAGGTGTATGGACTACACGCCTGATGTCAGGGACCATAGCTGGGTGGTGCTGGGTATTCAACACTCTATTGTGAGTTGGCCTCAATTTGGCTACACAAACCACAGCATCTTCTCTTTAGGTCTGGCCTGGAGACAGCTTTAGTTGTTTTGCCAGTCTCATGTTTGCCAACAATTGAGAATACAAATACTTAGACATCTATACCCATAGAGGTTTGGGTCAACCCTCTTTTTTTTCTTCCATTGGTCTTTTCAGCTGTCATTTGCCGTTTGCTGCCATACACCACAGGATACTGCATGGGGCAGTGGGGTCAGCCCATTTCAGTCATTGGCTTTGTTTAGCATGAGTGAGGCATTTTGTTTGCACATGTGAGCAAATGCGCTTAAAAAGTAGTTCACCTGGGTGCCAGCCCTGGTAGGTCAATCTTTGTTCCATTTCAAGCCAATCTTTTGTTTCTTTATTACTATATGTTTGCGATTGGTCATTTAAATATTTTTTTTTTACACACATGCAGGCCCCAGACCCCTAAGCAACCCTAGAACAGCCCCAAAGTTCACCAGGATTACCACCAAAGTAACCTTGGGATGGGCCTCTAAGCACCCCAGAACCACTATCAAATCATTCCTAGAACTGCTCCAAAAGAAACCCAGGACTGCCCTCTAAGGATCCCAGAAATGTCTCCTAAGCAAGCCTCAAGGCACCCCAAAGCACCACCAGGTCTGCCCTCAAACCAATCTGGAACTGCCTCCAAGGCACCCCTAGGACTGCTCCCGTACACAACTTCTGAAACCATCTGCAGATCAAATAAAAGGAAATGGATGGCAGACGTTGGTCAGCATCACCAACCCACCACCACCACAATGTCTTCACGGAAAAGATAGACAGGAGGGAGCACCAAATACAAGTAGATCACAGAGGTGCTGCATATCAATGCCCAGGCAAAGACGATAGCATACGACACCACACAGATGGGACTTGTATAGTTGCTGTCATGCAACATAAAGAACAAGGTCCATCCTTATCAAACAAGACTCCAGCAAGTTGGAGGTGCTGAGGCAAAGGCGCTTCACAAACGTCGATGGACAAGGAACATGACAAGCCAGAGAGAATCAACGCCAGCAGACCAAGGAAAAACAACTCTGGGTGAATCAATGGCAGGTGAAAGATCACAGTCTTGAGCAGTCCCAAGACAACAAGGCTTGAAGCTTGGGCCCTCCTTGTAATAAGGGCCCTAAGAAGACTATACATCCCTGAATGTGAGCTCATGAGTGTTGGCAGCTGTGCAACCAGTAACCCATTCAATTATTCGGCAGCACTTAAGAGCTGGGACTGAAACTTTCCACCTTCAGTCTAGTCCTTGAAGCACAGTTCAGTTAGTAAAAGAGCAAAGTGTTTGGGAGAAGCTCCATGTGAGAGGAAGCCTCCAGAACTCAGTGAAGAAGAGCATGCACCCTGCTAACCCCACTGCCGCTCCACCCGACACCTCCGCCAGTCAACATGGTGGAAACGGGTAACATGACAACCAGTTCTGGAATGTCCAGAAAGCCATAAGTAAGGCAGCTCTCCGGTGTACCTCTAATGTTCCCTCCACCCATTCTCTTTCCTAAGAGCCCAAAAACGAATAGCCCCGCGATGCTACCAGTGCAAAACTGCGAGAAAATGAAATGACTCTGATGACACAGCATGAACACTTACCAGGCTGGCAGCCACTTGCCCCTTCATTGTGCCACCTCAGTCTCTGCCATGCCACATTCTTTACTTTCATTTTGTTTGTCGCAGAGTTCTTAATTAGTTGAGCCTTTGTCACTCACTTTATTCATTACCTTCTTGGAATGTTCCTGTGATTTAATGTAATCCAGCGCACTTTAGGATCAGTTAGCTGAAGTGTGCTCAGCTATCTAGAATATGATTAATACACTGGCAGTGCTGGTCTCTGCTGTGCCGGGTCGAGAGAATAGTTTGAAGAGGGTGTATAAGCAGGAAACCCTGGGTGATGTGCTGGGTAGTGAAAATGCGTTGTTACAGATGGGCAGTCAAGCAGCGCTGGTCTAAGGTTTCGGCTCGCTAGAGCGAATGGTTGGTACAAGATGGATAATCAAGAGGCCTGGACCTCGCTTGGTTATGTAGAGAGAATGGTTGTTACCAGACATCTAGTCCAGCAGTCCTGGTCCTTGCCTGGGTTGGCCAGAGTGAATAGTTGTTAAAAGATGGGTAGTCAAGCAGAACTGGGCTTGGGTTGGATCGAGAGAACCTTTGGAAAAATATGGGTAATTATGCAGCCTTGGTTGTGTAGAGTGAGTGGTTGGTAAAAGATGGGTAGTCTAATAGAACTTATCCTTGGGTTGGGTAGATCAAATGGTTGGTAATAGATAGGTAGTTGAGCAGAACTTGTTTCTGCTTGGGTTGGGTAGAGTGAATGGCTGGTAAAAGATGGGTAGTCAAGCAAAAGTGGTTTCTGCTTGTGTTGGGTAGAGCAAATGGTTAGTAAATCAAGGGTAGTCAAGCAGAACAGATTTCTCCTTGGGTTGGGAAGAACGAGCAGTTAGTAAAAGATGGATAGTCAAGCAGAACTGATTTATAAGTGGGTGAGGCAGAGCAATGGGTTGGTAAATTGTATAGTCAAGCACAACAGGTCTCTGCTTGGGTAGAGCGAATAGTTGGAAAAAAGATGGGCAGTAAAGCAGCACTGGCCTCTGCCTGGTTGAGGTATCGAGTCTATGTGAAACCTGACACACAGACTAGTACTGAGCTCAATTATGCTGCACAGAGAATGAACAGGAAGTTATGGCAGCTCTTGCCTCCTTTGGCCTGTCCAAAAGGTTGTGGCCAGATTACTGGTAGAAGATGGGTGTGGGCTGGTTACCATGAACGGTTGGTTATGGACACTGGTTGGGATGCGTCATTTTTGCAGAAGGGCACTGTGTGTTCAGGCATGATCTGTGTAGTGTGTTGGGCTGGCAGTGGGGGTGTGCTTTCTTTATATTTATGTCTACATCTTTCTCTTGCCAGACATCTATGTGTGTATGATCTCCTATGCCCATAATGTCGCCGCCCAGGGGAAATACATCGCCATCGTCAGCACGACTGTGGAGACCAGCGAGCCCGAGAAGGAAATTGAGCCTGCGCTGGAGCTTTTAGACCCCGTCGACCAGAAGTAAGAATGGAAGAGGCTGTTGAGGAGTTACTTTCTTCTTTGAGGCTATTTAATAAAGTTAGACTGATTATTCCGCTCATAGAGAATTCGCAGAGGTGTAGACACAAACTCTCTCAGTCGCTTACAGAATGCAGAGAGAAAGGGGGGAGAGTTTAAATTATTAGAGTCCTAGGGTCATCAGATATACCGCATACTGAACCTGTTGTACAAGGCGCATCACACTGACTCGCCATTGTTTTGCTGTACTTTTAATTCACCTTTGCATTTCTGTAACTAAGCGGCCAAGAGTAAAAGCAGGTGAGCCTTAGCTAGTCTCCGTAAAGTAAGGATTTATGCCAGAAGAAACGCTAGACTCATTGTTCACTAAGGCGACACCCCTTATCCTTGAGGTGAGTTGAACCGGTAAGGGTACTGCCCATGCTTTATGGACCTGTAGGAGTGAGGCCTGTGGTCTTAAGCTACAGGACGGTGTTACAGACTGCCTTGGATGGCTTGATGTTGGCCATTCCTGAGAGGTGTTGTACTCCACAGAGCTGAGCTCTGCAAAGTGCTTTCTGCACTCCCTGGAGCACATGAGGTCTACTAGAGTCCTTGAAGGGGTTTGGTGTCACTGGATATCTGGTTCTTCTCAGCCAGGCTTGGACCAGTTCAATGAACTCTCACTAAAGTGAATACATAAGTGCTGGACCCCAACACTGCTTCTCTCGTCCATGCTTGGAGTAAGCAGATGCAGGAAATCTATGTTGGTTAGTGAGTTCCACCCAGATACTCTATGTACATTTAAGCACTATCCACGGGTTATCTAGTTAGTTCCCTCCAGGCTTGCTATTATGTCGCTGATATGCCAACAGCTACTCAGATTACCACCCTAGGTTTCCCATCAGACATACCAGTCTCTTCAGGGCATGTTACGGTTCAGATACCGGAACGCCAAGGCCCCATGAACTGTATGGAGTTCACAGGGCACCTATGGCTTGTCAACCTATCCTGGCTGATGAGGGGTGAAAGCCCGAAACCGGTCTTAGGATGCTTGTTTCCAATCCAGGGAGGACCTGGCCTGGCAGTTTGGGCTGGACTGTTCCCATTGGGCGCAGGGTCAAGACTGATTTGCATATGGCTGGGTCTGAACTGGAATGGCATGATGAGCAAAAGAATGATGCATTTCGACCCAGATCTCTGTACTGGGGTGAATGTATGACAGTGTTCTGCATTCTGTCCATCAATTGTTCTTTTTGAAGTTGTCCCGTGCGTGGCCTGTGCTGTGGTGGGGTCTACGAATGCCCTTCTGCTCACCTGTCTTTCTCTCTCTCTCTCTTTCCTTCCTTATTTCTTTGTTTTTGTTTTTCATGCTTACAAACCATGGTACATTGCCCAAATGTATTGTCTTCTCATTGCAGGTTCATCGCAATCAGCGACATGTTTGAATCAACGGATGACGGCTCCGAAAGCCAGGTAAATAGCTCGGTGTTAAAGAGTATTCTTCCAACCTTGTAGGGTCTGCACTGTCTGAGAGATCAGTAGAGTGGAGAATAAGTGTGTCTGTCACATTTTATCCATCCTCTGATCCTTTATTTAAATTCTTCTAAATCCATCAGTCACAGGGACACACCCATGATAGTAGGTGTGCGGTCAGAGTGATTTTAAAGCACACGCTCTTGGGCGCCCCAGTGTTGTGCATCACGGCACCATGTGTGAGCGAAGAGAGCAGTCTGCCTATGCATGAATCCAGAAGAGAAGTGGCACCTTAGCTGCAAGAAACCCGTTCTATTACACCCTTCATCACTTTTCATTGCTTATGGACAGTGACATTCATTAGACATAAAGAGCTGAACAAATCTTGCTGCGACTGGGCCACGGCAGTCACCCTAGCAGGCAGCAAGACCAGCAGGCCACCTTTCTCCAATGGATGTACGACATTACAACGCATGCTTTTACCACGCATGCTTTTACATCGCAAGTTTTACAACGCATACCATTACAACGCATAGTGCTTTGGGGCGCTGGATAGTGAATTATTTAATTTACTATTCCAACTCCAGTCCCTGTGGATAGTAGGGAAGGTGTTGGATAGTAAATTAAATATATTCCCTATCCTAGAGCGCCCACCAGCGCAATGCGTTGTAATGGTTTGCGTTGTAAAAGTTGCGATGTAAAAGCATCGCGTGGTAAAAGTTGCGTTGTAAGTGATGTTTCCCTTCTCCAATTTACAACACATCCTGGATAACACAGAGACCTATTGGATGACACTACATAACTTTCCAGTGGTATTCATTTAAACTGCTAGCAAATTATTACGGCCCATGGATTACTGTGTCTTGCCTCATGCCATCCAGAGCAGTCCTCCTGTGTCTAGAACACAGTTTCTCTTTCCTTTAGCCAACATATTAGAAATCTACAGAAACTCCAACCAATGCTTCAGACAGTACAAGTCCACATATATGCTGGACAGAAATAATAAAATGTTAAGGAAGGTGGTGCATGTGTTATTGCAGAATTCAGCAGCAGGCTCTGGGACGGACCATTCTGTAGTTTCCATAGGGGTGTCTATAGACAATTCTGCCTGACATGGTCTCAGGCCAGGAAACGGATAGATGGTGCTCAGGAAACACTGCACAATCGCCCCTTCTAAGGGTAGCAGTCAATTACTCTTCCTGTGGTGGCATGCACAAATGCAAGCACTACTAGGGCACTGTGGGCCTCCTAGGGCAGATGTGGAGCAGACACATATGGAATGTCAACTTTTTTTTATCCCTCGCCAGGACCTCATGAGAGGCAAGTGAACTATGAGGAGTCCCACAAACTGGTCTCACCTGGAGAGACAACATAGCTACCTTATCCCTGCACTAGTGCTCGGAAAACTTGTGAAAGTGAAAAGCCCTTCTCCAAGGCGAGTGGTTCTTAAAGAGGAAGCAGTTTTACCTGTGATGTAAATCAGGAATTTAAAACCTCATCCTTCTGCAGTTAAGATGCTGTGCCATGCTTCATTGTACATTACTGAGGCAGGCATATAGTTTTCTTCAAAGATACTTTTATTAGACTTTTCAGCCAACAGAAACTGTTGTTTAAAGAGGCGCTCACTGGGTGATGGAAAAGGATGTTTCTTCCAAGATTTAAATGTCTTTGTATGCGACCGCTGTGTGCTCATCATTGAACACAGATATCCTGCTTTCAAGCTCCTGTACAAAGCTGACACACAGTTGGTTTCTTTGAAGGTATTTTTCACTCTTGACATGACTTGTGCTTGAAGAGTTAGTGAGATTCATGTTTTTGTTTGTGGACGAGAGTTGACCGGCTCCCACACAGATATGATACACCAGAAGTTACTGTCAAGAGATTGTTGGAGTTTTATTTAAAGCAGCATACTTCTTTGCCTGTGTTCTACCATTAAACACATATGACTTCAAGACAGCTCCATGGGACTATCTTTAAAAGATTAGAACTTCAAATTTGTAAAGCATATCTCTGTAGCATATGCTTCTGCTACGCATGGTGCAGCAATTGTTTTTCTACTAATAACAAACCGGGGGGAGAAGCACTCCTATAATCGTATAAAACAAGAGTCCAGCAAAGACCTGAACTTGAAACCTCAAATGAGAGTCACAAATAAGAGTTACATTGATTTCAAATCAATAGATATAGACCTCTCAAAATACAGGTAATGAAGAAGTTCATTCTTTATTTCAACTTTAAAAGCACGTACAAGGACACAGCCAACGCCTCAGACACGTGTGCCCCGAAGAAGACCCAATGTTTTGGTACGAAACGTGTTGGCTGTGTCCAAGCTTTTGCTGTATCTTACATCGAAATGGAAACTTCAATTAAACACATTTGTTTGGAAACATTTTAATTGAAAGATAAAGTTGATCTTCAATTATTCCCCCCTTCTATTCAAATGTCTTTTTTCATAACATGTGTTAGAAATACCTGAAAACTGCACCTGAACCTCTACTAAGTTTTAATCGCATCCACATTCTAACACCACCTTAACCTGTGCCAACACAAACCTTGCTCCCAACCCTAACCCTATTTATTACTCTGACTCTAGGCCTGACTGACCATAGACCCAGTGTTACCCTGTCCCTAACACTAACTCATTCCCGTCCAAAGACCTGCCTTTTACTATTAGCCTAAACCCAGGCCCTTGCTCTAACAACTTCATCCCTAGCCCTTTACTGTGACCTCACTTAATCGTTTCCTTTACCTTCTTTAGTCTAAGCTTAACTCTGACTTTAACCTTTGTCCTAGATCTACACCAAATCCAGACCTTGTTTCTAACACTTTCTTTGACTTTTGATTGGAGTTTATTCAAATGTTGATGAAATGCATTACTTTGATTTGTTATTTCTCAGATTTTCGTTTAAATACTCTCATTACATTAATTTTCTTTGTAAAGAACTGAGTGTAAGTGGCAGGATTTCGTGAAATTGCAAAGGAGCAAGAATGTAGGCTTTTGGGATTCCTCATGTTGTCTTAATGAATAGGTGTGCGGGAGGAGGTGTCTGAGGTGCCTATTTGGACGTATCTGTGTAGTTTGTCAAGAATTAGGTGAACCAATTGAGGACTTCTTAGGAGATGCCAAGGTGGGAGAAAAATAACATTATGTATGACTTTGTGAACAATTGTATAGAAAGCTGCAGAGAATACAAAAAGGACGTGGAGACAAGGCTCACCTTAGTTATTGATTTGGAGGTTGCCGGCAGGTTACAGCAGTCATTGTTACTCGGACGTTTAAGCGCTACTCTTCTTTGTAGGCGTCCACTGCCAGAGCAGATCCTGATGACTGGAAAGGTCTGTGCTGTTGGGGATGTGTATGTCTGGGGTCATATGTACTGTAAACCTCGCTACAAAGCAACGGAGTGTTGTACAGTTTAGTTCCATAAGTTGTCCCATGTTGCGCTATTTTCCCTTTCCTGCGTCGACAAGCAAAAGCAGTGTATCAGTTTTTACTCCATCTTAGACTTCAGGCGAGTATGCTTCCAGACTTGTGATGCCCAGCATCAACAGGGCGACATTGTAGGCGCCCAGAAGCATGTCCACCTGGCATTAGTAGATTATTCTAATACCATACTGATGTGAATAAAACGCGGATTGAGATCCAGCTGTACAGGTGTGTAACATGTTCATCTAACTCATTCTTGCAAAGTCCTATCAAGGGGCTTTCCTCTAAGCACCACCTCCACCATGTTGCCTGCCTCCAACGCCTCTCTCTTTCTCTGTCAACCTCCCCCACTCTGCAGGTTTTCTGCTCTCGCTCGTATGATGCCACCACCCACTTCGAGACCACCTGCAACGACATCAAGGACATCTACAAGCGAATGACCGGCACGGACTTTGATTTTGAGAACATGAAGCGCAAACAGAACGACGTCTTTGGGGAAGACGAGCAGTGAGGCAGGAGAGCGGGACCTCCTCCGGCCCCCGCTCTACCACCACCACCCACCTACTCACCCCGGATCTAGAGCTGCTGCTTCCCATAACTTATGATGACGACGTCTGTAATCCCGTAAACCCCTTTTATCCTCTCTTGGCCTGTCCTTTCTCATTCCAGACCACATAACCACAGGCTGCTGGAAGGGCCGTATACAAATATTTACGTATATACTGTCTACCACTTACAGAAAATAACCATTCCACTCTGAGCTAACCTTCTACTGCTCCTCTCCTTCCTTCTTTGTGTTGCCTTCTCTCCCCCCCCCCCCCGTTCACCCTTTCATCCTTCACGTCAGTTTCTATATTTCATGTCATTGGAGGGGAGGGGGGTGTCATTTTTTTTAACTTGGTAATTATGCTGTATTTATTTCTTTCGTGCAAAAAAAATAAATAATTAAAAGAAGGTTCTGCGCAGTGACTCACATCAGGCCAGGGACCAGGTGCTATGTCATTCACTGACACAGGTCCTATTAACTGGCCTGTTTCTGCACATCTGTCTCGGTTTGGAATCGACACTAGGGTTAAAGAATGTCCTAATGGCGGAGATGTTTGTGTGTCCCTCTGGTACTGTGTATCCCTCTGGCACTGTGTGCCCTGCCCCAGTGCTACAGTAGCTATAAAACTTCTGTACTCCGTGAGCATCGACTAGTTAGCACCATTGGTGACGGTGCGTTTGCAGAATGTGTGTTATAGATTCTCATGCGGTGCTGCTATGTAGTTTTGTGTTCGGAATATTACAACCTGTTTTCCTCTTAGTCTTTTGTTTCTTTTTCAGGTTTTGCATTTGCAGTTAGCTCTGCAACTAGGACGAGAGGCGTAGGAAACATCTTAAGCATCTCATTGCCCACCTACTGCCCTGTCTTGCACTTTTACTTCTCCTCCGGGAGGGTATACCGGTAGCAGAATCCACTTAGTGCGGATTGCTTCATGAAAGCCACTATTGGTCCTTAGACAATCCTGTTGCTTGGGAGATGCAATAGGTGTGATAGGTCATGAGAGCAACGTGTTGGGTCACGCTATCATTTTGAGGCTATTACAAAGGATGTCTGCCATGCCACACATGCATTTATGCTTGCAGAAGGCAACTATGAGTTGTGCCTGATCATGAAGCTGTTTCTTGCTTAGCGGCCAACTTAATAAAGTTCAGACAAGGGATATTTTGAACCCACAAGAGGCTTACTCTGTAATGACAAAAAAATGTAAAAAAACATTTACATACAGCAACTAGAGCTTTGAGCAATGGCAGGCCTTCCCTTAGATGGATAGCCGTAGTGTTGATTACAGATTCACTGCTGTCTGAGGACATTGTTGCTTGCTTATGAAATTGACAGGTGTAGCAATACCAGTCTTCTCATTGGTTGAGATGGCACTGGGTAGTGATGGTTCATAGGGTCAGTGCTCCCCATTTCTCATGGGTGCAGTCTGGGTGCTCCCTTCAGCTTCTGGGGGTGCTTTATGAAATGACCATAGGACCTTCAGCAATAAGGCTGGGCTCCTGATATCTCCTTATAAGAGGCGAGCACCAGACAAAAGAGGAAGAAGGGTGGAGTAGTTCATGACAGAACTTGTGTTGCAAGAGGATCTGAACCTGATGAGGACCCTGTCCGGGCTCCCTAAAGGCTCATATTCAGTACATTAGTAAAACTACCCAATCTGGAGGTGGGCAAGGTTTCTGAGATCTCAGCAAGTGCTCTGACGGTTTTGACATACTTGGCAGTGCGAAGGGTTGAATACTGTCCAAGAAGTTGCTGTGCTTTGTTTAAGTAGTTTGTGTCATTAAAATCATCATTGTTGTTTTTTTTATAGAGGTTGCGGGTTGTGATGATTGCGCAGGGACACGTGGCAGAGAACAAGTAGTCTCGTAGTCCTAGGGAATAATTTTGGCTGATTCCTGTAGCACTAACATACTGGTATAGAGTACTTCCAGATCTTTTCCGTGCCCCTACAAGAAGGCACACCTCACGAAAAGATACTAAACAAATATCAGGTTGAACATTGATTGCAATGCGTATGGAAAAATCATCAGAAGGTATGGCCGATTGGAAGTAGAATGCACCATAACATTCGCCAATGGATTCGGAAAGTTTTAGTGATAGTCACTTCTTTTAACCGCATGCGCGCTAGCGGTTTTCCCGCTGTGCGCTGCGTTTTTTTAAAACCCGCGTTGCATGACGAGCTCAGCTCGTCATCAGCATACGACAGGCGTACCTCATGACGAGCTAAGCTCGTCATCAGCGTCAAAGGGGTTAAAAGGTATATTCCTACGCATCGGTTTTACAAAAAATGCTCTATTGGTTTCTCTTGAAGTGGATAATCAAACAAATGTTTCAGGAAGGAGCATGCTGGATACTAATTGATCATAAAAGTGGAAAGTTCCAATGTTGTCCTCTCTTGGAAGGTAATTGAGCAAATATCAGCCATTTATGTGCAGAGATTGATCCCTCACCAGATGCTCTTGTTAAGGAAATCTTGCCAAATGTCACTATTGGGTAAAGTCTATTCCCAGAAGTTGCTCTCTGCGGACAATACCCTAATTCACTTTCAGGTGATAATACAACCGTGAGTTTCCCTTGGTTTGAAAATGTTCTCATAAATCTCTCTTGATTTGAGAGTAATCCAGTAAGTTGCTTTTTTGCAGAAATATCCCCAAAAATCAGTAATGGGTGGGAGAGTTACTATAATGATAACAGAAGTCAATCTAGGGTGGAGAAGGAACCTACACATTGTTATTGGGTGGACTATATTCTAATAACACTCTTGGAATTGCAGATGCTTATACTAATTGCTTCTGGGAAGGAAATGCTGTAATAACTGTCCTTTAAAATTAAAATGTTTTCATACGTTGCTCCTAGAAGGCAATATAAGAGATCCTCTTGGATTTGAAATGCAAAAGTGGCTCTTGGAAGTGGAATGTAAGATTTGCTTCAGTGGAATGTACAAATTACTCTTGTAAGTTAAATGTGAGAGCTGCTCTTTGAAGATTATGTATGAGTTACTCTTGTAAGTTAAATGTGAGAGTTGCTTTTGCTTTTTGAAGATCTTGTAAAAGTTACTCTTGGAATTTAAATATGAGCGTTACTCTTTGAAGACAAGAGTTACTCTTGGAAGTTAAATGTGAGAGATGCTATCGGAGGGGGAGTTTCCCCTGAAATAAGATGTAAGAGTCTTGGACATTAAAAGTGAGAGATGCTCTTTGAAGACAATGTAAGATTTACTCTTGAGAATTAAATGTGAGAGTTGTTCTAGGAAGGGGAATTTCTCCTTGAATGGAATGTACGGTAAAAGTAAGACTTTCTCTTTGAAGAAACTGTAAGAGTTACTCTTGGAAGTTAAATATGATTGTTGCTCTTAGAAGTTTAATTTGAGAGTTGTTCTTAGAAGGGGAGTCTCTCTTGAAATAAAATGTAAGTCTTGGAAGTTAAAAGTGTGACTGGCTCTTTGAAGGCAATTTGAGAGTTGATCTTGGAAAGGGGTTTCTCTTGGAAACAAATGTAAGAGTCACTTTTTTAAATGGAAAATAAGAGTTGGAAGAGTGTAAGAATTTCACTCTTGGAAGTAAAATGGAAGAGCTGCTCTTTGAAACCGAAGGTTGATTTATCAGGGAATCTAATATGAAAATTGCTTTTGGGCATGGAATGTAGAATATGATTTTGAAAGAGAATGTAAGAGCTATTTTGGGAAATAAAAAGGGAGAATTGATATTTGACATTGGAGTGTAAAAGTTGCTCTGGGAGTGAAATGTAAAAGTAGTTCTTGGAGTGGAATGTAAGAGCAGTTCTTTAAAATTGAATGCATGATTTGGTGTTGGTAGGGAATGCAAGACTCGCTTTCTGAAATGCAATGTAAGAGTTATTCTTGGAAGTGGAATATAAGAGTTACTTTATAAAGTATAATGTAAGAGTTACTCTTGGAAGTGGAATATAAGAGTAACTTTCTGAAGTGCAATGAAAGAGTTACTCTTGGAAGTGGAATATAAGAGTTGCCGTTAGCAGGGAATGTAAGAGTCGCTCTTGGAAGTGGAATGCAAGGGTTGCTCCTGGCAGGGAATGTGAGACTCTTTTGGAAGTTGAATGTAAGAGGTGCCTTCTCAGCATATGTCAGACTCACTCTTGGAATTGAATGGAAGAGTGCTCTTGACAGGAAATGTAAAAGTAGCTCTTCTAAGGGAATGTACGAGTGACTTCTAGAAGTGGAAGAAAATCCTAGCTCGTGAAAGTATTCTGGAAGTGGAATGTAGCCGTATCTCTTGGAAGGGGATTTTTCTGTAAACATTGGTATTGGGAATGAAATGTGTCCATATCAGGTGCTCATGGGAGACGGATTTTCCTGTATTCGGTGCTCTTGGAAATGGAATAACCCAATAAGTTGATTTTGGAACATGTCTGGGGAATGTTACATCACCCATAAATAATAAAACACCTGATGCCCTCCAGTGCATTCCTCATTTGTCACATACTGCAACACTAAACTGGTGAGAGAGTGTCCCAGAAGTTGTATAGATGGAGAAAATTCGAAGGAAAAGAGGAGCATGTAAAAATCCTCTAAAAGGTGATTCACATTTACTTGTTACTGTCCATGAGATAAAACTCATTGCCTAAAAGATTCAAGTCAGTCAGTCAAAATACTTTTTTATTATACATCTGTAATCCCATTAGAAGTAATCCATCAAAATATACATTAATATTCAAATGTGTTAATATTGCGTGGTCGCGCAGCAGATTTTAAAAGAAGACCAGGCACCTAGATGAGACTTGGTGCAGAGGCTGGCGAGACCTGAGATGGACAAATCTAAGACCGTGACTTCCACTTCACGTGGAAGGAGTTGGTATCAACGTTACAGGTCTATGGCTGGCGTTTCCACAAAGGGCTGACTAAATTACATGGTGGACCCTAAACTATTTTTTTTATTTGGTCTGAGACTCAAGAAGTCCTTGCTCTGGAGCTGGGCTGCTGAAGATCCTATCATGCTAATTAGGAGCAAGGAACCAGCTAAGAAAAGTGGAGAAGACCCGTCGGGGAACTATCTAATCGGATGTGGATGCAAGTCATAGATTAATGTCTAAACTAGGTCAGTAGCACAACTGCGCCATCCAAGAAGAAATAGAGCAGCGGCAGGCCAGATGTGAAATATAACGGTGGAGCAAAGACCGAAACTAATCAAAACATATAACAGTCTCGAGCTACGCAGGACGCAGGAGACGAACCACATGGAGGAAGTCCAGTCTCCAAGCGAAGTGTTAGGCTTATCTATACCCATGGCCTGTAACAAGGCAATGATTTAACCAATGGCTGCAGGCTCGTGCAGAGTATTTGCACCAGTGAGGCTGCAAGTAAAGCATGTAGGACTTTTTTGGGAAAGAAGTATGGAAACCATTGCAAAGCCTGCAATGGTGTTTAGTAAGGCGTAAATACTCTTTGCCACCATGGATGTGAGAGGGCGCTTGTGTTTTTCATTGACTACTCTGTAGCACACAACCCGAGAGAAAAGAAAGAAAATCAACAGACGTATATTACCGGTACTGAACCAAATGGCAAAAAAATATAATCTAACCTTGGTATGGTGAGAGAGGCCTCTGTAGCCTTGCATCATGCGCCGGACTGCACTCGGACACTCCCATGTCCACTCCTAAAGATTTTTACTTTGATAAGATTAAGTAGTAGTTCCAACCACTAGTTGTGGGGAAAATGCACATAATGTGAATCTGCAACACAACAAGTTGCAAATAGTTGGTTATAGGTAAGTTACGTTTTCTTTTTTTATTAAGGCAGCAGGCGGGTTGCCAATAATTCAACTGAAAAATATATTTCATCTCCATCACTTTATTTTTCCAAAATGTCTTTCTGTTTTGTATTTGTGTTTTTCTTTTCATTTATGACAAAATTTTGATTGGTAATTCCATTTACAACACTTAACTTTCACAAAGGGCTGGACAGGAAAGATTTTTTTATTCATCTAACAGTTAATAACATTTAATTGTTTTTCTGCCAATTCCCGCAACAAAAAAACAAAAACAAATAGACAGTGGTATAAATGGAAAAAAAATAGGTACAATAAAAATGGGCTCTTATTTTGGAAAAATGTCTGTCCTTAGCAAGGTAACTCTGTGAACACTGGAGTTGCATGTGTACTTAGATTTAAGAGATGTGGGGGCTGTTTCGTTAGGCTTGCCGCACTGAGTTATGGTTCCCAAGCTGGGTCATGTGAAACTCACACTGGGGGGAACAACACTCTGTCCCAAGACCGGTGGGTGTTAAACTAATATTCTATGTTATCTCTTGGGGTTATTTACACCTTGTATACTGGAAATCTGCTCTGTACTTTGTCCTGTCCTGCCTTTGCCCCCTCTGATTTCTTGGTTTGTGTGTTGGCCCCTGCATTGTCCCCAGATGAAAGTGACAAGTGGATGTTGTCCATTTACTGTGTATTTAACCACAATAGTACAAATAAAAACATTGTGGAAAGAATACTGCAAGCTTTCATTTGTTGTGTCCGCCGTATGCTGAGTTTGTCTACCTTCCAAGTTGAAAACAGAAGCAGATGAATAATAATAGGTGAGTGACAGTAAATGTGGAATGTTGTATCTATGCCCCATTTTTAGGATAAACATCGATAATCATTTACTATATAAATGATTTCCATTTACATTCATGCTGTTTGAATATTTGCATCCGGTGTGGCTGTAGATCAAATGTTCATTAACAACAACAGGGGCAATCAATAATTTGTACTAACAACTGCTCAAGTTATCAATATCAATTTTCACAAACATTCAATAACAATGCTTTAATGAAACAGAAAAAAGAGAGAAAAAAGAAGAGGAAAAGAAAACCTATAAAAAATATTAGAAAAATATTAAAATTTTATTCAATACATACTTAAAAACAAAATCTGAGATAATGCGCTAAGAAACATACACTGGTACATAAAGAAATTAATATACAATACACAACCAGACAAGTGGCAAACAGAAGGAATTACACAGCAAGGGGAGTTCAGGACCAAACTGAAACAACAACAAGCAAGACGATGCGTCCTTCGTTAGTTATGGCCACATATGCGTCTACGGCGTTTCGACCTTTGTATAATTACACGGTCATCATCAGGACAAAATACTTTTCAAATTGAGCGATGGAGGAGATGCTTTGAGCAATGTAAGTTATATGCGCTGCAACTTCTGGTTGAGAACGATTGGATATCTGGCATCCTTTTAAAAAACTTGAATCTTTTGGTCATTCGGTATATATGCAGTATACCACCGAAATCTGTGAAATCATCTGGGGTTGCAGTACCCCCTCTAAACAGATTGTTTGGACGCTCAGTTTGAAAAGTATTTTGTCCTGATGATGACTGTGTAATTATACAAAGGTCGAAACGCCGTTGACGCATATGTGGCCATAACTAACGAAGGACGCATCGTCTAACGTGTTGTTGTTTCAGTTTTGTCCTGAACTCCCCTTGCTGTGTAATTCCTTCTGTTTGCCACTTGTCTGGTTGTGTATTGTATATTAATTTCTTTATGTACCTGTGTATGTTTCTGAGCGCATTGTCTCAGATTGTTTTTTAACTATGTATTGAATACAATTTATATATTTTTCTAATATTTTTTATAGGGGTTTTCTTTTCTTCTCCTTTTCCCGTTTCAATAATGCATTGTTATTGAATGTTTGTGAGAATTGATATTGATAACTTAAACCATTGTTAGGATCAATTGAAGATCAAATGTTACCCATTACCCAGCCATCTTTTGTAGGGTTCTGAATATTTCAACTTGCTTACTCCAAAGACTTTTGCTTTTAGGAATGACCCATGATCACATACCCAAACCTCACAATGCTTTAGCACAAAGACTCCAATTTAGATTATTAATTTCCTGCAATTGAATTGCTACCTACATTTTGGTGATGTATCTTTGAAACTGTATTACAAAAAGAAAATCAACATTTTATTTGCTAGAAACAAATGCAGATGGTCCCAAACGGCTTTGAGGACCTCTACTACACATCTGGCATGGGAAAACACCAGCTCGAAGAGTGGACACTTTACAAATCCTGCATGCTCATCTTCCAGAGAGCATGAGAATGACACTTTCGAGTGTGGGGGTGGAAAATAAACCATTTTGATTCTGTTCTCAGTCAACTGAAGTAGGTGCAATCCAATTGCGATCAGGTTTGAAATCTGTGCTTTCCTTGAGATCACGATGAAGAAAGTTGATCGGCTTGTCAGCATTTTAAGTGTAAATGAACTATACGTAACTGTTGTGATCCCAGGAGGGCTTACTCTGTTACTACAGCGTCGAAAGTTCAAGATGAAATATCTTTCAGGGCATACGAGGACATTGATGTCAACAAGATCTCTTATGGTCCTAGAAGAGCACAAAGAAGCACATTTTTAAATAAGGGCTCTGCGCATGAACCGAGACTCGAACAAGACCACAGTGGCTCCATCGAAGCTTAAGAAAAGCATTGGCAAAGCCAATAAGTCTCACTTTTTGGATTTGCCAATTCAGAACTATTGTCTGTCTACTTTTTTTGCTAGTGCTATACAGCAGCAGCAACAAGAAAAAAAAGCTTGTTTGCTGATGCTCAACAGCAATGAGACACTGAGACTGCAGTATTACGATAATAGTGGCTAAATTGTGCCATGTGGCACAAAGTAAGCGACACAATAGCAGTAACTTTGACTAAATGTGACTCAATTTGTTTTAAGGATTTTCATATGTGTGTGCAATTTCTTGAAATTCTCTTTTATGTTAAAAGCACGCTGCAAGCACTTTTTACACAAAAAAACAATAAAAACAAACTTTCCTATGCGTGTTGTAATGAGGAAACGTGATGCAAACGACTAACAATGCCACAAAGGATGAATCTGAAAATAAATAATGATCACATTTTGGAAGAATGAAAATGAGCACAGCCACTTCATCAATCCATCCTTGTCCCAACCCTCCTGCACAGCATTCTGGGAAAATCCAATATGGCAACTTCAAATTGTCTGTCGAAAGAGCGTCCCTGAGAACCTCCGCTCCGAAGCTTGATGACGCAGCTGCCTGACCTCATTTCACTAAAACTACAAATGTAAGCTCCTCTTGTGTGTGTGAAAGAGGTCTGGGCCTTCTCTGTTGCAATGGGCCTGTGCCGCCCCTGCTCAGGTGTAGTCTGACAAGCTAATAAACAGATGCAGATTTCCTCCCCATCCCTTCCTTTCCCAGGATCTGGGTCAAGCGCTGTCAATTGTGGGAAGGTCTTTAATCCATCTGCTGGGAAAAGAGTAACTAACTTGGCTGAGTAAGGGGGGAGAAAGGCCATGAATCTGATTCTGAGCTGAGCCAGGGAAATATGACAAATCTTAGTGTCATAATATGTGAGGTGTTTGGGACTTCACTTTTACACTTGGGGTGAATGTTTATCCTCAGATTGATACCTCGCTGGATAATGCAGGCCATAATAGTGCCACACTGTAGGGCAGATTTTACCTAACGTTTTACACTATGGTAGCACCTCAGACCTTTATTAAGCACTACAGACCTACACTATGAATGACAACTCACTTTATAAGGCCTGCCCTAGGTCAGCACCAATACCTGAAGAGTTCCCTCTGTGACAAGCTACCTGTCTTGTCACAGAAGGAACTCTTTAGGGATTGGTGCTGACCTAGGGTAGGCCTTATAAAGTGAGTTGGCATTCATAGTTGGCATTCATAGTTCACAGATGGGTTGCGCAAGATAGTAGTTTCACATCCCACTGGCGTATGCATGTGTGTAAACAGTCCAGGGCCTATTATCCTAGTTGTGCAACATTCGCCTTGTCTTCAAATGTGGACACTGGTGGTTAGCGTGCTCCGTCCAATTACCATGGCTTTACCATAACTGAGACTCAGGTAGTAAGACTCGCACTAAAAGTTCAAAAAATTGGTAATTTAAAGAGAATTCTCTTGGGAGACTAAATGGGTGGAACAGATTTACTACATTTGGACACTTCCACCTCTGGGTGCAGCAGCCATTCGTGATCTGCCAGGGTCTGCCAGCTATGCTCATCTGCCCTGGCATTCAATGATCCCACCAGATGTTTTGCGCTTAGGAAGATGCTCTGATGTTCCAACCACCTCCAAAGGTATAGAGCCTTCTGCTTGTTGCGGTGCCTCATGGCAGTGGTATTATTTTTGTGACCCTGTACCAGCCTCCCCTTGATGGACAGTAGGAAGGCTTTCAAGCCAGACAAATGGCCTGCAAATCCAACAGGTTGACATGGCGCTGGGTTTCTGCTGGAGATCAGAGCCCTCTGATCTCCCCCTCTCCCAGATGGCCCCTTCCCCAAACCCAGCAGTGAATCTGTCACCACTGTCAGCTTTGGGTGGGGGAGAGAGATGAGCTTGCCGCTGTCTTGTTAGAGCAGCCACCACTGTAGATCTTGTGCAGTCTCCTCTGAGACTTGGAAGAAATCTGACCTGTTTCCTTGCTGATGGGCCCACTTAGACTTCAGGGCCCACTGCAGGCCCTGCGTATGCCACCTGTTGACGTAGACAAGTAGGATGCATGTGGTTAACGGGCATATAAGACTCAGAGCTGTTCGCACCGAGGCCAAGACCAAAGCTGAAACATCAGAGTCATATCCTAAATCTACAGAACTCATAGCGATGGAGGAAAGAACCTTCACTGTACTGAGTCCAAGTCAACACGTATAAAAGGAAGTCTCTGAAAAGGAGTCACATGTGACTTTGGCTTATTGAATGAGACCTCCATTGATGTCTGAACCTATGAAGATGGCCAGGTACCCCCGCCACTATTTTAATAAACACATGAGGGGCACTGATAACGCCGAAAGGGAGCACAACAAACAAAAAATACTCATAGCAAACCTTGAAATGCAGGTAACGTCTGTGGGGCTGCAGAGCAAGCACATGAAAGTATGCATCCTGCATGTCCAAGGCTACCATCCAGTTACCTGGCTCGAGGCCAGACAGAAACTGGTCATTGTGAGCATTTTCAATATGTCCTTCTGCAGGAAGACATTCAGCGGGCGAAGATCCAAAATAGTAAGAATCCTTCATCCTTTTTTGGGATGAGGAAAATGCTCGAATTACAACTGGTCCCTAAATCTGAGTCGAGAACCTTCTCAATGGCCTTACTCAGACGAGTTTACACCTCCCTCAGTAAAACGGATAGGTGCTCCTCGGAGAGCCTCCACGTTGGGAGAGTCTGCTGTGGCTGGTTGGAAAGCAACGGAAGGGCGCAGCCCTGCAGAACGATCTGGAGGACCCATCCGTCGGATGTGATAGATTGAAACCGTGGAAGAAAGTGTTGGATCCTGCCTCCCACAGCACAGTTGTCCACCGCTAGGTGTGAACTATAGTGGCTTGGATGTTGATGCATCAAGGAATGGGGACTGGGAAGATAATTCCCCCTGATGACCTATGTGTTGCCTGCCATATCCTCTGCCACAAAAGGACTGGTGTAACTGCAGTGGGGGTGGCGGGCCCTGGCATTGACTCTACACTAACCCTCTGGAATAGACTAGGAAGGGCCAAAAGTGATGGGAAACTGTCTGGCAGGGGTCAAGTGACCCGACTTTTCTCAAAGTGTTCTAAGACAGAGACTGCTGTTTCGCCAAATAGGCACGATCCACTGAAAGGCATATCCATGAGGGTGCCTGCACATTTGAAACCCCTGCAACAAAATTAGATACAGCGGTACTAAGGAGGGACTACTGAGCCTATTGACCAATAAAAAGCCACAGTTAACAAAGGACAATCAGAAGCCAATTAAAAATATGGGTGGAGCTTGAAGTCCATCCCTGAATAGAGCATGCCTCGCAGGGCATGCTCTATTCATGCTCTATTCCCAGGCTCGACCTAAAAACCCTGGACTGGAGCAGCACATCACACATGGACCTGGGAAACTTGGCAGTACTATTTGGCATGACTTTATGGTGGTCTGGCTGCCAGTGCTAACCCCCACTGTGCAACTCCGAGAGCTGCTGCAGTGCTTTGTGAGTCACCATGCATATTAGTGAATTAGCTAATTAGGCATGACAGCATTTTAGTGCGATAGGGAGGACACTAAAGCTAAATTTCATGATACTAGCAGGCCTTTTCTTTCTTTGAATTCTGTGGCTTGCAGTCTTGTTCATTCAACCTATAAAAGATTACTACAATTCCCAGAATTCAAAGAAAAACTGTGGACTGGAGCAGCATATTACGCATGGTCCTTGTGTAATGTAACTGGTGTTCATGTAAAGTGCTCCGAAACCTTCGGGTGCAGTTCACGCTATATAAAACTGTAAAAAAAACGGGGAAAAAAACGTGGCAACTATGTACTAACCTGAGATGCACTGTAAATGATAAGGCTAAAAACTCATGCACTCCAATAGCTGCCAAGGTTTCAGATTGCCTATGTGTGACATTTTCAAAATTTCAGTGTAATTATGAGTGACATTCAACGACTACGAGTGACACTTTCTTCCAAGTAAAATCAAACATTGAAGACGGGGGAACCATATAAAAAGCAGAAATTACACTAATGTGTGCAAAGAGAAACTCTAAACAAACTGCGACAAAGCACCAGAAATTGAACGGCACTTAACTAGTGTCCTTATTTGGGGGGGGGGCTGCCTGGAGGTTGTGTGTTGCTGTAGCCAGGCCCCAGGTTCAGGGGTTGTGAGGGAAGGAGGAGGTGTGAGAAGGCTACATACATGGGTGTGCTGCTTGGAGGCTGTGTGTCGCTGAAGTAAGGCTCCAGATTCAGGTGATTTGAGTGAAGCAGAGGGGTGTGAGAAAGCTTTATTGCTGCCCCTGGTTTTGTGCCACTGAATACACACCCCTTGAGACCCCCGAAAGGTCTGAAGGATCCAATGGAATGCAATCATATGGAGAACAGCTTCCAAAAAGTCTTAACAATTGAGCAGCTCAAAGTATCTGGACATATGCAGTTGTACAGTGCAGCTATATGTATGGGCAAGCAAAGTTCTGGCAATGAAACGTTTAACATGACTAACGTAATTACCAGTAATATGGTATTAATAGAGGTGCGTGTGTTTGTCAATTAATGCACAATAGAAGAATTAAACAATTCATAACATAGCAGGGGATTCAGAACTGTAATATGGCGGTGCCATGTAAAAATCCCCAAAAGGTACACCATAGCACCACTTGCTGCCTAGGCAAAACAACTGCCATTACGTCAACTTTTCACAAAACCAGCAATAAAGCCTAAAATAAGCACCAAACAAATAAGAGACACACTCTGCCCACAACAAAAACGCTGCTCCCCTCCCTGCTCTCTGCCGCGTGCAGCACAGCGGAGTCTGAACCCATGCCCCCTTACCTCTCTGCTCACATGGGCCACACCTGTACTGAGTCCCCAACAGACGGCAACCAGCGGGCCTCCAGATATAAAGAGAGGGAAAAGGTTTCCAGTTCCACAGCATTTTCAGCTGCCGTCCGAACCCCCTGCAAGGCGCACCTCTAGCAGGTTGACAAGGGAGATCCAACAGGGGGTGAGGCCGAACCAGGCAGCTAGCAGCACAGCGCAGTACCAGACTCAGAAAAATATGAAGAACTCAGGAGCTTAACGGGCAAGAAACTGCCATTAAATGATCATTTGTAAAAGGAAGAATCAACGCATTTCTGTATTCCAGGTCGCTCTCTATATCCCTCGAGGGACCCGGCACGAGCCTACAGGATGTGTGGGGGCCCCAACACGGATCTTATCAGTCAATAGACTTTAGTAGTAGTAGTGCTCAACCCTTGTAAAACTGATTAAAGAGCAGCTGAGTGGTGTCCTTCCTGGTCGGTGCACCGCTCGTACCTGCCCAGGCCTACAGCCAGCAACAGGGCACCAGATCACACGGTGACAGGCAGACTTCTTAAGTGATGACACTGTCCGTGCTGAAATTAATTTGTTGGACCAGCACCACAGTATGGTCAGCGCACGCTGGCACTATTCATTTAAAGTTTTATTTTATTTTAGCTCCAACAGAGTGACAGTTCAGACACTTACTTTGCTTTGAGGTGAGCGGCACGCATAATTCGTACATCGTGGCCACAACGACTCCGACAGCAAACTCCGGCCTGCATCGATTTTGAGCTCAGCAGCTTTATGAAGAGTCACTGGTGCAGGCGTACTCTGGGCTGAGCAGGTCCGTCTCGCATCGCGGCCGTCGGTGTGTGGGTGGGGGCTGGTTGGGTGGTTGTGGGGGGGGGGGGGGGGGGGTCACTCAGCTGCAGGCTCATTTTAATCTACATTTTTGCAGCACAACGCAGTGCGAGAAGTGCTGCCTTAAGAAAGCTTGCCAAAACTGTATTCAACTCCAACTGCCGAAAGTCACGTCCCATGGCGCCTATTAAAGTGCGTGCCACAAAACTGGTACCGGCCTCAATCGCAGTCTGTTCTGTCTCGATAGTAACCAAATGTATCAAATATCCTAGGGCGCGCAGGCTGTGTCATGGGATGTCACATGAATCCTAATATTGTTGATACATTATAACTAGAATAGCAGCTAGAGCGACAGACTCTGACCCAGGTGCCAGGAGCAGCGCGCGTGTGTTGCTGCCACTTCTCCAGCTTGCATTACTTGTGATTACTAGCGCGCCTCCTTGACGGTTCAGGAGGCGCTATTATGCGTGACTACGCATTTCAGTGCGGTGATGCGGATCACCATACTGAAATGCGTTAGCGTCACACCTGATGCGTGATTCTTGCCAGGGCTGCACTCCCATTGAGCGCTCAATGAAAAAAGTAATTTCATGATATGAGCTGTGGAAAGATGCAAGCGATCCAATGAAAAGGATGGTTAAGAATCTACACTGCAGCAGTGACACAAAACAGGACAAAAAATGCATAAGAAGCATGCACATTAAAATGATAAGACCCACTCAGTGATAAGCAACGAGCTGAGAAAAAAACACTCTATTATTGTTGTGGACAATAAATCATAGACAACAAGCAGCTAAAAGCGGTCTATAGGCGAGACCTAATAAAATAAATATCTAGTAAGATGGCGCCCAGCACTGGTCAACTCACGTATACCTTAGTAAGCACTCTAGCTCTTCGAAAAGTTTGTGCACGATTTCTGCGCGCCCTCTTGAGGTTGGCAGCGCGCTCTCCGCACCTGCTGAACTTGCCTGCTTCTGATTGGTGGCGTATCTACTTGTCTCCGGAATTTTTAGGAGTGTTTTATTCCTTGTAGCGTCTCCAATCTCAAGATGGCTGCCGCGCCTGCGCAGTGGTTGACGGCGTGACGCAGGCGCAGTGGTGTTGTTGTATTTGGACCCCGAGCTGTGCGGTTGAACCGGAGCTTCGAGCAGCGGAGACCCGCGGGGGCACCGGCAGCATGGCGCAGTACAAGGGGGCGGCCAGCGAGGCCGGCAGAGCCATGCAGCTCATGAAGAAGCGCGAGAAGCAGCGCGAGCAGATGGCACAGATGAAACTACGCATAGCCGAGGTCAGAGTTGAGGGGGCACGGCAGGGGTCAGAGGTCACAGGGCACAGGTGTCAAATAGGGAATTGCCAAGGGGAAGAGCAAGTGGCAGTGCTGCTGGGGCTCATCTAAAGAGGGGAACCAGGGATAAAGGGGGTAGAATACTGGTGTTCTGTCAAGGGGCATGAAAGTTCAATGGTTGAAGGGGAATGACCATTGATAACCTTATTTATTTATTTTGAAGGTTTTATATAGCGCGAACAAGACTCTTGTGAGTATCAGAGCGCTTTACAAGTCATATGTAGAAGGCAAGATATAGCATACAGAGATCTATGTGAAGATGTTATACAAAGCTCTTAATCGAATAAGGAAGAAAAAAAAAGACCCTTCCCCTGGCCCCTATGGGCTAGGGGAAGGGTCAAGGCAAATGGTATAGGACTCACACAAGGAGGGTCATGGGTCACGGGGGGGGGGGGTGCTGGATAGCTATAGTAGGGTCTAAGATGAATTTGAATGAAACATTTCCCAGTTAACATGAAGTTTCAAATCTATGAAGGGCGCGAGGATTATGCATAACTTTCTTCACTCTCTATTAACAGCATGTTCAAAGATTAAAGTAAAACAAAACACATCACTGATCTACAACTCCCATGAACACCAGTAGTAACCATGGCCACCAATAGTCCAATCATATAACAGTCTGATAGTCCATATAATACAGTCCATGCCGTAATCCTTCTTCTTCGCTGTAGGATGTTAAGCCTGCTGGACCTTATTCCGGTTTAGAATCCAATCCTTAGAAGATATGGATAGAAGGTTATAAATCTATCACGTAATTGATTTCTACCATTGCATCCAACACTCGGGAACGTTTATCAAATACTATGAGAATATCAATGGACATGACAATCATTATCATACTGTACACTAGGCGTTCCATTACCCACATTAGATACTGACGTACATAATATGTTTGGTTATCGGATGGAAAACAATGTTCATATTAAGCCACAACTATAACAATATATAGAAATCGTGTAAAATTCCAGTACATCCCTGATAATCGCGGGATACCATTTTCTAACCTGTAGAAGCCATGTAGATAATTGCATAAGTCCTCCCAGGGAGGGTGGCATAGCGATATCATGCCGGAAGGGGGGAATAATCATCACCACCCTGTCCTTAATAGTTACCCGACACCCGGCACGCTGCATCAGTCGCGCCACGGAGGACTTATCCATTTTGCGCATCTAATATCAGCCAGGTCCTATCCGCCTCCACGGATCCGGATCAACTATCTTCTATATCGAATAGACCAACTATAACTCGATTAAATCCAACTCGAGCACTATTAATCTAACGAGAGGTATCTCAAGGTTTTAACGTCCAAATATCAACCATATTGACGTGATTATCGATTCCGGCATCACGATAGAAGAAATTTTTCATCCTTTTTTGGGAACATTGTTCTATAGACTCATCCAATTTCGTGTTCATATTATGAATTTCTAAAAGAAAGCATACCTTATCTAGGATCGCCGTCCACGTCTTCCTATCAGATCTAATTTGGTACACCAACATTTACTTAAGAGCATCTGCCCGAGCAAATCCCTGGTCTGTACGAAATTATTTTGTGGCTCCTGAAGAAGGCGTTAATTCGCCGAAACGCGCGTCGAGTACTGTATTGTTAATCTTGTTGGACACCCTAATTTATTGGTGTCCCTTTCATAATTTTATATTGTACCATGTTTTGTAATGTATTGCATATATGTAATTTTTATTATTGTATCATCTAGGTTGAATTATTATTGATTCACCACAGGTCTCTTGTTTTTTAATATATGTCTAATTTGATTAAAAATTGATGATTTTAGATCAGCTTTTTCAGCTTCTCAAGTGTCCTTGGTTTTGGGTCCTTCACTTGTTTATTTTATTTGAAAGCTTGACTGCCTAGGAATTCTTGCATACAGGTTGTTTACCCTGCCCTAGGAGTCTACTATAGCATTACCCAGGGGGTCCTTGTTATTTCCACACTTAATAGAACTGAAACTTTCCTGCATGTTAACTAGGAAATCTTTCATTCTCAGTTAGGACCAGAGGCGAGGATTATGCATTTTTAAAGCTCACTTACCACCAGTGCATCTGTGTCATGGATTTGTTTAAAGTATAACTTTTTGAAAGTGGAATCAGAGGACCGATCCACCGCATTCATGATATCTTCCAATCTGCCCCCTACCTTGACAGCCTTGGAAGACTTACCCCCTCTAGTGGAGTGTGCCCCAAACTCAATGGTATCGATACCGGCCTCTGTCATGACCCATCTCATCCACCTGGCAATTGTCGGGGAAAACACAACCTTGGAGGGTTTTTTAATGGCAATCAGCTCCCCTGGAGGCCGCACCTCCAATGTCATGTCGTTAGTAGGCCTTCAGACATCTCACCACACACAACTAGAGGAGTCTCCGGAAAAGCTTGATAGGATAGAGGTAAAGATTCTAGCCGATAGATCTAATGCCCTCACATCTGAAGATCTCTTGCATGAGATGAGGCAGAGCAATATTTGCAACTTCGTCGATATTTCCTTCCTGGACAGATATTGATTGTCCTGCCAAGAGGACAACATGCATAAGACCAAATTGACGTCCCAAAGACACGCGTAGCAGGGTTCGGGGGGAAGGGGGGATGGTATGAGAAATTCTGATGCCCATGAGCAGTTTACTTACCATGGAGTATTCCCCCACCGGAACATAATTCACCGTTGTATGGCCCACTGAGATAGCCGATCGGAAGGAGTTGATGGTACAATTGGCCAATCCTTCCTGAAAAAGGTGCGCCAAGAAGTTCACTATGTCAGTAACACTGGTGCCCACGGTATCCAAGTGTCTCTCTACACACTAACGCACCCTTTTCCTCCAAGCCAATCTATACCTTTTGGTGGTCACCGGGGCCCATGCCTGTTGGATAAGGAATTCAGCTCCCTGCAAAAGTCTGATGTCCTGCCAGCGTTGCCTGAAATCCTCCATGCCATGAGATGGAGATGACCCTGGAGAACCAGTGGGTGTGGCTGGCCCAGTGGGTCCAACATGATCTCTTCATATGATGGAAGTCTTACCAGGTCGGCCCACGCCAGTTCCCGGAGGGAGGGGAAAATGCTTGAGATCGCCATACCGGCATGACTAGGATTAGTGAGGCTCTCTGGCCCGGACTTGCGCTGCTACCCGCTGGATGAAGAGACAAGGAGGGAAGGCATAGGCCTGATCCGCCGACCAATCCTGAAGGAAGGCATCTACTGCCTCCACCCACGAATCCGATCTCCAGCTGAAGTAGCAGGCTAGTTGAATGTTCCATCTGGAGGCGAACAGATCCACCTAGCATGGCCCCCAAAGTACAGTCAGTGCCTGAAACACTTTTTGGTCAAGTCTCCAGTCGCTGGCATCTCTGAGGTACCTGGAGTTCCAGCCCGCAATGGAGTTCTGCACTCCCGTAAGATACTCTGTTGTTGCAGAAATCTGACATTGGAGGCAGTAATGCCAGAAATCCTTGGCAAGATCCGCTAGGGCTTGGGATCGGGTGCCACCCAGTCGGTTGATATATTGCACCACTGTCATGTTGTTCATCCGCAGAAACAAACAGTACAATACTCTGTCCCTCGTAAGAGCTCGACTAGCAGAGGAGCCCGCTAGAAGCTCTAGAAAGTTGATGTGGAGAGCTAGTTCCTCCTCCATCCATCTGCCTCCCATGGAGGTCGACCCACATCTGGCGCCCCAACCCAGGCGACTGGTGTTTGATTCTATCACCAGGTCCGGACGGGATCTGACGATCCTCCGACCATTCCATACCTCCATGTAGTCGATCCACCATCGCAGTGCCGTCCTGGCTTACTGAGTCCGTCACTAGCACGGAGTACATAAGTCACCTCCAAGGGCTCTGTAGTTTAGCTGTCCTGGGAAGATGGCCTGTAACGAGGAAGATAACAAACCAACAATCCTGGCCAGCTGAAGCAAAGAGATTCTGTCCTCTCTGAGAACCTTCCTCAGCACCGGTAGATTCAGGGCCGCTGCCTTGAAATCTATGCGGAAACCCAGGAAAATCATGCTGTGTTGTGGAACCAGGTCTGACTTCTGTTGGTTGATGATGAACCCTAAACTCTGGAGAACAGAAATGGTATTCAGTATTCAGATGAGCTATCAATCGGTCTTGGGACTGATCCATCAGTAAGATGTCGCCCAAGTAAATGATCAACCTGATGCCCAGTGTCCGGAGATGCTACACAACTGGTTTGAGGATTTTGGTAAAGCACCATGGTGCTGATGACAGGCCGAATGAGAGAGGCCGGAATTCAACTATTGCGTGGTGTGTAGGTAGGCCAGAGGGGCTCTATTAATTTTACGCCACAGCTGTAGCGTTTTAGTATCCCTTTGTGGATTAACAGTGACAATGCACTGGGAGTTTCCCTCGGTAGAAGATTAGAAAAGCGGGACAGCGCTCCGCGTGTAGATTCAGAAAAAGCAGCGTCAGTCAGCTTGATCGGGTACAATGAGCAGATTAATTGAGCCCCTCTGGCCTACCAAACACACCCCATTGGATTGACAGCCTGTCCTCACATTGAGTACCCGGACGTGTCCTCATGTGAGTAAACCCTTTTCCTCTATTCTTCACGGGTGGCACATCATTTTCACAAGGCTGCGCCTAGCCTAAATTAAGATGTCCCTTCATCAATAGTCCTGAAGAGACCCTACATTGTTTTGAGGGTCCAAACACTGTCGACAAACAGAAGAAGCAAACCATTTTACCAGCACATATCGTATATAGCTGCTGTTCACATGGTATTATTTTGATAATGGTCGACTTGTACAAACTGTGGAAACCTTGTATATAATATTCACATTGTCACTTAGGTTTAGGTTCCCTTTGTCACTTGGGACACTATGGACAAATGTTGTTTTGATGTATAATGTTTACTCCTAACTATATTGTTGAAAAAATCCATAAAATATACTACACTGGAATCAGTGTGTTAGTAGTTCCTTCGCGCTCTGCCATTATCTAACCCTCTATATTATGATTGTGCTTATGTATCATAACCTAATAGTATAATCATTCCACAGGAACCACTGTTTTTCCTATATAACTATTACCCTGGTTACCTTAGTGAGTAGGGTTGCCCTATTTCTCTTGAACGTCACCACCTCTAAGGTTCTCACCTGTACTTTTTAGGTCTCGCTGAGCCAGCGCATGCGCTGTTCGCTCTGCGAGACATTTAGTAGTGGGCTTTGAAAAGTCCTACTCAAAGACTTTTGCTGGCCTCCAGCTTGCGTTCACGAGCGCTTGGACGTGCACAGGCCATCGGGCTTTCTGTAATGGCTCATTAAGCCTTACAGCGCGTGAATCCTCTCCCCTACCTCCTCCCTTCTCCCACTCCCTCCTCGTCAGCTTCTCTCATTGTTGGATCCATTTCACAGGGAAGCAACTGAAAGAAGGAAAGAGAGGTGGGCTGCTCGCACGCTCAACTCGCAGGCTCAACTCGCAGGCTTGTTTAATGTTACACTAACAGTTCCCATGCTTCTTGTTTGGTTTTCATTTGCTCTTTGGCACAACAGTACCCGCTCTCGTGAAGTAATGATGCTTTGGGTAGACGGCTCCGTCACTGAATTGCTGTTGCTACATATATCTGAACAATCCAATAACTCGGTCTCTGATTTGGTTTAGTCCTTTTTAGGGCTCGCCTGCTGTGCGCATGCGCATAGCTGGCGAAGCTCTATAGGGGTTTAAACAGCGTTTACCCAAGCACGATTCCACTGGCGATTTCTTGAAGTGCATGTGCTTTTTAGGTCATTGCGCAAGCGCAAGCCCTAAAAAGCGCGTGCACAATGCCACCAGCCGCCTGCCTGCCTGCCTCGCATTACCACATCAAAGGCAGCTTCTCAGCGTGCGCTCATCCCCTAATTATTCACGGCCGGCCGGCCGGCCGTACTTTCAGTTTCACGGCCGCCGGCCGTGTCTCCTTTTATGCTAACTCCCTCTGTACCTCTCCTTGCATCCTCCTCTTTACTTCGATTCCTGCCGTTTTCTCTCTTCTCTGGCTGTTTGCTTTGCTTCCTTGTTAGGACTTGTGCCCCCCTCACCCTCACCCTCACACTCACTCACCCTCAACCCCTCACCCTCAACCCCTCACCCTCACCCCCAACCCCTCAACCCCTCACCTCAACCCCTCACCCCCTCACCCCCGCACCCTCACCCTCACCCTCACCCCCTCACCCTCAACCCCTCAACCTCAACCCCTCACCCTCAACCCCTCACCCCCTCACCCTCAACCCCGCACCCTCAACCCCGCACCCTCAACCCCGCACCCTCAACCCCTCACCCTCAACTCCTCACCCTCAACCCCTCACCCTCACTCACCCTCACTCACCCTCAACCCCTCACTCACCCTCACTCACCCTCACCCTCACTCACCCTCAACCCCTCACCCTCACTCACCCTCACCCTCATTCACCCTCAACCCCTCACTCACCCTCACTCACCCTCAACCCCTCACCCTCACTCACCCTCAACCCCTCACCCTCAACCCCTCACTCACCCTCACCCCTCACCCCTCACCCCCAACCCCTCACCCTCAACCCCTCACCCTCAACCCCTCAACCCCAACCCCTCACCCTCAACCCCTCACCCTCAACCCCTCACCCTCAACCCCTCACCCTCAACCCCTCACCCTCAACCCCTCACCCTCAACCCCTCACCCTCAACCCCTCACCCTCAACCCCTCACCCTCACCCTCACCCCCTCACCCTCACCCCCTCACCCTCACCCCCTCACCCTCAACCCCTCACCCTCTCACCCTCACCCCCTCACCCTCTCACCCTCTCACCCTCACCCCCTCACCCCCTCACCCTCAACCCCTTACCCCCTCACCCCCTTACCCCCTCACCCTCAACCCCTCACCCTCTCACCCTCAACCCCTCACTCACCCTCACCCCCTCACCCTAAACCCCTCACCCTCACCCCCTCACCCTCAACCCCTCACTCACCCTCACACCCTCACCCCCTCACCCTCACCCCCTCACTCACCCTCACCCTCAACCCCTCACTCACCCTCACCCCCTCACCCTCAACCCCGCCCTCACCCTCAACCCCTCACCCTCAACCCCTCACCCCCTCACTCACCCTCACCCTCAACCCCTCACCCTCACACCCTCACCCTCACACTCACTCACCCTCAACCCCTCACCCTCACACTCACCCTCAACCCCTCACCCTCACTCACCCTCAACCCCTCACCCTCACTCACCCTCAACCCCTCACCCTCACTCACCCTCAACCCCTCACCCTCACCCACCCTCAACCCCTCACCCTCACCCACCCTCAACCCCTCACCCTCACACTCACCCCCTCACCCTCACCCACCCTCAGCCCCTCACCCACCCTCAACCCCTCACACTCACTCACCCTCACCCTCACTCACCCTCAACCCCTCACCCTCACCCTCACCCTCCTCACCCTCACCCTCCTCACCCTCAACCCCTCACCCTCAACCCCTCACCCTCAACCCCTCACCCTCAACCCCTCACCCCCAACCCCTCACCCCCAACCCCTCACCCCCAACCCCTCACCCCCAACCCCTCACCCTTAACCCCTCACCCTTAACCCCTCACCCTTAACCCCTCACCCTCAACCCCTCACCCTCAACCCCTCACCCCCTCACCCTCACCCTCAACCCCTCACCCTCAACCCCTCACTCACCCTCAACCCCTCACCCTCAACCCCTCACTCACCCTCAACCCCTCACCCTCAACCCCTCACCCTCACACCCTCAACCCCTCACCCCCTCACCCTCAACCCCTCACTCACCCTCAACCCCTCGCCCTCACACCCTCACCCTCAACCCCTCACCCTCACACCCTCACCCTCTCACCCTCACCCTCAACCCCTCACTCACCCTCACCCTCAAACCCTCACTCACCCTCACCCCCTCACTCACCCTCACCCTCAAACCCTCACTCACCCTCACCCCCTCACTCACCCTCACCCCCTCACCCTCACACTCACTCACCCTCACACTCACCCTCAACCCCTCACCCTCACTCACCCTCAACCCCTCACCCTCACCCGCCCTCAACCCCTCACCCTCACCCGCCCTCAACCCCTCACCATCACCCACCCTCAACCCCTCACCCTCACCCACCCTCAACCCCTCACCCTCAACCCCTCACCCACCCTCAACCTCTCACCCTCACCCTCACCCTCACTCACCCTCACCCCCCCCACCCTCACTCACCCTCACCCTCACTCACCCTCAACCCCTCACCCTCACTCACCCTCACTCACCCTCAACCCCTCACCCTCTCACCCTCACCCACCCTCACCCACCCTCAACCCCTCACCCTCAACCCCTCACCCTCAACCCCTCACTCACCCTCACCCCCTCACCCTCACCCTCAACCCCTCACCCTCAACCCCTCAACCCCGCACCCTCAACCCCTCACCCCCTCACCCTCAACCCCTCACCCTCAACCCCTCACCCTCAACCCCTCACCCTCAACCCCTCACCCTCACCCCTTCACCCTCAACCCCTCACCCCCTCACTCACCCTCACCCCCTCACCCCCTCACCCTCACACCCTCACCCTCGCCCCCTCACCCTCACCCCCTCACTCACCCTCACCCTCACCCCCTCACTCACCCTCACCCCCTCACTCACCCTCAACCCCTCACCCCATCACCCTCACCCCCTCACACTCACCCTCACACTCACTCACCCTCAACCCCTCACACTCACCCTCACACTCACCCTCAACCCCTCACCCTCACTCACCCTCAATCCCTCACCCTCACTCACCCTCAACCCCTCACCCACCCTCAACCCCTCACCCTCACCCACCCTCAACCCCTCACCCACCCTCAACCCCTCACCCTCACCCACCCTCAACCCCTCACCCTCACCCACCCTCAACCCCTCACCCTCAACCACTCACCCACCCTCAACCCCTCACCCTCACACTCACCCTCAACCCCTCACCCTCACTCACCCTCACCCACCCTCAACCCCTCACCCTCACCCTCACTCACCCTCACCCTCACTCACCCTCACTCACCCTCAACCCCTCACCCTCACTCACCCTCAACCCCTCACCCTCACTCACCCTCAACCCCTCACTCTCCCTCACCCTCACTCTCCCTCACCCTCGCTCACCCTCAACCCCTCACCCTCACTCACCCTCACTCACCCTCAACCCCTCACCCTCACTCACCCTCACTCACCCTCAACCCCTCACCCTCGCTCACCCTCAACCCCTCACCCTCACTCACCCTCATTCACCCTCACCCTCACTCACCCTCAACCCCTCTCACCCTCACCCTCACTCACCCTCACTCACCCTCACTCACCCTCACCCTCACTCACCCTCACTCACCCTCACCCTCACTCACCCTCAACCCCTCACCCTCACTCACTCACCCTCACTCACCCTCAACCCCTCACCCTCACTCACTCACCCTCACCCTCACTCACCCTCAACCCCTCACCCTCACTCACCCTCAACCCCTCACCCACCCTCATTCACCCTCAACCCCTCACCCTCACCCTCACTCACCCTCAACCCCTCACCCTCCCTCACCCTCACTCACCCTCACTCACCCCCACTCACCCTCACTCACCCTCACTCACCCTCAACCCCTCACCCTCACTCACCCTCAACCCCTCACCCTCACTCACCCTCAACCCCTCACCCTCAACCCCTCACCCTCAACCCCTCACCCTCAACCACTCACCCTCAACCACTCACCCTCAACCACTCGCCCTCAACCCCTCACCCTCACTCACCCTCAACCCCTCACCCTCAACCCCTCACCCTCACCACACATATTGTGTTACAATAGGTGTCACATTTGCGAAAGATAAAACTATTGGCATTGTAAATAACAAAGCTATTAATTTCGCTATTTTCAAAACAAGCACATAAATAAAAAATGTGTCCTTTACAATACCAATAGCTCAAACTTTCCTAATGCGAGACCTATTGCATTGCTGTGCTTCTCTCCCTTGCTGCACTCTCCTGCTCTCTAGAGATGTGGCCTAACGACCAGAGCTGCCATCTAAGTCACGTAAATACAAAACATGTTGCATTCCAAATGCTATAGGTGTCACATTCGCGAAAGATATAACTATTGGCATTGTAAATGACAAAGCCATCAATTTAGCAATTTTAAAAACCAACAAATAAATAAAATATGTCATTTACAAGACCAATAACTCCAACTTTTCTAATGCGAGACCTATTGCATTTCCAATGCTTGTTATTGATTGATCTTAGACTTAGACCCTCAACCCCTCACCCCTTCACCCTCAACCCCTCACCCCCTCACTCACCCTCACCCCCTCACCCCCTCACCCTCACACCCTCACCCTCACCCTCGCCCCCTCACCCTCAACCCCTCACTCACCCTCACCCCCTCACTCACCCCCTCACTCACCCTCAACCCCTCACCCCATCACCCTCACCCCCTCACCCTCACACTCACTCACCCTCACACTCACTCACCCTCAACCCCTCACCCTCACACTCACCCTCAACCCCTCACCCTCACTCACCCTCAATCCCTCACCCTCACTCACCCTCAACCCCTCACCCTCACTCACCCTCAACCCCTCACCCTCACTCACCCTCAACCCCTCACCCACCCTCAACCCCTCACCCTCACCCACCCTCAACCCCTCACCCACCCTCAACCCCTCACCCTCACCCACCCTCAACCCCTCACCCTCCCTCAACCCCTCACCCTCAACCACTCACCCACCCTCAACCCCTCACCCTCACACTCACCCTCAACCCCTCACCCTCACTCACCCTCACCCACCCTCAACCCCTCACCCTCACACTCACTCACCCTCACCCTCACTCACCCTCACTCACCCTCAACCCCTCACCCTCACTCACCCTCAACCCCTCACCCTCACTCACCCTCACTCACCCTCAACCCCTCACTCTCCCTCACCCTCACTCTCCCTCACCCTCGCTCACCCTCACCCCCTCACCCTCACTCACCCTCACTCACCCTCAACCCCTCACCCTCACTCACCCTCATTCACCCTCACCCTCACTCACCCTCACCCTCACTCACCCTCACCCTCACTCACCCTCACCCTCACCCTCACTCACCCTCACCCTCACTCACCCTCACCCTCACTCACCCTCACCCTCACTCACCCTCACCCTCACTCACCCTCACTCACTCACCCTCAACCCCTCACCCTCACTCACTCACCCTCACCCTCACTCACCCTCACCCTCACTCACCCTCACCCTCACTCACCCTCAACCCCTCACCCACCCTCAACCCCTCACCCACCCTCATTCACCCTCAACCCCTCACCCTCACCCTCACTCACCCTCAACCCCTCACCCTCACCCTCACTCACCCTCACTCACCCTCACTCACCCTCACTCACCCTCACTCACCCTCACTCACCCTCACTCACCCTCAACCCCTCACCCTCACTCACCCTCAACCCCTCACCCTCACTCACCCTCAACCCCTCACCCTCAACCACTCACCCTCAACCACTCACCCTCAACCCCTCACCCTCACTCACCCTCAACCCCTCACCCTCAACCCCTCACCCTCACCACACATATTGTGTTACAATAGGTGTCACATTTGCGAAAGATAAAACTATTGGCATTGTAAATAACAAAGCTATTAATTTCGCTATTTTCAAAACAAGCACATAAATAAAAAATGTGTCCTTTACAATACCAATAGCTCAAACTTTCCTAATGCGAGACCTATTGCATTGCTGTGCTTCTCTCCCTTGCTGCACTCTCCTGCTCTCTAGAGATGTGGCCTAACGACCAGAGCTGCCATCTAAGTCACGTAAATACAAAACATGTTGCATTCCAAATGCTATAGGTGTCACATTCGCGAAAGATATAACTATTGGCATTGTAAATGACAAAGCCATCAATTTAACAATTTTAAAAACCAACAAATAAATAAAATATGTCATTTACAAGACCAATAACTCCAACTTTTCTAATGCGAGACCTATTGCATTTCCAATGCTTGTTATTGATTGATCTTAGACTTACAGATTTAATATCCTTGAAGCAAGCTGGGAGATCAGTTCTGTTCATACTATATCAACGATAATATAATAACGCTTCATCTGAAAATCCATGACCAATAAAATCACCGGAAGCCTCTCCCATGCCTTTCCTCCACCTGGTATTAACGTGCACCTGATGCTTTCTCCATCTTCTTCCCTTTATCGATCCGTTCTTCATGAGGGCCTCACAAGAGGATACTAATGAATTGTTAAAGAAAGCAAGAAGAAAATGCCACATTTCAAACCCAATAGTTTCTCTTTCCTGCTGATTTTGTTTATGAATTTCTATTTGAGGAGCTCCGGAAATATGTCATAATCCCGCCTCCTGTAAGGTCAGATTCAAAATAGGTACCAAGTTACACAGCTTTGAATTTAATTAAAAGTGTCTGTTACTGGCAGAGTTTCTAATGGCATACCCCCACAAGTCCTGGTTTTGTATATAGCATGGTAAGATACTGAAAGTCAGTGCGATACTTCAATAGTTCCTTCAGTTCTTTCCCTATCGATAGAGCCACTGGACTTAGGCAGCAAGAGGGTCAAATTATGTGGCCGGGTCGGCAAAGGTTTCACCTCATTAATACCAGTTTAACACCTAAATAAAGCATTCAGTTTTCTCCAGAGGTCGACAGGAGTTGAATGAAGGTTTCTTTCCAGGGCCACTGGAAGTATGGTGCGTGTGAAGTTTTATTACATTTAGAATTCCGCGTCCCAAAGTATATCATTATATTGTCATTCAGGGTGATAGTTATTCCAAAAACTGATTCTCCCCAGAGGTGTAGCCTCAGTGTCGAGGAACTTTAGGGGGCCACAGTATAACTGTTTACTTTCTCAGAAAGGTGGTTTTTGCCTCGCTCCCCTGCCAGACCTTCCCCAGCATGGTCAGATCTTGCCACAGTGGGGAACAGGCCAAGTTACCCCCAGTTCACCTATGTAAGACTGGCATTGGTGATAGCTTCAGACTCAACCTGCTAGGGAAGGAGGGACATGGTTGAGCACCAGCATTCTTCCTTCCTTTGTAACTGAGCTTCCTTTCGTTTTGGATGATGGACCCTTTAAAAACAAGCATTGGCATAGCCAGTAGGTCTCGCTTTTGGGACCTTATAAGTATTTAGTTATGCAGCACAATATCCTTGGTGCAACAACATCAAAAGTTGCATGGCTAAACACTTATAAGGTCCCAAAGGCGAGACCTATTGGCTATGCCAATGCTTGTTTTTTTAGCTCTGCGACTTCCCTGCAAAATTTGTTATACCTCATTTCGATACATACATAGGTACCTTAGCTGTAACCACCCAGGGTTAAAACATCTTACCTCGATTGCTCACCGCCCGCTTTTTAAATGTATTTCTTGATATTATCAATACATAAGTGACAGTCAATAAAATCGCCAAACAGTGACAACAAACTATTAGGTCTACAACAATTTGCCTACACTTGAGAGACTCCACTTTGTCTTGTTAAAAAACACCCTATTTTTAGCAATTTAATTACAGCAGTCAGTCAGAACTTTTCAGTATTGTAACATGCACATACTATATTAGTCCTAGTGTGGCATAGTTAACAGTTCAGATTCACTTTTATTTAGAGAGGTGAACCTGGAGTGGTGCAAAAACAAACTTTAGATCTATGCGTGACTGGCAGCAGTTGGGAGTATTTTTCATCTCAGATGTTATATGGAGCCATTGCCCAACTGTAGGGTTTGGACCTTGCATCCAATGAATAGCTATTTCTTTTTTGGCTGGTGTTTGGAAAATTATATGGAACATTGGCTAGATAGCCTAGGAGAGCCACAACTGGAGAAGCCTGTATTAAATGATCTCGAGTAGCTCAGAAATTTCTTGACAGTAGTTTGAAAAAATATGCATTGTCAAGCGAAGTGGGCATGGCACCACTGGCATTCATGGGGTATTGAGCAGGTGTAAAATACAGTAGATACAAAAATGTAAAGCGATGAGGTCTGTGGCAGTAATTTATTGATATAGCAGCCGTTTGTGTACATCAGTATTTTAACCATCTAGTGACAAGTCCCCACTCAAATCTGCCTCCTAGTGCTGCATAGCCAGGACATATCTCTTTGATCTAATTAGTCTAGATGCCATCCATCGGAATGTGCAAAATTTCAAACTTCATTGAGCATCAACATTTCTGGTGGCTCACTGGGAAAGTCTTTGTACATGGGTTGGACAGCATGTCTAATTCTAAAGTGTAGAAAGATGTTAAGCTGCTTGGTATCATCCATCGCCTGTACTGTTCCATCTGTCAGTGGGCTTGGGCAGCCTGCTCTGCTTAAGATGTGTCTTCTGACGTAGGGCAGTATCAATTTTGTGTTGGTTTAAATATACCACAAAATATATCAACGGGGAATGGATCACTCATACCTGTGTAACCAGGGTAGTGGTTCTGTTCCGTCTTATTTAAAAAACCCTCATTCACGTACATTAGACGGTATATCTTGGTTTTCCGCCTTATTAAAACGTGACCGCACCATCATCGGACTCTTTGTATGCTTCCTCCACCTGGAGGGAACCACTGGTTATTTCAGTAGTGACCAGTGATGAAAAAGTGAGGGTGCTCAAGTGAGGTGAGTTTAAAATGACCCTGTGCTACCTAAACTGTAACTTTATTCTCTTTGGAGCTGAGGAAAATTAAAAACAGTGTTGTGCATGTGTGGACAGTACTAGTCCTCCGCACTCATTTGGTCAACATGTTTCAGCCCCTTTGGGTGCCCTAAGGGTCGGGGGCCTTCTTCAGGACCTTCAACAGGTAATGCAGAGCGTTGTCCCAGTTTTAATTGTCCATAGGTCAATAAGTACCTAGAGCTTATGTGCTCTTGATCCGATCGTTTTCAGTACACTGGCAGAAAATTCAGACTGGAGTTTCGGTCATACACAACTTGTGCTTCCTCTGTATTCAGTGTTCCGGATCTTTTAAATAGGCCTTCCCTAGATGCATTTTTGGCGGTTGTTCATTTCAGGGTGAGGTTGTGATCTTGCTGGCGTACATAGCATAATTTTTAGAGCTAGCCATGTGGATAGTTCTGTCTTGTTTGCTGTATAGTGCAGGGGCATTAATATCATCTGTGGGCTGTGGTCACGTGGGGGGCACAAAACAAAGCAATACCAATTACCTGGAGCACATCCCGTCCCTTCCACAACAAAAATATATTTACGTGTATCTAAAATACTACCCCTAAAATGTAATGAATTTGATAGTGTTGCACACTTTAGGGCAAATGGTAGGCCTTGCCTCGCCAAAGCCCATGAACCGTTGTCTCAAAGACCTCACCAGGCCTACGCAAAAGAGCAGAAAGAGTGTGGAGACAGAGTTATTCAGCTTCAGCCCGAGCAGAATACAAGCAGACCCTGGCAAAATATAAATTACTACTAGAGAAAACTAAATAGGAATATTTTGCAGATCAAATCAAGGAGGCTAAAAACTTGACTAAGGAATTATTTAAAACTGTAACCAAATTGCCCTATCCTGCCCCCCCCCCCCCGCTTATTGAGGCCAGTCAAGAGCTGAGCGATGACATCGCGGAATGTTTTTATAACAAAGTGAACACTATCTTTGTTTCGCTGGAAAGTGCTATAACACAGTACCAGACTCTTGCTAGTTCCTGTATTCCTCACCAGCTCACGATACCGTCAGTTTCGACAAATTCCTCCCAGTTTCAGTCCTTGAAACTTCCAAAATTATCTTGTTGGCTAAATCCGGCTCTTCTTTGGATCCATTTCCTTTATCCACCCTTAAATTAGCGGTGCAACCTGTTGCCTCATATTTAACCTCCACTTTTAACTTTATGTTTGAGGTAGGTTATTTCCCTAAGATCTGGGAAAATGCCTCCATATTGCCCCTATTAAAGAAGCAGAATTTCGATCCAAAGGATTGTAATAATTTCAGACCGATCTCCAGACTTCCGGTACCGGCCAAAATAGTGGAAAAAGTCATGAACACCCAACTTAGCGCTTTCCTAGAAACCTTGCATAGCCTTAATCACACGCAATACGGGTTTCGGGGTGGGCACAGCACGGAATCGGCCCTTTTGAAATCCACAGACGAGATTAGAGTTAGTATAGATCAGGGAGGACATGCTGCACTGATAATGTTGGATCTCTCTGCGGCTTTCGACACGGTCCATCACAGCCGTTTGATGCACACGCTGCATGAGATCGGAGTAGAAGGGGCAGCATGGAGGCTGCTTAAATCCGTTCTCTCCTATAGGGTTCAAATGGTGACATTGGGGAGCTATACTTCCTAACCCTTCTCTCTACCCTGTGGTGTCCCTCGGGGATCCTCTATCAGTCCGACTTCATTTAATGTATATGTGGCTCAATTGGCTCCTCTGATCGAATTGTTCGGGTTCAATTTGACGTCATACGCAGACGACACACAAATTGTGGTGTCGCTGCTTCCGGACAAGCCACATGATATAGCTTCCTGTTTTCAGGATTGCTTGGCGCCACGGCCAGGGCGACTGACTCCGGAATCTGGGGATCACGGTTCGATCCCGAGCACCGGCGGCAGAATAGCCCAGCACCATGTGACTCTGGGCAATAGCTTGCTTAATCTTCCTGACGGCCCCCAGCGCCTAGAGACCCTTACGGGTGATTGTGCGCTTTACAAATGTGGATTTATCAGCCATAGGTGGGTGAATGAATCAAAACTGCTTGAAACTCAATTCAAGTAAAACGGAGGTGATCCTCTTCGGCAACAATGCAAATTTCTGGTCAGCCAGCTGATGGCCGGCAGAATTGGGTCCTCTTCCTCAACCAGTGTCAAAAGTAAAAAATCTGGGAGTTTATGTAGACAATAAACTTTGCCTTAAGGACCAGGTGAATGCCGTGATTTCTTCCACCTCTTTTATCATAAGGTCCTGTAAAAACAATCCTTCCTCTTCTTCCTTCGGCCAGTCGAAAAACCATTGTCACAGCACTAGTCATTTCAAAACTGGACTATTGCAATGGCCTGTATTTGAACATGCAAGAGGGCCTGTTAAGAAAACTTCAGCTCCTGCAGAACACTGCAGCCAGACTATTGACGAAAACACCTAAATGTGTGTCAATCTCAGCAGATTTAAAGAAGCTTCACTGGCTGCCCTTCAAAAAGCGGGTCTGTTTTAAGGCTCTGTGCATAGTTCATAAATCTCTTTATGGGCTTAGCCCTCAATATCTTAGACAAAACCTTCACTGGTATGTGCTGAGGAGAGCCCTGCGTTCATCAGAAGCAAAATTGGTCCAGGTTCCCCGGGTTAGAAGAGTTAACTGGGGAGGCAGACGCTTTATGCTTGGCGCATCTAAGGCATGGAATGAGTTACCATTGCCTATTAGACACATCTCGAACCATCTGGAATTCAGGAAAACAGTAAAAACCTGGCTGTTCCAATCCTTGTAAACATGGTTCTCTCCCGCTTGGTCATACCTCAGTCTGGACACCAATCGTTAAGCGCCAGGACACCCATTGGGTAACAGTGCGCTCTATAAATGGCAATAACATTAACATTAACGAGACAGCGTCACTGTAGTAACCGAATTATCATCCTCAATAATTCCCACAATTTTTCTTTGCTTCTTGCAATGTCTAGGCTTTAATGAGGTGTTGGGTTCATATAGGCTAGCTTTTAGAGCCTTTATTTTTTCATTGGCAAATGGATTCACCTGCTGGTCTGTTTTATGAACCACTTAAACTCACAAGAAGCCAATAAGACTCTACTTTATACATACAAATCAACAGACTCATTTACGCCCTAGTAAAGAATGATGTTTTACCATTAAGCTTGATTGAATATTAAAATGTTTATCCAATCTGTTTTTATCCCCCTTGTACTCAGTCTGTACGTGGCAACAGTTTGTCATGACCAGCGATTCTTCCAAAATAAATTATTTTGCTTTGAAATTTGAAGCCATTACTTGCCATCAATTAGATATTAAATCCTCAGAACCACATTTTGCAATTGATGAGTGGTTCCTCTGCTGATAGTGGTGTTTGGGGAATGGTCGATGAACAGCATTTCTCCAGTTGTTAGCACCCAGTATAATACGAAATTATGTAAAAGTGAGACTGAGAGGTATATATTCACTTGCTGAGAGAGAGTAAACATTGTAATAATAATACAATTTTCTAATGAGAATGGCTCTGCCCCCTAATCACCATTGTCCAATTCACATGGGAAATCACTGTTGGTTTCGTATTTAGTAAGAGGTTGAGCTGTGCTTCAGTGGTTTAGTTGAATTAAATATGTTGACCTAGACATAGAAATTCCTGGGATGTTAAGGTAAAACCACTTAAGGGACCTTGAAACGCATGCAGCACAAAGCTTCAAGTGTCCACGTCTGTGATCACAAAGTAGCTCTGTCAGCTTGCCCTGAGTAGCCTCTCTTGCAAAGGGCTTCAGGCTTACTATGTAGTCATACAGCCTTGTTTGAGAGCACCAGAGTAATGTAGTGGTGTCACCACAGTAGTCTTGTTGTGTTCTTATTCAGGTTGAATGTTTCTTGTCTTGGTTATGGGCTCTTGACTTCCCTTGCCTCATTTTTAGAGGAGCGTTGTAGGAGGTCCAGCAGCTACTTGGCATTCCAAGCCTGCTCATCACTTCAGCATAGCAAGTTCACTGGAAAGTTCACAAGAGTTCATGAATGCTCTTGATTGCTTGCGGGCAAACCAGTCTGTCCATTGATTGGTTAAAAAGTCGTGATGGCCATGTTTTAACATGCTTCTGATAATCTTAGCTGCAAAGCTGTGTTGTAATATGGTTCTGCAATACAGGTTCGCAGTGTGGCTCCCTTGTCGCTAATATTTTATTGGAGCCACAGAGTGCTGGCAGAGTACGAATGACATCCGAAGCCTCTTCACCCTACTGTGTAGTAAGTTCAAAGGCAAACATTTTACTAGATAAACCATTCTAGAATCGAACACCTACCTTATGAATGTGATTGTAAGTACGTTTGTGTATATGTGTGTGTGTGTATGTATATATGTGTGTGTATATTGTGCACATATTACAGAGTTGAGTTGCAACAGTGACTCTAGTTATGGTTGGGTATGAGTTTCCTTTGGAAAGGCAAGTTTTGCTTTACTTGAAACTTTGGTGCCCTATCTCACCTCCGCACTATTGAATCAAATGGAAACTGGCTAGGTTTTTAGCACTTTCAATTTCGGGCAGACATGTCCAGGATGGGAATAAAATAGATAGAGGGCCAGGAAATGAGGGCTCTCTATTTTAACTCTCAAAATAAACTAAGCCCTCTGCTATAGTAAAACCAACTGAATGGAATTACACCCAGGCCCAGCTTGCAAATATATCTTTTGTGAAAGGTGTGCTTGGTGTGTTGTAACTCTGTCGGTAGTTCGTCAGCAATTAGCATTGTAAACAGATGTTCCTTGGCCTTTGAAGGATTAAATTACGGAGATCTTGCTAGTTAAATAGCAGGTCCTCTGTAGATTTGCAAAACCATGAAGGATCCTCATATCCCTTACAAAAAATGTACGTAAGTGAAAAAGGGAACTTTTTCTCCCTAGGTCAACTGCGCATCTAGAGCGACTGTCACAGAAAAATGTTTGGCAGTCGCCATTACCCAGCACTGTGCACAGAGTGCCACTTTGGGAAACATTAAACAAGCTACATAAAGGGCAGGTTGGCCCCCAAAGAGACTCATCCCCACAAGATTTAAAAATAATTTGTATAAATGGATTCATCTATCCAGAATTCTTTCTAAACATCACAGATCCTCCGAGAGGTCTCATGATCCACAAATACCAATGACAACGTTCAGCAAAACAAAAATCCATTATTTGTACCTCCGCTGTCTATGGCCGAAGGCCATGCATGACAGGAGTTGCTAGGGCCAGGTCCTAGGGCCAAATCCGCTTACACTCGGGGCATTGCTTTTCTAGAAGTTGAATGGAGCACATTGTCCCAAAATTATAACAGAAATTTATAGGAAACCGCACTGATAAAATTACACCATCCTTTGCTTTGGTCATAACACAGTGTTAAAAAACAGAAAACTAAAATTCACACCAAAAAACGAGTTTAAACTGCAGTAATGGTTACAAAAGAAAACTGAAAACACTCTCCATGTCACGCCACAGCTTGCACGCCTGTCATACAAACAGCAACTGTTAAACCAACAGCAACGCTTCTGACCTGACAATGGAGCAACAAATAAGAGAACTTTGCACGTATGCAAAGAGCCCATACGCCATCCATCTGTGCTATACCTATGCTCTATACCTTTCATTTATCGAAGTACTGAGCAGCAGGCCAGTCATCCGCCACTTTGCAGAGAATCTAACCTGTTGGGTGTTAAACTGTTATTGAATATGACTCCCGACAGGTGTTAAAAGTAAAGAGTGCCTGGCGGTGTATATATATATATCAAACTGCCCTGACTGTGCCCTGGCCACTCATTCAAGATGTTTAATATTTCTGCCCATGAGCTATGAAAGCATTAATGATAGGTAGAAACCTCTTTGCTAAAAAGCACCTGGTCTTTGAGTGGCGGGCTCCAGGATTAAGAGCTGAGACCGGGTAGCAAGAGAAGGAAGAGACACATTGGACTGAAGTGTTTTAGATCAAGGGCAGAGTAGAAGGCAGTAGATGGTAAAGGTTTTGTGGATTGAAGGGTTTTGGGATAGAGGGGTAATACCAAGTGGCAGGCAATGTTATGGGCACTGTGGATTTAGTTCTGAACAGTCTAGTAACATCTTAATCTATCCCATACAGGAAAATGACGTGAAGTCCAACATCAACAAGAAGTTCTCTGCACATTATGATGCGGTGGAGGCTGAGCTGAAATCCAGCACAGTGGGTAAGTGCAGAATGACCCTGTACTAGGCCTGTTTTAGTACCTCCTGCCAGCGATCTCCCATCAGTGCCACTCGTGTACTGCTTCATCAACCAATAGTGTGCTGCTGGGCTGATAGCATAGTATGCAGATAGTCTACATTGTCCTCTAATGTCCATCCTCCCTCTCCATAGGCCAGGAAAGATGCAGCATAGTACCACTCCTTCTACATCTATGATTAGTACTGTGGAAACATTATTGGGTAGGGCTGGTTTATGCAGACGTGCCTTGTTAAAATTTGTGCCTGACTTCCCTTTTATTTTGACAACTACAACTTGTTTTGTCTTCAGAATCTCCAGTGTCTTGATTCTATTACCTGCAGGCATGGTGGTGACTTTTATTGGCATGCAAGGAACTTAAGAAAGGGGCTTTTCCAGGCTTGAGAAAAGGGCTGTCCTGAGGATGTCTGTTTTTGTTTCTCCCACACTAGGGTTGGTGACCCTGAATGATATGAAAGCCAAGCAGGAGGCTCTGGTGAAGGAAAGAGAGAAACAACTTGCCAAGAAAGAGCAGTACAAAGACCTGCAGCTGTGAGTATACCAGTGACCCCTCCCAGCACTGCTTATCTCTGTGAATGTACCCCTTCCACGCTCGCAGTGTGGCAGGGTGTGTCTCCCCTATCCTGCACAGCTCCCCACAATTTACGATGTGAATGTGTCTTTATCCCACTCTTGTCTCTCTCTATATTTCTCCAGCATGCCAACACATCTGGACCGTCGCAGTGAAGTCCAGAAAAAAGGACAGCCTATTGCATTGATGCACTACCTCACCCTTCTGACTGGACATTCTGAGGATTGTGTCCCGGTCCCGTTAATTCAGAAGGCAGACAATTACCGGTCTTGGAGGGGCTCCTTGTGGTGGACAGGCAGCCAGAACACGGTGTGCTCTCTCAACCACTAGCATAGCACAGGCGCTCAGATCCAAAGATTTCTCTAGGCAGGTCTTCAATATACGTCACCATCCTGCCTGTGTTAGTTGATTCTTGCAAACCCATGATGCTGATATTGATACGGCGGGATCGTGCCTCCAAGTCCTTGTTTTTCGCCTGGATGACCGCAAGCACCTTCTCCATGTCGTGTGTCTTAGCAGTGACCACTTCCAGGACGTCCTCTAGATCCGAGATACATTTTTCTGCTGCTCCCAGTCTCACGCCCTGTTTGTCTAATTTAGCAGACATATGGTCCATCCTTAGGTTAGGAGCATCAATTTTCCCATCAATAGCCCGCAGGCTGCTCTGTATGGCCAACAACGTTGATTCCAACGCAGTGTTACTCTCCGTCGGGGCCTCCAGTTCAGAGTCTGAACTCAAACAATCAATCCACGCATTTATAGAGCGCGCTACTCACCCGTGAGGGTCTCAAGGCGCTGAAGGGGGGGGGGGTGCTGCTATTGCTCGAATAGCCAGGCCTTGAAGTGTTTCCTGAAGGTGAGATGGTCCTGGGTCAGTCGTAGATGGGCGGGGAGGGAGTTCCACGTCTTGGCGGCCAGGTAGGAGAAGGATCTTCCTCCGGTGGTGGTTCTGTAAATCCGTGGGACGGTGGTAAGGACGAGGCTGGCGGAGCGGAGTTGGTGGGTCGGAGTGTAGAATGTGAGGCGGTTGTTGAGGTATTCGGGGCCCATGTCGTGGAGCGCTTTGTGTGCGTGGGTGAGGAGTCTGAACGTGATCCTTTTGCTGACGGGTAGCTAGTGCAGGTTTCTCAGGTGACACAAAGCCTAAGCCCCTAAGATAAAACTCTGGAAGGTGCATGTGTGAAGCGCAAGGCCTGTCATTCACCTCTGTAACTGCATACTAATTAAGGGAGAGCCTGGCTGATTTTGGCCATAGTTCAACCTGCATACTGCACTGTGTCCCTATCGTTGTCATTGCAGAGACTGTCGGGCGCATGCGGGGGTTCTGTGTCACAGACTGGAGATCACTGCCTGGATTTTGACGCGGGTCCCGAAGGACCACCATTTTGAGTTTGTGCACAGGCTCACCTGCGCAGGCGGCGGCGGGCGTCCGGCCCGTGTAACGTGGTCGGCTGCAGTATATTGTGGACGTTATCAGGCTGCACAATGAGAAAGCCGGATAAGTCGCAGCAGTGGCTCAATTTTGAATGGCACAAATCAGCGAGCGGGGAAAATACTCCTCTGCACTTCATGGAGTGGCTTTTTCTGCACTCCGCGAACTCTGCGGAGTGCAGAAAACTCCGTGAGCGGAGTTCACCACCCAGGCCTAATTTAGTTGATTGCTTTACTGAGCTGTGTGTGTTGTTTTTAAGGAATTTTAAATCCGAAATAAACTATATTGATTGATATATTTTGGGACTGATGTATTGCATCTTATCCTTGTTGAAGGCCTCTGGAAGTGACCGCACAGTTGTGAAACAAATTGCGGATTTGGTTTGTTGTGTTATTTAATAGAAAAAAATGAAATGTGGAATTTGATTGTGATGTTGGGTGAAGAACTAATTCTCCAGAATAAGTAATCTAGTGCATTCTTCATCTTAAAATTGTTCTGGGTACCGAAAGCGCAGCTCGCGTGATTTTGAGTCTCTACAGGAGTTATTGTTTTTAGGTGACTTAAAAAGAGAGACATACAGTAAATCTTTAGTGAAATAAAAATAGGCGTCATACTCTCAGCCCTATTATTTGTTCCTCTCCTGTAAATATTGTCTGGAGCTGTTTACCATCCTTTTCATGTTTGCCTCCATGCAATGTCCTGTCAGGACAGAGACCTGCCTACTACACGTACAATCCCCTCAAACTATAGTACACTGCATATGTGGATCAATCTTGGAGGTCCGGAAAACCATATTAAAACCAGCATTTAACGCTAGGGGCTTTTATTTTTTTTTGCAGAGTTTTTATATAGCGCGAACTAGACCCGAACCGAATCGGGTATCGGAGCGCTTTACATAGCATCAGTTACGTTACATGAGGACGGACACACATTCATTTTAGGCACAGGGAGATTAAGTGATTTGCCCAGAATCACAGGCGGTATTGGCGTCGTTACGGAGACTCGAACCTAGATCCCCAGGTCCGAGGTCGAGCGCCCTAGCCGTTAGGCCAACTCCTCTCCCCTCTCCTCTCGGCTTGGTCGATGTAGGCAGGCCATCTTCAATCCCTCAGACATTTAACTTAATTTGCAGACTGATAAAATACCTGACAGGACTAGAACTGAAAATTAACCATCCAACAGACTGTAATATATCCGTCTGAACCCGGTACCCTGAACCGCTTTACACAAGACTTTGCTTCCACTGGCACTGTATTGTGAACTGTATTACGGTCCAGCACTGGCACATTGCACGCTTTATGTGGATTAACAGCTCCCGAATGGTCAAGGGGGCAGCTGTCCCAGGGTTTATCAGCCCGCCAAAACAGTAACTAGGTTTGGAGCTTCATGTTGTGAAATCTTCGTACTGTATTTGAAATCTGTCTTTATGTATATTGTTTTTCTCTTCCAGGGGATCCTCATCAATAGTCATAAGCATTAGAATATTCCCGCCCATGCGCGGGACCCCGGAAACAATATATTATATGTGCCCCACATATATATAGACATATATATATATATATAAATATATATATATATATATAAAAATAAGCAATTGCAGCCAAATAAAACAATAGAGCTGGAATATGCCGTGAAGAATTTCCACCATACAGTGTATTTTGCATTAGAAACATGAGAAACAACACCAATGCTTGTTTAGAAACTGTTTTAATGCTTAGAAAACAGTAGAAATTCTCATAACACACTGTAAGCATATACAGCTCCCAGGCTGCATTGCAAATCCCCAGTCTAAAAAGACTGAAAAGCTAACCTGTAGCTGAATGTACTAAAACTGACGCTGTGCCTTTAAGGCACCTCTGCCCCTAGCTTCCCATCATGCCTCAGGGGTTACAGTTAGGTCAGTTGTTCTTTCCGGCTCCTTCAGGAAGGACCCTGGATACACAGCTCCACACTTTTCTGCCTTTTTTAGTCAGAAAATCTTCTGTAGAACAATTTTTTGATTTACTTTGACTTTTAACAACAGGGTCAAGTAAATAGCTGCTTAGCAGTCGATTTTTTGTGAGGTTTTCCTGTCAGGATGCCCTCATTATTTGATGATTGCCCTTCTTGTGGCCACAAGAAGGCAAAAACAGACTCTCATGAGGTCTGTATTTTATGTTTGCCAGAGGATCATGATCCTAAAGACTGTTCACATTGTAAAAATCTGTCTGACAGGACTCTTAGAGACAGAGAGAGGAACAGGCTCTTTGGTGTGGCCCAGAGATCCATGATAGGAAGATCTAGAGAGAGGAAGAGTTCAAAGAGACCCAGAACTCCCTCCAAAGGCAAGTCAGAGCGTCCATCAACCTCAGCACCGGGCTCGGCGCTGAAAAAACGGCATCTGATGGACATTGCGAGAGAAAAAGCTCCGTCGACGTCGGGACCGGCGTCGATGAGGGAGTCGTCGTCGAGAAGTTCACCGACGACGAAGAAAGCTCCGCCGTCGTCAACTAGGCGACGATCTGCGTCGAGAGAAGCCACGAGATCGCCGTCGACGAGAAGATCGACGTCAAGATTTGAATCACCTCCGCCGTCGTCAACCAGGCGGCGATCGGCGTCGAGGCACAGATCACACCCGCCGTCGTCTCAACGTCGACAGGCTCCTAAGAGTGTGACACCTCCGCCGACGTCTCCACGGAGGCGCTCGGCGTCGAGGAGTAAGAGCCCCCTCGGACGCTCGCCGTCGAGGAAGGGATTGTCATCGACGGCGCGTCGGCGCTCGACGTCGCATGTCAGGTCAACGTCGAGGGCATCGCCGACGACAGGACAACGTCGATTGGCATCTCCGCCGACAGACCAAGGTCGGTCGACGTCGAGACCTCCGTCGACGGCAGGGCAACGCCGTTCGACGTCGAGACCTCCGTCGACGGCAGGGCAACGCCGTTCGACGTCGAGACCTCCGTCGACGGCAGGGCAACGCCGTTCGACGTCGAGACCTCCGTCGAAGGCAGGATGACGCCGTTCGACGTCAAGGGAGAAGACTCCGTCGTCGGCGCATCATCGCCGATCGACGTCAAAGGACCACAGGTCAACGTCGAAGCATTCAACGTCGAAGGTTATCACTCCGTCGACGCCGCAGAGGCGTTCGACGTCGAGGGAAAGGCTTTTGAGACGTCCTCCAACACCGGTGAGACGGAGATCTCCTTCAGTGCCTTCGACAGTCCTAGTGACACAATCTGCTTCGCTCCATTCCTCCTTAAGTGCCTCGGGTTCATCGAGGTCCTCTTCTAGGAGTAGGAGTCCTGTGCAAAAGAGTCCCCAGCGGCGGTACATCACACAGGCAAGACTCTCGCCAAGATGGTATGGTCGGTTGAGTAATTGGAAGGATTCTGGGGCAACAGAGAGACTACAAAGGTACTTGAGTCCAGTCCACAGGTCCCCTCTTCAGCAGCTGGCAGAAGAGGCAGATGGACAGAGTCTTACCATTCACCGATCACGCTCACGAGAGAGAAGAGCGGACAGGTCGCATACCCCCAGGGTATCCCGATCACCAAGGAGGGAACTACCCAGATCTCAAACACCGAGAAAGGAGGTACGGACTGAGAGATCGAGATCTCCAGTGCATCAGAGGGAATCACGTTCTCCTCGAAGGGAGGATCGACCTAGGAGATCACCAGTGAGGAAGGGGCATTCTCACCACAGGAGAAGAAGAACTCCATCATCCTCCTCTCCAGCTTCATCTAGATCTTCTAAAGGGGATTACTCTCCAACGCTGGCAGACAGCCCTCGCTCAAGAGCTTCCCCGCTTGACGACGTCAACACGTATCTGGACGTCTTGCAAAGGGGTGCTCACAAACTGAATATAGAGATGGCTATTCCAGAGGTGTCCACTACTGTGATTTTTGAGACCCTTCATCACAAATCATATACACGGCCTTTGCTCCCATTGGTTCCAGGGATAATGGACCCAATCAAAGAGGTTTTCCTCACGCCAGCAACGATCAGAGCAGTACCGGCACGTATCCAGAAGAAATATAGGCCGGCCGACTCAGATCCTATCTTTGTTAAAGGAGAGCCTGCGGCGGACTCAGTTATAGTAGCCTCAGCTAAGAAGAATCACACAGTCGCTCCTTCTTCGTCAGTTCCTCCTGACAAAGACAGCAAGACGCAAGATTCTTGGGGACGCAAGGTATGCAGCTCAGCAGCTTCATCCCTGAAAGTCTCTAGTGCATCAGCCCTTCTGGGAAGGTACGATAGAGCCCTATGGGACTCCATGGAACGATTCAAAGGGAAATTGCCCAAGGAGGACCAGAAGGACTTTGAGGAGACAGTGACGGAGGGCTGTTTGGTGGCAAACCAACTGATTAGTTCATCAGCAGATAACGCCCTTCTAGCAGGACATGCCTACTCACATGGGATATGTGCGAGGAGATCCTCTTGGCTACGTTTAACAGGCCTCAAACCAGATGCCCAGCAGCGCATCCTCAATCTACCTTTTTCCGGATCTTCACTCTTCGGGGAGCATGCCGATCAGGAAATGGCCCGTATGAAGACTGAGTTAGACACAGTGAAGGCAGTTGGTCTGGAAAAACAGAAAGGGCCGTTCAAACGACGCTTCAAGACCAACAAGAACCGGGGAGGCCAACAGAGGGTTCAAACCCCTCAATGGTCTCAAAACAAGCCACAAGGAAAGCCGCAATACAGAGGAGGAAGGTCGAGCAGAGGCAGAGGCGGACATAATCAGTCCTCTACCACGCCTAGAGGAGGCAAGGCCTGAGCAGTGGCTTCCTCTGGCGCCGTTACCCACTCCAGTGGGAGGAAGTGCTGCACAACACCTGGCAGAGTGGGTCAGCATCACAAAAGATCGGTGGGTGCTGAATATACTGCGCAATGGATATGCGCTACGTTTCCGGAAGAAACCACAACCAATTCCTCCAAAAAAGTCTCGCTCGTACCATCTAGAGCTCCTCAAAAGGGAAGTGAGCGTCCTCTTAAAGAAAAACACAATCGAAGAGGTACCCCTATCCCAAAGGGGGAAAGGAGTGTACTCAAGATATTTCCTTGTCCCCAAAAAAGATCAAAAAGGCAAATTCAGACCGATTTTGGATCTTCGACTCCTCAACAAAGTGGTTGTCAAAGAGAAGTTTCGCATGTTGGCACTCCACCAAATATGTCCTCATCTACAAATCGGAGATTGGATGTGTTCGGTGGATTTACAAGACGCGTACTTCCACATTCCTATTACACCAGGTCATCGAAAGTACTTGAGGTTCCAAGCATTACCAGTTCAAAGTGCTTCCTTTCGGACTCAAATCCGCACCAAGGGTCTTCACCAAGTGTATGGCAGTGGTAGCGGCGTGTCTACACAAAAAAGGTCTCTTTGTGTACCCATATCTAGACGACTGGCTCCTGAAGAGTCCGTCCCCTCGTCAAGCCACCAAAGACTGTCACCTGTGTCTCCAACAACTACACAGGCTCGGCCTTCATGTGAACACAGAAAAATCGGTCCTGCAGCCCACGCAAACTATCCACTATCTGGGAGCAGTTCTAGACACAAAGTTAGGAAGAGCGTTTCCTTCGCAGGAGAGACTGTCTTCCATGGGGCAAAAATGCAAAAAGTTACTTCAGTTTCCTCGTCCAAAGGTGCGAGAAGTAGCGTCTCTATTGGGCTCCATGGCGTCCTGCATCTTCCTAATACCGAACGCCAGGTTGAGGATGCGGCCTCTTCAAGAGTCTGTGGAGGATCAGTGGGACCAAGCGACTGGAGATTGGGAGGATCGAATCATCCTGTCTCAAGCAGCACTGACCTCAATACAGTGGTGGACTCGCCCTCGGAATGTCCTGCAGGGAGTCCCTTTTCAGCAACCTCTTTCTTCGCTGTCTGTGGTAACGGACGCATCTCTAGAAGGCTGGGGTGCTCACATGGGTCATCTTCAGATTCAAGGTCGCTGGTCGACCAACCTTCAGACATACCACATCAACATGCTGGAGCTTCGAGCAGTTCATCTGGCGCTCAAAGCGTTCTTTCCAGCAATAACAACGGACAAAATCCTGGTTCAGACGGACAACACTACAACTATGTTCTATCTGAACAAGCAGGGAGGAACTCGATCTCGCCCTCTGTCTCTGGAGGCCCAGACAATCTGGCACTGGCTTCTGGCTCGGGGACTGTCGGTGGTGGCAGTACACCTTCCAGGCGAGCTAAACACAAAAGCGGACGCACTCAGCAGGCACTTCGAAGATCAGCCAGACTGGGTGCTAAACGACGAAGTAGTCGAAGAACTCTTCCGTTGCTGGGGTCGTCCAGACATAGACTTATTCGCGGACGACGAAAACGCCAAATGCCACGCCTTCGCGTCCAGGTTCCACCGGCCAGGGACTCAAGGGAACGCTCTCCTGCTGGAGTGGACAGGAATGTTCGCTTATGCTTTTCCCCCTCTGGCACTGATTCCGAAGGTGGTGGCCAAGCTCATCAGATCGAGCATGGACATGATCCTAATTGCTCCGGATTGGCCGCGACAATGGTGGTATCCAGACCTGTTACATCTGTCGCTGTGTCCACACAGACGTCTGCCGTGCAGGCCAGACCTGCTGAGCAAGATGAACGGGAGGATCCTGCATCCCAACCTCCCGTCGCTGAACCTGACTGCATGGCTCCTGAGGTCTTGCAATATGGACACTTAAATCTGCCTCCGGAATGTATGAATATTTTAAGAGAGGCAAAGAGACCTTCCACAAGGGCGTCTTATGCGTTCAAGTGGAAAAGATTTTTCATTTGGTGTAAGGACCATGGCTTTGACCCCACCAAAGGACAAGAAGAGGTAGTTCTTCCATACCTCCTATACTTAGCGACATCAGGGTTGAAATACGCTTCTATTAGGGTTCATCTATCCGCCATAGTAGCGTACAGAAAATCACCTACACAAACATCGTTTTTTCAAGTCCCAGTGGTGAAAGATTTCCTTCAGGGATTAAAGAAGGTCTATCCCCCTGTGAGAAATCCTTCTCCTCCCTGGGAGTTGAACCTGGTTCTCTCCAGACTGATGTCTACACCGTTTGAGCCTATACACAAGGCCTCCTTGCAGCATCTCACTTGGAAGGCGGCCTTCTTGGTGGCAATAACCTCTGCGCGCAGGGTTAGCGAGATACAAGCACTCTACACCAAGGAACCTTACACTGTGTTTCACCACAACAGAGTGGTAATGAGGGCTCACCCATCTTTTCTTCCAAAGGTGGTATCGGATTTTCATATAAATCAAACGATTACCCTTCCTTCGTTCTTTCCTAACCCATCGACCCCAGCTGAGAGGTCGTTGCACTCGTTAGATCTTAAACGGGTGCTAAAGTTTTACCTAGAAAGAACGAAGGACACCAGAAAGACAGACCAACTCTTTGTCAATTATGGTGCAATGAGGTCCGGGTTTGCAGCAGCCAAAAGATCCATCTCCAGATGGATTGTCTCTTGTATTAAACTAGCATACCAACTGGCTGGCAAACCTTTGTTGCAATCACCCAAAGCTCATTCCACTAGAGGGAAAGCAGCCACAATAGCTTTTTTGCATGACATTCCTATGTCAGAAATATGCAAGGCTGCGGCATGGAAATCAGTCCATACCTTTACAAGGCATTATTGCCTAGAGTCTGATTCCAGAGCGGATTCTCAAGTAGGGCAAGCCTCCTTGAGAAACCTATTTGGGTAGAGTAAGGCCTATTCTTGGGCCTACGGATATGAATGTTATCTGTTGATTCCTTTGCCCGCAGGGATGAGGTGAGGCTCGCTACTCTATTCTAATGCTTATGACTATTGATGAGGATCCCCTGGAAGAGAAGGATTAGTTACTTACCTGTAATCCTAGTTCTCTTCCAGGGGTATCCTCATCAAAGTCATAAGCAACCCTCCCGCCTCCCCGGGCAAAGGACTTTGTTTATTACATAGGAGATGTTTTTTAACCTGTTATTACCATGGTTTGGTTTTCAGTCTCCGAAAAGAACAACTGACCTAACTGTAACCCCTGAGGCATGATGGGAAGCTAGGGGCAGAGGTGCCTTAAAGGCACAGCGTCAGTTTTAGTACATTCAGCTACAGGGTTAGCTTTTCAGTCTTTTTAGACTGGGGATTTGCAATGCAGCCTGGGAGCTGTATATGCTTACAGTGTGTTATGAGAATTTCTACTGTTTTCTAAGCATTAAAACAGTTTCTAAACAAGCATTGGTGTTGTTTCTCATGTTTCTAATGCAAAATACACTGTATGGTGGAAATTCTTCACGGCATATTCCAGCTCTATTGTTTTATTTGGCTGCAATTGCTTATTTTTATATATATATATATATATATATATATATATATATATATATATATATATATATATATATATATATATATATATATATATATATATGTGGGGCACATATAATATATTGTTTCCGGGGTCCCGCGCATGGGCGGGAATATTCTAATGCTTATGACTTTGATGAGGATACCCCTGGAAGAGAACTAGGATTACAGGTAAGTAACTAATCCTTATGCACAGTGTAATGTATAATTGAGCCACCTCTATTTTGCCAAATCAGCTTTTTTTAAGCACTTTAATGTTTTTAATAAATTTGTTTTATTATTTTTAGTGCAAACTTTTTAACTATAACACTCAAACTTAAAACATTCACCTGCTATATTTGAATTTTTAATGCTCTGCTATCCTACAGGGTATGGATTTTGGGGCTTTTGCTTCTGCCCCCGCACATCTACAGATTAGGAATTTTAAATTGATTCCCTCTCGTTCCCCTCTCATTCCAGAAAACTGGAAAAACAGAGGGAGAAGGAGCGGAAGAAGGAGCAGAAACGGAAGATCGCCAGCTTGTCTTTTACCATCGATGATGGTGAAGAAGAGGAGGATGATGATGATGATGATGACGACGACGACGATGAAGATCCGGATGACATTGAGGAAGAGATGGAAAAGGAGGGTCAGGATTCCAGATATTTTCTAAAGCCCTTGTTTATTTTCCCTCTTGTGCTTTTTTTGTGTGTAGTGATGAGTGTAGCATGATCAGTAGTGCCTGCTGGGATCTCTGTTGGGTATTTGAGCAGTTTAACGGTTGGGGTGGATTCAAGCATCAATCTTTAGAGATGCGTGCCCAGTCAAATGTCCTATATTTTATTGTATGAATGCTTGCAGTGGCACTGTTCAAATCTTCCGTCATTGGTTGCTCTTTCCCTGTGCCCTGGGATGAGTCAGTGGTGCGACAGTGGTTGCCATTGTGTGGTCTTTGTTTGATTTCTTTTGTGCCGATGCTTGTATTTCCTCATTATCCTCTACTATATTTCTCCTGAGCCATCGCCTGAACAGCTGTTGTACTGTTGCTTAATCTGTTTAGTGTATCTGTTGAATATTTTGTGTGCTCTGTTTAATTTCCCCTGTGCCGTCACTTGAATTTCAGTGTCCAGTAGCTCTTTGTTTTTCTCCTGGGATTGTCTTGATTTGTCATCGGATTCCTTACAATTTCTTTGTGGGCACTTGCATTTCTGTTGTACCTTCCCTTGTTGGACACCAGTTGAATTTCTTTTGCGTCTATTGAATATTCTTTCCTGTATGCTATACCCGAATTGCCTATGTCCTGAAGCTTGATTTTTTTTTTTTTTTTGGGGTGTGTACTTTTGCTTGACTTCATTAATTATTGTTTGAATTTCCTGTGGGCAGGTGTTTAAACTAATATTCTGCCATACATTGAATTTCCATTCTGCCATACATTGAGTTTCCATTCTGCTGTGGAATTAATTTCTTCAGAGCCTTTTCGTGGATTTCCTGTTCTTTGAATTTCAATTTTGCATGTTCTTAAATTCCTTTTTTCCCAGTGGCTTTCACCAATGCATGATATTTCTTTGTGCAGTCACTGATGTTTCCCTTGTGCCAGTCTTGAGTTTGTCTCTACTCTTTTTTTCCCTTTTTGTGCCAGTGCTTTGCTTGCTGATCTGTCAAGCGCTTTTCTTTCCTTTCTATGGCAGAGCTTCGATTTCACTTTTGCGCCAGTCTTCAGATGTTCCATTTGTGCCCGTGTTGTATTTTTTCCTTTGTATCATTGCTTGGTTGTGCTCCGTGTGATAGCTTGAACTTAGTTTGCCATAAGTTGGATTAACTTTTTCTTTGACCTTCAGTGATTCCAATGAAGAAGAAAAAGAAAAATCTGGGCAAAAACCCTGATGTTGACACAAGTTTCCTGCCAGATCGAGAGCGAGAGGTGAGTTCCTCCTCAACACCTCTGTCAAGTGCCTTAATTTCCAAGCCTAGATATCAATACTGTCCATGTGCTTGCGATTGTGTACTGATGTATACCATCTGGTGCTTTCAGTGTGCCCCCAAACCTCTCTTAAAGTGCTGTCACCTTCTGCCACTCATAGTTACTCTTCTTCCAGCCTCACTTTAGCTCATCACATGCTCACTATGACTACCTTGTTGCTGTTACTATGGGCCATATGTATCAACACATTTCCCCATAGACACAGAATGGGCAAAACCCTTTGATACATCTGGCCCTATCAGAGAACGCAGGTGACTATCATCCGCGCCTTGGTACTGTACTTGGGTATTACCTTCATCGCCCTCTGAAGATTAGTTGTATCAAAACCTGTTGCTCAATGTTCACCTTTACCTTGCTTTGCCCTCACCTTCCTAAGAGTTCCTGACATGGCCTTCCTCGCAGGTCAATTTTTAACTCTCTTTTTCTCCTCCATATTTACAGGAAGAAGAAAACCGACTGCGAGAGGAGCTGCGCCAGGAGTGGGAGGGCAAGCAGGAGAAGATTAAAAGTATGTAAAGCAGCTTGCGCTCTTCTGCCATGACGTTTTTACCAATTTTATGTCTTGTACAATGTATGCCTTTACCACGTAATTAAGGTGTATTTAGGGCTGTGGGGTGTTCCCCACAACAAATATTTTTTAAATTATGTGTGTGTGTGTATCTATGTATGTGTGTATATATATATATATATATATATACATATATTCAACAAGAGAAGTTACCCAGAAGAGCCGCACAAGTAAGCATGTAACTCCGCATAATGTGATGAAAAGCTGCAAACACGCATGGTGAGTTCAAGCATCTTTATTGTCTGCCATACGCGTTTCAGGATGAATACTCCCTTCTTCAGTGGCTGACTTGCTGCTTGTGAACAAACGGAAGTATCAGCACCATTTTAATTCTTGATGGTTCCTGCCCCAGTGGGTGTGGCTGAACAAACAGCCTTCTGGATCCCGTAGTGCTGCGCTTTGAGTCCGCTCCTTCAAGCCCAGTAGTGAAATGATATACGTATATATACACAAAATCCGTTTGTCGGAGGGACGGTCCGAAGCAGAAGCGGGGAGTCCGTATGGGGTCAATATTGAAAGGGTTTAATGTGGGATAGTAACAAAAGTGGAAAAAAGTAACAGTCTTGGAAGTCCCAAAATGTAGCAAACAAGAGGAGTTGAGGTAACTTCTTAAAGGTCCGGAGGGCTCCCGGGTAGGCTGGTCTTCTACGTGGCCCAGAAACCTATTACGGGCTTCTACAGTCTCATATCCGGGAGACTCTCAAAAAAAACCGAGAGAATACTGGTCAGATTCCCCTGTTTTATTCTTAGCAGGGTACCATCACCAAAATGAACCACATGAGAGGGAAAGAGTTGTGACTGAGGGAATAGGGGCGGGTGTGAGGGTACTCGAAGTAAGGCTTGTAGGTAGAGCAGGCAGTAGAGTGCACGGGAAGAGTCGGACCGAGAGTGATTCAGGTATTAAAATCACCCATTGACCCTTGGTTGCACAAATAAATCACCTTGTCTATCCATTGCCACCCGCCACCCTTAACACACTCCCTCCCCCTCCCTAAGCCCTTTTCCTAACACGTACCACTAGGAGCCACAACTCTCCTGAGTTGTGGCGGCTTGTGCGACCTCCGGAATCCACCACTCTTCGGACCACGTCTCCGCGTCGTCTTCGCCGGGATTCCGGGCTCCGGCGTCGTGGGATGAGAAGTCTTCCCGGTCCGCTGCTTTGGCGTGGTTGCTGGGCGAGTCTTCGGTCCGGCTTCCTTCTTCTGCTCCTAGGCTGTCTGACGCGCATTCCGAAGCGTCTTCCTCCCTTTTCAGCCAGTCCTGATCTTTCTCTCCCCTTTCGGAGTGGCTGGCTGAGGTTTTGTTCCTGCCTCCCGCGTGAGTGAGCTCTTCCGCTTCCGTGTAACTTCCTGGGTTCTGCAGAAGAGAAGAATCAGCAGTTAACTGGAGTGGACCGGACGCTTCTTCTTTATACCAATAAGGAGTCCATGCTGGCTTTTGAGGGTCGCTGCACATATTGTTGGAGGTACGCCCGGGGTCTCTCTTACACCGTTGTAAAAGCATATGCTTTCCAAAAACACAAATGTGGGGTAGAAAATAAGTTGTAAAGGCATGCAAAGTATTTCCCAGCTTTTTTACTTAAAAATGTACAGGACGGGCATCATTGCATTTAGTTGCCTCTGCCTAAGGAGTGCTGCAACATTGGGCAACCATAGGTGGTGGCAAAGGGTGTTGCTGATTATGTGCATATTAGACGCTAGAAGGGCAAGCGTGGAGAGCTTCCTGGGGCAAGGTTTTGATCTATTGTTTTTCTTACATTTTTGTGGCTTACAATGGATTCGCATGTCTCTCTGCAGGTGAGGAGATCGAGATCACCTTCAGTTATTGGGATGGCTCCGGGCACCGCAGGACTGTGAAGGTAAAGTCTGCAATGTCAAAGTATCTTCAGTAGTATGTACTGGCAAAACCCCACACATTTCGGGCGTGTGTCCACGAGTATTCATACAACACTCCAGTATATTTATCTACATTCCTCAATTATGTACCCCGACAGGTCCATTCTTACTTTAAAATGGCAGATACCTAACCCTGCCTGGTTATGATCTTCAGAGTATACTTAAACCTGTTACCGGGCCTCAAAGTAGCTTGTACCTTCTTGCAGTCAGGGCATATACATCTGAGTATATGTAATGGTATTTGCTGAATATCTAAAAGTGATATTAGTTTGTGTCTAATGTCTTGAGAATGTAGATCAGAATATACCTCAAGTGTGTCCCTGTCCTATATCTTGACCTGTGCTAGCCATGTGCCTCATTATATCACACCGTGTACATCCACCTCTTTCCGGAGGATATTAAGATTAAAGGAATGGTTGGACAATCTGGATTAGGTAAAATCCTCTGAAGTGCCTTAAGACAGCCAATATATTTACACCAGAGTCCACATCAGAATATTTTAAGATTCTCCGTTACTGAATATTTGGGGCTATCTACCTGTAACATGTCCCAAGAGAGCCATTCGGCAACAGACCGACATTTCCCAGTAAATTTACAGAATCCGCTACGTTATGCTTAGTGAGCAATATGATATTCTGGTACCATATTCCCCTTGGGAGGGGACAGGCACTGGATTGGAGGGAACCATTCCTCTTATTAATAGTTGTAGATCCCATATGTTAGGCTGGTAGTCGTTAAGCTAGCTTGGTGAGTTTATGCACTTGTTGCAAAAATATCTGTGAAGCTTCGACTCTTGGCATTGCACGAGTGTGACTGTTAACCAGTTACGTGCAGACTTGGTGTTTATTTTGTTACGTGCAGACTCCGTGGTGGTATTGAGTTATGTACTGAGTTATGTGCAGACTCAATGGTTGTTATTGTGTTATGTGCAGGCTCCCTGGTGTTACCTCCCAGTACTAAGATTAGTTTGTGAAGTTTTAACCAAAGTGCTGAAGGTGTCCAGTGCCCTGCACTTTTTCTGGTAAAGTCATGCTCTGTAGTTCACATGCACTCATGTCCCTCATGCAATCCCCAGCTTTGTTTCTCTCTCGTGCTTTTGCAGATGAAGAAGGGGAACACCATGCAGCAGTTCCTTCAGAAGGCCCTGGAAATCCTGCGGAAGGACTTCAGTGAACTCAGGTGCCTCTTGCTTATCACACAGACTGGTGTTAGGGTGTCGGATTATAATGTACATAAGTGTGAATAAGCATCATTATTGGTCACTGTTTGTCAACCAGCCATCTTGGCTTTCCGTAACCAACCTTCCCATTATCAGTAGAAGAGGGGTTGATGTGACCGGCATTTCTCTGGGCTGCAGTATGAGATCCTGGTGTGGGGTGAGGCTCCGCTTCAGTTGCAGAGTTTGCATGTCCATCACCTCTGAAGACCTGGCTTATGAAGGGGGATTGGCCACTTACTGCAGTTAGAGTGGATCCTGCTGCTCTCTGCCTCTGTGTCGCGGCTCTGACATGTTTCCCTTCCTGTTGTGTAGGTCGGCTGGCGTGGAGCAGCTCATGTACATCAAGGAAGATCTGATTATCCCTCATGTAAGTCTTTCCTCCGCGGTGGAGTGCATACATTCAGATTAAGCATCATGCTTTGTCCATTATCTTGCCCTGTTCTTTTCTTGAAGTTAAAGAGGTGGCCTCCCAGTCACTTGTTTTTTCACATATTATTATTATTTCTTGAATCTTTAGCACTAATTAAAGAATATTTTTTGGAGAATGGTTGCGTAATCTTAGTTTTTTTTAATCATGATAAAAGCTTTATTTCAACAACCAGAGTCATAAAAGCAGTAATAGACATTTTATAAAAAGAAATACAGTCAACGTATCATCATACAGGAATACGCTAAAAAGTGATGTAATATGTAGTCCTTCTTGGTACTCTGCTGCACCCTCAATATAAACTGCAGTTGCCTGGTTCCACGTTTTAAAAAGTTCATACATACAATATCGATAAAAACATACAGGAGGTACAATAAAAACAGGAAGGGAAAGCAACTTGACAATTTATCTAGGTGGATTTGAGTATCAGAATATCAGAATACACCCCCCCCCCCCCGAAACCTTATTGAAAAGATCCAACCCTCCGTAGGATAGAGGCATTAAAAGGAAAAAGCAAGGTCAAAAAGTGTGAGTGCTTAGCATAAGATCATGGGACTAAGAGGGTCAACAGTGGAGCCCAAAAGTGATTGATAGTCAGCAGGTTTCGGCAGAGTGCTGTACTAATCCTAACCGTAACTTCTATCAGATGAGCCATGCATGACTTAAAAACTTTGTCATAGAACACGCAACGAAAGGTCTGGCATCGGTCCTGAGAATGCGCCGGGCAACCCGATAGTCCAGTGTTCCCAGCTGCTGGCACAGTGGTTTTAGCCACTTGGCCATCGTGATGTTATAGGCCGTGCAAGCAAATAGAACATGGGCAACACTCTCTAGCGGGGCCTCGCAGCAGGGACAGTTCTTTGGTGTTTGATTGTGAGTGCCATTTCGCTGAGTGTGGCGAACCTAAAGTGGATGTGTAACATCCTGTCTCGTGGGACCTGAATGATATCTAAAAAGGGCTCTGGTTGTCTAGTCTGTTTGTGAAGATAGAATTCGGCTGTTAGTCTACCTAGGTTGGGTTTGGAAGATTCTTGGTGGTCCACCCATTCCCAGTGGCGATGTCTTAGCTCTTCTTTCGTGGGTCGCTCTTGCCTATCCGACAGTGATTGGAACCCCAAGGCTTTCATCGTTTTCTTAACATAGGGGATCCAGTATTCTGAAGCAGTCCCCGACTGCTTCAGAGTTCTAGAAAAGCAACCAATATAACATAGTATCAAATCTAGAAAGTAATTTTAGACAGGCAGGGATAAGCAGCCGCAGCTCTCCTTACCTTGGGCTCACTTTCCTTCCTTAGGACTATCAGATTTTGCACTTTTGCTTGGAGTTGCGGACGCTAAAACATGGACAGTCCTTGATGAAAATGTGCCTATCTGCAGGTTCTACAAATTCATGTGCCTTTGATGGTTGCATTGCCGATTTTGGACATAAAATACCATGTGCTGTAATCCCCACTTCTATTTTTTAACAATAATTGTGTGATCCTGGCCAAATTTCACTCCCTCTGCCTCAGTATCTTAGCTTCTAAAGTTGGGCATATGTAAAAGGTGAAAAACAAACACTACATTAAACAAGCATTTGCAGTGCAATAGGTCTCGCATTTGCGAGATTTTCAACTATTGGCATTGTAAATGACAATGGCTTCTATTTTTTGTGTTTTGAAAACCTGCAAGCAACGTCTACAAGTACAAAGTTCACATAAATAAAAAACGTTGACATTTGATTGGACTAAAGATAAAGAAAAGACAACAGCAGCTTTCAACAAAGGTGGTAGAGTTAAAACAGTCCAGTTGGAAGAAACATTGCTAGGGGTAATGCTGCTATGTTGACTGATTTTAAAAATAGCGGTAGACCACCATTGCACAGGTTTCTACAAAGTTGTGAGGTTAGTATGCAAATGGCCTGAAGGAGGATCGAGGTGGTGGGGTTTTGTGAAGTATTCTTTATATTTTTTTCTAATTTATTTTTAATACAGTTGGGCAAAATCACAGTACATCACTGGTTCAGGCATTTGTTTTCAATCGTTCTGTTGTCAATTATTAGCCTTTCAGTTTGTGTAAAAAGGTAGATTGGATCCACATAACAGCAAGATATACCTTAAAACAAGCAAATTGAAAGGAAAGATTGAGAAGGCCAACTGTATTTGGAGTATAGTATAGAACAGGCCAGTATCCATAGGGTGATCACTGCCATCCTGGTGATCAACAATGCCGTTTCAAGCTGAGGACCTCTGTGTGTTAACTAAACACATTCTAGGTGGTGCGGTATTGTTTTACTTCATTACACTAATTAGATTAACACACCCAAAAAACAGTAATGAACTGTGGCCATGTCACTTTCTGACTAGATCAGAGCACTTTGTACATTACAAACACACAAAAATATTTACACACACACATCATTTAGATATCTGGACTATTACAGCAAGTTACACATAAGTAACACTGCCTTGCAGAAGACATGATGGTGCTCGTAATAATTGGGTAGCTTTGTGAAGGACAGCGGAGGTGCTCAAAGGAGGAAAAATTGGCTTTGAGAGGCATGGGTAGTAGAGTACAAAATGAGTGTTGAGTTAAACTCTATACAAGTTTTTCTTTTTTTACTCGTGGAAGATGAATATGGGAAAGTTAGTGGGCTAAAGGAGTGACATGTAGGTGGTGTGTGATAAGCTCTCGATGGTGGGGTGGAGTTTGAGGACACGTGTGAATAATCCCATGGAAACAAAACTGATCGTGCCCAGGGGGTTTGACCAGCCATCAACAGGTGCCAGACAAGATGGCCATGAGAGGGTTGGGAGGGGTGTGAAGTCCTGGCTCAATAGGCAGAGATGGGAGGGACGGTGTGAAAGGCTGAGCTGTGGCCTCTGCCCTCGTAGCAAGCCTCTCGCTCATTAACTTCCTATGTTTACCATCACCGGGCTGGCTGTAGCGCAGGCTGTGACCGTAGGCAGCACTTATTATGTATGCTCTAGTCAGGGAGGCCCTGACAGGCAGAGCCCAAGGGGAGCAGTGGCAGACACGGAAGGGGTGGCTTTGTGAGAAGATGGTATAGAGGAGAGGGCCGGTAGACAGATCATACAGCAGGTAGCGGAGGCGGGATGGGACATACTTGGAGGCTTGGATACATGTGTTATGAGGTACAGAAAGTCAGGATGGGGGTCGTTGAGGAGAAGCCAGGTCTCTGTAGTGACAGGTGGCTGGGATGCAAAGAGTCAAGCGAGCAGGGCACGTAGGGGAAAAGTCGGGGGTGCCAGTTAAAACACTAGGATGTGTGCCAGAAGGAGGATAAACCAGACATGGAGACCAGGCAGGATGCGCCTCTCTTACCTTGATGTGGAAGCGCAGCAGCGCCAGGCGGATGCAGTGCGCCTGTGGAAAAGTAAATTTTGCCATGTTCTGTGTCCCTACGCCTCATCCATCATATGTTATGTGTGCATGACCAATATGCATATGTTATTTCCCATGTCCGATTAATGACGCAATTCCAGTTGTGTCCACCTCTAGTATGCTATTTTCCAGTCCTCGTGAATACTACGAATATCAGGCCTATGTAAAGTAATGTTGCCACGTTTCCCAGTGTGCACGTTATTCCATTATAAAGTCCCCGTTTCCAGGCCTCAAAAGGGCCCGGACCACAGATTCAGCTCCTGTCTCCTGAAAGCCTCGCTGAGGAGCGATACAGCCCCCACCTGTATCCTCGACCCTTCACTTACTTCCTGCCTCGCAGTGCCCGGTGCAGCTTGGCTCTGCCTCTGAGTCTGCCAAAAGTATGTTATAGTTCCAGCTATCAGTTCAGTCCTCCTCCTCTGCATTCCTAAGCTACTGAACTGCATCAATAGTTTCCGTCATTGTCTAGCCTTCTCGTCTCCACGTTAGAGAAATACTGTATTTAATGGTCATTTAGTATTCTTCATCACGCACTTCATGTAGAATAATGCATGGTCCAGTCTTAGAGTCAAGTTAGCTTTTCCCCTCATGACTTCTAGTTTATATCAACATGTTCCCTAAACATTAGATACCAGATAGGGTTTAGGTACATGTCGCTCCGACCCTCCAGACTCTAGTCTCTGCTCCTAGCACAGAGTTCATAGCCCCCAGCTTCTCCTAGTAACACGTCATTGCTAGTTTTCGCGCACCATTAGGTTAGAGGTCCCGGCTCCTTAGGTAGCCCCCTCCTATGTTTCCGCCCATTCATGACATATTCTGTTACGTTTGCATCACATGTCTATGTATACTCCCAGTTACACCTCTTTTTACTGTTATCTTTCGCGACTGCTACGCGTCACACCTTCTGCTCCACCCACTGCTACGCCTACTGCAATGTAATGCTATGTGTTCGCGCTATGTATATATGCCTGTGTTTTGTTATTGAATGTTAGCGCGCTCATCCCAGACCTAGCCCCAGCAGCTGCTGGGCCTCTTTTCCCCTGCTGGGCCCCAGTTGTCCTGCTGGGCCCTGTCACCTCTGTTCTATGCAGGTTGTCCTGATCCTGTCCTTATGCTGTAATAAACCTGCAGAAACTCCTACTACCTCGAATCTTGACTCTTATTTTATTGAGCTATCTGTTATTCATTCATTCATCCAAAAATAGATCCGGTATTATTTATTTATATACCACATAATGGCGCCCGAATAGGGACTTGCCCTTTCCCCACGCGTCGGTGAAGCCACGCCGACCCCCTGACCCTCTGCAGTCGTGACGGAACTCTTCTGCGCAGTGGCAGATATTTCTGCTCAAGTATCCCTCAGGCCCACGGAGGAGACGGAGGAGGTGGTCCAGCATCCGAACGAGACGGTGGAGGAACGCGGCGAGTCCCGACCAGAGCCCAAGCCGAGAGTCCAAGGTCCGAGGTATCCGGAGGCCCACCTGTAACTGAAGTCCGAAGTCCGAAGTTCGTCGTCCGTCGTCCAGTCCAGTCCGAGGCCTTCCGTTCCGTGCTGCCCGGTGAGTACCATTGCTGGGGTAGTATCTAGACAGGACCAATCTAAATTGACTCCTGGTCCGTGGGTTGGTGGTGCCCAGACTCACAAACGAAGTGTTCACCTAGGTGGATACGGGTCTTGATGTGTCCCTTTATGGGACCGGTATGTTCCGCACTGTTACAGCAGTGCATCCAGTAACTCTAGTCTGTTCCGTTCTCGAGAAAATCTGTTCTCTTTCTGTTCTCAGTATTCCAGGTAATATTCTGTTCGAACTGTTATTTATAATGTTCTTCATGTAATTTACTGTTGTGGTATGAGTGCGATGTGATTTCGTGTTTTTATTGTGTATTGTATTTTGTCCAGATTACAGTTCAGTCATGCCTATATTTTCCAAGTTACGTCAGTTAAAAACTAGAAAGGGTCTGTTAGAGGAAGCAGTTCCTGTCCCGCCTAGGGACAGTCCAGGTCACTTTATGTATCAGAAACATGGCATAAGCGCCATATTGTATCTAGATTTATGGGTAGAGTATACCAAACAGTTAGAAGAAAAGTATAGATGGCCCGTATCGGGTACATGGGATGCCGAATGTATCATGCGAGTAGAAGAAGCATTATGGAAAAAGAAAGCCAGACAGTCACAGAAAGATGCCATCGAGTTATGGCGCAAGGAAGCTCATAGAAGAACGGAAAAGGAAGTCAGAAAGTCAGAGTTAAGTAGAGAATCCCAGGAACGAGCCCAAGAAAGAGAATTAATCGAGATAGGTGAACAAGTCAAAGCAGAACAGTCAGACAGACAGAGGCATGCCCTTATTAAGGGTATGTATCCTCTCCTTGCCGAGGGCTTGCCAAAAGCGACCCCAGAGGCATCTAGTAATTTCCCGCCACCATTAATTCCGACCAAGCTACGTCACAAACCGACCGCAGCTGATATTTTTATTTCGTCCTATCTGGACGACACAGTCCCAGAATATGCAAATCCTGTTCGCGCTCCGCTAGTCCCTGTAAATCAGGCACTTCCCGCTCTTCCAGACACCGGAGTACCTGTTACGGTACCCCCGGTCCAGCCTACAGTTCCATTTCCCACTCTGCCAGGACGTAGAGCCTCAGTAGACGACTCCAGTCTAGGGGCCGCAGGAGGAGCTACTCCTCAAACCCCGCCGCCACACAAGCGTTTATCGGCACTCGAATTACATGCTCAAGCATCACAGCGTACTCCTAAAAGTAATAAGTCTGTTACAGAAATCAGGCAAGCCCTTAACGAATGTGTTTATGATCCAGTTCCAGGCGAATATACTATGGTTTTATATTCCTTACGTGTAAGGAGAGTGACCGAGTATCTAGTCACCTTGCCGAACATGAAAGAAGATCTAGACAGAATATATCGTTTCATCCGTACAGGGGATGATCCAGAAAGTATTGGCGAGATTATGTCTCAAAGGAAAGCCGAGATTCAGCTCATGATATTAAAGTTCCTGATCAATTGTCTAATAAGAGAACAAGATTACCCGTCTAAAGATCCCGCCGAAATGAGAATCCTGACAAGGTGGAGTGATAATATAGCCGAGGGTAAGCACAAGACCGTCAGTGCCATGGAGAGTATGTACAAGAAAATTCGTAAAGAAATAATAAGGTTACACGACCAGCGTAAAGCAGCACAAGTAAGCGAGAAAGAAAGTATCTCTGATCCTGAAGAGGAAGAGAACGAGAATCCCGCCAGAATAGCGTATGTAGGAAAATCCAGATTTCCAGATCGCCATTTACGTCTAGAACCCAAGTCTATTTTTCATCTAGCACCAGAACAAGGTTCTCTAGAACAAGTATTTCAAGCTACCGATCACATTCTGAAATCACGAGTCGGTTACAGTGAATTAAGTACCATGCATGAACAAGAACTAGCCCGATCAGCAGTCCGATGGATTACTGATTCTACCACTTTTCCAGACGAAATAGTGGCACAAATGTTTCTGAAACTGCCCCCAGCCGAGCAACGACTGGTGGGTATGTATATGATCCAGTACCTCATCACTTTGTATGAGGGTCAACACTCTGATCCAGGCCCGTTACATGATATCCTGAACGAGTTACTCCAGTATAGATGGAGAGGTCTAGGTACCGATTTAATTAGTGTCATTCTAGAACAGCGCCACAAATATAGAACGTTTCTGAACCCGCATTTTGTTCATGTCTCACCCCCAGAAAGTAAGCCATTCTACATAGACAGACAGAATCCGTTACGAGAAGTCCACCCAGTCCAAGGGGCGGGTGGCGTAATGCAACGAGTGTTTGTATACACTCCAATTTCAAAGATGGAACTTCTTGAAATGAAGAAATTAATTCCCTGTCATGACAAAGATCCAGCAGGGTTCCATAGAGAATTAAAAGACATGCTCCGTATGGGAGAATACACTTACCCAGATATCATTAAAATGTTAAAGGTCCTGTTACCCGCAGGGGTGTATGAAAAGTTAAAGGAAAAAGAATGGGAGGTGGGAGAGAAAAAGATCGATTGGGCAGCTCTAGAAGCTGAAGACAAGGCACGAGTACCAGGTACCGGTCTTGGAGATAAATGTAAAGAATTACCAGAATTACTGATTCAAGTTTTACCCAGATTATTGACAACTAGGAAAGAAGACTGGGATGCAATCTCAGCCTGTAAACAGAAACAAGATGAAGATATTAGTGATTTTTATTCTAGATTCGAAAAATGTTTTAGTATCAACAGTGGTCTCAAGACAAGTAGTGAGTCATACCCTCACCTTTTTGTTACTAAATTAGTCGAGAATTCAAGCCCACAAATTAAAAATCGAGTTTTGAAAGTCGAAAGCACCTGGCAAGCAAATACTCCGTCCCAGATGCTCCAGATGCTCCAGTACCACCAGAATAGAATCAGGGAAGAGCAAGAACACGAGAGAAAACGTATGAAAGACACGAAAATGAAAGTGCTAGTTGCACAATCTGTTCCTCAAGACAGTCAGAAGAGGGGTCCGAATCAAGCCAGTCATCCTGCAGCTCCCGATAGAGGGAACTGCAATTATTGTAAACAGCCAGGTCATTTTATAAACGAGTGTGCAGTTCTGAAACATAATATAGCTACTGGTAAGACTAAAGAAAGACCACGTCCGCCTAGACAAGAACAAGTTTCACAGATTCCTCAGCCACAGAATGCACAACAGACAGTTACAGTACCGCAGCCTATTGCTGCAACACAGCACGTTACATCACAGATGTACCAGTATGCACAGTCTGAGTATCCAGAGTATCAGTCATATTCATGAAACAGCCTAGAGAGGGAGGTAGGCTTGCCTCTCATCGAGATACCTGTAGATCAAGAAGGTCCCTATGTTCACAGTCAAGTATTAGGGAAAGACAGAAAGTTTTTGATCGATACAGGGGCAAGTAGGACCACAATTAGTCATGCCGAAGTTCCAGGGGCTCCGCTCTCAGGCTCAAGAAATGTTTCCCTTGGATTTTCAGGAAAACCAATAGTTAATGAGATATCTAAGCCAGTCACTCTAGAAGTAGGTCCATTGTCCCGTACTACTGATCTGTTACTTACTAAGTCATGTCCAGAAAATCTGTTAGGCATTAAGACACTGAAAGAATTAGGTGCAGTTATTTGCTGTTCCCCAGAGGGAATACGTCTGTTCCTACGTGACTTTAAGGGTCACTATGTATTACGAGATTTTGATTCAAGATTGTCTAATGTTCCGCAGCATTTATGGGCGCAAGGTCCAACTGATGTAGGTTACATGCAAATCACACCCCATCGTGTGACTCTCAAGCCAGGTGTAGTGTTACCACGAATCAGGCAGTACAGATTGCCACCTGAGGCTGTAGCAGCCTTATCCAAAATTATTGACGAGCTCATGGCTCAAGGAGTAGTTGTAGAAACTGACTCCAATGTATGTAATTCTCCGATCATTCCAGTCATGAAACGTACTGATCCAAATGCACCCCCAGTATATCGATTAGTGATTGATTTACGAGAGCTTAATAAATGTATTATTCCTCAGTACCCAGTTGTCCCAGATATTTCTTCCCTGTTAACAGCCATTGATTCCGAAGCCATGTTTTTCACTGTCATAGACCTCAAGAATGCATTTTTTAGTGTTCCAATTCATCCAGACAGTCAGTTTCTTTTCGGATTCTGTTTAAATGGAAGGAGCTATATGTTTACACGCGCTCCTCAAGGTTTCACAGAAAGCCCTAGTATTTACAGTCAAGCACTCAAGAGACAACTAGACAACATTCACATGCCAACTGACACTGCCCTGCTCCAGTATGTTGATGATCTACTGATCACAGCCCGTTCTGAACGTGCTTGCGAGCGAGCATCACTTACAGTTCTGTATTTTCTAGCCGAGATGGGGCACAAGGTGTCACCTTCGAAGCTTCAATTCTGTGTCCAGCAAGTGGTATACTTAGGACACTTGCTGTCCAAGAGGGGTAGGCAGTTGACACCAGACCGTATCCAGTTAATAGCGAGTCTTCCCCAGCCCAGAACCCAGAAGGAGGTACGTGCCTTTATCGGCCTTACTTCTTATTGTAGACAATGGATTCCCCAGTATGCATTTCTAGCCAAGCCACTGATACAGTTAACGACACAGGAGGCAGCCGTATCGACTGTCCTCCATTGGACATCTGACCATACACTTAGTTTCAACGAGTTAAAGAAAGCCTTATGTCAAGCTCCAGTTCTAGCTACACCGAACTACAGTAAGCCTTTTACACTTTTCGTTACTGAACGCGAAGGTACAGCATTGTCTGTTCTCACGCAAGATCAAGCAGGACAATACAAGCCCTGTGCTTATTTTTCTAGCACATTAGATCCAGTCGCCCAGGCGTTGCCTGCGTGCCTCAAGTCAGTTGCAGCCACAGCACTAGCTATCAGACAAAGTGATTCTATAGTTTTAGGACACTCCCTGACAGTACAAGTCCCACATTCAGTAGAAGTTCTTTTAAACCGAACACAAACTCAGCACTTGACAATTGCACGTTTAACAGGTTATGAATTAACACTGTTCCAGCCACACATAGAAATCAGACGCTGCAACGTTCTGAATCCCGCTACACTGTTACCATCAGTTAATTCAAATCCAGACCCACATGATTGTGTGGAAGTAGTTAACATTACGACAAAGCCAAGACAAGACCTGACAGATATTCCGTTACCAGATCCTGACCTGACACTTTATGTGGATGGTTCATGTATGAGAACTAGTACAGGAGAACTAGTCGCCGCGTATGCAGTGACTACTGACACTGAAGTTATTGAAACACACCGTATTGATACTCTGTCCGCTCAAGCAGCAGAGCTAGTCGCTCTGACACAAGCCTGTATACACGCCAAGAACCTGAAAGTTAATGTTTACACAGATTCACGTTACGCATTCGGAGTTGTACACGACTTCGGAGTGCTCTGGCAGGAGAGAGGTTTCATGACTTCTCATGGAACCAAGATTCAGCATGGTCTCCTTATTCAAGCCCTGTTAGATGCCATACATTTACCGACATCTATTGCTATCATGAAATGCAAAGCACATACGAAAGTTACTGACCTTATTTCCCAGGGTAATGATCTAGCAGACCGCACAGCCAAGCTTACAGCACAGACTCCAGACATTCCAGTTAACATGACACATACTCCAGATCTGATTACATGCATGACAGTTAAGGACCCTACACAAGATGTCATAGATATACAGTTACATGCTACTCCCGATGAAATCAAGAAGTGGTCTGAACAAGGAGGGGTCCAGACAGATCAAGGATGGTTAACGAAGGGTAGAGCCACATGGTTTCTCCCCGACTCTATGGTTCAAGTCATTATCAATACCGCACATAGTCCAGCACATTTAGGAGAAAAAGCTATGTTAGACAGTATCCAGAACATTTGGTTCAACAAGCATTTACGAGCTGCAGCCAAGCAGAAAGTCCGTACCTGTATGATATGTTGTCAGTTTAATCCAGGTAAAAGTGTCCCGGTGGAACAAGGTGGTTTCCAGCCCCCTGACCACCCTTTTGAGGTCCTCCAGATGGATTATATTCAGATGGAGCGATGTCGAGGTTTCAAGTATGTCCTTGTAGTTGTATGCGCTTTGTCCAGGTGGACAGAAGCATATCCAGTCCCAGATTACACAGCCGCGACCACTGCCAAGCAGTTGGTTCGTGAATTTTTCCCTAGATATGGACTCCCTAGAGTCGTATATTCTGATAACGGTCAGCCATTCTCATCCGAACTCATGAAACACGTTTCCCTTTTGTTAGGGTACCAGTGGAAGTTTAATTGTGTACGCCATCCTGAAGCAGCCGGTCTCGTAGAGAGACATAATCAGACTCTGAAAATCCGTATTGCAAAAGTCTGTAAGGACAAAGGTGTGGACTGGTTAATAGCTCTGCCAGTCGCTTTATTTTATATGCGCATGGTCGCACATTCCAGATCAGGTCTGTCCCCGTACGAGGTCGTATTCGGCCGCCCCCCTAACATGTGGGGTACTCCTAGACCCCGAAGTATTACCGATGTTTCATGTAATATGCTGACAGATTACCTAGCTTCCTTGATGTCTGCCCTCAACTCATGTCGTTCACAGGTTGCCGCCGCATTTCCAGACAATACCGAGGTGGCACCGCATGAGGTCGTTCCAGGCTCCCTTGTGATGGTCCGAAATTTCGACAGATCAAGTCCGCTGGAACCACGTTGGAAGGAGCCACGTCAGGTCCTCTTGACCACCCGAACTGCCGTCAAGTTGGAAGGCAGAAAGGGGTGGGTCCACCTTTCTCATGTAAAACTTTTCAATGGATTGAAATCAGTCTCCAAAAACATTTCCAAGGATTTCCAGGATTCGAAAGATTGCCAAGACATTGTTTTAAAGGACTGTCCCGCACAAGACATTATTACAACCCCTCCCTTGTTAGAGAAAACTCCGCAACAGGAGTATAAGCTCAAATTAAGGTCTAGTAAAATAAGTCAGTCAGTTTGATTGTATAAGTCCTCCCCTAGGTGAAACGGTTAGACTGTTTCTGACATGTATAAAATAGACCCCCATAGTGAGAGAGTCAGTCGAAGTTCACTTCAATGTATCGTTTTTCTAAGTTTCATATTGTTTCTCAGCATAATGATTTCCTGCACCAGCTACGCACTTTTCCTGTGTTTTCCAGTTCCTCATGTAAATATGTCTGCTAATGCTACAGTAGAGCACACGTTTAGTGATCTGCCTCCTCACGAATATTCTTACCGCCTCGCTATGCGCAACAACACATTTATCCGTATGTTACATTACTCACACCAGACCAGCAATGCCACAAATTGTTGGGTGTGTGGTCGACTCCCCCCTTTCCAGACACCGAAGGGAGTTCTGCCACTTTTTCCTTATCCATTCTCACATAATGGTTCGTGTGGAGCATGGTCCACGTTAACGTCATCCTCAACAGATATGTCTTTTCTTAACGGTACATGTTTTCCAGACAAGCAAGGTCTTCCCCACAGAACAGGTTTAGATCTAGAAAACGAAGTATATAATTTAGGTAATTATTCGTCGAATTTCATGGTCCTGAATGTTCAGTCTGATACTACTCCAGACTTACCTGCTATTTCAGTACTACCTGTCAAAGGCGAATTATGTGTCCGTAGTTATGGTTCTGTACACATAGGTCATAGTGAATGTACTACTGTTATCAAGTATAGTGACAGTGGGAAATCTATTTTCAAAGCTTCACGTCATTCTTATTTTATTTGTGGTCAAACTGCATATGTCCGTCTGCCCCTCGATTGGGAGGGAACCTGTTACATTGCCTTCCTACTGCCACCTGTTTTTCTAGCCCCATCTGATTATCACAGAAACACACATCTAGTACACATTAGACATAGAAGGGAGTCCCCAATTGTCGATTATACTGAAACTACTCTAGAACAGTATACAGATTTCAATAAAGGTTTCTTCTTCTTTGTAGGACCTGTCCAGAATAGTAAACTGATCCGTAGGTTAACAAGAACCCTTGAAGCTGTAGTAAATGAGACTGCCTCTGCTCTAGGTAACCTAACCGAAGAACAATCTGCTATGAGATTTGTCGTTTTGCAAAATCGTCTCGTCCTTGACGTCATACTGGCCGATAGGGGCGGGGCCTGTAGAGTCATCGGATCTAGTTGCTGCATTTTCATTCCAAATAACGCGCCGTCCGTTTATTCAGCTATAACCAGACTCCATAAAATTGCCCATCTGTTACACCAAGATCCAGGCACCTGGACATGGTCCGGTTGGTTCTGGAATATAATTTCCGCATGGGGATGGAAAGTCCTGTCCTTTCTAGGTATTGCAGTAGCGATCATATTCAGCTGCTGCCTCTGTATACAATGTGGCCCTGCGATTTGCAGCATGTGTGCTACCTCTTGTATTCCTAGTCCCAAGCCCCGTTCTAAATCCCGTTCCCAGACAATTCGAGACGAGCAAATGGTACTGTATGAAATGATAGATGGTATCATGAAAATTGATGTTTCCTGATGGAAACGTAGTGACAAGGAGGGAATGTGGAAAAGTAAATTTTGCCATGTTCTGTGTCCCTACGCCTCATCCATCATATGTTATGTGTGCATGACCAATATGCATATGTTATTTCCCATGTCCGATTAATGACGCAATTCCAGTTGTGTCCACCTCTAGTATGCTATTTTCCAGTCCTCGTGAATACTACGAATATCAGGCCTATGTAAAGTAATGTTGCCACGTTTCCCAGTGTGCACGTTATTCCATTATAAAGTCCCCGTTTCCAGGCCTCAAAAGGGCCCGGACCACAGATTCAGCTCCTGTCTCCTGAAAGCCTCGCTGAGGAGCGATACAGCCCCCACCTGTATCCTCGACCCTTCACTTACTTCCTGCCTCGCAGTGCCCGGTGCAGCTTGGCTCTGCCTCTGAGTCTGCCAAAAGTATGTTATAGTTCCAGCTATCAGTTCAGTCCTCCTCCTCTGCATTCCTAAGCTACTGAACTGCATCAATAGTTTCCGTCATTGTCTAGCCTTCTCGTCTCCACGTTAGAGAAATACTGTATTTAATGGTCATTTAGTATTCTTCATCACGCACTTCATGTAGAATAATGCATGGTCCAGTCTTAGAGTCAAGTTAGCTTTTCCCCTCATGACTTCTAGTTTATATCAACATGTTCCCTAAACATTAGATACCAGATAGGGTTTAGGTACATGTCGCTCCGACCCTCCAGACTCTAGTCTCTGCTCCTAGCACAGAGTTCATAGCCCCCAGCTTCTCCTAGTAACACGCCATTGCTAGTTTTCGCGCACCATTAGGTTAGAGGTCCCGGCTCCTTAGGTAGCCCCCTCCTATGTTTCCGCCCATTCATGACATATTCTGTTACGTTTGCATCACATGTCTATGTATACTCCCAGTTACACCTCTTTTTACTGTTATCTTTCGCGACTGCTACGCGTCACACCTTCTGCTCCACCCACTGCTACGCCTACTGCAATGTAATGCTATGTGTTCGCGCTATGTATATATGCCTGTGTTTTGTTATTGAATGTTAGCGCGCTCATCCCAGACCTAGCCCCAGCAGCTGCTGGGCCTCTTTTCCCCTGCTGGGCCCCAGTTGTCCTGCTGGGCCCTGTCACCTCTGTTCTATGCAGGTTGTCCTGATCCTGTCCTTATGCTGTAATAAACCTGCAGAAACTCCTACTACCTCGAATCTTGACTCTTATTTTATTGAGCTATCTGTTATTCATTCATTCATCCAAAAATAGATCCGGTATTATTTATTTATATACCACACGCCATGCATACCGGCGGCAGGAGTCAGAGCTTTGGCGGCGGCTTGCCCTTGTTTTACAAGTGACTGACAATCTGCTGCACCGTCTGGCGCTCGTTGCCCTGCTGCTTAGCCCACTTGTGCAGGCGGCCCTTTTCCAGGGCGCCGTTGAAGAGCACACAGAGCTTGATGTTACCCTGGAAGCAGGCACGGACTAGCGCATCCAGTTAGCCCAGCATGTGGTTTCTCTGGCCGCTGCTTACCCAGTCGTTGTAGAAGCCGCCATAGAGCCGGTGCAGGCAGGTGTCGACGTCCATCAGCAGCCTGGTCTGTGGAGTCCTCTGCCAGAGCTAAAATAAATAAAAAAAATCGGAAAGTAAAAGCGCGCGTTGTGCCTCATGACTGGACTGCCTGAAACGCGGTGAACAAAATTAAAAAAACAATCGGGAAGTGAAAGCACGCCATGCGCGCGTTGCGCCTCATGACTGGACTTCCTGAAACACGGCGAGCAAATGAGACGCAGTGCGCGTGCACATCCCCTGTCCGGGCAGGCACGGCAAAAAGGAGAGAGGGAGGGAATAAACATGCCTCACTTCCAATTAAAAGTACGGATTTTCCATGCGTGCCAATCGGAAGCATGGGTGGAGCTTCCACCCCACTTCCAAAGCGAAATCAACGACAATAGATCTCGCAAGCCAGCAGCGCATGTGCTGCATCACTAGGCGAGACCTAAAAATAGGGTCATTCCCTGTTGAGGCGTCTATAATCTCTTAAATTTTGTCCTGTTGCATGTTTCAAGTCTCCTCACAGATTAGGGGTGAAACCCTTGACAACAGGCTACAGGTGTGTGTTTGTGTAGCTTGCAGATGATAGTCGAAAACATTACATTTTTTTGTCTTTTTATTTTGAACTTGGAGACTATAAAAACTTTTACCTTTTAGAACAAGTCTTTCATTTGCAAAGTGTAAGAATATACAAATATGGCAAGGTGCGTATTCGAAATTGAAAATGCTCTCAACTAGCTCATCTTCGAAGTAAAAGTGGTCTCATCTTAGCTACCTTACTCTGTGCTGCCTTAGTTTGTTGCAGTTCTGCTGCTGTAGTCAAACATGTTTGTTTGATAATAAAACGTTTTGTGTATGTGATCTGTGCCAGATGATCTCCTTGTCAGCATGTTGTGTCTTTTTCTATTCCAGCACCACAGCTTCTACGATTTTATCGTCACTAAAGCTAGAGGCAAGAGTGGTAAGTTAGACCCCGAAAGGAGCTTTTGTGTGTTTGCTGTGTGAGTTTGAGCTTTGCTGAGTTTTCAGCCAGTGAACACTACCTTTCCAGTCCATGCTAGTCCTGATGACTGCTTGGGTTTCCTTAGTTACCCTCAGGAAAGCAGTATACTTTCCGTTCCTCAATGTTTGTAGTTCACAGTCTGATCTTTGCTGTTGCTGTTGTCCGTGCAGAGGTACTTGCCCTGCCCCTGCCATTTCGTAGTTGACTGAATGATCTTTCCTTTGGCTGCTTAAGGTCCGCAGTTCCTCCCAGTCCCTCCGCGTCCGTAGTGAGTGCCTCATCTCTCTGCTGACTGTGAGCAGTACCTCCTGGCCCCTCCTACTCCAGAGTGAGTGCCTCATTGCTCTGCTGCCAGTGGACAGTACCTCCCAGTCCCTGCTAGTCTGGAGTAAGTTCCTCATCCCTCTGCAGACAGTGAGCAGTACCTCCGGTCCCTGCTAGTCTGGAGTGAGCGCCTCATCTCTCCTATGGTTGCCAAGCAAGTAGTACTGCCCTGTCCCTGCTAGTCCGTAGCCACTGTCTGATATTTCCCGTGGCTACTTGCGATGGCCGGTTCCTCCAGTCTGCCCTAATCCGTAGGCACTGCCTGATCTTTCCTGTGGCTACTTGCGGTGAACAGTACTATGTGTTCCCTGCTTGTCTGTAGAGAGTGACTGACCTCTCCTGTGGCTGCCAACAGTGAGCAGTACCACCATTTTGTTTTATTGCCAGACAAGAAGAGTTAGATTTTGGAAACTAATCAAGATACATGCATCCTCCAATTAAAGAACAAAAGGACATTAAAGGCATGACTTTAAGGGCCAAGAGGCAGCGCTTTAGATTGATGTTTTACTCTTGTTTGAACGGCCTGGCTTGTAAAGGATGTGAAAACCAAGGAAAGAGATTTGAGTAGTCTAGACTGTTTGGCTCTTGGTCAACTGGAAGGTTTGTGTCAGCATGAGAACTCTTGAACTTGCAAACCAATGTGAGCATTGGCGGTACAGGGAGAAAGGTAAACACCCCACCCACCAGTTTACCAAAAGCTTATTCCCTTAGGCATCCCTTTGTCAGCGATGCATTTGTTTCCATGTTCACTTTTTGTTAAAGAAATTAGGAGTGTTTGGTTATATTTTTCCTCGATCGTCGCCAGCTTGCAGGCCTGGTGGTCCCCAGCTTACAGGACAGGCGGCTCCCAGAGACAGTCGCCACATTCCTCCATTTCCCCAGACATACTGCTCTTACAGGAACCCTGGAAACGTTCTTGTTCCGAGCCATCCCTGCAAGTCCAAAGACCTGCCCCATAAACATCACCATTGAAGTCTTTGAACATTCTTGTTGCCAGGTTTGGGAAAGAGCTAAAGAGCTGGCTGATCTCAGAGTCCATATTATCTGCTTTTTGTGGACATACTTTTGATTGTAGCCCAAATGATTAAGCCATTTTGAAAACATTTTTACCACCCTTGACCTTAATTTAAAAACCCCAGCCCCTGTAGTAACCTCATTTGTTTTATTATTGAAGAGCCACTTGAGGTTTTTCTTTCCTCCTCTTAAAAGTTCTTCTAAATGTTATCGGTTTAACTGGATCCCAACCAGGGACCAAAATAATGGAAATAGCTGCAGAACAAAGTAATGGATGTTAAAACCTACCTTTTTGTCTACTGGGAATTCCTCTGTAGAACATTCCATCAATCCTAGAGCTTCTGCACTGTTAAAGAAATAGACCAGGTGTACATCCTCCGCTTAGTTGTGTTTCTATGTAAAGGAGGCATGGCCTGCTGTTCAGGCTCCACTGCACCTTTTGGGGCTTCGATAATTCTGGACTGCATGTGATTGGTTCCCATCTATAATGGCAGAGAGTCAGCAGTGAGTAACAGCTTTGCATCTATAACATCTTTGTTTTCTCAGAAAGTCCCCTTAATTGGGTGAAGGATGTCAAGCATTGGCTTGGCATCTGAGCTAAAACTGATGGTTTAAAATGATGGCCTGAGGAATTCAATGTACAACATGGACTCAATATTTCCAACCATCGCTTATGCGCTGTTGGTACCCTTTATCATCTGCATCCAGTTCAGCTTATCGTTTGTTGACAGACTTTTTTAAATTCCATCATGTAAGCTTCAGCATCTTATTCAAACAAGTACGGATGCATTAGAACTGCATCAATCAGCGCAAAAGAATATCAAATATTCCTTTAAGCCGTGTGTTGACTCTACAATTTACAAAACAAAGTTTATATGTCAGTTGATAAAGATCTGTTCATAAATGTACGTAGCCTATTTACCACTGCATTTCTCTTGCTAGGGCAGGTTTGGAGGCCCCTGCACTAAAATTAATTTCATGATGTAAATTGCTAAAGTAGACCACCCCTCTTTTTCCTTCTTCAGAGGGAGGGTAGTTCGTGATTTTCTTAAAAGGATGTTTTCCTTTTTGCAGACCAGCTCTGGTATATAAACTTCAGTGTAGGGCGATTTATTTGCTGCATATACATTTTCTTTTTAAATGTGGTTTATATTTTGATGTTAAAGAATCCATCTCAGTCCAGTGTAATCCCTCCCCAGGGAGCTGACTGAAGAGTTTCCTTCTGTGACTTACATAAGCTTAAAAGGGTGTTTGTTGAATATTTCTTTCGATTAGGAAAAGCCATTTCTAAAGCAGGCCCATCTTGGTGACTAGTGCCTCGCTTTAAATACTGGTGAATGAACTCCACATTCATTGGCTGCGTTTAAGCCTTTAAAATCGTTTTACAAGCACTAAAGTCTAGACTCCAACTCAAGAGCAGACTTTGTTGGTCCGGGCGGCCTTCAGAATGTTGTTCTGCCTCCAACCCGAATACCTGTAGTAATTACTCACTACTCTGTAATTCTTTGCAAAGCTGTACATATATTTAGCTGCTTTACAACACAAACCTACCAGGTAGTGTATATTTGATTAGTAGGGCAGCGCTTTGGCAGCAGTCTATTTGTATGAAACTTGAAGGCGTGTAGGAACAGACGAGATTTCTGGGCTTTTGTTAATCTTGGGAAGCCTAATTTGAGGTGGGGAGGGACAGAATTCCACAGGAAGATTTGTACCCAAACATTTGAATCTATAGGGTGGGTGGAGAGTTTGTTTTGGCAAATTCATGTAGAATGCCTTTTTACCTGAGAGTTATGGTGTTTAGGAGAGTGCAAATCCTGTTAGAGCCTTCTGTGCAAGATATAAAATTGTGCATTCATTAGGTCGTTAGGCCCGGAAATCATTGGGGGTAGACCTTAAGGAGGCCGGGATGTAGGATGCGAGTACTCTTTGTGGTTTGCTCACCATTTTGTTCAGAAAATGTTCATAGATTTTAACCCAGTAATAGATTCTGGAGCAAGTACAAATGTGTTCCTCTGAGATAGCAGTAGCAACAGCAGGGTTCTTCAAAAAGCACATCCTTGGTCAAATGCATTTTTGTCAATGTTGTTCATCTGAAGGAAGCAAGTTTGAGCTTAAAATGACCCCTATGTTCACTGCGAGTGATTGGTCCAGCTGATGACTAAAGGAATGTAGCCAGTCAAAAGGGAATGCAGCCAAAGTGCCACTGACTTGACTGCTCCTCGGTGTGTTGGGTAACTGCCTATGTACCTGTGGTAGCCCATGTTATAGTAGTCTAAGATCTCGGCTGGGCTAACATTTACAGGTTGAAAATGGTCTGCGACAATGTCGACCCTTGTGGGATTTTGTTGCACTTCAATGAAGAGAGGGAGGAGGCCAGTTTTTACAGTATGTACCTGTACAGAAAATTCAATGCCTGGTTCTCCGTTTTGATATATAGAAATCGCATGTGACCTCCCTTCCTACCAATGTTCTGCTGGTTTAAATTGTTGGTCTATTGATGATTATATTGAATGAAGGGCACTCTAGTTGTTTGAACACCAAGTTCTAAATGCTTTCTTGCAATGTAGATAAACTACAAATGGAGATTTCTAAAGGCAGATATTAGCACATGTAACTACAAAGAGTTTATCCATACTACAGTATCTCCTGTACAGGTGAGCAGTGTTTTCAGCTTCCTAAAAAGAAGTTGCACGAAGGATGTTACCGGCCTTAATGTGGTCATGTACACCGTCCGCATTTCCTAGGATTGTGTTTACGCAGAAGCCGCTGATTGACATCACTTGAAGGTTTACATTGTAATCCGCTGTGTTGTAAATTGCTAGAAGACCAATTTCCGCTCTTGAGTAGATAGTGGTCGGACCTGATGTTGCTCTTTACTTCGTATGAGTGAACAAGGCTTTTCCACAGACGATCCTCAGTGCGGTCACGCTGGAATGGGCTTTCAGCCGGTTTCAAGCTGGGTGGATCCCTGCGGAGTGCTAAGGATGGAACTTTTTATCCGAGGAGCAGAATAGGCAGTTGCACATATGCCATCTATGGAATGTCCTATGAATCATGATTAAAGTCAATTAGTGTTTGTAATGAGGTCGAATTTGTCATAACTGCTTGCTGATGGGAGTCTGGCAGGGGACTGGGAATAGTAGGCATTGTGTAAGGTGTTGGTCATTTGTTTCTCATCTAATCCTGGTTAATGAAACTCTTGCCTCTTCTCTCTTTCTATAAAGGACCTCTCTTCAACTTTGACGTCCATGAAGATGTCCGGCTTCTGAGTGACGCCACGGTGGAGAAGGATGAGGTAAGGATTGTATTGTACTATGTTGGAAGCACAGTGGCTGATCGAGGAAGTGGCGGGCTAGAGAAGGAATGGGGCAGAACTGCTCAATCTGGGCCCGCACCCAACCTGGTTTCCTGGAAAGCGGGGTTTTACCAACCAGTTTTAAAAGCGCTCTGCCTGATGCCTCAGTGTTTTTTCCTGGGGCCAGGGGCTGTCCTGTAGTGCCAATGAGCCTCCTTGATTGCTCGTCCCCCATCCTGACGCCATGCAAATTAGATGGAATTCTGTCTTCGTGTGTTATTTTCCGGTGTAAAAGATCAGCGTATGTTGCTTTAAAGTGCTTCCTTGCTGTCCCATTTGGTATGTAAGCCGCGGGTGCTGTTTCTTTTGTTTGCAGTATGTGCCTTGCTGGCAGCCCTTTCTGTGCCCAGGGTAAGCCGCAGGTGCTCTTTCTTCTGTTTGCAGTATGTGCCTTGCTGGCAGCCCTGTCTGAGCCCAGAGTAAGGCTGCAGAAAGTGAATGATGTCACTGAAATGTAACGTTATTTTGGGAGCGGATCTGTCTCTGCTTTCAACTCGTTGTGAGTGCCACCCCCTAACCTCTTCTTTCTCCCACCCAGTCTCACGCCGGCAAGGTTGTCCTCCGCAGCTGGTATGAGAAGAACAAACACATTTTTCCTGCGAGCCGCTGGGAGCCATACGACCCAGAGAAGAAGTGGGATAAGTACACTGTAAGGACATGCAATAGTTGCCTGTAAAATGTCTCTTGTACTGCGTTCTTGGTGTGCCTTTTTTAGCGCTGTCCTTCCAGCCACCCCCCCTCATCCTGGGGTACAGCGTTTGTGATCCCATCTTTTGTTCTCTACGTTTCTCACCATTTCATTCGATGCTTGAAATTCAGAAATCAAGCCTCTTCCTTTATAATGCCTCCGCTGCTCCCCATGTCGCCAAACGTTTTTCTGTGGTGGGCCGTGTTTGCAGAGCATTGCTGGCTTGCATGGCGTCGCCACCATTCCTACTTCTGTTTTTTCAAGCACACTAAACCCCTTCTAATGCCTTCCTTTGTTTCTCTTATTCACACAGATTCGATGAAAATTGCTCCAAAGGGTGACAACAATGTGAGTCCCTTCCAGTGATTTCCCTTTCCAAATGCATTTTGAAACACATCGAAGAGGTCAGACCACAGCTACTGCGTAACTCCTCATTGTCAAGAAACGAAGAATGCTCAGGCCTTCATACTTTGGCTTGGGCTTCCTCGTCCCATGATGCATTGCTGTCTCTGGATCCACACAGCCCGAAGAGAGAACACCAGTGTTTATGTAGGGTCAAATCACAAGGATTTTTTTAAAACTAAAGATAAATTCCCACTGAAAGATGTAATTTCAGCAGTTTGTGAAAGTATCTCTGAAGTAGATGGTACAGTTACTAGATGAACTATTGCTTGCCCTCCATGTATTGGAATGCTGGAAAGGGTTAGCACACTCCAATTATTTTTTACTTTTTTTATTTTAAATCATGGCGCGTACAAACCGGAGCGGCATAATACTAAAGTAAATTCAGAAAGAAATTGAATTTAAGACAGAATATGTTTAAAAAATATTGAGTGGTCTGTCTTTTAATTTTTCAGCAGACTTAGCCCGATTTAGAGTTTGGCGGACGGGTTAATCGATCCCGCCTTCCATTTTCTAAATGCCATGGAATATAATGCACTTGTAACACTGCCGACTGGATGTCTGTCACCTGTGTGATGGAGTAACCCATCTGCCGAACTCTATTCTTACCCTTAGACTTAATTTTGTTTGTAGGGGCTTACTTGTACATAAAGTTGTGTATTGGTAGAAAAAAGTTTGAATGTAGCAGTATTATTTTCTGCTGTGTTGCTCAGTGCTTCTTGTTCACCTTGTTTCCATGTCGAGCAGAATAAATGTTATTTTCTTTAACCTATTGTAAAGTGATTTTTGCTGGAAAGAGCAGTGGAGAGGAATGTGATGTTTCACAGTGCTCTATACATTTCTTGCATTGAAGCAGTGTTTGGCCTGTCCATTTGTGGTATGGTTCAGTGGTGTCATTACCTGCACGAACTGAAAGCCTGCTTCGGTCAGTCTAACCAGCTCAGCGTTGATAACTTGACTCCTTTTACACATATCGCTTAAGAAATGGATACTAGAAACTAAACTCATGAGTACTTAAAGACTGCACCACTCCTGGATTTTCAGTCAGCGGCAGTCTTTGCATTGGAAAATATTCCCCCTATCCTCATTCTTTTTATTACGATTTGGAGTTAATTTCTTTTTATTTAGCATTTGTACAGCACAGCTAATCATCCCCAGGGGGATCGCTCAGCGCCCGGCAGAACAGAAAAACAGGCCATTGGACGGCCTAGGCTCCTAAAACATCCAGGTCTTTAGGCTATTTTTGAAGTGTAACAACAAAACACGGAGGGAGTAGGGTCCAAGGGAATATTCAAAGACCAAATACACAGTTATAACCCCTTAGAACAACATTATACATACAAATAATAACTGTGGGTCTAATGAAACATAAGGTCTCTGTGTTCAAAAAGTGTCTACTAGACTATAGAGTACTTAAGGACATCACAATGTGATATGTGTTCCCATCAGTGTTCGGGGAAATTCCTACCCCGAAACAAGAAATTAAGACCTTAGGAGTCTGGCTGGAACCCGAGCTTACGATGAAAACGCAAGCCTCCAAAACAGCAGGTACCTGTTTCGGGCTTATGCGGACTACCCGGAGGATTCTTCCCCCTACTCCCGCCCGCACCTAGAAAACTCCTAGTCCAAGGTTTAATACTGGCACGGTTGGACTACAGTAACATGGTATACCTGGGAGCTCCAGAGGCCACCTTGGCTAAACTTCAACGCACACAGAATGCGGCAGCCCGACTACTTATGAACCTTCCCTCCAGAGTATCAGCCAAACCTGCTATTAAGGCCCTGCACTGGCTGCCAGTGCGCCAAAGGGTGGAATTCAAAGCCATGTGCACTGTACACAAATTGATGAATGGAGTTGGTCCTACGATCCTTAATGACCTGGTGACTCCTTATAAGGCCCCCAGATCCCTTCGGTCTGAGAATGAGCGTCTGGCCAACATCCCCAAATACAGGAAGACACGGACGGGAGGCCGACGCTTCTCAGTGAAGGCATCTGCCGGATGGAACTCCCTCCCCCGTACCCTTAGACTGGAACCCAGTTATCGGATTTTCAGAAAAAAACTGAAAACGCTCTTGTTCCCAAAATAAAGTCCCTTCCCTCTTTTCCCCTCTCCTTTGGATAATACATTCAATATAGCGCGGGGGTGCCTTCGGGTCACCAGGCGCTTTACAAATCGCTAAATAAATAAATCAGTTACACACTCTGAGCCGCCCTTCTTGTCATCATTTGGGCGATTTCACAGGGTGGTATGTCCACATCGTACGTGGTACTGAACCACCTGGTAGTAACTGGAAGCAGTGCTAAACAAAAAATCAGTGAGTGAAAGTGCTATAGTTTAAAAATGGATAGTGAATGCCAAAAAAACACTTTTAATGAGAGGCAAACCACTTCCAAGATTAAAACCTAAAGTGCAAAGTAACAGTAGTTTGTAACAAATATCTACTGCATATGTTAAGAGGTCGACATGTTTCTGCAGTTATTAGATCCTAGTGGTATCTCCTGCTTCTTCAGGACCAACAATCAACTTTGCTACTGCTTCTAAAGTGCGAAAGTGCATAATAACAAACAATAATGTACATAAATGTCACCTGAATTCGTCCTCTCACTGTTCTTTTTTGGAGTTTTATTGAGGTGAGACGATCATCCACGTGCAAGGATGTATCATGATTAAAAGACACAAAATAAGAAAACAGAGAAAGAAGGATAACATTTTAATGAACAAGTTATCTCTCCCTAGTTTCATCAAAGTAAATTTACTTCAGAATTAGGATTATTATGAAATAATTTCGTAGACCCAACCATTTCTCAAATGGAAAATCCACTCACTCACCTAGAGATTGAGGGACCGGCGCAGCTCCTCACCTGGCAACAGCTCAGGAATATGGGGCACCGCTCTATTCAAAAACCATAAAAACGAAAATGAGAAACCTGAACGGCTAGCCGCCATTCCAGAATTCCGACCTTTGCAGTCATTTGCCAATCCGATGATGTCATAAATAGACATCATATGTCATATTATTTATGTGCATTAGTGAGAGCATTCAAAGCTATACTCATATCAAATACTGAGCACTTGATGTTCTACTCAGGTTTTTTTAGAAGTAAAACATCTGTGATGTTTGCAAAATAAAGTGCCCGTTTATCAGTGAAATGCAAGGAAGTCTGTAAATACAGTTAAGACCAGCTACAAAATAAGGCGCAGATCGGTCAGATTTTAAGTAAGATGTCATTAGAAGTTAACAAACGCGGTGTTTGCTAAATGAAGTGCCCGTTTTTACAGTGAGGTACAGAGAAGTTTGTACATGTGGAGAACCCAGCTTCAAAATGCGGTACAGATCGGTCAGATCATGAGAAGCGAGCCGATATCGTACATACCTCTCCGTCGATACTCCGGTCAAGCATCTGCTCTGATCGGGGAGGCACCGAGGAAACACCAAACGCCATATTTAAAATTAATGGTTGCTCTTTGGTCGCGCCTACGCATCATTCCGCGACACCCAAGCCTATTGGTCACAGCCGACATTGTCAATATCCAGCTGCGTGTTGATTCATGGGAAATGTAGTGCTATGCGGTATAGACGCGAAAACCACATTCTCGTGACAATAGTCAGTCAATAAAGGACGATATTAAAGTTTGTAGTATGTATTAATTAAAAAAAATAATCCTTCATTCTTTATTCTGGTCAGGGAAAAAGAAGACAAAACACCTGAAATGAGCGATAAACTCGGCTGCTATGTGGCACTGATGTGAAATGCAGCGTGAAAAGAAAAGACACAGCTGCAAGTTCGGTTCCCGCATAGAACAATACAGAAAGCCGTGTTTATTTGCCTTGTCTTAGCTATTACCAACAAGAACACCCTTATTCATTATTTAACATTAAATGAAAAAAATGGTCACATCATCCGGACCAGTATTCAAAGGGGTCATATGTCAATAAATAGCCGTGCATGCGGAATGGGTCATCCTGCTGATCAGAGGTTTGTATTCTAGTTAACAGGAGTAGTTAAACAAGAATAGGTCGATATTGAGACCGTCGAATCCTCAAGTTTCACTATAGAAAATGTAATGCGTGCATTGTTACACGCAGCACAAGCAATTTTGTCTACCCAGCATAGATTAGTAAACATGCTGCCGAGTTCAGAGACCAGTCATCTCATAAGACACACAGTACTGGAAGTCAACTAGACTTAAGTCTCTATAGTGCCGTCCATGGAATGTCTTCGTTCAGACCATTTTTGTCCGTGTTCAAACGGTACACCCATTTTTGCTCCAGTCTAAATAGGTGTTTGGAAATGTCGGTGACATGAGGAGGGATCCGTGGTTGTTCCACAACAGTCCAAGTGAAATCAGTCGGTTTGTGCCCTACCTCTAAAAAATGATTGGTGAGGCGGGTTGCTTGTTTTTTGCACCTAATCGTGCTTTTGTGTTCTGAGATCCTTATTTTGATTTTTCTCGTTGTCATCCCGACATATTGTAAGAGACAAGGACATGTAATCAGATAGATAAGGTTGGTGCTGTTACAGTTGGTGAAATGTTTTTGTTCCCAGCGCCTGGATGTTCCAATGTGAATACTTGTTGAGCGACTCGTTTGTGGACAAGCCGCGCAATTCCCGCAAGGATGATGTCCTTCGACCGGTGGAAGATCCCATAGAGTGCCGACTTGGTGGGTACACTTGGGTCCTGGTCTAGTGTGTACTGGACGGTCTCTTATGCTGGTCCCGGGTCTGACCTCTGCATCAGGGTCTGCCTCCTCTAACCAGTGAGCCACACTTCTCCACGTGGTGGGACTTGGTGGGTACTCTTGGGTCCTGGTCTAGTGTGTACTAGACGGTCTCTTATGCTGGTCCCTCTTTTGTATGCAAAAGGAGGTTCTGGAAGTATATTCGGGCCAGTGTTCAGGATCTTCCAGTGTTGACGCACAATCTTTTGGATGGCATTGGACCTCGTGTTGAAAGTGTTGACAAATGCTATCCTTTCGTTTTTAGGTTTAGGAGGAGTCAATTCCAGTAGCGCTTCACGATTGTTATTCAAAGCTCTTTTCTTCGAATTTCGAATCAGTTTCTTGGGATATTTCTTGTCTCGAAGGCAGTCCTCAAGTTCTTTGGCATGTTTGTTGAAGCTCTCTTTGGTGGTACAGTTTCGTTGAATGCGCAAAAATTGCCCAAAGGGCAGATTATCCCGCAACGCTTTGGGATGACAGCTGTTGCGCGCCATTGGCTTCTTGTATAGCTCGGATATCAAGCCCCTTGAGGTTACATTGATCCTGAGATCCAAAAATGCCAGAGTTGATTTAGAGTATTCGATCGTGAAGCGCAAAAAAGGAGTTCTGTTCATTCAACCACAGTTGAAACTACTTCAGTTAAATTTCAGTTCCGCGCCACACTTCCTGAAATTGATGTTCAAAATGGGTCGCACTCCGACTCCACCCACCAGCAGGTGTGCCCCAGGAGCATCATGGTCGATGCAGTCTTTGGATAGCGAGTGCGCTATATTGAAGAAAAGTGTGTCGTAGCAAGGTTGCAGCACCAACTCTGGACACCGGTGTTTCGGAATAGTTGTTCCTCGTCAGCAGAGTGTAGGTTATTCGGGGTTAGCTGTGTAGGCTGCCAAATGTTCTCAGGTATGTACCTCTCACGGCTCCCTTGAGCTTGGGCTGACGAGCTTGGATCCCGAACATTTGGCAGCCTGCACAGCTAACCCCGAATACCTACACTCTGCTGACGAGGAACAACTATTCCGAAACACCGGTGTCCAGAGTTGGTGCTGCAACCTTGCTACGACACACTTTTCTTCAATATAGCGCACTCGCTATCTAAAGACTGCATCGACCATGATGCTCCTGGGGCACACCTGCTGGTGGGTGGAGTCGGAGTGCGACCCATTTTGTACTTTGATAGGCTCCCTTGAGCTTGGGCTGACGAGCTCGGATCCCGCACCCGCGCCGTGAGAGGTACATACCTGAGAACATTTGGCAGCCTGCACAGCTAACCCCGAATACCTACACTCTGCTGACGAGGAACAACTATTCCGAAACACCGGTGTCCAGAGTTGGTGCTGCAACCTTGCTACGACACACTTTTCTTCAATATAGCGCACTCGCTATCTAAAGACTGCATCGACCATGATGCTCCTGGGGCACACCTGCTGGTGGGTGGAGTCGGAGTGCGACCCATTTTGTACTTTGATAGGCTCCCTTGAGCTTGGGCTGACGAGCTCGGATCCCGCACCCGCGCCGTGAGAGGTACATACCTGAGAACATTTGGCAGCCTGCACAGCTAACCCCGAATACCTACACTCTGCTGACGAGGAACAACTATTCCGAAACACCGGTGTCCAGAGTTGGTGCTGCAACCTTGCTACGACACACTTTTCTTCAATATAGCGCACTCGCTATCTAAAGACTGCATCGACCATGATGCTCCTGGGGCACACCTGCTGGTGGGTGGAGTCGGAGTGCGACCCATTTTGTACTTCCTGAAATTGAGTTGACAAGAAATATCCCAAGAAACTGATTCAGAATTCGAAGAAAAGAGCTTCGAATAACAATCGTGAAGCGCTACTGGAATTGACTCCTCCTAAACCTAAAAACGAAAGGATAGCATTTGTCAACACTTTCAACACAAGGTCCAATGCCATCCAAAAGATTGTGCGTCAACACTGGAAGATCCTGAACACTGGCCCGAATATACTTCCAGAACCTCTTTTTGCATACAAAAGAGGGACCAGCATAAGAGACCATCTAGTACACACTAGACCAGGACCCAAGAGTACCCACCAAGTCCCACCAAGTGGAGAAGTGTGGCTCACTGGTTAGAGGAGGCAGACCCTGATCCAGAGGTCAGACCCGGGACCAGGGTTCAATTCCTGACGCGGCAGGGTCTTGAGCCCAAATGTCCATGGACTCGATAATTCTCGCCTCGGTGCCTACTCGAATCATGGGTTCACACTCTGCAGCTCTGGGCAATAGCTTGCTTAATCTCCACTACGGCCCCCCCGCGGCGGGATGCCTGGTCTTCACCTTGGGGATGCCCAGTAGGGGTAATCTTGCAGGGAAAGCCAGGACGGGTTCCCAAAGTAAGCACTAAGAGACCTGTCGGTGATTTGGCGCTATATAAATCGAAATTAACATAACATAACAAGTCGGCACTCTATGGGATCTTCCACCGGTCGAAGGACATCATCCTTGCGGGAATTGCGCGGCTTGTCCACAAACGAGTCGCTCAACAAGTATTCACATTGGAACATCCAGGCGCTGGGAACAAAAACATTTCACCAACTGTAACAGCACCAACCTTATCTATCTGATTACATGTCCTTGTCTCTTACAATATGTCGGGATGACAACGAGAAAAATCAAAATAAGGATCTCAGAACACAAAAGCACGATTAGGTGCAAAAAACAAGCAACCCGCCTCACCAATCATTTTTTAGAGGTAGGGCACAAACCGACTGATTTCACTTGGACTGTTGTGGAACAACCACGGATCCCTCCTCATGTCACCGACATTTCCAAACACCTATTTAGACTGGAGCAAAAATGGGTGTACCGTTTGAACACGGACAAAAATGGTCTGAACAAAGACATTCCATGGACGGCACTATAGAGACTTAAGTCTAGTTGACTTCCAGTACTGTGTGTCTTATGAGATGACTGGTCTCTGAACTCGGCAGCATGTTTACTAATCTATGCTGGGTAGACAAAATTGCTTGTGCTGCGTGTAACAATGCACGCATTACATTTTCTATAGTGAAACTTGAGGATTCGACGGTCTCAATATCGACCTATTCTTGTTTAACTACTCCTGTTAACTAGCATACAAACCTCTGATCAGCAGGATGACCCATTCCGCATGCACGGCTATTTATTGACATATGACCCCTTTGAATACTGGTCCGGATGATGTGACCATTTTTTTCATTTAATGTTAAATAATGAATAAGGGTGTTCTTGTTGGTAATAGCTAAGACCAGGCAAATAAACACGGCTTTCTGTATTGTTCTATGCGGGAACCGAACTTGCAGCTGTGTCTTTTCTTTTCACGCTGCATTTCACATCAGTGCCACATAGCAGCCGAGTTTATCGCTCATTTCAGGTGTTTTGTCTTCTTTTTCCCTGACCAGAATAAAGAATGAAGGATTGTTTTTTTAAATTAATACATACTACAAACTTTAATATCGTCCTTTATTGACTGACTATTGTCACGAGAATGTGGTTTTCGCGTCTATACCGCATAGCACTACATTTCCCATGAATCAACACGCAGCTGGATATTGACAATGTCGGCTGTGACCAATAGGCTTGGGTGTCGCGGAATGATGCGTAGGCGCGACCAAAGAGCAACCATTAATTTTAAATATGGCGTTTGGTGTTTCCTCGGTGCCTCCCCGATCAGAGCAGATGCTTGACCGGAGTATCGACGGAGAGGTATGTACGATATCGGCTCGCTTCTCATGATCTGACCGATCTGTACCGCATTTTGAAGCTGGGTTCTCCACATGTACAAACTTCTCTGTACCTCACTGTAAAAACGGGCACTTCATTTAGCAAACACCGCGTTTGTTAACTTCTAATGACATCTTACTTAAAATCTGACCGATCTGTGCCTTATTTTGTAGCTGGTCTTAACTGTATTTACAGACTTCCTTGCATTTCACTGATAAACGGGCACTTTATTTTGCAAACATCACAGATGTTTTACTTCTAAAAAAACCTGAGTAGAACATCAAGTGCTCAGTATTTGATATGAGTATAGCTTTGAATGCTCTCACTAATGCACATAAATAATATGACATATGATGTCTATTTATGACATCATCGGATTGGCAAATGACTGCAAAGGTCGGAATTCTGGAATGGCGGCTAGCCGTTCAGGTTTCTCATTTTCGTTTTTATGGTTTTTGAATAGAGCGGTGCCCCATATTCCTGAGCTGTTGCCAGGTGAGGAGCTGCGCCGGTCCCTCAATCTCTAGGTGAGTGAGTGGATTTTCCATTTGAGAAATGGTTGGGTCTACGAAATTATTTCATAATAATCCTAATTCTGAAGTAAATTTACTTTGATGAAACTAGGGAGAGATAACTTGTTCATTAAAATGTTATCCTTCTTTCTCTGTTTTCTTATTTTGTGTCTTTTAATCATGATACATCCTTGCACGTGGATGATCGTCTCACCTCAATAAAACTCCAAAAAAGAACAGTGAGAGGACGAATTCAGGTGACATTTATGTACATTATTGTTTGTTATTATGCACTTTCGCACTTTAGAAGCAGTAGCAAAGTTGATTGTTGGTCCTGAAGAAGCAGGAGATACCACTAGGATCTAATAACTGCAGAAACATGTCGACCTCTTAACATATGCAGTAGATATTTGTTACAAACTACTGTTACTTTGCACTTTAGGTTTTAATCTTGGAAGTGGTTTGCCTCTCATTAAAAGTGTTTTTTTGGCATTCACTATCCATTTTTAAACTATAGCACTTTCACTCACTGATTTTTTGTTTAGCACTGCTTCCAGTTACTACCAGGTGGTTCAGTACCACGTACGATGTGGACATACCACCCTGTGAAATCGCCCAAATGATGACAAGAAGGGCGGCCCAGAGTGTGTAACTGATGGGAACACATATCACATCGTGATGTCCTTAAGTACTCTATAGTCTAGTAGACACTTTTTGAACACAGAGACCTTATGTTTCATTAGACCCACAGTTATTATTTGTATGTATAATCTTTTTGAAGTGTGCCAGGGATGTACAGCCACGTAGTGATTCCGGTAACCGGTTCCAATGGAAGGGGGCTAGATGAGAAAAAGCCCGCTCACCCATTCTCACTTGCTTGATTTTGCAGGGGGCTAAAAGATTTTGGTTTGCTGGATCTTAGTTGACGCCCCGGCACATATGCTCTTACCTTCTTTTTTAGGTAAACCGGACCCAGGCCTTGCCTTAAACACCAAGATCAACATTTTGAAGACTGCTCTCCTCTTCACAGGTAGCCAATGTAGGGACTGCAGCAGAGGGCGGTATGGGGTACGTCTAGCTTTGTTCAAAACTATTCTGGCTGCAGTACCTGGAGCCTAGAGAACAGTTCTTCTCTAATCCCAACTAGTAGGGAGTTTCCGTAGTCCAGCCTACTCACAATCCACGCCTGAATGAGTCTTTCTTGCGTCCACAGGGATCCAAGGAAAAACTTTCCTTAGCATTTTCAAGAACCCAAAGCATGAGCTAGACAGTGATATTTTACATGCTCTTCAGAAGACAGATTGCTGTCCAAAAGGACTCCCAGATTCCTAGCCTTCTTAGTGGGGAAGGGAGCATCCCCCAATTCCGCAGGCTACCACTCCGGAGTCCATAGTTCCTCCACCTTTCCAAAGAGGAGGATCTCAGTCTTATTTGAATTCGGCTGGAGGAATTTGTCCCTCATCCCGGCCGTGATGTTCAACATACAGGTCGTGAATTTCATTCTGGTGACCTCTGGATCCGAATCGAATGGGATAATCACCTGTGTGTCGTCTGCATATGAGATCGTCTCGAATCCAGACGCCCTTATAATTGCAGACAACGGAGCCACATATATGTTGAACAACGTTGGGCTTAGGATGGAGCACTGCGGCACCCCCTTGTCCACTAGGTTGGTTGCTGACAGAAATGGCTCTAGTTTGACCCGCTGAGATCTCTTTAGCAGAAAGCTTTTCAACCATGCCAGAGCTAGTCCCTCGACACCGATCTCCTGTAATCTGCAGAGCAGGATGGAATGGGAGATGGTGTCGAAAGCTGCCGAAAGATCTAATAGTAGCAACACTGTAGGCGTCCCTTTATCCAGGGACATTCTAATTATGTCAGTCACTTCCATCAGGGCAGCCTCTGTACTATGTCCGCCTCGGAAGCCAGATTGGGCGGGATCTAATAATTGGTTCCACTCCAGATAGCTTGTTAATTGTTGGTTGGTCAACTTTTCCATCACCTTTGCCCCATAAGGCAAAAGGGATATTGGCCTATAGTTCTTCATATCTAAGGGGTTAGCTGTTTTTTTTTAGGAGCGGTCTCACCAGAGCCTTCGTCCACTTGTCTGGGAAGGTGGCTGTTAATGCCGCACATGCAGCTTTTTACATACTCAAATGGTACTATGGTACACGAAAACGTTTGTGATAGTGGCCCATTGAGAATAATTATGACCACATAATCTGAAAAGCAAGATATTTTATTGTGGACTTGAAAAACTGCTGCTTATACATCAAGTATACCAGCATCTGTGGAATCCCTAGTATCATACCGAAAAGTAGAGCTTCTTCAACAACTGTCCTTTGCTGAAAATTTAGGGGAGAGCAGCAGAGGCAACAAAACTTCCCTCATCACAACCTGGAACAGCCTAAAGCGATGGATGATCCGCCAAAAACATGATTCTGTAGGAAGATGGCACATTTTCGTTTTAAGTTCTGTAGGAGTTTGCTTGCCAACACTCCAAGAATTCGTCTCCCTGTTCGTGTCTCCTTCCCTTTCCCCTCCTCCTCCCCCTGTGATTCTTTGATTCAAATTGATATAACTATGTATCCTGTAACTCGCTGATCCTCATGTAAAGCGCTCTGATACCTCCGGGTCTAGCCAGCGCTATATAAAACTTTGCAAATAAATAAATAAAATAAAATGTCTCTCCTGGAGCCTCACAAGGATTTCCATGAAGGTCAGGTTGCAAAAGGCCTTTACTTTGCACTCAGATCAAAGCAAGCACAATTCTGCCTGGCGAAGAATAGTAAGCAGTGGTTTATAAAACACTGTGCACTCAGACTGACCTTTTGTTTTGCACACAGTTACTGCTTCAACAGGCCTCTTTGTTCTCCTGCTTAACTCACCCCAGCACTAGGTCATCTGGAAGTGCTGTAGCACCTTCCACACCCATAGTTCCAGCCCCACTATGTCCACCTAGCCCCTGCAGGCAACACAGGCCTGCAGGTTCAGAATGCAAATGCTGGTCAGGAACAGGCAAGCAGCTCTCACTTCAAGTGGGTGCAACTATCTAGTGGATTCTTCCAGTAGCTTATGCTTGTCTCAAAGATTCTGCTATGCATGTTTAAGTGCACACAGTTGGAATAGTGAAACTGCGAATGACTCATTAAATCCGTTATGGTTCATATGATCATTCAATTTATTACTTGAATTTCTGGGGTAATTCTATAACTAATACATGCCGGCCTCTCACAATGAATGCATTAATTAGACCAATCTAAATCTGTGCTGCCGACTGCTTTGGTGACTCTAGATCGCCTGTGGCTGAGAGCGGTAACAATACTTTTAGATGTTTGCCCTACAAACTGTCTCTGGTTCTTTCTGTGCCTACCATGGTGACTACAGGGTCTCAATTCTGGATTGAGAGTACGAGAAGTGGCTGCCACATCAAGGAAGGCAGCAGGTGCACAAATTACCCACTCTGGAATGTAGATATTGATGAAAAATACCAAGATAGCACTCTTCTGAGGAGCCGCACTTCAAATCATTTAACTGAGATCCATTGGTTTACAAGGCAGCTCTGGTGCTAGCAACCATGGTAATTCCAGCTCCAGGTAGATATTTTTTTTCCAAAGCTGGTCGCTCGCCTGAATACTTCAGTTAGGAATAATGGAATAGAATGTATTTCTATTTTGTTGTTTTTTCAGAATCGGGGCTATTGAGACAAATGGTCGGGAGCATGTGTATTCTAGAGGTGAAATTCTTGGCTGAGGTGAGCCATAGCAGAAGCATTGCCCAAGAATGCTTTCATTAATCAGGAATGGTTCTAACGCAATCCAATACTCTCATTGTTCCAACCACAAACCTTGCCTGCTGGTGATGTGGCAGCGTTATTCACTTCAAAGTAGATTCTGTGAACCCAAAGTCTTTTGGTTCTGGGTGGAGTAGAGTTGCATAGCTGAAACTTTAGACAAATGGCATAAGGGTACCACCTAGAATAGAACTGTGGCATCATTTGGCCCTAAATGGGAAAGCACGCCTGGACATGGAAAGGATTCATCAATCGATTCAGTGGGTGGCGGTGAGTGGACATTCCAAGTTGATGGAGCGATTTGTCTGATTAATTCTGAAAACACAATTACTCTTCCATGCTAAGTGATGCAACCCCCCCTCCCCCCCCCCCCCAGCCCCCTAAAAGTGTTGGCATTCAACTTCTTAGAGGGACAAGTAACATTCCTCTACATATCATAGAGCCAAAATAGGTCTGTGATGCCCTTAGATGTCTGTTGCTTATCCGTGTGCCACATTGAATGGCTCTCTGTGTTTTTCTCCTTCGCTGCAATTAACCAGCTGAACCCTGCTCATGATGGAAACTAGGGGTTGCCATTATTTCACATGAACGAGGATCCTTTTGAGTGCGGATTATAAGTTTGTGTTAATTTAGTCCCGGACTTTTGTTTACATCACTGGTTACTACTACAGTTTAACACCTTAACCTGCGGCGGCAATTCCGCCGCAGTGCGGGCGTTCTAAAGGGTGGACAGGCTGTGACGGCCAACGGTTGTTCGCAGCGCCAGGGAGGGAGTGATCCCGTTGGCCGACGGGAGCACGGAAGGGGTTAAATGATTTTGTGAAGTCTTCAGATTGACCCCCCTAAAGTATTCAACAGCTCTGCAGAACTCTGAGTAGTAGTACCTCGGAGAAGTAAAAGTGGTAGCAAGTTTTCAGTAAGTGAACTTGCAAGAAAATGTATGGTGAAGTGGCCTGAGTGATAGCACAAGCCTAACTGGCTGCTCCCCAGGTGGAACCCAGACACAGGGCCTGGTCCTCCTGTCGTGTGCCATCCTGACGAGTGGTCTGCGACCACTTGGATCCGAGGTGGGCTTCTATTGCTTGAACCCTGTCAACACCCGAAGACCACGGTGTGCGCAACCTGGGTCAATCTTCTGTGTACTTAAAGGACAAGCTTGACAGTGGAAAACCCCTTCACTGACCAGGGAAAATGAAAGCCCTTCCAAGATGGATCCCATGCTTTCCAGCACGCTCCTGAGGATCAGTGCGTCCCTGGGCTTCAAGGGGCCATGCTGCTTGATCCCTCTGCACCTGATCCTTGCCCGTTCGGGTTTTGAGCGATCATGGAACATCTCACCCTGGGCGTAAGCGCAGTCTAGATGAGAGCTACAAACACGTTCGAGGCTGCAGCCTACAACTCTAAATGTACAATTCTACCTTCCTGTTTTTAAAGATCCTTTCTCTTTATAAATTAAAGCACTGACTGGACACTGAAGTTATTGAGTATTACCTACTGTGTGACATATTCCTAGACAGGCATTACCAGATATATGGGAATATCAATACAGTAGTATTTAGTACTGAACCAATGCTTCAGAGTACATTCGTGTCCTATTGGGGTATTAATTTTCCCACATCGAATGAGAAACAACTGCTGGAATCAGTGTTTGCACACAGATTTCTATAGGTTTTCCTCTCACTTAGAGGAATTTACCCTGGATAAATTCCACCTGGGTTGTTTCACAGGTGAATGTGTCCAAATCAAAAGCTGCATTGTTTACCACATTTTTTGTGAACCCAATTGTGGTGCAAACAGGGTTTTCCGACACTGTTAGAACTGTCAGTACACTTATAATGAGTGCCTAAGAGAAGGAGTCCCATCTCCTCCTGGTGTACGTCTAGTCTGCTTGCCCTTGCCACACTCCGAGTCCAGTCCATAAAGATAGTTGCAACACAGTGGTTAATTACCACTATCACTCAGGGCTCCAGCTCCCAAGAAAAGGTGTCAAATGCACCAATCCTGCCTTCACCGGTGCGGTCAGTGCTGCTCTGAGCAATATACATATTTATGAAGACAGTGGTCCTTAGACAAGGAAAAATTAAAGGAGAATGAATATAGACCAAATGGAACTATATTTTTAAGACAGTGTCCAGCCGGACAATTTATTATCTTGATAGGAATGATCACAAAACAATAAACCACAGAGTGTGATGGAAGCGGGACACCAGCCGATGTCCGACTAACACACTAAGGGGACACAAACAAAAGGGGAAGTAGTAGGCAATAACAGGTCATCTGGATATTGTAAATCATAAAGCAGATAATCCAAAACATACACATATGCATGAAAAATTTGTATCAACTGTGCATTTAGTGCATTTAGGTCTGAGCAATATACAAGCAGTCCGCCTGGAAGGAGTAAGGTAGAAGTGTTGAAGAAGGAAGGAACTGGACTGATGTGGCCAAACCAGTGTAAGTGCAGGTGATATCTGTGCTTATCAGTTGAAACCGAAAAGCACAATTCAGATTCCAGAAGAGTTTAACCAATGTTTACCACTTAAACCAAAAGCCAGAAACCTGGTGTATGTCCCCTCATGGGACAGGCCTCATACCTTGAGGGCCAAGGGTGGACCTTCACATGGAAAGGTTCATACAGGTTTAAGGAAGTTCAAACAATCTGAATAAAGATACTAACTGGATGTTAATTTCTCTATCACTTTACTCTGAGACGTATAAGCTATAAAAACTCAAATGAAATAAAGAATTACATTACTACCCACGACTAACTGCCTTGGTATTTTTGAGACTGAGCCTGGGCATTTGACTTGTTTGTGCCTTGGATTATGAAGCTGTAAATTGGTCGTTTGGAATTCGGCATCTAAGATTGTATTTGGTATTAGGGCAGCAGGAGATTGTGGAAAAGTAAATTTTGCCATGTTCTGTGTCCCTACGTGTCATCCATCATATGTTATGTGTGCATGACCAATATGCATATGTTATTCCCCATGTCCGATTAATGACGCAATTATAGTTGTGTCCTCCTCTAGTATGCCAGTTTCCAGTCCTCATGAATACTACGAATACCAGGCCTATGTAAAGCTACGTTGCCACGTTTCTCAGTGTGCACGTTATTTCATTATAAAGTCCCCGTTTCCAGGCCTCAACAGGGCCCGGACATCAGATTCAGCTCCTGTCTCCTGAAGCCTCGCTAAGGAGCGATACAGCCCCCACCTGTATCCTCGACCTTTCACTTACTTCCTGCCTCGCAGTGCCCGGTGCAGCTTGGCTCTGCCTCTGAGTCTGCCAAGACTATGTTATGATTCCAGCTATCAGTTTAGTCCTCCTTCTCTGCATTCCTAAGCTACTGAACTGCATCAATAGTTTCCGTCATTGTCTAGCCTATTCGGCTCCATGTTAAGAGAAATACTGTATTTAATGGTCATTTAATATTCTTCATCACGCACTATATGTAGAATAAATGCATGCTCCAGTCTTAGAGTCAGTTAGCTTTTCCCCTCATGACTTCTAGTTTATATCAACATGTTCCCTAAACATCAGATACTAGATAGGGTTTAGGTACATGTCGCTCCGACCCTCCAGACTTTAGTCTCTGCTCCTAGCACAGAGTTCATAGCCCCCAGCTTCTCCTCGTAACACGTCATTGCCAGTTTGCGCGCACCATCAGGTTAGAGGTCCCGGCTCCTTAGGTAGCCCCCTCCTATGTTTCCGCCCCATTCATGACATATCCTGTTACGTCTGCACCACATGTCTATGTATACGCCCAGTTACACCTCTTTTTACTCTTATCTTTCGCGACTGCTACGCGTCACGCCTTCTGCTCCACCCACTGCTACGCCTACTGCAATGTAATGCTATGTGTTTGCGCTATGTATATATGCTCGTGTATTGTTATCAAAAGTTAGCGCGCTCATCCCAGACCCAGCCCCAGCAGCTGCTGGGCCCTGTCATCCTATTCCTATGCAGGTTGTCCTGTTCCTGTCCTTATGCTGTATTAAAACCTGCAAAACTCCTACTACCTCGAATCTTGACTCTTATTTATTGAGCTATCTGTTATGATATATGTCTAGTCAAAAATAGGGTATTATTTATTTATTTACCACATAATGGCGCCCGAACAGGGACTTGCCCTTTCCCCACGCGTCGGTGAAGCCACGCCGACCCCCTGACCCTCTGCAGTCGTGACGGAACTCTTCTGCGCAGTGGCAGATATTTCTGCTCAAGTATCCCTCAGGCCCACGGAGGAGACGGAGGAGGCGGTCCAGCATCCAGACGAGACGGTGGAGGAACGCGGCGAGTCCCGACCAGAGCCCAAGCCAAGAGTCCAAGGTCCGAGGTATCCGGAGGTCCACCCGTAACTGAAGTCCGAAGTCCGAAGTTCGTCGTCGTAGCAGTCCAGTCCAGTCCGAGGCCTTCCGTTCTTGCTGCCCGGTGAGTACCGTTACTGGGGTGGTATCTAGACAGGGTCAATTTAATTGACTCTGGTCTGTGGGTTGGTGGTACACAGTCCCACAAACGAAGTGTCCACTTCGGTGGATGCGGGTCCTGACGTGTCTCTTTATGAGACCGGTAAGTTTCGTACTGTTTCAGCAGTGCATCTAGTTTCTGTTCTAGTCAGTTTCTGTTCTCGAGAAAATTCATGTGTTCTGTTCTCAGTATTTCCAGGTAGTATTCTGTTATTTTAAATGTTTTTCATGTATTTTAATGTCGTGGTATGAATGGAGTATAAGTATCGTGTTCATTGTGTATTGTATTGTGTCTAGATTACAGTTCAGTCATGCCCATATTTTCCAAGTTACGTCAGTTAAAAACTAGAAAGGGTCTGCTGGAAGCAGCAGTTCCCGTCCCGCCCAGGGACAGTCCAGGTCACTTTATGTATCAGAAACATGGCATAAGCGCCATATTGTATCTAGATTTATGGGTAGAGTATACCAAACAGTTAGAAGAAAAGTATAGATGGCCCGTATCGGGTACATGGGATGCCGAATGCATCATGCGAGTAGAAGAAACATTATGGAAAAAGAAAGCCAGACAGTCACAGAAAGATGCCATCGAGCTATGGCGCAAAGAAGCTCATAAAAGAACCGAAAAAGAAATCAGAAAGTCAGAATTAAGTAGAGAATCCCAAGAACGAGCCCAAGAAAGAGAATTAATCGAGATAGGTGAACGAGTTAGAACTGAGCAATCAGACAGACAGAGGAATGCCCTCATTAAGGGTATGTATCCTCTTCTTGCCGAGGGCTTGCCAAAAGCGACCCCGGAGGCATCCAGTAATTTCCCGCCACCATTAGTTCCGACCAAGCTACGTCACAAACCGACCGCAGCTGATATTTTTATTTCGTCCTATCTGGACGACACAGTCCCCGAATATGCAAATCCTGTTCGCGCTCCGCCAGTCCCTGTAAATCAGGTAATTCCTGCTCCTCCAGACACCGGGGTGCCCTTAACAGCCCCCCTGGGTCAGCCCGCCATACAAGTCCAGCCCACGTTACAATTACCGACCCTGCCAGGACGGAAAGCATCAGTTGATGATTCTGGTTTAGGGGCCGCAGGAGGAGGTCTTCCTCAAACCCCGCCGCCATACAAACGTTTATCAGCACTCGAATTACATGCTCAAGCATCACAGCGTACTCCCAAGAGTAATAAGTCTGTCGCAGAAATCAGGCAAACCCTTGGCGAATGTGTCTATGACCCAGTTCCAGGCGAGTTTAATATGGTTTTATATTCCGTACGCGTAAGGAGAGTGACCGAGTATCTAGTCACCCTGCCGAATATGAAAGAAGATCTAGACCGGATATATCGTTTCATCCGTACAGGGGATGACCCACAAAGTATTAGTGATGCCATGTCTCAAAGGAAAGCCGAGATTCAGCGCATGATATTAAAGTTCTTAATTAACTGTCTAATAAGAGAACAAGATTACCCGTCTAAAGACCCGGAAGAAATGAAAACTCTAACAAAGTGGAGTGATAATATAGCCGAAGGAAAGCACAATACCATTGGTGCCATGGAAAGTATGTACAAGAAAATCCGTAGAGAGATAATAAAGATACACGAACAGCGTAAAGCAGCACAAGTAAGCGAGAAAGAAAGTACCTCTGATCCTGAAGAGGAAGACGATGAGAATACTGCCAGAATAGCGTATGTAGGAAAACCCAGATTTCCAGATCGCCATTTACGTCTAGAACACAAGTCTATTTTCCATCATCCAGCACCAGAACAAGGTTCCCTAGAACAAGTATTTCAAGCTACCGATCACATTCTGAAATCACGAATCGGTTATAGTGAATTAAGTACCATACATGAACAAGAAATTGTTCGGTCAGCAGTCCGATGGATTACTGATTCTACCACTTTTCCGGACGAAATAGTGGCACAAATGTTTCTGAAAATGCCCCCAGCCGAGCAGCGACTGGTGGGTATGTATATGATTCAGCACCTCATTACTCTGTATGAGGGTCAACATTCTGATCCAGGCCCGTTACATGATATCTTGAACGAGTTACTCCAGTATAAATGGAGAGGTCTAGGTACCGATTTAATTAGTGTCATTCTAGAACAGTGTCACAAATATAGAACATTCTTGAACCCGCATTTTGTTCATGTTTCACCCCCAGAAAGTAAATCATTCTACATAGACAGACAGAATCCGTTACGAGAAGTCCACCCAGTCAGAGGAACGGGTGGCGAAATGCAACGAGTGTTTGTATACACTCCGATCACAAAGATGGAACTCCTCGAAATGAAGAAATTAATTCCCTGTCATGACAAAGATCCAGCAGGGTTCCATAGAGAATTAAAAGACATGCTCCGTATGGGAGAATACACTTACCCAGATATCATTAAAATGTTAAAGGTTCTGCTACCCGCAGGGGTGTATGAAAAGCTAAAGGAAAAAGAATGGGAGGTGGGAGAGAAAAAGATAGATTGGGCAGTTCTAGAAGCTGAAGATAAGATACGTGTACCAGGACCAGGTACTGGTCTTGGAGAGAAATGTAAAGAACTACCAGAATTATTAATTCAAGTTTTACCCAGATTATTGACAACGAGAAAAGAAGACTGGGATGCAATCTCAGCCTGTAAACAGAAACAAGATGAAGATATTAGTGATTTTTATTCTAGATTTGAAAAGTGCTTTAGTATTAACAGTGGTCTCAAGACAAGTAGTGAGTCATACCCTCACCTTTTCGTTACTAAATTAGTCGAGAATTCAAGCCCACCAATTAAAAACCGAGTTTTGAAAGTCGAAAGCACCTGGCAAGCAAATACTCCGTCCCAGATGCTCCAGATGCTCCAGTATCACCAGAATAGAATCAGAGAAGAACAAGAACACGAGAGAAAACGTATGAAAGACACGAAAATGAAAGTACTAGTTGCACAATCTGTTCCTCAAGACAGTCAGAAGAGGGGTCCGAATCAAGCCAGTCATCCTGCAGCTCCCGTTAAAGGGAACTGCAATTATTGTAAACAGCCAGGTCATTTTATAAATGAGTGTGCAGTTCTGAAACATAACATAGCTACTGGTAAGACTAAAGAAAGACCACGTCCGCCCAGACAAGAGCAAGTTTCACAGATTCCTCAGCCACAGAATGCACCACAGATAGTTACAGTACCGCAGCCTATTGCTGCAACACAGCATGTTACATCGCAGATGTACCAGTATGCACAGTCTGAGTATCCAGAGTACCAGCCATATTCATGAAACAGCCTAGAGAGGGAGGTAGGCTTGCCTCTCATCGAGATACCTGTAGATCAAGAAGGTCCCTATGTTCACAGTCAAGTATTAGGGAAAGACAGAAAGTTTTTGATTGATACAGGGGCAAGTAGGACCACAATTAGTCATGCCGAAGTTCCAGGGGCTCCGCTCTCAGGCTCAAGAAATGTTTCCCTTGGATTTTCAGGAAAGCCTATCGTTAATGAGATTTCAAAGCCAGTCACTCTAGAAGTAGGTCCATTGTCCCGCACTACTGATCTGTTACTTACTAAGTCATGTCCAGAAAATCTATTAGGCATTAAAACACTGAAAGAGTTAGGTGCAGTTATATGTTGTTCCCCAGAGGGAATACGTCTGTTCCTACGTGACTTTAAGGGTCACTATGTATTACGAGATTTTGATTCCAGACTGTCTAATGTCCCGCAGCATTTATGGGCGCAAGGTCCAACTGATGTAGGTTATATGCAAATCACACCCCATCGTGTGACCCTGAAACCAGGTGTAGTGTTACCACGAATCAGGCAGTATAGATTGCCACCTGAGGCTGTAGCAGCCTTATCCAAAATTATAGACGAGCTCATGGCTCAAGGAGTAGTTGTAGAAACTGACTCCAACGTATGTAACTCTCCGATCATTCCAGTTATGAAACGTACTGATCCAAATGCACCCCCAGTATATCGATTAGTGATTGATTTACGAGAACTTAATAAATGTATTATTCCGCAGTACCCAGTTGTCCCAGATATCTCTTCCCTATTGACAGCCATTGATTCCGAAGCCACGTTCTTCACTGTCATAGACCTCAAGAACGCATTTTTTAGTGTTCCCATCCATCCAGACAGCCAGTTTCTTTTCGGATTTTGTTTAAATGGAAGGAGCTATATGTTCACACGCGCTCCTCAAGGTTTCACAGAAAGCCCTAGTATTTACAGTCAAGCACTTAAGAGACAACTAGACAATATTCACATGCCAACTGACACTGCCCTGCTCCAATATGTCGATGATCTACTGATCACAGCCCGTTCTGAACGTGACTGCGAGCGTGCGTCACTGACGGTTCTGTATTTCCTAGCCGAGATGGGACACAAGGTATCCCCTTCGAAGCTTCAATTCTGTGTCCAGCAAGTGGTCTACTTAGGACACTTACTGTCCAAGAGGGGTAGGCAGTTGACACCAGACCGTATCCAGTTGATAGCGAGTCTTCCCCAGCCCAGAACCCAGAAGGAGGTACGTGCCTTTATCGGCCTTACTTCTTATTGCAGACAATGGATTTCTCAGTATGCATTTCTAGCCAAGCCACTGATACAGTTAACGACACAGGAGGCAGCCGTATCGACTGTTCTCCCTTGGACATCTGAACATACACTTAGTTTCAATGAGTTAAAGAAAGCTTTATGCCAAGCTCCAGTTCTAGCTACACCGAACTACAGTAAGCCTTTTACACTTTTCGTTACTGAACGTGAAGGTACAGCATTATCTGTTCTTACACAAGACCAAGCAGGACAATACAAGCCTTGTGCTTATTTTTCTAGCACACTAGATCCAGTCGCCCAGGCGTTGCCTGCGTGCCTCAAGTCAGTTGCAGCCACAGCACTAGCTATCAGACAAAGTGATTCCATAGTTTTAGGACACTCCTTGACAGTACAAGTCCCACACTCCGTGGAAGTTCTTTTAAACCGAACACAAACACAGCACTTGACAATTGCACGTTTAACAGGTTATGAATTGACACTGTTCCAGCCACACATAGAAATCAGACGCTGCAACATCCTGAATCCTGCTACACTGTTACCATCAGTTAATTCAAATTCTGCCACACATGATTGTGTGGAAGTAGTCAACATTACGACAAAGCCAAGACAAGATCTGACAGATATTCCGTTACTAGATCCCGACCTGACACTTTATGTGGATGGTTCATGTATGAGAACTAGTACAGGAGATTTAGTTGCTGCATATGCAGTGACTACTGACACTGAAGTTATTAAGACACACCGCATTGACACTCTGTCCGCTCAAGCAGCAGAGCTAGTTGCTCTGACACAAGCCTGTATACACGCCAAGAACCTGAAAGTTAATGTTTACACAGATTCACGTTACGCATTTGGAGTCGTTCACGACTTTGGAGTGCTCTGGCAGGAGAGAGGTTTCATGACTTCTCATGGAACCAAGATTCAGCATGGTTTCCTTATTCAAGCTCTGTTAGATGCCATACACTTACCGACATCTATTGCTATCATGAAATGCAAAGCACATACGAAAGTTACTGAAATTATTTCCCAAGGTAATGATCTAGCAGATCGCACAGCCAAGCTTACAGCACAGACTCCAGACATTCAAGTTAATCCGACACAGACACCTACTCCAGATCCGACTACATGTATGACAGTTAAAGACCCTACTCAAGATGTCATAGATATCCAGTTACATGCTACTCCCGATGAAATCAAGAAATGGTCTGAACAAGGAGGGGTCCAGACAGATCAAGGATGGGTGACGAAGGGTAGGACCGCATGGTTTCTCCCCGACTCTATGGTTCAAGTCATCATCAATACCGCACATAGTCCAGCACATTTAGGAGAAAAAGCAATGTTAGACAGTATCCAGAACATTTGGTTCAACAAGCATTTACGAGCTGCAGCCAAGCAGAAAGTCCGTACCTGTATGATATGTTGTCAGTTTAATCCAGGTAAAAGTGTCCCGGTGGAACAAGGGGGATTCCAGCCTCCTGACCACCCTTTTGAGGTCCTCCAGATAGATTATATTCAGATGGAGCGATGTCGAGGTTTCAAGTATGTTCTTGTAGTTGTATGCGCTTTGTCCAGGTGGACAGAAGCATATCCAGTCCCAGATTACACAGCCGCGACCACTGCCAAGCAGTTGGTTCGTGAGTTTTTCCCTCGATATGGACTCCCTAGAGTCGTATATTCTGATAACGGTCAGCCATTCTCATCTGAGTTGATGAAGCACGTTTCCCTGTTGTTAGGGTACCAGTGGAAGTTTCATTGTGTACGCCATCCTGAAGCAGCCGGTCTAGTCGAGAGACATAACCAGACTCTGAAAATCCGTATTGCAAAAGTGTGTAAAGAGAAAGGTGTGGACTGGCTAGTAGCTCTGCCAGTCGCTTTATTTTATATGCGCATGGTCGCACATTCCAGATCAGGTCTGTCCCCGTATGAGGTCGTATTCGGCCGCCCCCCTAACATGTGGGGTACTCCTAGACCCCGAAGTATTACTGATGTTTCATGTAATATGCTGACAGATTACCTAGCTTCCTTGATGTCTGCCCTCAACTCATGTCGTTCACAGGTTGCCGCCGCATTTCCAGACAATACCGAGGTGGCACCGCATGAAATCGTTCCAGGTTCGATGGTGCTCGTCCGGAACTTCGACAGATCAAGTCCGCTGGAGCCACGTTGGAAGGAGCCCCGTCAGGTCCTCCTCACCACCCGTACAGCCGTGAAATTGGAAGGACGCCGCGGCTGGGTGCACCTTTCGCACGTCAAGAAATTCTACGGATTAAAACCGGTCTCCAAGAACATTTCCCAGGATATCAAGACTTGTCAAAACATTGTTCCTAAGGACTGTCCCGCAAATGACATTGATACAACCCCTCCCTTGGTAGAGAAAACTCCGCAGCAGGAGTATAAGCAAAAGCTCCGGTCTAGTAAAATAAGTCAGTCAGTTTGATTGTATAAGTCCTCCCCTAGGTGAAACGGTTAGACTATTTCTGACATGTATAAAATAGACCCCCATAGTGAGAGAGTTAGTCAAAACTCAAACCGATGTATCGTTTTTCTAAGTTTCATATCATTTCTCAGCCTTTTGATTTCCTGCACCAGTTACGCATTTTTCCTGTGTTTTCCAGTTCCTCATGTAAATAAGCATTCTAATGTTACCGTAGAGCACACGTTTAGTGATCTGCCCCCTCATGAACTGTCTTACCGCCTCGCTATGCGTAATAACTCATTTATCCGCATGTTACATTACTCACACCAGACCAGCAATGCCACTAATTGTTGGGTGTGTGGTCGACTCCCCCCTTTCCAGACGTCAAAGGGAGTTCTGCCACTCTTTCCTTATCCTTTTTCACATAATGGTTCGTGTGGAGCATGGTCCACGTTAACGTCATCCTCAACAGATATGTCTTTTCTTAACAGCACATGTTTCCCAGACAAGCAAGGTTTCCCCCACAGAACAGGTTTAGATCTAGAAAATGAAGTGTATAATTTAGGTAACTATTCGTCGAATTTCATGGTCCTGAATGTTCAGTCTGATACTACTCCAGACTCACCTGCTATTTCAGTATTACCAGTCAAAGGCGAATTATGTGTCCGTAATCATGGTTCTGTACACATAGGACATAGTGATTGTACCACTATTATCAAGTATAGTGACAGTGGGAAATCTATTTTCAAAGCTTCACGTCATTCTTATTTCGTTTGTGGTCAAACTGCATATGTTTGTCTGCCCCTCGATTGGGAGGGAACCTGTTACATTGCCTTCCTACTGCCACCTGTTTTTCTAGCCCCACCAGACTACCATAGGAATTCCTACCTAGTACACACTAGACACAAGAGAAACCTCCCGATTGTCGATTATACTGAAACTGCTGCAGAGCAATTCATTGATATTGATAAAGGTGTGTTCCCTTATTTAGGTACAGTTGTAAACAGTAAGCTAATCCGTAGGTTAACAAGAACCCTTGAAGCAGTAGTAGATGAGACTGCCTCCGCTCTAGGTAACTTAACCGAAGAGCAATCCTTTATGAGAATTGTCGTGCTCCAGAATCGTCTCGTCCTTGAAGTCATACTGGCTGATAGGGGCGGGGCCTGTAGAGTCCTCGGATCTAGTTGCTGCATTTTCATTCCAGATAACGCGCCGTCTGTTTATTCAGCTATAACCAGACTTCATAAAATTGCCCATCTGTTACACCAAGATCCAGGCACCTGGACATGGTCCGGTTGGTTCTGGAATATAATTTCCGTCTGGGTATGGAAAGTCCTGTCCTTTCTAGGTATCGCAGTAGCGATCATATTCAGCTGCTGCCTCTGTATACAATGTGGCCCTGCGATTTGCGGCATGTGTGCTACCTCTTGTATTCCTAGTCCCAAGCCTCGTTCTAAATCCCGTTCCAAGACAATTCGAGATGAACAAATGGTACTGTATGAAATGATAGATGGTATCATGAATATTGATGTTTCCTGATGGAAACGTAGTGACAAGGAGGGAATGTGGAAAAGTAAATTTTGCCATGTTCTGTGTCCCTACGTGTCATCCATCATATGTTATGTGTGCATGACCAATATGCATATGTTATTCCCCATGTCCGATTAATGACGCAATTATAGTTGTGTCCTCCTCTAGTATGCCAGTTTCCAGTCCTCGTGAATACTACGAATACCAGGCCTATGTAAAGCTACGTTGCCACGTTTCTCAGTGTGCACGTTATTTCATTATAAAATCCCCGTTTCCAGGCCTCAACAGGGCCCGGACATCAGATTCAGCTCCTGTCTCCTGAAGCCTCGCTAAGGAGCGATACAGCCCCCACCTGTATCCTCGACCTTTCACTTACTTCCTGCCTCGCAGTGCCCGGTGCAGCTTGGCTCTGCCTCTGAGTCTGCCAAGACTATGTTATGATTCCAGCTATCAGTTTAGTCCTCCTTCTCTGCATTCCTAAGCTACTGAACTGCATCAATAGTTTCCGTCATTGTCTAGCCTATTCGGCTCCATGTTAAGAGAAATACTGTATTTAATGGTCATTTAATATTCTTCATCACGCACTATATGTAGAATAAATGCATGCTCCAGTCTTAGAGTCAGTTAGCTTTTCCCCTCATGACTTCTAGTTTATATCAACATGTTCCCTAAACATCAGATACTAGATAGGGTTTAGGTACATGTCGCTCCGACCCTCCAGACTTTAGTCTCTGCTCCTAGCACAGAGTTCATAGCCCCCAGCTTCTCCTCGTAACACGTCATTGCCAGTTTGCGCGCACCATCAGGTTAGAGGTCCCGGCTCCTTAGGTAGCCCCCTCCTATGTTTCCGCCCCATTCATGACATATCCTGTTACGTCTGCACCACATGTCTATGTATACGCCCAGTTACACCTCTTTTTACTCTTATCTTTCGCGACTGCTACGCGTCACGCCTTCTGCTCCACCCACTGCTACGCCTACTGCAATGTAATGCTATGTGTTTGCGCTATGTATATATGCTCGTGTATTGTTATCAAAAGTTAGCGCGCTCATCCCAGACCCAGCCCCAGCAGCTGCTGGGCCCTGTCATCCTATTCCTATGCAGGTTGTCCTGTTCCTGTCCTTATGCTGTATTAAAACCTGCAAAACTCCTACTACCTCGAATCTTGACTCTTATTTATTGAGCTATCTGTTATGATATATGTCTAGTCAAAAATAGGGTATTATTTATTTATTTACCACAAGATGGAATATGATTGAGTGCTGTATTTGGCGTATTTAGGCTGCAACTAGGCATAACATTTTATCTATTTTATTTATTTTATTTTAACAGGACATGTAATGGCTGTAACTTGATATATGATGGTGTCTGGCGTATGATGCTACCTAGCTGTGTGATGGTTGTACACGTGCGCACACTGGTTGAGGCTAGTATGCACTGCCTGTATCTGGCAAAATGGTGGCCCAATGAGGCATATTTTGGCTGTAGCAGGCATAAAATAGTAACTGTGTGACATGTTGTGATGGCTGTATCTGGTGCAATATGATGAGTGTTGTAGTCCAAATTAATCTGACTGTGGGCTGTGAAGGTTATTACTATGCATGTGAAGGCTGAACGGGTGTATGATGGTTGCTTGGCACGCAGTGTCTGCATTTTTCAAATAATGGTTCATTCTGGGGACATGTCTGCTGTATCTCGCACAATATGTTGGTTACGGGGAAACGGCTTTTACAACGAAGCCGTTTCCACGAAATCTTTAACCACGCATGCAGTACAACGCATGCGTGGTTACCACTAATGCCTTTACCACGCATACCTTTACTACGAAGTTTGTAGTAAAGGCATATGTGGTAAAGGTAAAAATAAAAAAGGGGGGTTTGGGGGGGTCTCCCCCCCAAATAAAACAACTCACCAGAAGTCACGTCTGCATCATCGTCGTTTAAGAGAAATCGGAAAAAAATGCCGTTTTCTCTTAACGACGTATGACGTCACCACGCAAATAGTCGAGGAAAGGTTTATGCGTGGTAAACGAATTCCGTTGTAACGCATGCATGGTAAAGGCATGCGTTGCAACGGAATTCGTTGTATCGTCATATATTCTTGGTTACGTCTGGGATATGATGGATTTACCTAGCATACGGTAGGTGTGTTTGATAGCAGGATAGTTGCAACTTGTCATAGGATGGTTAGTAACAATGCTTGACCTATGGTGATTGTTTCTGATAGTCTTCTAGCTGCAGATTCTGACATTTTGAATATTCCTCAGGCGTGAGACTGGATCTGGAAACTTTCTTGGTAGCACCTCTGCTCGTCACACTGACACCATTCCTCTCGGGAAATGACATGTGGGCCTATAAAGGTGCCGCCCCAGCATGCTAACACCAGTTCCTTTCTTTCTGCACCACTAGATGTGGATCCGGAGTTTCTCTTGTCTCTCAGAGACAGTTTTTTTGTCAGATATTTTCTCAAACTTATCAAGTGTGCAAGGGTGTCACCCCCTAAGAAGGCTGGTTTTAAGCCCTGTAAGGACTGTGTGGTGTCTATGACAGATTTCCCACCAGGCTTGCATGTGGTGCGTGGGGCTGAGACTCGACTCCAAGACTTGAAGGACGGCGTGTCAATAAACCCAAAGGCCATAGGGAAAATGAGGCGAAACTTTATGCCACCTGAAGAGGTGACCCGATTGTCTTTTCTGATGCCGACACGATACGGGTCCGAATTTAACTGTCGTCCCAACTGAATCTGACTGAAGAAACTGCTCTCGCCTTACCGCCAGGCAGGCAACATTCCATAAATTCTCTTTTTGGTGCACACTGACAACGATCCTGATCATGAGTGCGTGCAGCGCTATGTCAACAACAGTTGGTATGAGGACTTGCAAGATGCTAGTGGGCTAGACCTTTCCCTTGACTCAGCTCTTTTCTCCCATCCTAGCCCGGCCATCAAACAGGGGCTTCTAAAGCACAGCTACTCACCCGTGAGGGTCCCAAGGCACTGGGGGGGGCTCTGCTGGTCCCTCTGAATGGAGGATCATTCGAAGAGCCAGGTCTTGAGGTCCTTCCTGAATTGGGTCAGTGATGGGGATTGCCTGAGATGGAGAGGCAGGGTGTTCCAGGTCTTGGCGGCGAGGTAGGAGAAGGATCTTCCTTCGGTTCTGGTTTTGTGGATCCTGGGGACGGAGGGTAGGGCGAGTTGAGCAGAGCAGAGTTGTTTGGCGGGTACGTGAGTTGTGAGGCAGTGGTTCAGGTACGCTGGTCCTTCGTTGTGGAGAGCTTTGTAGGCTTGTGTGATGGGCTTGAAGGTGAGATAGAAGACTGCGTTGTACGCCATGGTTATTTGTAGAGCGGCTGAGATCCTCGACCTCCAGCATTCCACTATGAAGGCGAAAACCAACAGCCTGACGGAACCCCTTCAGCCTGGCCGTCTTTTTCGGAGCCTCTTGTACCTTTTAAAGAGGCCTTGGCCGATACCCTACTAGAGGCTTAGGCTAAGCTTTGTACCAGTCCTACGGTTAACCAGCTAATTGCCAACTTGAGGCAATCTGGCCCATAGTGGAGGCCTTCCCCATCTGGACCAAGCCCAACAATTTTCCTACCACTCCCACGGACAGGAAACCAACGCGAGTGGAGACATTTGGTAAACGCCTCTTCTCATCGACCAACTTGGCTCTATGGTCCATTAGTGCTTCCTGCTTACCAGGCCGCTGCAGCCATGCCCTCTGGGACTCTGTTGTGTAAGTCCTCCTCGGTGTACCTGTAGACATTCGCCCTACTCTGTCACAAGACATTCAGGAGGGTAGTGATGCAGGCAAGTTCACAAGTCACTGTGGCCTGGACACCACTGACTCCATCGAATGGGCTAAAGGCACCGATGTTGCCATGCGTGGCTACGTTCAACTGGGTCCTCAGGTGATGTAAGGTCCTCCCTCATGGACATGCCCTTCGACGGGACTTGCCTGTTCAGAGACGAGGCTGATTATGCGCTCGAACACTTCAGAAAGAGTAGGGCTATCGCTCGCTCTCTGGGCCTTTCTACCCAGCCTCTTTAGCAACACGTCCAACGTTCTTTTTGTGGCTTTGGCAGAGTTATTCTCTACTGTTAGCCTTTCGTACCCCATCATGGAACTCCTCCGTTTCGCAGGAGAGGGTGTGGTGTGTGCCACTCAGTCCACCAAACCCCAGCGGCCCCACCTGCAAAACCCCTTTAGTGCACTCTTCCGGGTTGCAGACACGCTTTGGGAGGCAGAATCCACCAATTATATCCAGGCTTGCAGGTGATCACATCTGACAGGTGGGTCCTCCAAATTCTTTGCAAAGGCTATGCCTTGCCATTCATTTTGTCCCTGCCACAGGGTTCACAGTCTACTCAACAACTGACGGGTGACCAGCTCTCCATTTTGTGGAATAAAGTGCAAGCCTTTTCCCCAACGGGGCTATTGAGAAGGTGCCAGTGCCGGAAGAAAGACGTGGTTGTTATTCCTGCTACTTTCTGTTACCCAAGAAGGATGAAGGTCTTCAACCTTTTCTAGATTGGCGCCCTTTCCATTTCTTCCTCTGCAAGAAGAAATTCAAAATGCTCACCCTCGCCCAGGTTTGGTCACCCCTCCACCCCGGAGACTGGATGATGGTGTTGGACCCGCAGGGTGCATATTTCCATATTCCTGTCCTGCCAGCCCACTGGCACTACCTGCAGTTCGTGATAGGAAAGGAACATTTTCAGTTATCCCTGCTCCCCTTTGGTTTCACCAGCGCCCCTCTAATGTTCATGAAAGGGATGGCAGTCGTGGCAGCACACCTTTGGAAGTCAGGGGTGCCAATCTTCCCCTACCTTGACGATTGGCTGTTAAAGGTGGGGGTCTCTCAAGGCAGTCATCAACCACCTCAAGATGACGGCGAACCTCCGGTCATCTTTGAGGTTCACTATCAACGTGCCAGAATCACATGCTCCTTTTCAACCAAGCCTTTCTGGACATGGTTTGGCTTCAACCCTTCCCCCCAGGAATTTCAGTGATATATTATCAATTCCACGCAGATTAAATGTTCAGGTAAAATTGCTGGGAGATTTGCATTTAAATGCAACTCTCTGCTGCATGCGCATACTCTGCTGCCCCTATAGCTATTGTTAACTGAGCCTGGTTGAATTATTTTGTTCAAGTGTCCTTCTCCTACTCCCTGCCTTTGTGTAAAGTGATGCTTCCCACAACAGGTAGCACAATGAAGTGTGAGATTGCTGGACCTGGCTGAAATTAACCCTTTCTCAAGCAGCAATTAGAAGCAGACAGAGGGCAGGCTTGCCTTAGAAACTCCAAAATCCTTGAACAGCAGCAACTTAATTCTACCACTCACCCGTACTAACCACTAAATAGCAATGCTCAGGAAGAAACTATTTAATTTCTCCTGGCTAACAAAGTTATATGAATTGCTAAAGTAACCTCACCTTACTATCTGGGTCTTCACCCTCAGAAATGCTGACAATACACTTCTACTGTTACGGAACCTATCCTCACCCCAATGCCACAACCGGGAGCTTCCAGAATGGATCCCACTTCACTTTTATAATTAAACCAATGAGCCCAACTTTAAGGGTGAACATCAGAAGACATATGCTCCATCATTCGCAGTTTGCTCTTCACTGGTTGCATTATTCACACTGTATGTCTTCTCATGTTGCTAAAACCATGAGGTTACTGCTGCCTTTGAACGCAGCCTAAGCCTCTCTGTATTTCCATATGTGTGGGTCCAGCCATTACTTTACGCTCCCAGACCTTGAGCGGGTTAGCTGTTCTTGCTTTCATGGGATTGCGTGTTTGTCTGGTTCTAGTGCTTCTCAGAAGTAGACAATATAGCTTTGTCTTGCATGCAAATAATGTTTCTTTCTACGGTTTTGTATCTTCAGAGTGCATGCGGGTCTCTCCACCTCTTCTCCCTCCAACGTATGCCTGCTCAGGACATGAACTTTACACAAAATATCCCAATGGACAACCCCGTGCAGTAACACCCGAAGTGAACTAGGATCATACAGAATGCTGTAAAGGGGCTTGAAGAGCTGCTACGAGTTGCCTGCTTCCTGAAAGCCATATTCAGTGTACCCCTCTCTCACACGTCCTCATCTATCACACTGCTAAGCCCTTCGTTCCATAACACGATAACCACACCTCGGTGGTTGCCAAGCACAACATTGAAACACTTCCCACATACAATCCAAATAAAAACACTTTTCCAACCCTTGGTAGTCCCCGACCCCCACGGACCACGCCTGTAACCTCAGCATTGTACTCGACTCCTCCCTCTCCATGAACCAACAGGTCAACGCTGTTGTCTCTAGCTGCTTCAGCATCCTCCGAAAGACCTTCAAATGGATCCCTCTCTCCCTGAGTCAAGAAAGGCTGTCACCCACGCACTCATAACCAGCAGACTGTACTACAGAAACGCCCTCTATACTGGGATCAACAAGTCTCTGCTCCGCAAGCTCCAGACCATACAGAACACTGCAGCCAGACTCGTCGTCGGCATCCCTCGACACGAGCACATCACCCAACACCTGCAGAACCTCCACTGGCTTCCTGTCGAGAAGAGTCACTTTTAAGACACTTACCCACGCCTACAAATGCCTCCACAACACCGGACCCCAATACCTCAACGGGCGAATCTCCTTCCACGTACCCAAGATAAACCTTCGATCCACCAACCTCGCCGAAACCCCGCGCATCCACAGAGCCAGAACAGGCAGAAGAGCCTTCTCCTACATGGCAGTCAAAACCTGGAACGAGCTCCTGATCAACATCAGACGAGCCCCCTCCCGGAACATCTTCAGGAAGACACTCAAGACCTGGCTCTTCGACTGAATGGAGCTACTTACCCCCCCCCCCCACACACACACACACACACACCCACCCACCAGCGCCTTGAGACCCTCACGGGTGAGTAGCTGCGCTTACAATACTCCTGATTGATTGAACCTTGAAGGCAAGCGCTTCCGCGTCCCACTTAGCAGTAGAAAGCGCTATATACATTTTACAAAATATAAAATAAATTTTGACCGCTAGACCACTTCTCATACAATGAAAACAAGCATTGGCAAAGGCACATGGGTTTCACCTATGTGAGATCTATTGGCTTAGTCAAATTTATATATTTTTTTGCAATGTTTGACAGCAGCTCAGCTGAAAGTGAAATGGACCAATGACCTCACAAACATTGGCAACGCCAAAAATCTCTACTGTTTGGATTTGCTCATGTTTTAAAGCCATGTACAGCGGCGCATATGAAAGTAAAAACCAATAATAATGCTATGACACAGGCAGCATTGACTGTGTCATAGAATTTTTTTTTATTTAAAATACTTTCAGACTTCCAGCCATGTTGTTTTAGAGGCCAAGGTAGATTTTGAGACCGTTTGTTTAAAATGAAAGCTTGCAAATGGATTCCATCAATTTGTGAAACTATTTCTAAATAAAAATGTCCTGGCTTTCCAAAAAACTGGGATGATTCATGTCTGAGTGTTTCCAGAGGAAGGCTGCAACTGGTAACTCTTGTCAGCAGTGGGCACAGGGATGGAAAATAAACAAATCACTTTGTCAACCCAGCTTCCAAAAATTCATTGGCAAAGCCAATAGGTTGCGCCGATGTGCCTTAGCCATTTTGTACAACAGCATTGCTAAAAGTTAGAAAAAAAATCTCTGACGCTGCCAGCACTGGCTACATCATAGCTCTTTTTTTGCTGGCGGGAGTGTGGCAAACAACCGATTGGATGGGGCAAGCAACAACAGGGGTGGAGGGGAACGGAGGAAGAAACAACTGGGCAAGCAATCCAAAAAAGTGCTATATGTACATTGATACTTGTATAGCGCACTACTCACCCGCAAGGGTCTCACGGCGCTTGTACAAATATTGCTGTGGAACCCCTCCTGGTTTTGCCTGTGTGGTGTCCACTCCTGGGCACCCCCAAGGTGGAGGCCAGGCATCCTTAGCATTGTGGGGGCCGTTGTGGAGATTAAGCAAGCTATTGCCCAGAGTTGCAGAGTGGGACTCCATGATTGGAATAGGCACCGAGGCGAGAATTATCAGGTCCGTGGAATTTTGAGCCCAAGACCCGCCGAGGTGGGAATTGAACCCTGGTCCCGGGCCAGACCTCTGCATCAGGGTCTGCTGCTTCTAACCAGTGAGCCACACTTCCCCACTATATGATGCAATCAGTACTGGCTGTTTCATAGCGCTTTTTATTTCAAATGGGTTGAGTTGGGTTGGGTTGGGGCAAGAAATGACAATGGACAAGCTAAACAATAACGCAGGAAGCAACACAACAGTGGGGCAAACAGCAAAAATAAAAATAAGTACCTCTGAATGCACGTGAGCAGTGGAAGGACATGTTCTTTGGCAAAGAAAGCAGCACTTGGCCCCAGCTCCAGGGGATGGAAAGATAGATGAAGATGAAGTGAAGCTGCCGCATACTGACCTAAGAAGAGCCTGCAAATGAGAGTGATGATGAAGCCAACCAGTAGTAATTAGTGGGCGGGCTCTAAGTCTCCTTCAAGCTAACAAAATGTCTTGCAAGCGATAGTGCATGCGCTGTCCAGACGAGACCCTAAAAAGGTAATTTAAAAAAAAAATGTATTTACAAACTGATGAGGAAAACATACCAATATACATATAATAAAAAACCATTGTTTACAAAATAAATATAGCTCGTTCCCAAAAGAGAACTTGTTTTAATTTCCACTTGGAACTCATTACAACGTAATTCATGATTCAAGCATTAATTATTAACTTGGTACCATCTCTAAGTGGCACCCTAAAGCTTCTGCTTCACCCCCCCCCCCCCATGTGAAAGTGCTTTGGCATTTGAGACTGTAATTATGCATGCAGCTGGCTGAATATCTCATTGAGCCAATCAAATCCAAGCAAGGGCCACTCAGCCTTTCATCTGTCCGAGGTCTATAAGTGGGGCTGCATCCATGTAGGTAATATTAAAAACTGTTAATAGCATTTTAAAAGTACACAATGTGGTGCTGGGGAGTATATAAAACATGTTTTTATTAAATGAGGCTATAATTAGCTGTATGAGGCTGGTATTATTTGGTGGCTGTATTCGGGTTATAGCATGGCTGTGGCGTTCTTGAATATCGTGGCAGCAGTGGTGAAACAGAGGCCCCCGCAGCCCCTGCAGAGCGGGGGGTCCCGAGCTCCAGGGGGGCCCCGTCAGCACAGCACCCTGACGTGACCGGTCCTGACAGAGTCCGGAGGGGGAGACCCTCAAGTTTCGTTACGCTAGTGCGTGGCAGCACCATATTTAATGTTTGGTGGGTAACTAAAACAAGCTTATCTGCTTCCAAAAGGCCTTCATTCATTTGATCTTACCGTGTGATAGCAGATCCGGTACTGCCCATGGGATACCAAAGCTTAAGAGAGCCACCTCGATCAAAGGTCAATTATGTCTCTTCCTTTGCGACCTTCAGCGAGTGCAGTTAAAGGCTTGGACGTCATTTAGGGGTAGCGTCTGCCCCTTGCGAGCTCTCTCAGTGCTTTTGGATCCCTGACCTCAGAAGTGGTAAAATCTGTGACAAGAACACAGAGGCGGCTCCGCATTCCTTATTTGCTGCCCATTTTTCGGTATACTAATAGTATTCTATTATTCACTATTCGTGTGATTAAAAAATGGAACACACTCAGCTGTAGCAGGACCTTTGGTGGCAGGTAAAAATGGTTTTACATGTATGTTGTATGTGTGCTTGTTGGTAAAGGTGTGTTTATGTGAGAAAGCGTGTGTGCCTGTGTGTGTAAGCGTGTTTGAGTGAAAGTGAGAGTCAGTGACCGTGAATGAGAATGTATAAGATGGTCAGTAAGTTGGAGCAAATGAGATTAAGAGTGAATACAAGGGAGTGAGAATGAATACTGCTCAAATTACTTTCATATTTCACTATATTAATACACCACTAATCCTTTATGGGTTCTGGAGTAGCGTGCTACTCGCTGAAACAGCGCATCAACACCTTATCGGGGATAGCAAGCGCTATATCAGTGGACACCTTTTCCCTCTTCTATCCCTCCGCTATCCTCCTCAATCCAAATAACTGACTAACAAATCCACCACTCAAATTACTCTCATATTTCACTATGCTAATTCACCACTATTCCTTTATGGGTTGCAGAGTAGCGTGCTACTCAGCGAAAAGGCACTTCAATGGCTCGTCGTGGGTAGTAAGCGCTATACAAATGCAATTACAATTCAATAAGAATGAGTGTAAGAGTGTGAGTGAGAATAAATGAGAAGGAGTGTGAGTGTGATGTGATGCTTACTAGTTTGTTGTTGGCCCTACCATACTAAAGGTAATTATTGTCTGTACAAATACTTGCACACTTGAGGTTCTTCGATTTCGTCCCGTATTCGGCCGCCATTTTGTGTCTGTTCGCCATTTTGTGTTGCTCTCACTCAGGCAGCATGGCGAACAGAGTGTTTTTGCCTTCTCCAGCTACTACGTGTCTCCTCTGTTAAAAAGTAACCCCCTACCCTTGTTTACGAAACCAATGTCAGGGTCTGGCCGAGTCCACTAATCCATGTCTAGGCTGATTGATCCCTGTCTCGACTGACTGTTTGGCTTTCCCTACTCTTTCCTTACTTTATTTTATCCAACTGGCCTTCGCTATTCTCTCCTTGTAATCTCTTGTTACACAACTATCCTTTGAGACGTCCTGCCACCTGCAAATTGGATTGTAGGCACTAGCACTGATTACCTTATGGGGAGGGGTGACACACAGAATCTGAAGAAGGGCGTATTTGGGACACTTGATAGCTTGTTTTCCAACTTTTCCTATTGGCTGGCCTTGTATGTATTGGAAGTATACGTTGTAAATATGTGTGCTATAAAAGATTGTACACCACGGAGTAAAAGTGGCAGTCTCCTAAGAACCTACTCTGTACTTCTGGGACAACTGTGCTTAGCTGCAGCTAATAAACCTGGTTTTCTACGCCTAACAGAGTGTCTCGTGTCTCTGTCCGACAAGGCAGGTGAACCCGGAGATTTAAGGCGTGTGCTGCGCCGCCAGGCCCATAAGGCCCGGTTCTTCAATTGGCGCCCAACGTAGGGCGGCTTCAGCGGTAGCGGTTCAGCCCGAGGGTCGTGAGGAGCCTCGCAAGAAAATTCCAGAGGATTCGCGAACCACGTCAAGCGACCCCTGCATGTCGAAGTGGACCGAAGGTCTTTTTCAGCACGGCTACTCCTTTCCGACGGCTGCTGACGACTGCTGCCCTGACTGCCGCCCTGCCTTGGCCCCTTTGTGACGACTGGTATTGCGAGACGTTAGACGAACCTCTGTTGGCGTGAGAGAACACTTAGTTAAGTAGCACCCACTTTGTTTTGTTTTTTGGGTTTATTATTCGACCATTTCAATAGCCGAAGCCAAGGGGTAAGTCTGTGTTATTTGCTCTAACCCCTTGAAGTTTGTAAAGTAGACCAGTGAATTAAAGATGCCTGGTCTTAGCAAGTTCAGGAAGTTTTGTTGTTTTGGTTGCAATAGGGATTCCAGGCTGGAGGACTCTTGTCCAATTCCTCCGGTTGGAACTCCCACTTATGAGCTCTACTCGAAACATGGTGTTGGCCCCATTGCCTTTAACGAGGCATGGATCCGATATGCAAAGAAAGATGGTGTTCTGCATTGGCCACAAAATGGTAGCTTTGAGCCGGACATATTAGACAATTTAGAAACAATTTTGTTCAAAATAAAAGCCCGGCCGGCAATGTTTGACTCTTTCCGCCTCTGGCGTAAGGAAGCCAAACAGAGAGAAATTAAGCAGGCAAAAAGAGATAAGAAAGAGAAAGGTCTGACGATTATACAGGCTGCCCAGCAGTTTAAAGATAATAAGATTGATCAGACGATGGAAGTCTCAGAAAGACAGCATCATATGGCAATAGATAGATGTTACCCTGTGTTGCCTACATCTCCACAGAGTAAGGATCTTGACGAAGATCCCTTACTGTCCCATTTGTTGAGATTGCCTCCGCCCTATGTACACGGTGCTAATGCACCGCCATTGTTACCACTTGTCCAGACACCTGTCGTTCCGCTATTGGTCCCGGCTTTTCCACAATTGCCCCTTCCAGTATTGCCACCCCCGCCTCCTTTGCCACGACTCCTGTCCCTCGGACTCCTGTACCTCAGTCACCTTTACCCCCGGTTCCTCGTGTAACTGTCAGCCCCCTCCTGCTTCGCTTAATGCCTTGTCTCCCGTTCTAATGTCAGATTCTCCCACAGCTCGTAAACGATTGGTTGATACTGTTTCTGGCCTTTTCTCCCCCCTCTTTGGGTCTTTTAAGCTGACTCCTCCTCTTTCTCGAAGACAATCCCGTAGTCAACTCCCAGGTCCTGACGAGCGAATTGTTTTGGACCGTCTCGCTCACAAATGGATCATGAGTGGTCCACAGTATAGCGTGTACGATATCATGAGCACCTTTCACCAGTGTGATGCGCCCAGGCAGAGATATGTTTTTAATATTATGTGTGACGCTCTTGTCAAAGGATGGGAGGATATGGATTTGGGTGTAGCTCCCCAGGGTCTGTTAGATGTACAGGCTAAATTTGATAAAGGATTTATTGTGGGTTCTGAGGTTGAGGACGCTGTAGGAACACTTATCACTTTTAGGTCTTTATTTTCTTCCCAGGCTTTTCTTGACCCTGATCCTGCAGTTAGTCAGAAAGTGAAACATTACCCTATGAGAGAAGTTCCTCCAGTATGGAGAGATGCGGTTCCACAGGCATGCAATATTCCGGGTGTCCCTGCTCATTTCCAGCGTATATGGGTACATGTTCCCTGGAAACCATCTGAAGTTTTGGCGCTTAAACAGTCTTTACCGGACCCTCGTAAAAATCCCGCTGGGTATTATAAAGAGCTGTCCCAGACTGTTGACGCGTGTATCATGAATTTGGCCGATATTGATATGCTGATGGGAAATGTAGTCCCACAAGCGTTATGGGCTCGGATTCGTAGGGAGGACCACGACCAAGCTTTAGGTGGTAATTGGGCTGCTATAACTGCCGCGGATGCAGCACAAGTAGGACCCGATGCTTTGATTGCAGAATTGCCTGGTAGGATCATCACTTTAATGAAAACAATGATGCCTGCCTTACGTGTTAACTGGGATAAGTTAGCTGCGTGTAAATAGAAGAAAGATGAGAGTGTCTCTGATTTCTTTACCCGTTTCAAGGAGACGTTCATCGACCACAGTGGTCAAGATATGAGTACTGAGGGTGGACAGCGATTATTCGTGGATACATTTGTATTTAATTTGCTTCCAGAATTATCGCATAAATTGAAAGACTCCGAAAGTTCGTGGGCTGTTTCTTCATCTGCCCAGATATTAGCCACTGCTCAGTATTACGAGAATAGGGATAAGGAGGAAAAGGATAAATGTTTACAATTTATTATTATAGAAATTTATTATTATAGGAAAAGGATAAACTTGAGAAAAAGACTAAAGAATTAAAAACGAAGGTTCTTTTGCAACAAGCGTATCCCCCTCGTTCTGCTCAGCGCCAATTTCAACAGCCTCCCCAGTTTCAGAGGTTGTTACAGAAACCTGACCACTTTGTTCCGCGACCTTCACTAGGTCCTAATCAATGTGCCTATTGTAAAGAGGAAGGTCATTTTAAGAATAGCTGTCGATTTTACTGCAACGTAATGGTAGATTGCCAGGGCCGCGAGGCCGTGGTGGTTTTCAGTCAGCGCCCAGGGGTAGAGGGCGAGGTGAGTTGTCTCAGACACAGCGTTCCTTTCCCCATCAGAATTCTATGAATTATTTTGACCAGCAGAATACTCAGTCTGCACAATATTACAATGATGACAATTGTGTTGAAAGTGGGAATCAGGATTTTCACACTAGTTAGGACAGCCATGGACAAAGCAAGGGAGTCGTATCAGTTCCAGTGGATCAGAATGGGCCTTATGTTGAAGGTGTTGCATTGGGTGTTTCAGAGCCATTTCTTTTGGATACTGGTGCAATGAGAAGTTCTATCATTCACTCCAAACTCCCTGGGGCACCTTTGTCTGGCTTAACAAACGTTTCTGTAGGATTCCATGGTGCCCCAGTTCGTAACCCGGTTTCTTGCCCTTTGCCTATCTCAATTGGTCCTTATGATTTGGAGGCCCCGCTCATTTTAACGACTGGTTGCGGCGAGAATTTGCTGGGTTTGGACTTATTGAAACGTCTTCATGCAACATTGCACTGTTCCCCCTCTGTTGTACATCTTACTTTAGGTAAGAAGTTGGTTTCTCCTATGTATTTGTCTCAAGACCAACTCCCACCCGAATTGCGTTCCCTTCCTGCTACGCTTTGGGCTACAGGTCCAAATGATGTTGGTCTCTTCCAAATTCCACCTTACGTGGTTACTGTCAAGCCTAATGTTAAATTACCACGCATTCTCAGTATAAAATTTCCAGCGATGGCGAAAGAGCTCTGTTGGCTATCATCTATGATTTAGTTCAGAAGGCTGTGGTTGAAGAAACAAGAGGAAATGTTTGCAATAGTCCTGTTCTACCTGTTCTTAAACGCACTGATTCTTCTCAGCCCCTTGTATACCGTTTTGTGATTGATCTTCGGGAGGTTAACAAGATCGTTATACCCCAGTTTCCTGTCGTCCCAGATATCACTGCATTGCTCACAATGATACCTGCTTCGGCTGCCTGGTTCTCGGTTATTGATCTCAAAAACGCTTTCTTCAGCATTCCTATTGCTGAGGAGAGTAGGGATATCTTTGGCTTCTCTCTCGGAGGCCGAAGTTTCAGATTCAAACGTGCACCCCAAGGCTATTGTGAGAGTCCCTCTATTTATAGTCAGGCTTTGAAATCTCAGCTTGATGCTTTCACTTTGCCCCCAGGTGCCACTCTTATTCAGTATGTGGATGATTTGTTGGTTGCTGCTGATTCAGAGGATGTTTGTAAAAATGTGACTGTTTCGCTGTTGTGTCATTTGTCTGACCTGCATCACAAGGTGTCACCCTCTAAACTACAATATTGCCGCCAAGAGGTTACCTATTTAGGTCATTTCTTGTCGAAGGAGGGAAGGCGATTGACCCCAGAACATATTCAAGCAATCGCACAAATGTCTGTACCATCCACACAAAGGGAGGTGCGTGCCTTTCTGGGCATTACCTCTTATTGTAGACAGTGGATTTCAAATTTTTCTTTGTTGGCTAAATCTCTACTGGCACTTACTCTGAAAGACACACCCCAACCTCTTCCTTGGACTGACGAATGTCAGAAGAGTTTTTCTAACTTACGTACTGCCTTGTGTTCTGCCCCTGTGTTAGGTACTCCGGATTACAGTAAGCCCTTCACACTCTATGTTCATGAAAGAGAAGGTTGTGCGTTGTCAGTTTTAACTCAACAATTTGGAGACAAACAGCGGCCATGTGCCTATTTTTCGGCTACATTGGATCCAGTAGCCAAGGCATTGCCTAGTTGTCTCAAAGCAACAGCTACAGCAGCAGCAGCGATCTCCATTCGTCAATCTGCTGGATTGGTACTGGATAATACTCTCGTTGTTATGGTACCCCATGCAGTGGATACTCTTTTGAACAGAACGAAAACACAACATCTCACGAGTGCCCGCTGGTCTGGGTACGAGCTGACGCTCTTGGCTAGTCATATACACATCAAGCAATGTAATACTTTGAATCCAGCAACACTGTTACCCACTCCAGAAGAGAAAGACACCCAAGAACAACATGATTGTTTTCTCCATACAGAGGAGGAAACGAAAGGCAGAATAGACTTAAAAGATACACCACTCGTGGACACGGATGGGATCCTATGGGTGGATGTTTTTTTTTTTTTTTTTTTTTTTTTTGCAGAGTTTTATATAGCGTGAACTAGAACCGAACCGAATCAGTTATCAGAGCGCTTTACATAGCACCAGTTACGTTACATGAGGACACACTTTCATGTTAGGCACGGGGAGATTAAGTGATTTGCCCAGAATCACAGGGGGTTTTTGGCGTCGTTACCGAGACTCGAACCGAGTTCCCCAGGTCCGAGGTCGAGCGCCTTAGCTGTTAGGCCAACCCCTCTCCCCTTGTTTTAAGCTCCCCAATGGTGAAACGACTGCCGCCTATGCTGTTACCACTTTGCATACAGTTGTAGAGACAGCACGCATTAGGCAGAATTCAGCCCAAGCAGCTGAATTGATAGCTTTGACTAGAGCTTGTGTATTGGCTGAAGGGAAGAGAGTGAATGTGTTCACCGACAGCCGATATGCATTTGGGGTGGCCCACAGTTTTGGCCGCCTTTGGAGGGAAAGAGGATTCTTTACCTCACATGGTACTAAAATACAGCATGGTCAGTTAGTGAATGACCTTTTGGAATCACTTGCTTTGACTACCCAGATAGCAATTGTGAAGTGTAGTGCACATAAAAGGATCACTGATGATGTGGGTCGCGGGAATGCTTTTGCAGACAAGGTAGCAAAAGAAACAGCGAGAGATGCTACAAGTCGCATGTATGTTGTAGGCCCTGCAAGATGGGTCAGAGAAGGAGGAATGTGTGAGGACACAATAGAAAGTGTGAGAATGATTCAAGAAGAGGCTACAGAGAAGGAATTGAGTAAGTGGAGAGAGAGTACGGGAATGTTGGACGCGACAGGGTGTTGGGCAGAATTGTCAGAACACCAGCGTTGGCTGTTACCAGACGCCTATGTATTGCCCGTGGTTACCTATGGTGCATGGTCCAGCCCACATCAGTGCGAAAGGGATATGCAAACTTCTGGCTCCAGTATGGCAGAATGAAGGTATCCCTATATGTGCGGAAAATGTGTTGAAACATTGTATCATTTGTTTGATGCATAATCCAGGAAAGGGAACCCCAAATCCGGCAGGTCATTTTGCTCCCCCTACGCATCCTTTTGAGGTATTACAAATCAATTACATTCATATGGAACGTTGTAACAATTTTAAGTACGTTCCGGTGGTGGTGTGTGCCTTTTCCAGATGGATAGAGGCCTACCCTTTAAAGGATAATACTGCTTTGTCCACTGCCAAAGCCCTCTTGAAGGAATTCTTCTCGAGGTTTGGTTTGCCGCGAATTGTCTGGAGTGACAATGGAAGTTAATTTGTAGGCCAAATTATGCAGAAGGTGTGTGCGGGTCTTGGTATTAGGCAGAAATTCCATGCGGCAAACCACCCTCAGTCAGCAGGCTTGGTAGAGTGCTATAATGGCACTCTCAAGCTCAAACTGGCAAAGATTCAGGCCAGCACGGGTCTTGCTTGGCCCGATGTTTTACCTTTGGCACTCCTATCTACGAGAACAGCTGTACCCTCTCGCTTGGGACTCAGCCCATACAAGGTTGTTTTTGGGTGCCCAGCTAACGTCTGGGAGTCCCTCGACCTAAAAAGTACTCCAATATTCCGTATCCTATGTTGATTGACTACTTGCATGACCTCACCACTAAATTGCGTGTTCTTCACCAGCAGGTTCAAAACGCTTTGCCGGAGGCCTCCACAGACCCAGGTCACTCCATCCAACCCGGAGACTGGGTCTGTCTGAAGAATTTTCAGCGAAAGAAGAACCTGGAACCTCGTTGGGGGCCGCCTCGGGAAGTTCTTCTGGTGACACGTACAGCAGTAAAGGTCGTCGGAAAGAAGAACTGGATCCATGGCGTGCACTGCAAAAGGGTACCTTTGCACCAGTGGGTTCGGAAGGGTATAGGTGATAGTGAGGGCGAAAGGGTCCCTCGGTTGGTACCTTTCAGTAGTGCACGTCTGGATCGGACGAGGTCTGAGAAAGAAGACGACGATGTATTGCAAGAAGCTGTACCATCACATGTAAATTGTAAATTGATACTTGTATAGCGCACTACTCACCCGCAAGGGTCTCAAGGCGCTTGTACGAATACCGCTGTGGAACCCATCCTGGCTTTCCCTGTGAGGTGTCCACTCCTGGGCACCCCCAAGGTGGAGGCCAAGCATCCTTAGCGTTGTGGGGGCCGTTGTGGAGATTAAGCAAGCTATTGCCCAGAGTTGCAGAGTGGGACTCCATGATTGGAATAGGCACCAAGGCGAGAATTATCAGGTCCGTGGAATTTTGACCCCAAGACCCGCCGAGGCGGGGAATTGAACCCTGGTCCCGGGCTAGACCTCTGCATCAGGATCTGCCGCTCTAACCATTGAGCCACACTTCTCCACATCTGCGATTGAACATAACAAACTCAGAGACTTTGTTTCAAGACCAAACGGTACCTGACAAGACCCGATACAACCTGAGACCTAGACTGATTAAGAACAATTAAACCTTTTTTTTCCCTTTTCCTTTGTCTTGTTACACTTTTAAGAGACATTTTTTTACCATCCGTCAAGTTGCAGGGTCACGGTAGGAGTCTTAGGCTGTGACCTGAGTAGTGGCAGTAGGTCTGCAGGACTTGCAGTGTCATAGGACGGCAAATAATCACAACTTAGTGATCTAGGAAGATTACCGTGAGCAACGCTTTAGAGGATGGGTATTGAATTGGAAAAGAATGATATAAAGCAAGAAATGAAAAGTAAATATAAGGAACTGTTGTTTAGTCCATGTGGCGTAGCCTTGTGCATTTTAATATGTTCATGTATTTTATTGGCTTGTGTGGGTTGGGTTGTTCACAATATGCAGCAAGCACCTGTTCCTACTTCTGTTTCTTTGCCTTTTTCCATTACTGCCTCCCCGCATCAGTTCCATACACTCCCAGAGCACGAACAAATTAGGAGAACAGAATACTTTAACAATTCATTCATCCAGCTGTTGCATCAGCATCAACTGGCAGTCAATACTACTGACTGTTGGGTTTGTGGACTCATGCCCCATAACACAGAGAAAGGGATTCCATATTTAGTCCTTCCGTTTTCTTATGAAGGTTCCGCTTGGGCCTATTTGGCCATGTTTTCCAATGCATACCAGAATCAACTTCGACATCCTCTCGTTGGTCCATATGGCGGTGGAACAGGTTTTAGTCATAGTGCCGTGATAAAGAAAATAGTGGCTATGGCTAGAGTTGCCGAAAGTGGTAAGATCCCCGTTGATGAGAAACAAGCGTATGATGGTTGAAACGTGACTCGTTACGTTACTAGCCTCACAGATAAGGCTAGACGAAGGAGATCCCCACCAATTTGGACCATACCTCATCGAGGCAAATCGTGTTTGCAGATAAATGGTCAAAATACTAAAAACCAACAGGAAAAGAGTGTTTGTTCCCGTACATACATCTATTCATCTCAGATTTCTTCACCATTAGTACCATCTCAGGGCACATACTTTGTCTGCCACGACAGAGCCTACACGTGGCTCCCCACCAACTTTTCAGGAACGTGTTATGTGGCTTTTCTTCTCCCTCCGACATACACTGCTCCTTCAGGTCATCACAGAAATAGATATGGCAGAGGGGTTATCGATTCCAAAGACACAGCAGGACAAGAGGGAGGGGACTTTTTAAAAGGGTTACTTCCTTTCTGGGGCCCAATGGCCAATAGCAGAAACATTAGACAGTTAGTTCATGTTGTTGAGGCTACCATAAATGTGACTTCTGGAGCCTTGAGTAATCTAACAGCCGAACTTCAGGCGAACCGCCTTATGACTTTACAGAACCGGATGGTTCTAGATATTGTTCTTGCAGATCGCGGAGGAGTCTGTAAATTGATCGGGTCTAGTTGCTGCATTTATATTCCCGATAATGCCCCTACGGTATACCAAGCCATCTCTAAATTGCACTTAATTTCCGAGTCGATTCACCAGGACGCAGGAGATTGGTCTGTGATGGGATGGTTTTGGGGACTACTGTCCACATGGGGATGGAAGGTATTAACCTTCCTTGGAATGGTTTTGGCCATCATTTTCTCTTGTTGTCTTTGTTTACAGTGTGGCCCTGCTATCTGTGGTCTTTGTGCCACCATGTGTGTCCCAAGGCCTGTGTCACAGAAAACAGAGAACATTAAAATTATGTTGCAGCAACAGCTCGACAACCTCATGGCCTTGACATCGACTCAGACTAACTTGAGTCCTTTGGTCTTTTGCCTGAGTGATGGCAAAAGGAGGGGCTGAGGTTCTTCGGTTTTCGATTTCGTCCCGTATTCGGCCGCCATTTTGTGTCTGGTCGCCATTTTGTGTTGCTCTCACTCAGGCAGCATGGCGAACGGAGTGTTTTTGCCTTCTCCAGCTGCTACGTGTTTCTTCTGTTAAAAAGTAACCCCCTGCCCTTGTTTACGAAACCGATGTCAGGGTCTCCCCGAGTCCACTAATCCATGTCTAGGCTGATTGATCCCTGTCTCGACTGACTGTTTGGCTTTCCCTATTCTTTCCTTACTTTATTTTATCCAACTGGCCTTCGCTATTCTCTCCTTGTAATCTCTTGTTACACAACTATCCTTTGAGACGTCCTGACACCTGCAAATTGGATTGTAGGCACTAGCACTGATTAACTTATGGGGAGGGGTGACACACAGAATCTGAAGAAGGGCGTATTTGGGACACTTGATAGCTTGTTTTCCAACTTTTCCTATTGGCTGGCCTTATATGTATTAGAAGTATAAGTTGTAAATATGTGTGCTATAAAAGATTGTACGCTACGGAGTAAAAGTGGCAGTCTCCTAAGAACCTACTCTGTACTTCCGGGACAACTGTGCTTAGCTGCAGCTAATAAACCTGGTTTTCTACGCCTAACAGAGTGTCTCGTGTCTCTGTCCGACAAGGCAGGTGAACTCGGAGATTTAAGGCGTGCCCTGCGCCGCCAGGCCCATAAGGCCCGGTTCTTCACACTGGGGGTAACTAAGACGTGAAGGGCACCAATGATACAATACTGTTACAGTCATACTGGAGGTAATTCAAGGCATATAGGGCACTCAAGGAAAAATGTTGGTGTACTTGGGGAAATTCTTACCATGTGGACACTAGTGGAAAAGTGCTGGTACTAGCCCACTGGGGGTAATTCCTGGCATAATGTTGGACAAGCTGCCATATGGGAGGGTGACAACCATTACAAAAAAGTTGACCCTGAAATCCTGAGGTAACTTTTGACATAAAGGTCATCTATGGCTTATAAACAGCATAAATTGAAACATTCTGGCATATTTTATTAAATTTTTTAATAAAAGGGGCACCCATGGAATATAGGTACGCCCATTACAAAATGCTGCCCATGGCACAATGCAGGTAATTTTTGACATATGTGGGCTCCCACAACACTTTGAAAAAAAATGAGTTGCCTCGTGGAGAACGTCTGGTTTCATTAGCTCGGTAGGAAAGGATTTGAATATTTATTGGTTGCCCGTTCAGCATCTGTGGCGTTTTAACAATTATGCTTTAAAAAGCACCATTTCACCCCTTTCTTTTCAAATTTTTCTTAGTGGGAGAAATTCCTATGAAGAGGTCTGCCTTACTTGCTCACTACAATTCAGGGCAAGTATTGTGCCCCAGAACTTTTAAATATGAAGTCAGCACTATAGTGTATGTGGTATCTAAATTAGTCTAAATTAGGGGATACTGTTCCGTATTGACTAGTCAGACGCTCAATGTGGGGTTTGGTAGTATTCACTGGAGCATTTGCTCATAGCTGCAATGCCAGCCCACGAGGAGCAAGCCCAATGAGAAAGCATGCCACCTTTGGGTGGGTGAGGGCACTTGGTCCAATGGGCAAACACTCCTAGTGTCTACCATCAGACCCTAAATTGAGCGTCGGACTAGTCGATGCAGAATAGAATACCCTAATTTAGACTATATTAATTTAGAGGTGTTTGTATACTGGTCCAAAAATCCTTTCGTCCTCCCAAGTTTCAGGGGCCTTATTTATGAAAAGTGACGCTTTTCACTGTGCACTCCTTGCGACACCAATGATGCCTCATATTTAATGTATGACGCATCATGTCGCAAGGAGTTACAGATACGTCAGTATTTCTGACGTATCTGTAAGCGCAAAAGTGACGCATTGCTGGAGTGTGTCACAAAAGTGACGCAACTCCAGCAATGCATCCTTTCACATGGGGAAAGCCCCATGTGAAAGGGCTTGCGTCAGTCTTAGGCCTGCTGTGAGGCAGGCGCAAGATTTTGACAACAGCGTCCTAAAAGTGACGCAGTGAAATCTCATAGATTTCACTGCGTCACTTCTATGACCCTTTCTTGCGTCAATACGCCCCCCTTGCATACATTATACCTGACGCAGGTATAATGTGGCGCAGGGGTTTAAAAAGTGACGCATCTACCTAGATGCGTCCCTTTTTAAATATGGCGCAACAAGGCACATGTTTTACGCCGCCGAGGCGTCACAAAAAGTGACGCATCAGCAGCGCAAAACTGACGCAAGGCCTCATAAATGAGGCCCATGGTATCTAAAACAGACATTTGTTTGGGTTGTTCTGAATTACTTCTCATGCCATTGTTAAGGAACTTCAGCAGTGTTAATTGTGACTTCGGGTTCATATACCATGCCTTCCTGGGAAAAAAAACATTTCCAAGGGTTATAAGATACCATTTTCTGAGATGTCATTAAGGTCAAAGAGCATGTGAACTCACTTCTTCTCCCCCAGCCATTTCGGTGAATCGATGCCCTTGATTAAAGGGGGCATAACACCTCTTCCACTACTTTAGTGTGTTGACGTCATTGCAATTCGGTACCACCATGAGATGCATTTCCTATACGGAAGTCGTGGTTGAACCTTAAGCGCCCTCAGACGCTGTTGCCAGCCCATCACCAGTGCCTTCTGTGAAGTCGCCACAAGAGGGCAGCGTCGAATCATACATCAAGATTTTGTTTCTCATTATGCGGATGGAGAGTCGTTTCTTCCAGTCTCTGAAACACCTCTGCTATCTCTGTCCACCGACCCTATTTCCAGCGCCCACCACAGCCCTCCCTGACCAGTATCAGGACATTTCACACTTCCTGTGCGTGACATTCATCTGCCCCCCTCGTGCCAATGTTTTAGCAGAACCATGCACAGTCGATGAAACATTACTTTCAGGTTATCTCATTTTTGTTCAATTTATGGGCCCAGATAGATCTTTATTCCCTCTGTGAGTGAGGCATATTTTATAAAGGGTCGCGCAGGAGGGTGGAGTGAGGGTGGATAGTTAATTCATTTCACCAGTGCTCTGATGACCCCGGGGCACGGTATACCATCACACCAGGACCCAATAACGGGTGTTAAAGGGCCTTGGTTTGTTAACCCCTTCCATGCTCATGACGAGCTCAGCTCGTCATGTAACGCGGGTTTTTTCAAAAAGCCGCACAGCGCGAAAATCGCGGCCGCACGCATGCGGTTAACCTTACACCCACATTCGGAGCCTGCTGAATGGCTGAAACAAACCCTGGCCTGTGTGAGATCTGTTGAAGGGAGGGTGGGTCCTGTTCGTACACACCACCCTCTGATAGGTGCAACTCCTGCAGCAGGCAGGAGGGGTCGTGCACGTCAATTCACCGAAATGCCTGGGGTAGCAGAAGTGACATCATATGCCCTATGACCTTCACTTTCACACACCCACAAATACACACCTCTCATGATCCAGCTATTTCTACTCCTTGTTTTATTACACTAATAGCGAATATGGCAATATTCACTATTAATATAATAAAAAAACAAGAATTTGCAATGCAATAGGTCTCACATTTACGAGAGTTTGAGCTACTGGCATTGCAAATTACAATTGCTTAAATTCTCGCAAATGCCAGACCTATTGCATTGCAAATATTTTTTGTTTACAAGAGTCCCATGCCACACTTTCACATTAATAGAGGCCGCGCCCCTTTCGTTAGGTGAGCTGCGTCTAAAGAAAGGGTTGCGGCCGCCATTAAAGTGAAAGTGTGGTATTGGGCACTTTAACAAAAAAAAGCATTTTGTTTGTCAAGTTGACAAGCAAATGCTTTTTTATGTAAAAGCTTACCATGTCGCTGTTTAACTTTAATAGCGGGCGTGGAACTTTCTTTAAGACGTGGCTCGTCTAAATAAAGGGGCATGGCCTCCATTAACGTGAAGGTGTGGCACGGGGCGCATGTAAACAACAATAAAAAAAGTTAATAAATAGTAAAAAAAAAACATGCGGCCGCGTTCGGCGCCTCAAATAAACCAAAGGGGCAGCCGCCAATGTGGCATGCCGTGCTATAAAAAAATAAATCATAAATAAAGCGTTAGGAGAGAGCGTGTCTTTCCTGCAACAGCAGGCAGGTGAAAACAATTCAACAAAATAGTGCTTGTAGGCTGTAATTAATACCAACCGAGTAACAACACACTTAAGAGGGCCATTCCTTATGGGAGGTTACAAGATGAGACATGGCGGTACTCAGGAGGGACTACTTAGCCTATTGACCAATGAAAAGCCACAGTTTACAAAAGACAATGACACAAGCCAATGAAAAATTTGGTTGGAGCTTCAAGTCCATACGTGCTGCCCAGGCTCGACCAAAAAATAGAAAACTAGGACAGTTGAGCCCAAACCGATGTCCATAAAGATGATCTGCTCCTGTGCTCCTGGCACTGATTTTGCCACCGCTAAGGCCAGGGGTCGCAAAGGCAGTGCCAGGATTCATGGGGGCAATCCAGAGGACGCAGCAACGACCCCTAAATGACATCCATGTGAGGGGTGATGTGCTGTGGTTGTCACCTTGCACAGGGGCGGCTCTAGGCTCATGGCGGCCCTGCGCAGCGAGTGTAGGTAGGGGGCCTTCGGAAGAGGGGGTCTGGGCGGGGCGCCGAAAGAGGGGGGGGGGGGGGTCAGGGTGTTTGGAAGTGGAACAGAGCCGGAGGCCTACAAATCCCTGCCAGGGGCCGCCACGCAAATATGTATCCATCTTCAGAGGATTAATATATTAAGGATATATATTGGCGTGGAGGCCCCTGGGGTTTGGTGGCCCTGTGCAGGTGCACAGCTCGCACATGCCTAAGGCCGCCCCTGCACTGCAGTCAAAGGTCTTTCTGCTGTCATGCATGTAGTAGCCCTGCACGGGGGCTACCGAGATGAACCACAGCTAGGAGGGAGGCCACAGAGCAGTTGGTGAGTGAGAGCGAGAACCCTCTCCCTCCAGTCCTGGTTCTAGCAGGTGGACCAGGTCCGCTCAGGAATTACATTTGTCCCCCCCCACCTAGTCCACGGAGAACGCGCCTGTGAAATGCTTCCTCCATGTTCACGTCTGAACCTGGGGATGTTTTTTCACTTTGTTTCCACTAATTATCAGTTAGGGTTCATTAAGGAACCCCAAGAACACATTTTACAGTGCATTGCTTCTATAAATACTGTTCTAAGTACGTATGATATTGGGGGAAAAAATGGCTTATAGTGATTTTTCCTATTTTTGTCTTGACCGAGACATTAAAATACTGGTCATGCCGGAAAAAGATGGCCTGGTGGTAACCATCGATCTTGTCTGAGGTAAGCTGCAGTGCGGTGCATGGGCGTCCACAGAAATGTTTCCGGGGGGGGGGGGGGGGGGGGGGCTACATTTTAACTTCATCACTCGCCTTCCAGGGGGGGGGGGGGGCAACATTTTAACTTCATCACTCGCCTTCAAGGCACGTTTAATGCAGATGGCCCACTGTCATTCTTTATGTGATGATCAGCAGCAGAGAGAATGACAATGGGCCTGTCCACAGTCTGCTCGAGGTCGAGGAGGGGCTGCTGCAGCCTCTGGAGTTCAAAGAGAAGTGTGAGAGGCCCCAAGTGAGAGAACATTTAAACTCCTGGGGCTTCTCGCAGGGGAACAGCCAGCTGTAATCTTTAACATTACGGACCAAAATGAATGGGACCGGCGATCCAGGGGGGGGGGGGCAAGCGCACCCCCTTGCCCTCCCCTGCGGACGCCCATGGTGCGGTGTGTGTACTGCAGGAGTGGGGACAGGGTGGTACCTGGCAATGGTGCAGCAGTTGCAGTGGCACCAGGACTGTGAGCAATTATGTCTGTTTCTGTGTGAGGTTCAGAGAGCGTTTGTGTATTTTAGTCTGTATATGATGTGTGCAGTAATGTTCTGTAGGATGGGGCAGGTTACTTTTCAGACAGTGGCAGTGCGTGCCCATTGAATGAGAAGCAACAAGAAAATCATAAATGACTCACCACTACAGGCCTCTAGATTAGGGCAAAATGTGCCAGTCGTGGTCTCTAGTTTAAGGCACAATGTGCTAGTTGCGGACTCTAGATTAAGTCAGAAGATGCCAGCTGTGGCCTCTAAATTAGGGCACATTGTGCCAGGTGTGGTCTGTAGATTAAGGCACAATGTGCTATCTGTAGCCTCTACATTATGGCACAAGGTGCAAGCCGTGGCCTCTAGATTAAGGCACAATGTGCCATCTGTGGCCTCTAAGTTAAAGCACAATGTGCCATCTGTGGCCTCTAAGTTAAGGCACAATGTGCCATCTGTGGCCTCTAGATTAAGGCACAATGTGCCATCTGTGGCCTCTAAGTTAAGGCACAATGTGCCATCTGTGGCCTCTAAGTTAAGGCACAATGTGCTATCTGTAGCCTCTACATTATGGCACAAGGTGCAAGCCGTGGCCTCTAGATTAAGGCACAATGTGCCATCTGTGGCCTCTAAGTTAAGGCACAATGTGCCATCTGTGGCTTCTAGATTAAGGCACAATGTGCCATCTGTGGCCTCTAAGTTAAGGCACAATGTGCCATCTGTGGCCTCTAAATTAAGGCACAATGTGCCATCTGTGGCCTCTAGATTAAGGCACAATGTGCCATCTGTGGCCTCTAAATTAAGGAACAATGTGCCATCTGTGGTCTCTAGATTAAGGCACAATGTGCCATCTGTGGCCTCTAAGTTAAGGCACAATGTGCCATATGTGGCCTCTAAGTTAAGGCACAATGTGCCATCTGTGGCCTCTAGATTAAGGCACAATGTGCCATCTGTGGCCTCTAAGTTAAGGCACAATGTGCCATCTGTGGCCTCTAAGTTAAGGCACAATGTGCCACCTGTGGCCTCTAAGTTAAGGCACAATGTGCCATCTGTGGCCTCTAAGTTAAGGCACAATGTGCCATCTGTGGCCTCTAGATTAAGGCACAATGTGCCATCTGTGGCCTCTAAGTTAAGGCACAATGTGCCATCTGTGGACTCTAAGTTAAGGCACAATGTGCCATCTGTGGCCTCTAGATTAAGGCACAATGTGCCATCTGTGGCCTCTAAGTTAAGGCACAATGTGCCATCTGTGGCCTCTAAGTTAAGGCACAATGTGCCACCTGTGGCCTCTAAGTTAAGGCACAATGTGCCACCTGTGGCCTCTAAGTTAAGGCACAATGTGCCATCTGTGGCCTCTAGATTAAGGCACAATGTGCCATCTGTGGCCTCTAAGTTAAGGCACAATGTGCCATCTGTGGCCTCTAAGTTAAGGCACAATGTGCCATCTGTGGCCTTTAGATTAAGGCACATATGGAAACTGAACCGTGATTCCACTCCAGATCGGACGCACTGCTTAATTCAAGTAACATGACAGTTATGCCAAATTCATCCAAATTTAATCCGTTTTATTCAAAGAATTCCCAAAATTAATTTCCATTCATCGTGTTACGTGTTGAGCACTTATGTATAACAAAGCTTCGAAATGGCAGATATGCCTCCAGGCCTTTTTCTGTCGCGTGCCATATACATAAATTCATCCACAGTGATAGTTCTTCTCTACCCAATGCATTTCAAGCTTTTATTAGCCCTTCTTCAGGGGTTCACTATAAGTATTAAAAATCAACCATTAGATTTTTTTTTTTAAAACACAAACTGAAGTGTATACAAGATAATTAACAGATCTTGTCTAAATTCATGCTACATTTTACTCCGAACCAGTAATCGGCGCTTTCCCTCTATGCGTATATCTCTACGCTACAAACAGTTACCCAAACGAGTCTCACCCCGATCTTGGCATTTCTCCATATTACCATTTTCTTACCTGTTCCCCCAAAGCTCGTGCTTGACGATATTTTTTGTGAACCCATCTCTTTAAACCAACATCATCGCCCTTCCTCCATACCCTTATCCTCTCTACATTCACTACTCCCGTCCTCCTTCTTAACTAATGTCAAATACCTCCTCCCGCTACATCAGCCAATCCCAATAAGCCACGTCCTTTTGAATTCACTATCCTCATTACTACGAGTCCCATAATGCATTGTGTAAATTTGGGCACAATGTGCCACCTGTGCTCTCTAGATTAAGGCACAATGTACCATCTGCAGCCTCTACACTGGGGCATAATCTGCCATCTTGTTTAAGGCACAATGTTCCCGCTGTGGCCTCTAGATTATGACACAAGGTGTCATCTGTGCCCTCTAGAATAGGGCACACTGTGCCAACCGTGGCCTCTAGATTAAGGCACAATGTGCCACATGTGCCCTCTATTTTAAGCACAATGTGCCAGCCGCGGCCTCTAGATTAGAGCGCAGTGTGCCTACCGTGGCCTCTAGATTAGAGCAGCGTGTGCTACCTGTAGCCTCTAGATTAGGGCACAATGTGCCAGTTGTGGCCTCTAGACTAAGGCACAATGTGCCATCTGTGGGTTCTGGATTAGGGCAAAATATGCCAACTGTGGCCTCTAGATTAGGGCACAATGTGCCAGTTGTGGCCTCTAGATTAAGGCACAATGTGCCATCTGTGGGTTCTGGATTAGGGCAAAAATGCCAGCTGTGGCCTCTAGATTAGGGCACAATGTGCCAGTTGTGGCCTCTAGATTGTATTTGTATTTGTATTTTTGATTTGTAGAGCGCCTTATCACCCCGGGGTCTCTAAGCGCTTAGCATGCGAGTGAACATGTGCCATCTGTGGCCTCTAGATTAAGGCACAATGTGCAACCTCGAGATTATGGTACAATGTGCCAGGTTTGGCTTCTAGATTGAGGCACAATATGCCGTCTAGACTAGGGCATAATGTGCCAGCTGTGGCCTCTAGATTAGGGCGCAAGATGCCAGCTGTGGCCTCCCGATTATGACACAAGGTGCTAGCTGGGGCCTCTAGAATAAGGCACAATGTGCCATCCGTGGCCTCTAGATTAAGGCACAATGTGCCATCCATGGCCTCTAGACTAAGGCACAATGTGCCTGCTGTGGCCTCTAGGTTAGGGCCAAATGTGCCATCCGTGGCCTCGGGATTAAAGCACAATTTGCCATCCGTGGCAGCTAGATTAAGGTACTTGAGAACTAAGCTCAAAATTCCAGATTGCTCCTCCAACACTGACTAAACACTGTACTCAAGGTGAGGCCTTCAGAGCACTATTTGGACAGCACATTTGTAACAAAGCCTTCCATTTATACTGGTTTATACTGGTTTCATTATCCCTCCTTCGGCACACCTCTGCTGTCTTGTCATAATATTTACCCAATGATGCTCAGTTTCTCAAGAAGGAGAGGGTGCTGGTCTGTAACTATTCTGTGTATGTGAGGGAAGCTTGCACTGCTACACCTCCTGTGCAAACACGACCTGTTCATACCTGTGATGTACTTGTTCTGTGCATGTGGGGGAAGCTTGTGCTGCTGTACAGACTGTGCAAACAGGGCCTGTTCATGCCTGCGATGTACCTGTTTTGTGTATGAAAGGGAAGCTTGAACCATTGCTGTCTTTCTTAGTGAAGCTTTGTAATCTTCCTCTGTGTGCTGGCTTGACTGAGCCTGGTTCACTGCCAGTTTTCCTGCTGTGTAAAGGGCTTCCTTTCCGTATACCAGCCACTCCACTTACCTAGGCCTGGGCAGCATACTTCCGAAGGCCGCAAAGCCTCGCCTTTCCTTAGAGACTAACAGCCCGTCCCGTCGTTGTCCGGGTATGAAATAGAATATGTGCAAGGTGTGTAATAGGCAAGGGAAATTATTTAAAAAATTTGCGGTAGACAACATTTTTAGCATGAAGTGTCACAATAGTTAGGCATATGTGTGCAGATACTGTGTGTACCTCGGAGTAAGAAGTATTAGCAGATGTCTCTAGTGTGTATGTACTCCACTTCCGTAGGTAAGCGTGTGTGAAAGTGCATTCAGTTGTAAATTTCGTGTCCCCGCAGGCACACTGAATCGCGTCATCCCCCGCTTGAGGCCAGGCTCCAGTTTTGTTTGTTGTTGTGCTTGTGGTGTAAAGTCGTTGATGCAGAGAGTTGAGTGGGTGACAGCGCGCGCTGGAGGCGCTGCGCGTGTGGGAAAGTGCAGTCAGTTCAAAGGTTAGTGTCCCAGCAGGCGCGCTTAGCCGCGTCATCCGTCGCCTGAGCCCGGCTCCAGCCGTGGTTGATGTTGTGCGCCTGGTGTCAATTCGTTTATGCAGAGAGTTGAGTGTGTGACAGCGCGCAGGAGACGCTGCAGTTAGTGTCCCCGCAGGCATGGTCCTTTATGCAGAGAGTTGATTGGCTGAAAGCGCGACGGATACTGTGCAGTTATTGTCTCCGCAGGCATGATCAGTCGCGTCTGCCCCCGCCTAAGCCCCGTCAATTGCCGCACCCATTGGCCACGCCCCTTGCTCCCGCGCAATTGCCGCACCCATTGGCCTTGGCCACGCCCCCAGCCCAACGCACACGTTTGTTTTCCACACGCCCTCAAGGTACGCTTTTTTGAGGGGGATGTGCCGCGCGATTGTTGCCGTTTGTCGCGCCCATTGGCCACACCCCTTGGTGCCGCGCAATTGCAATTGCCGCGCCCATTGGCCTTGTTCACGCCCCCAGCACAATGCACATGTTTAAGGAATGCTTTTTTTTGTCGTCATGCCGCGCCCCGCCCATGCCCACGCCCACAAGGGACTACTTTGCTGGCACGGTTCTTTTACCTTTCAAATGCATATGGTGGGCGTCTGCATAGCCTATGTCCATCTGCTGCAACTGCCCTTTCCAACGCTGTATTGGGTGTTGTGATTGGTGCTGTGGTTCCTGAGATTATCCGCCTCAAAGGGTTGGGCTCTCTCTTTATAATATTAGTATGGATAGTGGTGCAACAGGCCAGATCCATTTGACACTATCTTACTCCTTGTGTCCTACAGAATTGTACACTTTGCTCCAGTGAAAATTACAGAAAGAACTCTGCATCTGGATGGGAAGTAACATATGGAATAGATTTGGTAGCCATTACTGTATATATCTTTTTTTCTTTTTTGTTCTTAACTTCATTTATGTTATGCATTGGCATCAAAATCCATACAGAGTCTAACGCTCCAGTGGCAACAGCATCACCTGGGAAGAGGCGCCCTCCAAATTCGATGTTTTTCACTTAAGCACATTGGAGTACTGGGGTGTAGAATGTGGATAGTTGCACTACCCCAACTTTGTAATTTGTTAAGCTTTGCCAGCTGCCCATATTTTCAGATTAAAAAAACAAAAAAGCTGAAAGATTCTGCAAAAATCGCTTTTGCAAGTGAAAGAAATGCCAGAACAACTTCTCCAGCAAACTTTTTATGATTATTATCATATGAAAGGTTCAAAATATGTACGGGAATTATACAAGGTTACATAAGAATACCAACTTAAATCTTTGTATTTACACTTTGGGCGTGTAGGCAATATCACAGATCGAACTGCACAAGAGCTTTTTGAAAAGTATGGGTGATGGTGACCTTTGAAAGGTCTCGTGTAAATTAAATGTCTTGTCAACGTTTTGGGGTACTCACTAGTTTGAGATATTTTTGTTAAGTGCTCCTTGAAATCTGTAGTTGGAAAATTAAATCATCACTGAACGGTACAAGACGGGAACTGGTTAGCATCAGTATTGAGTAACAACGTGGGATTATCTGCATTCCTCGTGTGACAGCCACTCTAAGTTATCTCTCACAGTATGCTTGCCCAAAATGTTTTTTTTAACTTTCAAAGTGTTTTTATTTATTTTTATGCAAAAACATTAGCATTTCTGTTACAAGGTTAGCCCGTCGCAGTTTATACAACAGTGTCCTGAGGCATTATGACACATTTGCTAAGCTAACCCCACATGACATTATTTACTGAAAACAAGAGAAAGGGTGACAGAAAAAGGCAGGAAAGAAAGGGGTGAAAGAAGAACAAGGAAACAGGCTCTGAGAGTTACATATTTCTTTAATCGCTTGTTATTATAGCCTTATAGCCCGTTGTAGCGGGCTATAGCGGCTATTAAAGGCCCGCTGAATCGTTAAAGGCCCGAGCCGAAGGCGAGGGACTTTAACGAAACAGCGGGACTTTAATAGCCGGTATAGCCCAGCTACGAAGGGCTATAAGGCTATTAGAACATTCTGCCACTAGAGGGCAGAATGTTATAACAAATTAAACAAAGGGTTCTCGAAGCTCGAGGGTATATAAATCCCCTCGAGCTTCGAGAAGCCTTTGTAGGACATTGGAATGTTGCTCTGCGGGCCTTTACCGGCCCGTAGAAGCAGGGAGCACTCCACTGTCTGCAATGAAGCTCCCAACATTCCAATGTTCTAATCTGACATACGGCTAGCTTACTTGTGAAGAAATTGGAAAACATGTTTGCCCACATGCAGACCCGTGGGGCCATGGTAGTTGCGCTCGGTTACAAACACTTGTCCGAACATAAGGGGAACCATGGTACGTTTCGCCGCCATGTCTTGTTTTCATTGGGGTTCATAAAAGTCTGGGTACTTGTCCAGTGATCTTCACATCCCTCTGGAGGCTGGACTCCAGGCTGAGTTCTGTAGTGCATTGTTGTCCGCTCCTCTGAGATGCGCAATCCAGTTGAACCATCCTTTGTATGAGGTCTCACTTGTGTCCTTCCAATTGGCTAGGACCATTTTCACTGCTGCGGTCAGCAGCAGATCTAGTTGGTCCGTATTGTGATCTGATCTCAGTTCTGTGGTCATAAATGCAGTGGCGAGGAAGGAAAATTCATTTGTTAGCGTGCAGCCCAGCAACTTATTTATGAAATCAAAGATTTTCTCCCAGATTGTTTTGAGTGTTGGGCATTAATAGATAAAATGTGCTAGGTCCCACTTTCCTTGTTGCAGTTCCAGCTTGATGCATTACTGTATATATCTATACAGCATACGTATTGCGTGTTTGTCGCAGTGTGTACAGTAAGCACTTTAGCAGAGAAACCATAATTCGTTAATAGCCTTTTTGTAAAAATACAGCAAACTTTATTGATTTAAATATGGTGTAAACTTATTTCACCTCAGTTTAGCCATCTCCTTTGAAAATAGTCGAAGAAATCTATTGTCCGAATTTGTTAATAATAATATAAAAACGGAGTAAAAAGTGTCAGTTTAGCATACTATATTTTAGACCGACGTGAATACTACTTGCTCCATTCCGTAGTAAAGGAACAGTAAAAATGGAGACTGTTTACCGTTTTTGCCTCAACTAACTAAACAATACAAGCACGTGAAAAGCGCCTAGTGCCAAATAGCAAGCGCTACCTAAACGCTGGAAAGTTATTTTCCGAACCATTGTCTCTTTTATGTAACTCATGTAATCCTAAATCCTTATGTATCGCTACTGGTTCTTATGTAAAGCGCTCTGACACCTTCGGGCAATGTTCGCGCGATATAAAATCACATAAAATAAAATAAAACCACTGTGCCCTAATAAACAGATGAGCTTCACTCAACTTGTCATACTCCTGGCCACCTCATGATGGCGCTGTAGCACCGCTTTTCCCTTCTCCGCCGCTTGAGCCCAGCTATCCACATTCATTAAGGTCCTTTACAATCCCTGTCTTATTTAGTTTCCATTATGTCCAAGTGGCTGGAAATACAAATAAAATCCGTCCCGTCGGGTCCCCGATTTACCCCCGAATCAAGGGGGGCGTATATTGATATCAAACCACCTAATGACAGAGCCGGCCCAGATGTCAGAATGTGCAACAAATATGTAAATAATCCGCGCTGAAAATCATTATATGCAAATTGTGCTCATCCATATTCATGAGGGATAGATAGCTGAAAAGCTGACGGACTTCACTCTTCGGCGAGGAGCGCAGCTCTGCCCCCCCGGAATCAATGCAGGGTGCACCCAAGGCCCCCGCCCCCTCCCCCCCATCAGAGTCTGACATGTCAATCGAAAGCTGAGCTGCTTGTCACCGTCTGAATGCAATGTCACTTAACAAAGGGCCAGACACGCCCCCCCCCCCCTTCCATCAGAGGCAGGCTGGATGGACAGACATGTGCAAGGCACGTGCAGCTGGGGCAGAGTCAGTCACAAGGCTGCAAATCAGGAAATCAGGGAGTGTCTTTGGAGGCCAGCCCTTCCTCTAAGACCCCTCTCTAAGAGGTTTGTAAAATAAAAAAAAAGATGTGATGAGTGGCTAAAACTCAACAGGCCACATTTACTATATATCGACGCGCGGCAGCGCAGCAAGCCTTCCTCCTGCGTTGCCGTACGTCAAAATAAAAAGGCAGGAATGCGTCGTATCTATAAGATTCCCCGCTGTATGAAACGTAAATCTGGAAACGTGTCCGGTTCCATGGATGTTGCGTGTGGCATCATTTATATATCCGTCGTGCCGCTGGTGCGTCACTGTTTTGGCGCATCATCAGCAAATGGGCTTCCCATATTTACAAGGCCACGCAAAGTCACCCTGCATGGCTTTTCAAGGCCTTGTAAATATGGGCCCCTTTCACGCATTACTCTGCGTGAAAGAGATGATCTATGGGTGTTGCTGTGGGTGTTCCCGTGCAACATTCATGGAATCTGAGACGTTCCCGGATTTACAATGTTTTGTAGCGCCAGGAATGCATCAGACTCCTACGCGTTCCCAGGGGAGGCGTAGGAGCGGCGCAACCAGGAGAAATGCTTTTATTTCTTCACGTTTTTTTTCCTCTTTCAATGCTTGCTGCAGAATGAAAGAGGGAAATAGCATAAAAAATTGTGTTCGGGTTCTGTGTAGGGTTTCTGAGTGCGCAGGGAGATTGGCGCCTGGGCTGGTAGCGGTAAGTGATTGATGAAAAGTATTTACTATATGACGGTGCTACAGGTCAGAGGAGACCCTAAAACCTCCGTAGGGAGTGGCAGGGGCTCACTCAATGATTAGAACAAAAAGTCCCATGCACACGCGTCGTCTTTCTTTGTGGAGGAGCGATGTACGTGTAGTCTTTCTTTGTGGAGGAGCGATGTACGTGTAGTCTTTCTTTGTGGAGGAGCGATGTACGTGTAGTCTTTCTTTGTGGAGGAGTGATGTACGTGTAGTCTTTCTTTTTGGAGGAGCACTGTACCTGTAGTCTTTCTTTGTGGAGGAGCGATGTACGTGTAGTCTTTCTTTTTGGAAGAGCGCTGTACGTGTTGTCTTTCTTTTTGGAGAAGCGGTGTACACTTAGTCTTTCTTTTTGGAGGAGCACTGTACGTGTAGTCTTTCTTTGTGGAGGAGCGATGTACGTGTAGTCTTTCTTTTTGGAGGAGCACTGTACTTGTCGTTTTTCTTTTTGGAAAAGCGGTGTACGCGTAGTCTTTCTTTTTGGAGGAGCACTGTATGTTTAGTCTTTCTTTTTGGAGGAGCACTGTACGTGTAGTCTTTCTTTGTGGAGGAGCGATGTACGTGTAGTCTTTCTTTTTGGAGGAGCACTGTACTTGTCGTTTTTCTTTTTGGAGAAGCGGTGTACGCGTAGTCTTTTTGTTTTTTGGAGGAGCACTGTACGTGTACAGTATCAAAAAAATGTGGTCGTGGCAGCACATAAAACTTTTCATATAAATTATAATAGCACACAAAAACACAACACAGATAGGAACGTGGTAGTAAATCCACTTCCGTGTCTTTGCGTTGTTCAAGGTTATCAAATGCAGTTCAACTCAAAGCATGTACAGATATGAGCTTTACATTAGCTCAATGAGATAAAAGTGCAATATTTATACAGTGCTCTGGGTGATGTAGAGGAAGGGGCAAATAAGAAGGATATACCCCCAGATTCATCAAAGTCCCGTTTTGCGAGTCCTTAATAGCGATTATTAAGGAATCGCTTTTAAGGACTCGCAAAGCGGGATTCATGTAGAAATCGCAATATTATTTGCGATTTCCACAGCTTCCTTATTTGCGATTAGCAAATTGCTAATCGCAAATAAGGAATGACTCCCCATTCATGGGGATGAATGGGGAGTCATTCCTTATTGCGATTAGCAATTTGCTAATCGCAAATAAGGATGCGATTTCAAGGGTGCCAGGGGTGTCCAAAGGACACCCTGTAGCACCCCTGAAATGAAAATGTAGACTGATGTTGCGCACACACATGTCCAAAGGACATGTGTGTGTGTAACATACAACTTAGAAGTTTTCGCTATTTACCACGAAGTCAGACTTCGCGGTAAATAGCGGCCAAAAATTGCGATTTCGCAATTCTAAAATGGTTCATGAATTGCATTTATAAAATCAAATAGAGATTCCTTAAAACCAATTCCTCGCAATTTAGTGATTTCGCAATTTGCGATTTTTGCATTTGGGATGATGAATCCCAAATGCAAAAATTGCGCTCGCAAAGGGCCAGATTCTCAGAATCTGGCCCTTTGCGAGCCGATTTTCCGTTGCTGAATCTGCCTGAAGGTGATCAGGTCAGGATGGGGGACAAGGAAAGGTTGTGGTGACATATAAACATCAACGTTGTTTAATGTATACGTTTCCATACATGATACGAATGTTCCCAACAAAATAACTCAATAGGACCCAACCAGTATCTTATGTGATGTCACTAGAGTTTGTATAAGAAATGGAGTCGACGTTTCGACCCCTTAGTTCAGGATGGGTAGTATTCCTCGAGGTGGGGTCTTCATCAGGACTGGGGGAGCACCTGTGGAAGACAAACCTAGTGTGAGGGGGTGCATTTACAATTGTGTGTGTGCTAATAGATAAATCAGGTTTGTGAAGGAGAAGTGTGGCTCAATGGTTAGAGCGGCAGACCCTGATGCAGAAGTCTAGCCCGGGACCAGGGTTCAATTCCCCGCCTCGGCGGGTCTTGGGCTAAAAAATTCCACGGACCTGATAATTCTCGCCTCGGTGCCTATTCCAATCATGGAGTCCCACTCTGCAACTCTGGGCAATAGCTTGCTTAATCTCCACAACGGCCCCCACAATGCTAAGGATGCCTGGCCTCCAACTTGAGGGTGCCCAGGAGTGGACACCTCACAGGGAAAGCCAGGATGGGTTCCACAGCGGTATTCGTACAAGCGCCTTGAGACCCTTGTGGGTGAGTAGTGTGCTATACAAGTATCAATTTACATTTACATTTACATTTATACCTATATGTAGAGATGACGGGGGAACAAATCCGCCGTATTGAGTAAAGGTGTAGGGCTGGAAAGCTCCTAATGGGAGAGGGAAAGCAGTATGTAGGACCAGGTATAAATCACAGTGTCTCCACACAAGCGTAGTGGAGTTTACTTGATTTGATTACTTACTTCAAATTAATTGGAGTGTCTGACCAGTAGGTGTCAGATTCCGAGTGGAAGGCAAATTCGAAGTAGTAGTGCAGCGTCGTCAGCTTGCAGTTACTGGGACCAAACCCTTATGCTCTGTAGAAAGAGATCGATATAAGACTATTCAGGCGTGGCACCAGGCATACATACCAACCCATGGTAACCAAATCATCCGTCATCGTTCATACATATAGGCTTGTTTCCCATATACCTAACCAGACTAACATATGACCTATAAATTACAATACTATCATATAATGTTCATCAGGTTAACCCATAGATATATTTACAAGCACCTAAAAGGCACGTGATATATCTTCTTATAACTTGTAATTAGAACCTTGCACGCATGTAGAGTGACTCCCAACTTACCCATGTTGGGCCCAATGTAGGTAATCTCGATTTACCTACTCTTAAATACCGAATCATACCGATTCGGTATTTAAGAGTAGGTAAATGGGATGTAGGTAATTTCTATTTTTAAATTACCGAATCGGTAAAATTCGGTAATTACCGAATCTGTATTTACCGATTCGGTAATTGCCATTGAATCCTATGGGCCTCCAGGCCCATAGGAATCAATGCCAATTACCGAATCGGTAAATACAGATTCGGTAAAATTACCGAATTTGCAAGGGGGACATTGTGTCACTTTGACACCCTGTTGCACCCCTCAATTGTGCATGGGTGCACATGTTGCTGACATACATGCCCTTACGGCATGTATGTCTGCAACATGGCACATTTTTAAAGCAAAAAAAATGCTTTTTGAAGGGTTTTCATTATTTACCACCAACTTCTAGTTGGTGGTAAATAACAAATTCTTAAACCCTTGTAGTACTGATAACAGTGCTACCTACATGTTAAATTACAGAATCGGTAATTTTACCGATTCGGTATTTTACAGAATCGGTATAATTACCGATTCTGTAATTTGACATGTCCCTACATCTCTATATACAAATACCGGTCCGAAACGGCCGAAAATCGGTATTTTCGGCCGTTTCCGACCGGTATTTGCCTACCTACATCGGGCCCGTTGTATCTTAGACTGATTTTAACAATAAACACAGAACATAACAATGTACAATCCGCCGTCATTCATACATATAACACATTAAGTTGGTATGCGTTCCATCTGGACATGTAAGGATAAACCGGGAGACTTCAGACATATATATATGATGGATACTATCTCTCAGGGGGCATATAGTGTTTCCTAGATTTTATATTTACAATATACTGGAGTTATCTACATATTTCACATGGTTATTCATATGTGTAATAGATCACTGTAAATAAGTGACACGGGAAACATTGTTACTGTTGAGTGATAGCCTCACTCTTGAGGAAAAGAATTTTTCGCTCAACAATTATTTTTAACAGGACTCCATTGGTTTTTGCATTGCATTCTATCAGCACGACAAAAATCCATTTTTGCAGGCCTGCATTTCTGCCCAGGAACTGTCACCTGCCCAACCCCCTGTTCTCTTCAGTTCACCAGAAAGCCACATGGCCCTCACCCCGAGTGAATGATTCATTTTTCCTCTCCTGCTCCCAGTCTGATAAAACATCCTTGACACAGTGATAAGGTTATCTAGACAATGGTCTGACTGCTGGGCTCTAATCAGGGTAAATAAACAAATGACTTGAAAGACCCGGCTTTGATCAGGCAATTGAGCAATGACCTGAAAAAAAGAGCCCTGATCAAAGCAGAGTGGACAATGCTCTGTGTACCAAGCCCTTGACCAGGTCACCAATTACAAGCATAGAGTGGACAATGCTCTGTGTACCAAGCCTTGACTATGTCACCAACTACAAGCATCACCTTGATCAAGCTATCAACTACAAACACTGCCCTGATTGGACAATGGACTGACAGCCAAAAGAATGGTATGAGAAATGTATTAAAGGTTTGTAAGCTACAGAGTAAAGTAGCAGCCTCCTGGGTTTTGTCTCTGACTAGCTTGGGACTCTGTTCCATAGCCCGGGCTATTGAAATAAATCCGGGTTCCTCCTGCAGACGAAGGCTCCTGTGTCTCCTTTTACTACGTATGAAGGGTATGGAAGATTTGGGCGGTTCCCCCACCGCCGAGACCCTGTAAGTGGGTTAATTCGGTTCTTCACTCTATTGTAAGACCTGCTAACTGTGCATTTGTGCCCTCTAACTCATTCAGTCCATTATTCACGGTGTCCAGCAAGAACATCATCTTACATTCTCTGACATTGAGAAGTGACCCTATGTCCCCTCCTCTGGGTCCCAGTGTGACTTTCTCTAGGACTAGCCATTTGATGGACTCACGGGGATGGGAGTGTTCCTTAAAGTGTTCAACAACGGGTGCCCCTGGTGTGCAGCATCGAATACGACTACAGTGCTGCAATAGTCTGGTTTTCACCTTCTGTTGCGTTTGACCCACATATACTAGATTGCAGGGGCAAATGATGGCATAGATGACCTCTTTGGAATTGCAGTTGCCGTGTGTTTTGATCTGAATGTCATGGTTTCTGTATGTAAATTGCTTGGTTTCGATTGTCCTTTTGCAGGCCTTGCGATGCGTACACTTAAAATGGCCTATTATACTGGGTAGGTTCCACATCGATTGAATAGTGGGGCTTGGTGGGGACTCGAGCATTGAGCGTACGACGCGATCTCGTACGTTTTTAGCCTTCTTGAAGGCATGCATAGGTGGATCCTGGATTCCCAACTCATCAGATATAAGCTGGAAACATCCTTTACAACACAACTTTTACCACGCAGTGCCTTTACGACGCAACTATTACAATGCATGTCATTACAACGCATTACGCTGGGGGGCGCTCTAGGATAGGGAATGGATTTAATTTACTACCCAACACCTTCCCTACTATCCACGGGGACTGGAGTTGGAATAGTAAATTAAACTATTCACTATCCAGCACCCCTTAACGCTATGCGTTGTAACAGCATGCGTTGTAAAAACTGCGATGTAAAGGCATGCGTGATAAATGCATGCGTTGTAATGTCATACATCCGATATAAGCTTCCAGTGGTCGTTGATGATCTTCTTAAACCTGTTACTTTGCGTACAGTACGTTGTGACACAGATCATTCTGTCGGGTTATGTCTTGATGTCTTGGGTGTTAATAATGTTTCGCGGGCTTGATACCATGCACTGTTTCTGGCTCGAGTAACAAGTCTTTTAGGATACCTTCTTTCAAGGAGGCGAGTGATTAGGTCGTCTGATTCCCTAAAGTAGTCTTCTTTCAAGGTACAGTTCCTGCGGATGCGCAGGAACTGCCCAAATGGAAGATTGTCTCTGAGGCTCCTGTTATGATGACTAGTGTATCTTAGTAACAAGTTCCTTTCGGCAGGTTTCCTATACAATGTAGTGTACAGGTGGCCTTCTGATACCCTTATGGAGATGTCTAAGAAATCTATTTTGTTCCTGTTCCACGTGATTGTAAATTTGATGTCTTCGGAACACGCGTTCAACCATTCAAAGAAACTTTGCAATCTGACTTCATCCGTCTATATACCTTCGCCATTTGGAAATGTTCATTCAATATGGGTTCCTATCAGACAGGATGTGCTGTTCCTCAAAGTTACTCATGTAGAGAATAGCTAAGTCTGGGGCAAAAGCTGCCCCCATTGCTACACCTTTGGTTTGGATATGGAAATTGTTCTGGAAGATGAAGAAATTGTACATCATAGCCACCTCAATTAATCTCACGATGAAGTCAGTGGGTACATCAGCCGGTTGCGGTCTTTTTTCAAGGGCTTCACTGATGATGCCGAGGGCCTGTTGCTGTGGTATACTCGTGTATAATGGCGGGATGTCAAGGGTTGCCAGTATTTGTTTGTGGGGGTTAAAATCCAACCCGTCCACCAGATTAATGACTTCCATCGTATCCCGAAGATAGGTTGTTGTTCCTTCTGCCAGAGGTTTTAGGAAAGAAATCCACGTACTTGCACACTGGTTCGAGGAGGGAGCCGCATCCGGAAATGATTGGTCTCCCTGGCGGTTTCTCCAAACTCTTGTGGACCGTCGGTAGTGTATAGATTTTAGGGGTGCGTGGTTGGGCATTATTGAGGTAATTGTATTCATGCTCAGATTAGAAACCAGCTTCTTTGCCTTCCGTGGGGATGTACTTTGTTACAACGCATGCTTTTACCACGCATGCTTTTACAACGCAGGTTTTTCAGCGCAAGTCGTTACAACAACTTGCCTTGGGGGGTGCTGGATAGTGAATAGTTTAATTTACTATTCCAACTCCAGTCCCCGTGGATAGTAGGGAAGGTGTTGGATAGTAAATTAAACTATTACCTATCCTAGAGCGCCCCCCAGCGCAATTCGTTGTAATGACTTGCGTTGAAAATCCTGCGTTGTAAAGGCACTCCGTGGTAAAAGTTGCGTCGTAAAGGATGTTTCCCCTTCCGTGGTTATGTTGTGTATGAGTCTTCTTCCTTCATGTGATGGATCTCTTGGCACAGATTTGTAACTGATGCCATCCTGTAGTTGTAAGTAGATTTCATCCTAGTAATCGTCCGTATTCTGAATCACAATGGCTCCCCCCTTGTCCGCCGGTTTGATTCCGATAGTTTTATTGTCCCGGAGTGTGTTCAAGGCTGCACGTTCTCCTTTGGTTATATTCTGTTTCACATAGGACTTGGTTATGCAGGCCTTCAGGACATCTCGTGCAACCACACTCTCAAATGTCAAAATCTTGTGTGACATCATGTGACTTGGTGCCTTGAACGTGGAGGGTGGTCTCAATCCGGTAGCGGATGTCTGTAGGTGTGATGGAGAATTTTTGTAGAAATGTCGTAGGCGTACTTTACGGAAAAATCTATGTAGCTCTGCCTTGACATTAAAACGATTGGGAAATGAGGTTGGTACAAATGATAATCCCTTTCAATGCATGCTGCAGGAAGATTGGCGCCTGGGCTGGTAGCGGTAAGTGATTGATGAAAAGTATTTACTATATGACGGTGCTACAGGTCAGAGAAGACCCTAAAACCTCCGTAGGGAGTGGCAGGGGCTCACTCAGTGATTAGAACAAAAAGTGTGCATGTGTCGTCTTTCTTTGTGGAGGAGCGATGTACGTGTCGTCTTTCTTTGTGGAGGAGCGATGTATGTGTAGTCTTTCTTTTTGGAGGAGCGCTGTACGTGTAGTCTTTCTTTGTGGAGGAGCGCTGTAGGTGTTGTCTTTCTTTTTGGAGGAGCGCTGTACGTGTAGTCTTTCTTTGTGGAGGAGCGCTGTACGTGTCGTCTTTCTTTGTGGAGGAGCGCTGTACGTGTTGTCTTTCTTTTTGAAGGAGCGATGTACGTGTCGTCTTTCTTTTTGGAGGAGCACTGTACGTGTAGTCTTTCTTTGTGGAGGAGCGCTGTACGTGTTGTCTTTCTTTTTGGAGGAGCGATGTACGTGTTGTCTTCTTTTTGGAGGAGCGCTGTACGTTTAGTCTTTCTTTGTGGAGAAGCGATGTACTTGTCGTCTTTCTTTTTGGAGAAGCGGTGTACGCGTAATCTTCTTTTTGGAGGAGTGCTGTACGTTTAGTCTTTCTTTTTCGAGAAGCGGTGTACGCGTAGTCTTCTTTTTGGAGGAGCACTGTACGTTTAGTCTTTCTTTGTGGAGAAGCGATGTACGTGTAGTCTTTCTTTTTGGAGGAGCGCTGTACGTGTAGTCTTTCTTTGTGGAGAAGCGATGTACTTGTCGTCTTTCTCTTTGGAGAAGCGGTGTACGCGTAGTCTTCTTTTTGGAGGAGCACTGTACGTTTAGTCTTTCTTTGTCCAGGAGCGCTGTACGTGTCGTCTTTCTTTGTAGAGGAGCGCTTTATGTTTCCTTTGTGCTGCTAGGGCTGCATCCAAGTCAGTAGTAGTATTAATGCTCAATGCACACTTTTTAAGTGTGTCTTTGGTGTAAACTCCCGCAGTGCTTGAGAGAGGGGAGCACCCCACCCCCGCACACCCCGTTCCTCTTGGTGGTGACTCGCTGCCTCTCGTCGCCACTGAGATGTCCCGCACATATTAGTACAACTCGGGAAAGCAAACACAAAAGCTGGACATTGCGTTGAAAAATTCATAAGGATTGAGTAAGAACGGAAATGATGGGGAGACCTCACGACGGCCAAAAAGCTCTCGTCTGATTGCTTTATTGGATGCAGAAGGAACCTCTTTGCTAAACATCTATTGAAATGTCTTTCAGGCTGGGCGGCCAAGAAAGAAAGAATAAAATTCCATCCGTCAGGCTTCAGATCTCGGTGTCCAATGCGTGACGACGTCACAGCTCTAAAAAGTCTTTACAATGCAAAGAAAAGAGAGTCTAGTCCTGAGTTATCGATTATTCAACAGAGTTTGATAGGAGTGACAGAAAGATACTGTATAGTTGAGGAATTAAGCAAACCCTCCTTCTGCTTGTAAAGGAACCTCACAGCCATACCTGGGTACAAATTAAGCCACGTGGAGAAAGAGGCCTGACCCCAGACTCAAAACAAATAATGCACTAATGTAGGGTTTCATTTCATTTTCTCTCCACTTCTTTTTTTATATATAGGAATTGCAGATTTATACTACGTTTTAGAACAAAAAACAGGAATGCACCAAAGCTTGTCCATGTTTCTGTAACTCATCTAGCTAAGCCGGATGACTTAGGGCCATATGTATCAAAAAGTCATTTTGCGATTCTCAAATAGCGATTATTTGCGGATCGCTATTTGAGAATCGCAAAATGCTATGTATGTAGGATTAGCAAATAATTTTGCGAATCCTTAATTGCGAATTGCAAATTGCGATTCGCAATTAAGGTATACCTCCCCATTCATTCCTATGGGCCTAGAGGCCCATAGGAATGAATGGAGAGATATTCGCAATTTGCGATTCTCAATTAGAGAATCGCAAATTGCGAATGCAAATTCCCGGGTGCCAGGGTGCCGAAAGGACACCCTGTTGCACCCCTGAAATGTACATGTGTGCACATGTGGCTCATACATGCCCTAAGGGCATGTATGTGTGCCACATGGCACTTTGAAAATTGCAAAAAAGTGCATTTTTTAAAGAAATCGCAAATTACCACCAACTTGAAGTTGGTGGTAATTTGCAATTCCTTATGGCCAAATTGCACATTTTCTGTGCCTCTTACATTGGGCCATATGTATCATCAACCTGATTTGCGATTCTCAAATAGCGATTTTTAAGAAATCGCTATTTGAGAATCGCAAATAGGTATGTATGTACAAAATCGCATTTTTTTGTGATTTCTTAAAATTCCTTAATTGCGATTAGCAAATTGCAAATCGCAATTAAGGAATACTTTCCCATTCATTTCTATGGGCCAGGAGGCCCATAGGAATAGATGGGAAGTTATTCTCAATTTGCGATTCGCAATTTGCTAATCGCAAATTGAGAATAATTTCAAGGGTGCAGGGGTGTCCAAAGGACACCCTGTTGCACCCCTGAAATATGCATGGGCGCACATGTGGCGCACATACATGCCCCAAGGGCATGTATGTGCGTCACATGGCACTTTGAAAAATTCAAAAATGTGCATTTTTCAAGGAATTCGCAACTTACCACCAACTAGAAGTTGGTGGTAATTTGCGATTCCTTAAGGGCATTTTGCTAATGTTTTTTAGCTTCATACATTGCATTTAAGGAATCACAAAATTTGCGATTCCTTAAATGCAATTGCAAAATAAATAATCGCAAATTTTGCGATTCCTTGTTTTGCACCAGATTTTGCTTTATACATACCATTTAGCAAATTCGCATTCGCAAAGGCAGAAATTCACAGAATTTCGGCCTTTGCTAATGCGAATTTGCTTGATACATATGGCCCATTGCATTTAAGGAATCGCAATTTGAGATTCCTTAAATACAATCGCAAAATAGGGAATCGTTATTTTGCGATTCCTTATTTTGCTAGGCTGTTACATCCCACTTAACTGAACTGCGATCTCAAACGCCAAAATTCTGCGAATTTCGGCGTTTGCGTACAAAATTTTATTTCAAACATATGGCCCTTAGTCATTCTATCTACAACTGAAAATGCATTATAACACTTAACTTGATTAGAACAGTATAATAACCACAATAAAGATGAAAAAAAACTAAAATCATATGATTTGGGAATCCTGCAACACATTATAACTAGCGACTAGATCATAAAAGACTATCGGCTAGATTCATGAAAGGGCCGTTTTGCGAGTCTTTAATAGCGATTCATAAGGAATCGCTATTAAGGACTTGCAAAACAGGATTCATGTAGGAACTGCTAAATAAATTGCGATTCCTACACATTCCTTATTTGCGATTAGCAAATTGCTAATCGCAAATAAGGAATAACTCCCAATTCATTCCTATGGGCCTATTAGCAATTTGCTAATCGCAAATAAGGATGCGATTTCAAGGGTGCAGGGTGTCCAAAGGACATCCTGTAGCACCCCTGAAATGTGAATTTACACTGATGTTGTGCACACACATGTCCAAAGGACATGTGTGTGTGTAACATGCAACTTAGAAAAATGCATAAAAATGCATTTTTCTAAGTTTTTGCTATTTACCACGAGGTTTGACTTTGTGGTAAATAGCGGTCCTAAATTGGGAATTTGCTATTTTTAAATGCTTCATGAATAGCATTTAAGGAATCTCTAATAGAGATTCCTTAAATGCTAATCCTCGCATATTTACGAATTCTTTATTAGCGATTTTTGCATTTGGGATGATGAATCCCAAATGCAAAAATTGCACTCGCAAAGGGCCAGATTCTCAGAATCTGGCCCTTTTGCGAGCGCATTTTGCTTGATGAATCAGGCTGTTGATACCGTAGTTAACTAGCCCTATCTTGGAGTTGTAATTCATTTAATTAGTCTGACACATAAAACAGTTAACACTGCAGGGGCATTTAAATGCTTTCCTAAGAAATATGGCAGCAGAGTTATTGGACCTGCCATCACAGCTATTAGCGCCAAATGTATTCCGCTTATATGTCATGGAGAATTAGAAAGGAAGAAACCAGCTCTTGGAAAACTGAATTGTTTACTAACTGCGTCCAAAGAATATTAAATCTAAGATCACCACATTCCATATTAAGGGTATAGCTACCACATTCCATATTAAGGGTATTGCTACCACATTCCATATTAAGGGTATAGCTAGGTGTTCCATTCATGACTGCAATACATACCATCAATCTTTTGAAATCATCTTACTTCCGAAGGGAATACATTTAAATACCCTTTAGAAAATAAGCAAATCAAATCCCTGCACCCTTTAAATTCCACCCTGAATGAAGCAGGTCTATCAGTGCTCCCAACTCTCATCGAGATGAGAACAGAATTCAGGAAGTTAAAAAAACACTGAAAAAAGTAATACATTTACTGAAACACTGAACAAACAGTGAAGCAAAAAACACAAGTTGCTTGTTCTTTTCTTTCATGACAAGCCGGGGACATCAGGATTTCAGGATAAATTCACAAACGAACACATTTTTTCTCAAACTAACAAATTCTATCTCAGGTTTCGTCTTCTCTAAATAACTCTGTTGCAAATCGAAGGATCGTGAAATAAACGCGTAGAGAAAAAGGGGCATATGTAGGTAATTCACATTTTGCGATTCTCAAATAGGGATTTTTAAGGAATCGCTATTTGAGAATTGGAAAATGGAATGTAGGTAAAAAAATCGCAATAATTTTGCGAATCTCTAAAATTCCTTCATTGCGATTAGCAAATTGCGAATCGCAATTAAGGAATGAGTGTCCCATTCATTCCTAGGGGCCAAGAGGCCCATAGAAATCAATGGGGATACATTCTCAAATTGCGATTTTCTATGAGAAAATTGCAATTTGAGAATCGCAATTCCAAGGGTGCCAGGGTGTCCGAAGGACACCTGTTGCACCCCTGTAATGTGCCTGTAAGTTCATGAGGCGCACGCAGGTCTGTGCGCCACAGGGCACTTTGAATTTAAAAAAAAAATGCATTTTGACAGGAAATCGCAAAATACCATCTACTTGAAGTAGGTGGTATTTTGTGATTCCTTAAGCCAAAATCGCAATTTTAAAGGCACCCCTACATAGCAGTTAAAGAATCGCAAAATTGCGATTCCTTAAATGCTTGAGCAAAATAAGGAATTGCAATTTTTGCGATTCCTTATTTTGCTAAGTGGCACCTACATACCGAAAGGCCGTTTGCGATTCGCAAACGCCTTCCTACATATGCCCCAAAGTCCTTATGCCGTTTATGCCTTTATTACACAAACTATTAAACAGATTTTATGTATAGGCCTCAAATGATACGATGCCAGCAAGAAATGTCTGAAACCTATGTTTAATGCAAATGTAATCAGAGCTATAGAAAAGGCCGCCGCCCTGTGCCTCGAAGGATGGATAGAAGAGCCATCGATTGTACCAGCAAATCCCTGCCCGGAAGAGTCTATGCAGAACATATACAGAGTATCCTGTCTGCGGCCGAGATCCACAATATATGAAAACACAACCACACTCTCTTGATTTAAAGATGGTTTTAAATATCTTTTAAATATGATCTTTCAAATGGCATGGGTTATACAGGTGCTGCTATGAGTGTTCATTTTAAACCTATGTAATTATATGTTTTTTTATTGTGAAAGGTTTTTAAAAAACGAAAACAATAAATTATTTCATTTAATGCAAATGTTATGGGGAAGACTCCTTTCTTTTATTGGGCTCAAATGATCAGGTAGCAATGCTTGTTTGCACTGAGAAGTAAGGGCCTTTTCAAGGTGGAAACGTGCTCCTTCATGGCAAGGCAGAGCCTCGTGCCAGAAAACACCGGGTAACCAAGGCGTGACCCAACTCTGTGGCGTTGTGGACTCCTTTGGAATGAAACAGGGCCCCGCAGTTACAAGAAGTGATATTAATTATGTAAGGACATGGCTTCCAAGGGTTTCATGCCCCGTACTCCCTCTGTTCCCCTACACTTCACTCCTCTGTGTTTCCATACCCTGCACTCTCCTGTCTTTGCATAACCTGTAGTCCCCTGTGTTCCCATACCCTGCACCCCCTGTCTCCCCATACCCTGTAGTCCACAGTGATCTTATACCCTGCATTCCCCTGTCTTCCCACACCCTGCATTCCCCTGTCTTCCCATACCTTGCAGTCCCCTGTGTTCCCATACCCTGCACTCTCCTGTCTTTGCATAACCTGTAGTCCCCTGTGTTCCCATACCCTGCACCCCCCTGTCTCCCCATACCCTGCACCCCCTGTCTCCCCATACCCTGCATCCCCTGTCTCCCCATACCCTGCAACCCCCTGTCTTCCCATACCCTGCAGTCCCCGATGTTCCCATACCCTGCACCCCCTGTCTCCCCATACCCTGTAGTCCACAGTGATCTTATACCCTGCATTTCCCTGTCTTCCCATACCTTGCAGTCCCCTGTGTTCCCATACCCTGCACTCTCCTGTCTTTGCATAACCTGTAGTCCCCTGTGTTCCCATACCCTGCATCCCCGTCTTCCCATACCCTGTAGTCCACAGTGATCTTATACCCTGCATCCCCCTGTCTCCCCATGCCCTGCACCCCCTGTCTCCCCAAACCCTGCATCCCCTGTCTTCCCATACCCTGCAACCCCCTGTCTTCCCATACCCTGCAGTACCCGACGTTCCCATACCCTGCACCCCCTGTCTACCCATACCCTGTAGTCCACAGTGATCTTATACCCTGCATTCCCCTGTCTTCCCATACCTTGCAGTCCCCTGTGTTCCCCTACCCTACAGCTCTTGTCTTCCCATACCCTGTATCCCCCTATATTCCCATACCCTGCACCCCCTGTCTTCCAATACCCTGCATTCCTATGTTCCCATACCCTGCATACCCCTGTGTTCCCATACGCTGCATCCCCCTGTCTTACCGTACCTTGCTGCCTCGTGTATCCCCATAGCATGCACTCCCCTGTGTCTCCATACCCTGCACTCCCCTGTGTCTCCATACCCTGCACTCCCCTGTGTTCCCCTACCCTGCATCCCCCGGTGTTCCCCTACCCTCCCCTGTGGTGGCCACTTGTGTCCCCATACTCTGCTTGCACCCCCCCCCCCCCCCCCAGGTCCCCCTGTTCCCCCACGCCATGCTGCTGATTCTGCCCCACCCCTCCACTGCCCTCCTCACGGGCACGCCCTGGGGCAGAGAGAGGCAGTGAAGCGAAGGCTCCTAATGACATTACCCAGGACTGCATGGTCGGGGTATCACTTACCGCCAGCTGTTACCCCTCCTCCCCCAGCCCAACAGAACCGGGCCATGGCAGGCAGCCCCTCCCAGCAGGACATCTGCCAGGAGGGGTGAGCAGCCTGGGGTGAAAGGTCATGTGGGCCTGCCAAGCAGACTCCATGCCAAAGAAAACACCAGTGTGTGCTTCCGAGGGCTGCTGGGGCACAGCTGTGTTCACTGAGAGCTCTCCCTAACCCTGCACCCCCGTGCACCCCCTCCCCTCCAGCCCTCACCATCCTCAGCCGCTGCACAGGTACTGGAGGGCAAGCTTCTCTCACACTCAGAGCAGGCACAGTAGAGGCAGCAGTGCAAGCTTCTCTCTCACACTGAGCAAGCACAGTAGAGGCAGCGGTGCAAGCTTCTCTCACACTCAAAGCAGGTACAGTAGAGGCAGCAGTGCAAGCATCTCTCACACACTGAGCAAGCACAGTAGGGGCAGCAGTGCAAGCTTCTCTCGCTCTGAGCAAGCACAGTAGGGGCAGCAGTGCAAGCTTCTCTCACACTCAAAGCAGGTACAGTGGAGGCAGCAGTGCAAGCTTCTCTCACTCACTGAGCAAGCACAGTAGGGGCAGCAGTGCAAGCTTCTCTCACTCTGAGCAAGCACAGTAGAGGCGGCAGCGTAAGCTTCTCTCACACTCTGCACCAGTACAGACGTGCAAGCTTCTCTCACACTCTGCACCAGTACAGAAGGGCAAGCTTCTCTCACACTCTGCACCAGTACAGAAGGGCAAGCTTCTCTCACACTCTGCACCAGTACAGAAGGGCAAGCTTCTCTCACACTCTGCACCAGTACAGAAGGGCAAGCTTCTCTCACACTCTGCACCAGTACAGACGTGCAAGCTTCTCTCACACTCTGCACCAGTACAGAAGGGCAAGCTTCTCTCACACTCTGCACCAGTACAGAAGGGCAAGCTTCTCTCACACTCTGCACCAGTACAGAAGGGCAAGCTTCTCTCACACTCTGCACCAGTACAGAAGGGCAAGCTTCTCTCACACTCTGCACCAGTACAGAAGGGCAAGCTTCTCTCACACTCTGCACCAGTACAGAAGGGCAAGCTTCTCTCACACTCTGCACCAGTACAGAAGGGAAGCTTCTCTCACACTCTGCACCAGTACAGAAGGGCAAGCTTCTCTCACACTCTGCACCAGTACAGAAGTGCAAGTTTCTCTCACACAGAGCAGATGCACAAGTGTAAGCTTCTCTCACTCTCAGCAGATACAGACGTGCAAGATTGTCTTACACTGCGCTTGCGAAGCAGGTGCACAAGTGTAGCTTCTCTCACTCTGAGCAGATACAGATGTGCAAGATTGTCTCACACTCTGCACCAGTACAGAAGGGCAAGCTTCTCTCACACTCTGCACCAGTACAGAAGGGCAAGCTTCTCTCACACTCTGCACCAGTACAGCAGGGCAAGCTTCTCTCACACTCTGCACCAGTACAGCAGGGCAAGCTTCTCTCACACTCTGCACCAGTACAGAAGGGCAAGCTTCTCTCACACTCTGCACCAGTACAGACGTGCAAGCTTCTCTCACACTCTGCACCAGTACAGAAGGGCAAGCTTCTCTCACACTCTGCACCAGTACAGAAGGGCAAGCTTCTCTCACACTCTGCACCAGTACAGAAGGGCAAGCTTCTCTCACACTCTGCACCAGTACAGAAGTGCAAGTTTCTCTCACACAGAGCAGATGCACAAGTGTAAGCTTCTCTCACTCTCAGCAGATACAGACGTGCAAGATTGTCTTACACTGCGCTTGCGAAGCAGGTGCACAAGTGTAGCTTCTCTCACTCTGAGCAGATACAGACGTGCAAGATTGTCTCACACTGCGCATGCGAAGCAGGTGCACAAGTGTAGCTTCTCTCACTCTGAGCAGATACAGACGTGCAAGATTGTCTCACACTGCGCATGCGAAGCAGGTGCACAAGTGTAGCTTCTCTCACTCTGAGCAGATACAGATGTGCAAGATTGTCTCACACTGCGCATGCGAAGCAGGTGCACAAGTGTAGCTTCTCTCACTCTGAGCAGATACAGATGTGCAAGATTGTCTCACACTGTGCATGCGAAGCAGGTGCACAAGTGTAGCTTCTCTCACTCTGAGCAGATACAGACGTGCAAGATTGTCTCACACTGCGCATGCGAAGCAGGTGCACAAGTGTAGCTTCTCTCACTCTGAGCAGATACAGACGTGCAAGATTGTCTCACACTGCGCATGCGAAGCAGGTGCACAAGTGTAGCTTCTCTCACTCTGAGCAGATACAGACGTGCAAGATTGTCTCACACTGCGCATGCGAAGCAGGTGCACAAGTGTAAGCTTCTCTCACACTGCGCATGCGACACATGTACAGAAGTTGCGAGCTTGTCTCACACTGCGCATGCGAAGCAGGTGCACAAGTGTAAGATTCTCTCACTCTGAGCAGAAACAGACGTGCAAGCTTCTCTCACATTATGCATGCGAAGTAGGTGCAGAAGTGTGAGCTCGTCTCACACTGCGCATGATAAGCAGGTGCACAAATGTAAGCTTCTCTAACTATGAGCAGATACAGACGTGCAAGCTTCTCGCACACTGCACATGCGAAGAAGGTACAGAAGTGCGAGCTTCTCTCACACATTGAGCTGATTCAGCAGGGGTAGCAATGCAAGCTTTCCTCTCAGATCAGGTAGGTCACAGGCTGTGGCAGTGCACACACTCACACGGGTAATAGATCCATACTATCAGCAGTAGTGCAAGCCCCACTCACAGCAGCAGCGGCCTCAGCCCCAGCAGTGCACGTCTTTCTCTTTCAGATGAGGTACTCCACAGGCCACACACACAAACACACCACACACACACACACCCCTACCCCTCTCAGCACCAGCTGTGTACCTCTTGTGCTCGGATGAGGTACTTCGCACGCCACACACGCTAAAAACAAACATCACATCTGCGACCGTCTCACTGATGCAGAACCAGACATACTATTCATAACCGAATCATGGTTGGGAGAGGATATGGCTCCAGTCCTGCATGAAGCCGTTCCTCTAGGCTATCCATCGATCACACAAAATCGTATTGGCAAAAAAGAAGGTGGCCTAGCTGTTGTGTTCTGACAAACATTACATATCACTAAAGTTGACGACATCTCCACAAAGAATTATGAGGCACTTCTAACAAGATGCAATCCTACACCGTCTCCTCCTGTAACTTCCTGCTCCTTCACAGACCTCCACCTAGCAAGGTGACAATCCCAGACACACTTCTAGAAACAGTTTCTAACTTAATAACAATACACTCCACGCGTTCTGGACGACCTCAATATTTGGTTTGACAAACACAATAGGCCCCATCCCAAAACAATAATCACTGGCCTAGACGCACTGAACCTCCATCAGATCGTCCACAAACCCACACACATCGGTGGACACATCCTAGATGTCATTTTCACTAGTACCGAACTAGTTACCTTTCAAACTGTAACTCCAGTCACATGGTCAGACTACCATTTGCTTGCTTTCCAACATAAAACAACACTAAGCAGCTCACCTAAAACCACCTTATATGCATCCACCTATCGACCGTGGAACAAACTCAATTTGGAACACTTAGAAACACAACTAACATCCAGTACAGATCTGGAAACCATAAATTCTGTTAAAGAGTATACATGTGGCTACAGGAAGCTTTTGATATCCTGACACCACTCAAAACCACACCACAGAACAAAAGAAAACAGGCATCTTGGAGAAATACAGAGATAAAAGAAATAAGAGAACAAATTAGAAAGCTGCAACATGCCTGGCTCAAAACAAAAAACAAAAAAGACAAACTTCACCTACAGAAAATTAACAGATTATACAAGTCAGCTGTCAAAAAAGCAAAGTAAATGTACTATTCAGAAAGAATTCAAAATGCTAAATGTGCAAATAAAGAATTCTATAAAATACTCAATGAATTTCGTAAACCAAATTGCCTAGAAGCAACTCATCCCGCCACTCAAGACTTCACAGACAAACTGGCAAATCATTACAGGGACAAAACAGACACGTTTGATTCATATGTAAAACAGAGACAAAGCACCAGCACTAACACTTTCACAAAACAGCAATCCACAAATACTCTAACCCCGCCTCTCCGTTCCTTCCAACACAATTCACATGATGAATTTATGGACCTGGTCAAAGCAAGCAGGCCTGCCGGCAGCCCTTCTAACGAGTGTCCACCAGGGCCGGACTGAGAACGAAAACCGGCCCTGGCAAAGTGCTCTGCCGGCCCCCTGGGGGTGCGACCGAGCTCTTTGCCGGGGCCGGTTTTCGGCCTATTTTGTTACAGGGCTGATTTTGCAGCTATGCTGCAAAAACGGCCCTGTAACAAAAACGGCCCCAGGGCCCAAAACCGGCCCCCACCCTTGCGGCGCACCGGGGGATTGCCTGGTGCCCGCAACGGCCAGTCCGGGCCTGGTGTCCACCGCAAACTTTCAAGACAATTCTTCTAACAACCTCTGCTGCCACTCCAGTAAGAAGAATCATCAAGGATTCCTTCACTACTGGAATATTTCCAGAGGAACTCAAAAAGTCATACCTACGCCCTTTAATGAGGAAAACAAACTTGGACCCGCTGAACCCTGACAACTACAGACCCATTACAAATGGACTTTTTCTGGACAAACTGATATAAAGAGCAGCGTTGGCCCAGATGTCACAATTCATTGAAGAGAATGCCATACTTTCAGACTTCCAAACAGGTATCCGTCTGGGAAGAGGCACTGAATCTGCCCTCCTTGCCATCTGGGATGACCTAAAGAATACAGTTGACCGCAACGGGGTTGCTGCGCTACTCCTCTTGGACCTCTCAGCTGCCTTTGACACTGTTGACCACGACACTCTGAAACAAAGATTCTATGAAGACAGCATAAAGGGGGCTGCTCTAAAATGGATCACGTCCTACCTTCGAAACAGAACTAATGTCATCCATACCCCACCTTTCTCGACCAAACCGTACACCACAAAAGCAGGGGTCCCTCAAGGCTCTATCATCTCGCCCATGCTTTTCAACATCTTCATGAAGTCATTACTGACACTGATCAATCAATTTCATCTCACGTCCTATAACCATGCAGATGACACGCAAATACTCCTTCAACTGGAATGCACCAAAGACATTGGAAACTGGCCAGTTTTCAGTTGTCTTTGAGCCGTGGATCAATGGATGACTTGGAGCCATCTCAAATTGAATGCTTCCAAAACGGGTGATTGGAAAGATTATGCCTGATGAACTGGGATCACTGTCCAAAGTATTGAAGGAAGTAAGAACAGAGATTCAAGAAGAGCAGGACCAAGAACTCCTCAAAGAATGTCAAAGGACAAACACAGAGGGTAAAGAAGAGCAGAAGCAAGAAGAGATCAAAATACATCCACAGATTGTTAAGATGACCAAGAACATATCGAAGAGGTCAAACAACAGATGCAAAAGTCTGAGAAGAAAAGGACCAAGAATACATCGATGAAGGTCAAAAGACACCATAAAGGACTAAGAAGAGCATGACTAAGAACACACCAAAGTTCAAAAGACACATCAAAGAAGAGCAGGATCAAAAACACATCGAAGAAGGTCAAAAGATGATATGAAGCGTCTAGAAGAGCAGAAGCAAAATCTCATTGATGAAGGCCAAGTGACAGCTGCAAACTTTGAAGAAAAGCAGGACCAGGAACACATCGAAGAAGGTCAAAAGACAACCAAAGAGGTTCAAGAAGAGTATGAACAAAAACTACAATGAAGAAGGTCAAAAGACAGACATCGATGATCAAGACAAGCAGGACCAGGAACACATCGAAGAAGATCAAAAGACAACCAAAGAGGTTCAAGAAGAGTATGAACAAAAACTACAATGAAGAAGGTCAAAAGACAGACATCGATGATCAAGACAAGCAGGACCAGGAACACATCGAAGAAGATCAAAAGACAACCAAAGAGGTTCAAGAAGAGTATGACCAAAAATACAATGAAGCTCAAAAGACAGACATCGATGTTCAAGACAAGCAGGACCAGGAACACATTGAAGAAGGTCAAACGACACCCAAAGAGGTTCGAGAAGAGTATGAGCAAAAATACATGAAGAAGCTCAAAAGACAGACATCGATGATCTAGACATGCAGGACCAGGAACACATCGAAGAAGGTCAAACGACACCCAAAGAGGTTCGAGAAGAGTATGAACAAAAATACAATGAAGAAGGACAAAAGACAGACATCGATGTTCAAGACAAGCAGGATCAGGAACACATCGAAGAAGGCCAAAAGACAACCAAAGAGGTTCAAGAAGAGTATGATCAAAATTACAATGAAGGTCAAAAGACAGACATCGATGTTCAAGACAAGCAGGACCAGGAACACATTGAAGAAGGTCAAACGACACCCAAAGAGGTTCGAGAAGAGTATGACCAAAAATACAATGAAGAAGGACAAAAGACAGACATCGATGATCTAGACAACCAGGATCAAGAACACATCGAAGAAGGCCAAAAGATGCCATGAAGGATCAAAGAAAAGCAGCATCAAAACTCATCGAAGAAAGTCGGACGACCACCCTAGTATTTGAAAAGCAGGGCCAAGAACTCATCAAAGAAGGTGAAAGGACAAGCACAGAGGGCCAAGAAGAGCAGGCTGAGGAAATGAAGGTCTGCACTAGTGGGAGAAGAATGTACTTGCATATTTTCAGTTACAAATCACTCAATTCTTCTATTTATAGCACCGTCCAATCAGAATCGAGGCGTAGAGTGTCTGGCCTGTCCTATGCTGTCTTTCATAGGCTAATCAGTTAAGGATAAACAACACTTTATTAGTTTACCCTGACATTAATTTATGTCTTTGAATTATCACTCAGTTTGCAAAAAGTTGTATTCATTTTACAAAAACAGACCAAAGATCACTATCAACTTCATGTCTGGCCATATACAATTCGAAAAAAAAGGAATTTGTGCATATATACAGTGCGAAAAAAATCAACAATGAACGTTTTACAACAAAACTTTTAACCATAAATACATGGTCGTGACATGGACAAATTAGTCATATACATTGTGAGCAAAATAAACATTTCATGATACAAAGGATCACAATCATGGGGAGAGAAAAAGAGAAAATTCTTTTCATTTCATTTTTTAAAAAAGATCAACTCCCAAAGCCTGAAACAGATTGAATCGTTATAGTTCAGGAAAAATTGCCCATTTTTGCATCAGTAACGTTGACTTGAATGTCAGAAAAGGTGCCGTCGCGTTTCGAATCCTGTTAAATAGTTTGCAGGATTCTCATCAGGGCGGTGTGATTCTAGTCCATGGGAACTGTTTGGGAAAGGGAAAAGGACGAATTTTTAACAACAGGGTCCTCTAGCCAATTGTGTAAATAACAAAAAGCGCATATCTAAATGCGGCATACCTTCTATTGTTTTTGTTTTGCCCAAAGTTGCTCCTGTTTTGATGAAGGATCGTCTATGCCGTGGGGTTTGTACTGCAACAGAGTAGGGATTGAATAAGTACCAAAAGGGAAGTGGATTTTACTTTCCAAAATCGAAGTGCATTAATTACAAATTACCTTCGATGTTCCTGACCCATCGGCTAGTGTGCCGGTGTCTGGAAACCAATCTGGATGTTGGCTCGTTGAATCTCTGTAACAAGAGGTTTACAGCGGGTTTGAGTATGTCCCTGCTCGCTCCGCCGTGCACTGAGAATGAGCGCCGCGGGATGGTGACTTACTTGTAAACGACTCTGGTGGGGCGGGAAAGTCTTCTCCGATATTGGTTAATCTCTTGTTTTTCGAATCTGGTGGGGCAAGGAGGAGGTGAGATGTCATTGCGCTAGTTCTTTACTTGCGGCGCATTGACGGATCACAATATTAAAATATCAAAGGGTGTCAATGTCAAAGGGTCTTGGTCTTACCGTGAATGCGTGCGGTGAGCACCGCTTGACAATCTTGCTGCAACCCGGCACACTCTGGTTGTGGGTGTCCGCAGCAGTGCCGGTTCTCGCATACACATAACATGTGATGCGCTCTTGACCAATCAGAGCTGCAGCTGAATTATGATGCATTGTGGGATTTGGTGTATAGACTGCAAAGAGTCAGTATCATGCCCTGTTGATTTCACTAAGACTGTTCAGGCCCTTATTGACACTATCAAATTTAAGTATCAGATATGCCTCCTTGCGCAATAGCATGCTCTCAACATCAGGATAACGTTTGGGATCAATCCAAGCCAATGTTGTCCATTTAAAATCATTTTCAGTGTGAATATTGTTGGAAAAATGTTCCACCATTGGAGCGGACAAAACTTTTTTCTTTATGCGTGAACGGTGTTGAGTTATTCGCGCATTGATGGGCTGATTTGTTTTGCCGATATAAACTCTGTTGCACGGACAAACCACTGCATAGACGATATTTCGGGTCTTGCAGTTTGTGAATGATTCGTGTTTCCACTTAATGCCATTATTAATAAAAGTGTCACCTTCTAGTGTTGTGGAACATGACACACAATTGCCACATTTGCCACAACACTAGAAGGTGACACTTTTATTAATAATGGCATTAAGTGGAAACACGAATCATTCACAAACTGCAAGACCCGAAATATCGTCTATGCAGTGGTTTGTCCGTGCAACAGAGTTTATATCGGCAAAACAAATCAGCCCATCAATGCGCGAATAACTCAACACCGTTCACGCATAAAGAAAAAAGTTTTGTCCGCTCCAATGGTGGAACATTTTTCCAACAATAATCACACTGAAAATGATTTTAAATGGACAACATTGGCTTGGATTGATCCCAAACGTTATCCTGATGTTGAGAGCATGCTATTGCGCAAGGAGGCATATCTGATACTTAAATTTGATAGTGTCAATAAGGGCCTGAACAGTCTTAGTGAAATCAACAGGGCATGATACTGACTCTTTGCAGTCTATACACCAAATCCCACAATGCATCATAATTCAGCTGCGGCTCTGATTGGTCAAGAGAGCATCACATGTTATGTGTATGCGAGAACCGGCACTGCTGCGGACACCCACAACCAGAGTATGCCGGGTTGCAGCAAGATTGTCAAGCGGTGCTCACCGCACGCATTCACGGTAAGACCAAGACCCTTTGACATTGACACCCTTTGATATTTTAATATTGTGATCCGTCAATGCGCCGCAAGTAAAGAACTAGCGCAATGACATCTCACCTCCTCCTTGCCCCACCAGATTCGAAAAACAAGAGATTAACCAATATCGGAGAAGACTTTCCCGCCCCACCAGAGTCGTTTACAAGTAAGTCACCATCCCGCGGCGCTCATTCTCAGTGCACGGCGGAGCGAGCAGGGACATACTCAAACCCGCTGTAAACCTCTTGTTACAGAGATTCAACGAGCCAACATCCAGATTGGTTTCCAGACACCGGCACACTAGCCGATGGGTCAGGAACATCGAAGGTAATTTGTAATTAATGCACTTCGATTTTGGAAAGTAAAATCCACTTCCCTTTTGGTACTTATTCAATCCCTACTCTGTTGCAGTACAAACCCCACGGCATAGACGATCCTTCATCAAAACAGGAGCAACTTTGGGCAAAACAAAAACAATAGAAGGTATGCCGCATTTAGATATGCGCTTTTTGTTATTTACACAATTGGCTAGAGGACCCTGTTGTTAAAAATTCGTCCTTTTCCCTTTCCCAAACAGTTCCCATGGACTAGAATCACACCGCCCTGATGAGAATCCTGCAAACTATTTAACAGGATTCGAAACGCGTCGGCACCTTTTCTGACATTCAAGTCAACGTTACTGATGCAAAACTGGGCAATTTTTCCTGAACTATAACGATTCAATCTGTTTCAGGCTTTGGGAGTTGATCTTTTTTTAAAAATGAAATGAAAAGAATTTTCTCTTTTTCTCTCCCCATGACTGTGATCCTTTGTATCATGAAATGTTTATTTTGCTCACAATGTATATGACTAATTTGTCCATGTCACGACCATGTATTTATGGTTAAAAGTTTTGTTGTAAAACGTTCATTGTTGATTTTTTTCGCACTGTATATATGCACAAATTCCTTTTTTTTCGAATTGTATATGGCCAGACATGAAGTTGATAGTGATCTTTGGTCTGTTTTTGTAAAATGAATACAACTTTTTGCAAACTGAGTGATAATTCGAAGACATAAATTAATGTCAGGGTAAACTAATAAAGTGTTGTTTATCCTTAACTGATTAGTGTGTAATTCAAAAGTTGGAGGCATAGGCAAAAACTCTTTTTCTACAATATTGTGGCCCTGCCTACCCTCCCTCCCACTGGGCTCAGCCACCCTTGTATTTTTCGAGTCTTTCATAGGCAGTATTTTCTTGCAGAAGAAAGGCACCAGATGCTTTGATAACCCTCATTGGTGCCTGGTGACGGGTATCTTTCCCTGCCTTGGTGTTTTTGTGCACCCCTTCCAGTGGCTAATGTTCAAGTTTCCATTTTATTACTGCCCTATCGCTTTCACCCCCAAAGCCTACAGCCTTCAAAGGGAAATGGCTTTACAACAGGATAATTGAGCCACAGGTAGCAGCCCTCGGAAGGGGGTAGTCTCACCCGACTCGGTGGTTACTCTCAAGCCTCTCGTACAGCAGACCTCAAATCCGTCCTCCATTCAGCAGCTCGCTTTATTTCAGGGTCCAAACGAAGTGAGCACATCACTCCTATCCTGTCTTCTCTTCAATGGCTTCCCATTGATGCAAGATCTATTTACAAAATGGCCTGCATCACCCACAAAGCCTTGCACACTTCCTTCCCTCGTTACCTGGCGGATAAACTGAAAATTTCTGGAGGCTCGAGACCTTCTCGGAGTGCTGAAAAGTTTCTGCTTGAGCCCCCCTTCTTCAAAAGGGAAAGATCGATGGCGCAATCGTTCTCAGGTAATGCGGTGAGAATCTGGAACTCGCTTCCTCCATTGCTCCGTGCCACCAGGGTGTGGTCCGTCGGCTAGATTGCCGACTTTGGTGCTGGTAACCAGGGTTCGAACCTCGGGGTCGTGTCCACATCCTCTGATTCCGGGCAAATCACCTAGGGCCAGATGTATCAAGATACACTTTTGCGATTCTCAAATAGCGATTCTTAAGGAATCGCTATTTGAGAATTGCAAAATGGTATGTATGTAGAAATTCGCTATTTTTTAGCGATTTCTTAAAATTCCTTAATTGCGATTAGCAAATTGCTAATCGCAATTAAGGAATAATTTACCATTCATTTCTATGGGCCAGGAGGCCCATAGGAATGAATGTGAAATTATTCTCAATTTGCGATTCGCAATTTGCTAATCGCAAATTGAGAATAATTTCAAGGGTGCAGGGGTGTCCAAAGGACACCCTGTTGCACCCCTGAAATAAGCATGGGTGCACATGTGGTGCACATACATGCCCTAAAGGCATGTATGTGCATCACATGGCACTTTGAAAAATGCAAAAATGGGCATTTTTCAAGAAATCCGCAAATTACCACCAACTTGAAGCTGGTGGTAATTTGCGATTCCTTAGGGACAATTAGCAATTTTTTTTTGCTTCATACATTGCATTTAAGGAATCGCAAATTTTGCGATTCCTTAAATGCGATCGCAAAATAAGGAATCGCAAATTTGCGATTCCTTATTTTGCACTAAAATTTGCTACATACATACGATTTTGGCGTTTGCGAACCCATTTGAGCTTTATACCTCTGCCCCCTAATCTCCCCGTGCCTGAATCTGTAATGTAACCAGTGCTCATGTAAAGCGCTCCAATACCTTCAGGTCGAGTACACGCTATATAAATATGCAACAACAAAAAAAAACACCTCTATTCAGATCTTCAAAGCTGACCTCCCTATTAGGAAGCGGATCCTGTTTAAATCCCTGACCCTGATGCACAAAGCTTTGCATGGATCAGGGGCGGGATATCTACAGCGGAGACTGCACTTTTATCATCCAGTTCGCTCTCTCCGCTCGGAATCCCTTTTTAAAGCGGTGGTTCCACGGGTGAAGAAGGCCCGCGCTGGAGGGCGATCCTTCAGCTGTCGAGCTCCCCAGATGTGGAATTTGCTTCCACTTGCGTTGCGCAGCACTGCCAATTTGCTTCAGTTTAGGAGGAGCCTGAAGACTTGGCTTTTTAATGATTAGTCTGTTCTTTTTATTAAACTGTTTCTTTCTATTTTTCTTTTCATGTTTTCGGTTTTAGCTGTGTTGTGTTACCTTTTATGAGCCATTGGTGGAAAAGCGTCGGGACACTCCTTGCGAGTAGCCGTACGCTATACAAAAACAACGTAACATAACATAACATAACCTCAAATCTCTTCTCTTTCAAAGACACTTCCAGAACTAATACCTTCATTCTCAGACCCCTCTAGGAAGTTCGTTCATCATTGTAAATTTGTAATATTTTCTTGTACATTCCTCACCCTTGCTTGCTGTGTTTGATATTGTGTTCTTGCCTTATATGGTTTTACCCTACCTCTTCGAGTCTCCGGTTTGTTTTTCTAACGCACTATTTTGAAACATTTCTCTCATGTAACGTAATTGGTTTTATTGTACAGCGCCCTGACACCTTCGGGTAAAGTCTGCGCTATATAAAAATGCATTAAATAAATAAATAAATAAACTTAGGGTTACCGACTCTTGGAGTATGGGACCCCGTATAAGTGAGATCCAGAAAGAGTAATCATTCCCCAACAGGGACAAGTCCTAAAAAAAGAAGTGGCGGGACGCTGACGTCACGACAGGAAGTGACGTCGCGAAAGGTGGCTTGCACCCTCGAACTCATTGCCTCCCCTCGCTCACCCCTTAGATGCGATTGCATCAGTGAAGCCAGCGCGTGAGCAGCTTTCTGAATGAGCTCCGATCTCGCCCCAGAGAGGCCAAAGAGTGAATGTGTGGCTCCATTTGCTCCAGTAATAGAGCTCCCGGTAAAATAGTTGGGGGGACGCCGTCCACCCGCGTGGTACCCCGACTCGAGCCCTGCTCCCCGACCAAAGATGGCCGACACCTTGAACCCGAGTGTTCTATCCTGTCAGAGGGCAGGGCGCTCCAATGGATTACACCCCCTGCCATCTGCGCCCCTCTTGAGTGGGGCCAGACAGAAAGTGCCCCCACTCTCCCCGATCCAGTTTGATTTCCTCAGGGAGATGGAGGGAGAGGAGAGGGTGGGGCCCCTAGTTTAATCCAATCTTGCTGCTGCAGCTGGGGTGGCAGGGTGGCGGTAAACGCGTCATATTTATTCAGTAAAACATAGGAGTCCAATAAAAATGTTTATATGTTCACAATGCGTGAATTGGCCGAAGGAGGCCCGTGTAGCCGGGGGTTTCTAGCTCGGCAGGCCCGAGGAATGCAGCAGACAGGGTGCGGCCTCCTCCGCGCCCCTCCGATCCGTGGCACCGCTGCTGGGAGCGCACAGGCTTCTTGGGAGGCGCAGCCGTGAACCAGGGCGGGAGTACCGCGCCTCTTCCGAGCCAGGCCACGCGGAGGCGGGGTCCCCCTGCGGTGAGGGCATCCGGCCGCCACCTTTAACAGCATGAGCAGTATTTATAGCGCTTGGCCGAAGCTCAGAGGCGTCTGCAGGCCACGCGGTGGTCTGCTCTGGCCACAAACACCCACCCTCGGTCTGTGGCTGGCGCGAGAGAGGCCCGGTGCCAGTCTAGGCCTTGGGCAGCATGCCCACATGCCCGTCTGATGATTTCCCTTCTGGGACCATCTACAGGCTGATGCAAGGTCAGGAGGGTGGCCAAGACTTAGCAGACACCGACCAAGGAACCCCTGCCCCAATGGGAAACAACCTTTACAACGCAACTTTTACAACGCACTACCATTACAACGAAACTTTTACAACGCAACATCCATTACATAGCATGCCATTACAACGCATGACACTACAATGCATACCATTACAACGCATGTCATTACAACGCAGTCATTACAACGCATACCATTACAACGCATACCATTACCATCCAACACTTACCCTACTGTTGGACCCCCTGGAGTTGGAATAGTAATTTTTACCCCTACACTATCCAATACTTCCCATACATGCAATGTAACGTTATGCGTTGTAATGGTATGCGTTGTAAAGGCAGTATGCGTTGTAATGGAATGCGTTGTAAAGGTAGTTTTTAAAAATTTCGTTGTAATGGCATGCGTTGTAATGGACTGCGATGTAATGGATGTTGCGTTGTAAAAAATGCGTTGTAAAGGTGTGCGTTGTAAAAGTATGCGTTGTAACGTCATACAACCGTCCCCATTTAGACGAGGGTGAGGTATAGTACAAAGCGCGAGCTGTGAGGGGTGCCCCACTTTGAGTGTGAGCAGAAAACACGGCCAGTGGACGGGGTGGCAGGTGGTTTCACCCAGGGTGGCATTCTAAAGCTGCTGCCCCTGCCACAGCCAAGGTACCCTTCGGGCTGCGGCACGTCACAAGAGCAGCCTGTCAGTACCATATACCATGGGGCGGATTTACCAGCCCCTTGCGCCACTTTTGCGTCACTTTTCCCATGCTAAAAGTGATGCAAAAGTGGCGTAAAAGTGACGCAAAAGTGGCGCAAGGGGCTTGTAAATCTGCCCCGTGGGGGCAGATTTACCAGCCCCTTGCCCCACATTTGCGTCACTTTTCCCATACTAAAAGTGACGCAAAAGTGGCGCATGGGGCTTGTAAATCTGCCCCGTGGGGGCAGATTTACGAGCCCCTTGCCCCACATTTGCGTCACTTTCCCATGTTAAAAGTGGCGCAAGGGGCTTGTAAATTTCTGTCTTTTATCACCCTGCAAGCCCAAGGGTGTGGGCCCTTAACGTGAATGACTCTGCCCCAGCCCTTCTGGCCCTTCTGACGCATCTGCTAGTCACAGGGGCTCCCCTTATTCCCTCCAGCCTGGACCCCCAGCCCTGTGTAATAAGTGGGGTACCGAAAAGCTATAGAAAGATGTAAGTGCACGTGGCGTCTTTTCTGTGCCGGATGGAATGTTTCTCTCCCCTGCTGGGAGGCGCGTCTAATGTAGGTATGTGCCCGCGTCTATATATACAGCTGGCTGGCATGGTAACGGGTGGTTGGCCAGCTCGCCCACATCAAGGCAGCTTACGAGGGCACCTCCCCCGGGTCCGGCTAGGCCCCTCTGTCCAAAAGCCCTCACCAGGCTCCCATGCCCAACTGAAGGGGTGCTGAACAGGCATGCAAAGGGGGGGGGGGGATTCACACCAGAGCCGAGGCAGGTACCCCAGAAGAAGCAGCAGCCCACATAGTGGGGGGTACAGCTGGCAGAGACAGGCTGGTCAGCTGCGAAGGGCAAGAGATTGTACAGCAAACAGCTACTGACTCAGCTCCAGTCTAACTCGCCATCCATAGGCACTGACAGCCCAGTGCATTGTGGGGCCTGTAGTCTGAAGGAGCCAGCCTACAAAAGATTTAGTCATAAGAAGGTGCGGTCGGATATGGAGCCTGGCCAAACCTTTCACATTCACCCCTAGTGATGTTGAATTTGTTGGCATCAGTGAACAAACATTGGCAAAGCCAATAGGTCTGGCCTAGAGAGAGACCAATATGTTTTATCCGTGTTGTTCACCAGTGTGGCTGCTGTTCAGCATGGCTAAACGCTAGTGGGGTAAAGGAGAGTGGAGTGTCGTAAAGTGGAGTGCAGTGGAGTGTTATGGAGTGGCGTAGAGAAGCGTAGAGTGGAACTGAGTGTCATGGAGGGGAGTGGTGTGGAGTGTCATGGAAGGAGTAGAATGTCGTAGAGTTGAGTGGCGTAGAGTCGTGGAGTGATGTAGAACAGAGTGGAGTGGTGTAGAGGGTGTTGCACAGAGTGGAGTAGAGTGTTGTAGAGTAGTGTAGAGCAGAGTAATGTATCATAGAGTGGAGTAACGTAGGAGAGGGGGATGGCATTGAGTGGAATAGAGTGAAGTGGCGTACAGTGGAGTGGAGTAGTGTATCGTAGAATAGGCTGGAGTAAAGTGGCATAAAGTGCCACCGATGGAGTTGCGTAGAGGGTTGTAGAGTGTAGTAGTGTCGTAGAGTGACATGTCAAAATGTCAAATGTCAAAGGCTTCTGTATAGCGCAACAATTCACCAAAAGAGGTCTCAGGGCGCTCGGCAAGAAGAAGGCAACAGCCTTGAGAGGAGAGAAAATGGCCGTGAGGGGAATTACTTGGGGAAGAGCCACGTTTTCAGACTCCTGCGGAGCGCTTGGTGGTTGGAGAGAGACAACAGATGAGAGGGCAGCTTGTTCCAAAGTTGCGGTGCCAGGTAGGAGAAAGCCCTACATCCATTTCTGGAGGTACGCGCCTTTGGCTGGGAAAGAAGAGACTTCGAGCTCTGGATGGTCTGTACCAGACTAGTTTTTTTGCCAGGTAAGAAGGGCCCGTACCATAAAGGAGTTTATGAGTAAGACTTAGGATTTTAAATTGACATCTTTGGCGCACGGGGAGCCAGTGCAATTCTTTTAGACTAGGTGCAGAAGCCGACCTCGCGGTAGTCCCAGTACAGTGGTGCAGAGTAGATTTGTTTAGAGTGACGTAGAGTGCATTTGCTTTGAGTAAAGTAGTTCAGACTGCATTGACGTAGACTGCATTGGCGTAGAGAGCAGTGGCATAGAGTACAGTAGTGCAGAGTAAAGTGAGGTGGCATAGAGTAGAGTGGCGCAGAGTAGAATGGCATAGAGTTCAGTGGCGTAGAGTGCAGCCGAGTAGAATAGAGTGGCGTAGAGTGCAGTGGTGCTTAGTAGATTATAGTGGCTTAGAGTGGATTGGAATAGAGTGCAGTGGCATAGAGTGAGCGATGTGTAGTGTAGTGGCATACAGTGCATTAGCGCAGAGTGCAGTAGAGTAGAGTGGTGCAGTGTAGAGTGCATTGGGGTAGAGTAGAGAGGCATAGAGTAGAGTGGTGCAGAGTGGTGCAGAGTGGCACAGAGTAGAGTGGCACAGAGTGGAGTGGTACAGGGTAGAGTGCAGTGGTGTGGAGTGGAGTTATGCAGAGTGTAGTGGCGTAGAGTGTATTACCATAGACTGGGGCACAGTAGAGTGCAGTGGAGTGGCTTAGAGTAGAGTGGATTGGCACAGGGTAGAGTGCAGTGGTGTAGAGTGGAGTGATGCAGAGTAGAGTGGCACAGAGTGGAGTGGCTTAGAGTGTATTGGCATAGAGTGGGGCACAGTAGAGTGCAGTGGTGTAGAGTAAATTGTTGCAAAGTAGAGTGGAGTGGTGCACAGTAGAGCATTGAGTAGAGTGCTGTGGAGCACAGTAGATTAGAGTGGCATAAAGTGGATTGGTAGAGAGTGCACTGGCATAGAGCGGAGTGGTACAGAGTATTGTGCATCGGGGTCGAGTGGAGTGGCATAGAGTGCAGTGTTGCAGAGTACTGTGGCATAGAGTGCAGTGTTGCAGAGTGCAGTGGCATAGAGTGCAGTGTTGCAGAGTGCAGTGGCATAGAGTGCAGTGTTGCAGAGTACTGTGGCATAGAGTGCAGTGTTGCAGAGTACTGTGGCATAGAGTGCAGTGCTGCACAGTGGTGTAGAGTGGTGCAGCATAGAGTGCAGTGGCATGGTGTACAGTGGAATGGTGCACAGTAGATTTTTTCAGAGTAGAGTGAAGCGGTTAGAGTGGAGTGGTGCAGTTTAGAGTGCAGTGGCATAGAGTGCATTAGCACAGAGTGCAATGTTACAAAGGGGACTGGCATACAGTGGGGTGGTGCAGAGTGGAGTTGTGCAGAGTAGAGTGAAGTGGCCTGCATTGGAGTGGTGTAGAGTGCAGTGACGAAGAGTGCAGTGGTGCATAGTAGAGTGGGGTGGAGTGCACTGGCATAAAGTAGAGTGATGCAGAGTAGAGTAGAGAGATGTAGAGTGCAGTGTCATAGAGTGCAGTGGTGCACAGTAGATTAGAGCGGCGTTGAGTGTAGTAGTGTAGAGTGTATAACTTAGAGCGCTTTGGTGGTACTCTGCATTGGTGTAGTGTGCAGTAGAGATGTATCGAGTAGAGTGATGCAGAATAAAGTGAGGTGGCATAGAATGCAGTGGCATGGAGTGCAGTGGTGCAGAGTAGAGTGGTACAGATTAGAGTGACAGAGAGTGCAGTGTTGCAAGTAGAGTTTTGCAGAGTGCAGTAGTGTATAGTAGAGTGGCATAGAGTGCATTTGTGTAGAGTAGAATGTCGTAGAGTGTTGCAGAGTAGAGTATAGTGGCTTACAGTGCAATGGCGCAGAGTAGATTGGCATTGACTGCAGTAGCGTGGAGTGCATTGGTTTTGAGTAAAGTGGTGTAGAGTGCAGTGGCATAGAGTGCAGCGGCATAGAGTGCAGTGGCATAGAGTGCAGCGGCATAGAGTGCAGCGGCATAGAGTGCAGCGGCATAGAGTGCAGTGGCATAGAGTGCAGCGGCATAGAGTGCAGCGGCATAGAGTGCAGCGGCATAGAGTGCAGTGGCATAGAGTGCAGCGGCATAGAGTGCAGTGGCATAGAGTGCAGCGGCATAGAGTGCAGCGGCATAGAGTGCAGCGGTGTGGTATAGAGTAGTGTGAAGTGGCGCAGGGTAGCTTGCAGTGACGTGGAGTGGAGTGGCGTAGAGTGGAATGGTGCAATGATGTAGAGTGGAATAGAGTGGCGTAGGGCGCAGTGGCATAGAGTAGAGTGTTGTAGGGTTCAGCGTTGTAGCGTACAGTGATGCAGAATAGATTAGAAGGGCTTAGAGTGGACTGGCATAGAGTGCAGTGGCATAGAGTGGAGTGATGTAGAGTGTAGTTGTGTACAGTGGATTGGAGTAGAGTGCATGTAACGGGGCGAGGCTACGTGCTGCAGGAGACTGGTGGGCACCTGGTTCTGACCCGGTACGACCTCCTTCCTTGCAGACAGAGCCATGGGGTACGGAGTCCGAGGATCACGATGAAGAAGAACGCGGCTCCTTTAAGTGGATCTACACGGAGGAGGAGGATCCGCCCAGAGAACACGTCAGCATGACCGGATTGGCCAAAAGACAGGAAGCGATGTGGATGGCGTGTGACGTCACCCCCGAAGTGCCGGCGAGGAGCGAAGACGGAGAACCAGAGACCGGAGACGGCAGAACCGAAGGAAGAAGCGGAGAACCCGAAGAACAGCTGGGAGCAAGCGGAGGAGCGGCCGAGGGAAAGCCAGGAGGCCAACGACCCTGTGAGCCGCCGTGCCACTCTCCCGGGGGAGGAGCGTGGCTTGCCCAGGTACGGCAGCGTATGGCAGCTTGGGTGGGGAGCAAGCGTGTAGCATAGTGTACATATCCCCTGTTTGAGATCCTGCGTTCCCCCCCCTTCTTGTTTCCTTGTTCCCCGCGTTTACCCTCACCATCTGTATCCTCCCCTCACCCCAGCACTGAAGTGTGCTAGAGTTGTGTGATCACTGGTGCTTACTCTCCCAACTCACTACACCTGGGTCCCCCGGTGCATGTACTCCCCGCGGACATTTGAACTAACGGCCCCTTTCTGTTGGTCTCCCCTTTCCCTAGGACACCGGAGCCAAGACGACGGCCAACCACCCCAACCGTGACCAGACCTCGGAGGGGCAGAGACACCCAGCCTAAGAGGAAGAACACCCGATCGTCACAACGGAACCCAGTCAGTTCGCGAGGGAGAGACTTACGTTCAGGACACGGAGAACTCTTATGTTACAAACCCAACGTGGAATACCAATAAAGCCCTCGTTGACCCCAAGAATTGGTGTCCTGCCTGTTCCTACACCACCAACCGATTCCACCCCAACCCCTGGTATACAGGTCCAGTCCACAGTGCAGTAGAGTGGCACAGAGTGGAGTGGTGCAGAGAAGAGTGCAGTGGTGCAGAGTAGAGTGGTATAGAGTTCAGTGGTGGAGAGTGCAGTGGTGTAGAGTACAGTGATGCAGAGTAGCGTGGTATAGAGTAGAGTGCAGTATTGCAGAGTAGAGAGGCATAGAGTAGAGTGGCACAGAGTGGAGTGGGGTAGAGTACAGTGATGCAGAGTAGCGTGGTATAGAGTGCAGTGGAATAGAGAGCATTGGCATGAAGTGGCGTAAGTGGGGCAGAGTCAGTGGTGTAATGAAAGTTGAGGGGGCCCCCCTGCAATGTGTACGGAGGGGCCCCCACTCAGGATTTAATTCGGAGCTGTCAGGCCTCAGTACTGTGCTGAGGGGGCCCCTTGCAGCTCAGGCCCCCCGCACCACACAGGCTGCGGGGGCCCTGTGCTATACCCCCCCGGGGCAGAGTAGAGTGTAGTGGTGTAGAGTGCAGTAACATAGAGTGCAGTGATGTAGAGCAAATTGGATCCGAGCGGAGTGGTGCATGGTAGAGTACAGTGGCGTAAAGAAGAGGGACCTAGTGGTGCAGAGTAGATCAGAGTGGTGTAGAGTGCACCGGCATAGAGTGCACCGGCATAGAGTAGAGTGGTATAGAGTAGAGTGCATTGGGGTAGAGTAGAGAGGCATAGAGTAGAGTGGTGCAGAGTGGCACAGAGTAGAGTGGTGCAGAGAAGAGTGCAGTGGTGCAGAGTAGAGTGGTATAGAGTAGAGTGCATTGGGGTAGAGTAGAGAGGCATAGAGTAGAGTGGTGCAGAGTGGTGCAGAGTGGCACAGAGTAGAGTGGTGCAGAGAAGAGTGCAGTGGTGCAGCGTAGAGTGGTATAGAGTAGAGTGCATTGGGGTAGAGTAGAGAGGCATAGAGTAGAGTGGTGCAGAGTGGCACAGAGTAGAGTGGTGCAGAGAAGAGTGCAGTGGTGCAGCGTAGAGTGGTATAGAGTAGAGTGCATTGGGGTAGAGTAGAGAGGCACAGAGTAGAGTGGTGCAGAGTGGTGCAGAGTGGCACAGAGTAGAGTGGTGCAGAGAAGAGTGCAGTGGTGCAGAGTAGAGTGGTGCAGAGTAGAGTGCATTGGGGTAGAGTAGAGAGGCATAGAGTAGAGTGGTGCAGAGTGGCACAGAGTAGAGTGGTGCAGAGAAGAGTGCAGCGGTGCAGAGTAGAGTGGTATAGAGTAGAGTGCATTGGGGTAGAGTAGAGAGGCATAGAGTAGAGTGGTGCAGAGTGGTGCAGAGTGGCACAGAGTAGAGTGGTGCAGAGTGGTGCAGAGTGGCACAGAGTAGAGTGGTGCAGAGAAGAGTGCAGTGGTGCAGAGTAGAGTGGTATAGAGTAGAGTGCATTGGGGTAGAGTAGAGAGGCATAGAGTAGAGTGGTGCAGAGTGGTGCAGAGTGGCACAGAGTAGAGTGGTGCAGAGAAGAGTGCAGTGGTGCAGAGTAGAGTGGTATAGAGTAGAGTGCATTGGGGTAGAGTAGAGAGGCATAGAGTAGAGTGGTGCAGAGTGGTGCAGAGTGGCACAGAGTAGAGTGGTGCAGAGAAGAGTGCAGTGGTGCAGCGTAGAGTGGTATAGAGTAGAGTGCATTGGGGTAGAGTAGAGAGGCATAGAGTAGAGTGGTGCAGAGTGGCACAGAGTAGAGTGGTGCAGAGAAGAGTGCAGTGGTGCAGCGTAGAGTGGTATAGAGTAGAGTGCATTGGGGTAGAGTAGAGAGGCACAGAGTAGAGTGGTGCAGAGTGGTGCAGAGTGGCACAGAGTAGAGTGGTGCAGAGAAGAGTGCAGTGGTGCAGAGTAGAGTGGTGCAGAGTAGAGTGCATTGGGGTAGAGTAGAGAGGCATAGAGTAGAGTGGTGCAGAGTGGCACAGAGTAGAGTGGTGAAGAGAAGAGTGCAGTGGTGCAGAGTAGAGTGGTATAGAGTAGAGTGCATTGGGGTAGAGTAGAGCGGCATAGAGTAGAGTGGTAGAGGGTGGTGCAGAGTGGCACAGAGTAGAGTGGTGCAGAGTGGTGCAGAGTGGCACAGAGTAGAGTGGTGCAGAGAAGAGTGCAGTGGTGCAGAGTAGAGTGGTATAGAGTAGAGTGCATTGGTGCAGAGTAGAGAGGCATAGAGTAGAGTGGTGCAGAGTGGTGCAGAGTGGCACAGAGTAGAGTGGTGCAGAGAAGAGTGCAGTGGTGCAGAGTAGAGTGGTATAGAGTAGAGTGCATTGGGGTAGAGTAGAGAGGCATAGAGTAGAGTGGTGCAGAGTGGTGCAGAGTGGCACAGAGTAGAGTGGTGCAGAGAAGAGTGCAGTGGTGCAGAGTAGAGTGGTGCAGAGAAGAGGGCAGTGGTGCAGAGTAGAGTGGTATAGAGTAGAGTGCATTGGGGTAGAGTAGAGAGGCATAGAGTAGAGTGGTGCAGAGTGGCACAGAGTAGAGTGGTGCAGAGAAGAGTGCAGTGGTGCAGAGTAGAGTGGTATAGAGTAGAGTGCATTGGGGTAGAGTAGAGAGGCATAGAGTAGAGTGGTGCAGAGTGGTGCAGAGTGGCACAGAGTAGAGTGGTGCAGAGAAGAGTGCAGTGGTGCAGAGTAGAGTGGTATAGAGTAGAGTGCATTGGGGTAGAGTAGAGCGGCATAGAGTAGAGTGGTGCAGAGTGGTGCAGAGTGGCACAGAGTAGAGTGGTGCAGAGAAGAGTGCAGTGGTGCAGAGTAGAGTGGTATAGAGTAGAGTGCATTGGGGTAGAGTAGAGAGGCATAGAGTAGAGTGGTGCAGAGTGGTGCAGAGTGGCACAGAGTAGAGTGGTGCAGAGAGGAGTGCAGTGGTGCAGAGTAGAGTGGTATAGAGTAGAGTGCATTGGGGTAGAGTAGAGAGGCATAGAGTAGAGTGGTGCAGAGAAGAGTGCAGTGGTGCAGAGTAGAGTGGTATAGAGTGCATTGGGGTAGAGTAGAGAGGCATAGAGTAGAGTGGTGCAGAGTGGTGCAGAGTGGCACAGAGTAGAGTGGTGCAGAGAAGAGGGCAGTGGTGCAGAGTAGAGTGGTATAGAGTAGAGTGCATTGGGGTAGAGTAGAGCGGCATAGAGTAGAGTGGTGCAGAGTGGTGCAGAGTGGCACAGAGTAGAGTGGTGCAGAGAAGAGTGCAGTGGTGCAGAGTAGAGTGGTATAGAGTAGAGTGCATTGGGGTAGAGTAGAGAGGCATAGAGTAGAGTGGTGCAGAGTGGTGCAGAGTGGCACAGAGTAGAGTGGTGCAGAGAGGAGTGCAGTGGTGCAGAGTAGAGTGGTATAGAGTAGAGTGCATTGGGGTAGAGTAGAGAGGCATAGAGTAGAGTGGTGCAGAGAAGAGTGCAGTGGTGCAGAGTAGAGTGGTATAGAGTGCATTGGGGTAGAGTAGAGAGGCATAGAGTAGAGTGGTGCAGAGTGGTGCAGAGTGGCACAGAGTAGAGTGGTGCAGAGAAGAGGGCAGTGGTGCAGAGTAGAGTGGTATAGAGTAGAGTGCATTGGGGTAGAGTAGAGCGGCATAGAGTAGAGTGGTGCAGAGTGGTGCAGAGTGGCACAGAGTAGAGTGGTGCAGAGAGGAGTGCAGTGGTGCAGAGTAGAGTGGTATAGAGTAGAGTGCATTGGGGTAGAGTAGAGAGGCATAGAGTAGAGTGGTGCAGAGTGGTGCAGAGTGGCACAGAGTAGAGTGGTGCAGAGAAGAGTGCAGTGGTGCAGAGTAGAGTGGTATAGAGTAGAGTGCATTGGGGTAGAGTAGAGAGGCATAGAGTAGAGTGGTGCAGAGTGGCACCGAGTAGAGTGGTGCAGAGAAGAGGGCAGTGGTGCAGAGTAGATTGGTATAGAGTAGAGTGCATTGGGGTAGAGTAGAGAGGCATAGAGTAGAGTGGTGCAGAGTGGTGCAGAGTGGCACAGAGTAGAGTGGTGCAGAGAAGAGTGCAGTGGTGCAGAGTAGAGTGGTATAGAGTAGAGTGCATTGGGGTAGAGTAGAGAGGCATAGAGTAGAGTGGTGCAGAGTGGTGCAGAGTGGCACAGAGTAGAGTGGTGCAGAGAAGAGTGCAGTGGTGCAGAGTAGAGTGGTATAGAGTAGAGTGCATTGGGGTAGAGTAGAGCGGCATAGAGTAGAGTGGTGCAGAGTGGTGCAGAGTGGCACAGAGTAGAGTGGTGCAGAGAAGAGTGCAGTGGTGCAGAGTAGAGTGGTATAGAGTAGAGTGCATTGGGGTAGAGTAGAGAGGCATAGAGTAGAGTGGTGCAGAGTGGCACAGAGTAGAGTGGTGCAGAGAAGAGTGCAGTGGTGCAGAGTAGAGTGGTATAGAGTAGAGTGCATTGGGGTAGAGTAGAGAGGCATAGAGTAGAGTGGTGCAGAGTGGCACAGAGTAGAGTGGTGAAGAGAAGAGTGCAGTGGTGCAGAGTAGAGTGGTATAGAGTAGAGTGCATTGGGGTAGAGTAGAGCGGCATAGAGTAGAGTGGTGCAGAGTGGTGCAGAGTGGCACAGAGTAGAGTGGTGCAGAGAAGAGTGCAGTGGTGCAGAGTAGAGTGGTATAGAGTAGAGTGCATTGGGGTAGAGTAGAGCGGCATAGAGTAGAGTGGTGCAGAGTGGTGCAGAGTGGCACAGAGTAGAGTGGTGCAGAGAAGAGTGCAGTGGTGCAGAGTAGAGTGGTATAGAGTAGAGTGCATTGGGGTAGAGTAGAGAGGCATAGAGTAGAGTGGTGCAGAGTGGTGCAGAGTGGCACAGAGTAGAGTGGTGCAGAGAGGAGTGCAGTGGTGCAGAGTAGAGTGGTATAGAGTAGAGTGCATTGGGGTAGAGTAGAGAGGCATAGAGTAGAGTGGTGCAGAGTGGTGCAGAGTGGCACAGAGTAGAGTGGTGCAGAGAGGAGTGCAGTGGTGCAGAGTAGAGTGGTATAGAGTAGAGTGCATTGGGGTAGAGTAGAGAGGCATAGAGTAGAGTGGTAGAGGGTGGTGCAGAGTGGCACAGAGTAGAGTGGTGCAGAGAAGAGTGCAGTGGTGCAGAGTAGAGTGGTATAGAGTAGAGTGCATTGGGGTAGAGTAGAGAGGCATAGAGTAGAGTGGTGCAGAGTGGTGCAGAGTGGCACAGAGTAGAGTGGTGCAGAGAAGAGTGCAGTGGTGCAGAGTAGAGTGGTATAGAGTAGAGTGCATTGGGGTAGAGTAGAGAGGCATAGAGTAGAGTGGTGCAGAGTGGCACAGAGTAGAGTGGTGCAGAGAAGAGTGCAGTGGTGCAGAGTAGAGTGGTATAGAGTAGAGTGCATTGGGGTAGAGTAGAGAGGCATAGAGTAGAGTGGTGCAGAGTGGCACAGAGTAGAGTGGTGCAGAGAAGAGGGCAGTGGTGCAGAGTAGAGTGGTATAGAGTAGAGTGCATTGGGGTAGAGTAGAGAGGCATAGAGTAGAGTGGTGCAGAGTGGTGCAGAGTGGCACAGAGTAGAGTGGTGCAGAGAAGAGTGCAGTGGTGCAGAGTAGAGTGGTATAGAGTAGAGTGCATTGGTGCAGAGTAGAGAGGCATAGAGTAGAGTGGTGCAGAGTGGTGCAGAGTGGCACAGAGTAGAGTGGTGCAGAGAAGAGTGCAGTGGTGCAGAGTAGAGTGGTATAGAGTAGAGTGCATTGGGGTAGAGTAGAGAGGCATAGAGTAGAGAGGCATAGAGTAGAGTGGTGCAGAGTGGCACAGAGTAGAGTGGTGCAGAGAGGAGTGCAGTGGTGCAGAGTAGAGTGGTATAGCGTAGAGTGCATTGGGGTAGAGTAGAGAGGCATAGAGTAGAGTGGTGCAGAGTGGCACAGAGTAGAGTGGTGCAGAGAAGAGTGCAGTGGTGCAGAGTAGAGTGGTATAGAGTAGAGTGCATTGGGGTAGAGTAGAGAGGCATAGAGTAGAGTGGTGCAGAGTGGTGCAGAGTGGCACAGAGTAGAGTGGTGCAGAGAGGAGTGCAGTGGTGCAGAGTAGAGTGGTATAGAGTAGAGTGCATTGGGGTAGAGTAGAGAGGCATAGAGTAGAGTGGTGCAGAGTGGTGCAGAGTGGCACAGAGTAGAGTGGTGCAGAGAAGAGTGCAGTGGTGCAGAGTAGAGTGGTATAGAGTAGAGTGCATTGGGGTAGAGTAGAGAGGCATAGAGTAGAGTGGTGCAGAGTGGCACAGAGTAGAGTGGTGCAGAGAGGAGTGCAGTGGTGCAGAGTAGAGTGGTATAGAGTAGAGTGCATTGGGGTAGAGTAGAGCGGCATAGAGTAGAGTGGTGCAGAGTGGTGCAGAGTGGCACAGAGTAGAGTGGTGCAGAGAAGAGGGCAGTGGTGCAGAGTAGAGTGGTATAGAGTAGAGTGCATTGGGGTAGAGTAGAGCGGCATAGAGTAGAGTGGTGCAGAGTGGTGCAGAGTGGCACAGAGTACAGTGGTGCAGAGAAGAGTGCAGTGGTGCAGAGTAGAGTGGTATAGAGTAGAGTGCATTGGGGTAGAGTAGAGAGGCATAGAGTAGAGTGGTAGAGGGTGGTGCAGAGTGGCACAGAGTAGAGTGGTGCAGAGAAGAGTGCAGTGGTGCAGAGTAGAGTGGTATAGAGTAGAGTGCATTGGGGTAGAGTAGAGAGGCATAGAGTAGAGTGGTGCAGAGTGGTGCAGAGTGGCACAGAGTAGAGTGGTGCAGAGAAGAGTGCAGTGGTGCAGAGTAGAGTGGTATAGAGTAGAGTGCATTGGGGTAGAGTAGAGAGGCATAGAGTAGAGTGGTAGAGGGTGGTGCAGAGTGGCACAGAGTACAGTGGTGCAGAGAAGAGTGCAGTGGTGCAGAGTAGAGTGGTATAGAGTAGAGTGCATTGGGGTAGAGTAGAGAGGCATAGAGTAGAGTGGTAGAGGGTGGTGCAGAGTGGCACAGAGTAGAGTGGTGCAGAGAAGAGTGCAGTGGTGCAGAGTAGAGTGGTATAGAGTAGAGTGCATTGGGGTAGAGTAGAGAGGCATAGAGTAGAGTGGTGCAGAGTGGCACAGAGTAGAGTGGTGAAGAGAAGAGTGCAGTGGTGCAGAGTAGAGTGGTATAGAGTAGAGTGCATTGGGGTAGAGTAGAGAGGCATAGAGTAGAGTGGTGCAGAGTGGCACAGAGTAGAGTGGTGCAGAGAAGAGTGCAGTGGTGCAGAGTAGAGTGGTATCTAGTAGAGTGCATTGGGGTAGAGTAGAGAGGCATAGAGTAGAGTGGTAGAGGGTGGTGCAGAGTGGCACAGAGTAGAGTGGTGCAGAGTGGTGCAGAGTGGCACAGAGTAGAGTGGTGCAGAGAAGAGTGCAGTGGTGCAGAGTAGAGTGGTATAGAGTAGAGTGCATTGGGGTAGAGTAGAGAGGCATAGAGTAGAGTGGTGCAGAGTGGTGCAGAGTGGCACAGAGTAGAGTGGTGCAGAGAAGAGTGCAGTGGTGCAGAGTAGAGTGGTATAGAGTAGAGTGCATTGGGGTAGAGTAGAGCGGCATAGAGTAGAGTGGTGCAGAGTGGTGCAGAGTGGCACAGAGTAGAGTGGTGCAGAGAAGAGTGCAGTGGTGCAGAGTAGAGTGGTGCAGAGTAGAGTGCATTGGGGTAGAGTAGAGAGGCATAGAGTAGAGTGGTGCAGAGTGGCACCGAGTAGAGTGGTGCAGAGAAGAGGGCAGTGGTGCAGAGTAGAGTGGTATAGAGTAGAGTGCATTGGGGTAGAGTAGAGAGGCATAGAGTAGAGTGGTGCAGAGTGGTGCAGAGTGGCACAGAGTAGAGTGGTGCAGAGAAGAGTGCAGTGGTGCAGAGTAGAGTGGTATAGAGTAGAGTGCATTGGGGTAGAGTAGAGAGGCATAGAGTAGAGTGGTGCAGAGTGGTGCAGAGTGGCACAGAGTAGAGTGGTGCAGAGAGGAGTGCAGTGGTGCAGAGTAGAGTGGTATAGAGTAGAGTGCATTGGGGTAGAGTAGAGAGGCATAGAGTAGAGTGGTGCAGAGTGGTGCAGAGTGGCACAGAGTACAGTGGTGCAGAGAAGAGTGCAGTGGTGCAGAGTAGAGTGGTGCAGAGTAGAGTGCATTGGGGTAGAGTAGAGAGGCATAGAGTAGAGTGGTGGAGAGTGGTGCAGAGTGGCACAGCATAGAGTACTTTGGCATAGAGTCCTGTGGTGTAGAGTAGAGAGGCATAAAGTGGAGAGGTGCAGAGTAGAGTGGAGTAGGGTAAAGTGGAATATGCATGGTGTGGTAGTGTACTGCCATTACAGACAACACATCTTCAGTTGAAATCCCCATCACATTTCGACAGACATACAGTTTTGTTGATGAAAGTATACAGCACACAAACGATAATGTGTGGACATGGGCTCACCTAGTGTATTGATTTGTTATGATTGTATTTAAATATTTGTTTCCACCACACTTCAGACTTACCAAAAAATGTGCTTCATTTGTGCTTTCCATATTCTGAAATATTTTCACAGTTCATTGCAGACATTTACATTTTGTTGTGTTCTAGAAAATCAATTACATCATTCAGCGCAACCCCAGTACTCAACAAGATTGTCACATAAACCCTCTCACTTTGAAGTCAGAGAAAGAAAAGTAAACACCAAGCTTCCTGGAAGCCAGAGCCTGACATTTGACCTCTGTCTTTGAATGAACAGCAAATGTGACAAGATAAGAACAAGATTTAAAGGCCTGTTCACAGAAATTCTGTACTGCTGATAGAATACAGTAAATAGGATTTGGGCAAGGGAAGGGACAAACTTGAACTGGAGAGCCTTAGACAAATAAAGCCAGCAAATAGAAAGCAAGCAACTGTGAGTCACAAACCACACAGCCAATGGTAAGCAATGGGCGGAATGCACTCCCAGGGAAGCTTTCAGAATGTCCCCAAGAAGTCTTCAGCAAACCAGACTGCTCGGCAGCTGAGCTGTCTGATAGGCTTCGACCTAAGAATGGGTGGAGGGCACAGTCTTTGCAACATCTGCCACCTGGGCCTTTAGCCCTTTCAAACCAAGGCCCTGTTTTGGTTTACACGAAGATTTTCAAATAAAAAAGAGGAGTCCCCTGTGGCCTGAGTAGAAGCGCCCTGCAGTAGTCAGCGGGACGTGGGTAGCACCGTGCCTGCTACGTGGCTGGCACTCAGACCCTCCCTATGCTGATGCCCAGCAGCGGGCTTAGGGCTGAGATGGTATAGGGGGAGTATTTACAGATAAACCCAAAATATGTGTGGGGGGTCTCAGTGTAGGGTCTCCTGGGACTTTGGTCCAGGGAGGGTCTGTAAGCCTGATTGCAGAGAGAGTTGAAACCCTGCAAGCTTGTCGTGGGCGTGTGGGTGCTTGGCACAGGCCAAGCAAAGTCCTCCTCGCACCAGCTCATATTTTGCACTGGATCTGGTGGCTGGCACCACCAGTTCCGGGGAGGCCGAACACATTCTTGAGTCGCATTGAGGGAATATTTACTGCCCAGGGTTCCTTTGCCGGTGAAGAGCAGTGCTGGTACCCACCCAACACCACCACAATACTGCGGGAAGGTACAGTTTGGACCAAAGGTCTTTACGGAATGGGCAAAGTGGGGTCTGGCATGGGGGCCCAGCCTTTCAGGGGGCCTCTGACACAAGAGGCTACACCGGTGCCTTATGGTCCCCTGTGCCCAGCCGGTATTCCTCATGGTGGATTCATGACTGCACCGGTGTCTGCTGCTCTAGTGTGCCCATCCTGTGTACCTCACGGTGGATGTGAGAAGTTGGCCTGGCATATGCTGTCCATTAGCTTTGTTCGCCCTAAGTTGGCACAATATGCCCAGACGTGGGTCCCTTGCTCACTTTGCCACTGGATTCAAGATAGCCTGGCTGATGAGGATTATGAATCCGAAACCGGTCCCAGGATGCTTGTTTCTGGTCCAGGGAAGACATGGCTTGGCAGTTCGGGCTGGACTGCTCCCATGAAGCACAGGGTCAGACTGATTTGCATATGGCCATGTCTGAACTGGGGTGGCGCAGTGAGCTAAAGAATGGTGATGGATTAAACCCAGATCAGTTGACTGGGGGTGAGTGTTTGATCTGCTCAAACGCTCCGTCATCATCCCCTTTTGTATCGCTTTGTTTGCCCTATGTTGGCAGGGTATGCTCAGACGTGAGTCTCTTGCTCACTTTGCCACTGGATTCAAGATAGCCTGGCTGATGAGGTTTATGAACCCGAAACCGGTCCCAGGATGCTTGTTTCCAGTCCAGGGAAGAGATGGCTTGGCAGTTCGGGCTGGACTGCTCCCATGAGGCACAGGGTCAGACTGATTTGCATATGGCCATGTCTGAACTGAGGTGGCTGAGTGAGCTAAAGAATGGTGATGGCCTAAACCCAGATCAGTTGACTGGTGGTGAGTGTTTGATTTTCTCAAATGCTCCGTCCATCATCCTCTTTTGTATCACTAGTTATAGTGGGCACCTTGCACCAGTCCAAACTTCCCTTATTGGTGATTAGGTTAAAGACAACCTATATAGAAAGCTATCCTAGTGGTAGCTGTGGAGAGCAGCCTTCAGGCTAAGTCTCGAAGGAATGTAAAGCAGCTTGTTTTACCAGATCAGAACCTCCTGAATGACCAAATGAAAGGTGAACCACACAAGGAATATATAAAATATATGTATATATTACTAAACACTCTCTACTAACCTCTTTATGAGATTAGAGAACAAGACACACAATATTACAGTACTACAACGACAGTAAATAGCACAATACACAGTGGGCCCCAGAGGAAGACCAAACGATATACTAAGAAAGTGGTATAACAACCACGACTTGACTAGACACAGTGCCTAGAGCACGTAGAATCGTTGGGACCACAAGGAACCACCCAAGGTAGTGACACAGGGGGCCCACGGAGGACATGTGCAGTGTGAGAACACAGGCGTGAACGCCGTACAACTCTATGGGAAAGTCACGGTTGGAATTTTAAAGTTTAAGGACACTTAGGAGAGGACTTTTGAGGCTCTGTGAATTCTGAACCCGTGAGTTCCATTTTGTGTATGGCAGCCATTTTGTGGTTGCCCTCACATAGGCCATGATTGTGGCTGAAACCAGTCTTTTAAGGACATGTAGACCTTAGCTCGAGTTCATGCTGACTCCTGTTTGACCTGAGTGAACTGACCCTGTTGCCTGAAGCTGACCTTGTTAAACCAGTTCCTGCCCTTTAGCTGATCAAGATTGAGGATCAAAGCACAGGACATTGTAGAGTTTGGTATGCACACACTTACCCCTTATCTGTTTTCTGTTCCTTCTTTTATGGTCTGTTTATGATATGGGTTGTGGTCCTTTTATTATGGGTTTGTCCGGCTTGTGTAAGAAGGAATGTTAGGCATTTTGCATGCTTGCAAAAGCAAGGACTGCCCCTTACTTTTATGCTGAGTTTTGTAACCCTGAGCATATATATAAGGCCTCTGTTCTCTGTACTCCTCAGACTACCTCATTCAGTTGCTACGGCTTCTGTGTGAAGTGGCCTCACCTATTAAATTTAATAAAGATGTCTTTTCATATTTTCAGCTTCTGTGCCAAGTTCTTTTTTATCAGTAAGCATTCCCTGAGAATGAAGATTACAGTTCTTCACTTTGAGCAAACTCTTTCAAACTTAGAAGGAACTTAGGCCAGCACCCATTTGATCACCGGAGTACTTGTTACCTAACCCAGGGAAGCCGGGTGCATAGGTGTCAAATGGTGTCGGGAATCTTCGTCCCAAGCCTGGATCGGAGCTGTGAAGAACGTGAAAGCAGAGGGGACAGAGTCTGGGTCACTTGCCAGTGACCAGGGGCTCGGTAGATGAATGCCCATCAATGTCGGGTGTTTCAGGTGTGAAGAGGGGAAGCTTGACTCTGGAGCCATGGGGACCAGGAGACGTTGACGATGACCAAAGTCCGCAGGTGAGCTGTCCCATGAAGGCTGTTGAGTGCTGGGGGTCAGTGTCTGGATTGGAGACCAACAAGCCTTTGCAACTGCAACCCACGGGCTCAGATAAAAGATGCTTCGGTGAGGACCAGCAAGGTCCTGGGGACTCCCCAAGCAATGGAGAGTCAGAGCACATCTGGAGCAACCCGGTAAGCCCTTTGAAAGTTAAAGTTCCCTTCTCAGGGACCCACAGGTCAACGGACCAGGGATCGCGAAGGGACCTTGAGAGGAATCACACTATACCAGCCAACAGGACACTCGTGGAGAGTAGGCTGTTAATCTTTGGTGCAATCACTGCTCGGGGTTGGGACTACAAGTAGTCCATTGCACAGCCTCAGGGATTGCCTAAAAGCATATGCTGCTGCAAATGTTCACGGTGTCCAGGGGTATGGGTTGCACGGTCCCCACGAGGGCTACGGGTTTCAAGATTGCTGAGAGCACTGGTCGGCCTTGGGAAGCTTAGGAACCCACCACCTGTGTTGCAAAATCTTCGGAGTCCTTCAGGAGCTGCGTAGATGCAAACCGGTCAGATGCTTTGAGGTACCTGCCTTGCAGGGGAGTAACTCCTTTACTCCAAGGGAGATTCTTCAGTCATCCAGCAAAGGCATACATCGTCGAAGGATACTTGGTTTCTCTAGCAGAGTTTAGTCCAGGTAAAATCTAAAAGTCCTGTAGTCAGGGATTCCTACTTTATACCCAAGGAAGGGGTGGGACAAACTCTGGGGACCCACCTATGTGAGGGTCAGAACAGAGGGGTGGCTACACCCATGTCTTTTGTCCAGTTTTGTGCCAGAGCAGGGGCTGATAGCCCCTGCAATCGATGTGAGCTGGACTATGCACAGGGACACCAAATGTGCCCCCAGTGCAGACATCAACGCACTGGATGAGTGCTCCCACCCAGCCCCAATACACTAAAGCCTGTCTGGGAGGTAGTCACACCTCCCTGTGACAGGAAGCTATTGTCCAGCCTCCCCAGCTGGAGTTTCGTCCCGCAGCAGGATGGCAGACGCGTGTCTGTGGCTGGCAGCATCCATTTTGTGATGCCAGGGTTCTGTGAAGCTGGTTCCGGGTGTACCGGTGCAGTCAAATTTCTCTCTCTGGCAGGTTGGAATAATAATAATAATAATAATAATAATCCTGTATTTGTAAAGCGCACAGCTACCCGTAGGTTTCCCGGCACTGGGGGTCATCAGGAAGATTAAGCGAGCTATTGCCCAGAGTCGCATGGTGCTGGGCAGACCCCTGCCGCCGGTGATCGAACCGTGATCCCCAGCGTCCAGCGTCTGTCACCCTGGCCGCTGTGCCACACCTCTTCATACCTCCCACACCAGTTACTGGTGTGGAGGTATGATTCCAAGGTATTTGACACCAAACACCACGTGTTTCCATGCAGCCATTCTAAAGTTAGCAGTTACTGCGAGGATATAATGCACTTAAGAGTATATGGTTGGCTGCATCACAAACAACCCCGGAAAAGAGGTTCCGAAGGCTGCAGAGGGGCTCTGCTCATGCAAGGGGCACCCTCTCACACGAAACCGAGCACCCTGCCTTGAGGATTGGTAAGACTTGCCATAGGGGGACTGATAGGTTTATATGTGCAGTGATATGGATAGATATAGAGAACCTATATCTCAGTAAGGGGTGCATACACCATCTTACACAGGTTTCAGTAGCAGAGCTGTGGTGTCAGTTTGAGTGGTCTCTCAAGGGGTGGCCCAATACATGCTGCATCTCCTGAGAGGCCTCTGGGGTACCTATGCTCTGGGTATATAGTATACCATATACTAGGGGCTTACAAGGGTACCCCAGAATCCAATCGGTAGTGTACTTATAGTACATGCAATCAGTTTATACGAGAAAGCAGCTGGGCTGGGGTCCTGGTTAGCAGGGCCCCAGCCAGTCTAAGACGAAAAACAGTGAAACAGCAACAAAAAGTGGGGGTAACTATAAGAGCAGATCCTACTCTCCTATGGTGGACTCATGGGGGCACCGGTCCCTTCTGGTCCGTGTGCCCAGCCGCTGCACCTCGTGGCTGCCTGTCACTCCCGCGTGCCCAGATGGGGCACCTAAGGGTGGCTCGTGGCTGCACCGCTGCCTGTCACTCCCGCGTGCCCAGATGGGGCACCTAAGGGTGGTTCGTGGCTGCACCGCGGCCTGGTAACCCTTCGTTGTGCACTTCCACTCGGCCGGAAGCTGGTACCCTGCAGCGGTACGAGGCCACCGAGGCGCTGTTCTTCAAGGGGGCTACAAAAGATGGACACGTCTTGGAGATAACCTTTCGGGATAATGCACCTGCTCTATAGTCTGCAAGGATTACACACACTGGACATCAGCTTAGCTGGCACGTGCCCTCCAAGTTGTTGCAGTCCGGATGCTGCAGGGTGCCACGCCGGGTGTTGATTTGCTCTGATTCTTCAAGACACCGGTTGGCATTGCCAGCTCTCTCTTCTCTTCATGCCATGCTGGGCGTGGCAATACCGAGATCTCTCCCCTGACGTGGTATTGCTGTAATTCAAGTCCTGATGGCCTGGCCTAGTGTTGCATTGCTCGGATTCCCTCCTCCTGGCACGGCCCCGTGCCCTGCTGAGCCTGGCATTACCTGGGGCACCCCCCATGGTGCCCGGCCTCGTGTTGCATTCCCCGGCTTCTCACCTACTTATGCCCGGGCTCGCGTTGCATTGCTCGGATTCCCTCCTCCTGGCACGGGCCCCGTGCCCTGCTGAGAGTGGCATTACCAGGATTCCTGCTAATCCGGGCTGGTGTGGGGCACGCGCCTTCCCTGTAAACTGGAGGAAGTTATTCCTCGATGGCGCGCGGCACAGGCGGCTCCTGCAGCACTTTATAACACATGGAACAGCTGCACCGGGCTTGTACCCCCCTTCCCTGCCCACACCCCACTCGAGGCGTGCGATGCCATCTGGCCCCAGTGGGAACCAGTGGGAAACAGAAGTGCACGAGGTCGCGTCTGTGCCCTCCGGTGCCAGGGGGCCATGGGTGAGGGGTCACCCACCATGAGCCGGCGGTAATGAGGTGGGCTCCGGGCCGGGTGGCAGTGCCAGGGCGGCCCGGTGGAAGCCGAGAGTGGCCAGGGTGACCGCTGTGAGCGAGGAGCCTCAGCGGGGTCGCCCCAGAGGGCATCTAATGCCCTCCTGATGCCCCCTGGTGCAGCGCAAGAGCGCTCAGTGCTGCTCCACCGCGAGGCGTTGAGCCCGGGGCCCCCCAGTGCAAGAAGAGAGCGCCCCCCCGGTGTCCCACGAGAGACGAGACCCACCCAAGCACCGTCCACCACAGAGACCTCTGACACAGCCTTGTGCTGTGACTCCAAAGTGACAAGACAGAGCCCGGGGCAGATCCCGCTCCAGGATTCGGGGTCTGGGAGAGCCATGAAGAAGCATGGGTGGGCATGAAGAAGCATGGGTGGGCATGAAGAAGCATGGATGGGCCATGAAGCGTGGATGGGCCATGCAGAAGCAAGGGTAGGCCATGAAGAAGTATGGGTGGGCCATGAAGCTTGGATGGGTGGGCATGAAGAAGCATGGATGGGACATGAAGCATGGATGGGTGGGCATGAAGAAGCATGGATGGGCCATAACGAAGCATGGATGGGCCGTGAAGAGGCATGGGTGGGCCCTGAAGAAGCATGGGTGGGCCATGAAGAAGCATGGGTGGGCCACGAAGAAACATGGGTGGGCCATGAAGCATGGATGGGCCATGAAGAAGCAAGGGTAGGCCATGAAGAAGCATGGGTGGGCCCTGAAGAAGCATGGGTGGGCCACGAAGAAGAAGCATGGGTGGGCATGAAGAAGCATGGGTGGGCCACGAAGAAGCATGGGTGGGCCCTGAAGAAGCATGGGTGGGCATGAAGAAGCATGGGTGGGCCCTGAAGAATCATGGGTGGGCCACAAAGAAGCATGGGTGGGCATGAAGAAGCATGGGTGGGCCATGAAGCGTGGATGGGCCATGAAGAAGCAAGAGTAGGCCATGAAGAAGCATGGGTGGGCCCTGAAGAAGCATGGGTGGGCCCTGAAGAAGCATGGGTGAGCCACGAAGAAGCATGGGTGGGCATGAAGAAGCATGGGTGGGCCATGAAGAATAATGGGTGGGCCCTGAAGAAGCATAGGTGGGCCACGAAGAAGCATGAGTGGGCATGAAGAAGCATGGGTGGGCCATGAAGAAGCATGGGTGGGCATGAAGAAGCATGGGTGGGCATGAAGAAGCATGGATGGGCCATGAAGCGTGGATGGGCCATGAAGAAGCAAGGGTAGGCCATGAAGAAGTATGGGTGGGCCATGAAGCTTGGATGGGTGGGCATGAAGAAGCATGGGTGGGCCATGAAGCTTGGATGGGTGGGAATGAAAAAGCATAGATGGACCATGAAAAAGCATGGGTGAGCCATGAAGAAGCACGGGAGGAGCTTGAAGAAGCATGGGTGGGCCATCTAGAAGCATTGATGGGCCATGAAAAAGCATGGGTGAGCCATGAAGAAGCATGGGCGGGCCATGAAGAAGCATGGATGGGTCATGAAGACACATGGAAGGACCATAAAGAAGAATGGATGGGTCATGAAGACCTGTGGGAGGACCATGAAGAAGCATGGGAGGTCCACAAAGAAGCATGGGAGAGCCAGGAAGCATAGATGGGCCATGAAGAGGCACAAATGTCCCATGAAGAAGCATTGGTGGGCCATGAAGAAGCTTGGGAGGGCCATGACGAAGCATGGGTGGGCTATGAAGATGAAGAAGCATGAGTGGGTCATAAAGAAGCATGGAGGGACATGAAGAAGCATGGGTGGGCCATGAAGAAGCATGGGAGGGACATGAAGAAGTAAGGGTGGGCCATGAAGAAGCATGGGAGCAACATGGAGAAGCATGGGAGAGCCATGAAGATGCATGGGTGGGCCAGAACATGAAGGAGAATGGGAGGGCCATAAAGAAGCATGGGTGGGCCATAAAGCAGCATGGGTGGACCATGATGGTGAATGGATTTGTGTCGCATCTCTGGGGTTTCAGAGTGGGGTTGCTGGATGTCCTTTTAGGGGGATGAGCTGCATACTCTGCCTGCTGTGGGGGTTGTGCTTACTAGTTTTACCTCGATTTTTAAGTGTTTGTTTTGTACCTGAGTGCTTTATCTCCTTTGCTCTCTCCGTGCCACTCTCCTTTCTCTTCACCTCACCCTCCTTTCGCTGCACCTCAGCCTCCTCTGTCTCCACCTCATCCTGCTCTGTCTCCACCTCAGCCTCCTCTGTCTCCACCTCATCCTGCTCTGTCTCCACCTCAGCCTCCTCTGTCTCCACCTCATCTTGCTCTCCTCACCCTCTGCATCCTCCTTCCTCAGTGTTGTCTCTCCTCTCCTCACCCGTCTCTTTCTACGCCTCACCCGTCTCATCCTCCTGTCTCCCTGCAATGGCCTCCTCTTTCTCTCCCTCCACCGCACCCCATTCTCTTTCTCCCCTCACCCTCCTATTGTTATGCCTCAATCTCCTCTCCCTCTTTACCTCTCCATCCTCTCCCACCTTCTTCTTTTGTCTTCACTTCATTAGTTTTTCTCGCTTCACCTTTCTTTCTCTCACCATGCCTTCCTCTCATTCTCCCCCCACCCTCCTCCTTCTCTTCACCTCACCAGCCTTACTCTCTCCTCTTCAGTATTGTTCCTCTCTTTGCCTCACCCTCCCTCTCTCAGCTTTAACATCCCCTCTTTGAAACACAACCTCCTCTCTCTCCATCTCACCCTCCTCTCTCTCCACCTCACCCTCCTCTCTCTCCACCTCACCCTCCTCTCTCTCCACCTCACCCTCCTCTCTCTCCACCTCACCCTCCTCTCTCTCCACCTCACCCTCCTCTCTCTCCACCTCACCCTCCTCTCTCTCCACCTCACCCTCCTCTCTCTCCACCTCACCCTCCTCTCTCTCCACCTCACCCTCCTCTCTCTCCACCTCACCCTCCTCTCTCTCCACCTCACCCTCCTCTCTCTCCACCTCACCCTCCTCTCTCTCCACCTCACCCTCCTCTCTCTCCACCTCACCCTCCTCTCTCTCCACCTCACCCTCCTCTCTCTCCACCTCACCCTCCTCTCTCTCCACCTCACCCTCCTCTCTCTCCACCTCACCCTCCTCTCTCTCCACCTCACCCTCCTCTCTCTCCACCTCACCCTCCTCTCTCTCCACCTCACCCTCCTCTCTCTCCACCTCACCCTCCTCTCTCTCCACCTCACCCTCCTCTCTCTCCACCTCACCCTCCTCTCTCTCCACCTCACCCTCCTCTCTCTCCACCTCACCCTCCTCTCTCTCCACCTCACCCTCCTCTCTCTCCACCTCACCCTCCTCTCTCTCCACCTCACCCTCCTCTCTCTCCACCTCACCCTCCTCTCTCTCCATCTCACCCTCCTCTCTCTCCACCTCACCCTCCTCTCTCTCTTCCTCTCTCTCCATCTCAACCTCCCCTCTCTCCATCTCAACCTCCTCTCCCTCCACCTCAACTTCCTCTCCCTCCACCTCACCCTCCTCTCTCTCCACCTCACCCTCCTCTCTCTCCACCTCACCCTCCTCTCTCTCCATCTCAACCTACTCTCCCTCCACCTCAACCTTCTCTCTCTCCATCTCAACCTTCTCTCTCTCCATCTCAACCTTGACTCTCTCTGCCTCACCCTGGGGCATATTAACAAGGGCCAGCGATAACGATCGCTGTCCCCACATAGCGATAGAAATATTATCGCTGGCTATAGCTGAAAATTATCGCCATGAAACACTGTATTTGCAATGCATAGCGCTATGGCGATAATATTCCAGCGATAGCGGTGTTTACCATAGAACATCGCTGGTTTTCCAGCGATGTTCCATGCAAAACAGCGATAACATTACTGATATGACCCTGTGGTCGTATTAGCATAATCCACCTACCATTATTAGTATGCCTTAGTCTGGAATTTAACAGACGTTAAATTCCAACGTTAAGGCCGAGGTAGCGCAATTTTTTTTATCACTGCACCTCCTTGTTAATATTGCGAAGCTGCCTTCGCGATATTTTCATGTGTTGTTTACACAGCCACGCCTTCTTTGCATCTCATTAGTGATGCGAGGGGAGGCTGTGAAAAAACTAACTCTCCATCAAAGAAACACGCGCTAGCGTGTCCTTGATGATATTGCGATTTAATTATCGCCCGAAAACGGACGCTAAAGCGGCGATAATTATATCGCCAGCCCTTGCTAATATGCCCCCCTTTTCTGCCAGCCTTACCTTCATTGCTGCTGCCCAAGGGGTCATAACTTTGTGTACGTAAAGTAAGCTGGGGCTGTTTCCGTTCAGGCAGTAGTGCTTGTGTGGGTGTGTGTAAATGGACTTGGTAATCCTGCTGCCCTGTGCCTGACCTCCACTGGCATAACACTCTCATACAGCACCTTCTCCAGAGGGAAAGAGGAGCATTCTTTCTCCTTTAGTCAGTGCCAAAGTAAGATACAAAGCTGGGCCAGGAGATTCCAGGGTAATCGAATAACTCTTCACTGTTACTTTGGTACACTCCTGATATCGGTGTAGACTAAATCTAAACTCCTTGGGCCCGATTCACAGAACTAATCTGAGACAAAATTCTAAACGTACTACTTTTGGTATTCACAGAAGGCATTTAGTAGTAGGAATGTTAGGATTTTACTTAAGTCTGTCTTAAGTCTGTCTTAAGTTTGTCTTAAGTCAAACATAAGACGAAATCCTAACTTTACTACTACTAAATGCCTTCTGTGAATACCAAAAGTAGTAAGTTTAGGATTTTGTCTCAGATTAGTTCTGTGAATCTGGCCCCTTAAAACTATTTCTCACAATCAATTTCTCTGATTTGGTTAAAGTGAGTGGTGCAAGGAAAAAGCTGGGTAGGCCCAGGTCTGTAAAATACTTGTTTACATATTTCAGCCGTGGAATGGAAGAGGATCTGCCGAGCTGCAGACAGTCGAACAATACTTCTGTGTTAAAACTGGCTTTATCGTTAGTCCACATGGGAACCCACCAGAGCAGGGAGACAACCTTTACAACGCAACTTTTACTACGCAGTGCCATTACGACGCAACTTTTACAACGCAAACCATTACAACGCATTGCGCCGGGGGGCGCTCTAGGATAGGGAATAGGTTTAATTTACTATCCAACACCTTTCCTACTATCCACGGGGACTGGAGTTGGAATAGTAAATTAAACTATTCACTATCCAGCACCCCAAAGCGCTATGCGTTGTAATGGTATGAGTTGTGAAAACCGCATTGTAAAGGCATGCGTTGTGAAAGCATGCGTTGTGATGTCATACATCCCCAGAGCAACGGGTCAATTTGACAATATCAGAGATATAAGGCAAATTCAACTCAGAGCGTATAATGAATTGTGCCATGCCATCCCCATATCCTGGCTCCGTACACGGCTGTCGGGATACAATGATGGTTGTATATATTTTTAAAAAGTACAGTAGAACCCGTAAACGTTTTATGTGTGAGGTTTAAAATAGTCCCAGCTGCCTTGCTCAGTTTAATGCACAAAATGGTTAGCTGAGGTTGCCAGGAGCCACCTGAATTAAAAGTGACCCCAAGATAATTAAAATCACTCACGGTACTCAGAGACCGGTTATTAAAAGATATGGAGGTCATTTTTCCTTCCCTGGCCCACACGCCAAGATGTGCAATTTCCCAAAATTGGTCAATAAATCTAACTTGCCCATAAATGGGAGAGGTGTGGCGCGGCGGCCAGAACGACTGATGCTGGAATCTGGGGTTCACGGTTCAATCCCTTGAGCCGGCAGCAGGTTAGCCCAGCACCATGTGACTCTGGGCAATAGCTTGCTTAATCTTCTCGACGGCCCCCAGCGCCTGGAGACCCCCACGGGTGATTGTTCGCACTTTACAAATGTGGATTATTATTATAAATTAACCCTTTCGCTGCGGCGGCAATTCCGCCGCAGCGCTAAGGGGGTGGGGGCGGTCGCGTGGCGCTCCAACGCTGGTGACGGAACCGCTCCGTCACACCCCTCGGGTGGGCTGTGCTTGTGACAGAGCGGTTCCGTCACGACCCTGCCCGCTCAATAGAACGCGCCGCGCAGGCGCGGCGGCTGGGCCGTGACCGAACCGCTCCGTCACCAGCACAGCCCAACCGAGGGGTGTGACAGAGCGGTTCCGTCACCAGCGTGGGAGGGGTTAAACAAAACCTTCCACCAGTCTTCGAAGGGCTCTGGAGTCCTCGCCATCAGGACGGCATCGTCAGCATACGGTAATGCTGGGATTAGTCTCTTAGCAATCTTTACTACATCAGTGGTAACAGATGCCAAATGTGGACACAAATTGTTATCATATAAGATAAAGACGAGGGGTGCCAAAATGCACCCCGGCTGAACTCCCCGATCTAGGTGGAAAGTATCTGTGGCTTCATCCGCTGGGCCATATCTCACCTCGGCCTCCAAATTTTCATACAATGCGTGGAGGAAGTTTACAATATTGACCTCTACACCCACATCCACACACCTGTGACCACAGCTTGGTCCTCTTTACTGAATCGAACGCTGTGGACAGGTCCATGAAGGCTGTTAGGGAAATAAATACTTTAATGCACCCTTCCCGGAACAATGGGTCCGATTCACAGAACTAACTTAAGACAAAATCCTAAATTTACTACTTTTGGTATTCACAGAAGTTAGGATTTTGTCTTAAGTTTGTCTTACAACAAACTTAAGCCAGATTTCAGACAGACTTAAGACAGACTTAAGACAGACTTAAGCCAGAATTAAGACAGACTTAAGACAGACTTAAGACAGACTTAAGCCAGACTTCAGACAGACTTAAGACAGACTTAAGACAGACTTAAGACAGACTTAAGACAGACTTAAGTTAGGATCTTGTCTTAAGTTTGTCTTACGTCTGTCCTAAGTCTGTCTTAAGTCTTTTTTAAGACAAACTTAAGACAAAATCCTAACTTCTGTGAATACCAAAGGGGCCGATTCACAGAACTAACTTAAGACAAAATCCTAACTTCTGTGAATACCAAAGGGGCCGATTCACAGAACTAACTTAAGACAAAAATCTAAAATTACTACTTTTGGTATTCACAGAAGGCATTTAGTAGTAGTAAAGTTAGGATTTTGTCTTAAGTTTGACTTAAGACAGACTTAAGACAGACTTAAGACAGACTTAAGACAAAATCCTGACTTAAGTCTGTATTAAGTCTGTCTTAAATCTGTCTTAAGTTTGTCTTAAGTTTGTCTTAAGTCAAACTTAAGACACAATCCTAACTTTACTACTACTAAATGCCTTCTGTGAATGCCAAAAGTAGTAAGTTTAGGATTTTTTCTTAAGTTAGTTCTGCGAATCGGGCCCTAAAGAAGTAAGTTTAGGATTTTGTCTTAAGTTAGTTCTGTGAATCGGCCCCTATGAAAGAAACACACAATACAGTAGTTTGGGCAGGAACAAATTAAATGTATTTTTCTGTACTCATGCAAGCTTGCTGGCCGGCAAGGAAGAAGTCAGGGCACGACTGGTGCCCTCACCTTGCTTCTTCCCTGAGTGACTGGTTTCTGAGTCATATATGTACTTAGTAATGCCACCCTAGCAGAACTGAAAGGGACATGGGGCCAAATATGGTCAACAGAGAGATGCAAGAACGGCACTGTGCCACTTATACACTGTGCCAATTATAATACAAACATACAGTGTAATTAAAAATTAAAAACCCAATGAGCAAGCTAACAAGGTAGTGAGAGAAATAAAGTGACCTCTAAGGTGGCTCTGAACAGCTGCTGAAGCTTGTCCAGGCAAGGTCAGATGTGTCTTAAGTGCATACATATGAATATATATATATATTTTTCACAACAAAGGCTAGGTACAGTGGACCTTGTCCAGCTAGCTTATATTTGCCCAAAATTAAGTGCAAGTTTGGACATTGCTCCACTGTACCCAGACCAGGAACAAAACCGCATCGAAAAGGTGAAAAAATATTCCTCTGATTGGCCCAATCCCATAAATGTTGAAAAAGTACTCTGACAAAAATGACACTATCTATCTATAAGGGATTTGGGATGGTAACAACGCTTTAGGTTCCGGTCCCCCTTCCTTGACGAAAGGGACTATGATCGACAGCACCCAGGACTCTGGACTCTTGGAACTAAATAAGTAATTAAGGGGCAGATGTATCAAGGTTTTTTTTGTTGCAAACGCTGCGATTCGCAAAATAGCAGCGTTTGCGAGAAAAAAAACGGGATTTGGAATGTATCATGCAAAAAGCCTCGCAATATTAAGGAATCGCACATTTTGCGATTCAAGTCAAGGAATCTTTATTCGATTTAGTTAAAAATCATACAAAGAAGATAAAAACATATTTATAAAGATTAAAAAAACTACTATTATACAATATCATACTAATCAGATTCATGTAATAAAATATTTTTGGACTATAAAAAGATTATAAAATACAACTCATTTAGAAAAACCTGGTAATGTCTTGCGTGATTTAGTTCTAGCCGCCGCCACTAAAAAGTTTGCCATGCAAAATGTAATGCGAATGTTACTCAGTGATTGGAGATAAAACAAAGCTGGTCTCACCTGGGAGAAACCAGCCTCCCTTAAAACAGGTAACAGATGTTTTTTCCTAAACTCTGAAAGGAAGCCACAAAACATAACAAAATGCAAGGTATCTTGAACAGAAAAATTATCACAGGTGCAAGGCAGGGCTGACTCTGGTTTAACCCAGGTATTAAAACTACCCAAATAAAAATGTATGAGGTTAAATCTGAATTTAGTCAGAAGAAACCTATGAAAAGGCCTAGTGACAAAACTTAGGTAAGGTTCAAGTGCAATGGAGTTTATTAGCACATAATGTCTTCTCACTGCCGGCTTCTGCAGTTCCCTTTCCTCACGGCCCACTCTAGCCCTAGTCATAAATTGCTTCTTGACAATATCTACATCCTGATTCCTAATACCAGAGGGGGATGTAAAGAGTTCCGGGCGACCCAGATCTGCAAAAGACTTCTTCAAATAGGCCATCCATGGCACCCTATCGAGATGGTCTAGAGACATGACGTCATTCATAATCATGTGATTGAGGGTTAATTCTTTATTGAGCCACGTTTTTAGCCAAAAGATTAAGGGTGCCATGGTAAGCCTATCAATAACATGATCCAGGCCCACCTCCGCGTGAATGGAAAAGGTAGGTGTGGACTGTGGGACAGACAAAAGGGAACGTAAAAATCTGTTTTCTGCCTTCTGTATTGGTTCAAGACATACATACCCCCAAAGTGGTGCGCCATACATTGCCAGTGAGATACATTTACTGTTATAGACCTTGGGCTTCCATCGGTCTGGCGCCCAACCTATTTGCAAAGCCCATAAGAGCCGCTGATGACCTAGCCACCGCCAGTCTTTTTGCCCTAACCTGGGGCCTCCATGAACCCCTTTCGTCAAAAAGCACCCCCAGGTAGGGGAAAACCGCGACTCGTAACGACTTCGCCCTTGCATATAAAAGTTTTAGCTGTACCCTTTTTTCTGTGGTGCCCAACAACCATAGTATGTGACTTATTCGAATTTACCTTCAAATCCAGTTGGTCCATTAAGGTACCAAAGGCGTCCAAAAGCCGTTGGAGACAGACCCCAGTGCGGGCTATCAGCACCGAGTCGTCCGCGTATAGGAGAGCAGGAATCTTAGCTACTCCTACATGCGGAACGTCTCCATCCACTTCTTCCAAATAACTACCCAGGCCATTAATGTAAATTGTAAAAAACAGAGGGGCCAGTATGCAGCCCTGCCTGACCCCACGCATGGAATTAAAACGGGACGTGCACCTTCCCTCTTTAGTGACCCTCACAACTGCAAATAGCTCTTGGTGAAGTGAAGCCATAAACCTAACTAGTGCTTCATCAATCCCGATCCTCAGGAGAATGGCCCACAGCTTAGACCTGTTCACGAAGCCGAAGGCCGAGGAGAGGTCCATAAACGCAAGGAATAATGACCCCTCCTTGGCCACCGTGTACTTTGAGATCAACAGGTGTAAATTGGAACACTGCTCTAATGTTCCTCTCTTCTCTCTAAACCCATACTTTGCGATTCCTTATTATTGCATAAGCATTTAAGAAATCGCAAATTGCGATTTCTTAAATGCAATGTATTAAGCATTTCAGTTTTGCGAATTTTGACCAAGAAATCGCAAATTACCACCAACTTGTAGTTGGTGGTAATTTGCGAATTCTTTTACAAATGCACTTTTTGCATTTTGTAAAGGTGCCATGTGACGCTCATACATGCCCTTAGGGCATGTATGTGCACCATATGCGCACACATGTCGATTGCAGGGGTGCAGCAGAGTGTCCTTGAGACACCCCTGCACCCTTGAAATTATTCTCAATTTGCGATTAGCAAATTGCGAATCGCAAACTGAGAATAATTTCACATTCATTCCAATGGGCCTCCAGGCCCATAAAAATGAATGGGAAATTATTCCTTAATTGCAATTAGCAATTTGCTAATCACAATGAAGGAATTTTAAGAAATCACAAAAAAATAGCGAATTTCTACATACATCCCAATTTGCAATTCCCAAATAGCGATTCCATAAAAATCGCTATTTGGGAATCGCAAATGATGGGGATGATACATCTGCCCCTAAATACTTTTGTGAGCATAGTGCCCCCAGGTTCACTCTCACTCTTTATTAAGAATATACTGTGGGCGCCATCTTGAAACAGGCGACTTCACCTTTTTTTAAACACTTTTTAAAAGACTATTATGTATTTGCACGTGTATTTTTCGCTTAACCTTTTAGTTGCCAGCACCTTCCACTTGGGGAAGCCTTTAAGTGGGAAGGGGAGTTGTTGGGACCCAGTTAGAATTTTAACTTTAGGACATAGTAGTGCCACACCCAGAGCCAGGCCCCCCTTATCACAGCAGGCTATTTTAACTCCGGCAGTGTACGTCTACGCCGCTGACGATGCGCCAAAGGGAAGCCCATCTGCGCCCATCCACTTCCATCGCAGCTCGGACCCAGACCGTATTCTGCCTCAGACATCTGGATATGACCACGGCCGGCTCTAAATCGGATTGAACGGGACAGCCCCTTGGGCGAAAAGAAAATTTGGTATTTGTTGTGGGGGATGTTGCGGTGTGAGGGCAGGAGGTGTGAGGAAGATGGGAGGAGGGCAAGGTGTTGATGGGCTGCTAACAATTACGCTGAGGTACATTAAGGGATGATTACAAAGACTTTAACAGGACTCGATTGAGACGAAGTGGGGTGGACGAGCTGCTGCTTGCTTGATATTAAGGGCTTGATTTAGATTTTGGTGGATGGGTTACTCTGTCACAACAGTGAAGGATATCCCGACCGCTGAAAATAAGTCCCATAGGATATAATATGGTTTATATTTCGGTGGATGAGATATCTATCATCGTGATGGAGTAACCGGTCCACCGAGATCGAAATCAGGCCTAAGTCAGGCAGCGTCCTGCTTCGCCCCCCGGAATATTGACACCTCAGACCTGGGCCCAGCGACCCATGCCCAAGCCCAGGCCTGGATCTGATGACCAGTCCTTGCTACTTCCTTTCAACTTTCTATGGGCATTTCTAAGGGTCATGCCATGTGCAAACAATGCGGGTCTGCCACATATTAGGACAAAAGGAAAAACCAGATACCATCCCGAAAGGTAAAATTGACCTTAGAATTTTATGCACCAATGGCAGATCCAATGACGGAACACAAATTGGATATTTTCAAGTTTGTTTTAGGTTACAAACTCAGCGCCTTATTTCTAACAGTAACCTGGGGTAGCGAAATGTCTACATATGATCTCATGCAAGCCCTTCCACAAGAGTATTCCATTGTCCCGCAAGATCACCAGGGCGGTGGGGCGGGGACTCACCATTGATTTCAAGTCCGAAGCAAAATTCTCCATTTCAGAGCTTAGGGTCCCAGAAAGCAAAAAGTAATCCTTATACTTCTCCTAGCCAGCACTATCACCTGTTCAGTACTCGTAGGGCCCGATTCACAGAACTAACTTAAGACAAAATCCTAAAATTACTACCATTTTGGCATTTACAGAAGGCACTTACTCATTTCGGTATTCACAGAAGTTAGGAGTCCTAACTTTACTACTCCTAAACTGAGAAAAATCATAACTTTAAGACTTTAGGTATTCACAGAAGGCATTTAGTCCTAAAGTTAGGAATCCTAACTTCTGTGAATACCGAAATAAGTAAGTGCCTTCTGTAAATACCATAATGGTAGTAAGTCTAGGATTTTGTCTTAAGTTATTTCTGTGAATCGGGACCGTAGCGTCTAATTCTTCAAGCACTCTACTGGAGTGTTCATTGCTATACATGCACTCAAGTATGCACATTTCACTGTAGGAGGGGATTTTAACATTCACTTTGATACTTTAACCTAGCCCTCAGCATGGAATTTAGAAAGTGATATGGAAATCGTTGAATAACACAGCGAGTAACGCTCCCAACACATTACGCGGGACATACCCGTGACCAGGTTTTTTCAAACTCTCAAAGATTGCAGATGGAGGCCGCTATTCCACTAATATGGCCGGATCATCCTGCGATTCCGTGGCTTATTTCACGGACAGAGGATAGGAGCCGCTTGTCGGTAACATCCCTACAGACTAGCCGATGGTCGAGACTCTCACTTGACCATATTTGTAAGTTCTCAGCAACGGCCACACTAAGCCTTCCTAATAAGGTGACAGAAGCCGGTGCAGCTGTCAACATGTGAAAACAGGCATGCTTGATAAAATAGTCCTGTCAACATTATTGTCTTCTCCTAGATCTAAACCATCAGCCCCTTGGTTTAATGACCACCTGACGGCAATGGAGACAAATTGCAAGACCCTGTAATGACTCTGACGTACAGCCTGCGAGCCAGAGTACAAACTTAGATATATGGCAGCCCTTAAATCTTGTCATAAAACTATCAGACAAAGTCACACATGCTTTGGAATCAAGCTATACCTGGCTGACGAGCCCTTATCAGGGCACAACCGGTCCTAGATTGCTTGTATTTCCGCTCAGGGGGGCATTGGCTTGGCAGATTTGGCCGAAATGTTCCAATTGGAGCAGGGTCAAGACTGATTTGCATATGTCTGGGTCCAAACTGGTGGGCAAAAACGATGCAGCCCTGAGCTATTGTCTGAGATTTATTCAAGCTTTCGATCCACCAGCTTGTTGTTGCAGCTGATGCCCGAGGTGAGAAGGGTCTGCCCAGACATGGGTCCTGTGCTCACTGGGCCACTGGAATCAAGCTAGCCTGGCTGATGAGCCCTTATCAGGGCAAAATTGGTCCTAGATTGCTTGTATTCCGGTTCAGAGAGGACCTGGCTTGGCATTTCGGGTCGGACTGTTCCAATTGAAGCAGGGTCAAGACTGATCTGCATATGGCCATGTCTGAACTGGGGTGTCGTGGTAGGGAAAAACAACGGATTGGGATGCGGCCTGAGCTACTGCCAGTGGCTGAGATTGATTCCATCCATCACCTTGTTGTTGCAGCCATAAATGATATCTTCAAAGTATCAGACAGACTCACACGACATTTTATAAATATTTCAAAGTCCTGCAAATTCCTCCAAAGAGATTTTCCCAATAATTAAGACGCTGACAACCCCCTCTATCACCAATTCTTCAGCCCTCCTGTACCCACTAGGGGCAATGAATCAGATACATTTTCCTACCAAACAATAAACAATATCTATGCTACGTTTCCCGTAGCGGTACAAAAGGGGGTGGTGATGGACGGAGCATCTGAATCAATCACTCACACCCAGTCAACAGATCTGGGTTTGATCCATCACCGTTCTTTAGCCCACTCTGCCACCCCAGTTCAGACATGGCCATATGCAAATCAGTCTGACCCTGTGCCTCATGGGAACAGTCCAGCTCGAACTGCCAAGTCATGCCTTCCCTGGACCGGAAACAAGCTTCCGAGGACCGGTTTCTGGCATTACAGCCGTCTTCAGCCCGGCTTGCTTGAAGCCAGTGGCAAAGTGAGCAAGGGACGCACGTCTGAGCATGTTTCCCGTAGCAGCAAGGAACACTCCACCCCTGAGACTCTGGTGATATCAGAGGTCAGACACCCTTGTCTATTACACGGCAGCATCACCCAGCAGGGTGACCTGCAGACATTATGTTATTCGGCTAAATCAGGTTCCCTCTAGATCTGGTCAGTCATTATTCATCCTATTCTATTCGAGCTGCATAATCTACCTATTACCTCTGCTTCCACCCCTCAATCTCGGAAGCATGAGGTGATCAAACCCCTCTAGAAGAAATCCACTCCGGACCCTACAAAACGGGAAAACTATTGCCCCATCTCACTGCTGCCTTTTTTCACCAAGATAGTCGAAAACATGGCAATAAGCAGCTCTCTGTGGGGCATATGTACAAGCCCCTATCGCCACGGGAACATCTCTTTTTGTGACGTTTCCGTGGAGATAGGGGCTTTGCCTTATTTACAAGGCAGCAACGTAGCTTAACGCTGACTTGTGAATAAGGCCCCCTTTCACGCTATGCTTAGCGTGAAAGGGGTGGGCAGTGGGTGTTGCGGTGGGCGTTCCACCGCAACACCCATTGATTTAGACGCTGCCTCCTATTTAGAAGGGCAGCGTAAATAGGAGGTAACACCAAAATTAAGACCAGGAAAAACCTGGTCTTAACGTGGCGAAACGAGGAGAAATGCTATATTTATCCTCGTTTTCGCTTTTTCCATGTGTGCTGCCTTGTGCAACAGATAGTGATAAACAAAAAAGAAGTGCCAATACTGCTCTATACTTTGAATATCAATCCAATCAAAACATACGAATTAAACAATATGCTTTGTTTTCATGTTTATGTTCGATTAAATCTTTGATTATTTTGCAAAAAATGTTTTTTTTTACTTCATGAATTTGGTTCTTAGTTCACCAATTTTCATATTTAACAAGACCTTCTGTACACAACATATACATTTATCATGTAAATATTTCAACACGTTATATACACTTTCAACCATCAATCATACAAACATACCCTCTCATACCACCACAGACAACATACATTCATATATTTACACTGAAATTACAATATTCACAGAATGCCACGACTGTTAGAGCCATAAGATCAAAAGAAGTCGTGTTGAATTATTCCAAATAACTGTCTAAAAAGAAAGGATTAATATGTGTCATTCTGTGAATATTGTAATTCCAGTGTAAATATATGTACAGAAGGTCTTGTTAAATATGAAAATTGGTGAAATAAGAACCAAATTCATGAAGTAAAAAAACATTTTTTGCAAAATAATAAAAGATTTAATCGAACATAAACATGAAAACAAAGCATATTGTTTAATTCATATGTTTTGATTGGATTGATATTCAAAGTATAGAGCAGTATTGGCACTTCTTTGTTTATCAGTAGCTAGTGGCTAAGCCTTGCTGTTGGGAGCCCAGACCCAGTGGTGGTTTTTCGCCTTGTGCAGCACACATGGAAAAAGCAAAATGCCTTTGATTGTTTATGTGCAGGAAGGTGACCCTTCCTGCACACAAACAATCCTTTAAAAATAATTGACATTTTGTACCTTCCATGTGTGCTGCATTAAGCAGGTAATCGTCATTTTTAATGTATATTGAATTAATAATTGCCTGTTTTTGTGGTCATCTCAGACAGCGCCGATGATAAAAACCAAAGTCCAGGCTATCAGCCCCTGAGTAGGGACTGCCTGGTTAGCTTGCCCCCTTGTACCAATGAGAGAATCTTGGTACCCCGGCCGGCCTCCTGGGAGCCTCCAGCCAATCGCCTCAGGTGCCCTGCCATCTCCTTGCAACTGGGTGTGAGTCCCCTGTGTGAGCTGTGAAGGTGTCTTGAGACACATGGGACTCCCCCAGACTCCACCCAATAAAAGCCATAAAGGTCCAACACCCAAGAAACTTTCTTGGTACCCCCTTGGGTATGTCCAAACTCCTTTGGCACTGGTGCCCCCAAGTCTATACTAAGGGGTGCAGGGACCCACCAGTGAAATAAGTGTTTGACTGTGGATGTTGGGGGCACATTTTAGAAAGTTGACTGCAAACAACTTCTGAAGCAGAGGTCCTGCAACTGTTGGGTGGGCCTCCCTAAGGTGGTCTTACATGTTCTCAAGGAGGCACCCTGCTCTGCCCATGTGAAGCATTTTAATGCCCCCAGGCAATGGAAGCAAACACCATGGTAAAAACAGTGCTGTGTTTTAGAGAAAGGAAACAGAGTGGCAGTGAGTCAATCTGTAATAGGCAGTCGGTAATGCCTTTTGTTACTCAGTTCCTGGCTCTGAATCTGTGTGAAAGTGCGAAGGAGGGTTTCAATAACCGAAAATTCCTCCCCTATATTTCTGATAAAGGATCAGAATGTGGATACTTTTAGACTTTAGGGGGACCTGTCAACCAATAGAATGTTGACAATCATGTACTTGATTGCATTATCTGGGGTGAATGTATGACATTGTTCTGCATTCTGTCCATCACCTGTTGTTTTTACCTTTGTCACCCCGAGTGGGAAGGGTATGCCCAGACGTGGGTCCCGTGCTCTCCACACCACTGGAGTCAAGCTATCCAGGCTGAATGAAGGCTGATAGCCAGAAACTGGTCCTTGGATGCTTGATTCCGGTCCAGGGAAGACATTGCTTGGCAGTTCGGACTGGACTGTTCCCATGAGGCACAGGGTCAAGGCTGATTTGCATATGGCCATGTCTGACCTGGGGAGGTGTGGAGTGCAAAAAAAAAGATGGATTTAGGCCCAGATCCTTGTACTCGGGTGAATGTATGACATTGTTCTGAATTCTGTCCATCACCTGTTAGAGTTGGTACGTGGCAGCTCATCGTGCGCCAGCGCAGGGGAAAAGACAGGAATGCGCCGTATCTGGTAGATACTGCGCATTCCGGCCCTTCGCTTTTCACGCAAGGGAGCGCAGCGGGAAGCTTGCTGCTCAGCCGTGCCTCAAAATATTTTAAATGAGGCCCTCAACCATGACTAACTTTGAAACTTTTCTGACCTCTGTGTGTGCTGTACAGTGTGGCACACATGCAAAGTCGCAGAAGAATGGAGAAATAAAAGCATTTCTCCTTGATAGCGCCAATTTGAAATGAGCGTAATTTTTATGCAAAAACCTTGTCTACTTTTTTGGTTAATAGGGTTTTACGTCAACAACCATAGGTGTATGCATGGGAAAGTCCACACACCACCAATGGAACACCCCCTTGGTGCTAAGTACAAGGGCGTGGCTTGGTCAGAATGACTGGGGGGGGGGGGCTTGCTATTCCCAACAATCACCCAGACACATAATGGTAAAATACATTATTAGACAAGAGGGGTGCACGAGAGAGGTTTAAAGACAACAGAAAGGGGGAGCAATGTAGATTAGTAGGGAAACTACGTGAGAGAAAGCACATTATTTTCTGAAATAAGCAACATGTCTTAAGTCTGTCCAAACAGAGAAAGGGAGAGAGCGTGCGTGCATTTTTGTCTGTGTGTGTAATATTTCCTGGTGAAATTTGGCAGACACCTCGCCATACCCGACCGAAAGCACCTGCACACAACTATTTATCACAAAAGACATTAACATCCGCCTTGAAGCTACGCCCCTGGTTAAGTAAGGCCACGCAGCGCTATGTGCTGCTTTGCGTTACTTTCAGGTGAATTTCAGAAAGTAAATTGGGGGGGAAAATATTTTGCGCCGATTTGCGTGTGACGCAATCACGGTGCAAAATCTTAGTAAATATACCCCAGGGATTCCAGGAGTGGCCCATCGCATGACTGACTACCCCAGCCCTGCCGGCCTGGGGTGCAAAAACAACAGTTGATGGACAGAATGCAGAACAATGTCATACATTCACCCCAGTACAGAGATCTGGGCCTAAATCCATCGTTTTTTTGCTCACCATGCCATTCCAGGTCAGACATGGCCATATGCAAATCAGTCTGATCCTGTGCCTCATGGAACAGTCCAGCCCGAACTGCCAAGCCACGTCTTCCCTGGACCGGAAACAAGCTTCCGAGGACCGGTTTCTGGCTATCAGCCGTCATCAGCCAGGATAGCTTGAATCCAGTGGTGTGGAGAGCACGAGGTGGGCATAATGGTTATTTATCCTGCTGAGAGCGTCACACAAGTTTGACTTGACGTGTCATTCAATTCCAGCCCTAGATGCTTGGAATGGGCAGAGGCACCTCACAGACCACCTGACGTGACTCTGCCCCATCCCGAGTGGCCTCTGACAGATACCACGACATGAGGCCTCTCACAGACCCGCCTGACATGAGGCCTCTCACAGACAGAGCCTGACACCCGGCCTCTCACAGACAGAGCCTGACACCCGGCCTCTCACAGACAGAGCCTGACACCCGGCCTCTCACAGACAGAGCCTGACACCCGGCCTCTCACAGGCCCGCCTGACACAGGCCTCTCACAGACCCGCCTGACACCCGGCCTCTCACAGACCCGCCTGACATGTGGCCTCTCACAGGCCCGCCTGACACCCGGCCTCTCACAGACAGAGCCTGACACCCGGCCTCTCACAGACCCGCCTGACACCCGGCCTCTCACAGACCCGCCTGACATGTGGCCTCTCACAGACAGAGCCTGACACAGGCCTCTCACAGACCCGCCTGACACCCGGCCTCTCACAGACAGAGCCTGACACCCGGCCTCTCACAGACCCGCCTGACACCCGGCCTCTCACAGACCCGCCTGACATGTGGCCTCTCACAGACAGAGCCTGACACCCGGCCTCTCACAGACCCGCCTGACACCCGGCCTCTCACAGACAGAGCCTGACACCCGGCCTCTCACAGACAGAGCCTGACACCCGGCCTCTCACAGACAGAGCCTGACACAGGCCTCTCACAGACCCGCCTGACACCCGGCCTCTCACAGGCCCGCCTGACACCCGGCCTCTCACAGACCCGCCTGACACCCGGCCTCTCACAGACCCGCCTGACACCCAGCCTCTCACAGACAGAGCCTGACACCCGGCCTCTCACAGACCCGCCTGACACAGGCCTCTCACAGACCCACCTGACATGTGGCCTCTCACAGACAGAGCCTGACACCCGGCCTCTCACAGACCCGCCTGACACCCGGCCTCTCACAGACAGAGCCTGACACCCGGCCTCTCACAGACCCGCCTGACACAGGCCTCTCACAGACAGAGCCTGACACAGGCCTCTCACAGACAGAGCCTGACACCCGGCCTCTCACAGACAGAGCCTGACACCCGGCCTCTCACAGACAGAGCCTGACACCCGGCCTCTCACAGACCCGCCTGACACCCGGCCTCTCACAGACAAAGCCTTGACACCCGGCCTCTCACAGACCCGCCTGACACAGGCCTCTCACAGACAAAGCCTGACACCCGGCCTCTCACAGACAAAGCCTTGACACCCGGCCTCTCACAGACAAAGCCTTGACACCCGGCCTCTCACAGACCCGCCTGACACAGGCCTCTCACAGACCCGCCTGACACAGGCTTCTCACAGACAGAGCCTGACACAGGCCTCTCACAGACAGAGCCTGACACCCGGCCTCTCACAGACAGAGCCTGACACCCGGCCTCTCACAGACAAAGCCTGACACCCGGCCTCTCACAGACAGAGCCTGACACCCGGCCTCTCACAGACCCACGTGACACAGGCCTCTCACAGACCCGCCTGACACCCGGCCTCTCACAGACAGAGCCTGACACCCGGCCTCTCACAGACAGAGCCTGACACCCGGCCTCTCACAGACAGAGCCTGACACCCGGCCTCTCACAGACCCGCCTGACACAGGCCTCTCACAGACAAAGCCTGACACCCGGCCTCTCACAGACCCGCCTGACACCCGGCCTCTCACAGACAGAGCCTGACACCCGGCCTCTCACTGACCCGCCTGACATGCGGCCTCTCACAGACAGAGCCTGACACCCGGCCTCTCACAGACCCGCCTGACACCCGGCCTCTCACAGACAGAGCCTGACACCCAGCCTCTCACAGACAGAGCCTGACACCCGGCCTCTCACAGACAGAGCCTGACACCCGGCCTCTCACAGACCCGCCTGACACAGGCCTCTCACAGACAAAGCCTGACACCCGGCCTCTCACTGACCCACCTGACATGTGGCCTCTCACAGACAGAGCCTGACACCCGGCCTCTCACTGACCCGCCTGACATGCGGCCTCTCACAGACAGAGCCTGACACCCGGCCTCTCACTGACCCGCCTGACATGCGGCCTCTCACAGACCCGCCTGACATGTGACCGCTCACAGACAGAGCCTGACACAGGCCTCTCACAGACCCGCCTGTCACCCGGCCTCTCACAGACAGAGCCTGACACCCGGCCTCTCACAGACCCGCCTGACACAGGCCTCTCACAGACAGAGCCTGTCACCCGGCCTCTCACAGACAGAGCCTGACACCCGGCCTCTCACAGACCCGCCTGACACCCGGCCTCTCACAGACCCGCCTGACACAGGCCTCTCACAGACAGAGTCTGTCACCCGGCCTCTCACAGACAGAGCCTGACACCCGGCCTCTCGCAGGCCCGTCTGACACAGGCCTCTCACAGACAGAGCCTGACACCCGGCCTCTCACAGACCCGCCTGACATGTGGCCTCTCACAGACAGAGCCTGGCACCCGGCCTCTCACAGGCCCGCCTGACACCCGGCCTCTCACAGACCCGCCTGACCCAGGCCTCTCACAGACAGAGCCTGTCACCCGGCCTCTCACAGACAGAGCCTGACACCCGGCCTCTCACAGACAGAGCCTGACACCCGGCCTCTCACAGACCCGCCTGACACCCGGCCTCTCACAGACAGAGCCTGACACCCGGCCTCTCACAGACCCACCTGACACAGGCCTCTCACAGACAGAGCCTGTCACCCGGCCTCTCACAGACAGAGCCTGACACCCGGCCTCTCACAGACAGAGCCTGACACCCGGCCTCTCACAGACCCACCTGACACAGACCTCTCACAGTCAGAGCCTGACACCCGGCCTCTCACAGACCCGCCTGACACCCGGCCTCTCACAGACCCGCCTGACATGTGGCCTCTCACAGACCCGCCTGACATGTGGCCTCTCACAGACAGAGCCTGGCACCCGGCCTCTCACAGACCCGCCTGACACAGGCCTCTCACAGACAGAGCCTGACACCCGGCCTCTCACAGACAGAGCCTGACACCCAGCCTCTCACAGACAAAGCCTGACATAGGCCTCTCACAGACAGAGCCTGACACAGGCCTCTCACAGACAGAACCTGAGGAGACACCGAGGTGTCAGGATATCTCCAGATGGCCGGGTGGCTGCTCACCTCTGCCCCCCCTCATTGCCCCCCCCCCCCCTTCATTCCCAGGCCTGCACAGTCTCCCAGGCCGAGGCTCGGTTCTTTTTATGGCCTCCTTCCCTCCTCTCCTCCCCTGTCACTTTGAAGGCTCGCAGGCGGCTCCGCCGACACCTCTGAGTTATAATGTTTGCACCTAAAGCGGCGGCTATTTCCTGTTTTCCACATTTATCCCGGGCCTGGAGCAGGGGTGGAAATGTGAAGCTGCACCTGGGCTTCCTCTCCGCCACATCTGGGGCCAGTCACTGGGGAGCTGCTGCCGGGGCGCCGACGTCACGGAGGGGGACGCCAATGACGTCATATGGGAGCGACGGTTTCATAAGGGTGGACTGCAGCGATGTAACAAGCACAGACTGTGACGACGTAAGCGAGGGACTGTGACGACATAGACTGTGACGACGTAAGCGAGGGACTGTGACGCCACAGACTGTGACGACGTAAGCGAGGGTGACGCCACAGACTGTGGCGACGTAAGCGAGGGACTGTGACGACATAGACTGTGACGACGTAAGCGAGGGACTGTGACGACATAGACTGTGACAACGTAAGCGAGGGTGACGCCACAGGCTGTGACGACGTAAGCGAGGGACTGTGACGACATAGACTGTGACGACGTAAGTGAGGGACTGTGATGACATAGAATGTGACGACGTAAGCGAGGGACTGTGACGACATAGACTGTGACAACGTAAGCGAGGGTGACGCCACAGACTGTGACGACGTAAGCGAGGGACTGTGACGACATAGACTGTGACGACGTAAGTGAGGGACTGTGACGACATAGAATGTGACGACGTAAGCGAGGGACTGTGACGACGTAAGCGAGGGTGACGCCACAGACTGTGGCGATGTAAGCGAGGGACTGTGACGACATAGACTGTGACGACGTAAGTGAGGGACTGTGACAACATAGAATGTGACGACGTAAGCGAGGGACTGTGACGACATAGACTGTGACGACGTAAGCGAGGGTGACGCCACAGACTGTGGCGACGTAAGCGAGGGACTGTGACGACGTAGACTGTGACGACGTAAGCGAGGGACTGTGACGACATAGACTGTGACGACGTAAGCGAGGGTGACGCCACAGACTGTGGTGACGTAAGCGAGGGACTGTGACGACATAGACTGTGACGACGTAAGTGAGGGACTGTGACCCCACAGACTGTGACAACGTAAGTGAGGGACTGTGACGACATAGACTGTGACGACGTAAGCGAGGGACTGTGACGACATAGACTGTGACGATGTAAGCGAGGGACTGTGACGACATAGACTGTGACGACGTAAGCAAAGGTGACGCCACAGACTGTGGCGACGTAAGCGAGGGACTGTGACGACATAGACTGTGACGACGTAAGCGAGGGACTGTGACGACATAGACTGTGACGACGTAAGCGAGGGTGACGCCACAGACTGTGGCGACGTAAGTGAGGGACTGTGACGACGTAAGTGAGGGACTGTGATGACATAGACTGTGACAACGTAAGCGAGGGTGACACCACAGACTGTGGCGACGTAAGTGAGGGACTGTGATGACATAGACTGTGACGACGTAAGCGAGGGACTGTGACGCCACAGACTGTGACGACCTAAGCGAGGGTGACGCCACAGACTGTGGCGACGTAAGCGAGGGACTGTGACGACATAGACTGTGACGACGTAAGCGAGGGACTGTGACGACATAGACTGTGACGACGTAAGCGAGGGTGACGCCACAGACTGTGGCGACGTAAGTGAGGGACTGTGACGACATAGACAGTGACGACGTAAGCGAGGGACTGTGACGACATAGAATGTGACTACTTAAGAAAGGGACTGTCACAGCCTAAGAGAGGAACTCTGAGGACGTAAGAGGACTAACTTTACTACTCCTAAACTGAGAAAAATCCTAACTTTAAGACTCTCGGTATTCACAGAAGGCATTAAGGAGCCCTAAAGTTAGACTCCTAACTTCTGTGAATACCGAAATGAGTAAGTGCCTTCTGTGAATACCAAAATGAGTAAGTGCCTTCTGTGAATACCATAATGGTAGTAAGTTTAGGATTTTGCCTTAAGTTGGTTCTGTGAATCGGTCCCGCAGTGTCTGTACTAGAGACGCGAGGCCCTGGACAAGATACCACTTCCCCTGGGATCACATCTTACTGGACTTAGGACATTGCTTTGCCTCGTCTACCGGTTTGTGTCCCCGTCGCCCTTCCCCTCCTCTTTCCATGCGGTGTCCTTCACCCTCCTCTTTCCCGCCTTCATTACCTGTCTACTTCCCCAGCTCCTTCCCCCTCCCCTGAATCTTTCCCCCTGTCTGCTTTTCCCCTTTCGTATTTGTGCGTATTGTTTATCTCGACCTTACAAGTAACTCTGTTGCCATGCTCTAATAACTGTGTAACCTTTATAACGATGTAACCTGTAACTACGATCTGATGCTCATGTAAAGCGCCCTGATACCTCCGGGTCTAGCCAGCGCTATATAAAACCTTTAAAATAAATTGGACTCTTTACACCATCTGTTGTGTTGAATGGTGGACAAAACTAGATTGCTCGGACATAAAACGCCCTGATGAAGTTCGATGTACGAACGAAACGCGTTGGCTGTGATAGCACTAACAGGTAGATGCATCAAGCATTTTTGCGAGCGCAAACGGTGCGAATAGCAAAATTCGGCCGTTTGCTTCCGTAAAAATGGCATTTGAGATGCATCAAGGGTTCATGCACTCGCAATTTAAGAATTCGCAAATAATTGCGAGTTCTCAAATTGTGATTGCATTTAAGGAATCGCAATTTGCGATTCCTTAAATGCAATGCATGAACCATTCCAAGATTGTGAATTCGCAATCTGGGGTCGCTATTTACCGCAAATTTAAACTACGTGGTAAATAGCAAAAACTTAGAAATATGCACTTTAGTGCATTTTTCTAAGTTGTATATTACACACACACATGTCCTTGGGACATGTGTGTGCGCAACACCAGTGAACATTAGCATTTCAGGGGTGCAACAGGGTGTCCTTTGGACACCCCTTCACCCTTGAAATTGCGGCACATTTGCGATTCGCAATTAGCGAATCGCAAATAAGGAATCAGTAGGAATCGCAAATAACATTGCGATTCCTACATGCATCCCGTTTTGAGAGTCTTTAATAGCGAATCCTTAAAATTCGCTATTAAGGACTCGCAAAACATAACATTGATGCATCTGGGGGTTAGTTGTGTAAAATCAAGAACTTTTGGAAGAAAAATAAAGAGACGCAAGGAAATCTCTGTAGTTGCTCTCTTTGGACTGATTTACTTTGGCTGCACCCCCATGTCATGAAACGTAGGGTACAGGGGGTGCTGTGGGGGCGGGGCCTGAACTTCCAGAGGTGTGCGGGGCACCAGACTGCGCCCCAGCCCCCCCGCGGCCCTGCCCTCAGTGGGGCCCCGGGGCCTCCGTCAGCCGTGGCCTTGTCTGCTGGGCGCGTTTCCTCCACCGATTCGGTGCGTCCGTCTGTCTGTGATCCCGTTCCAAAGCCCACACCCCGGGCCCCGCCATGACAGCCCCCGGTACTGCCCTCCCCTCAACCCCGGGCCGCCCGCACCCCCTCCTGCGCGGGAGCTGGCCTTGCGCGCTGGAAGTTGGCCCCGTCCCTATGAAGGTTGGCCAGCGGCTCTCTGGAGGTGGCCCTCGGGATCTGATGAGGTTGACCCAGTCTCTGATGAGGTTGGCCCGGCTCTCTGAAGTCGCCCCGGCTCTCTGGAGGTGGCCCCCGGGCTCTCCGGAGCATGGCTGAGGCCCTCTGAAGGATGGCCCTCCGACGCGCCCTGCGCCAGGCGCGCCCCGCAGCATCTGGAACCCATAAGGCCGGGCCTCGGGTTCGCAGGCAGCTGTTTACAGAGTAGAGAGAAGCGACGAAGAACCGCAGCAGGCCCGGCCCGGTCTCCTCCACCGCCGCCCACCCCGAGAGACCCGGCCTGGGGGAGGGAAGGAAGGCCTGCACCCCTCTGGAGCAGCCCTGAGTCACCGCGCGTTACTGCTGCGCCTCTTTGCGCACTCAGGGAGAAGTGTGTGTGTGTGTGTGTGTGTGTGTGTGGGGGGGGGGGGGGGGGGGGGGGGGGGTTGGAGGCCTAACCTAAAGTGATGGGACTGTGAAGAGGGGGCCCTGGGTACCCAGGGCCCCCTCTTCACAGTCCCATCACTTTAGGGGTACCCAGGGCCACTGGATTTCTGCGGTTGTGCGCCCGCGGCGATTTCCGCATAATTATAGATTTGCCGCATACTCACTCCATCATCTCCCGCATAATCTGCAAATTTTAACAAAAAACTATTTTGTTTCCAGCTCAAAGGGTTCAAAAGTTACTAAGATGCAACGACACGTGTCGGGGCGCAGTGGAAGGCCCTTTGCAAAGCTGGACTGGCCGCCTTTCTGTTGCTTTTGGCTTTTTTTGTATGTAAACTGGTACTGAGGTGCAACTAATGCCCACAGAGTGTTATTACATTTAGAAATGATGAAACAATAAAGTAATACTGTTACAAAATGTGCCACTTTATGCCGCATAATTTGCCTTTTCTTGCTGCATAATTTACTCAACCCTGTTGCATAATTTGGCCCTCTGCTGCCGCATAATTCCAGAGGGCCTGAGTATATCTCACAGATATACTCAGACAAGTCTACGCAGTCTTGGTATTTGGCGGAATGGGGGCCATCTGAAGGGTTTGGGGTTCCCACAATTCACCACAGGGGCCTTTGTGGGGTGGGGGTACGTAGTGCAGCGAAGATGGGGGCTGGACCCCAAAGGTAGAGGGGTACAGTGGAGCCTGTGGGAATTGTGCGGACTGGGAGCGAGAAACAGAGGAAAAGGGCTGAGCAGACAAGGAAGTAGGCAGGTGGGCAGCAGGAGATGACAGACAGGAGTAGGCAGGCTGGGGAACATCGGCTGGGCAGACAAGGAAGTAGGCAGTTGGGCATCAGGAGGTGGGCAGGCAGGAATAGGCAGGCTGTGAACATGGGCTGGGCAGACAAGGAAGTAGGCAGGTGGGCAGGCAGGAATAGGCAGGCTGGGAACATGGGCTGGGCAGACAAGGAAGTAGGCAGGTGGGCATCAGGAGGTGGGCAGACAAGGAAGTAGGCAGGTGGGCAGGCAGGGAGTAGGCAGGCTGGGAATATGGGCTGGGCAGACAAGGAAGAAGGCAGGTAGACAGCAGGAGGTGGGCAGGCAGGAATAGGCAGGCTGGGAACATGGGCTGGGCAGACAAGGAAGTAGGCAGGTGGGCACCAGGAAGTGGGAAGACAGGTGTAGGCAGGCTGGGAACATGGGCTGGGCAGACAAGGAAGTAGGCAGGTGGGCAGGCAGGAGATGGGCAGGCAGGAGTAGGCAGGCTGGGAACATGGGCTGGGCGGACAAGGAAGTAGGCAGGTGGGCAGCAGGAGGTGGGCAGGGAGCGAGTAAGAAGACTTGGAACAGGGGCTGGGCAGACAAGGAAGTACAGGCTGAGTACAGGTGGTCGGCAGACTGACATTTTGGGGGACCAGAGCTTCTTTTTTCTCACTCGTCAGATTTTGACCCAGAGCAAAAATGAGACAAACACACAGAGAAGGAAAGAAAACAGAAAAAATGCAACAAAGGAAGAATCCATAAAATTGCAAAAGTGTGAGGAAGCGGGAGGGAGTGTCTGGTGGGGGATTAAAGAGGCATGAGGTGGAATCAAGTCTACGCAGTCTTGGTATTCAGTGCGTCGACATATAATAGCGCCGCTGATGGGCTTCTGAGCAAAACTTTAGACTCCAGTACTTATGCTTTTACTAGTTAAGCGCTGGCCCAGCACAAACTAGCCGACCAGGACTCCTCCAGAGAGGACCACAAGTACTCCTCCATGAGAGCAAAAATAGGGACCAGGTGCCCCCCCCCCCCATGGATCGCCAGTGCGTCCGGTGTGGGCCCAGGCAGGGCCGGCCCTAGTCCATCATGCTTTTGAAATGGTGCCATTGTTCCAGGTGGCCGCCCCCTCCATTGGGTGGGAAGGGTGCAAGGCAGAGGGGAGAAGGGTGCAAGGCAGAGGGTTAGAATGATGAAAGGCAGAGGGGAGAATGGTGCAAGGTAGAATAGGGTACAAGGTGGAGAAGGGTACAAGGGGGATGCGGACAAGGGTGCAAGGGGAGGGGGAGACGGGTGCAAGGCAGAGGTAGAGAATGGTACAAGGAGGAGGGGGAGAAGGGTGCAATGCGGAGGGGGAGAAGGGTGCAAGGGGAGGGGGAGAAGGGTGCAAGGCAGAGGGGAGAAAGGTGCAAGGGGGAGGGAGAGAAGGGTGCAAGGCAGAGGGGAGAAAGGTGCAAGGGGGAGGGAGAGAAGGGTGCAAGGCAGAGGGCGAGAAGGTGCAAGGCAGAGGGGAGAAGGGTGCAAGGCTGAGGTGAGAAGGGGGCAAGGCAGAGGTGAGAAGGGTGCAAGGCAGAGGGGAGAATGGTGCAAGGCAGAGGCGAGAAGGGTGCAAGGCAGAGAGGAGAAGTGTGCAAGGTAGAGAAGGGTGCAAGGCGGAGGGGGAGAAGGGTGGAAGGGGGAGGGCGAGAAGGGTGCAAAGCAGAGAGGAGAAGGGTGCAAGGCAAAGAAGGGTGCAAGTCAGAGGGGGAAAAGGGTGCAAGGCAGAGGGGTGCAAGTCAGAGGGGGAAAAGGGTGCAAGGCAGAGGCGAGAAGGGTGCAAGGCAGAGGCGAGAAGGGTGCAAGGCAGAGGGGTGCAAGGCAGAGGGGAGACGGGTGCAAGGCAGAGGGGAGAAGGGTGCAAGGCAGAGGGGAGAATGGTGAAAGGCAGAGAGGAGAATGGTGCAAGGTAGAAAAGGGTGCAAGGCGGAGGTGGAGAAGGGTACAAGGGGGATGGAGAGAAGGGTGCAATGCGGAGGGGGAGAAGGGTGCAAGGGAGAGGGGGAGAAGGGTGCAAGGGGCAGGGTGAGAAGGGTGCAAGGCAGAGGGGAGAAGGTTGTAAGGGGGAGGACGAGAAGGGTGCAAGGCAGAGGGCAAGAAGGGTGCAAGGTAGAGAAGAGTGCAAGTCAGAGGGGGAAAAGGGTGCAAGGCAGAGGGGAGAAGGGTGCAAGGCAGAGGCGAGAAGGGTGCAAGGCAGAGGCGAGAAGGGTGCAAGGCAGAGGTGAGAAGGGTGCAAGGCAGAGGGGAGAAGGGTGCAAGGCAGAGGCGAGAAGGGTGCAAGGCAGAGGGGAGAAGGGTGCAAGGGGGATGGTGATGAAGTTAAAAATGTGCCCCCCCCGGAAACATTTCTGCGGACGCCCTTGGGAAAAACAGAAGAGGAGGAAGGTTTGAAATCTTTCACTATGAAAGAGGTTTAAGGGGAAAGAAGGGACTGTTACTCTGCACCCTAGTGGGCACTGGCGGGCGATGGCCCTTGTGACAGAGGGTGAGAGCTGCGTCTTTGCCCCAGCCCCATCTCTCGAGGAGCCTGGAGACTGTACGTGGTCCCCAGCTTTACCCTGGCTCTGGATGTGTTGTTGACAGGTCCGCACCGCACAGACCAGACCTCTAACTCCCAGAATGCGTGCCTGAGGCAGTATTTAAATGCCACGTCACCCATCCTTTCCTGGCCTTGGGACCCTCTTGGATTCCTGAGGTCTGTAATGTTCCTTCCCTCCCACCCTCACTTTTTTTTCCCCTTTGTGGTCCTGTGACGTCACTGGGATCCTTTCCACGAGGAGCGGATCACTTACCCCAAGGCAGCCAGTGGCGGGCGACGCTCCTCCCACCTGACCACATATCTCAGGGGTGGGAAGCGGTGGGGTAGCAAGGCTGCGAGGAGCCCAGAAAAAGGCAGGAGAAATAGGCCCTGCTGTACTATAGCCTTATAGCCCGCCGTAGCGGGCTATGCCGGCTATTAAAGGCCCGCTGAATCGTTAAAGGCCCGAGCTAAAGGCGAGGGACTTTAACGAGACAGCGGGACTTTAATAGCCGGTTTAGCCCTGCTACGAAGGGCTATAAGGCTATTAGAACATTCTGCCACTAGAGGGCAGAATGTTCTAACAAATTAAACAAAGGGTTCTCGAAGCTCGAGGGGATATAAATCCCCTCGAGCTTCGAGAAGCCTTTGAAGAACATTAGAATGTTGCTTTGCGGGCCTTTACCGGCCCGTAGAAGCAGGGAGCACTCCATTGTCTGCAATGGAGCTCCCAACATTCCAATGTTCTAATAGTCAGTAAATTATAGAAGCTTCATGTGTCATAAAGGCCTTGGAATGTGGTTGGAAGGATTTATACCGTGCGTGGAATGTTGAAGAGGGAGAAGGCGCATTGCTCAAGAGCAGACACCTCTACTTTTTGTTCCTCTTTTGTTACAGGGGGCCGATATCACAGCACCACTGCAAAACCGGTCTCCAGTAACAAAACCAGCCCCCACCACTGCAAAATCGGCACACATCCTTCCAGCCTCCTGGGGAAATGCCCGGTGCCCGCTACGGCCTGTCCGGCCCTGCCTTATATTATGTGATAATATTATTAAAATCTTCTACGGAGTTCCAGTTCTTTCGAATACTACATTTTGGCGACCAGGATGGGATGGCCCTTATCCCACTGCATGGCAGGAAAGGTCCACAACCCGCTGGGCGCCGGTGCGCTGCACCAGTTGCACTGTTGGTAGCTGCACCCTTACTGGGGAAGGGGAGGGGGGTTGCCTCCTGGGCCTGCTGGTCTGGATTTCTGTGTATGGGATTTAAGCTTGGGAGGCGCCCCCCTCCCCGACAACCATATAAAGTTGCTTAGTTTCCGGATGGGGGACGGTGATGGAATGGAATCGTCCATGAAGCAAAAGCCGCTACAGACGACCACAGGCCCAGACTTTTTCACTTTCCTTCAAGTCAGGCTTTGGGTGTCAGCAGCCAAAGCCCGGCTGACTGATGCGCTGCGGTCACCCGCTGGCAGCAGCCAGGAGAGGGCCTTGGCAGGATGAGAGGTGCGAGCGGCTCAGCTTTCAACCAGAGCCATCGTCACCCCTCTCACTTCCTCCTACGCCCCCCCCCACGTGAGGACTCAGCAAGAAGGGAGGTAACTCGACAACTACGAGCCGAGCATTAGGGCCAGCTCCCAGGCATTCTCTTCTCTCGGGCCCTCAGAGCCTGCAGACAGAGATCAGCTGGGGGCTGGGGGGTGTTTGCACTGTTCGTGGCCCCCACATAACATAACAAGTGTATTTGTAAAGCACACGTTCACCCATAGGTCTCTTGGCTCTGAATAATAGATGTTTATTGTTTCCCAACTCAATGGTACTCATTTTATCGACCTCAGATGGATGAAAGGCTGAGTGGACCTGCCGGGATTCGAACCTCTGCCCATGAGGTCGAACACAGGCCCCTGCAGTGGATGCATTAGTTTAAACATCCTTTACCACGCAACTTTTATCAAGCAGTGCCTTTACAACGCAGGTTTTACAACGAAAACCATTACAACGCTTTGCACTGGGGGCGCTCTAGGATAGGGAATAGTTTTAATTTACTATCCACGGGGACTGGAGTTGGAATAGTAAATTAAACTATTCACTATCCAGCACCCCCCAAAGCAATGCGTTGTAATGGCTTGCGTTGTAAAACTTGCGTTGTAACAGCATGCGTTGTAACAACGTACATCCATGCATTAGTCCACTGAGCCACCAGACCCAGCTGTAGGGCCCAACAGACCCGGTTGATGGGGCCAAGAGTGAAAAGAAGACACACACACCCACACGCCTCCACATCTCAACTTCTTAAAAGGCTGGCAGGGAAGGGCTGGTGTCAGTCGCATGCGAGGCTAGGCCCAGTGTCACCCAACTGAGCCGACGCTGCCCTTAAACGCTTGCAAAATTGTATTGCATGTTTAATTAAAGCCTTTACACACCGCACTGCATGCAATGTCCCTCAAACCAGCAGCAATCAGATGTTGTGGTCTATGAATGACTCTGTCCCGCGAGCTCAAAGGAGCGACCACCCAACGTTGCCTTAACCACTGTCCGTCCTTCTCTGTCTGACGGCCTCCCACCCGGCTTGTCTGAACACCACCCTCTCCCTGTAGGCCCAACCAGCCTCAAGAACACGCTCATGTTTGCCTGTAGTCCTGCTCGGCTGGAAATCCATGACCAGTCTTGTGTGATGATCCTGTTTCCACGTAAACTCTTTGGTCAAACAGTGGCGTCTCAGTGGCGGCTTCTCTGCTAAGGCAGGGGAACGGCACCCCACCTCTTTTTGCAGTGTAAAAAAAATTAAAAAAAAAGAATAAACCAAGGTTATTATCATTTTAGTTTTCCCGGTCGCGGCGTCTTTATGGAGTGGGGCTGCTCTCAGAGCAGGGGGGAGGAGTGGTTTGCACTCCCTATGTGAGCCTGAGTGCTTGGCCGGCCCTCTCGGGCCGCCCAAAACAGTCATGCGCACGTACCGTGTTCTCCATGCAGGCTGCATTAAAGCCTGCATGGAGAACAGCCTGCATGGAGAACATGCCCACCCCTGCAGCCCCTGGTTGTGCGCCATGTCACGGTACTCAGACTAATCACAACGCTGCATTACAGCATTGTGGTTGGCTGCCTCCCCCAAGCAGCCAGCAAGAGGGCGACGAAGAGGGAGTGGCTAAGCTGGCCGGTAAGGAGGTAAGTGTTTTTTTAAACCTATATCTGCCCCACCCTGCCTTTTCTCCCCACCCTGCACCTTCTCCCCACCCCGCCCCACTGCTCAAACAGGTATCAGCCACCGCTGTCGTCAAAAGAAGGTATGCAGTTCCTGAGGGGAGGGGGGGTATTATCTATCAGGTCAGGTGTATAGGAACCAAAAGGTGTGGGGTGGTTCCTTTTAGGAATTAGGACCCTCACACACCCTTGCGGGTGTCTTGCTTCATCCTAGCGCTTGCTCTTCGTCGGGCCGGCGCTGCAATGCTCCACGGGCACCCTCTAGGGGGCTCTTTATCGGAGATCTTTTTCCAAAGTCGTATATGAAGTGAAAGTGTAGGGCTCTAGGTGTAGATTGATGTAGGTGAGTGCCAAGGAGTGGTAAGTGGTGAACTAAAATAGACGCGGCAATTCTCTAGGAAAAAACTCTTTTTTAACCAGTGAGTATGCCTGTCTAATTAAAAATGTGTGTGCCACCGATGGAGGCCATGATCTCTGGTGGCTGTAAAAGAAATATCAAAAGATTGACGTGCTTCTTGCCAAATTAAAGTCAAATAAAGATCTGAGGCAATCCTTCAGGACCAAGCAATCCCAAATCCAATCTACACAATGTTTGGAACCAGCATTGGAATGCATGGGATCCATAATTAAGCCAAAAATGGCTGCCCCACCATGGGTAGTGTTCCTTCCTTCTCGAGGGCGCTTTGAGGAAACGCTATAATTTAGAGAAAGGAACACTATACCACTTAGGATACTTTACTGTTTGGATTCCACACCGGTTTGGACTGTAGACTCAGCCTGCTTGAAGGCCCTGTTTCTCTTTAGACACTGCCTTGTCTGGAGACCCTGCTTCTTTGTTGGCTGCGACTTGTCTTGGGACCCTGTTTCTGAGTAGGCCAGGCCTTGTCTGGAGACTCTGTGTAGGCCAGGCCTTGTCTGGAGACCCTCTTTCTGAGTAGGCCAGGCCTTGTCTGGAGACCCTGTTTCTCTGTAGGCCAGGCCTTGTCTGGAGACCCTGTTTCTCTGTAGGCCAGACCTTGTCTGGAGACCCTGTTTCTCTGTAGGCCAGGCCTTGTCTGGAGACCCTGTTTCTCTGTAGGCCGGGCCTTGTCTGGAGACCCTGTTTCTGAGTAGGCCAGGCCTTGTCTGGAGACCCTGTTTCCCTGTAGGCCAGGCCTTGTCTGGAGACCCTGTTTCTCTGTAGGCCAGGCCTTGTCTGGAGACCCTGTTTCTCTGTAGGCCAGGCCTTGTCTTGAGACCCTGTTTCTCTGTAGGCCGGGCCCTGTCTGGAGACCCTGTTTCTCTGTAGGCCAGGCCTTGTCTGGAGACCCTGTTTCTCTGTAGGCCGGGCCTTGTCTGGAGACCCTGTTTCTGAGTAGGCCAGGCCTTGTCTGGAGACCCTGTTTCCCTGTAGGCCAGGCCTTGTCTGGAGACCCTGTTTCTCTGTAGGCCAGGCCTTGTCTGGAGACCCTGTTTCTCTGTAGGCCAGGCCTTGTCTTGAGACCCTGTTTCTCTGTAGGCCAGGCCTTGTCTGGAGACCCTGTTTCTCTGTAGGCCAGGCCTTGTCTGGAGACCCTGTTTCTCTGTAGGCCAGGCCTTGTCTGGAGACCCTGTTTCTCTGTAGGCCAGGCCTTGTCTTGAGACCCTGTTTCTCTGTAGGCCGGGCCCTGTCTGGAGACCCTGTTTCTCTGTAGGCCGGGCCTTGTCTGGAGACCCTGTTTCTGAGTAGGCCAGGCCTTGTCTGAAGACCCTGTTTCTCTGTAGGCCGGGCTTTGTCTGGAGACCCTGTTTCTGTGTAGGCCAGGCCTTGTCCGGAGACCCTGTTTCTGAGTAGGCCAGGCCTTGTCTGGAGACCCTGTTTCTGAGTAGGCCAGGCCTTGTCTGGAGACCCTGTTTCTCTGTAGGCCAGGCCTTGTCTGGAGACCCTGTTTCTGAGTAGGCCAGGCCTTGTCTGGAGACCCTGTTTCTGAGTAGGCCAGGCCTTGTCTGGAGACCCTGTTTCTCTGTAGGCCAGGCCTTGTCTTGAGACCCTGTTTCAGAGTAGGCCAGGCCTTGTCTGGAGACCCTGTTTCTCTGTAGGCTAGGCCTTGTCTGGAGACCCTGTTTCTCTGTAGGCCAGGCCTTGTCTGGAGACCCTGTTTCTGAGTAGGCCAGGCCCTGTCTGGAGACCCTGTTTCTGAGTAGGCCAGGCCTTGTCTGGAGACCCTGTTTCTGTGTAGGCCAGGCCTTGTCTGGAGACCCTGTTTCTCTGTAGGCCGGGCCTTGTCTGGAGACCCCGTTTCTCTGTAGGCCAGGCCTTGTCTGAAGACCCTGTTTCTGAGTAGGCCAGGCCTTGTCTGGAGACCCTGTTTCTGAGTAGGCCAGGCCTTGTCTGGAGACCCTGTTTCTCTGTAGGCCGGGCCTTGTCTGGAGACCCTGTTTCTCTGTAGGCCAGGCCTTGTCTGGAGACCCTGTTTCTGAGTAGGCCAGGCCTTGTCTGGAGACCCTGTTTCTCTGTAGGCCAGGCCTTGTCTGGAGACCCTGTTTCTGAGTAGGCCAGGCCTTGTCTGGAGACCCTGTTTCTGAGTAGGCCAGGCCTTGTCTGGAGACCCTGTTTCTGAGTAGGCCAGGCCTTGTCTGGAGACCCTGTTTCTCTGTAGGCCAGGCCTTGTCTGGAGACCCTGTTTCTCTGTAGGCCGGGCCTTGCCTGGAGACCCTGTTTCTCTGTAGGCCAGGCCTTGTCTAGAGACCCTGTTTCTCTGTAGGCCGGGCCTTGTCTGGAGACCCTGTTTCTCTGTAGGCCAGGCCTTGTCTGGAGACCCTGTTTCTGAGTAGGCCAGGCCTTGTCTGGAGACCCTGTTTCTCTGTAGGCCAGGCCTTGTCTGGAGACCCTGTTTCTGAGTAGGCCAGGCCTTGTCTGGAGACCCTGTTTCTGAGTAGGCCAGGCCTTGTGTGGAGACCCTGTTTCTGAGTAGGCCAGGCCTTGTCTGGAGACCCTGTTTCTGAGTAGGCCAGGCCTTGTCTGGAGACCCTGTTTCTGAGTAGGCCAGGCCTTGTCTGGAGACCCTGTTTCTCTGTAGGCCAGGCCTTGTCTGGAGACCCTGTTTCTGACTAGGCCAGGCCTTGTCTGGAGACCCTGTTTCTCTGTAGGCCAGGCCTTGTCTTAAGACCCTGTTTCTCTGTAGGCCAGGCCCTGTCTGGAGACCCTGTTTCTGAGTAGGCCGGGCCCTGTCTGGAGACCCTGTTTCTGAGTAGGCCAGGCCTTGTCTGGAGACCCTGGTTCTCTGTAGGCCGGGCCTTGTCTGGAGACCCTGTTTCTGAGTAGGCCGGGCCCTGTCTGGAGACCCTGTTTCTGAGTAGGCCAGGCCTTGTCTGGAGACCCTGGTTCTCTGTAGGCCGGGCCCTGTCTGGAGACCCTGTTTCTGAGTAGGCCAGGCCTTGTCTGGAGACCCTGGTTCTCTGTAGGCCAGGCCTTGTCTGGAGACCCTGTTTCTCTGTAGGCCTGGCCTTGTCTGGAGACCCTGGTTCTCTGTAGGCCAGGCCTTGTCTGGAGACCCTGTTTCTGAGAACGCCAGGTCTTGTCTGGAGACCCTGTTTCTGAGTAGGCCAGGCCTTGTCTTGAGACCCTGTTTCAGAGTAGGCCAGGCCTTGTCTGGAGACCCTGTTTCTGAGTAGGCCGGGCCTTGTCTGGAGACCCTGTTTCTGAGTAGGCCAGGCCTTGTCTGGAGACCCTGTTTCTGAGTAGGCCGGGCCTTGTCTGGAGACCCTGTTTCTGAGTAGGCCGGGCCTTGTCTGGAGACCCTGTTTCCCTGTAGGCCAGGCCTTGTCTGGAGACCCTGTTTCTCTGTAGGCCGGGCCTTGTCTGGAGACCATGTTTCTCTGTAGGCCAGGCCTTGTCTGGAGACCCTGTTTCTGAGTAGGCCAGGCCTTGTCTGGAGACCCTGTTTCTCTGTAGGCCAGGCCTTGTCTGGAGACCCTGTTTCTGAGTAGGCCGGGCCCTGTCTGGAGACCCTGTTTCTGAGTAGGCCAGGCCTTGTCTGGAGACCCTGTTTCTCTGTAGGCCGGGCCTTGTCTGGAGACCCTGTTTCTCTGTAGGCCGGGCCTTGTCTGGAGACACTGTTTCTATGTAGGCCGGGCCTTGTCTGGAGACCCTGTTTCTCTGTAGGCCAGGCCTTGTCTGGAGACCCTGTTTCTCTGTAGGCCGGGCCTTGTCTGGAGACCCTGTTTCTGTGTAGGCCAGTCTTGTCTGGAGACCCTGTTTCTCTGTAGGCCAGGCCTTGTCTGGAGACCCTGTTTCTGAGTAGGCCAGGCCCTGTCTGGAGACCCTGTTTCTCTGTAGGCCGGGCCCTGTCTGGAGACCCTGTTTCTGAGTAGGCCAGGCCTTGTCTGGAGACCCTGTTTCTGAGTAGGCCAGGCCTTGTCTGGAGACCCTGTTTCTCTGTAGGCCAGACCTTGTCTGGAGACCCTGTTTCTCTGTAGGCCAGGCCTTGTCTGGAGACCCTGTTTCTCTGTAGGCCGGGCCTTGTCTGGAGACCCTGTTTCTGAGTAGGCCAGGCCTTGTCTGGAGACCCTGTTTCCCTGTAGGCCAGGCCTTGTCTGGAGACCCTGTTTCTCTGTAGGCCAGGCCTTGTCTGGAGACCCTGTTTCTCTGTAGGCCAGGCCTTGTCTGGAGACCCTGTTTCTCTGTAGGCCAGGCCTTGTCTTGAGACCCTGTTTCTCTGTAGGCCGGGCCCTGTCTGGAGACCCTGTTTCTCTGTAGGCCGGGCCTTGTCTGGAGACCCTGTTTCTGAGTAGGCCAGGCCTTGTCTGAAGACCCTGTTTCTCTGTAGGCCGGGCTTTGTCTGGAGACCCTGTTTCTGTGTAGGCCAGGCCTTGTCCGGAGACCCTGTTTCTGAGTAGGCCAGGCCTTGTCTGGAGACCCTGTTTCTGAGTAGGCCAGGCCTTGTCTGGAGACCCTGTTTCTCTGTAGGCCAGGCCTTGTCTGGAGACCCTGTTTCTGAGTAGGCCAGGCCTTGTCTGGAGACCCTGTTTCTGAGTAGGCCAGGCCTTGTCTGGAGACCCTGTTTCTCTGTAGGCCAGGCCTTGTCTTGAGACCCTGTTTCAGAGTAGGCCAGGCCTTGTCTGGAGACCCTGTTTCTCTGTAGGCTAGGCCTTGTCTGGAGACCCTGTTTCTCTGTAGGCCAGGCCTTGTCTGGAGACCCTGTTTCTGAGTAGGCCAGGCCCTGTCTGGAGACCCTGTTTCTGAGTAGGCCAGGCCTTGTCTGGAGACCCTGTTTCTGTGTAGGCCAGGCCTTGTCTGGAGACCCTGTTTCTCTGTAGGCCGGGCCTTGTCTGGAGACCCCGTTTCTCTGTAGGCCAGGCCTTGTCTGAAGACCCTGTTTCTGAGTAGGCCAGGCCTTGTCTGGAGACCCTGTTTCTGAGTAGGCCAGGCCTTGTCTGGAGACCCTGTTTCTCTGTAGGCCGGGCCTTGTCTGGAGACCCTGTTTCTCTGTAGGCCAGGCCTTGTCTGGAGACCCTGTTTCTGAGTAGGCCAGGCCTTGTCTGGAGACCCTGTTTCTCTGTAGGCCAGGCCTTGTCTGGAGACCCTGTTTCTGAGTAGGCCAGGCCTTGTCTGGAGACCCTGTTTCTGAGTAGGCCAGGCCTTGTCTGGAGACCCTGTTTCTGAGTAGGCCAGGCCTTGTCTGGAGACCCTGTTTCTCTGTAGGCCAGGCCTTGTCTGGAGACCCTGTTTCTCTGTAGGCCGGGCCTTGCCTGGAGACCCTGTTTCTCTGTAGGCCAGGCCTTGTCTGGAGACCCTGTTTATCTGTAGGCCGGGCCTTGTCTGGAGAGCCTGTTTCTCTGTAGGCCAGGCCTTGTCTGGAGACCCTGTTTCTGAGTAGGCCAGGCCTTGTCTGGAGACCCTGTTTCTCTGTAGGCCAGGCCTTGTCTGGAGACCCTGTTTCTGAGTAGGCCAGGCCTTGTCTGGAGACCCTGTTTCTGAGTAGGCCAGGCCTTGTGTGGAGACCCTGTTTCTGAGTAGGCCAGGCCTTGTCTGGAGACCCTGTTTCTGAGTAGGCCAGGCCTTGTCTGGAGACCCTGTTTCTGAGTAGGCCAGGCATTGTCTGGAGACCCTGTTTCTCTGTAGGCCAGGCCTTGTCTGGAGACCCTGTTTCTGACTAGGCCAGGCCTTGTCTGGAGACCCTGTTTCTCTGTAGGCCAGGCCTTGTCTTAAGACCCTGTTTCTCTGTAGGCCAGGCCCTGTCTGGAGACCCTGTTTCTGAGTAGGCCGGGCCCTGTCTGGAGACCCTGTTTCTGAGTAGGCCAGGCCTTGTCTGGAGACCCTGTTTCTGAGTAGGCCCGGCCTTGTCTGGAGACCCTGTTTCTCTGTAGGCCAGGCCTTGTCTTAAGACCCTGTTTCTCTGTAGGCCAGGCCCTGTCTGGAGACCCTGTTTCTGAGTAGGCCGGGCCCTGTCTGGAGACCCTGTTTCTGAGTAGGCCGGGCCCTGTCTGGAGACCCTGTTTCTGAGTAGGCCAGGCCTTGTCTGGAGACCCTGGTTCTCTGTAGGCCGGGCCTTGTCTGGAGACCCTGTTTCTGAGTAGGCCAGGCCTTGTCTGGAGACCCTGGTTCTCTGTAGGCCGGGCCTTGTCTGGAGACCCTGTTTCTGAGTAGGCCGGGCCCTGTCTGGAGACCCTGTTTCTGAGTAGGCCGGGCCTTGTCTGGAGACCCTGTTTCTGAGTAGGCCAGGCCTTGTCTGGAGACCCTGTTTCTGAGTAGGCCAGGCCTTGTCTGGAGACCCTGTTTCTCTGTAGGCCAGGCCTTGTCTGGAGACCCTGTTTCTGAGTAGGCCAGGCCTTGTCTGGAGACCCTGTTTCTGAGTAGGCCAGGCCTTGTCTGGAGACCCTGTTTCTCTGTAGGCCAGGCCTTGTCTTGAGACCCTGTTTGAGAGTAGGCCAGGCCTTGTCTGGAGACCCTGTTTCTCTGTAGGCTAGGCCTTGTCTGGAGACCCTGTTTCTCTGTAGGCCAGGCCTTGTCTGGAGACCCTGTTTCTCTGTAGGCCGGGCCTTGTCTGGAGACCCTGGTTCTCTGTAGGCCGGGCCCTGTCTGGAGACCCTGTTTCTGAGTAGGCCAGGCCTTGTCTGGAGACCCTGTTTCTCTGTAGGCCGGGCCTTGTCTGGAGACCCTGGTTCTCTGTAGGCCGGGCCCTGTCTGGAGACCCTGTTTCTGAGTAGGCCAGGCCTTGTCTGGAGACCCTGTTTCTCTGTAGGCCAGGCCTTGTCTGGAGACCCTGTTTCTCTGTAGGCCAGGCCTTGTCTGGAGACCCTGTTTCTCTGTAGGCCGGGCCTTGTCTGGAGACCCTGTTTCTGAGTAGGCCAGGCCTTGTCTGGAGACCCTGTTTCTCTGTAGGCTAGGCCTTGTCTGGAGACCCTGTTTCTCTGTAGGCCAGGCCTTGTCTGGAGACCCTGTTTCTCTGTAGGCCGGGCCTTGTCTGGAGACCCTGGTTCTCTGTAGGCCGGGCCCTGTCTGGAGACCCTGTTTCTGAGTAGGCCAGGCCTTGTCTGGAGACCCTGTTTCTCTGTAGGCCGGGCCTTGTCTGGAGACCCTGTTTCTCTGTAGACATTGCCAGGGGCGTTCGTATATATTTTCCAGGGGGGGGGGGGCACATTTCAATGTCATCCCTCCTCTGACATGATGTGTGCCAGGTGGGGCACAAGAAGCATTGGGGTGCAGGAGGAGCCATGGGGCACAGGAAGCAGGCCGCATATGATCTCTTGCATCAGAGGGTTGTTGTGCCACAGCCATCTCATTCTTGGTGGCCTTTGGTAGACGAGATGAAAAAAACAACAAAGAGAGTGAGGGATTTTCCACTGGTGTGGAAGGGGGTACTCCTGGTCCCCTTAACCAAAATCAATATAAACAAAAAAGAGGAGTATCGCCAATGGTGATACTCCTCTTTTTAGTTTATATTGGCCTTTGGTAGACACCTTCCAGCGGTTGGCCAAGAAAAAAGCAGAGCTGCGTAGTAGCATGTTCGCACTGTGCAAGATGCATTTTCAATTATTGCACAGTGCAAACAAGCACCCGGCACTGTGCAAGTGTTCGCACTGTGCTACGTGCAGCTCGCGTAGTGTGAAGTTGTGCAACCTTCGCAAACTACGCGAGCGTAGCGTAGGGCTTCGCCCAGGGTTAGTTTTTATGTCACCACTATTGAATACACCACATTATACATACACACATGATCAAGGCACTACAACGGAATTAATAAAAAAACATGTACAATCTGCATTTGTTGTTAAAGTGCACAAACCTATGACAATTAAAATATATGACAAATGTATTTATTTTGGTTAATTGTATTAACTTAGATATATTAAAATAAAATAAAATATATTAGCTTAAAAAATAACTGTTCTCATCCAAATTGGAAAATAATACATATAAACTTAACCTGGATAACTGTTGCAGGTTAGAAAGTGCAAACATCTACTCTCTTGCTGAAATTTAACAATCACATTTTCCAATGAGTAGTATTGCTCAAGTGTCATCTTTGTCGTGTGTTTTGGGTAAAATGAGAACAGACTCAAATTTTCTTGTTTTCATTGCCAAACCGGCGCTCTAATGATGCAATGGTCTTTTCCGGATGTGTCAGCACTTTCATCAGCAATGAACGAAAATCCATTCGACATATTGGCTAAGGATACTAGATCTTCTCTTAATGTAATCAATGCATGTTCAACTCGAAATGATGTATAACGTGCATTAACTGGGGCATTTTCCAGATGGTTCTTTAAAGATCACATCTCCTGCTTCAATGTGAAATTGGTACGGACTTTGCACATTTCCGGTTGTATTTTTTCCCCCGCGGAAGCACTGTCATATGTGCCACAAAATAAGATAGTGGACAGAATTGGAAATAACTTTTTCTGATTTTCTTCCACAGGCCTATTTCATAGCGCTGTCTAGTTGGCAAACAATACTTGTTTACAGTTTCCTTTTAACCCCTTGGGTGCTCATGATGAGGTCAGCTCGTCATGAGCCACGACGCTCCGGTGCTCATGACGAGCTGAGCTCGTCATGAACGTGCCCGTTCCGTGGAACCCTCGCACGCTGGGCTGATTCCCTTGCTGTGCTGAGCGTTCCATGGGAACGGGTGTGGCCATGACGAGCTCAGCTCGTCATGAGCACCGGAGCTCCGTGGCTCATGACGAGCTGACCTCGTCATGAGCTCCGGGGTGCTGTATGCGCCCCCCGCTCCCCAGCACAGTGGGGGGAAACAGCCCCGCACAGAAGGGGTTAATCACCAAACAGAGAGTTACATCCACTTGTGCGTTTTTATTTCACAACAATAAAACATGGTTGCGTGCACTTTCATGGACGTCTTTATATTTAGTGAAAGGCGTAGTTATGAATGCTCCTTGTGTCCCACGACAAATTGGCTGTGGAAAAACTGTGCAAAACTTGCAAATCGCACCTTTCAGTTGTGGAGAGTAGCTAAACCATGGTGAATATTGATTAATCCACATATGACGGAAACAGCGTGGTCCAACTGAATCCTTCTTAAAGTCATACTTTCCTGATAGGGTATATGTATTTATTAGAAGATTGTATTTTATATCATCTATTAGTTTTTTTGATGAATTAAAATACAATCCAATATCATTTACAGGAGCATCAACGTCGTGGCTAGATTCTGTTGGAGCTGAAACTAGGCCTGCAGAACCGCTTGTGCTCGGTTCTTCTGCCTCCTGTTCACCATGGCTAGATTTTTTCTTGCGTCCTCAATATGAGATTCTGAATCATCCAATTTTCATTCAGAATTTTTTTTGCATAAGTCCATTTCTAAAAAGAAATGGGGATCATTAAATACCCTGCCCCTCAGCGGGCTGGCTGTATTGAATAAACTGTGAGTTGTAGATGAGCGGCAGGGAGTTGAAAATTCCCTTTAAATTTCTCCTGCAAGGAGCACCAAGGTTTCCTTGCATAATGCATAGTTTTAATGGTAAGATGAGATTTCTGATTGTCAAATAACTCACCTACAATGCACTATTTATTGAATACAGCTCTGTGTGTATGCAGTAATGCAAAAAGCAAAAGTGTATGTGTCTGGGTATATACACACACACTGACACAAACACACACACAATATATATATATATATATATAACAAAACCGTTATTCACGAATCCTTCTTCCTCAGAAAAGAATAACGCAGAGTAAGCCCAAATTTCGTGATAATTCTTTAGTGATTTATTTGTGCAAGTTGTTGCCAGCCATCCGCCATGACGCGTTTCGCCTCCAAAACGAGGCTTGATCACATGACGTGCCAGTGAAACAGACAAGGGTATAAATATTCCAAATAGGGGCGTGGCATATAAGGCTTCATTTAAAGTGAACAGTGCATATTTAGGTCATTCCACCTTGTTTTGAATTTGAAACATAATTGAGGGCAAAGTGCCCAATTACTCAAATCCCACATAACTTGATATATAAAAATAATACATCCTGATTGTATATACATAATTATTTACACATAAATATGAATATCAAAAATATCAAAAATATCAAAAATATATCAAAAATATATATATACATTATTTCATAGAAAACATATAAATATATATATATATATATAAATATCGAAAATACGTTATTCCATAAACAACACATCACTATATACATTAAAATTTCATGTATATACATCTGGTGGGAAAGATTTCAAACTGTTCAAATCAATAGGCTTATGTACGATAATATATGCTTCTGTTAATCAATTTTCTGGAAGTGCTCAAATGAGCAATTAATCCAAGACACAAGAGAGAAGCCATCGCCTAGTCCGCTTATATTCTTTTTACAGACAACCCTTAATAGCAGCTGTGAAATGTGCATGAAGTGTATATATACATGCAAAAAAGAAGGAGAGAATGCTGGGTAGTTCTCCAGTTTAGGTGGAAAGCAGCTCCTGTTAGAGCACTCTCAACACCAGCGACACTCTAGATCTTCTCACCTCACATAGTGGTTGCTTTTACTCAATTCAGGTTGGCTTGAGTTGGTATTTTACCAATTCAAAGCTGTAATACTGTGCCTGGAGTGATAAATGGCTTTTGTCATTTTACAGCTCGGCAAGGACAGCACTGTGCTAGTCCTATGCTTAAAGACTTTGCTGTAGAAATTGCAAAAGACTTTGTCCTTTTCTATCTCGGCGTGGATGGCACTGTGCTAATCCTATGCTTAAAAACTTTGATAGAAAAATAGACATTTGAGGTGAGTAGATCTAGAGTGTCGCTGGTGTTGAGAGTGCTCTAACAGGAGCTGCTTTCCACCTAAACTGGAGAACTACCCAGAGTTCTCTCCTTCTTTTTGCATAATTTATGCGTCACTCTATGCCTGATATATGAACGCACAATCCACCAGTTGTCGGTCGTTTAACGGCAAGCACACGAATATCCAGTTACAAAAGTGTTTATTTCCAAACCCCCCTCACCCTTGACAGACGCGTTTCGCTTTGAGCTTCGACAAAAAAAATTAAAAAAAATAATAATATATATATATATACATATATATATATATTTATATATATATATTGCTTCGTCTCTTCTCTCCACAAATATCACGGCTGAAGTCACGGCACAGCAACAGGCCAGTTTATAAAAAGTTTTATTTACACACCATGTGCAAAGTTAAGCGTGCATCAAATAACGGACGGCCAATATATATATATATATAAATAATAATATATATATACTTACAATACTTTGTCATCGATAGCATTCCCCCTAATAAGCGAGGTGGCAATAGGGAGAAGTTGCTCAGGCAACTAGAAACCAAATGTATCTTGGAGCTCGATACCAGCGCCGAGAGGACTCAACATGTGTGGGGATTTACAACATTACCTCTAAGCAAAAGTTGTTCCTCTGAAGTAGTAGAATTGGCCTTTCCACCGATCTATGATTGGGTACGATATAAGCAACCTTGATGTTGAAATTTAATCACTTTTTTAGGTAAATATAATATTTTTGTACTGGAATTTCATAATATTTAGGCTGGGTTTAGTGTGATGTCTCCATCTGGTGTCCTGTATGTACTTGTTTTATCATGAATTTGTTTTTATGAATTTATGGTTTTACATTATTTATTGGCGCCATTTGCACAGATATGATCGAGTTTTGTTCTGGGTCTTTTGATCTAGTAACCCAGTGTATCATTGAAAGTTATAAATGAGATCATGTTCTCCACTCTGAATTATAGGTTCACTTTTGAATGAAATCAGGTTCAGATGGCTGTCTGAACCAACAGTAGTTCAAGTAAAAATTGTTCTAAGTGACCTATTTAGGAACTTATATGTATATAGTCTCTGCTGCCTATATCCCATTAGTTCTAAACAGATTTGTTAGAGAATCATTATTTCCCGGCTGGGAAAATATGAGTATTTTATATTTGAGCACTTATCACGTTTGGCACATTAGTCTGTCATGAATATGACCTGGGTACAGTGCAGAATAATGGACGAAATCACAAATGTGTTGGATAAATGCAGATATGTCAAATAATTTAATTCATGGCTGATGTTGTAGTATGTAACGAAAATGTATTCGATCTGTATTATGCAGTGATTAGTACGAACTATAAGCGAAATGTGTTAAAATTTTAAATGTTACGCTGATATGTGACAACTTTTTACGCATTGGATTTTGGCCATGATGTGGTAGTGATAATTTTACGTATTGACACAGTTATTTATTTTTATTGTTATTTGCATTTACTTAAGGTAAAGTATGGTTGTTATACAATTTGACAACCATGTTTGTGAGTTCCTTTAAAATGTTTACAAATGGACTCGTATATCGCAGTCCTACTGCATATGTGTAAGCCAGGGACGTTGGTCTGTTATCTATGTTTACAAAAGGTCACATGACAGCTGTTAATTTCATTGGTGGTGATCTGTTTTAAATAACTGTTTGGAACTCTTCACTTTTATCTGGTGAGCAAGGCGACTGGGATCGCCGAAACGCGTCAGATTGAGGCACTTACGATTCACTTGTAATGGAATAAAAGAATTCTGAGATAGCGAAATCCTGACTGGAGTGTCCGTTCCTCCCTTGGGGGTGCTGTTGGTATCCTGTTGGAAGTGTTTTGTTTGATTTATATATATATATATATATATATATATATATATATATATATATATATATATATACACACATTGTAGTACCAGATTTCACTTGCCACTGCACCAGACTGCACGTACAGCAGTTGGCACAGCAGCACCAGAGTGCACCCGCAGCACCACGTTGCACCCAAAACACTTGCCCCGGCACCAGCAGCTATAACCCCACAGCACTTGCCTCGGCCCTGGATGCAGAATGCAGCACACATAGAAAAAGGAAAAACAAGGAGAAATAAAGACATTCCTCCTCCTTGCGCCTCCCTTACTCCTGTCCCTGGGGAGGCGCAGGTTTTTGGCGCTGCCTCAGATATTACGATTTCTCGTAAATCCGGGGCAGTGTCAAAATGCCATAGATGCTGCTGGGAACGCTCCCAGCAACACCCATTGCAACGCCCCTTTAACGCAGAAAACTGGGTTAAAGGGGACAATATTTACGAGGCAGCATTAAGCCAAAGAAAGTGGCTTAATGTTGCCTTATAAATATGGGGCAGGCTCCTGCGCCATCGGAGCATTACTAAAAGTGACGTGCCGACGGCGCAAGAGGCCTCATAAATGAGGCCCTATGTCTCCTTTGGTGAGTAACGCTTGAGCTAAGGTTGCCATTTTCCGGGGTGCTTCACACTCATGGGCACTTTGGCTTCTGAGCACCCTGCACGGACACTGGTTCTCAGGGCCTCCCTCCACAGCCTAGCGATGCCGGTTCCCAATACATTCATACTAGGCCGCCCAGTTCAACCTGCCTCAGTCCTTCTCTTCTAGACACTGTCTAGCTCACCCAAGGTCACCTCCAAGGTCAATCCTAAGAAGTCACTCAACGCCTTCCATCAAAGCAGGTTGTAAAGTTGCACAGGTTTCTAGTCCCAAACCTGATAGAGGGAGGTTGATGAGCAGTACCCAAACTCTAGAGCATCGATACTCAAAGTACGGCCCGGGGGCCGCATGCGGCCCTCCTGACCTTTACACACGGCCCCCTGGTCAGCTGCAGCACTGGACTGCTGTTTACGTGACTCAGCATTAAACCTTAAAACATTTTAAAATTGTATTTCATTAACATGCAGAACGGTTTCACTTTAGTACATCAGAAATCAGTTAACCAAGAGTTTTTTTAACCCCTTCGCTGCGGCGGCAATTCCGCCGCAGCGCTAGGGGGGTGGGGGGCCGCGCGGCGCTCCCATGCTCGTGATGGAACCGCTCCGTCATGAGCCTCGGACGCGCTGTGCTGATGACGGAGCGGTTCCGTCACGGCCCGCCCGCTCAACAGAACGTCCAGCGCAGGCGCGGAATCCACGCCGCGCAGGCGCGCCGAGCGGGCCGTGACGGAACGCTCCGTCATCAGCACAGCGCGTCCGTGGCTGGTGACGGAGCGGTTCCGTCACCAGCATGGGAGGGGTTAAAGTAATAGTTTTCAAATATGAATTTAAAACATTAGATGCCCACCCTGACAACAAGGCCAATAGTGAAATAAGAGGTAAATCAGTTGCTATGTTCACTAGTTGGGTGACCTGGGTTATTACTACACATGAACAAGATTATACTTTATTAAATCAAACACAGGAAAAGGTTTTGTACAGCACACATCTTTCAGTCATGTGTTTTGAGGTGCTCTTACATACAACATAGTCAAAGGCTGGAAAGTGCAATAAAACCATTGCCCAGGAACACACAATCTGGTAAAGGTGGGAAGCCGGGATGAATCCCAGGTTTCCTGGTTTCTCATTGTACAATTCAGCCACTAGATGTATATTCTTCACTTCCCCTACAACCACCTTACCTCCAAATTACCCCCCCGACCACCACTGCTGGCATCAGAGGGGCCCTTGGCCCCTGGGAAAATGTTTGTGAGTACCCATGCTCTAGAGAATAGGAGAGTTTCTCAGACTCCACTGAACTGAGACCAGGATTCTTCTAAAGAAATCTTGTCACGTTGGCTAGTAGCTTCCACTCCATATTTATACAAAAGACCTGTATAGATCTTGGTGGGACTACCGCCGTCCCACCACAGCGGCAGTCCCAAGAACGCCGTGAAGCTGACTGCAGTCCACCAGCTGTATTTAGATGTTGCGGCAATAGACAGGAGAACGCTGTGGTGGCGGCAGTCTTCTCTGCTGGCTAACAGTATTCCGTCAGTAAGTATCTGCCATATTCACTGTAACCCACTGAGCTGCCTCTATACTGTGCAGGCCTAAGTTAGTGTTTGCAGCTCCACTTTGTATTTCGAGAGCCATGTTATACTGCAACTGCAAGTTTAATTTATCTTGCTTGCCTCAGCAGAAGACTGTATACAGCTATTTTTTTCTATCGTGTTCAAGGTTGGATTCTGACTTACTAATGAATAGACCGTTTTGGCATGCATTCCTATCTTTGTTCGTAGTTCTGCTCCCACGCTGGAGGAACCGGGGCTCTAGCAAGGCAACCTTGAGATAGTGATATTGTGTACCCATCTCGCAGGTGGCACCCCATCCTTCTGTGCCTTCTTTGTTCATGTACGACTCAAGTCGGTAACTTTCCACTGGGGGCGTGGTTGGGGGTTTGTGAAAGAATGATTATGTGGTACTAAGTGTCGGGGAGCCAGTCCCCTCGACAGCCATCCCTGGTGCTGGTCGGATTGGGCTCCGCTGGAGTGTAATTTAATAACAAATAATTGTTTATATTCTCTACTGTCTGACCGACTCTTCACTTGGTGGAAGGCATATCAGGTAAGTGGCCCGGGGGACCCTAATCGAGTAATTTCCTTCACGGAAGGAGGCCATGCTGGTGTGGAGACGGGTAAGTACAACTTATTTTCATCTCAATACACATATATGTTGTGAATCTGTCAAAATACACATATAGGTAATGTGTAGTGCATATTTTTATTACATATAGCATTGCACACCAACATACGCACACCATTGAATTCACAAACAACACAAAAACCTACCTTGGATTCCGGCGACAACGGGGTGGCTGAGCGTCACGGTCAAGTAGCAGCAGCACAGGAAGGACTTCAAGACGGATTCGGTAGAGGGACCCCAAAAAAACATGAGTTTTCACCTCTTTTTCATCAATTGCGCCAACTCGTGCTTGGAGGTTTCCCCACCACACACGCCTCGACGGAAAGGCACATCGTAAACTGGACGGTGGGAATCTTGGTGTGACTCCCTCCGAAAACAACTTCTGCCTCTGACACAGTTGAAGCCGAAGAGAGATTCTGGCGGAGGCAGTGAGACTGCGGCGGCCTTCCCTCCATTGTCCAGCCAACATCTAAATCAGGCGGACCACCAAGCCTGCAGGCAGGAAGACCACTAAAAAAGCGATGGAGGGACCAGACCCGCCAATATCTAAATCAGGCCATGGTTGTAGAGACCAAGCAGCCACAGGACCCACCTATGAGGCTTCATGGCATTTACCATTCTCTGGGTGACAACTTGACCTTCACAAAGAAGTATATGGAGCATCTTACACCGCCTTAAGTCCGCCCACGCTAAAAGTTCAATCCTGGATCTCTTAGTCCCGTTCTCATTAGATTTAACTCACAATAAACCTTTGGAAAAACCCGAAAATTCCAATTCTTTTTTCAGGACCCGAAAAATGTAATCTTAATAAACTAGCAAATCTTGTTTCCAATAGGCTGTCCATAAAAGTCCTCATGATGAACTGAACATCTCCGTCGTCATACTAAACAAATGCATATCTAAGCTTCTGGACGGCCGCGCCGTCTTAGAGCAAAATGAAAACTCAAAAACCCTCAGCTCCTTGTTCACCAAAGATCTCTTAGATGAAAGGAAATCTCTCAGAGCACGACAGAACCATGGGGCATATTACCAAGGGTGGCGATAGGCAATTATCGCCGGTTTAGCGGCCGTTTTCGGCCGCTATGGGGCGATAATTCTATTGCTCTATTAGCAAGCTGTCGCTAACTGATGTTAGCAACAGCTTTTAAGCGACAGCGAGCGGTTTGGGGCTCGCTTTGCATGTCAGCGATGTTTATCGCTAATGACATGCAAAGTGGGCGTACCCAACCTGTTAGCGACTGAAAGCAGTCGCTAACGTCGCTATCGCCTATTAGCAAGGCAGGAGTAGCGATGCAAATATTCCCGCTATCGCCAAAAACCAACGCCTGCTCAGACCAGTTCTTAGCCATGTTATCCAATGAGAGGTGGATAACATGGCTAAGAGCATTTTGTCGCTAATGCGTGAATATCGCTGTATTCTCAGCAATATTCACGCATTTCGCCGCTATCGCTGGATATTTTAGCACAATGGAAAAAAACCTTGCTAATAGCATGTTTTCTCCGTTAACATATCCAGTGATAGGCAACGATAAAAAAATCTTATTTAGCGATAATTATCGCTACTTGTTGGTAATATGCCCCCATGTGTGGCCATCACCCTCTTCTTCCAGCCTGGAATTCCTCAAGATGGCTAGGTGATTTTATATCGAAAATATTTTCAAGGCAAATGCCTCCCATATTAAATCTCTTATCAATTCTACCAAAATTGCATAAAACAACTATTTGAAGTACTCAGAATGGCAAAAAAATATGGCTTTATTCTAGGATTTGATGACCCGCTCCTAAATCTGAGGAGTTTGCTCCATTCTTTGAACACAAAATTCATTCTATTTAAAAAACCATTGCCCCGCCTTCCCGATTCCCAGAAGTTCTTGCCTCTCAACTATAAATCCAAGGCAAGCTTTCTCCTCTTTGATTAAGACTCCAAAAGTGGCCTCTGGGAGACTCAGTTAAACCTTTGAACCAGGAAATAGTTCAGAGGAAATGACATATCACCTTTTGCTTCATTGGACCGAGTTAATGAATGTTTTCTTCGGCTGGGAATGTTCCCAAGCTTCCTTACAATTGGCCAAAACACTCCTCTTCTTGCAAAGGTGATCAAAAGTTGTGCTGCATCTCAGCAGGCTTAGCACATCTCTGACAACAATCTTTGTGGTGAGCACCATCTGGGCTTCAGATAAGCAATGGTCTTCCTCCAGGTTGTGAGTGATGGGGTTTGCATCCTTGATTGTGGCCAGTCTTGTCCGCTTGGGCTTCTGGACCTGTTTACCGCGTCTGATACATTGACTCATTACACGCTGTTCCTGCCTGGTGGTGCTGAAGCAAGGCCCCATTGAGGTTCTTACTCTTTTCTTCTATACATTGAACCCCTTTGAGCCCTACCCAAGAACTGTAGGATCCACTATCAATAACATTCTGATGATACGCGAGTCCATCTCAAGGCCGCCTCCCTCAAAGTTGTTCGACTTTCTGCCCAAACATGGCAGCAGTCCAGGGCTGGATGACCTATCACCATCTGAATTGTACATCACCCCATTAAAACTTTCATAAATCCCATCTCAAAACTCTTGGCTAATCTCTCATGCTGTAAGGATTGATTACACCAACTCCCTCTTGACTGGACTTTATAAAATATGCCTTGTAGTGCCTGGATACCATCACTGGTGACAAGTAGCGCTCTACAAATCTACTGATTGATTGATTGACACCTTGAAGACTGTGCTTCGTGCTGCGGTAGCTTTTATGTCTGGATCCAAGAGTTTTGATCAGATCACACCAGTGACTCTCACTCAGGCTTCTCCAACGAGTAGCTCGTGAGTTACTGGTAGCTCTCCTGCTTCCTGTAACTAGCCCTCCAGGACGCAGCCTACTAAATTAGAAGCTTTTGCTTGGTTGAAATAATATATGTGTATCAAAGTTGAAAAGTGTGTTTGGAGAAGCAAGACTGAATTTCCAACATATATTTTTTGTTGATGTTTGAGTGCTATCGTGTGGCTTTGGGGAGGCTATCGTTAACTTGGCGCCAGGAGCTTTGCAGCTAAGGCTGTTATATATTACCCATGCAGAGGCTTCCACAATGACGCGGCATTTTGTACATTACGGCCGGCAACCGTGCCTAATGCGCTGAGGTGATCAGCGCTGTAATGTTGCAAATGGCTGCCACTAATGCAATCCTGTGTGATGTGGTGACTGTTACAACTCTAATAATAGTATCTCAGGAGGCTTTTAATTGGGAATAATGAGCTCTTAATACTGAAAAGGTTGGAGACCCCTGTTCTAACTCTTTGATTGCGGCCCACAGAAGAAAGGGCTATTTATAAGACGGCATGCACCGCCCCAAGGTCAGACCCTGCTACCTTGCAGCAAAACTGGACAGGCTTGGTGGGCCCAGATCCTTACGGAGCCCAGAAACACTACCTTTAGAACCTCCAACTCATCTGTTTCTCTGTTTCTTTTCTTCTCTATACTTACCTTCTTATAATTATGTTTTTCTTCTTAAGTTGACATTACACGCACCTACTCCCCTGACACTTATTCCGATGGACTCGCTCCTCAATGTGATGTCCTGTAATTGGTCCCTGGTCAAGACCGACTGGGCCCGCAGGTGGTACGTACCCCCTCCTTCTCAGTTACCTGCTCAGTCCACTGTGCTGAGACCAGAACCCGTGCCTTTCTTGGTGGCTAGCAAGCTGTAAATGTTAGAGGGCAGGGTCCTTATACACGCGTGTCGAGTCACTGAGATAGGAGGGAAGATCTTTATTCCATGTTGGGCCCTTAGGTTACAGCAGCAGCTGGGGGGCCTTGTCAGGGATTCATCTTCCCTCCAGCTGTCCCCATCTCCTTGCTTCTGTGTCACACCACACACCAATGTCCTATTACACCATTCACTATCCGCATTCCAGACACCAGGTCAGACACACAACGACTGGGAACACACAGAATACTGCACAATCCATCCGGGCAGGAGTCTGTGCCCTGGTTTTGTAAGCAAACAATAGAACCAAGCCTGTGTACCACTGCTTAACTTGAGACAGTGGTTTCGGGTGCTCAGCACTGGCACCTAACTGTCAACACTGGTACTTATGATAGTCTGCCACTAGGGGGCCCTGTTAGCCTAATTTAGAGTAAAGCACAAGAACAGTTGTTTGTTAATTCAATGTACCCTAAAAATGACTAAAACCTGTCTCCCAAACCTGGGAGGCCTGGAATAGTCTGAATTGTCACAGTTGGAGGAGTGTGATGGTTAGTAGTTGTGTTGGCACTGTCATTGGCAGCGCTGGCAGGGGCAAGGAGTGATAACACTGGAGTGGTCTCCTAACAAGGGCCCGGCACTTATTTTTCCACAAATGAATCAATGCTGTGTACAATCCCTTGCATCAGTCCGATACACCGTCAGACGCTTCACCTGTTAGAGGAGGCGTAGAATGCCCCATCTCGGATTCATCCCAGCCACAACTTACTACATTCTCCGTCTTACCCTGAAAACGGCCAAGTGGTCAGTTTGAAGCTTTCAAATAAATGATTACACTGGTGCCCTTCAAAAACTCATCTTCTCTTGCGTAGGACCACTTCCATGGATTCCCTCCCACATGAGACCAAGGCTGGTCTCACCTGTTAGGAATAAGTGATGTGGAGGGCCCCTATTGTGTACTCAGCTTGATGTGACGCCAGATTGGGGTAGTACTTTTTTAACATTCCCTAACTTGAGACACCTCCTGTGGGAATGAAACTTTTTAGATGGTCCCTACCAGCCTTAAGGGGACGTCTTCCACGTAAACCAGTGCTTGGCTTACTTACTTTGTAGTCACCACCCCCCCTTCCTGTTCTTGCAGTTTCTGGCGTTTCTCGATTGAGATCCTGTCCCGCTCCCTGCACCAGTGAGCTCTGCTGTTCCGCTCTTTCCTCTCACTCAGAGCCGGACGGCGCTGCTCACTCCCAGCACCCGTGAGCCCCCACTGTTCCGCTCCTTCCTCTCACTCGGAGCCGGAGGGCGCTGCTCGCTCCCAGCACCCGTGAGCCCCGCTGTTCCGCTCCTTCCTCTCACTCTGAGCCGGAGGGCGCTGCTCGCTCCCAGCACCCGTGAGCCCCGCTGTTCCGCTCCTTCCTCTCACTCTGAGCCGGACGGCGCTGCTCACTCCCAGCACCCGTGAGCCCCCACTGTTCCGCTCCTTCTCCGCTTTCAGAGCCGGATGGCGCTGCTCTCTCCCAGCACCCGTGAGCCCCCGCTGTTCCGCTCCTTCCTCTCATTAGGAGCCGGACGGCGCTGCTCGCTCCCAGCACCCGTGAGCTCTGCTGTTCCGCTCTTTCCTCTCACTCGGAGCCGGACGGCGCTGCTCACTCCCAGCACCCGTGAGCCCCCACTGTTCCGCTCCTTCCTCTCACTCGGAGCCGGAGGGCGCTGCTCGCTCCCAGCACCCGTGAGCCCCGCTGTTCCGCTCCTTCCTCTCACTCGGAGCCGGAGGGCGCTGCTCGCGCCCAGCACCCGTGAGCCCCGCTGTTCCGCTCCTTCCTCTCACTCGGAGCCGGAGGGCGCTGCTCGCTCCCAGCACCCGTGAGCCCCGCTGTTCCGCTCCTTCCTCTCACTCTGAGCCGGAGGGCGCTGCTCGCTCCCAGCACCCGTGAGCCCCGCTGTTCCGCTCCTTCCTCTCACTCGGAGCCGGAGGGCGCTGCTCGCTCCCAGCACCCGTGAGCTCTGCTGTTCCGCTCTTTCCTCTCACTCGGAGCCGGACGGCGCTGCTCACTCCCAGCACCCGTGAGGCCCCACTGTTCCGCTCCTTCCTCTCACTCGGAGCCGGAGGGCGCTGCTCGCTCCCAGCACCCGTGATCCCCGCTGTTCCGCTCCTCCGCTTTCGGAGCCGGATGGCGCTGCTCTCTCCCAGCACCCGTGAGCCCCCGCTGTTCCGCTCCTTCCTCTCATTAGGAGCCGGACGGCGCTGCTCACTCCCAGCACCCGTGAGCCCCCGCTGTTCCGCTCTTTCCTCTCACTCGGAGCCGGACGGCGCTGCTCGCTCCCAGCACCCGTGAGCTCTGCTGTTCCGCTCTTTCCTCTCACTCGGAGCCGGACGGCGCTGCTCACTCCCAGCACCCGTGAGCCCCCACTGTTCCGCTCCTTCCTCTCACTCGGAGCCGGATGGCGCTGCTCTCTCCCAGCACCCGTGAGCCCCCGCTGTTCCGCTCCTTCCTCTCATTAGGAGCCGGACGGCGCTGCTCGCTCCCAGCACCCGTGAGCCCCCGCTGTTCCGCTCTTTCCTCTCACTCGGAGCCGGACGGCGCTGCTCGCTCCCAGCACCCGTGAGCCCCCGCTGTTCCGCTCCTTCCTCTCTCTCAGAGCCGGACGGCGCTGCTCGCTCCCAGCACCCGTGAGCCCCCGCTATTCCGCTCCTTCCTCTCTCTCAGAGCCGGATGGCGCTGCTCTCTCCCAGCACCCGTGAGCCCCCGCTGTTCCGCTCCTTCCTCTCATTAAGAGCCGGACGGCGCTGCTCGCTCCCAGCACCCGTGAGCCCCCGCTGTTCCGCTCCTTCCTCTCATTAGGAGCCGGACGGCGCTGCTCGCTCCCAGCACCCGTGAGCCCCCGCTGTTCCGCTCCTTCCTCTCATTAGGAGCCGGACGGCGCTGCTCTCTCCCAGCACCCGTGAGCCCCCGCTGTTCCGCTCCTTCCTCTCATTAGGAGCCGGACGGCGCTGCTCACTCCCAGCACCCGTGAGCCCCGCTGTTCCGCTCCTTCCTCTCACTCTGAGCCGGAGGGCGCTGCTCGCTCCCAGCACCCGTGAGCCCCCGCTGTTCCGCTCCTTCCTCTCATTAGGAGCCGGACGGCGCTGCTCGCTCCCAGCACCCGTGAGCCCCCGCTGTTCCGCTCCTTCCTCTCATTAGGAGCCGGACGGCGCTGCTCACTCCCAGCACCCGTGAGCCCCGCTGTTCCGCTCCTTCCTCTCACTCGGAGCCGGACGGCGCTGCTCGCTCCCAGCACCCGTGAGCCCCCGCTGTTCCGCTCCTTCCTCTCTCTCAGAGCCGGACGGCGCTGCTCGCTCCCAGCACCCGTGAGCCCCCGCTGTTCCGCTCCTTCCTCTCTCTCAGAGCCGATGGCGCTGCTCTCTCCCAGCACCCGTGAGCCCCCGCTGTTCCGCTCCTTCCTCTCACTCGGAGCCGGACGGCGCTGCTCGCTCCCAGCACCCGTGATCCCCCGCTGTTCCGCTCCTTCCTCTCTCTCAGAGCCGGACGGCGCTGCTCGCTCCTAGCACCCGTGAGCCCCCGCTGTTCCGCTCCTTCTCTCCTCACTCGGAGCCGGACGGTGTTGTTCCAGTCCCCGCTTCTCAACAAACTATACTTGGCCCGCCTACTGCCACATTGTAGACACAAATTGCTCTACTATTCTTGAGCCTTTATTTAGTTTATTTTCTGCTTCCCCTCAAGCTCGAAGGCCAGTTGTTTTGAATGCCTGTTTTTGCTCCAATTCCTTTTGCTTTAGAGGGGGTGGTTGTTCCGCCTTCAGTCTTGATATTGAAGGCCGGACGACACACCTCTTGAGTCAGCGTCTGCTCCGCTTCTGCACTCAATTACTTAGGGGCCGGCCAGAGCTTCTCAGACCGCGTTCCCTTTATCTTTTCTTTTCTCTTTCCGGCTGTCCCCTTTTCCCATACTGGGTGTTTCCGGTAGATCTCCCTTCATTTGTATCCAATCCCCCCCAGTCCTGTAAAGCCGCTTCAGTCTACTATCATTGAAGATCTCATTGGGGTTCCTGTTTTACGGTCTTATCAACTTATTCTTGGGGTAAGTGGAGCACGGAAGTTGAGTACCCTATAGGGTTTCGAGCCACTGTTTATTTGCTCATTTTTCCCATTGTATGCATTGTTTCATTTGCAGTACCCGCTGTACTAACAGACCTCGACCTTCAGCTCAGCTTCCGACGTATGGGGAGAGCGGCGGACACTCCTTGGAATATTCCCCCATACTTTTAGTGAACCGCCCTCTTCGAGTGCCTCAGGAGCCTCCTGAGTGGTGTTCTCTGGAAGTTGGGGGAGCTCTCATCTTCGCTCCTGTGGAATCTTGGCGTAACGTAAGAACCCTGACATCACCCAAACTTGTTTGGTGACCCCTGATTTTAGTGTCGCATATAAAGGTCAAGAGGTTAGCAAGTGGCCCCTGTGCCTTACTTTAAATATCACTGCCTTAAAGAAACACATACGCCAGAAGCCATTTAGTAGGGGGAACTCCTTTACAACGGAACCGTTACAACGCGGTACCGTTACAATGCAGGATTTACAACGAAAGTCATTACAACGATTTTCGCTGGAAGGCGCTGTAGGATAGGGAATAGTTTAATTTACTATCCAACACCTTCCCTACTATCCACGGGGACTGGAGTTGGAATAGTAAATTAAACTATTCACTATCCAGCGCCCCCAACGCAAGTCGTTGTAACGACTTGCGTTGTAAAACCTGCGTCGTAACGGTACGCGTTGTAACAGTACGCGTTGTACCGTCATACATCCATTTAGTAGTGCCTAAATGCGCGTTCAAAACACCAGCAATATCTAGCATAGACAAAATGGATGAAAAAGGCAAAAAAGCAGACCTTCTGCAGGTATTCTGACTTGACTTACATATAGAGATTCTCATGGTTTTTGCCTGTGCTGACGTAATAACTCATGTACCAGCTTTGCGAGGTTGTCTAACACCTTCGGGGGAGGCCATGCTGAAAGGAACTGCATAAATTATTAAATACAGTAGTACATGTGGAGATCCGGTTCCCTGCTGTCGCGTAAAACAAAATAAATGTGCTGCGCCGTGTTCATAAAGAGTCGCACGCGATGATGTCATCACGCAGGCACGCTGTGAATCAGAGCGATTGGGGTTTGAATGATATCTGGTGATTGTGCGGTTATTTACCTCCAATACAGATATCTGCACACAGCTGCCAAGGGCAAGCCTGCTCAGTCGAGGCCGGCATGACTCGCGGGTGGGGAGGCGGAGGGTCGTGCGTGGAGTGGAGGGTTCATTTAATAAAAATTAAAACGTACGTTCGCCTCCGGTCCCGCGTCGCGTCTTCTCTCTCTGCTCACAGGAAGTAGAAGCAGGTAGCCTCCCTCTCCTCCCCTAAGCCAATCACAATGCTGCAATGGCAGCGTTGTGAATGGCTGGGACGCCAACCGCACAGGCGTCTATGGGGAGGCGGTTTTCTCCATGCAAGCTGCTTGCAGCCTACAAGGAAAAAACAGGAGAGTGCGCATGACTGGTTTGATCAGCCCTGGGGCCGACCAAATAGTCAGTGCCCACAACATTGGGTATTTATACCATTTTATGTTTCTGCTTCTCGTACTGTGAGAAAGCAGTGGGCCAACGCTCCTCCGCCCATGTGGAGGAGCCACCCCAGAGCCTGCTAAAATGTGTCTTTGTGCAGAAATCACACCTTATGTAAAGACACAAATGTCAGTTTCCACTTGGCCACTGTGTGTTCCTGGTCTCATTAGAGCTAGGATTCCAAGACAAGCCGGGCTGCTCGACTTCGGGTCTGGCCTTCATGAACCGCGGGGTGTTGGCGCTGTTCTTGGCCCAATATACCCGTTTTGCATACATGACGCAGAGGCATTAAGGGGCTTATTTACAAGCCCTGTGCACCATCGGAATCTCCATTTATCCCATAATAAAACTGACGCACTGACAGCGCAAGAGGCTTCCTAAATAACCCCTAAGTGTGGACCTTCTGTCAACTTTTGACGCTATTTTGTTGTTTTTGTTGTGTGCAAACGTCATTCAGTGCTGCAAGTTGCGTCGCATGAGCGCCCCAGCTACTTAAGAATGTATGACGTTACAACGCATACATTCACAACGCATACCATTACAACAAAACGTTTACAACGCAGGATCCATTACAACGCATGCCATTACAACGCATGCCATTACAACGCAGATGCCATTACAACGCATGCCATTACAACGCAGATGCTATTACAACGCATGCCATTACAACGCAGATGCTATTACAACGCATGCCTTTGCAATGTAAGTATGGGTAAGTATTTTTAATTTATTTTAATTAATGGGAATGTAATAGTAGTGTAAATGTTGGATAGTGTAGGGGTTAAAATTACTATTCTAACTCCAGGGGGGTGTAATAGTAGGGTAAGTGTTGGATATTGTAGGGGTTAAAATTAAATTAAATACTAACCCATACTTACGTTGTAATGGCATGCTTTGTAATAGCATCTGCATTGTAATGGAATGCGTTGTAATGGCATGCGTTGTAATGGATCCTGCGTTGTAAAAGTTTCGTTGTAATAGTAGTGCGTTGTGAAAGTTGTGTTGTAATGGCTGTTTCCTGCTATTTAACAGTCAAGTCGCCCCCCTCAATGTCTCTGAGAGCCCTGTTCCCGCTTAGACCCTCTCTGTAGTAGACCCCGCTTCCTGTAGGTCCGCTGAGTCTGAAGGCCCGGTTCTGCACTGGCCCACGCTGTCTGAAGACCCGTTCCCCTTGAGCTCGACCTCTCAGAAGACCTTGTCCCCCCAGATCCAGTCTATCCGATGACCGGGTTCCTCGTAGACCCCTTTCCTCTTGAATCCTATACAGCTAAGAACCCCCCCATTCTTCGTGGGCTCATTTTTCCCGAAGACCCCCACTATCTCATCCATCTGAGGTCCCCATTTCTCATGGGCTCATGTTAAAGTTAGTAGATCTATATAGCGTCGCTTATCTCACCCATGAGGGTATCCAGGCGATGTCCATGGGTTGGAGAGATTTCGTGATTTGCCCAGAATCACAGGATGTAGCGCCGCGCCAACGCTGAGACTCAAACCCGGATCCACAGCTCCCGAGTCGGCAGCTCTGACCGCTGCGCCACATCCTCTCCCTATGAGCCCCGTTGCATAACCCTTCTCTGTCTTACGACCCCGCAGACCCAGGCCTGGCCCTGGTGCAGCCTCCTTCAGGGTGGAAGGGCCTCGCCCTGCTGCAGCCTCCCTCAGGGTGGAAGGGCTTCACCCTGCTGCAGCCTCCTTCAGGGTGGAAGGGCCTCGCCCTGCTGCAGCCTCCCTCAGGGTGGAAGGGCCCTGCCCTGCTGCTGCCTCCCTCAGGGTGGAAGGGCTTCACCCTGCTGCAGCCTCCTTCAGGGTGGAAGGGCCTCGCCCTGCTGCAGCCTCCCTCAGGGTGGAAGGGCCTCGCCATGCTGCAGCCTCCTTCAGGGGAGGAGGGCCTCGCCCTGCTGCAGCCTCCTTCAGGGTGGAGGGGCCTCACCCTGCAGCAGCCTCCTTCAGGGTGGAAGAGCTGGGCCTCGCTCTGCTGCAGCCTCCCTCAGGGTGGAAGGGCCTCGCTCTGCGGCAGCCTCCCTCAGGGTGGAAGGGCCCTGCCCTGCATCAGCCTCCCTCAGGGTGGAAGGGCTTCACCCTGCTGCAGCCTCCTTCAGGGTGGAAGGGCCTCGCCCTGCTGCAGCCTCCCTCAGGGTGGAAGGGCCCTGCCCTGCTGCTGCCTCCCTCAGGGTGGAAGGGCTTCACCCTGCTGCAGCCTCCTTCAGGGTGGAAGGGCCTCGCCCTGCTGCAGCCTCCCTCAGGGTGGAAGGGCCTCGCCCTGCTGCAGCCTCCCTCAGGGTGGAAGGGCCTCGCCATGCTGCAGCCTCCTTCAGGGGAGGAGGGCCTCACCCTGCTGCAGCCTCCTTCAGGGTGGAAGGGCCTCACTCTGCTGCAGCCTCCTTCAGGGTGGAAGGGCCTCTCCCTGCTGCAGCCTCCTTCAGGGTGGAAGGGCCTCACTCTGCTGCAGCCTCCTTCAGGGTGGAAGGGCCTCACGCTGCTGCAGCCTCCCTCAGGGTGGGAGGGACGGGCCCTGCTGCAGCCTCCCTCAGGGTGGAAGGGCTTCACCCTGCTGCAGCCTCCTTCAGGGTGGAAGGGCCTTGCCCTGCTGCAGCCTCCCTCAGGGTGGGAGGGACGGGCCCTGCTGCAGCCTCCCTCAGGGTGGAAGGGCCTCACCCTGCTGCAGCCTCCTTCAGGGTGGAAGGGCCTCGCTCTGCAGCAGCCTCCCTCAGGGTGGAAGGGCCCTGCCCTGCTGCAGCCTCCCTCATGGTGGAAGGGCCCTGCTCTGCTGCTGCCTCCCTCAGGGTGGAAGGGCCTCTCCCTGCTGCAGCCTCCTTCAGGGTGGAAGGGCCTCACTCTGCTGCAGCCTCCTTCAGGGTGGAAGGGCCTCACGCTGCTGCAGCCTCCCTCAGGGTGGGAGGGACGGGCCCTGCTGCAGCCTCCCTCAGGGTGGAAGGGCTTCACCCTGCTGCAGCCTCCTTCAGGGTGGAAGGGCCTTGCCCTGCTGCAGCCTCCCTCAGGGTGGGAGGGACGGGCCCTGCTGCAGCCTCCCTCAGGGTGGAAGGGCCTCACCCTGCTGCAGCCTCCTTCAGGGTGGAAGGGCCTCGCTCTGCAGCAGCCTCCCTCAGGGTGGAAGGGCCCTGCCCTGCTGCAGCCTCCCTCATGGTGGAAGGGCCCTGCTCTGCTGCTGCCTCCCTCAGGGTGGAAGGGCCTCACCCTGCTGCAGCCTCCCTCAGGGTGGAAGGGCCTCGCTCTGCAGCAGCCTCCCTCAGGGTGGAAGGGCCTCACCCTGCTGCCTGCAGCCTCCGTTAGGGTGGGAGGGCCTCGCCCTGCTGCAGCCTCCCTCAGGGTGGAAGGGTCGGGCCTCGCCCTCCTGCAGCCTCCCTCAGGGTGGAAGGGTCGGGCCTCGCCCTCCTGCAGCTTCCTTCAGGGGGAAGGGCCTCGCCCTGCTGCAGTCTTCTCTCCTGTGGGGGCGGGGGCGCTGCACTGAGCCCTAGTGAGACCCGGTCAGTGTGCGTTAAATCGCCCAGATTAAGAGGCCCAGCGGGAGGGAGGACGCGGGTCACTGAGCCCCACTCGGGGGGAACTAATCTCTCTGTGGCGGGCTCGCCCCGGGACACTAGCAGCCCGACGTGTCTCAAAACTGGAGTGGCAGCAGCCCAGATGGAGGGAGGCCTCAGTGACTGCGGCTCCGAGGGAGGGAGACCTCAGTGACTGCAGCTCTGAGGGAGAGAGGCCTCAGTGACTGCAGCTCCGAGGGAGGCCTTAGTGACTGCAGCTCTGAGGGAGGCCTCAGTGACTGCGGCTCCGAGGGAGGGAGACCTCAGTGACTGCAGCTCTGAGGGAGAGAGGCCTCAGTGACTGCAGCTCTGAGGGAGGCCTTAGTGACTGCAGCTCTGAGGGAGGCCTCAGTGACTGCAGCTCTGAGGGAGGGAGGCCTCAGTGACTGCAGCTCTGAGGGAGAGAGGCCTCAGTGACTGCAGCTCTGAGGGAGGCCTCAGTGACTGCAGCTCTGAGGGAGAGAGGCCTCAGTGACTGCAGCTCTGAGGGAGGCCTTAGTGACTGCAGCTCTGAGGGAGGCCTCAGTGACTGCAGCTCTGAGGGAGGCCTCAGTGACTGCAGCTCCGAGGGAGGGAGGCCTCAGTGACTGCAGCTCCGAGGGAGGGAGGCCTCAGTGACTGCAGCTCTGAGGGAGAGAGGCCTCAGTGACTGCAGCTCCGAGGAGAGAGGCCTCAGTGACTGCAGCTCCGAGGGAGAGAGGCCTCAGTGACTGCAGCCCCGAGGGAGGGACGGAGGCCTCAGTGACTGCAGCACCGAGGGAGAGAGGCCTCAGTGACTGCAGCTCCGAGGGAGGGAGGCCTCAGTGACTGCAGCTCCGAGGGAGGGAGGCCTCAGTGACTGCAGCTCTGAGGGAGGCCTCAGTGACTGCAGCTCTGAGGGAGGCCACAGTGACCGCAGCTCTGAGGGAGGGAGGCCTCAGTGACTGCAGCTCTGAGGGAGGCCTCAGTGACTGCAGCTCTGAGGGAGGCCACAGTGACCGCAGCTCTGAGGGAGAGAGGCCTCAGTGACTGCAGCTCTGAGGGAGAGAGGCCTCAGTGACTGCAGCTCCGAGGGAGGGAGGCCTCAGTGACTGCAGCTCTGAGGGAGAGAGGCCTCAGTGACTGCAGCTCCGAGGGAGGGAGGCCTCAGTGACTGCAGCTCCGAGGGAGGGAGGCCTCAGTGACTGCAGCTCCGAGGGAGAGAGGCCTCAGTGACTGCAGCTCCGAGGGAGGGAGGCCTCAGTGACTGCAGCTCCGAGGGAGGGAGGCCTCAGTGACTGCAGCTCTGAGGGAGGCCTCAGTGACTGCAGCTCTGAGGGAGGCCACAGTGACCGCAGCTCTGAGGGAGGGAGGCCTCAGTGACGGCAGCTCCGAGGGAGGGAGGCCTCAGTGACGGCAGCACCGAGGGAGAGAGGCCTCAGTGACTGCAGCTCCGAGGGAGGGGGGCCTCAGTGACTGCAGCTCCGAGGGAGGGAGGCCTCAGTGACTGCAGCTCCGAGGGAGAGAGGCCTCGGTGACTGCAGCTCCGAGGGAGGGAGACCTCAGTGACTGCAGCTCCGAGGGAGGGAGGCCTCAGTGACTGCAGCTCTGAGGGAGAGAGGCCTCAGTGACTGCAGCTCCGAGGGAGGGAGGCCTCAGTGACTGCAGCTCTGAGGGAGGCCTTAGTGACTGCAGCTCTGAGGGAGGCCTCAGTGACTGCAGCTCTGAGGGAGGCCTCAGTGACGGCAGCACCGAGGGAGAGAGGCCTCAGTGACTGCAGCTCCGAGGGAGGGAGGCCTCAGTGACTGCAGCTCCGAGGGAGGGAGGCCTCAGTGACTGCAGCTCCGAGGGAGAGAGGCCTCGGTGACTGCAGCTCCGAGGGAGGGAGACCTCAGTGACTGCAGCTCCGAGGGAGGGAGGCCTCAGTGACTGCAGCACCGAGGGAGGGAGGCCTCAGTGACTGCAGCTCCGATGGAGGGAGGCCTCAGTGACTGCAGCTCTGAGGGAGAGAGGCCTCAGTGACTGCAGCTCCGAGGGAGGGAGGCCTCAGTGACTGCAGCTCCGAGGGAGGGAGGCCTCAGTGACTGCAGCACCGAGGGAGAGAGGCCTCAGTGACTGCAGCACCGAGGGAGGGAGGCCTCAGTGACTGCAGCTCCGAGGGAGAGAGGCCTCAGTGACTGCAGCTCCGAGGGAGGGAGGCCTCAGTGACTGCAGCTCCGAGGGAGAGAGGCCTCAGTGACTGCAGCTCTGAGGGAGGCCTAAGTGACGGCAGCACCGAGGGAGGGAGGCCTCAGTGACGGCAGCACCGAGGGAGAGAGGCCTCAGTGACTGCAGCTCCGAGGGAGGCCTCAGTGACTGCAGCTCTGAGGGAGGCCTCAGTGACGGCAGCACCGAGGGAGAGAGGCCTCAGTGACTGCAGCTCCGAGGGAGGGAGGCCTCAGTGACTGCAGCTCTGAGGGAGGCCTCAGTGACTGCAGCTCGAGGGAGGGAGGGAGGCCTCGGTGACTGCAGCTCCGAGGGAGGGAGGCCTCAGTGACTGCAGCTCCGAGGGAGGGAGGCCTCAGTGACTGCAGCACCGAGGGAGAGAGGCCTCAGTGACTGCAGCTCCGAGGGAGGGAGGCCTCAGTGACTGCAGCTCCGAGGGAGAGAGGCCTCAGTGACTGCAGCCCCGAGGGAGGGACGGAGGCCTCAGTGACTGCAGCACCGAGGGAGAGAGGCCTCAGTGACTGCAGCACTGAGGGAGGGAGGCCTCAGTGACTGCAGCTCCGAGGGAGAGAGGCCTTAGTGACTGCAGCCCCGAGGGAGGGACGGAGGCCTCAGTGACTGCAGGACCGAGGGAGAGAGGCCTCAGTGACTGCAGCACCGAGGGAGGGAGGCCTCAGTGACTGCAGCTCCGAGGGAGAGAGGCCTCAGTGACTGCAGCCCCGAGGGAGGGACGGAGGCCTCAGTGACTGCAGCACCGAGGGAGAGAGGCCTCAGTGACTGCAGCACTGAGGGAGGGAGGCCTCAGTGACTGCAGCACCGAGGGAGAGAGGCCTCAGTGACTGCAGCACTGAGGGAGAGAGGCCTCAGTGACTGCAGCTCCGAGGGAGGGAGGCCTCAGTGACTGCAGCTCTGAGGGAGAGAGGCCTCAGTGACTGCAGCTCGAGGGAGGGAGGGAGGCCTCAGTGACTGCAGCTCTGAGGGAGGCCTCAGTGACTGCAGCTCTGAGGGAGGCCTCAGTGACTGCAGCTCTGAGGGAGGCCTCAGTGACTGCAGCACCGAGGGAGGCCTCAGTGACTACAGCTCCGAGGGAGGCCTCAGTGACGGCAGCACCGAGGGAGAGAGGCCTCAGTGACTGCAGCTCCGAGGGAGGGAGGCCTCAGTGACTGCAGCTCTGAGGGAGGCCTCAGTGACTGCAGCTCTGAGGGAGGCCTCAGTGACTGCAGCTCCGAGGGAGAGAGGCCTCAGTGACTGCAGCTCCGAGGGAGGGAGGCCTCAGTGACTGCAGCTCCGAGGGAGGGAGGCCTCAGTGACTGCAGCTCCAAGGGAGGGAGGCCTCAGTGACGGCAGCACCGAGGGAGAGAGGCCTCAGTGACTGCAGCTCTGAGGGAGGCCTAAGTGACGGCAGCACCGAGGGAGGGAGGCCTCAGTGACGGCAGCACCGAGGGAGAGAGGCCTCAGTGACTGCAGCTCCGAGGGAGGCCTCAGTGACTGCAGCTCTGAGGGAGGCCTCAGTGACGGCAGCACCGAGGGAGAGAGGCCTCAGTGACTGCAGCTCCGAGGGAGGGAGGCCTCAGTGACTGCAGCTCTGAGGGAGGCCTCAGTGACTGCAGCTCTGAGGGAGGCCTCAGTGACGGCAGCACCGAGGGAGAGAGGCCTCAGTGACTGCAGCTCCGAGGGAGGGAGGCCTCAGTGACTGCAGCTCTGAGGGAGGCCTCAGTGACTGCAGCTCGAGGGAGGGAGGGAGGCCTTAGTGACTGCAGCTCTGAGGGAGGGAGGCCTCAGTGACTGCAGCTCCGATGGAGGGAGGCCTCAGTGACTGCAGCTCCGATGGAGGGAGGCCTCAGTGACTGCAGCACCGAGGGAGAGAGGCCTCAGTGACTGCAGCTCCGAGGGAGGGAGGCCTCAGTGACTGCAGCCCCGAGGGAGGGACGGAGGCCTCAGTGACTGCAGCACCGAGGGAGAGAGGCCTCAGTGACTGCAGCACTGAGGGAGGGAGGCCTTAGTGACTGCAGCTCCGAGGGAGAGAGGCCTCAGTGACTGCAGCCCCGAGGGAGGGACGGAGGCCTCAGTGACTGCAGCACCGAGGGAGAGAGGCCTCAGTGACTGCAGCTCCGAGGGAGGGAGGCCTCAGTGACTGCAGCTCTGAGGGAGAGAGGCCTCAGTGACTGCAGCTCGAGGGAGGGAGGGAGGCCTCAGTGACTGCAGCACCGAGGGAGTCCTCAGTGACTGCAGCACCGAGGGAGTCCTCAGTGACTGCAGCTCTGAGGGAGGCCTCAGTGACTGCAGCACCGAGGGAGGCCTCAGTGACTGCAGCACCGAGGGAGAGAGGCCTCAGTGACTGCAGCTCCGAGGAAGGGAGGCCTCAGTGACTGCAGCTCCGAGGGAGGCCTCAGTGACTGCAGCCCCGAGGGAGGGAGGCCTCAGTGACTGCAGCTCCGAGGGAGAGCGGCCTCAGTGACTGCAGCTCCGAGGGAGGCCTCAGTGACGGTAGCTCCGAGGGAGGCCTCAGTGACTGCAGCTCCGAGGGAGGCCTCAGTGACTGCAGCTCTGAGGGAGGCCACAGTGACCGCAGCTCTGAGGGAGGGAGGCCTCAGTGACTGCAGCTCCGAGGGAGGGAGGCCTCAGTGACTGCAGCTCCGAGGGAGGCCTCAGTGACTGCAGCACCGAGGGAGAGAGGCCTCAGTGACTGCAGCTCCGAGGGAGGCCTCAGTGACGGTAGCTCCGAGGGAGGCCTCAGTGACTGCAGCTCCGAGGGAGGCCTCAGTGACTGCTGCTCCGAGGAAGGGAGGCCTCAGTGACTGCAGCTCCGAGGGAGGCCTCAGTGACTGCAGCACCGAGGGAGAGAGGCCTCAGTGAGTGCAGCAGTGACTGCAGCCCCTACGGACAGAATCCTCGGTGGCCTCTGTGGCCCCAGGGTGATGGGGGGGGGGGGGGCGAGGCTTGCTTGAGGGGGCAGTAGCGGCGCCCCCCGCCCGTTTAGGGGTCGGTCCGAGTAGCAGCTGTAAAGAGGCCACAACGGAGCCAGGCCTCAACTCGGGTGAAGGCGCCCACCAGCTATTAATGGTGCAACAGGTGCAGCGGCACCGAAACCCAGAAACCCGGAGGGGCACAGGGACCCTGATCATAGCTGCATTTTACTTCCCAAACTTGTATCAGGGGCGTCTCTTCAACTGATGCGTGCAGCAGGTGCAGTGGCACCGAAACCCAGAGGGACACACGGATCCCATAGCTGTATGTTCCTCCCCAAACTTGAAATCAGGGGCGTAACTTCCATTAGTGCAGCAGGTGCAGTGGCACAGGGGCACGGAGACCCAAAGGGATACACGGAACCCCGATCATAGCTGTATTTTACTCCCTAAACTTGAAATCCGGGGCGCAACTTCAACTGGTGCAGCAGGTGCAGTGGCACCGGAGCCCAGAGACCCGAGGGGCCCACAGAACTCCTGACCATGGCTAGTTTCACTATCCATACTGGAGTCAGGGGCCCGCTTTCCCCCTCGCGCTGGGGCCCTCGGGTTCCCAGCTACGCACCTGAGAGGCACGACAGATTGGGTCCCCCGGGGGACACGCTCCAGGGAGGGCCTTCCGGACACTGTCCACGCGTCTGTCCGGCCACCCCTAACACATGGCGCGCGAGGTGCAATTACTCGCTGCCAACATGCACAATTGGCCACTGTGTCCACCATGGCCAAGCCTGGCAGGGCGGGTGGACCCAGGAGCCCCGCCTGTCAGTCTGTGATTGATGGATGGCCCGTCCTGTCAGAAGTGGACAAAGGGCCCTGTCTGCGGCCCACTTCCGGCCAACAGAGGTGACGTCTCGTCAGTCTTGGCCCTAAGATTGCCACCTGGCCGTGTTGTTAATTTACATTTCATCTGCATGGCCAGCATGTCAACGCCCCCCCAGTACAAGCATTAGAAAGATCACCTAATATTTTTCCCATTATCTCTACACACTTAAAGTAGTAATTACAAGCAGAAAGCACTTTAAAATGTGTTCTACAGCTGCCTTAATGACCCCTGGCTGATACTTAAACTAAACAAAGACAGAAGGGCCATGTGGAAAACGAAAACAGATAATTTTATTGCCTTTCCAGAAACTTAAAACTCCAACAAATGGCTGGTGTTTTTCTCTGAGGCAAGTGGAACCCCACCTGGCCCTCTGCTTGGGTCTGCCCCCCCCCCGTGCAGCCTGAATCCTGCGGGCACATGTCCCCATGCCCTCTGTCCCTTATACCTCTCACTCACCCGCTGGCACGCGCCCTTACTGCTGGGCCACCGCCGCAGGACACACACAGGCCTGGAAGTCAGTGGGCGAGGAGTAGAGGCGAGGGGCAGGAATGGCGTCCGAAGGAAAAAAGGACCCCCCCCCCCCCCACTACTGGCGCCGAACAGAGTGACCAGACTCTGGTCATGGTGCCAACCCTTGCACTGTGCCACCCTAGCCTGACCTTAACAGTCCAAGCAGAGACTTGACTTACGTTGACTTCCCGCTATCAGCCTATTGGCCAACAGAAATGAGCACGTCTCAGTCAGTCTTGGCCCTAGGATTGTGGCCTGAGTACAGTGCTTAATTTGAACCAGTGGTTGCCGGTGCTCAGCACCGGCATGTATAACAGACTGCCACATGGTGGCGCTGTTTGACTAATTCGAAAAAGGTCAATCAACCGGTGCACAGCTATTTTTATGAACTGGAGTTATTGTTGTTCTTCAGATGAGAAAAATAACAGTTGTTTATTAATACAATATGCATTAAAATGAGTAATACCTGCCGCCAAAGTATTACTATAGCTTTGGAGGCCTGGAATAGTCTGAATTGTCATATTAAAGGAGAGTTATGGTTAGTTGTTTTGTTGATACTGTTATTGGCAGCGATGTCAGGGGCAGTGGGTGGTGCAAGCAGCAGTAGCCTCCTGACACGGGCCCTGGCATGTATGGGCCTGATTCACAGAACTAACTTAAGACAAATTCCTAAACTTACTACCATTTTGGTATTCACAGAAGGCACTTATTCATTTCGGTATTCACAGAAGTTAGGTGTCCTAACTTTAGGACTCCTAAATGCCTTCTGTGAATACCGAAAGTCTTAAAGTTAGGATTTTTCTCAGTTTAGGAGTAGTAAAGTTAGGACTCCTAACTTCTGTGAATACCGAAATGAGTAAGTGCCTTCTGTGAATACCGAAATGAGTAAGTGCCTTCTGTGAATACCGAAATGAGTAAGTGCCTTCTGTGAATGCTGAAATGAGTAAGTGCCTTCTGTGAATACCGAAATGAGTAAGTGCCTTCTGTGAATACCGAAATGAGTAAGTGCCTTCTGTGAATACTGAAATGAGTAAGTGCCTTCTGTGAATACCAAAAGGAGTAAGTTTAAGATTTTGTCTTAAGTTAGTTCTGTGAATTGGGCCCTCCGTGTTTTTTTTTACAAATTAAGCACTGTCCAGTCCTGGAATAACGCAAGACTCCCTGCCCACCCAGAACACAAAGCGGTTACACCTGCCATAATGATCAAACCCACCCTAGACCACCCTTGGAGCCCCAACAAAGCCGTGTTTGCATCTCACTGAGGGGTGTGGCTGTACCTGCTTAGGAATGCCTCAGCCTGCACACGCACAGCCCTTGACAATATGTATATTCACTGATAAAAACACAGTAACATTTGGCAGTAATCCTGTCTGCTTTATTACAAGTGCGGTCGACCTCAAAGCTGGGGAACCGGGTTCGAGTCTCGGCACCGACGCTGAACATCCTGTGATTCTGAGCAGATCACTTAATCTTCCTGAGCCTACCAAAAATGAATGTGTCTGTCTGTAACGAAACTGGTGCTTATGTAAAGCGCTCTGATACCCTCTCGGGTTTAGTTCGCGCTATATAAAACTCTAATACATTTTTTTGGGATATAATACACGTGTAATAAATGTTAGTCATGTGTGTGACAGGGTAACCCGTCCATCAAACTCTAAATCCAGCCCTGAGTTATGATTCTGTCTCAAAAGCAAAAAACCACTGAAATTCACCAGTTATAGTTCATGGCGCAAACCATAATTCGTGCCACCCCCTTGCACTGCAGATGACATTAATGATGGCATCACGTATTACATCACCACTGACATCACTGGTTACATCACTTCCCCAAACAAATTAAATTAGGGAAAAGAGAGAAAGAGAAAGACAGTGTCAAGATATAACAGTGTTAACCCTTTAAAGCCCATTCTGCAGCTTTTTGATTGGCTTATATCTCAAACCCTACTGAACTGACTTACACCGACCCAACAGAAGCAAGCTTTCCGAGTAAAGTGTACTTGCAAGCCAAATTTCCTACAAAAGATAAAATGGGAAGACTCCTCTTTTTTCACCTCCTTAACTTTTCCCCCCTGAGAGGATGTGTATAAAAATTGGCATTCCAGATTTGAGCTGATTACACAAAGTGATTGCCTTGAGGCCGATTCACAGAACTAACTTAAGACAAAATCCTAAACTTACTACTTTTGGTATTCACAGAAGTTAGGATTTTGTCTTAAGTTTGTCTTAAGACAAACTTAAGACAGACTTAAGACAGACTTAAGTCTTAAGTCTGTCTTAAGTCTGTCTTAAATTTGTCTTAAGACAAACCTAAGACAAAATCCTAACTTTACTACTACCAAATGCCTTCTGTGAATACCAAAAGTAGTAAGTTTAGGATTTTGTCTTAAGTTAGTTCTGTGAATCGGGCCCCAAATCCATCTGTGGGCCAAAATGTATAAGGAAATCAAAAATTGATTTTCAATAGAAAGTGCAAATGAACTACAAGTCTACAGTGGCGACCACCACGGTGTAATATTATCAATGTACATAAATAGGCAAAAATATCACGAGCTAACCATAAAGCTGGCAACGTATTGTGATATATGTACACCCAAGTAGGGTACAGATTAAATATTCTTAACTCCACATCTGTGAACCTTGACAATAGCTACATATTGTGGACGTGGAGTTGTAGAGTGAATCTGTACTTACCTTTATATACTTACCGTCACAATATTACGGTTGTTTATATTTAGGCCACAATATTATTGCACATCAATGTTTTTAGTGTCGATATCCTGGCGTACAGCCCCCTGTGAGTCAAGACTGAGAATTTTACACCGAAGAGTCTGAAATTGACAAGATGATCAAAGTCCTTGAAACCTGTAATCCAAAGGTCCTCAGGTGTGTGTCCAGCCCTTCCGGCTCCTCGCTGAATGCACCAGCGCCTTCCTCCAGCCTGGTGAAGGCCACAGCCGCTCAAAGATGCTGAGATGTCTTCACTATGGAGCATCCCAGGACTTTAAGTGGGAAAAAAACTGGAGGTGCTGCAAAAGGGGCGTGGAATATTTCTTAAAGGGGGGTGGCCTATCTGAGTAGGGGCGTGGTCTAAATCAAGATAACTAGCATTGTGTGCTTAAGAAAATCACGAAGTCGCATCCAGCAAAGGATAATAAAATAGGCAAAAAAGAATATTTATTACGTATAAGCCCCTGTCACTCACAAACCAGACAGTCAATACACAACCCACAGAGGCACACAGAAAGGTTGAACAGGAAAATAGCCACTTTCTAAAAGTGATATTTCCAAACTTAGAATTTAAAAGCCATCTTCCCTAAAGGATGTGTTATTAAATTCTGAGTTCAGGGATACCAAATTCCATATGTCTATCTTGCTGTTATGGGAAGATATGCAGGTAAACATGTCACACAGCATTTCCCATGTTATCCTATGGGCAAGATAGCCTTTCAATAGTGAAAACCAAAATTGGCAGTATTTCACTATCAAGACATGTTACCCACACTAATAACACCGAACAAAAACCGGGACGTCTGGTCACCCTACCTTTGACCTTTGAGGCCCGAAAATAGAGACCCCTAGACCCCCCTTTCAAGGCCCCCCAAAAAACTGGGGGGGCTCAAACCCCCACAGACCCCCCACTTAAAGCCCTGGAGAAGCCTGACGTAAGCCTTCAAACTCTCAACGTATGTCCGAAGTCAGCCTGAGAAACATATCCAGACCTAAGGTCATGTGGATAGAACAGACATCTGAGTCGGTCCCACTCAGGGTTTTGATGCCCTGGGAGGCTGAGATCTCCATCAAACATCAAAGAGAATCTGTAGATCTCGAACAGGCACATGCGTGATCCTTGGAGTGGGTACATGCGTGATCCGTGGAGCTGGCACACGTGGGATCCTGGGAGCTGGCACCCGTGGGATCCTGGGAGCTGGCACATGTGTGATCCTTGGAGCGGGTACACGTGGGATCCTGGGAGCTGGCACACATGGGATCCTGGGAGCTGGCACATGTGGGATCCTGGGAGCTGGCACACGTGGGATCCTGGGAGCTGGCACACGTGGGATCCTGGGAGCTGGCACATGTGGGATCCTGGGAGCTGGCACACGTGGGATCCTGGGAGCTGGCACACGTGGGATCCTGGGAGCTGGTACATGTGTGATCCTTGATGCTGGCACACGTGTGATCCATGGAGCTGGCACATGTGTGATCCTTGAAGCTGGCACACGTGGGATCCTGGGAGCTGGCACACGTGGGATCCTGGGAGCTGGCACCCGTGGGATCCTGGGAGCTGGCACACATGGGATCCTGGGAGCTGGCACATGTGTGATCCTTGAAGCTGGCACACATGGGATCCTGGGAGCTGGCACATGTGTGATCCTTCAAGCTGGCACACGTGGGATCCTGGGAGCTGGCACACATGGGATCCTGGGAGCTGGCACATGTGTGATCCTTCAAGCTGGCACACGTGGGATCCTGGGAGCTGGCACACATGGGATCCTGGGAGCTGGCACATGTGTGATCCTTGAAGCTGGCACACATGGGATCCTGGGAGCTGGCACATGTGTGATCCTTCAAGCTGGCACACGTGGGATCCTGGGAGCTGGCACACATGGGATCCTGGGAGCTGGCACATGTGTGATCCTTCAAGCTGGCACACGTGGGATCCTGGGAGCTGGCACACGTGTGATCCTGGGAGCTGGCACACGTGGGATCCTGAGAGCTGGCACATGTGTGATCCTGGGAGCTGGCACATTTGGGATCCTGGGAGCTGGAACATGGTGGATCCTGGGAGCTGGCATACATGGGATCCTGGGAGCTGGCACATGTGGGATCCTGGGAGCTGGCACATGGTGGATCCTGGGAGCTGGCATACATGGGATCCTGGGAGCTGGCACATGTGGGATCCTGGGAGCTGGCACACGTGGGATCCTGGGAGCTGGCACATGTGTGATCCTTGAAGCTGGCACACGTGGGATCCTGGGAGCTGGTACATGTGTGATCCTTCAAGCTGGCACATGTGTGATCCTTGAAGCTGGCACACATGGGATCCTGGGAGCTGGCACATGTGGGATCCTGGGAGCTGTCACACATGGGATCCTGGGAGCTGGCACATGTGGGATCCTGGGAGCTGGCACACATGGGATCCTGGGAGCTGGCACATGTGGGATCCTGGGAGCTGGCACACATGGGATCCTGGGAGCTGGCACACATGGGATCCTGGGAGCTGGCACACGTGGGATCCTGGGAGCTGGCACATGTGTGATCCTTTGAGCTGGCACACGTGGGATCCTGGGAGCTGGTACATGTGTGATCCTTCAAGCTGGCACATGTGTGATCCTTGAAGCTGGCACACATGGGATCCTGGGAGCTGGCACATGTGGGATCCTGGGAGCTGTCACACATGGGATCCTGGGAGCTGGCACATGTGGGATCCTGGGAGCTGGCACACATGGGATCCTGGGAGCTGGCACATGTGGGATCCTGGGAGCTGGCACACATGGGATCCTGGGAGCTGGCACACATGGGATCCTGGGAGCTGGCACATGTGTGATCCTTGGAGCTGGCACACGCGGGATCCTGGGAGCTGGCACATGTGGGATCCTGGGAGCTGGCACATGTGGGATCCTGGGAGCGGGCACATGTGTGATCCTTGGAGCCGGCACATGCGTGATCCTTGAAGCTGGCACACATGGGATCCTGGGAGCTGGCACATGTGGGATCCTGGGAGCTGGCACATGTGTGATCCTTGAAGCTGGCACACACGGGATCCTGGGAGCTGGCACATGTGTGATCCTTGAAGCTGGCACACGTGGGATCCTGGGAGCTGGCACATGTGTGATCCTTGAAGCTGGCACATGTGGGATCCTGGGAGCTGGCACCCATGGGATCCTGGGAGCTGGCACACATGGGATCCTGGGAGCTGGCACATGTGTGATCCTTGTAGCCGGCACACGTGGGATCCCGGGAGCTGGCACATGTGGGATCCTGGGAGCTGGCACACGTGGGATCCTGGGAGCTGGCACATGTGTGATCCTTGTAGCCGGCACACGTGGGATCCCGGGAGCTGGCACATGTGTGATCCTTGTAGCCGGCACACGTGGGATCCCGGGAACTGGCACACGTGGGATCCTGGGAGCGGGCAAATGTGGGATCCTGGGAGCTGGCACACGCGGGATCCTGGGAGCTGGCACACATGGGATCCTGGGAGCTGGCACATGTGTGATCCTTCAAGCTGGCACATGTGTGATCCTTCAAGCTGGCACACATGGGATCCTGGGAGCTGGCACATGTGTGATCCTTGAAGCTGGCACACATGGGATCCTGGGAGCTGGCACATATGTGATCCTTGAAGCTGGCACACGTGGGATCCTGGGAGCTGGCACATGTGTGATCCTTGAAGCTGGCACACGTGGGATCCTGGGAGCTGGCACATGTGTGATCCTTGAAGCTGGCACACGTGGGATCCTGGGAGCTGGCACATGTGTGATCCTTGAAGCTGGCACACGTGGGATCCTGGGATCTGGCACATGTGTGATCCTTGAAGCTGGCACACGTGGGATCCTGGGAGCTGGCACATGTGTGATCCTTGTAGCCGGCACATGTGGGATCCTGGGAGCGGGCACATGTGTGATCCTTGGAGCCGGCACATGCGTGATCCTTGAAGCTGGCACACGTGGGATCCTGGGAGCTGGCACATGTGGGATCCTGGGAGCCGGCACATGTGTGATCCTTGGAGCCGGCACATGCGTGATCCTTGAAGCTGGCACACATGGGATCCTGGGAGCTGGCACATGTGGGATCCTGGGAGCCGGCACATGTGGGATCCTGGGAGCTGGCACACGCGGGATCCTGGGAGCTGGCACATGTGTGATCCTTGAAGCTGGCACACGTGGGATCCTGGGAGCTGGCACATGTGTGATCCTTGAAGCTGGCACATGTGGGATCCTGGGAGCGGGCACATGTGTGATCCTGGGAGCTGGCACACATGGGATCCTGGGAGCTGGCACATGTGTGATCCTTGTAGCCGGCACACGTGGGATCCCGGGAGCTGGCACATGTGGGATCCTGGGAGCTGGCACATGTGTGATCCTGGGAGCTGGCACACGTGGGATCCTGGGAGCTGGCACATGTGTGATCCTTGTAGCCGGCACACGTGGGATCCCGGGAGCTGGCACATGTGTGATCCTTGTAGCCGGCACACGTGGGATCCCGGGAGCTGGCACACGTGGCATCCTGGGAGCGGGCAAATGTGGGATCCTGGGAGCTGGCACACGTGGGATCCTGGGAGCTGGCACATGTGTGATCCTTCAAGTTGGCACATGGTGGATCCTGGGAGCTGGCACATGTGTGATCCTTGAAGCTGGCACACATGAAATCCTGGGAGCTGGCACATGTGTGATCCTTGAAGCTGGCACACGTGGGATCCTGGGAGCTGGCACATGTGTGATCCTTCAAGCTGGCACATGTGTGATCCTTCAAGCTGGCACATGTGGGATCCTGGGAGCTGGCACACAGGGGATCCTGGGAGCTGGCACATGTGTGATCCTTGAAGCTGGCACACGTGGGATCCTGGGAGCTGGCACATGTGTGATCCTTGAAGCTGGCACACGTGGGATCCTGGGAGCTGGCACATGTGTGATCCTTGTAGCCGGCACATGTGGGATCCTGGGAGCGGGCACATGTGTGATCCTTGGAGCCGGCACATGCGTGATCCTTGAAGCTGGCACACGTGGGATCCTGGGAGCGGGTTCACGTGGGATCCTGGGAGCTGGCACATGTGGGATCCTGGGAGCTGGCACATGCGTGATCCTTGGAGCGGGTACACATAGGAACCTTAGAGCTGGCACACATGTGAACGAATCCTCCATGGCATTGCATCCGGTTGAACACAGAATGCTCCTGAACCCCTTCCAACGAATGGCCGTCAAATGATGTCCCTTCTCTCTGGTATACAACGTTTACAACGCAACTTTTACAATGCACTACCATTACAACGAAACTTTTACAACGCAACATCCATTACAACGCATACATTTACAACGCAGTCATTACAATGCATGACACTACAACGCACACCACTACAACGCATACCATTACAACGCAGTCATTACAACGCATACCATTACAACACAAAACTTACCATCCAACACTTACCCTACTGTTGCACCCCCTGGAGTTAGAATAGTAATTTTAACCCCTACACTATCCAAAACTTTCCCTACTGTTGCACCCCCTGGAGTTAGAATAGTAATTTTAACCCCTACACTATCCATAACTTACCTTATATGCAATGTAAAGAAATGCGTTGTAATGGTATGCGTTGTAAAAGTAGTATGCGTTGTAGTGGAATGCGTTGTAAAGGTATTTTTTAAGAATTCGTTGTAATGGTATGCGTTGTAATGGTGTGCGTTGTAATGGATGTTGCGGTGTAAAAAATGCGTTGTAAAGGTATGCGTTGTAAAAGTGTGCGTTGTAACGTCATACATCCCTTCTCTCTCCCCCGCGGGTCCTATCCTGTATTAATGGCCCTCTACCTGTCCATCTCCAGGGTGGTGAGCTGTGAGGACCCTCTGGCATTTGTACTCTCACCTACAGTTCCTAAAATCTACCTGCTTTATTTATTTATTTACATTCATAAATCGCGCAGCTACCCTGAGGTTTCCCGGCGCTAAAGAACACAGAAGGTCAGGATGAAAGGCTAAGCACAAAAGAGAGGGGGGAATACTGATTAAAAAGTCAGGTTTTTAAGTCCTTGTGAAATTTAAGATAGTAATGTTCAGTACATAGGTGAGTAGGAAGCGAGGGGCATGTTATCAACAAGTAGCGATAATTATTGCTAAATAGGCTTAGCAACAATTTTTTTATCGCTGCCTATCGCTGGATATGTTAGCGGAGAAAACATGCTATTAGCAACGTTTTTCTCTATTGTGCTAAAATATCCAGCGATAGCGGTGAAATGCGTGAATATCGCTGAGAATACAGCGATATTCCCGCATTAGCGACGAAATGCTCTTAGCCATGTTATCCACCTCCCATTGGATAACATGGCTAAGAACTGGTCTGAGCAGGTGTTAGTTTTTGGCGATAGCGGGAATATTTCCATCGCTACGCCTGCCTTGCTAGTAGGCGATAGCGACATTAGCGACTGCTTTCAGTAGCTAACAGGTTGGGTACGCCCATTTTGCATGTCATTAACGATAAATATCGCTGACATGCAAAGCGGGCCCCAAACCGCTCGCTATCGCCTAAAAGCTGTCGCTAATACAGCGATAGGATTATCGCCGCTTAGCGGACGAAAACGGCCGCTAAACCGGCGATAATTGCCTATCGCCCCCCTTGGTAATATGCCTCAGAGTTCCAGAGGGAAGGGGCTAGATAGGCAAAGGAACGACCTCCCATTCTAACTCGTTTTATCCTAGGCACTTGGAATTTGTGTTGATTCGAGGATCGAAGAAGGCGTGGGGGATGATAGTGGTGCACTAACTGGCACATGCATCAACATTGGAGTTTGCGATACCTTAATTGCGAAAAATAAGGAATCGCAATTAAGGAATCGCAAACTGCAATGCATCAAGAAATCGCTAAATAAATTGCGATTTCTTAAAATTCTTTAATTGCGATTCTCAATTTAAGAATCGCAATTAAGGATTCCCTTCCCATTCATTCCTAGAGGCCCATAGGAATGAATGGGAAGACATTCTCATTTTGCGAATTGCAATTAAGGAATCGCAAAATGAGAATGCAATTTCAAGGGTGCAGGGGAGGTCCAAAGGACACCCTGTTGCATCCCTGAAATTTGCCATTAAGTACATTTTTCACACACACACATGCCCCAAGAGCATGTGTGTGTGTAAAATGGCACTTTGAAAAATGCACTTTTGTGCATTTTTCAAAGTTTTCGCAAATTACCATGAAGGTCAACTTCATGGTAATTTGCACCCCTTATTTGCGAATTCGCAAATTTTAAAAGTTTTATGCATTGCATTTAAGGAATCTCAATATGAGATTCCTTAAATGCAATCACAATTTAAGAAATCTCAATTTTGCGATTTCCTAAATTGCGAGAACAACAAAATGCATAATGCATCCCAAAAATGGAAATTGCATTAGCAAACGGCTGAATTTGGTGATTCGCACCATTTGCGAATGCAATTTCCTTTGATGCATGTGCCCGTAAGGCCTTTAGGTAATGGGGGGCTATGCCGGAGTTCATTTTATGCATGTGTAGCATAAGGCTTTAAATTTGGCTCGACTGTCAATTTGCAACCAACGGAGGTCGCGTAGTCTTTTCCACCGCAGCCGATTTGAGAATTTCATGATTTTTGCCGTTCACAAACTTTGCAAAGTTTCTTGTTTATCTCTGCCTCCCCCGTGCAAAGATGTTCTTGGCAAAACACGATAACTGTCAGTGCAAAGCTGGATCCTTTCTACTCCGAGGGAACCCGTCCAAGCTGGAAATAAAATGCAGCTCTGCGTCTTCTCAGCCAGTTTACCTTTTCTGGCTCAGATCTTCACTCTGGTTTCTGATGTTTACACAGATCTGAAAAATGCTGCGCATTTCTCAAAGTTGCGAAATGTTTCCTAAACCTCTGTGGAGGGTCAAAAAATACAACTTTGAAACTTCGCTCATCTTTGCTACAGGTCTCACCTCGATCACAATCACTTCTGCAGTGATGTAAAATGTAAATGTAGTGCTTTTATATAGCGCAAGAATCACCCCCGAAGGGGTCTCAAGGCGCTGTACGCATACCGCTGTGCAACCCTTCCTGGCTTTTCCCTGTGAAGTGCCCACTCCTGGACACCCCCAAGGTGGAGGTCAGGCATCCCAGCGCTGTTAAGCCGTTGTGGAGATTAAGCAAGCTATTGCCCAGAGTCACAGAGTGGGACCCACGATTAGAATAGGCTCCGAGGCGAGAATGATCAGGTCCGAGGAAATTGAGCCCAAGACCCGCTGAGGTGGGAATTGAACCCTGGTCCCGGGCCAGACCTCTTCATCAGGGTCTGCCGCTTCTAACCAGTGAGCCACACTTCTCCACATGTCTCCTCACTGGGCCCCGCTGAGGCAGGGACAGAGTTCAAGGCGCTCTGTCTTGTGTTCAAGGCGCTTCACAGGCACCCTCCTGTCCCATACAGGCAGGCGGATGCGCTGGCTCCCCGAGCCTGTTCTCCACCCCTGCAGCAAGGGTGGCAGCACGTGCCAGGCCCCAGGCTCCTCCCTCTGGAACAAGCTTCCGGTTCCGCTCTGAAGATCATTTTCTTAAATTCAGGACGTCTCTTTAGAGCTCTCTCTTGACCGCAATCCCGTGCTGACAACTAACCCTGGGTGGCCAACTACGCTACACTCACGTAGTTTGCGTAGTTTCTGCTACTTTGGGCTACACGAATTGCACGTAGCACAGTGCAAAAACGCGTAGCGTAGCATAGTTGCCATTTTTTCCTCGCTCGCGGTCCTCAACGTCAAGTTGGCGACCGCGAGCAAGCAAAATGGCATCCCGGCCAGACTTTTTCCTCATTCGCGATCAGCAACATCAACTTGCCGATCGGGAGCATGGAAAATAAACCTCCCTATGAGATTCTCAACATGGGGAGGTCAGGTTTCTCTTCGCGAGTGGCCGCGTATGCTCGCGACCCCTCGCGATGAGAAACTACCAGTCCGTGTTGAGAAAGCTGGCGCTCGAGTAAAAATCTACCCGAGCGGCAGAAAATGACAGCTTGCACTGTGCAAGATGCCGTTTTCAATGATTGCACTGTGCGGACAAGCATCCAGCATTGTGCAATCATCCCAAACAGCGCACTACGCAGTTCGCGGAGTGCTACATGTATGTCGCGTAGTGCGAAGTGCACTTCGCGTAGCTACGCGTACCACTACTATGCAAACTACGCCCAGGGTTACTGCCAACCCGAGCTCCAGAGACCACCGAAGTCAGCAGGCAGCGCTATGTAAAACGGAAAACAACAAAAAACATATTTGGTATTTGTAAATAAACGTGGCCACAACCTTGGCCCCCAGGTGTTGTGTCTTTACTGGGGGCATCATGGGCGGAGTCTCGCTTGCTTTCCCTCATAAGCTTTGAGAGGCATATCTGGGGGAGGGGCAAGCGGCCTCCATTTAATCCTCTTTAAAAGTGTGAGGTGTATTCCTCGTAGTATCTGTGCTGAAATGTGTATTTTCTTTTGTTTGTAAAGAAAATGTCACTAAAATGTACATACAATGTACAGCACAGACAGCAGCCGTGCAGCGCCCCTCTCACCGAGCGGGGATGGGTCAGTGAGCAGCAGTGCAAGCCTCAGGCACACACAGAACAGGCAGAACACAGCAGGTTGGTTTGTTTACCTGTGCCAGACGGAGTCCCAACAAAGGCCACTCTTAATAGGCAACAACTGGACAGAGCCCCGACAAAGGCCACTCTTAATAGGCAACAACTGGACAGAGCCCCGACAAAGGTCACTCTTGATAGGCAACAACCGGACAGAACCCAAACAAAGGCCACTCTTGTTTATGAACAACCGGACAGAGCCCCAACAAAGGCCACTCTTCTTTGAGGAAAACCAGACAGAGCCCCAACAAAGGCCACTCTTGTTTGGGAACAACCGGACAGAGCCCAAACAAAGGCCACTCTTGTTTGGAAACAAACGGACAGAGCCCCAACAAAGGCCACTCTTGTTTGGGAAAAAACAGACAGAGCCCCAACAAAGGCCACTCTTGTTTGGGAAAAACTGGACAGAGCCCCAACAAAGGCCACTCTTGGTAGGCAACAACCGGAGAGAGACCCAACAAGGCCACTCTTGATAGGCAACAACCGGACAGAGCCCCAATAAAGGCCACTCTTGTTTATGAACAACCGGACAGAGCCCCAACAAAGGCCACTTGTTTGGGAAAAAACGGACAGAGCCCTAACAAAGGCCACTCTTGTTTGGGAAAAACTAGACAGAGCCCCAACAAGGCCACTCTTGATAGGGAACAACTGGACAGAACCCCAACAAAGGCCACTCTTGTTTGGGAACAACCGGACAGAGCCCAAACAAAGGCCACTCTTGTTTGGAAACAAACAGACAGAGCCCCAACAAAGGCCACTCTTGTTTGGGAACAACCGGACAGAGCCCAAACAAAGGCCACTCTTGTTTGGAAACAAACGGACAGAGCCCCAACAAAGGCCATTCTTGTTTGGGAAAAAACAGACAGAGCCCCAACAAAGGCCACTCTTGTTTGGGAAAAACTGGACAGAGCCCCAACAAAGGCCACTCTTGGTAGGCAACAACCGGACAGAGACCCAACAAGGCCACTCTTGATAGGCAACAACCGGACAGAGCCCCAATAAAGGCCACTCTTGTTTATGAACAACCGGACAGAGCCCCAACAAAGGCCACTTGTTTGGGAAAAACCGGACAGAGCCCTAACAAAGGCCACTCTTGTTTGGGAAAAACTAGACAGAGCCCCAACAAGGCCACTCTTGATAGGGAACAACTGGACAGAACCCCAACAAAGGCCACTCTTGTTTGGGAACAACCGGACAGAGCCCAAACAAAGGCCACTCTTGTTTGGAAACAAACAGACAGAGCCCCAACAAAGGCCACTCTTGTTTGGGAACAACCGGACAGAGCCCAAACAAAGGCCACTCTTGTTTGGAAACAAACGGACAGAGCCCCAACAAAGGCCACTCTTGTTTGGGAAAAAACAGACAGAGCCCCAACAAAGGCCACTCTTGTTTGGGAAAAACTGGACAGAGCCCCAACAAAGGCCACTCTTGGTAGGCAACAACCGGACAGAGACCCAACAAGGCCACTCTTGATAGGCAACAACCGGACAGAGCCCCAATAAAGGCCACTCTTGTTTATGAACAACCGGACAGAGCCCCAACAAAGGCCACTTGTTTGGGAAAAACCGGACAGAGCCCTAACAAAGGCCACTCTTGTTTGGGAAAAACTAGACAGAGCCCCAACAAGGCCACTCTTGATAGGGAACAACTGGACAGAACCCCAACAAAGGCCACTCTTGATAGGTAACAACCGGACAGAACCCCAACAAAGGCCACTCTTGTTTGGAAACAACTGGACAGAGCCCCAACAAAGGCCTCTCTTGCTAGGGAACAACCAGACTGATCGGGTAGACCACCAAAAATGCCCACTTCGTCACTGTCCCTCAAATTCCTAACTCAGGACCAGAACCCCAACAAAGGTCACTCTCGATAGGCAACATCCAGACAGAGTCCCAACAAAGGACACTCTTGATAGGGAACAACCGGACTGAGCCCCAACAAAGGCCACACTTGATAGGCAACATCTAGACAGAGCCCCAACAAAGGGCACTCTTGATAGGGAACAACCGGACAGAGCCCCAACAAAGGCCACTCTCGATAGGCAACATCCAGACAGAGCCCCAACAAAGGGCACTATTGATAGGGAACAACCGGACTGAGCCCCAACAAAGGGCACACTCGATAGTCAACATCCAGACAGAGTCCAAACAAAGGGCACTCTCGATAGGCAACATCCAGACAGAGCCCCAAAAAGGCCACTCTTGTTTGGGAAAAACTGGACAGAGCCCCAACAAAGGCCACTCTTGGTAGGCAACATCCAGACAGAGCCCCAACAATGGGCACTCTTGATAGGGAACAACCGGACTGAGCCCCAACAAAGGCCACACTTCATAGGCAACATCCAGACAGAGCCCCAACAAAGTGCACTCTCGATAGGCAACATCCAGACAGAGCCCCAACAAAGGCCACTCTTGTTTGGGAAAAACTGGATAGAGCCCCAACAAAGGCCACTCTTGGTAGGCAACAACCCGACAGAGCCCCAACAAGACCATTCTTGATAGGGAACAACCGGACAGAACACCAACAAAGGCCATTCTTGTTTGAAAACAACTGGACAGAGCCCCAACAAAGGCCACTCTTGGTAGGGAACAACCGGACTGAGCGGGTTGACCACCAAAAATACCCACTTCATCACTGTCCCTCAAATTCCTAACTCAGGACCAGAACCCCAACAAAGGCCACTCTTGATAGGGAATAACCGGACAGAGCCCCAACAAAGCCACTCTCGATAGGCAACATCCAGGTAGAGCCCCAACAAAGGGCACTATTGATAGGCAACAACCGGACAGAGCCCCAACAAAGGCCACTCTTGTTTGAAAACAACCGGACTGAACACCAACAAAGGCCACTCTTGTTTGAAAACAACTGGACAGAGCCCCAACAAAGGCCACTCTTGGTAGGGAACAACCGGACTGAGCGGGTGGACCACCAAAAATGCCCACTTCGTCACTGTCCCTCAAATTCCTAACTCAGGACCAGAACCCCAACAAAGGCCACTCTTGATAGGGAATAACCGGACAGAGCCCCAACAAAGCCACTCTCGATAGGCAACACCCAGACAGAGCCTCAACAAAGGGCACTCTTGATAGGCAACATCCAGACAGAGCCCCAACAAAGGGCACTCTCGATAGGCAACATCCAGACAGAGCCCCAACAAAGGGCACTCTCGATAGGCAACAACCGGACAGAGCCCCAACAAAGGGCACTCTCGATAGGCAACATCCGGACAGAGCCCCAACAAAGGGCACTCTCGATAGGCAACATCCAGACAGAGCCCCAACAAAGGGCACTCTCGATAGGCAACAACCGGACAGAGCCCCAACAAAGGGCACTCTCGATAGGCAACATCCGGACAGAGCCCCAACAAAGGGCACTCTCGATAGGCAACCTCCGGACAGAGCCCCAACAAAGTCCACTCTCGATAGGCAACATCCGGACAGAGCCCCAACAAAGGCCACTCTTGTTTGGGAAAAACTGGACAGAGCCCCAACAAAGGCCACTCTTGATAAGAAACAACCGGACAGAGCACCAACAAAGGCCACACTCGATAGGCCTGTCCTGGCAGTGTGTCTCCTGCTCTCCCAGTGGTGGCAGTGTGCTGTGTGAGACGTCTCAGACCCGGCCTGTCCTGGCAGTGTGTATGTGAGACGTCTCAGACCCCGGCCTGTCCTGGCAGTGTGTGTGTGAGACGTCTCAGACCCCAACCTGTCCTGGCAGTGTGTGTGTGAGACGTCTCAGACCACGGCCTGTCCTGGCAGTGTGTGTGTGAGACGTCTCAGACCACGGCCTGTCCTGGCAGTGTGTGTGTGAGACGTCTCAGACCCCGGCCTGTCCTGGCAGTGTGTGTGTGAGACGTCTCAGACCACGGCCTGTCCTGGCAGTGTGTGTGTGAGACGTCTCAGACCCCGGCCTGTCCTGGCAGTGTGTGTGTGAGACGTCTCAGACCCCTGCCTGTCCTGGCAGTGTGTGTGTGAGACGTCTCAGACCCCGGCCTGTCCTGGCAGTGTGTGTGTGAGACGTCTCAGACCACGGCCTGTCCTGGCAGTGTGTGTGTGAGACGTCTCAGACCCCGGCCTGTCCTGGCAGTGTGTGTGTGAGACGTCTCAGACCCCGGCCTGTCCTGGCAGTGTGTGTGTGAGACGTCTCAGACCCCGGCCTGTCCTGGCAGTGTGTGTGTGAGACATCTCAGACCACGGCCTGTCCTGGCAGTGTGTGTGTGAGACGTCTCAGACCCCAACCTGTCCTGGCAGTGTGTGTGTGAGAGGTCTTAGACCTCGGCCTGTCCTGGCAGTGTGTGTGAGAGACGTCTCAGACCCCGGCCTGTCCTGGCAGTGTGTGTGTGAGACGTCTCAGACCCCGGCCTGTCCTGGCAGTGTGTGTGTGAGACGTCTCAGACCCCAACCTGTCCTGGCAGTGTGTGTGTGAGAGGTCTTAGACCTCGGCCTGTCCTGGCAGTGTGTGTGTGAGACGTCTCAGACCCCAACCTGTCCTGGCAGTGTGTGTGTGAGACGTCTCAGACCCCGGCCTGTCCTGGGAGTGTGTGTGTGAGACGTCTCAGACCCCGGCCTGTCCTGGGAGTGTGTTTCCTGCTCTCCCAGTGGTGGCAGTGTGCTGTGTGTGTGTGTGAGACGTCCAGCCGCTGCCCTCCCTCCCTCTGATCAGATCCCAAACCTCAGAGCTCCTCTGTTTCCGCCCCGAGCTCAGGAATGTTCTGGCAGCCCCGGCGCTGACCACAAGGGGGAGCCGCGACCGCGCGGAAAGGACAGGGAGAGGCAGCAGCAGAACCGCAGGGAACCAGGACAGAGCAAAGCCCACTGCCCTGAGGAGCAGAGAGGAGGCTGAGGCAAAGCCCACTGCCCTGACAGCAGAGAGGAGGCAGAGCAAAGCCCACTGCCCTGAGGAGCAGAGAGGAGGCTGAGGCAAAGCCCACTGCCCTGAGGGCAGAGAGGAGGCTGAGGCAAAGCCCAGTGCCCTGAGGGCAGAGAGGAGGCTGAGGCAAAGCCCACTGCCCTGAGGGCAGAGAGGAGGCAGAGCAAAGCCCACTGCCCTGAGGAGCAGAGAGGAGGCAGAGCAAAGCCCACTGCCCTGAGGAGCAGAGAGGAGGCTGAGGCAAAGCCCACTGCCCTGAGGGCAGAGAGGAGGCTGAGGCAAAGCCCACTGCCCTGAGGGCAGAGAGGAGGCTGAGGCAAAGCCCACTGCCCTGAGGGCAGAGAGGAGGCAGAGCAAAGCCCACTGCCCTGAGGAGCAGAGAGGAGGCAGAGCAAAGCCCACTGCCCTGAGGAGCAGAGAGGAGGCAGAGCAAAGCCCACTGCCCTGAGGGCAGAGAGGAGGCTGAGGCAAAGCCCACTGCCCTGACGGCAGAGAGGAGGCTCCGGCAAAGCCCACTGCCCTGAGGGCAGAGAGGAGGCTGAGGCAAAGCCCACTGCCCTGAGGGCAGAGAAGGAACCCAGGCAAAGCCCACTGCTCTGAGGAGCAGAGAGGAGGCTGAGGCAAAGCCCACTGCCCTGAGGAGCAGGGAGGAGGCAGAGCAAAGCCCACTGCCCTGAAGGCAGAGAGGAGGCTGAGGCAAAGCCCACTGCCCTGAGGAGCAGAGAGGAGGCAGAGCAAAGCCCACTGCCCTGAGGGCAGAGAGGAGGCTGAGGCAAAGCCCACTGCCCTGAGGGCAGAGAGGAGGCTGAGGCAAAGCCCACTGCCCTGAGGAGCAGAGAGGAGGCTGAGGGAAAGCCCACTGTCCTGAGGGCAGAGAGGAGGCTGAGGCAAAGCCCACTGCCCTGAGGGCAGAGAGGACGCAGAGCAAAGCCCACTGCCCTGAGGGCAGAGAGGAGGCTGAGGCAAAGCCCACTGCCCTGAGGTCAGCGAGGAGGCTGAGGCAAAGCCCACTGCCCTGAGGGCAGAGAGGAGGCTGAGGCAAAGTCCACTGCCCTGAGGGCAGAGAGGGAACCCAGGCAAAGCCCACTGCCCTGAGGGCAGAGAGGAGGCTGAGGCAAAGCCCACTGCCTTGAGGGCAGAGAGGAGGCTGAGGCAAAGCCCACTGCCCTGAGGGCAGAGAGGGAACCCAGGCAAAGCCCACTGCCCTGAGGAACAGAGAGGAGGCTGAGGCAAAGCCCACTGCCCTGAGGAGCAGAGAGGAGGCAGAGCAAAGCCCACTGCCCTGAGGGCAGAAAGGAGGCTGAGGCAAAGCCCACTGCCCCGAGGTGCTGAGAGGAGGCAGAGAAAAGCCCACTGCCCTGAGGGCAGAGAGGAGGCTGAGGCAAAGCCCACTGCCCTGAGGGCAGAGAGGAGGCTGAGGCAAAGCCCACTGCCCTGAGGAGCAGAGAGGAGGCTGAGGGAAAGCCCACTGCCCTGAGGGCAGTGAGGAGGCTGAGGCAAAGCCCACTGCCATGAGGGCAGAGAGGAGGCTGAGGCAAAGCCCACTGCCCTGAGGAGCAGAGAGGAGGCTGAGGCAAAGCCCACTGCCCAGAGGGCTGAGAGGAGGCTGAGGCAAAGGCCACTGCCCTGGGGGCAGAGAGGGAACCCAGGCAAAGCCCACTGCCCTGAGGAGCAGAGAGGAGGCTGAGGCAAAGCCCACTGCCCTGAGGGCAGAGAGGAGGCTGAGGCAAAGCCCACTGCCATGAGGGCAGAGAGGAGGCAGAGCAAAGCCCACTGCCCTGAGGAGCAGAGAGGAGGCTGAGGCAAAGCCCACTGCCCTGAGGGCAGAGAGGAGGCTGAGGCAAAGCCCACTGCCATGAGGGCAGAGAGGAGGCAGAGCAAAGCCCACTGCCCTGAGGAGCAGAGAGGAGGCTGAGGCAAATCCCACTGCCCTGAGGGCAGAGAGGAGGCTGAGGCAAAGCCCACTGACCTGAGGGCAGAGAGGAGGCTGAGGCAAAGCCCACTGCCCTGAGGGCAGAGAGGGAACCCAGGCAAAGCCCACTGCCCTGAGGGCAGAGAGGAGGCAGAGCAAAGCCCCCTGCCCTGAGGGCAGAGAGGAGGCAGAGCAAAGCCCACTGCCCTGAGGGCAGAGAGGGAACCCAGGCAAAGCCCACTGCCCTGAGGGCAGAGAGGGAACCCAGGCAAAGCCCTCTGCCCTGAGGAGCAGAGAGTAGGAAGAGCAAAGCCCACTGCCCTGAGGGCAGAGAGGAGGCAGAGCAAAGCCCACTGCCCTGAGGAGAGCAGAGAGGAGGCAGAGCAAAGCCCACTGCCCTGAGGGCAGAGAGGAGGCTGAGGCAAAGCCCACTGCCCTGAGGGCAGAGAGGAGACTGAGGCAAAGCCCACTGCCCTGAGGGGCAGACAGGAGGCTGGGGGAAAGCCCACTGCCCTGAGGGCAGAGAGGAGGCAGAGCAAAGCCCACTGCCCTGAGGAGCAGAGAGGAGGCTGAGGCAAAGCCCACTGCCCTGAGGGCAGAGAGGAGGAGGCTGAGGCAAAGCCCACTGCCCTGAGGGCAGAGAGGAGGCTGAGGCAAAGGCCACTGCCCTGAGGGCAGAGAGGAGGCTGAGGCAAAGCCCACTGCCCTGAGGAGCAGAGAGGAGGCAGAGCAAAGCCCACTGCCCTGAGGGCAGAGAGGAGGCTGAGGCAAAGCCCACTGCCCTGAGGGCAGAGAGGAGGCTGAGGCAAAGCCCACTGCCCTGAGGGCAGAGAGGAGGCTGAGGCAAAGCCCACTGCCCTGAGGGCAGAGAGGAGGCTGAGGCAAAGCCCACTGCCCTAGGGCAGAGAGGAGACTGAGGCAAAGCCCACTGCCATGAGGAGCAGACAGGAGGCTGGGGGAAAGCCCACTGCCCTGAGGGCAGAGAGGAGGCAGAGCAAAGCCCACTGCCCTGAGGGCAGAGAGGAGGCAGAGCAAAGCCCACTGCCCTGATGAGCAAAGGAGGCAGAGCAAAGCCCACTGCCCTGAGGGCAGAGAGGGAACCCAGGCAAAGCCCACTGCCCTGAGGGCTGAGAGGAGGCTGAGGCAAAGCCCACTGCCCTGGGGGCAGAGAGGGAACCCAGGCAAAGCCCACTGCCCTGAGGTGCAGAGAGGAGGCTGAGGCAAAGCCCACTGCCCTGAGGGCAGAGAGGAGGCTGAGGCAAAGCCCACTGCCATGAGGACAGAGAGGAGGCAGAGCAAAGCCCACTGCCCTGAGGAGCAGAGAGGAGGCTGAGGCAAAGCCCACTGCCCTGAGTGCAGAGAGGAGGCTGAGGCAAAGCACACTGCCATGAGGGCAGAGAGGAGGCAGAGCAAAGCCCACTGCCCTGAGGAGCAGAGAGGAGGCTGAGGCAAAGCCCACTGCCCTGAGGGCAGAGAGGAGGCTGCGGCAAAGCCCACTGACCTGAGGGCAGAGAGGAGGCTGAGGCAAAGCCCACTGCCCTGAGGGCAGAGAGGGAACCCAGGCAAAGCCCACTGCCCTGAGGGCAGAGAGGAGGCAGAGCAAAGCCCACTGCCCTGAGGGCAGAGAGGAGGCAGAGCAAAGCCCACTGCCCTGAGGGCAGAGAGGGAACCCAGGCAAAGCCCACTGCCCTGAGGGCAGAGAGGGAACCCAGGCAAAGCCCTCTGCCCTGAGGAGCAGAGAGTAGGAAGAGCAAAGCCCACTGCCCTGAGGGCAGAGAGGAGGCATAGCAAAGCCCACTGACCTGAGAAGAGCAGAGAGGAGGCAGAGCAAAGCCCACTGCCCTGAGGGCAGAGAGGAGGCTGAGGCAAAGCCCACTGCCCTGAGGGCAGAGAGGAGACTGAGGCAAAGCCCACTGCCCTGAGGAGCAGACAGGAGGCTGGGGGAAAGCCCACTGCCCTGGGGCAGAGAGGAGGCAGAGCAAAGCCCACTGCCCTGAGGAGCAGAGAGGAGGCTGAGGCAAAGCCCACTGCCCTGAGGGCAGAGAGGAGGCTGAGGCAAAGCCCACTGCCCTGAGGGCAGAGAGGAGGCTGAGGCAAAGCCCACTGCCCTGAGGAGCAGACAGGAGGCTGGGGGAAAGCCCACTGCCCTGGGGGCAGAGAGGAGGCAGAGCAAAGCCCACTGCCCTGAGGAGCAGAGAGGAGGCTGAGGCAAAGCCCACTGCCCTGAGGGCAGAGAGGAGGCTGAGGCAAAGCCCACTGACCTGAGGGCAGATAGGAGGCTGAGGCAAAGCCCACTGCCCTGAGGGCAGAGAGGGAACCCAGGCAAAGCCCACTGCCCTGAGGGCAGAGAGGAGGCAGAGCAAAGCCCACTGCCCTGAGGGCAGAGAGGAGGCAGAGCAAAGCCCACTGCCCTGAGGGCAGAGAGGGAACCCAGGCAAAGCCCACTGCCCTGAGGGCAGAGAGGGAACCCAGGCAAAGCCCTCTGCCCTGAGGAGCAGAGAGTAGGAAGAGCAAAGCCCACTGCCCTGAGGGCAGAGAGGAGGCAGAGCAAAGCCCACTGCCCTGAGGAGAGCAGAGAGGAGGCAGAGCAAAGCCCACTGCCCTGAGGGCAGAGAGGAGGCTGAGGCAAAGCCCACTGCCCTGAGGGCAGAGAGGAGACTGAGGCAAAGCCCACTGCCCTGAGGAGCAGACAGGAGGCTGGGGGAAAGCCCACTGCCCTGAGGGCAGAGAGGAGGCAGAGCAAAGCCCACTGCCCTGAGGAGCAGAGAGGAGGCTGAGGCAAAGCCCACTGCCCTGAGGGCAGAGAGGAGGCTGAGGCAAAGCCCACTGCCCTGAGGGCAGAGAGGAGGCAGAGCAAAGCCCACTGCCCTGAGGAGCAGAGAGGAGGCAGAGCAAAGCCCACTGCCCTGAGGAGCAGAGAGGTGGCAGAGCAAAGCCCACTGCCCTGAGGGCAGAGAGGAGGCTGAGGCAAAGCCCACTGCCCTGACGGCAGAGAGGAGGCTCCGGCAAAGCCCACTGCCCTGAGGGCAGAGAGGAGGCTGAGGCAAAGCCCACTGCCCTGAGGGCAGAGAGGGAACCCAGGCAAAGCCCACTGCTCTGAGGAGCAGAGAGGAGGCTGAGGCAAAGCCCACTGCCCTGAGGAGCAGGGAGGAGGCAGAGCAAAGCCCACTGCCCTGAGGGCAGAGAGGAGGCTGAGGCAAAGCCCACTGCCCTGAGGAGCAGAGAGGAGGCAGAGCAAAGCCCACTGCCCTGAGGGCAGAGAGGAGGCTGAGGCAAAGCCCACTGCCCTGAGGGCAGAGAGGAGGCTGAGGCAAAGCCCACTGCCCTGAGGAGCAGAGAGGAGGCTGAGGGAAAGCCCACTGTCCTGAGGGCAGAGAGGAGGCTGAGGCAAAGCCCACTGCCCTGAGGGCAGAGAGGACGCAGAGCAAAGCCCACTGCCCTGAGGGCAGAGAGGAGGCTGAGGCAAAGCCCACTGCCCTGAGGTCAGCGAGGAGACTGAGGCAAAGCCCACTGCCCTGAGGGCAGAGAGGAGGCTGAGGCAAAGTCCACTGCCCTGAGGGCAGAGAGGGAACCCAGGCAAAGCCCACTGCCCTGAGGGCAGAGAGGAGGCTGAGGCAAAGCCCACTGCCCTGAGGGCAGAGAGGGAACCCAGGCAAAGCCCACTGCCCTGAGGAACAGAGAGGAGGCTGAGGCAAAGCCCACTGCCCTGAGGAGCAGAGAGGAGGCAGAGCAAAGCCCACTGCCCTGAGGGCAGAGAGGAGGCTGAGGCAAAGCCCACTGCCCCGAGGTGCTGAGAGGAGGCAGAGAAAAGCCCACTGCCCTGAGGGCAGAGAGGAGGCTGAGGCAAAGCCCACTGCCCTGAGGGCAGAGAGGAGGCTGAGGCAAAGCCCACTGCCCTGAGGAGCAGAGAGGAGGCTGAGGGAAAGCCCACTGCCCTGAGGGCAGAGAGGAGGCTGAGGCAAAGCCCACTGCCATGAGGGCAGAGAGGAGGGTGAGGCAAAGCCCACTGCCCTGAGGAGCAGAGAGGAGGCTGAGGCAAAGCCCACTGCCCTGAGGGCTGAGAGGAGGCTGAGGCAAAGCCCACTGCCCTGGGGGCAGAGAGGGAACCCAGGCAAAGCCCACTGCCCTGAGGAGCAGAGAGGAGGCTGAGGCAAAGCCCACTGCCCTGAGGGCAGAGAGGAGGCTGAGGCAAAGCCCACTGCCATGAGGGCAGAGAGGAGACAGAGCAAAGCCCACTGCCCTGAGGAGCAGAGAGGAGGCTGAGGCAAAGCCCACTGCCCTGAGGGCAGAGAGGAGGCTGAGGCAAAGCCCACTGCCATGAGGGCAGAGAGGAGGCAGAGCAAAGCCCACTGCCCTGAGGAGCAGAGAGGAGGCTGAGGCAAAGCCCACTGCCCTGAGGGCAGAGAGGAGGCTGAGGCAAAGCCCACTGACCTGAGGGCAGAGAGGAGGCTGAGGCAAAGCCCACTGCCCTGAGGGCAGAGAGGGAACCCAGGCAAAGCCCACTGCCCTGAGGGCAGAGAGGAGGCAGAGCAAAGCCCCCTGCCCTGAGGGCAGAGAGGAGGCAGAGCAAAGCCCACTGCCCTGAGGGCAGAGAGGGAACCCAGGCAAAGCCCACTGCCCTGAGGGCAGAGAGGGAACCCAGGCAAAGCCCTCTGCCCTGAGGAGCAGAGAGTAGGAAGAGCAAAGCCCACTGCCCTGAGGGCAGAGAGGAGGCAGAGCAAAGCCCACTGCCCTGAGGAGAGCAGAGAGGAGGCAGAGCAAAGCCCACTGCCCTGAGGGCAGAGAGGAGGCTGAGGCAAAGCCCACTGCCCTGAGGGCAGAGAGGAGACTGAGGCAAAGCCCACTGCCCTGAGGGGCAGACAGGAGGCTGGGGGAAAGCCCACTGCCCTGAGGGCAGAGAGGAGGCAGAGCAAAGCCCACTGCCCTGAGGAGCAGAGAGGAGGCTGAGGCAAAGCCCACTGCCCTGAGGGCAGAGAGGAGGCTGAGGCAAAGCCCACTGCCCTGAGGGCAGAGAGGAGGCTGAGGCAAAGGCCACTGCCCTGAGGGCAGAGAGGAGGCTGAGGCAAAGCCCACTGCCCTGAGGAGCAGAGAGGAGGCAGAGCAAAGCCCACTGCCCTGAGGGCAGAGAGGAGGCTGAGGCAAAGCCCACTGCCCTGAGGGCAGAGAGGAGGCTGAGGCAAAGCCCACTGCCCTGAGGGCAGAGAGGAGGCTGAGGCAAAGCCCACTTCCCTGAGGGCAGAGAGGAGGCTGAGGCAAAGCCCACTGCCCTAGGGCAGAGAGGAGACTGAGGCAAAGCCCACTGCCCTGAGGAGCAGACAGGAGGCTGGGGGAAAGCCCACTGCCCTGAGGGCAGAGAGGAGGCAGAGCAAAGCCCACTGCCCTGAGGGCAGAGAGGGAACCCAGGCAAAGCCCACTGCCCTGAGGGCTGAGAGGAGGCTGAGGCAAAGCCCACTGCCCTGGGGGCAGAGAGGGAACCCAGGCAAAGCCCACTGCCCTGAGGTGCAGAGAGGAGGCTGAGGCAAAGCCCACTGCCCTGAGGGCAGAGAGGAGGCTGAGGCAAAGCCCACTGCCATGAGGACAGAGAAGAGGCAGAGCAAAGCCCACTGCCCTGAGGAGCAGAGAGGAGGCTGAGGCAAAGCCCACTGCCCCGAGGGCAGAGAGGAGGCTGAGGCAAAGCCCACTGCCATGAGGGCAGAGAGGAGGCAGAGCAAAGCCCACTGCCCTGAGGAGCAGAGAGGAGGCTGAGGCAAAGCCCACTGCCCTGAGGGCAGAGAGGAGGCTGAGGCAAAGCCCACTGACCTGAGGGCAGAGAGGAGGCTGAGGCAAAGCCCACTGCCCTGAGGGCAGAGAGGGAACCCAGGCAAAGCCCACTGCCCTGAGGGCAGAGAGGAGGCAGAGCAAAGCCCACTGCCCTGAGGGCAGAGAGGAGGCAGAGCAAAGCCCACTGCCCTGAGGGCAGAGAGGGAACCCAGGCAAAGCCCACTGCCCTGAGGGCAGAGAGGGAACCCAGGCAAAGCCCTCTGCCCTGAGGAGCAGAGAGTAGGAAGAGCAAAGCCCACTGCCCTGAGGGCAGAGAGGAGGCAGAGCAAAGCCCACTGCCCTGAGAAGAGCAGAGAGGAGGCAGAGCAAAGCCCACTGCCCTGAGGGCAGAGAGGAGGCTGAGGCAAAGCCCACTGCCCTGAGGGCAGAGAGGAGACTGAGGCAAAGCCCACTGCCCTGAGGAGCAGACAGGAGGCTGGGGGAAAGCCCACTGCCCTGGGGGCAGAGAGGAGGCAGAGCAAAGCCCACTGCCCTGAGGAGCAGAGAGGAGGCTGAGGCAAAGCCCACTGCCCTGAGGGCAGAGAGGAGGCTGAGGCAAAGCCCACTGCCCTGAGGAGCAGACAGGAGGCTGGGGGAAAGCCCACTGCCCTGGGGGCAGAGAGGAGGCAGAGCAAAGCCCACTGCCCTGAGGAGAAGAGAGGAGGCTGAAGCAAAGCCCACTGCCCTGAGGGCAGAGAGGAGGCTGAGGCAAAGCCCACTGCCCTGAGGGCAGAGAGGAGGCTGAGGCAAAGCCCACTGCCCTGAGGGCAGAGAGGAGGCAGAGCAAAGCCCACTGCCCTGAGGAGCAGAGAGGAGGCAGAGCAAAGCCCACTGCCCTGAGGAGCAGAGAGGAGGCAGAGCAAAGCCCACTGCCTTGAGGGCAGAGAGGAGGCTGAGGCAAAGCCCACTGCCCTGACAGCAGAGAGGAGGCAGAGCAAAGCCCACTGCCCTGAGGGCAGAGAGGAGGCTCAGGCAAAGCCCACTGCCCTGAGGGCAGAGAGGAGGCTGAGGCAAAGCCCACTGCCCTGAGGGCAGAGAGGAGGCTGAGGCAAAGCCCACTGCCCTGAGGGCAGAGAGGGAACCCAGGCAAGGCCCACTGCTCTGAGGAGCAGAGAGGAGGCTGAGGCAAAGCCCACTGCCCTGAGGAGCAGGGAGGAGGCAGAGCAAAGCCCACTGCCCTGAAGGCAGAGAGGAGGCTGAGGTAAAGCCCACTGCCCTGAGGAGCAGAGAGGAGGCAGAGCAAAGCCCACTGCCCTGAGGGCAGAGAGGAGGCTGAGGCAAAGCCCACTGCCCTGAGGAGCAGAGAGGAGGCTGAGGGAAAGCCCACTGTCCTGAGGGCAGAGAGGAGGCTGAGGCAAAGCCCACTGCCCTGAGGGCAGAGAGGACGCAGAGCAAAGCCCACTGCCCTGAGGGCAGAGAGGAGGCTGAGGCAAAGCCCACTGCCCTGAGGGCAGCGAGGAGGCTGAGGCAAAGCCCACTGCCCTCAGGGCAGAGAGGAGGCTGAGGCAAAGCCCACTGCCCTGAGGGCAGAGAGGAGGCTGAGGCAAAGTCCACTGCCCTGAGGGCAGAGAGGGAACCCAGGCAAAGCCCACTGCCCTGAGGGCAGAGAGGAGGCTGAGGCAAGGCCCACTGCCTTGAGGGCAGAGAGGAGGCTGAGGCAAAGCCCACTGCCCTGAGGGCAGAGAGGGAACCCAGGCAAAGCCCACTGCCCTGAGGAACAGAGAGGAGGCTGAGGCAAAGCCCACTGCCCTGAGGAGCAGAGAGGAGGCTGAGGCAAAGCCCACTGCCCTGAGGGCAGAGAGGAGGCTGAGGCAAAGCCCACTGCCCCGAGGTGCTGAGAGGAGGCAGAGAAAAGCCCACTGCCCTGAGGGCAGAGAGGAGGCTGAGGCAAAGCCCACTGCCCTGAGGGCAGAGAGGAGGCTGAGGCAAAGCCCACTGCCCTGAGGAGCAGAGAGGAGGCTGAGGGAAAGCTCACTGCCCTGAGGGCAGAGAGGAGGCTGAGGCAAAGCCCACTGCCTTGAGGGCAGAGAGGAGGCAGAGCAATGCCCACTGCCCTGAGGGCAGAGAGGAGGCTGAGGCAAAGCCCACTGCCCTGAGGGCAGAGAGGAGGCTGAGGCAAAGCCCACTGCCCTGAGGGCAGAGAGGAGGCTGAGACAAAGCCCACTGCCCTGAGGGCAGAGAGGAGGCAGAGCAAAGCCCACTGCCCTGAGGGCAGAGAGGAGGCAGAGCAAGGCCCACTGCCCTGAGGGCAGAGAGGGAACCCAGGCAAAGCCCACTGCCCTGAGGAGGCTGAGGGGGGACAGCTGCACCACTCACTGTCCTGGGGAGCAGAGGCATCGCTCACTGTCCCAGGGAGAAAAGGAGGCAGCGCTCACTGTCCTAGAAATCAGAGGGGGAACAAAGGCAGCACCCACTGCCCTGGTGGAGCAAAGGGGGAACGGAGGCATCGCTCACTGTCCTAGAGAGCAAAGGAGGCAGCGCTCACTGTCCTAGAGAGCAAAGGGGGCAGCGCTCACTGTCCTAGAGAGCAAAGGAGGCAGCGCTCACTGTCCTAGAGAGCAAAGGAGGCAGCGCTCGCTGTCCTGGGGATCAGAGGGGGAACAGAGACAGCACTCACTGTCCTCATGATCTGAGAGTATATACAAGAGTAACAAGAAAGGGACTCAGTTGTTCCTAGACGAAGAGTAATAGTAATACGGTCAAGAGAGGATGAAAATTGATGAGGGGGTAGTGCTCAATGGAGTGCTCCCCTGGGCATCCCATTAGTTGGAATGAATGGCCTCACACACCCTTACGAGTGTCATGCTTCATCATCGGCCGTTGCTCCTCTTTGGGCAGGCGGTGCAATGTCCAACGGGCTCACCTCTAGGAGGGGCTCTTTATCGGAGATCTTTTTTCCAACAGCCTGTGGGTGAAGTGCAAGTGAGGGGCCAGGTAAGAAGTGGATAGTGTAGGTGGGTGTGTTAAAATATAGCAAGGGATACCGGAGAGCAATTTATTCTGGTGGTTCCCCTACTATAAGTAAAACAAGTGGGTGGCCTACGATCGCCAGAAATTAGGTTCTGTATCACGATCTAGGACTACAAAGCGTTACGTGAGGTCAACATGTTTCTCGCTTCTGCGATTATGCTGCGATTCTTCAGGACCTTATTAAATTGTTACATCTATCACAAAAGGAAGACCTGAAAGTGTCAACCTATACACATCAATTTGTAACTGTTGTACTACCTGGGTGTACCCGCTCTTGCCTATAGGTCAAGGAGTCCAGGTGTCAACAGTACCCGGTAGGTGTGGTTTCGAGGGAGAGAGCCAATAGGGGTTTAATGGTTGTCAAAGCCTCGACCAGTGCTGTTTCGCCTACCCATCTCTACCGGGATCCGGATAGTAGTACAACAGTTACAAATTGATGTGTATAGGTTGACACTTTCAGGTCTTCCTTTTGTGATAGATGTAACAATTTAATAAGGTCCTGAAGAATCGCAGCATAATCGCAGAAGCGAGAAACATGTTGACCTCACGTAACGCTGTGCAGTCCTAGATCGTGATACAGAACCTAATTTCTGGCGATCGTAGGCCACCCACTTGTTTTACTTATAGTAGGGGAACCACCAGAATAAATTGCTCTCCGGTATCCCTTGCTATATTTTAACACACCCACCTACACTATCCACTTCTTACCTGGCCCCTCACTTGCACTTCACCCACAGGCTGTTGGAAAAAAGATCTCCGATAAAGAGCCCCTCCTAGAGGTGAGCCCGTTGGACATTGCACCGCCTGCCCAACGAGGAGCAACGGCCGATGATGAAGCATGACACTCGCAAGGGTGTGTGAGGCCATTCATTCCAACTAATGGGATGCCCAGGGGAGCACTCCACTGAGCACTACCCCCTCATCAATTTTCATCCTCTCTTGACCGTATTACTATTACTCTTCGTCTAGGAACAACTGAGTCCCTTTCTTGTTAATCATTGCTACGAGGGGCTCCGACTCATGTTGGACCTTCCATTCCAATTCTTGGAATGGTAAATTGAGCCTTAGGATCAACTCTCGATCTAATTTCTTTACCCCTACTTTGATACATATATACAAGAGTCACTGCTGCAGGCATCAGAAGGACACAGGGAAGGCAGCACTGCCCTGGGATGAGAGAGAGTTTTGAGGCTGTCCATCCAAGGAGTGAGAGTGAAGCTGAGGCGCACTGCACTGTCCCTTGCATCAGACAGCATACAGAGGCAGCGTCACTGCCCTCCTGATCAAGGGAGGCAGCGATAGCACTGTCCTACTGATCATCGGGGTAGTTGACAGAGAACTGCCCTTGGGATCAGAGGGCGATCCGCGGCCGCACTGTCCCAGGGATTAGTGGAGGAAACTGAGGCAGCCCTGCCCCAGAGATCAGAGAGGGGCTGATGGTGCTCCACTGCCCTGGGGAGGAGAGGGTAAAGCTGAGGGAGCAGTGCTCTGAGATCAGAGGGGTGTACGTGACGCAGCACTGCCCCTAGGGGTCAGAGGGAGCATTGAGGCATCACTGTCCCAGCATCAGAGGAGAACTTCACCCTCGGTGTCCCAGAGATCAGAAGAAGAAAGTGAAGCCGCACTGCCCTAGAGATGAGAGGGTGGCACATGATCAAAGTGGGAGGCAGAGGCAATACTGCCCTGGGTATCAGAGGGAGATGAATGCACCACTGCCCTAGTGATGGGAGGGGACAGGGAGGCCACACTGCCATAGGGATCAGAGGGAAACCAAGGCAGCACTCACTGCCCCGGGGATCACAAGGAAACAGAAGCATCACTCACTGCCCTAGGACTCAAATGGGGATCTGAGGCTGCCGTAGCCTACGGACAGGAAGGAGATGGAAGTCATAGGATGAGGGGGCGGGGTTGGGGCTGGGGAGTTACTCCCTGTGTACTATACTTAAGATACAAAGAAACTCTGCTAGCCTTGAACAAATTCCTGTGCAGCCAAAGGGCTTTTGCAGAGATATGAATTGTATCACAGCCCCTCTGCTCCTGAAGAAGGCTTCCAACTCTTTGTATTGGCCAAAACTATCCTTCACATTGAGGAACCGAAATCTGAATTAGGTCTAGTAAAACATATAATAACGGTTAGAAATTAGCGTGATGCATCTATTAGTCTAGTGAAGGTGTTCGAGTGTTAATAAGCTTACACATATAATAGTTGAGGGATTAATGTATGCCTTATTTTAGTGATTTACCTTTTTCTGAGCAATATAGATTAATCCGACCAGCGCCATTTTGTGGCCTAGTCTGCTCACAGCATTAGTGGAAACCTACCATTACACTTAGCAAGAATCGTTCTCTTGAGAATTAGTCTGACAAATGTAGCCAACTGCTGCTTCTGCCCGTTAGGCCTGTCAAGGTTGTAGGTGGGGGTAGGTTGGATAAGCACATTCCAGGAGGTGCTGTGCGGACTCTCCTAGAGTTGGCAGAGGGGAGTCACCCTCCTCTACCTTGCTATAACGAGCTGAACTAAACTGAGAATGCTTTGTGTCCCATATACGGTCCTTCCTTTGCACCAACCTGTACCAACTTGTATTTTTCCTTCTTAAGTAACGGTTTCGAAATGTAACAGTATATATGTGATCTGTTGATAATGTGCCAGCAGTCTTCTCGGCGGACCTCGAGGGGTTAGGTCGCGAGAGGCTCCTCTGGCAGAGTTGTTTGTTTAATAAACGATTGAACCTTCTACACTGCCAACTGACTGATTATTAGTAATTGGTATTAGGGCTATTAGTAAGTATAGCTCTATATGATTGTAATTATTTTTTCGGTACTTCAGTTGGCGACTCCGCCGGGACTCCGCGTTGGGGTCGTCCCTTTGTAATCAGAAAGGAACGGGACATTGGGACGGGTGATCTTGATCGGGGGGAGGATCGACCGAAAGTTCGAGGGTTGCTCTGCTCTCCCGTTCGAGAGAGCCTCAGCTGCTAGTGACCCCATGCCGGAGTCCTACGGGTGTAACCCGGGAACAGACCACGTTGGTCTACAGGTGTTGGCAGTGGAGAAGCTTGCAATCGAACCTGAGTGCACCAGGTGAGTGATTTTGTTTTGTCTCGTGTTGGATATCCTTTGGATTTGAATTTGGTATTTGGTGGTTTTTATGCCACGGAGAACTCAGAAGGGAGTCTGACGGGGCAGTATTGAGACTGCACTGGCAGACACTCCTGTTTTGGAATATCTTGGAGAATAATAGAGATAATACCAGAGGCCTTGGTGTAACTTGTGAAAGAAGTTTACACCCGGCAGATTGCTCTTGGAAACGCTGACAGCTGAGATTGGGTAGCCCTCGGACAGATCTGGAGCGGTGCTTGAAAAAGCGGGCTCAGCCAGAATAGTCCGGGAGGTGAACCATGAAGGCTGCCGGATGGTCCGTAGGTCGGTCTGTGGTTTGAAGAACCTGTGTGTCTATCTCTAGGCAGTCTAAGGACAAGGCTGTTTGATTTTGATGCTTGATTTTGGGTCTTTTTGGAATTTGGAAGAAAACGTGAGCTCTCCATAGGTGGGAGTCGACGGGCTCCACCTTCTGCTTGAAATAAGTTTGTTTGTCTTTTATGTTAATGTAAAGAGTGTGAGGTTCTGTGAATTCTGAACCCGTGGGTTCCATTTTGTGTATGGCAGCCATTTTGTGGTTGCCCTCACATAGGCCGATGACTGTGGCTGAACTAGTCTTTTAAGGACATGTAGACCTTAGCTCGAGTTCATGCTGACTCCTGTTTGACCTGAGTGAACTGACCCTGTTGCCTGAAGCTGACCTTGTTAAACCAGTTCCTGCCCTTTAGCTGATCAAGATTGAGGATCAAAGCACAGGACATTGTAGAGTTTGGTATGCACACACACACCCCTTATCTGTTTTCTGTTCCTTCTTTTATGGTCTGTTTATGATATGGGTTGTGGTCCTTTTATTATGGGTTTGTCCGGCTTGTGTAAGAAGGAATGTTAGGCATTTTGCATGCTTGCAAAAGCAAGGACTGCCCCTTACTTTTATGCTCAGTTTTGTAACCCTGAGCATATATATAAGGCCTCTGTTCTCTGTATTCCTCAGACTACCTCATTCAGTTGCTACGGCTTCTGTGTGACGTGGCCTCACTTATTAAATTTAATAAAGATGTCTTTTCATATTTCCAGCTTCTGTGCCAAGTTCTTTTTATTATTAAGTATTCCCTGAGAATAAAGATTACAGTTCTTCAATTGTTCTGTTTATTATTTATGTGTAATTGAATTTTATTGTGAACATGGCCATGTGTATGAGAGTGTTGTAAATAACATTTTCCTTTTCAGCTAGAATTATTTAGACTATATAAGAGGGGCAATGCCGTGTTTTAGTAAGCTATGCTTTGGCTGTATTTGCCGGAGGGGTACAAGACTGGACGAAAGCCTACCGGCCCCTCCTGAGGGGAGCCCCAGCCATGATATGTATTGTAAACATGGGATTGCCCCACTTTTATTCAATACCTTATGGCATAAATACACCAAAGACAATGTAGAATTACAGTGGCTGCTGGCAGGATCCTTTGATGAGAAAAAGATTCAGTATTTGCAAGACCGTCTGTTTGCTAAACGCAGCAGACAGGCCATGTTTGACACTCTTAACATATGGCAGAAAGAAGAAAAAAGGAGACGTATTAGGGCAGAGAAATTAATAAAGATAAAACAAGGACAGACTGTAACTCAGAAAGCCATTGCTCATGATAAAAATCAGACCGAACAAAATATCGAGTGTTTAGATAGGCAGTTTAGGCTACAGGTAGACAAAAGTTATGTGACTCGGAATGAACCAGAAGATGAAATAGAGGATTTACTGAACGTTCGACCTCCCCCGCCGTATGCGCCACAACGCATATACCCCGCTGTACCTCTACACACGGCTACGGCCTCTTCTGCCTCCGCCTCGGAGGCAGACGTGTCTCTCACCCCCCTGGGTGTTACTCGTGCCACCCCAACCTCATTGAGAGACACGGCTACCCTTATTCCTGACACACGGCAGCCCCCGGGAACTTTCTGTATAGTTCTGGCAGCACCGAGTCCCATATGGACATTTGAATCAGCTGGTGCGACCCCTGAGGAAAGGGATCGTACTCCGCTAGGGAATCCAGGTGGGATAAACGCTAGGCGACTGTTTACGAGAGCTTCCCTGGGCTATAGTGAGAAGGAGGCTATAGCAGAACAGGCAGTTAAATGGATGCGGAAGGATGTATATACAGTGGCCGATTTGTGGAGTACCATAAGGGACCTCGAACCGGTTATACAGCAACATGCTTTGCATCAAATGTCTCGTTATCTTATTGACGCATGGGAACAATGCTTTCAGGATGGATTGGCCCCTCAAATATTGTATGGCATCTTGGACCGAGCTCATAAATTCAATCTAAGTCCGGTGGAAGTATACAAAAACGTAGAAACATTAGTGAAATACCGAAGCAGAATGTTTGTAAAATGTCCCAACTGGGATTATCAACATCCCATGAGGGAAGTGCATCCTATTTTTCATCCTGAAGTGCTTGAAGCACGTGATGATAATAATCAAGTTACAAGAGCCCGAGTGGATGCTCGGTTTCAGGAACAATGAGTATATACGCCGTGGAAGCGGAGTGAAGTCCTTGCTTTAAAATCACAGCTTCCTGACCCTCGCAAAAATCCCACCGCTTACTATAAAGAATTAACTGAAGCCGCAGCATCAGCTGTAATGACTTTAGCTGATGTCAAATTGTTTTTCGGGTTGTTGGTTCCTGTAGATATATGGTGACAGGTTCATGACACCGATCATGCAGCAGAATTAGGGGGCACCTGGAACCAGTTGAAAGACTGGGACCGAGACCGCAAACCTGGAGACAAGCCCAGAGATGAAATTTCTACCCTCCCCGCAAAAATCATTGCCTACATGCACACACTGATTCCCCCACGTAAAGTAGACTGGGATAAATTGACTGCTTGCAAACAGAAGAAAGACGAAAGTGTTTCTGATTTTTTTCACCAGGTTTGAAGGTACTTTCATTGATTTTAGCGGGCAGGACCATGCCACAGAAGGCGGGGTCCGGTTGTTTGTAAATCGCTTTGTGACCAACTTGATAACTGAAGTCTCTGCTCGGCTGCAAGCCGCGGAGAGTACCTGGACTACCTCTACTTCCTTCGTAATACTAAGTATGGCCCAATATTATGAGCACAGGGGAAATGAGAGTAAGGATAAAGTAGAGAAAAAGGCTAAGGATCTTAAAACACTGGTGTTGTTACAGCAAGTTATTCGAGGACAAGGGGGAGGGAGAGGAGTCCGAGGGCCAGTATCGAGAGTGGTGGGGACAGGAAGAAGTGCAGGCCCAGCCCCGCCATTAGGGATAAATCAGTGTGCTTATTGTAAACAGGAAGGACATTGGAGAGCTCAGTGTCCGTTACTGCTTGCCTAGAACGGAGCTGTTCGAGGACGGGGACATGGTTGAGGTGGCAAGGACCGGAGTGATATGCGTAGGGAAGAAGTTGCTCAAGGCAAGTCTGAACGAAACCACTTTGATAACCCTCAAGGTAGGCAATACTTTAATGAGGATTATGCATTCGGAGATCAGGATGGGTATGCTCATCCATAGGACAGACAGGGACAGAGTAGGGGCCAAGTGTCGATCCCAGTCAATCAATAAGGACCCTATGTGAAAGGGGAATTGATGGGGACTTCCGAAAATTTTCTGATTGACACAGGAGCAATGAATGGTTCTGTTGCTCGATCATTAGTCCCAGGGGCGGCTCTGTCTGGGCAAAATAATGTATCAGTGGGATTTTCAGGAGTTCCGGTGGTAAGCCCCATCTCTAAACCCCTCCCATTCACTATTGGTCCTGCTACAATTGATTCCCCCTTCTTGTTGACTTCACATTGTGGTGAGAATTTATTAGGTTTGGATATGTTGAAGAAATTGAACGCGAAAATATATTGTTCCCCCGATGGTATTTACTTAACGGTACAACCCCACACTGAGAATATGAAACAGTGTTTTGCTAAGGATGAACCTCTTCCCCCTGAGTTTGATGTCATCCCTAATACGTTGTGGGCAACGGGGGATGCGGATGTCGGTAAATTAGACATCCCCCCGTCTATATTACACTGAAACCTGGTGCGAAATTGCCACGTATACCTCAGTATAAGATCTCGCCGGCTGGCGAGCGAGCCTTACTTTCAATTATTCAGGATTTGATTGACAAAGGGGTGGTTGAGGAAACAGCCGCTAATATTTGTAACAGCCCTATTCTCCCGATTTTTAAGAAATCCTCTGATTCTGGATCTCCCGGGAATATTGATGCATATCGTTTTGTAATAGACCTGCGGGAGGTTAATAAGATTGTAGTGCCTCAGTACCCTGTGGTGACTGATATCACTACTATACTCACAATGATCCCACCAACTGCCCAATATTTTTCAGTGATTGATCTGAAGAATGCCTTCTTCAGCATCCCGATTCATCCAGATAGCCGTCAGATCTTCGGCTTTTCGTTATCTGGCCGAAGCTCTAGATTTTGTCGTGCACCTCAAGGCTATACTGAAAGTTCGAGTGTCTATAGCCAGACCCTTAAGGCCCTATTGGATGATTTAGTCTTGCCCGCAGGTAATGTGGTTTTGCAATATGTGGATGACTTGTTGATAGCGTCCGACACTGAGAAGGGTTGTAAGGATGCCACTGTTAAGTTGTTGCACCATCTGGCGGCAAAAGGTAATAAGGTGTCCCTGTCTAAGTTTCAATACTGTCGACAGGAGGTGACCTACCTAGGTTATCTACTGTTGAAGGAGGGTAGGCGTTTGACTCCCGAACGAATTGCTACTATTTCTAACATGTCTGTCCCTTGCACCCAGCGTGAAGTTCGTGATTTTCTTGGCATCACTTCCTACTGTCGCCAATGGATACCTAATTTTTCTCTTCTTGCTAAACCTTTGTTATATTTAACAACTAAAGATGTGCATGAACCTCTTCCCTGGACTGACGAATGTCAGCATTCTTTTGATTCTTTGAAATCTGCTCTTTGTTCTGCACCCGTCTTGGGTACTCCTGATTACTGTAAACCCTTTGCACTTTTTGTGCATGAGGTCGACGGTTGCTCGCTTTCAGTGTTAACGCAAGGATTTGGTGGTAAGCAAAGACCTTGCGCTTACTTCTCGGCCACATTGGATAATGTTGCCAGAGCACTTCATAGCTGTCTGAGGGCCACTGCAGCTGTCGCGGTGGCCATCCGGCAGTCGGAGGGGCTTGTTCTAAATTCTAGTCTAACGGTGATGGTGCCACATGCTGTGGACGCTTTGCTAAATAAAACAAAACACAGCATCTTATAAGTGCACGCCTTGCCGGTTATGAATTGACACTGTTTGCTCCACATATTAGGATTATGCGATGTGCCACGTTAAACCCTGCCTCATTGTTACCTCTCTCTTCGAATGAAACTACAAATGATGTACATGATTGCATATTCCGGACTGAAGAAGAAACGAAGGGGAGGATTGACCTTACTGACATTCCTCTATCTGACCCCCAAGGGGAATTATATGTGGACGGGTCTTGTTTCAAGTTAGCAGATGGCACAACAACAGCTGCATATGCAATCACTATGTTGAAAACGGTAGTTGAGACTTCTCGAGTTCCCTATCGATCAGCTCAGGCTGCTGAACTGGTGGCATTATTACGAGCCTGTGAATTAAGTGAGGGACTCGAGGTTAACATCTATACAGACAGCCAATACGCCTTCGGCGTGGCCCATAGCTTTGGGCGGCTGTGGAAAGAACGGGGTTTCCTCACCTCCCATGGTCAGAAAATTCAGAATGGCCCTTTGGTGTTGCAATTACTTGTTGCCCTAACTTTACCCAAGAAACTAGCCATAATAAAATGCAGTGCCCATAAGGCAGTGGTGGACGAAGTGGGGGAGGGGAACGCCTTTGCTGATCAGGTTGCTAAGCAGACGGCTCAGTCCACACTGTCAGCTATGTTTGTAACGTCCTCTGCAAGATGGGTGGAAGAATCTGATTTGTTCAATAATACCATAGAGAGCGTGAAAGAAATACAGAAGGAAGCCACTCCAGTTGAATTGGTACGATGGGAGCAGGAAGTGGGAAAGTTGGATGAACATAACTGTTGGGTTGAGTTAACGGAAAAGCAAAGATGGTTGCTGCCTAATGCTCTGGTACAGGCCGTTGTAACTATGGCCCACGGTCCAGCTCATATTGGAGCTAAAGGTATTTGTGCATTGTTGGACCCAGTATGGAATAACCCCAACATTCAAAGGACGGCTGTCCATTTAGTCCAATATTGCATGGTCTGTTTACAACATAATCCAGGATAGGGGGAAAGTGTGTCGGGTGGGAATTTTGCACCTCCGACTTTGCCGTTTGAAGTACTCCAGATGGATTACATCCACATGGAGCGAGTCAACAATTTAAAGTATGTGTTGGTAGTGGTTTGTGCCTTTAGCAAATGGGTTGAGGCCTACCCAACTAAAGATAACACCGCTTTGGCTACAGCAAAAGCTCTAATCAAGGAGTTTATCCCTAGGTTTGGATTGCCCCGCTTGATTTGGTCGAACAATGGGGGGAATTTCCATGGGGCGCTTGTCAGACACATCTGTGATGGGTTGCAGATATGACAGAAATTCCATGCGGCCCGACATCCTCAGTCTGCAGGATTAGTGGAAAAGTATAATGGGATTCTGAGACTAACAATGGCTAAGATTCAAGAGAGTACTGGTTTAAAGTGGCTTGACACCTTGCCCCTGGCCCTCATGTCATTACGAGTTACTCCCCATTCACGCTCTGGCCTCTCACCCTATGAAGTAATCTTTGGGCGACCTGCTAATGTATGAGGAGTGCCCAGACCACGGTCATTTACCGATGTTGAATATCCTATGTTGATTGATTACTTGTATACTTTGACTAAAGACCTCCGTTCTATTCATCAGCAGGTAGCATCCGTACTGCAGCCCCTGCCAGAGGGCCCCGGACATCGATTGGAACCCGGCCAGTGGGTGCTGGTCAAGAAGTACGAACGAGACACCAGCCTGGCTCCGAGATGGTCTAAGCCGTATCAGATCCTTCTTGCCACGCGGACAGCTGTAAAGGTGGATGGGAAGAAACATTGGATACATGTTTCTCACCTCAAACGGTTACCACTCCCGCTTCCTTATGATCAGCAGCACCCTGATGGAATTTTGACCCAGGAAAGTGAGAGAGCCACTGCATTTGTTCCTTTTTCCGACGCCTGTGAGATAGAGCAAAGGCAAGAGGAAGGAGTGACGGGATCGGGCGAAACGGCCCTAGTTGAACCCGCAATTGCCCTTAACCCTGTCACCAATACTCCAGTAAGCAGGGGCTCTGATGAAGGAAACGTGCCTTCCCCTGTGCTATTTTCTGTTCAGGAAGCTCCGGGTCATGTGCGTTACAACCTACAGCCAAGAAAATATCACGGTACCTCAGACACCACAGCTAGGAGATAAGGAAAGACTTGAATAAGCAGGGTTTGCTAGATTTGTGTCTGAGGTACTGAGCGAGACATTGGACTGAACTCGTTGAGAGCTGGAACTTTGGTATTGTGCTCTGTTCAGAAAGAAAGACTGTCACATGTATAAGGCCAGGTTGTACATCGGATTTCCGCGACGATGACGTTTTGTTTTCTTGAGATGAACGATAGGAGTCTGCCTGTGAGACTCTAGACGGACACAGGGAGAAGAACCCTCTGGCAGGATGGACTGCTTTGCCCGAGTTTAGTTTTGGACTTTTAGCTAGGAATGTACCCTTTTGGGCGTATTGTACCTGAAGAAGAACGTCCTTTTGCGCCATGATACTTGCCATTTTATGAGCCAATGTTTTCTGCTTGGACCATGCGTGTGAAAATAGCATTTGTGTTAGTAATAGCAGTTATATTAGCCATTTTTATGAGTATATTCGTATATTTGGAGTATAAGCACCCAATGCAAACAATGATGCCCTCTACTGTTGCCCCACCTGAGCATCTAATGTTCACTTTAGCCCAACATAAAGAAAGACACCGCCAGACTTACGCTAAAAATGTATTTGTGGAAATGCTCCACCAAACCCATAGTACTACTAATATGACGGATTGTTGGGTTTGTGGAATTCAGCCATCAGTTATGCATAAACATGATTTATTTCTCTCTCTGCCCTTATCATATTTAGGTAGCTGTGAAGCATGGTTTCAAATGTTATTAGCCATGTATAACCATTATGCGGAAAACCCCAAACAGTATTCAGAAAAAGATTATAATATGATCCTAGCTTACATTGAAACGCACCAGGGGTTCGATCCAGCAGGAAATGGGGGGAGGGATCATTGGACCCAGATGCCTGTATGAATTTATATACGAAAAATGAAAACAGTACTTGGTTGAAAGATGAACTTTACGATTTTTCTAATTTTAACCATTCTCAGTATTTTCAGAAGTTTGTTACCAGGAATGTCACTAGTGAGCGTGTCATGCCCATCCCTATTTTGAATACTTACTCTGCCTTTTGTGTGCAGGGGATTGGGCATGTGCAGGTTGAGAATAGTATTTGTAACTATACATATAAAATGAAAATTTTCAGCAGTCCACCGTTGTTAACGCCTCCAAATGTGTATTTTGTATGTGGGGAAAATGCCTACACCTGGTTGCCACGGGGTTGGGCAGGCCAATGTTATCTGTCTTTTCTGTACCCCACTGTGTATATAGCACCATCAGACTATCACAAAACTCATCAACTTCATAGCACAAAGGTGGTTTCCAATAGGCAGCAAAGACAGCTCGGGATAACTGAGGTTGATCAAACTGACACTTCCTTGCAGCAGTTTACGGATTTTACTAAGGGGTTGGTCCCATTCTGGGGACCGATATTCAACAGTAAAGAGATAAGACGATTGTCCAGGGTAGTGGAGAATGTCATTAATATCACCACTGAGATTATGACGAACATAACTGAAGAGCTTCAGGCTACGAGACTCGTTTCTCTTCCGAACCGGATGGTTCTTGATGTTATCTTGGCCGATCGAGGAGGAGCATGCCAGGTGATCGGCAGCTCCTGTTGTGTTTACATTTCAGACTCTGCCCCCACGGTCCATTTAGCTATTCAGAAATTGCACCACATTGCTGCAGAAATGCACACTGAGAATGGATCCTGGTCACTCACTAGCTGGTTTTGGGGACTTCTGTCTACCTGGGGTTGGAAGTTATTGATGATAGTTGCTGGGGCTGCAGGTATCCTCTTCACTTGCTGCCTTTGTATGCAATGTGGTCCGGCCTGTTACTCTTATTGCGCTACCAAATTGACAGCCATGATTGTCCCTTCTCCCATCCCTTCAAAGTCTCAGATGCTCCAACAGGAGATTCGGGAGTTGATGGCCATTGATGAGGAAGTTTTCCGGGATTAGTGCTTCTCTTAGTTAGCTACATCACGCTAAAAGGAGGGTTTGAGGAACCGAAATCTGAATTAGGTCTAGTAAAACATATAGTAACGGTTAGAAATTAGCGTGATGCATCTATTAGTCTAGTGAAGGTGTTCGAGTGTTAATAAGCTTACACATATAATAGTTGAGGGATTAATGTATGCCTTATTTTAGTGATTTGCCTTTTTCTGAGCAATATAGATTAATCCGACCAGCGTCATTTTGTGGCCTAGTCTGCTCACAGCATTAGTGGAAACCTACCATTACACTTAGCAAGAATCGTTCTCTTGAGAATTAGTCTGACAAATGTAGCCAACTGCTGCTTCTGCCCGTTAGGCCTGTCAAGGTTGTAGGTGGGGGTAGGTTGGATAAGCACATTCCAGGAGGTGCTGTGCGGACTCTCCTAGAGCTGGCAGAGGGGAGTCACCCTCCTCTACCTTGCTATAACGAGCTGAACTAAACTGAGGAGGCTTTGTGTCCCATATACGGTCCTTCCTTTGCACCAACCTGTACCAACTTGTATTTTTCCTTCTTAAGTAACGGTTTCGAAATGTAACAGTATATATGTGATCTGTTGATAATGTGCCAGCAGTCTTCTCGGCGGACCTCGAGGGGTTAGGTCGCGAGAGGCTCCTCTGGCAGAGTTGTTTGTTTAATAAACGATTGAACCTTCTACACTGCCAACTGACTGATTATTAGTAATTGGTATTAGGGCTATTAGTAAGTATAGCTCTATATGATTGTAATTATTTTTTCGGTACTTCAGTTGGCGACTCCGCCGGGACTCCGCGTTGGGGTCGTCCCTTTGTAATCAGAAAGGAACGGGACATTGGGACGGGTGATCTTGATCGGGGGGAGGATCGACCGAAAGTTCGAGGGTTGCTCCGCTCTCCCGTTCGAGAGAGCCTCAGCTGCTAGTGACCCCATGCCGGAGTCCTACGGGTGTAACCCGGGAACAGACCACGTTGGTCTACAGGTGTTGGCAGTGGAGAAGCTTGCAATCGAACCTGAGTGCACCAGGTGAGTGATTTTGTTTTGTCTCCTGTTGGATATCCTTTGGATTTGAATTTGGTATTTGGTGGTTTTTATGCCACGGAGAACTCAGAAGGGAGTCTGACGGGGCAGTATTGAGACTGCACTGGCAGACACTCCTGTTTTGGAATATCTTGGAGAATAATAGAGATAATACCAGAGGCCTTGGTGTAACTTGTGAAAGAAGTTTACACCCGGCAGATTGCTCTCGGAAACGCTGACAGCTGAGATTGGGTAGCCCTCGGACAGATCTGGAGCGGTGCTTGAAAAAGCGGGCTCAGCCAGAATAGTCCGGGAGGTGAACCATGAAGGCTGCCGGATGGTCCGTAGGTCGGTCTGTGGTTTGAAGAACCTGTGTGGCTATCTCTAGGCAGTCTAAGGACAAGGCTGTTTGATTTTGATGCTTGATTTTGGGTCTTTTTGGAATTTGGAAGAAAACGTGAGCTCTCCATAGGTGGGAGTCGACGGGCTCCACCTTCTGCTTGAAATAAGTTTGTTTGTCTTTTATGTTAATGTAAAGATTGTGAGGTTCTGTGAATTCTGAACCCGTGGGTTCCATTTTGTGTATGGCAGCCATTTTGTGGTTGCCCTCACATAGGCCGATGACTGTGGCTGAACTAGTCTTTTATGGACATGTAGACCTTAGCTCGAGTTCATGCTGACTCCTGTTTGACCTGAGTGAACTGACCCTGTTGCCTGAAGCTGACCTTGTTAAACCAGTTCCTGCCCTTTAGCTGATCAAGATTGAGGATCAAAGCACAGGACATTGTAGAGTTTGGTATGCACACACACACCCCTTATCTGTTTTCTGTTCCTTCTTTTATGGTCTGTTTATGATATGGGTTGTGGTCCTTTTATTATGGGTTTGTCCGGCTTGTGTAAGAAGGAATGTTAGGCATTTTGCATGCTTGCAAAAGCAACGACTGCCCCTTACTTTTATGCTCAGTTTTGTAACCCTGAGCATATATATAAGGCCTCTGTTCTCTGTATTCCTCAGACTACCTCATTCAGTTGCTACGGCTTCTGTGTGACGTGGCCTCACTTATTAAATTTAATAAAGATGTCTTTTCATATTTTCAGCTTCTGTGCCAAGTTCTTTTTATTATTAAGTATTCCCTGAGAATAAAGATTACAGTTCTTCAATTGTTCTGTTTATTATTTATGTGTAATGGAATTTTATTGTGAACATGGCCATGTGTATGAGAGTGTTGTAAATAACATTTTCCTTTTCAGCTAGAATTATTTAGACTATATAAGAGGGGCAATGCCGTGTTTTAGTAAGCTATGCTTTGGCTGTATTTGCCGGAGGGGTACAAGACTGGACGAAAGCCTACCGGCCCCTCCTCAGGGGAGCCCCAGCCATGATATGTATTGTAAACATGGGATTGCCCCACTTTTATTCAATACCTTATGGCATAAATACACCAAAGACAATGTAGAATTACAGTGGCTGCTGGCAGGATCCTTTGATGAGAAAAAGATTCAGTATTTGCAAGACCGTCTGTTTGCTAAACGCAGCAGACAGGCCATGTTTGACACTCTTAACATATGGCAGAAAGAAGCAAAAAGGAGGCGTATTAGGGCAGAGAAATTAATAAAGATAAAACAAGGACAGACTGTAACTCAGAAAGCCATTGCTCATGATAAAAATCAGACCGAACAAAATATCGAGTGTTTAGATAGGCAGTTTAGGCTACAGGTAGACAAAAGTTATGTGACTCGGAATGAATCAGAAGATGAAATAGAGGATTTACTGAACGTTCGACCTCCCCCGCCGTATGCGCCACAACGCATATACTCCGCTGTACCTCTACACACGGCTACGGCCTCTTCTGCCTCCGCCTCGGAGGCAGACGTGTCTCTCACCCCCCTGGGTGTTACTCGTGCCACCCCAACCTCATTGAGAGACACGGCTACCCTTATTCCTGACACACGGCAGCCCCCGGAAACTTCCTGTATAGTTCTGGCAGCACCGAGTCCCATATGGACATCTGAATCAGCTGGTGCGACCCCTGAGGAAAGGGATCGTACTCCGCTAGGGAATCCAGGTGGGATAAACGCTAGGGGACTGTTTACGAGAGCTTCCCTGGGCTATAGTGAGAAGGAGGCTATAGCAGAACAGGCAGTTAAATGGATGCGGAAGGATGTATATACAGTGGCCGATTTGTGGAGTACCATAAGGGACCTCGAACCGGTTATACAGCAACATGCTTTGCATCAAATGTCTCGTTATCTTATTGACGCATGGGAACAATGCTTTCAGGATGGATTGGCCCCTCAAATATTGTATGGCATCTTGGACCGAGCTCATAAATTCAATCTAAGTCCGGTGGAAGTGTAGAAAAACGTAGAAACATAAGTGAAATACAGAAGCAGAATGTTTGTAAAATGTCCCAACTGGGATTATCAACATCCCATGAGGGAAGTGCATCCTATTTTTCATCCTGAAGTGCCTGAAGCACGTGATGATAATAATCAAGTTACAAGAGCCCGAGTGGATGCTCTGTTTCAGGAACAATGGGTATATACGCCGTGGAAGCGGAGTGAAGTCCTTGCTTTAAAATCACAGCTTCCTGACCCTCGCAAAAATCCCACCGCTTACTATAAAGAACTAACTGAAGCCGCAGCATCAGCTGTAATGACTTTAGCTGATGTCAAATTGTTTTTCGGGTTGTTGGTTCCTGTAGATATATGGTGACAGGTTCATGACACCGATCATGCAGCAGAATTAGGGGGCACCTGGAACCAGTTGAAAGACTGGGACCGAGACCGCAAACCTGGAGACAAGCCCAGAGATGAAATTACTACCCTCCCCGCAAAAATCATTGCCTACATGCACACACTGATTCCCCCACGTAAAGTAGACTGGGATAAATTGACTGCTTGCAAACAGAAGAAAGACAAAAGTGTTTCTGATTTTTTTCACCAGGTTTGAAGGTACTTTCATTGATTTTAGCAGGCAGGACCTTGCCACAGAAGGCGGGGTCCGGTTGTTTGTAAATCGCTTTGTGACCAACTTGATACCTGAAGTCTCTGCTCGGCTGCAAGCCGCGGAGAGTACCTGGACTACCTCTACTCCCTCCGTAATACTAAGTATGGCCCAATATTATGAGCACAGGGAAAATGAGAGTAAGGATAAAGTAGAGAAAAAGGCTAAGGATCTTAAAACACTGGTGTTGTTACAGCAAGTTATTCGAGGACAAGGGGGAGGGAGAGGAGTCCGAGGGCCAGTATCGAGAGTGGTGGGGACAGGAAGAAGTGCAGGCCCAGCCCCGCCATTAGGGATAAATCAGTGTGCTTATTGTAAACAGGAAGGACATTGGAGAGCTCAGTGTCCGTTACTGCTTGCCTAGAACGGAGCTGTTCGAGGACGGGGACATGGTCGAGGTGGCAAGGACCGGAGTGATATGCGTAGGGAAGAAGTTGCTCAAGGCAAGTCTGAACGAAACCACTTTGATAACCCTCAAGGTAGGCAATACTTTAATGAGGATTATGCATTCGGAGATCAGGATGGGTATGCTCATCCATAGGACAGACAGGGACAGAGTAGGGGCCAAGTGTCGATCCCAGTCAATCAATAAGGACCCTATGTGAAAGGGGAATTGATGGGGACTTCTGAGAATTTTCTGATTGACACAGGAGCAATGAATGGTTCTGTTGCTTGCTCATTGGTCCCAGGGGCGGCTCTGTCTGGGCAAAATAATGTATCAGTGGGATTTTCAGGAGTTCCGGTGGTAAGCCCCATCTCTAAACCCCTCCCATTCACTATTGGTCCTGCTACAATTGATTCCCCCTTCTTGTTGACTTCACATTGTGGTGAGAATTTATTAGGTTTGGATATGTTGAAGAAATTGAACGCGAAAATATATTGTTCCCCCGATGGTATTTACTTAACGATACAACCCCACACTGAGAATATGAAACAGTGTTTTGCTAAGGATGAACCTCTTCCCCCTGAGTTTGATGCCATCCCTAATACGTTGTGGGCAACGGGGGATGCGGATGTCGGTAAATTAGACATCCCCCCCGTCCATATTACACTGAAACCTGGTGCGAAATTGCCACGTATACCTCAGTATAAGATCTCGCCGGCTGGCGAGCGAGCCTTACTTTCAATTATTCAGGATTTGATTGACAAAGGGGTGGTTGAGGAAACAGCCGCTAATATTTGTAACAGCCCTATTCTCCCGATTTTGAAGAAATCCTCTGATTCTGGATCTCCCGGGAATATTGATGCATATCGTTTTGTAATAGACCTGCGGGAGGTTAATAAGATTGTAGTGCCTCAGTACCCTGTGGTGACTGATATCACTACTATACTCACAATGATCCCACCAACTGCCCAATATTTTTCAGTGATTGATCTGAAGAATGCCTTCTTCAGCATCCCGATTCATCCAGATAGCCGTCAGATCCTCGGCTTTTCGTTATCTGGCTGAAGCTCTAGATTTTGTCGTGCACCTCAAGGCTATACTGAAAGTCCGAGTGTCTATAGCCAGACCCTTAAGGCCCTATTGGATGATTTAGTCTTGCCCGCAGGTAATGTGGTTTTGCAATATGTGGATGACTTGTTGATAGCGTCCGACACTGAGAAGGGTTGTAAGGATGCCACTGTTAAGTTGTTGCACCATCTGGCGGCAAAAGGTAATAAGGTGTCCCTGTCTAAGTTTCAATACTGTCGACAGGAGGTGACCTACCTAGGTTGTCTACTGTCGAAGGAGGGTAGGCGTTTGACTTCCGAACGAATTGCTACTATTTCTAACATGTCTGTCCCTTGCACCCAGCGTGAAGTTCGTGCTTTTCTTGGCATCACTTCCTACTGTCACCAATGGATACCTAATTTTTCTCTTCTTGCTAAACCTTTGTTATATTTAACAACTAAAGATGTGCATGAACCTCTTCCCTGGACTGACGAATGTCAGCATTCTTTTGATTCTTTGAAATCTGCTCTTTGTTCTGCACCCGTCTTGGGTACTCCTGATTACTGTAAACCCTTTGCACTTTTTGTGCATGAGGTCGACGGTTGCTCGCTTTCAGTGTTAACGCAAGGATTTGGTGGTAAGCAAAGACCTTGCGCTTACTTCTCGGCCACATTGGATAATGTTGCCAGAGCACTTCATAGCTGTCTGAGGGCCACTGCAGCTGTCGCGGTGGCCATCCGGCAGTCGGAGGGGCTCGTTCTAAATTTTAGTCTAACGGTGATGGTGCCACATGCTGTGGACGCTTTGCTAAATAAAACAAAACACAGCATCTTATAAGTGCACGCCTTACCGGTTATGAATTGACACTGTTTGCTCCACATATTAGGATTATGCGATGTGCCACGTTAAACCCTGCCTCATTGTTACCTCTCTCTTCGAATGAAACTACAAATGATGTACATGATTGCATATTCCGGACTGAAGAAGAAACGAAGGGGAGGATTGACCTTACTGACATTCCTCTATCTGACCGCCAAGGGGAATTATATGTGGACGGGTCTTGTTTCAAGTTAGCAGATGGCACAACAACAGCTGCATATGCAATCACTATGTTGAAAACGGTAGTTGAGACTTCTCGAGTTCCCTATCGATCAGCTCAGGCTGCTGAACTGGTGGCATTATTACGAGCCTGTGAATTAAGTGAGGGACTCGAGGTTAACATCTATACAGACAGCCAATACGCCTTCGGCGTGGCCCATAGCTTTGGGCGGCTGTGGAAAGAACGGGGTTTCCTCACCTCCCATGGTCAGAAAATTCAGAATGGCCCTTTGGTGTTGCAATTACTTGTTGCCCTAACTTTACCCAAGAAACTAGCCATAATAAAATGCAGTGCCCATAAGGCAGTGGTGGACGAAGTGGGGGAGGGGAACGCCTTTGCTGATCAGGTTGCTAAGCAGACGGCTCAGTCCACACTGTCAGCTATGTTTGTAACGTCCTCTGCAAGATGGGTGGAAGAATCTGATTTGTTCAATAATACCAAAGAGAGCGTGAAAGAAATACAGAAGGAAGCCACTCCAGTTGAATTGGTACGATGGGAGCAGGAAGTGGGAAAGTTGGATGAACATAACTGTTGGGTTGATTTAACGGAAAAGCAAAGATGGTTGCTGCCTAATGCTCTGGTACAGGCCGTTGTAACTATGGCCCACGGTCCAGCTCATATTTGAGCTAAAGGTATTTGTGCATTGTTGGACCCAGTATGGAATAACCCCAACATTCAAAGGACGGCTGTCCATTTAGTCCAATATTGCATGGTCTGTTTACAACATAATCCAGGATAGGGGGAAAGTGTGTCGGGTGGGAATTTTGCACCTCCGACTTTGCCGTTTGAAGTACTCCAGATGGATTACATCCACATGGAGCGCGTCAACAATTTAAAGTATGTGTTGGTAGTGGTTTGTGCCTTTAGCAAATGGGTTGAGGCCTACCCAACTAAAGATAACACCGCTTTGGCTACAGCAAAAGCTCTAATCAAGGAGTTTATCCCTAGGTTTCGATTGCCCCGCTTGATTTGGTCGAACAATGGGGGGCATTTCCATGGGGCGCTTGTCAGACACATCTGTGATGGGTTGCAGATATGACAGAAATTCCATGCGGCTCGACACCCTCAGTCTGCAGGATTAGTGGAAAAGTATAATGGGATTCTGAGACTAACAATGGCTAAGATTCAAGAGAGTACTGGTTTAAAGTGGCTTGACACCTTGCCCCTGGCCCTCATGTCATTACGAGTTACTCCCCATTCACGCTCTGGCCTCTCACCCTATGAAGTAATCTTTGGGCGACCTGCTAATGTATGAGGAGTGCCCAGACCACGGTCATTTACCGATGTTGAATATCCTATGTTGATTGATTACTTGTATACTTTGACTAAAGACCTCCGTTCTATTCATCAGCAGGTAGCATCCGTACTGCAGCCCCTGCCAGAGGGCCCCGGACATCGATTGGAACCCGGCCAGTGGGTGCTGGTCAAGAAGTACGAACGAGACACCAGCCTGGCTCCGAGATGGTCTAAGCCGTATCAGATCCTTCTTGCCACGCGGACAGCTGTAAAGGGGGATGGGAAGAAACATTGGATACATGTTTCTCACCTCAAACGGTTACCACTCCCGCTTCCTTATGATCAGCAGCACCCTGATGGAATTTGACCCAGGAAAGTGAGAGAGCCACTGCATTTGTTCCTTTTTCCGACGCCTGTGAGATAGAGTAAAGGCAAGAGGAAGGAGTGACGGGATCGGGCGAAACGGCCCTAGTTGAACCCGCAATTGCCCTTAACCCTGTCACCAATACTCCAGTAAGCAGGGGCTCTGATGAAGGAAACGTGCCTTCCCCTGTGCTATTTTCTGTTCAGGAAGCTCCGGGTCATGTGCGTTACAACCTACAGCCAAGAAAATATCACGGTACCTCAGACACCACAGCTAGGAGATAAGGAAAGACTTGAATAAGCAGGGTTTGCTAGATTTGTGTCTGAGGTACTGAGCGAGACATTGGACTGAACTCGTTGAGAGCTGGAACTTTGGTATTGTGCTCTGTTCAGAAAGAAAGACTGTCACATGTATAAGGCCAGGTTGTACATCGGATTTCCGCGACGATGACGTTTTGTTTTCTTGAGATGAACGATAGGAGTCTGCCTGTGAGACTCTAGACGGACACAGGGAGAAGAACCCTCTGGCAGGATGGACTGCTTTGCCTGAGTTTAGTTTTGGACTTTTAGCTAGGAATGTACCCTTTTGGTCGTATTGTACCTGAAGAAGAACGTCCTTTTGCGCCATGATACTTGCCATTTTATGAGCCAATGTTTTCTGCTTGGACCATGCGTGTGAAAATAGCATTTGTGTTAGTAATAGCAGTTATATTAGCCATTTTTATGAGTATATTCGTGTATTTGGAGTATAAGCACCCAATGCAAACAATGATGCCCTCTACTGTTGCCCCACCTGAGCATCTAATGTTCACTTTAGCCCAACATAAAGAAAGACACCGCCAGACTTACGCTAAAAATTTATTTGTGGAAATGCTCCACCAAACCCATAGTACTACTAATATGACGGATTGTTGGGTTTGTGGACTTCTGCCATCAGTTATGCATAAACATGATTTATTTCTCTCTCTGCCCTTATCATATTTAGGTAGCTGTGAAGCATGGTTTCAAATGTTATTAGCCATGTATAACCATTATGCGGAAAACCCCAAACAGTATTCAGAAAAAGATTATAATATGATCCTAGCTTACATTGAAACGCACCAGGGGTTCGATCCAGCAGGAAATGGGGGTAGGGATCATTGGACCCAGATGCCTGTATGAATTTATATACGAAAAATGAAAACAGTACTTGGCTGAAAGATGAACTTTACGATTTTTCTAATTTTAACCATTCTCAGTATTTTCAGACGTTTGTTACCAGGAATGTCACTAGTGAGCGTGTCATGCCCATCCCTATTTTGAATACTTACTCTGCCTTTTGTGTGCAGGGGATTGGGCATGTGCAGGTTGAGAATAGTATTTGTAACTATACATATAAAATGAAAATTTTCAGCAGTCCACCGTTGTTAACGCCTCCAAATGTGTATTTTGTATGTGGGGAAAATGCCTACACCTGGTTACCACGGGGTTGGGCAGGCCAATGTTATCTGTCTTTTCTGTACCCCACTGTGTATATAGCACCATCAGACTATTACAAAACTCATCAACTTCATAGCACAAAGGTGGTTTCCAATAGGCAGCAAAGACAGCTCGGGATGACTGAGGTTGATCAAACTGACACTTCCTTGCAGCAGTTTACGGATTTTACTAAGGGGTTGGTCCCATTCTGGGGACCGATATTCAACAGTAAAGAGATAAGACGATTGTCCAGGGTAGTGGAGAATGTCATTAATATCACCACTGAGATTATGACGAACATAACTGAAGAGCTTCAGGCTACGAGACTCGTTTCTCTTCCGAACCGGATGGTTCTTGACGTTATCTTGGCCGATCGAGGAGGAGCATGCCAGGTGATCGGCAGCTCCTGTTGTGTTTACATTCCAGACTCTGCCCCCACGGTCCATTTAGCTATTCAGAAATTGCACCACATTGCTGCAGAAATGCACACTGAGAATGGATCCTGGTCACTCACTAGCTGGTTTTGGGGACTTCTGTCTACCTGGGGTTGGAAGTTATTGATGATAGTTGCTGGGGCTGCAGGTATCCTCTTCACTTGCTGCCTTTGTATGCAATGTGGTCCGGCCTGTTACTCTTATTGCGCTACCAAATTGACAGCCATGATCGTCCCTTCTCCCATCCCTTCAAAGTCTCAGATGCTCCAACAGGAGATTCGGGAGTTGATGGCCATTGATGAGGAAGTTTTCCGGGATTAGTGCTTCTCTTAGTTAGCTACATCACGCTAAAAGGAGGGTTTGAGGAACCGAAATCTGAATTAGGTCTAGTAAAACATATAGTAACGGTTAGAAATTAGCGTGATGCATCTATTAGTCTACTGAAGGTGTTCGAGTGTTAATAAGCTCACACAAGTAATAGTTGAGGGATTAATGTATGCCTTATTTTAGTGATTTGCCTTTTTCTGAGCAATATAGATTAATCCGACCAGCGTCATTTTGTGGCCTAGTCTGCTCACAGCATTAGTGGAAACCTACCATTACACTTAGCAAGAATCGTTCTCTTGAGAATTAGTCTGACAAATGTAGCCAACTGCTGCTTCTGCCCGTTAGGCCTGTCAAGGTTGTAGGTGGGGGTAGGTTGGATAAGCACATTCCAGGAGGTGCTGCGCGGACTCTCCTAGAGCTGGCAGAGGGGAGTCACCCTCCTCTACCTTGCTATAACGAGCTGAGCTAAACTGAGGATGCTTTGTGTCCCATATACGGTCCTTCCTTTGCACCAACCTGTACCAACTTGTATTTTTCCATCTTAGGTAACGGTTTCGAAATGTAACAGTATATATGTGATCTGTTGATAATGTGCCAGCAGTCTTCTCGGCGGACCTCGAGGGGTTAGGTCGCGAGAGGCTCCTCTGGCAGAGTTGTTTGTTTAATAAACGATTGAACCTTCTACACTGCCAACTGACTGATTATTAGTAATTGGTATTAGGGCTATTACTAAGTATAGCTCTATATGATTGTAATTATTTTTTCGGTACTTCAACATCACTTTCTTGTTAGTGAATTTCATTTGTTTTTTGTTTCGTTTCTGAATCACTTCCGTTTCCATTTTTTGTCCATATGATTGTACTAATGGCCATGACTGATTATGACTCAGGTTAGAAACTGGGGCCGCGGAGGCATTGGGTTTCCCCGTGCTTCTCTACATCCAGATACTGGGTGCCCTGGGTGGGGCCAGGACAACCTCCATTAGCTGTCTGGGCCGCAGGAGGGGAGGCTGGGCAACCCCCCCTCTCCTTGCAGTAATTGGCCAGGCTCCAGGTGATGGTGTCCCTGGGGCTGAAATCAGCGGGGGAGGAAGGCTGCGTGGCCACCCACCTCCTCATTTTTAATTGGGCTGGCCCTGGGCTGATATTGCCCCAGGGAAGGGTGCTGTGTGCCCCCTTCCCAATTTAAAAACATACAGCGCCACGGGGATGGGGCCTCCAGGGCCGAAATCAGCCTGGGGAGGGGGGCTGAATGCCCCCTTCCTATTTAGAATGTGGCTGGACTCCGGGGGGTGGGGTCCCTAGAGCTGTGATTGGTGGGGGGGTTGCATAACCTCCTCCTGGGTTGCCTGCATGTGGGTACGGGCTAACCTATCGCCGAATCCAGCCAAAGGTTGTGTGGGGTGCTGGGTTGGCTGCCTGCGGGGAGGGGGGTTGGCCGCAGGGCCTACTGCTGACCCCCGCCATGCACATCCGAAGGCCAGGAGCGATGCTGGGTTGGGTGTCTTTGAGGGGGGGGTTGGATTAATGCATGCTAATTAAATATTACTTAACGTTAACTAAACCCTAGAAATTCCCTGAAAAAAAACAGAGGTTACAGGGATTTTATAGTTGGATGTAGAATTAAAAAACCATCAGATATTCACTAAAAAATCAAAGGTTACAGGGAGGTTATAGGTAGGAAATAGAATTTTAGAAACATTTAGAAATTCACTAAAAAGTCAATGTTTATAGGGACGTTAAAGTTAGGTTCAGGTTTTCCATGCATAAAATCATAGAAATTTAGCAGGTATAGTTAGAGTTATGTCAAGAAACTATAACTTGTGCCTTCAGTTAACTATAACTTGTGCCCTTGCCATGCACTGCTAACTACCCACCCACTTATTACACCACTCATGGTATCTTCTACGAAAACATTGATAATAGTGCAACATTTGCTGTCAAATTATTGATGAGAAAACTGTGTATGGTGGGGACGCTGGTTAAACTTACCTTAGGGCACGGGTTATAGTTTCTTGACATAACTCTATATATGCTGAATTTCTATGGTTTTGTGCGTCTAAAATCTAAACTTAACTTGAACATCCCTGTAACCTTTGTTTTTTTCAGTGAATAAATATATATATTCTGCATGAAAATGATGCAGCAACAGAATAATCAAGTAGCCACAAGTGTTTTATGGTTTAATAATCCGGCAGCTATATGTATAAAGCTATTGTTTTTTTTTGCAGAGTTTTATATAGCGCGAACTAGACCCGAACCGAATCCGGTATCAGAGCGCTTTACATGGCACCAGTTACGTTACATGAGGACACACTTTCATTTTAGGCACGGGGAGATTAAGTGATTTGCCCAGAATCACAGGGGGTTTTTGGCGTCGTTACCAAGATTCGAACCCAGATCCCCAGGTCCGAGGTTGAGCGCCCTAGCCGTTAGGCCAACCCCGCTTGCGGGAAAGCAGCTAATAAATAAAATAACGAAGTAATGGCAGCAAGTTAAAGACAGTGTAATTGTGGCAACTATGATTTGCATGCAGTACAAGTGTAAAACTTCAAAGGACCACCCATTGGAAGGGTTAAAGTAATAAATGAGAACTATTGTACCAGCATTCAATGAACTGGGGTGGTGTGGAGTGTAAAAAAACAATGGAGTTAGACACAGATCTCTGTACTGGGGTTAATGTATGACATTGTTCTGCATTCTGTCCATCAACTGTTGTTTTGCTTTAATTATATGATGCCAAGTGCACATTTTAAACACGTACTCGGAGTCTCCCGTTTTCCTTTCGTGTAATGTTTTTAACATACATGTTTAACTGTCTTTTTAATAATACCAGTTGAGATATTGTTACTTTTCTCACGTACCTACCCAAATCTCAACATGGTTTATGGGTCATACTCCTGTGCAAAGGATATCGGCAAGTCTGCATGAATCACACTCAGACACACAGGCACTTGGCACCGTAAAGCGGCACAAATGATATCAGGCAGGTCAGTTAATAATATGAATGAGGACCCCATGGCACTGTCCCTCCCACACCTCTCGGTACTCCTCACCCCCACTACTCTGCCCACAGATTAGAGTAAATAAAATCCTTCCTTACTATAAGGTCGGACTCTCACTTAGTCAGGGGCCCTGGGGAGAAGGCTGGAGTAACTATCAGGGGTAACCAGGGAACATTTTACAAATTGGCCACCATTTGGGAAGCTCACACACATAAGCAGAAATGGCTAGAGGCTGTCCCAGTTCAATCAAGAGGTCCCTCAATTCGCCTTCCGGCACCAGCTCAGTTCTGCGAAGCACAGGCGGGTACATCAGTCTCTCGACCCGCTTCTGATCGATCTTGGAAGTGTTCCTCACGATCGGAAGTGTTCCACAGCCCAGTCACTTACTCTCACCACACAGGCCCAATCCGGGCTATGCTACCTGGCAATAGGAAGTCATTGGGCACGGGAAGAAGGCAGTTGATTTGTCGCACTGAGGACAAGGCAGAACACTCACTGAATGGGGTATAAAGCTGTACCCGCACCCCACAGAAAGTGATACACAACGTCCGATGCTGGTTAATCCGAATCGCACAAGACAATCAAGTCACAATGAACTACGAGTCGGGTTCTTCGTACCTCCCCGGAAATGAGGCACAACATCTGGTGCTTGATGATACAAGTTGCACCAGACAATCCAGTCACAATGAACCAAAAATTGGGTTCGCCGTACCTATCTGGAAATGAGGAACGTCTGGTGCGTGATTATATGAGTCGCACCCAACAATCCAGTCCTAATCAACCCACGGTCGGGTATGCCATACCTCCCTGGAATGAGGTACAATGTCTGGTGCTTGATGATGCGAATCGCACCGGACAATCCGGCTACAATCAACCCACAGTCTGGTGCGCCGTACCTCCCTGGACCAAGGCACATCATCTGGTGCTTGATGACACGAGTCGCAGCAGACAATCGGGTCCCTCACACACGCAGTCACAAGTTTTGTAGTACCGTACGAAGTAGAATGAGGCACTCTTATGGATGTGCCTTTCCCCCCTAAGGGTTGAAACCTGTGAGTCAGACACTGCAGGCAATGAGCATGCAGTCAGCGTGTCGCATGATGGTGATGTCGCAGGGACAACGAAGTGCGCATGCTGAGTCCCGCAAACAGTGAATCTGCTTTCTACCAACAAGACACTTGTGCGTGCTGAGGCCTCGCGATGCAGGGATCACAATCCCTAGATGCATGCATGGTTTGGGGGCTCCGCATAAGACAATCTTGTTTGCAGGTACAAATTTAGTTCCACGTCAGACCGCGCTGCAGTCAGTATCAAGCAAACGAAGTAAGCGCTTGAGCGGGCACTGCTCTCCAGGTGAAACACAAAAATGGTGTAGGTCCCTCACATGAGATCTATGATGTTGCTGAGACATGAGGCAAGCCAACAAGCCCTTGGAGAGAACATGTCAGGGTGCTGCACAGCAGCAGGGAGTCGGCCTGGGCCAGCCACTGTTCAGGCAAGATGCACGGTCCCTTCCAATGGCAATCTCCTCCTTGTGCACAACAGATTCCTCTGGCAGGATGTCTGGTCGCATGTCCCCACACGTGTATCTCTGCCCTGCTGAAGTGTGGAACCAGTAGTTATACTGTTGTGTACCTTTGAAGTTGGGGGTGGTTCTGATGGTTCCCCTTTGAACCACAGATGTCTCCCCTAAATTTCAGCCAAGTCTGCCATGAGGGCGTGGAACGCAGACCCGTGATCCGGCTTCACAGATGCCAAGTGTCAAAACCTCCCCCCAATCTAACCAGCCAAGTCCTCAAATGGAAGAGGTCTGTCATTCCAGTTGCATGCCCAATGTCTATGGCTGTCTCTGGGGAATGCACAGATGTGCTCCCCCCCACCTCCAGTGTGGACTAGAGTCAAACTAAAATACACACAAAAGAGTTGAGCAGAAAGATTTGCCCACTTTCTAGAAGTGGCATTTCTAAGCTTTTAATGACAAATCCACCTTTACCACAAGGGACGATTTGTCATTGTGAATCCAACGATAATAAACAACACGAAGCTGCTCCACTGTGAGCCACCACTGCAGCTTAAAGTAATCTCAGCCAATCCCCCGTGTTAACCTAGGAGGAGAGCAAACCTCACAGGTAGTGAAACCACACATGGGGGTTCTTCACTACCTGGCAGGGAACACACATGTGTACATGCCCCGCACTTCACCTATCACTTGCTCCACCCCCCAGCTCTCCCCCTAGTGGTGCTCTAGTGTTAGTGAAAGGCACCGTCAGCATTGACCAATGATTTAGAAAGGCCGACCGGAGCATAAGTGCAAACCCTCAAATACAGGACTGCAATGGCAGGCTTAAGGCATGTTTGAAAACTGCAGGCCGATTCACAGAACTAACTTAAGACAAAATCCTAAACTTACTACTTTTGGTATTCACAGAAGGCATTTGGTAGTAGTAAAGTTAGGATTGTGTCTTAAGTTTGACTTAAGACAAACTTAAGACAAACTTAAGACAGACAAGACAGACTTAAGACAGACTTAAGATATACTTAAGACAGACTTAAGACAGACTTCAGATAGACTTAAAACAGGCTTAAACAGACTTAAGATAGACTTAAGACAGACTTAAGACAAACTGAAGACACAATCCTAACTTAAGTCTGTCTTAAGTCTGTCTTAAGTTTGTCTTAAGTCAAACTTAAGACAAAATCCTAACTTTACTACTACTAAATGCCTTCTGTGAATACCAAAAGTGGTAAGACAGCCTTAAGACAGCCTTAAGACAGATTTAAGACAGACTTAAGACAAACTTAAGACAGACTTAAGACAAAATCCTAACTTTACTACTACTAAATGCCTTCTGTGAATACCAAAAGTAGTACATTTAGGATTTTGTCTTAAGTTAGTTCTGTGAATCGGGCCCACCATGAGGCGCCTCCCTGCTGCAAGCTAAAACTCTAGTTTAAAAGGCATTCAGCAATTCCCCCACGTTGACCATTGGAAGAGTAGACCTCCTAGGTAGAGAAACCCCACATAGGGATTATTCACTACCTGGGCCGGGAACACACATTCGTACCTGTCCTACCTTTCCCCTACCACTTGTCCCACCCCTCAGGGCTTACCCAAGGGGTGTCCCAGTGGTAGTGAACAGCCCACTCAGCATTGGCTATTGGTTTAGAGATACCAACCTGAGCATAAGTGCAACTGCGCACACACAGGCCTGCAATGGCAGGCTTGAGACATGTTTTAAAGGCTCTCTCGTGCGTGGCACAATCAGTGCTGCGGCCCACTAGTAGCCAGTGCAGTATCTGCCCTGGGTATGTGGTATACCTCTTTACAGGGTACTCACAGGTACAGCACCTAAACCAATCAGGTAAGCACCACTTTCTAGCATGTGTAGGAAGGGCACGTGTGCTTTCACATTACATTACAGTGGGAAAGTGCCCAGTCCTAAGGCCACAAAAAGAGAATTTTGAAAAACCAGGAAGCGAAAAGTTTTAGGGAAATCCCTTAAGAAGGGCCATGTCCAACAGTATAGTTAGGTATCGGGAGAAATATCTTATTTTATATTCAAAAACTTCATAAATTCACTGAAAAACAATGGTTAAAGTTATGTTATTTTTAGGTGAAAATATCAGTTAAAATGTAATATTTTCAACCCATAAAACCACTGAAATGCACTATATATAGGTTACTGAGATAATTCGAATGTGTGCCTCCGCCATCGTGTGCTGATGACCTCACAAATTGCATCACTCATGACATGTTCAATTAATGACATCACTGATAACATCTCAAATGACATAATTTATGACAACACTGAGCGTGGTGGGAGCACAAATGCTAGTAAACCTACAACACTCACCAGCACGATACCTTATCTTGAAGCGATAAGGGTTTTGTACATCCTTGTGGAGTGGCGCGACCGCTCTTGTTCGCTATTTTGTACAACTCAGTCCTTCCAAAAGGACTCAGTAGCCTTTCACCAGGACCTGCTGAAGGCTGATTTTACTCTGCTTTTGATTCCTAAACCAGGCAAACCAGGAATTCCAATAGAAGCCCATGTTCACACCAGAACATGGAATTCTGTTGGATTTCTCCAGGGCATATTATCAAGCCCATTATCGCCACTTCAGTTGTAGTTTTCTGCCGCTAAAACGGCGTTAATTTTTAACGTCGTCCTTGATAATATGCCCCTATATTTCCTCTTAGGATGGATACACTCTTCCCCAAATGTACCCAACAATTCTTTTTTCAGAATATGGACTAGGATCGCGAACCCTGTACCCGGCATTTGAGCAAAAACGATGAGCTCTTCTCTGTACCATCAGCTTGCACAGAGTTTGAAAATACCATGGTCGTTTTTTTTTCACTCTCTGCAACATTTCGGATCTTGCTAATCATATTTGATTTTCCACTCCGGTTTTAGTCCCCAAGGCGGTTAGAGAACCAAAGTGTCAACATAGCATTATTTCTTCTTCTCATAATATTTCACAAACTACTGCTCAGAAGTACATCAAACCACAAAAAGAATTTTAAGTTGGACCAATCCCTTTCTTCCTGCCAAGTTTGGTTCACCATGTGATTGATTTTGCCGTGTAGTTCAGCAATCCTTGCTGTGGAATATTTAATTGGAAACACAAGTTATTTGCCACAAAAACACCCTTTTCCTAGCGAATGGCCAGATCAACCATAACTACAGTTGTGATCTCAAACATATGCAATGAAAGTCAAGATTTGCAAGTCTCTTTCCGTGTCCTGGTTTTCTTGGTGTGGCGACCTGACAGGTTGGATGCTGGGTCCGGTGGCGCAGTGGACTAATCGATCCAAGACTGTGGGGCCTATTCACGAACTGCATTTTTAGTACGTTTAGTAATACTACAATAGTGCTGCTACAGTACTACAAAATGCTATTCCCAAACCTATGATTGTAACTTTAAGTCACCACCTCCACCTCTCCTATCTACTCTATGCGGAGATCCTCACACATGTACTTTTACTACTTAGGGGTCGATTCTAATCTCGTTCGGAAGCATTCCGACTGAATCTGTTCCGTAATGCCTTCTGTACGACTCGGATCGGGGGAGTACGACCAAACGAGTATGATGCATCTGGAATATGATTCGGCCGGACGCCCAATGACTTCAATGGGAGCCTGTGTTCCAAACGAGAACACAGGTGCCCATTGAAGAAAGGGGTGGCTGGCTAAAACCTTGCACCCTGTGGCGGGCACCCCATGGTGCCTGCCACATTGTGCATGGCTGAAAAGGGGGGCCCAATGGGTACCCCCATGGGCTGGATGTGGAAGCCCCCGGGTGAAGGGGGGCCTGTTACAGGTCCCCAAATACCGATTCCGGTAGCCTTTTCGTTCCGGGCAAACCGAATCGGAAAGGCTGTCCGAATCGGTCATCGTACTCGCTCATTCGGAAACCAAGTCCATAGAGCTGTATGTATCGGCTCTGGAAAGGCTCGACCTCTCTGAATGCCTTCCGGAACCGATTCGGTCAGCCCTAACGGTTTCCAGACATCATACTTGGTCGATCGGAATTGGGAATGAGTTGGTCGGAAACAAGGGCTCCAGATCGATTCGGCAGACCCGAATCCGATTCGGAGCCCTTCCGACCGACATTGGAATCGGGCCCCCTAGTAGTAAATGTGAGAGGGACCAGGAGTGTGGCTAGAAAAGGGACATACTTACTACTTTTAATGGGTTTAAGGAGGAATACGGCATGGACGACTAGGAAGGGGTTTAGGGAGGAACGTGCACCCCCTCCACAAAACAGTAAACCCATTGCAAACTGCACTTCAAAAGTTACCCCAACCAAAAAGGGATTCCATCAGTAAATAACGGGGATAAGGACTTCAAATAAACACCCGGAGGAAATAATGTTAAATTAGATTAAATTATTTAAAAAAATCAAAAATATAAATAACTGTAATTTTATGTTAACAAAATCCAAAAAGAAACATACTTGTTATTTAATTATGAAATATTTTAACAACTTTTGATAAGTGAATACATTTATGTAATATTACAGTTAGTTAAAATATAATTGAATTACTTTTAATTACGTTTATACGCCACTTTTAATGACTATTAATACATAATAAAACAGTTTTTTAACTTGAGGTGGAAATTTAATTTTTAATTTAAACTTCAGAAAAATATTTTATTTAATTTTATATACTTGAATAAATTAAAGATTCAATTCAAAATTAAGTTAATAGTTGCTCTTTATATAAAATAAATACATAAAATTAATTTACATCAAAATTGAACATTAAAATGGTTTCACTAAGTATGTTTTTAGTTAAACAAACTATTTTACTTTTCCTTATAATTTAACATAGGGAGCCTCCACAGTCACAGCAGAAAGTTATCTATGCTGAAGAATAGCAACATTTTAAAAGTTTATTAAACTTTATAATGAATGAAGAATTTTTTAAAGAAAGGATACGAGATGTCTGTTTTCTGTCGGTGTGCCTACCTTCTATGTTTATAAAGGTTCCATCAAATGCACACACTGAAATAGGCACCTGATAGTATGAACTAAGGGGGGGGGTTCTCTTCATTAGAGTTGTAGTAATTAATACAGTATATTAAGCTAAGTTATGATTGATTAATTATGACTACACAGCTGGTTCTCTAACAAATATAAACCCTGTGACAGGTATACGCAGTCTGTGATATTTTTGTATTATGAAGCGGCTATTGGCAATGGAGGTTGCAGGGTTCATTTTTGTCTTAGCCTACCTAGCGATTCACAGCACTCTGGTGTTCACGTGCCATCCCATTGGTAAGATAGCTCGGTGGACTAATGCGCATATTGTAGAAGATCTGTGTACGACTTGAAGGTCTCGGATTTGAAGCCGGCAGGTCCACTCAGCTTAGAACCCTAGAGGGTTGTTAAGTCATAATTTACCGCATATTATAGCTCCTAGAAGCCACACATAGGGTACAAGTGTTGTCATCTTGGCAGTGACAACCGTAAACCTTTCCACGGCAGTGAAGATACTCACTCTACAGTTCTGCAGAAGTCCAGGAGCTTGTGTGTAGATTTCCTTGTGAGTACCGCTGCATCTCAAAGTGTTTACATGCGGTTACATGGCAGGCGTGGTGCTTCAGTGCCATTTCATGTACAGTGATATGCCAGTCATACTGTGCACTGATTTGTGGCAGTTGTGATAGCTGCTCACTTTTTCTGTGGCAGTGCAGTACTTGGGTTCAGTTCTGTGATGGTTTCTATTGTGTGCAGGATTGTAGCAGGAGCTCTGTGGCAGGTAGGGTACTAGTGCACCGTTCTGTGGCAGGTGTGGTACTAGTGCACCATTCTGTGGCAGACATGATACTTGTGCATTGTTGAGTGGCAGTGATGATAGCTACTCACTATTCTGTGGCAGTGCAGTGATTGGGTTCAGTTCTGTGATAGGTTCTATTATGTGCAGGTCTGTAGCAGGCGGTCTGTGGGAGGTGTGGTACTAGTGCACCGTTCTGTGGCAGGTGTGGTACTAGTGCACCGTTCAGTGGCAGGTGTGGTACTAGTGCACCGTTCTATGACAGGTGTGGTACTAGTGCACCGTTCTGTGGCAGGCGTGGTACTAGTGCACCGTTCTGTGGCAGGTGTGGTACTAGTGCACCGTTCTGTGGCAGGTGTGGTACTAGTGCACCGTTCTGTGGCAGGTGTGGTACAAGTGCACCGTTCTGTGGCAGGTGTGGTACTAGTGCACCGTTCTGTGGCAGGCGTGGTACTAGTGCACCGTTCTGTGACAGATGTGGTACTAGTACACCGTTCTGTGGCAGGCGTGGTACTAGTGCACCATTCTGTGACAGGTGTGGTACTAGTGCACCGTTCTGTGGCAGGTGTGGTACTAGTGCACCGTTCTGTGGCATGTGTGGTACTAGTGCACCGTTCTGTGGCAGGTGTGGTACTAGTGCACCGTTCTGTGGCATGTGTGGTACTAGTGCACCATTCTGTGGCAGGTGTGGTACTAGTGCACCGTTCTGTGGCAGGTGTGGTACTAGTGCGCCGTTCTGTGGCAGGTGTGGTACAAGTGCACCGTCCTGTGGCAGGTGTGGTACTAGTGCACCATTCTGTGGCAGGTGTGGTACTAGTGCACCGTTCTGTGGCAGGTGTGGTACTAGTGCACCGTTCTGTGGCAGGTGTGGTACTAGTGCGCCGTTCTGTGGCAGGTGTGGTACAAGTGCACCGTCCTGTGGCAGGTGTGGTACTAGTGCACCTTTCTGTGGCAGGTGTGGTACTAGTGCACCATTCTGTGGCAGACATGGTACTTATGCATTGTTGTGTGGCAGTCATGATAGCTGCTCTTTATTCTGTGGCGGTAGCTGGGTTCAGTTATGTGATAGTTACTATTGTGTGCAGGTCTGTAGCAGGTGTTCTGTGGCAGGTGTGGTACTAGTGAACTGTTCTGTGGCAGGGATAGTATTTGTGTCCTGATTTGTGGCAGTCGTGATAGCTGTTCACTTTTTTTTCTGTGGCAGTGCAGTGCTTGGATTCAGTTCTGTGATAGTTTCTATTGTGTGCAAGTCTGTAGCAAGAGGTCTATGGCAGGTGTGGTACTAATGCACCGTTCTGTGGCAGGTATAGTACTTGTGTCCTGATTTGTGGCAGTCGTGATAGCTGTTTACTATTCTGTGGCAGTGCAGTGCCTGGGTTCAGTTATGTGATAGTTACAGGTCTGTAGCAGGTGTTCTGTGGCAGGTGTGGTACTAGTGCACCATTTGTGGCAGACTTGGTACTTGTGTACTGTTTTGTGGCAGTCGTGATAGCTTCTCACTTTTCTGTGACAATGCAGTGCCTGGGTTCAGTTCTGTAATATTTACTATTGTGTGCAGGTCTGTAGCAGGTGTTCCATGGCAGGTGTGGTACTAGTGCACTGTTCTGTGGCAGGTATTGTACTTGTGTCCTGATTTGTGGCAGTCGTGATAGCTGTTTACTATTCTGTGGCAGTGCAGTGCCTGGGTTCAGTTATGTGATTGTTGCTATTTTATGCAGTTCTGTAACAGGTGTTCTGTGGCAGGTGTGGTACTAGTGCACCGTTCTGTGGCCGACATGGTACTTGTGCATTGTTTTGTGGAAGTCATGATAGCTACTTACTATTCTGTGGCAGTGCAGTGCCTGGGTTCAGTTATGTGATAGTTGCAGGTCTGTAGCAGGTGTTCTGTGGCAGGTGTGGTACTAGTGCACCATTCTGTGGCAGACATGCTACTTGTGTACTGTTTTGTGGCAGTCGTGGTAGCTGCTCACTTTTCTGTGGCAGTGCAGTGCTTGTGTTCAGTTCTGTGATAGTTGCTATTGTGTGCAGGTCTGTAGCAGGTGCTCTGTGGCAGACATGGTAATTGTGCATTGGTTTGTGGCAGTCGTGATAGGTGATCACTGCTCTGTGGCAGGCAGTACCTTTGTTCAGTTCTGTGATAGTTGCTATTGTGTGCAGGTCTGTAGCAGGTGCTTTATGGCAGGTGGGGTTTTAGTGCAGTGTTCTGTGGCAGACGTGGTACTTGTGCACTGTTTTGTGGCAGTCGTGATAGGTGCTCACTGTTCTGTGGCAGGCAGTACCTTTGTTCAGTTCTGTGATAGTTGCTATTGTGTGCAGGTCTGTAGCAGGTGCTCTATGGCAGGTGGGGTACTTGTGCATTGGTTTGTGGCAGTCATGATAGCTACTCACTATTCTGTGGCAGTGCAGTGTTTGGCTTCAATTCTGTGATAGTTGCTATTATATGCAGTTCTGTAGCAGGTGTTCTGTGGAAGACATGGTACTTGTGCATTGGTTTGTGGCAGTCATGATAGCTACTCACTACCAGAACCCTTTCACCTCCTGAGGCAAAATAGCCGGGAGATCGCTACCACTTTGTTTTAAAATTGTATATTTTACCTGTGTTTTCCTGCTGATCTTAAAAAGCACTTTGCACTCAGGCTTCACTGGACTCTGTCCAAAACATACAGCACAGCTACCCTCGCGCTGATAGCGGGCTCACAAAAACGAGCACGGCGCCATTACCGGCGTGCTGATAGGCCACGCCCCCTGGAGGCCACGCCCCCCTCCTTCCTCCCTACAAGAGTATGTGTCAATCCCGTACGCCAAAGGCAAGCCCGTCTGGGCCCGTCCGGGCCCAGACGGCCTCAGGCCTAATCACTCTGCCCAACTCACGGGAACGTATCACTTACACCCGTGATGCACTGCTCGCCCGGATCCCTATAAAACATCCTCAATGCAAATATATTCTCAAGGAAGACACCCCCTTCGAAGGCTGCAACCTTTGTAACATACCCGAGCACACAGAAGGACTCCGCCTTGGCCTTCTGAACTGCAGATCCTTAGCAAAACACGCTCACGAAACATACCTGCTCATCCAGGACCGGATGTTAGACATTTTGTTCTTGACTGAAACATGGCTGACCCCACACACTGACTTCGACATGGTCAATGCAACACCCCCCGGTTACCAAATCTGCGGTCTTAACAGACCAATCGGGAGAGGTGGTGGCCTAGCCATAATCCACAAAAACCATCTTAAATGCAGAATAGAAGATGGAACCATCAAAGATTGTGAAAATTGCAACTTCACTATTCAGATCTCGCCATCTATCTCCCTCTCGGGAGTTTTAGTATACCGGCCGCCGGGCGCACTGGGAGAATTCTCCAGTACCCTGATGGATTACATCTCACTTAAAACGATTTCAGTCTCGAACTTCCTCCTCCTAGGGGATTTTAACCTACACTTTCTGGATCCCGCGGACAATGCCGCATCCAACCTACTGGCTGACCTGAACACTGCCGATCTCCACCTCCAAAATACTAAAGCCACCCACGAGAAAGGCCATCTCCTGGATCCTATTCTCACCAACATTAAGAACATAAAGACCCTGGCCCCAACCCCTTTGCCTTGGACAGACCATATGCTGATCCCTATGCACTGGTCAATCAATCCCACCACTGTCACTAAACAGAAAACGAGGATACGCACCAGACGATGGTATAAGCTAGTACCAGAGGAATGGGAATCCATGCTGCGGGAAACCATGAGTCCCCTGCCCACGGACCCCAACTCCGCTGACAGAGAATTTAACGACTGGCTAGTTCTTCCCCTAGACAGTCTCGTTCCCCTTAACAGTACCCTAAGACACGTCAAACGGACCACTCCCGCTCCCTGGTACACACCCGCTCTCAACACCCTCAAGAAAGAGTGCAAAAAGTCCGAACGTTCTTGGAGGAGAAACAAATCGACACCGGAGAAAAGTGCGTACCAGTCATCCATGAAAGCATACAAACGAGCCCTCCGCGACGCAAAAAGTGCCTTTTATGAGGAAAAAATAAAGGGTTCCTCTTGCTCAGCTAAGGAGACATTCTCCATCCTTAAAGAACTCCTCCATGTCCCTGACCCCCCTCAGACACCCATGGACCCCAAAGCAGCGGAGGAAAAATGCGTAAAGCTGGCCGTCTTCTTTGACGAAAAAATCAAAAGAATCATCACCTCCCTTCCTGTCACTAAACCTGACATCATAATAAAATCCAAGGAGCCATTGCCGACACCCAATAAGCCACATCTAGCGGCTCTCGGCCCAGTCACAGAAGAGGAAGTGATGGCCGCACTCATTTCAACCAAGAGCGGAGCCCCCAGTGACCCAGTGCCTGTACGGTTCGTCAAAACCATCTCTCAGGCCATAGTTCCTCAATTGACAGCCCTTATTAACACCTCACTGGCACTGGGAGAAGTCCCCTCGAACTGGAAAGAGGCTATCGTCAAAGGACTCCTTAAAAAACCATCGCTAGATCCTGCCGACCTATCCAATTATAGACCCATCTCACTCCTCCCTTGGATAGGCAAGGTGGCAGAAAAATTAGCAAATAAAAAATTATCTCACTTTCTGGAGTCAAACCATCTCCTCAATGACTCCCAGACGGGCTTCAGACCAGGTCAGGGCACGGACACCGCCCTCCTGGCAGCAGTAGAAAAGACCAGGGAAATTATCGATACAGGAGGATCAGTGGCAGTGGTCCTCCTGGACCTGAGTGCGGCCTTCGACACGGTCAGTCACCAGGTCCTGACTCACCGTCTCGATAATATCGGGGTGAAAGACAGGGCACTAAAATGGCTCTCATCCTTTCTCTCCCGACGCTCCTTCCAAGTATGGGAAGGTGAAAGCCGCTCCCCCTCCATTCCCCTCCAGTGTGGCGTGCCTCAGGGCTCATCCCTGAGCCCCACGCTGTTTAACGTGTATATGGCCCCACTGGAGGAACTAGTGTCACCTTTTGGAGTATCTATAGTCAGCTACGCCGACGACACTCAGTTGGTGGTAACGCTCTCCCACCCCAGGCTAGAGCCCTCCAATCTCCACGACTGTCTAGCCAGTGTACATCAGTGGATGAGCAACTCTGCCTTGAAACTTAACGGCTCCAAGACAGAGATCCTGCTCCTAGGGCATAACACCACGAGCCTCCCCCCGAACATCTGGCCCGCCTGCATGGGTGAACCCCCCACCCCCAAGACTGAGGTCAAGAGTCTCGGAGTATGGCTAGAGACTGATCTCTCCTTTAGGACTCAGGCAAGAAAGACGGCCGGCATCTGCTACGGACTACTGAGATCATGCAGGAAGGTACTCCCCCTACTACCTTTCCAATCGCGCCTCCTGCTGATCCAGGGCCTAATTTTATCGAGGCTGGATTACTGTAACGCCATATACCTAGGATCCCCAGAGGCCTCGCTCCAAACTCTTCAAAAAGCCCAAAATGCCGCAGCCCGACTCCTCACAAACACCCCGGCAAGAACATTTGCCAAGCCCGCCCTGAGGACACTGCATTGGCTCCCTATTAGGGAAAGAGTAACCTTCAAGGCCCTATGTCTGGCCCACAAGGTACTGCACAATGCTGGCCCTCCTATCCTTCGGAACTGGATCACTCCTTACCGACCCACAAGAGCGCTCCGCTCCGAACATGGGAACTTCATCACGGTCCCCAAGGTGAGGAAGGCCCGGTTCGGTGGCCGCCGCTTCTCGGTCAATACGGGAAAAAAATGGAACACACTGCCCCTGAGCCTCAGAACAGAACCAAACCTTCTAAGGTTTAGGAAGGCCCTCAAAACCCTACTCTTTCCCTGAGCCATCCTTCCCACTCCCGACTATCTTCCACTGGTGGTATTAGGTTCAGCGCTGGGATACCCCTGGGGGTGACTACGCGCTTTAGAAATCTATAAATTAATAATAATAATAAAATTCTGTGGCAGTGCTTGGGTTCAGTTATGTGATAGTTACTATTTGTGCAGGTCTGTAGCAGGTGTTCTGTGGCAGGTGTGGCACTAGTGCACCATGTGGCAGACATGCTACTTGTGTACTGTTTTGTGGCAGTCGTGGTAGCTGCTCACTTTTCTGTGGCAGTGCAGGGCTTGTGTTCAGTTCAGTGATAGTTGCTATTGTATGCAGTTCTGTAGCAGGTGTCCTGTGGCAGACATGGTACTTGTGCGGATCACTGACATAACCTCGACAGACCGAATATCGACTGGACAAAATATCGATGACTAATTATCGACAACAAAATTATCGATTGACTATACTTAAACAACAAACATCAAAAATATCGATTCCACAATATCGACTACTAAAAACAACGACTACAACAATATCGACTGACAACATTATCGATTTCTGAAACATCGATTATTACATATTTATATAACAACAGTCAAAATATCGATGACAAAAATATAGATAGCAAATTTATCGATTTTTTAAAATATCGCCATTAATACATCCTAGAATAAATGACTTTATTATTTAATAATTCAGTCATACTAATCATAATAATTCAGATATTGTTAATATAAATAGATAAAATATATTATATATTTTCATAACATTTACAACACACAATAAATACAAACATACATTTTATAATACATAAACAATGTTTCGACCCACTACACATTTCTTACAGCTAATTATATATATTCCTCCACTTTACAAATATCAAGATAACATTACCTATACAAAATAAGGCCTTACACATTCAATAAACGTTAATTGGCGTCACCCATATAAGGAAAGCAATTAGCATAACAGAGAAAAAAATTCAAATCCACAAATAAAAACAGACTATCAATTTAAACAACCAATCCTATTTCTGAAACAATTAAACTAATACTATATAAACGAGGTCATAGCAAACTAAAAATGCAGTATACATCTCCTAACTAAAGGAAGACGAAACTCTGCAGGATTTCAGAAAGAAAACTGATTGACTTCAACAGAAAGAGAGCTACACATATCTAAAGTAAGTACTACTACATTATTAGTCAGCGAAAATGTAACTCTCAAAGCTCACACCTATATTTAAAAGCAAAATACCTCAAATATATGTATTTTTTTTTAGCACTCATCCTACAGACAAAAAGAAAAAACAGAAGACCTACACAACACCTGGACATCAAAAGTTACATATAAATAAGTAAGTATATATTAGAAATGTAAATTCGACATTTAATAGATAGGTAACTAAATAGAAAGTAGCTAAAAACGTCTATCAAAATATCATAAATAGTAATAAAATATTTCTACACATTTTCTCAACTGCCACAGGTACAAAAAGATATACACAGAAAATAACAGTTTGAAGAGCATCAACACCTGGAAATAACGACTTGAAATCATCAAAACATTTACAGGTGAAATAAAAATGTATTAAACTGTATAATGTGATTAGAACATTATTTTTTCTAAAAATTTAATGACATTCTCTTTTAATTACCTCCTAGCACTACAATACAATCATGACTGAAGGAGCTAAATTCATTTATTCACAAAAAGGGAAAATGCTTCTTTGTTACATGGGATATGTCTACACTCAAGAGAAACAAAAAGATTTGAAAGTGTTTTGGAAGTGTACGAAATATTATGGCAACAAATGTTATGGTAGAGCTATAACTCAGGAAACTACTGTTACTTATACTAAAGAACATAATCACCCACCCAATGTAACAGAAATAGAGATTAGACAAATGCTAGATTCCCTTAAAGAAGCTAGTACTAGAACTGATCAACCAACAACTGCTATTCTGAAACACCATTTAAGTGTACTTCCCCAACATGCTTCTAGCCAATTACCATCTATCGAATCCCTTAAAAGAACAGTAGCTAGACAAAAAAGAGCAACATGCACTACTCCTCCCACACCAAAAACTTTAGAAGAAGTCCAAATTCCCCCTGAACTCTCTGTAACTCACAATAAAGAAAATTTTATACTCTATGACAACAAATCAAAAGATAAAAGAATTATAGTGTTTGCACAGCAAACAACATGACTAAACTTACCCAATGCCAAACTTGGATGATGGACGGTACTTTTTCTGTATGCCCCAAACCTTTTTATCAATTATACGCCATCCATGGTCATTTCCAAATTGCAAATATTCCATTCCTTTATGCCCTTCTACCAAACAAACAGCAAGCTACCTATCAAGAAATACTAACTGAAGTCAAGCAACATACTAACAACTATTTTCCACAAAAAATTATCATTGACTTTGAAAAAGCAATGATAAACAGCATCCTTAAAACATACCCACACACAGCAATACAAGGTTGCTATTACCACTTTAATCAATGTATCTGGCGACATCTACAAAAATCAACCTTGAGTATCCAATACGCCACTGATAGCACATTTGCTTATCAAATCAAAAAACTCATCGCCCTAGCCTATGTTCCACTAACAGATGTAACTGAGCACTATAACTTATTAATAGACAGCCCCTACTATAAAAGAAACGAAGATAAACTAAGCCCTATGCTTGACTACTTCGAAGACACATGGGTAGGAAGGCTACACAGATCAGGCCATAGAAGACAACCCAAATACCAAATAGCTTGGTGGAATGTCTACCTTAGCACACTAAATAAGGAAGCAAAAACAAACAATGCAGTTGAAGGATGGCACAATGCCTTCCAAGCAACTATAGGCCGAGGAACGCCTACCCTTCACAAATTAATACAATCCTTACAAAAAGAACAAAGTTACCAGGAGCTCCGAATGGAGCAATCAGTAACTTTGATCGGACCTAAACTCACCAAAGAAACTAAAAAAATGTATAACACACTCCAAAGTCAAGTTACCCTCTATCCAACTAGCAAAGGACTAGAATATCTATCAATGATAGCAAAAACAATTCTTTAAAACATTACATAACTATACACGTTAAATTAAACATTTTTTTCCTAAAATCCTTGATTATAACATGTAACAATTTGCAATTAAATTATCAAATACATAATATTAACATATATAAAATGTATTTAGATAATGTATTTACAAAATGTTACATACAACGTAAGTAAAGAAAAATTTAAAACAGTTTCCCCACCCATTAAATGTTCTGAAAATACTTACATTTCTGTTGCAGCTTCAAACGTAATCCAATTCCAAGCAATCCATACGACACCATTCCAAAAACCCATACAATCCATGGAAGCCCAAAAAAAAATGCAAAAATACAAGCAAATCCATAGCGACTCCTTTCCACTTTAATAGACACGAGATACGATAGAAAACCCGAAAAACAGTAATGCAGGAAAAAAAACGCTCCAGGAAAACTTGAAATCCCAAAAATTTGTGTGCAAAAATAAGAGTATATAATACTCGTCACACAGCTCTGATCAAAAAAGAAGGAAGTCCTCCAAAACAGCGAAACGCGACGATAACCTAGAAAAAATAAAATACATACCCACCCACACAAAAACACCCATACATATATAAATACACATATTTGTACATCAAACATATTATCTTAGTAACATTTAAACATATTACCTCACCTCACACACCTACAACAAAAACGCGGTAAAAATCAAATATCGTACACTCTACCTAACACCGAACACACAATCTTCTCTTAGTAACTGTACCTACATAAACCTAAACACAGCACACATACACTAACAATAACTTCATTAACTTATAAAAAACAATTAAAACAAACTTACCCTCTCTAACGCGAAGCAGCATCCAACCGCGATCTGTTGAAGCACCAAATAAGCCTAAGTAACATTACGCGGTTAAAAAGTAGTCCCTGTATACAGCTAAATGCTCTTTAATTTCTATATTCCAACACTTAAAAAAATACACAGAGTATTATATTAAGTGTAAATAATTATTTAAATTGTATAAAATTATTTCATAAATATTCATTACTTTGAAATAATTATTCAACTGTTGTGTGATACTTTAAATAATATTTTATGATTTATAAATACATTTAGCAAATAATGTATATGTAAAAAAAAATTGCATATATAAGTTTGTTACAAAGAATTTGTTATTAAAAATTGGAAATATTATTTTAAACATTATGTATGTATATAAAAAAAATTTGGGTGTTTATGTATGTAAAAATTAATATTATAAATATGTTCAATATTCATAATAATAATTTAAAAAAATATAACATGACTTGGTAAAAAACAAAAATGT